>NC_072892.1:118023791-119273791 GCF_027943255.1 Anastrepha obliqua
TCAAACCAGCTCGTATACAATGAGAGGTTTAGCTTGTAACATCAGACGGACGGTCGAAAATTTAGTTTTAACATAATATATAAAGGTTGGGCGTGGTTTTTATCTTATCTCACTAATATTTATGTCGGAATAAAAAAGTGCAAGTTTCATGTAGGTCCAAAATCATACTGATTTCGGGGAATTATTTTTGGTCGCGGTTTAGTGCATTTTCTCCACTTAACACCATAACAAATTTTTTTGTTGACTCCTAATACCGTCAACAGAAAAAAATGTTAAAAACCAAAGCAATTTGTCAACCACTTCAAACTTGCAAAATTGGATTGATCTATAAAACAGTATACCCGAAATTTTTCTAAAAACTCTAACTCAAAAGTTTTAAATTTTGATGAAAATTTGCCGAATTCTTACAAATTTTATACAATGCTCAAAACTTTGGTTTTTGTTGTAGTATGAAATGCGGTTTTATAAAAGAATAATTGAAATTGAAAAGAGAATAAATAAATACCCAAAACTTGTTAATATAATATATGTGTGGTGTACACTTTCTTTTGACGTTGACTTTATATGCAAGGTGAAGTCCAAAATAAACAAGACTGGCGTCATTAAAATGTTTGATGGCGCCGTCTTTTTAGCTGACCTAGCTGGCTTCCAGTGAAAGCTTGGTGACATTCGGTTCAGTGGAAGCGAAGTTATTGCGTCTACAGTGTCAGTATGTTTGTGTCATCAGTACAAAAATGAGTTTCGAAAAAAGAGCTCCCTGTGACTTCTACCTATTCGGAAAATTGCATTTGGCCCTGAAAGAACAGTATTTTGAATCCGTAGAGGCCATCCATAAGGCTTGTACCGACATCTTCAAGGACATTCCGGTCAATGACCTGAAACACTCTTTCGAAAAGCTTGAAGATCGCACCACAGGGGACTATTTTGAATAAATAAACTCGAAGTTACAGAGCAAAGCTCCTGTCTTTTCTATTTCAGCTCAGTATTATTTATTTTGAACTCCACCTTCTACATTTGTACGTACATAATCCAGTACACACTTCTTGTATGCTCTCCAGATATGTATGTAAATAGCCAAGAGCAGCACTTTTTAGATTATTTAATAATTTAGCTGAGAGCAAAGAATGATTTATTAACAGTAAATAGAGATAAATTGCAAAATCATAATGGTTGTTGAACGAAGTTAATGTAGGGTTGCTTTAAATTTTATAAAACGAAGTAGAAGAATTTTAGTTCGAGTCCAAATGCGTTCAAGAGTTTTTAGAAAACATTCAGACAACAGAATATTGAAAATCTTTTTACCAACTTGTACTAGTTGCAAACTCTTAAGAAAAAGGTTATTAATATTCCTGGGGTTTGAAATAGTACTGCTGAATAAAGTTTTTAATATTTGGAGGTCTCATTGAAGAAGCGAGGGTTTCACATTCTTTTAAAGTACTCATACTTAAACATATTTCTGTTCAAAACCTTGGTCGCCTTGTGTTCTTTAAAAAAAAAAATAAAATAAAAACTATATAAATAAATAAAATAAAAAAAAAAAATTAAAACCAAAAAAAGATTTTAAAAGTAGTAGTAAGAAGTTAACGAAGCTCTAAGAACTGCGTATTATATAAGAAAATTTGACAGGACATGTTTCTTGAGCATTTTTAAGCCTTTTTTATTTGGCTTTTTCGAGTTTCTTGACATCTGCGTACTGCTCTTTAGATGGAAAATCAGATGAGATATTAACATATCGCACCCTAAATACAAAAGGGTCACAACTCAAAATGTCCCTTCTGCTCAAATATGAACGAGACGTTATCAATAAAACGGTCCGCGGATGACATATGGTAAAAATAAATTTTTTGTTTTTTGGTAGGACTGTTATAAGCTTACATGGCGAATTTCAGCGTGATATGTCACATAGTTTGTTTTCTGTGCTACTGTAAACAAGTCAAGCTCGAGTGTGGAAAATTTTGAGTTGTGACCGTTTTGTATTTAGGGTGCGATATATACAAGGTAGGGAGGATTTATAATTTTTATAAATGGGGTCGTACGTCAACAGACAGCTTCAGCGTACAAATATTGTAAATAAGTAATGAAACGCATAAAGGTCAAGATAAAGATTTCCGCCTTTCAAGTAATTTTTTTTATTTCATGTAATACGTCTCTTTCCCTTTCTCAACTCCCGTTAGCGATTCCACATGGCTCGCGTTGCGGTAGATAGCAGTGTGGCCGTATACGCAGCGTTCTTTCTTGCTGCAGCAGCGTGGGATTCCTTGTCGTACCAACTGCTTTTCCGGGCTCGCCGAAATCCGATTTCGTCTTCGGCGACGGTATGCAGAGAACGAGAAATGTGGCTCCATTGCTTTTGGGCAGTACTCTCTGCGAGCAGGAGTGAGAGTCGGGTGGCGAATTTTCTGGCCAGCTGCTGCAGCTTTTCGGTGTCGACGATTCTTTGCCTAGTTAGATGTGCGTTTTTTGCTGCATAAAGGTATGTGTGAATTTTAACTGCAACAATATTATGATCCGGGTCGATGTTGGCTCCGCGGATAGTTCGTACATTTGAAACATTCGAAGCGTGTCTGCCATCTATCGCTGCGTAGTTAAATAAATTTCTTTGCGCAACCCCTTGGATTTGATGATATTCCGAAAGAGTCTGTAAGCTAAGGAAATCCATTTATGCTATAAAGCAGCCCATTCGGGTTTAGAATGAAAAACTGAGCAGAGTCCTTCTAATGACCTATGAGGAGTAAAGTGCATTGGTCTAGAATTTATCACTCAGGTACCAACAATGAAAAGCCATTAGTGGCAGTATTTTGTTATTCGCAACAATATGCAAAAAAAGTATGTACCTGAAAGTCAATCAATCGCCAAATCTTTTTTAAGCATGCGAGTTAAAAGAGATGTAAGTAGTGAAACCAAAGCTGATCGATCGGAATACATTGGACTACACCACTGGATGTTAACTAAAAAATTACTGTCGGGATGTTTCCAAAGACGGCAAATGAAAATACTGAAATGGTTGCTGTGCCTTATATGCAAGTAATATTCGCACCCCAAATCTTCCTTCAGTTCCTGTTTGCTACTTTTGGATATCCAGCGTTCTAATTCGCTCCATAAATGTTATATAAGGGTAAAACTCTGTGGTTGAAGTGGCGAATGCGGTTGTTTTGTCACATTATAAAGCGGCCAGTCGTTTATCATATGGGATATGTGCTTCGGGTTGATGTCCTATTGGAAATACCATCTGCCATTCCGACTCAATTTGTTTGCTGATTATTTCAAATTGCTTATAAAAATGTCTAAATAAACAAATCGGTCCATAGTTGTTTCAACAAACTGCAATTTACCGATCCCATTCGCTGACAAACCGCCCAAGCTATCACCGAAGTTCCGCCACGCTTCGCAGTTGGGATAAGGTTTTTCGGTTGCAGCTCGTCATCTGCATTCCGCCATATTTTCTGTTTGCCATTACAACCGAATAAACTGAATTTACTCTCATGACTAAAGAAAATATTCGTTCAGTACAATATTCGCATATTGTAATGCCAATTCGAGTCGTTTTTTTTTTTGGTTCTTTCGCTTATAAATAGCTTTTCTCACGGCACGGCTATTGTATTCGTTTTCTTCCAAAATACTTTATACTATTCAGTTCGGCTTCCAGGATATTCCAAAGTTCAACGGTTGTTGTTTACGGATTTTTACCCTCGAAACTTCTGATGTATCGCTTAACTCTTTGAGAAATTTTCCTCTTTCTTGGGCACATTTTCATTAATAATACATATAAAGGGTTTTCCAATAACAGGTGTCATTGGGGAATGGATTGCGCTATCGAGAGATGATTAACGATTTTTTTATGGCCAGAACTGGATAGTATTGATCTGGACAACGTTTATTTTCAAGAAGACGGCGCTACGTTCCACACAAGCAACGAAACCATTGATCTTTTACGGGAAAAGTTTTCGGACCGTGTTATCTCTCGAAGAGGTGATCACAATTGGCCACCGAGATGATTTAACACCTTGTGACTTTTTTCTTTGGGGCCACGTGAAAGAGAAGGTCTACGCCAATAGCCCAGGGTCGATTCAAGAACTCAAAGATGGAATTCGTGAGGCTATCGAGGAGGCAGTCCCTTTGCAATCCTGTTATGGAAAATTTCATGAAAAGGATATGGTCCTGTCAGCGTGGTCGTGGTGGTCATTTGCCTGATGTTATTTTGCACTATTAATGGCATACGTTCCTCTCTATAATTTTTTTGATTTATATTTTTCTTTGAATATCAAAATAACACCTCTTATTGGAAAACCCTTTATTTTAGATAACCCCAAACTTCGTCAGCCGAAACACACTGAAGCCTGAAGCAGCTTCATATAGATTTTTTGACAGACCAGTTTCTTGCAATTTTTTCAACAACCTTTGAATTCTCGACTCATACGTATGATTATTCCCAGCAAAGTAAAAATACGAGTTTTGCGTTATGCTGTTCTTAAAAATTGACCATTTTCAATATATCATGCATTAATTTTAACACGCTGGTATATCGCGTAAAATTCTATACCTGTCGGCTTGACTTATGTGGTTAGGGGTAGTCAGAATTTTCAAAAAATTGTTTTTTTGTTTTTTGAATTTTAAAGGGCGCTCCGGAGCGGTTGAGATCAAGTAGCTAGCAGCAGCTGCATAAATCGATAGCAAAACTTTAAATGCGTTTTGATCGAAATTATGCTTTTGAACTGGCGATCACTGTAACTTAAAAACTGCTTGATAGATTTCAATAAAATGTATACTGCTTTTGAAAAACATAAAAAACTCGTGCCTGATCGAAGGATTTTTTTTCAAAAATTTCGATTTTTTTAACAATTAATTGTCGATTTTTTGCGAAAATCTGAAAAATATTTCCTGAGGCCGCCATATTGTTAATTTTGAAAAAAAAACTTCGATCAGGCCCAATTATTATTATTATCTATTAATAAAACTAATTTCTCTTGACCGATTGATTTTAGATGAATCTTCAAGGACTTGTGATGATCACCGCAAGGGACTTCTGGAGAAACGGACTCCACACAAACAGCGATAACTTTTACAATTATTAATTTTTTTTTTTAATTTTGCTTAAGTCAAGTCGAAACATGATGTATAAATGCTATGTTTTTATTTTTGTAAAATAAATCAATTGACTAGAAAAAAAAAAATTATTGAATATCATAATTTGTTCGACAAAGATGATGTGAAAAATGTACCAAATTGTCACTTTTGAAAGACTATGTAAAAGAAAATATCGATTGGAAATAAACAGTTTCTGTAAAATTACATATTTATGGAGGGTGCCTATTTCCTATAGTACTGTAGCTTCCTGTGTAACTTTAAGTGCAACCATGTAAAATGAAATAAATGCAATGCTAAGAAATGTTAAAGAAATAAAACTAAAACTCTCGTTCCGACTTTACAACTCAAGCAAAACACACGTTTCGCAGTTTTCACCGAAAAACTATTAAAACTAGGGCTACTCTTTAGCGTGCATATACACTTTTACTTATACATATGTCTGCATGTATACAAAATTCGTCGCACCCAAATCCTTGTTTTTTTAATGTTAGCTAAGCATTTTCTTTGAACCTTATTTTCTGTTCTGCTGATTTTCCTTTACAAGACTACTTCAGTAACTCATTGCTATGCCCTATAATTTGTAAAAAAAAATAACCTTGTTTTTTTCACTTCAATTTAAATTACTAAAAAGGCATAAAACGCTTAACCAAACGTCGGCCACTTGCTATACCACTCGTCACGCTCATACCTCTACGACACGTGAAATGCGCCACCTGCTCAAGCGCCACGACGCACAGTCCGAATTACAAACTTATAAAAATATTTTCACTACTGGAAGTAGTCTTGTAAAATGCTTGTGAATGGAATGAAAGTCCTTTGGATATCGATCCAATTTTTGGTTGCGATAAGCAAATGGACATTCTTGTCTTGCGCATGTGAATACGTGTATACTGTCTATGAATATCTACGCACACACATACATACATACCATATGTGGTATGATACAAATATGCATATACTTGCTCGTTTTATATACTTGTAGAATCATCCGAGCATGTGAAACCTTCCCATAGTCTATTGGCCCTTACACACTCACCAAAATATGTGTTTGTACGTGTAAGGTCAAATGTGCTGTTATGCATTTCACAATGTTTATCACTAAAACATGACTTGTATAGGGTGGGCCATGTAAAATTTTCTTTTTGAATCGGCTATAAAAAAAAACTAATCAATATTTTTTCAAACTTTTTTCTTTATTTTGAAGATTGAACATTGTTATTTATGAAT
Source organism: Anastrepha obliqua (assembly GCF_027943255.1). NCBI lineage: Eukaryota > Metazoa > Arthropoda > Insecta > Diptera > Tephritidae > Anastrepha > Anastrepha obliqua. Next base: position 118,030,104 of record NC_072892.1, read on the forward strand.
GAAAAATAATATCGTTCAAATGACTGCCACGACTGGCTTTACAGTAGGCCATTCGGTCAACCCAATTTTTAAGCACATTTTCGATTATTTGGGCGCCAATTTCATGAATGGCAACTTCGATTTCGTGTTTTAAAGCATCAATCGTCTCTGGATGGTTCGCATAGCATTTTTTCTTAACGGCTCCCCACAAAAAATAGTCCAACGGGCTTAAATCACAGCTCCGAGGCGGCCAATTGATATCGGAATTCAAAAACGATAGCCAAAAGTTCGAGTGTAACTTTGGCAGTGTGACAAGTTGCACCGTCCTGTTGAAACCAAATGTCGTCCATGTCATTCTCTTCAATTTTTGGAAACAAAAACTCGTTGAGCATGTCACGGTAACGCTCGCCATTTACTGTAACCGCGGAAGAAGAAGAAGACTCACCACTTTGGAAATAGGTTTTCAATATTTCCCAATTTTGTTCAAGCGTCCATTTCGTAAATGTCAGACCTTTAAGTAAATTATGAACACATTTGACATGTCATTTGTGTTACCAATCTCAAAAAAATAGGTGGTTCAAAAAGCAAACGCTATATGGCCCACTCTATATAAAATACCTCGCAAATAGTAATCAGTATTATTACTTCTAATATTAGAGGTAATAGAAAAACTCATATTTCTTGGGGAAATACGAATTGCTTTAGGTTTGAAAGCAGGATCAAGCATAACAAGTCGAATGATCAACAATAATACAGGAATTCAAAATTGACATTTTTTTCTAATATGAGGAAAATCGTGAATAAAAATACGCAAAATTACTTTTTTTGGTTTGACCCATTTTTGTCAAAAACCGAATTGCTAGAGCCTTCAACTAAAGAGTGATCACATTGGAGGTACTTTTTCCAATAGAGTTTTTTTGACAGAACACGCCTGACTACTGTCACACTAAATACATTTTTCAATAGGTGCGCTTCAACTTTTTTTCGATAGGGAGGGCGAACGACGCAATATTTTTTATTTTTCGCTTGCCATTTGTAAACTTCATTAGTATACATTTCATCATGGAACGCTACACACTTGAGCAACGATTGCAAATCGTGCAAATTTTTTATGAAAATAATCGTTCTGTTGCTGCTACTTTAAGAGCATTACGGCCATTTTACGGTCCATTTAACAAGCCGTCCCGTTTTGGGGTTATGTGAAGTCATTGGTCTACAGTAACAAGCCGGCGACGATTTGGGAGCTCAGAGCCAATACTGAACGCGAAATTGTTGGAATTTCGGCCGATTTATGCAAAAGAGTGATCGAAAATTGGGTTCAATGATTGGACTTCGTAAAACGTGCACGCGGTGGTCATGCAAAAGAAATCGAATTTCATACTTAAATGTATATGTTCAAACTCGATAATAAAAAAAAAAATTAGTTAAAAAAGTCAAACCGTTTGTGTTTTATTCAAAAAAGTTCAAAAGTTGAATCGCTCTTACTGAAAAACCCTATACATCATATTTTTCAGGAGTTTTTTGGCGCACACTACAAATATTAGAAGTAGCTGGAAATTGAAGTCCATGTTTTCCAAAACATTTGATTCCAACGCTATTTGCCATGCAGCTCGTGAAACAATGGATTTAGTTGTCGTTTGGGTGAACAATTTATCTCTCGTCTTGGACCAGTGGATTGACCACCAAGATCGTATGGTGTCACACCTTTATAGGGGTAAGTAAAATCTAAATGCTTTGTGAATGAACCAGTTTCGATTGAGGCATTGGAAGCCAACATTACTAAAGTTATTCACGAGATACCGACCGAAGTCCTGCAGCGAGTCGCGAGCCATTCCTAACTGGTGTTTACGAATGACCGAATAACGGCGCAGTTGCGCCAACATTTGAACGGGATTATCTTTAAAAAATAAATGTTACGAATGGTTCCACACAAAATTAATGAATTTTCGTTCTTTTATTTCAATTTAAATCCAATATAAACGTAGATCATAATGTTAGTAAAAGCTATTTCGATGATATGGTGCAAAATTATAAAATCTCTTGGATTTTGAAGGCCATACAAATTTAAACTGCTCTCTATGTACTCGTAACTTAAACGAATTAAAAAATAAAGCACACTTCTTAGGAAGTTGCTCTATTTTGAAGCAAATCAGATGTTGGTACATTGGGCAATTCTACTTAAACCAAGATGAAGCTAATAATAGATTGAATTGAATTGATTCAGATGGATGGAACCATCTAGTTGGTTTTGTCACTAGTGCTTCAATACACAGCTAAGTGTTAACGAATATAATTAAGTTGGACACAATTTGGTTGTCAATGAAATTTAAGTATACTTTTCTGACAGGCGACTGATTGGGTTATTCTCGTGTATTCTCTAATAAATACAATAGTTTTTAAGTTTTTTTTGGGTGGGGGCTCGTCTAGGGGCTCGTTTCGGCACTTTGACGCGGTTTTTCTCGGCTCTTTAATGAGGCCTTTTGAATGTTTAATTCTGAGCAATTTTTGGTCCTCAGTTAACTTGTGCGGAATGAAATGTGCACAGACCTTTCGTAAGCCCAAATGATCAGTTCAAATGCGATAAATCGTTTTATCGTTATTTGTTTATTTTGGACTTCACCTTGTATTTCCATAATAAAAGCAAATATCTTTCTATCTAAGTCTACCAACCTCAATCGTGATGTGGAAACTGAAAAATCTGAATTTTTGTTTAAAAAATACCCAATTAATGCTTTTTTTTCGTTGTGGCATTACTGCCGAAAAAATGCACATTTTAACAGCGCTCTCCCGACGTTGTATAATATCTTGAGAATATATGAATACAAAATTTTAGTCGAAGAAGAATTTACACATTGTAAAATTAACAAAAACTTAAAAAAAACTTTACTCCGTAAATAAAATATTAACAAAAATCACACGACTCCTCATATTTTTAAGGAAACTTGCATGAAAGTGCGCAAAAGTTGTGTGCTGGAAATAATTTTTAGAATCATTCATCGTGTACCACACATTCTCCTAACACCACCACGGTCTCCAGACTTGAATCCCATGAACTGGCTAGGCGAATCGCTAAAATTAAGATAACAAGCAAAGGCCAACTAAAGGTGGTACTCCACCAAGAATGGCGAAATTTGGGTCCAAATGTGACTAAAAAATTAATTTCCCCTATGCCAATTAGACATAATGAAGTCACAAAGCGCAAAAGAATGCCTAGTAAATACTAAAATTTATTTTAACTTAATATTTTATTTGTGAAATTGAATTGTGTGAGTAATTTTGTCGCTTAAAAATATGAGGAATACTGTGAGTTTTATTAATGGAGTAAAGTTTTGTTAGTTTTATATTAGTTTTAAATATACAATAAATTCGTGGATATTTCTTAAAATAACATTTTTACACTATTATAATATTTTCTCTAGGTAACGCTTCTTGAATCCAAAAATGGTTGTTATGCGAATAATTTTGTCTGTGTGTACAAATATTGTAGGGCTGAAAGCCTCGGTACTTTGACGTAAAATAATAATTAATTATTGTTTTGCCATTGCAAATCTATGTATGTATGTATGTGAGACCATAAATATATGTACCTATGTGTGTACATACTAAATATTAAATAGGATACAAGTGCGCTTTAGTAAACAATCGAGAGTTGATACCTAATTGTTAAGATAAATGCCCAACAATTGAGCGAGCGTTTATCGCAAGGTCCAGAAGGAAATCTAATCATGACAAATGTTGTCACAAACGCTACTCAAGTGACAAATTACACCGGAATTGACATATTATGGAACATTTGTAGTGTAATTTGTGCAAAGCTGCAAACACATGCGAGCCATGGTCAACCGAGGCGGTCGAACTCGTTGGTCCTAGAGTAAGTGAAAGCAAAGCCAATACAAAAAAAATATAAAAAACAAATGCACATTAACGCAAGTGTAGATGAGAGACAGAGTTAGAAATAGAAACTGCAATATGGTGTTGTTACTAATGTTTCGGAGAGCATTTGTTGTTTGTGTGTGTGTGTACGCCTGTTTAACTGCTATGTTATTTCAAACGTCTTAATATGTACCGAAATAGCAAGCAAAAACAAATAAATCTGTTGTTTCACATGATTTGTATGCAGTGCAGGAACCAAGTACGCTCTTTACTTGCGTGCTGTTACGATTTTGTACGCAATTTGGTAGAAATGCATGCAAATGGGAATATAAAATCGTTGTAATGTTGTTCGCACTTAAATAAAGAAATTGATTTAATTACATATAAAAAGGCGAAAATTGTGCAATTGTCAAATAATTGTTGAAATGCTATTGAGAATATTACATTGGAATGTGAGGAGGAGAATCGCAAGAATAATATTGAAAATGTGTAAATAATCATTGAAATTCATTACTACTTCTTTTGTGATTTGCGCTTCATTGATTCACGAAAGGAGTTTAAATCGCATAAACAGGTATTGCCACCCACATATCCAATTTCATTTCCATGTACATATGCACGAGGGTCGGCTGATAAGTTCACTGAAAAGTATTTAATGAGTGAAAATATGTTTTCATTTTTTTTTATACTTCTAATAAAGGGTGTTTTTTTTAGAGGTTAGGTTTTCAAGATGAAATAAAACGTATATAATTTAATGTTATGGCCAAGAATTTGGGTTTATTATAAAGATAAGGGTTTGCCATTATGTTTTAAAAATGATTTCGGGCAAGTGGCCGCCGCGGCTGGCTCGAATAAATTCCAGCCGAGAGGCCCAATTTTCGACCACTTTTTGCAGCAATTTGGGGCCGTATGTCAGCAATAACGCGCCGAATATTCTCTTCCAAGACGTCAATCGTCTCGGGCTTATCTGCGTAGACAAGCGACTTCACATAGCCCCACAAAAAATAGTCCAGCGGTGTTATATCGCACGATCTTGGAGGCCACGCCACAGGTCCACGGCGCGAGATAATGCGCTCACCAAAAGTTTCCTTCAATAAATCGATTGTTGCGTTGGCTGTATGGCATGTAGCGCCGTCTTGTTGGAACCAAAGGTCGTCCACATCAACATCGTCCAATTCAGGCACGAAAAAGTCATTAATCATAGCTCTATAGCGCTCTCCATTGACTGTAACATTATGGCCGGCTTCATTTTTAAAGAAATATGGACCAATGATTCCCTCTGCCCATAGAGCACACCAAACAGTGACTTTTTGAGGATGTAACGGCGTCTCAGCAATGGCTTGTGGATTATGTTCACTCCAAATGCGACAATTTTGCTTATTGACATACCCATTCAACCAAAAGTGAGCTTCATCGCTGAACAAAATTTTCTTGTGATGCGTCGCGCGAACCGAACCATTATTTTCGTAATAAATTTGCACGATTTGCAAACGTTGTTCAGGTGTAAGTCTATTCATTATGAAATGGCAAATCAAACTGAGCATAAATCAAGTGACAGCTGTCAAAAAGACCATCTACGAAAAAAGTAGTGCCAACTTGAAAACCTAACCTCTAAAAAAACACCCTTTCCCATATACATATGCAGGCTCATAAGTAATGCCTCTATGGTACGGAAAAACGATTCGCTAGATTTTCCTTCAAAATGCTTTTCCATGATCTATTTCATCTCACTTCTTCATCTTCCTTAGCATGGCATGCCTGGGTGGGCCACTGCTTCCGCAATATTATCCTTATATTCCATGTTGAAAGTCTGTAATCATTGGCCTTTAAACTTTGCGTTGGTCTGCATCGTTGGGTTCGCTTGGGCTTGCTTTATTTGTTTCCTTACTCTCCACTGGGATTTTCCATGCGATGATGTCTCTCAGAGTCTTTGAGAGAGATACTTTGGAAAAGATACTCAGAAGATTATTTGGCCCCAAGCTAATAAGAACCAACGAAGAGTAACTCCAATTTGTGCCTGCCGAGGATATTGTCAAACTCATCAAAGCGCAAATGCTAAGGTGAGTTGGACATGATCTAAGAATTGAAGATACGCGTGCTCAAAAAATAATAATGCAGCAAAAAGCTATGATAACAAGAAGTAAAGATCGCCCGCGTAAGCGAATAATGGACTGCACAGAAGTAGACCTACGAACGCTCGAAGTAACAAACTGGAAATATGTAGCAAAAGCCAGAGAGGTCTAGAGAAATATCGGAGAGAAGATTATAACCCACATCGGGTCGTAACGCTAAATGATGATGACAAAATGAATTATAGCACATAAAAAGTTACAGAATCCTCAGGAACCGATGACCGTTTTTCAAATCTTCTCTCGGAGTATATCTGTTTTTAATAAGGATGTTCATCAGAGCGGAGTGCCTCCATTTCATGATTTCGCGATATGAAATTCTGTTCGGTTGTTGTTGTTGCTTGTTCCAGGGATAACTGTCTTATACACAAATAAATAATTGGCGCGTACACTTCTATTAGATGTTTGGCCGAGCTTCTCCTCCTGTTTGTGGCGTGCGTCCTGTTGTTGTTCCACAAATGGAGGAGCCTACAGTTTTAAGTCGACTTCGAACGGTAGATGGTTTTTTATGAGTAGTTTTTTCAGAGCAGAAATACACTTAGAAGTGTGCCATTGCCTGCCGAAGGGCGACCGCCATTAGAAAGAAAAACTGTTTCTACTATTTGGTCTTCATGCACGGAGACTGGAATCTACGCACTCCCAATTGTCTTATATACATAAACATATAATTGGCGCTAACACTCCTTGTTGGGAGTTTGGTCGAGCTTATTCTTCTACTTGTGGTATTCGTTTTCATATTGTCCCACAAATGGAGGGATGTACAGTTTTATGCAGTTTTATAGACCTACAGTTTTTCATGACAAAAATACTCTCGGAGATTTGCCATTACCTGCTTATGAGGTACGGATATTAGAACAAGCTTTTTCTATCATTTGGTATCTGGTTTTGAACCTGGGTTCTACCGAATGATAGTCACGCACCGACTCAATCGGCTAAGGTGGAATAATTGTTAGTAAACCAGATAAAAAAGGAGGTGTTTTTTTATATTAAAAACGAACCACGCAATTAGTGATTTCAGTAACGAAATGAGGAGCTTATCAGACGCCCCTCGTATGTATGTATGTTTCATAATAAATACACAACAAGTGCAGTGGCGTAAGGCAGACAATATTCGCACACTAGTAAATACATCAAATCGAGACGAATTGAATCCAATCGAATCGAATTGTATGAAAGAGAAGCAGGATGATGAGCACATTAATGGCAGCAATAACAAAAGCTGATGATGATGGTGATGATTACGCCAAAGCCAGCGAAAAATATGTACATACATACACACTTAAGTAAATAGATAGTCATGTACTACACCTACACACACAGCTATTTGGATGTTAAAGGAAGGATGAGCAAAACAAGCAATAAAAAAAGCGTTCAGCGTGAGCATTCTATACCATTTCAAATGTGCTCAACCAGGCGAACGTAATGTGTATGGGAAAAACGGCAGTAGACCCGCAATGCCAAGCCAATTGGATGGACGCACGCATGGCTATAAGTTCCCACAATATGCACACTAACAAGCACACACACGGCAGCACTACAAGAAATAAATAGAAAAAGTTAAGGTGCCAGGATGCGCATGCTTCGCATGTCAACAGCAGGCAGAGAGAGAGAGAGAGAGAGCGAGCGAACGAGCACGTATAAGTCTTTAAAATTGCAAATGAGCGCCAACGAAATATTTAAGAACTTGAATGCTATACAACATCGAGCCCACACACACAAACACACAATTTGCGCATACACAGCAAGCAGGAAACAACAAAAATATTAATGAAACACCACAAATACCTGAGTGATTGTGAGTGAGTATGCCGTGCGCTCCTTGGAAAGTTACCTAGCCGACTGGATGTGCGGTGGGTGGCAAATGATTTTAGGTGGCAAGCAGCTTTTTGGGGCACTCGCAGGCACTGGCTGACACTGGAATTCCAGGCTGAATAGCATTACAAGCGCAAAGCTATACATAGGCATGTTGGGTAAGCGATAGGCGAGCGCTGCCAGACAGAAGTTACCTTTGCTCTGGCCTGGACGATGCACGGTGGTCGTCTGGTGTAGCATTTTTTTCCAACTTTTCAAGTGTGTGTGTGCAGGATTTTTTCACTAAAAGCATACAATTTAAAAGAGAAATATAAAAAAAGTCAAATGAGAAATTTTCATTTCATTTTTGACCAAAAAATTTGTGTTTGAAATAATTATTGTATAATAGAAGCATTAAACAAACGAAGTAACGAAACTTTGGTTTGTTGCAAAATTTTCGTGTTTCCACAAATTTCGTGTACAAGAACTGCAGTGGATTTGGCTAATGAAGAAAAGAAAATTTTAAGAAAAACGAGATGTGATAATGGTGTAATAATTGCCTGGAAAGCCAACAAAAGCAAATAAAAATCAATTGCAATTGTGTGAAGGAATTTACCCAACAGCGTTTTGGCGTTTGCGTTTATGTGAAAGCGAAACACTTAGAGTCCGAATGCAAGAAAAAGTTATCGATATATAAAAATTTACTTTGTAAGAAATTTAGTAAATTTCGAACAAAAGTGTTTCTAAGCAAAAAGTTTAATATCTAAATCAGAATAACAAAAAATTGCTAATCAAAAGAGTTTGGCCTACTCGCTATTAACTCCCAAGACAGTGGCGTCGCACGAGGGTACCAACAATAGCGCTGCAAGCAGTGCAGCTGATGGTGGTGCTGGCACAAGTGGTGAATCGGCCGCGCTGTTCTCCAAACTGCGAAGTTTCTCCATCGGCAGTGGCCCGAATTCGCCACAGCGCGTAGTTTCGAATCTACGCGGTTATCTAACGCATCGTCTCAGTAATATCACACCGAGCGATACAGGTGAGTCCTTGCCCTACCTGCTATCGTTAGAGTACATAGAAAAATATAGGATTTGAATTGGTGTACAAAACGTATATATGCAAGTGCATACATATACACAAAAATACATGTGTACATATTCAGTTAAATGCGTCATAGTCTTGTTTTGGTTGACGATGAAGTCATGTTTAACGGTGTTCACGAAAGCAATTAATCCCACACTGATCGTTACAAATTGTGTTGATTGCATCGCTAATTGAAAATTATATAGTACATCCCCGCAATACATACGAAAGAATATATGTATACACATATGTACACACACATGTGGGAAGCCTGATGATGTGCACGCGCATACATGAGAAAAATTTGGATGCATTTGTGTGTGTGGGGCGGGCAGGTGATGGTTACATAAAATGTATCTACCTGTGCGGTATACATAAAAAACCAACACTGAATTGTTATTTTGTGGATAATACTTGAAAATGATTATGCAAGCGAGAAGATGCGTTCCTACCTATACCTATTTCCAAAAATTCCAATTCTTCCAAAATTTAAAAAAATTTTTTTTTTACAAAATAAAGTCAAAATTTTGCTAATCTAGAAATTATTTACTAGCACATTATTTAATAAAAACAAAAAGAAAAAACAGGAGAAAATAACGGAATTTGCTTAAAAACTTATCAGCTAAGTCTCTTTCAAGCTATTAGAAAATATATCTGAAAATATATATCAGGTGTAAACATGATAGACTCAAATATCTCAGCTTCAGGAGAACAATTGAAGCTTTTGAACTTTTTAAAATTTTTACTCAACACACACAATGAACCATAAATAAACTGGCACACTCCCATCCTTTATAACTTGAGAATGGTTCAACCAATTTTCAAAATGCAAAGCCTGTATAGAGAACTCAATTCAGTATTTTATTATAAAAAATTATAATAAAATATTATAATATTTCAATTATTTGGAAGTTTTGCAATAAAGGAAACAATAACTTAATTTTACAACTCAAACATAAAATGAGGCAGCAATAAAAGTATGGAAATAAAGGAAAATTAATGAACTAATATTTTGTGCAGTGTCCATTTGCACTAATTACGGCTTGCAGACGTCGTTGCTCGGAATTTACTAAAGTTTCGGTGCCATCTCTTGGAATATTTTCCGATATCTCTTCAATGGCTGTGTTTAGGTAATTTTTACCACTAATCTGCCGCTTGCGCAATTATCAAATAATTGACCAAACTAGACAGCTAGCTAAAAGCTACTACCATTAGTTTTCAAGTTATAAATATTAATCAACCAACTTTTGAAGAATTACAAACTATTCTCAAAGAGTAAATATTCAGCAGCAACATGCTAGAAAGCAACGTAAAATTCGCTCTCCAATAGAAAAATATACAAGCAAAGCATGCAAAAACAAAATCTTAGTAACTCGCAAAATGCAATAACAGCTATTTTCACTCACAAGTGCCCAATGGGATTGAGATCTGGGCTCTGACGAGGATCGGGCAATACTTTTTTTCCATTGTAAAGCAACCATTCCCTTACAATCCGCGCAGTATGCTTTGGTTCGTTGTCGTGGCTGAAGGCGAACGTTGCTGGTAAATTTAATTCTTCGACAGTTTTGGGAATGTGCGTCTTCAATATTTCCAGTTAATTTATTTTAGTCATAGTGCCTTCAAAAAAAAAAAAAAACACGTCCTTATTCAATTTTCCGTCATTGTTCCCCAAATACCACCATGTTTCACAGTACCAGCCACATTAGACGGATTGAGCGCTGTACCTTCAGTTCTCCAGACAAAACTACGGGCATTTGACCCAAATATGTTGAATTTCAACTCGTCAGTGAAAATAACGTTGCTCCAAAATTCATTTGGATTGCTAACGTTTTCTTTAGCATAGTTCAACTTTTTACTCCCATTAATGCTTGAAAGAAGGGGGCTCGGAGTGTACGCTCTTTATTTGTTACTGTGCAGAAAATTTCTGATAGTTTGTGGGTGGGTGTACGTCCACAATTGACGAATTTTTAAGTGCGACTACCGACTCCGAACGGCAGATATTTTTATGAGGAGCCTTTTCATGGCAGAAATACACTCGGAGGTTTGCCGTTGCCGCAGCGAGGGGCGAACGCTATTAGAAAAAACATTTTCTTCATTTTGGTGTTTCACCGAGATTCGAACCACCGTTCTCCGCATTCCGCATGGTAGTTACGCTCCAACCTATTCGGCTACGGCGGCCGCCAATAAATAAATAAACACACGGAGTTACCGTTAATATTTAAACAAGAATTAGGCATACTGAATAGTTAAAAATTAAAAACGAGTGTATTCAGCGCAGAAAAATCTGTGAATAATTTCTTTATTTATATAAATTTGAATTTTTTCATATTGGTGTCCCAGTTTCTTTTGTATGTAGAAAAAACAAACTTTAGAACTGCATCTATAGATACTGCGATACTGTGAGAGCTATGATTCTCCCATCAAATTAATATTTTTTTAAATTTACGCTATCATCAGCTTTGGTGATTGGAAAGAAGTGGCATATCGTGCAAGAAACTGCTTGTCGCTATAATAGATTACCACCACCAGCAGAAATTTAGTGCCGCCGCACATAGCCCAGATACATTTTTTTCTTACAGACTCGCTGGGTCGCCCCAGTGGGAGATCTATTTCGACAATTTTCAACAAAATAAATTTTTATCGTGTAACTATTATAGGTTCTGAATATGACGCAGATCGCGGTTATAAACACGAATTTTGTGAATATCTCTGGTGCAGCGCCAGCTAAGAGATTAGCTTGTAACAAGACCAGACCAAATGTCTAAAGAATGAGATACAAAAATGTAATTGAAATACATTCAGTAGCTTTTAAGTCATTTACTTACAATGAAAATGTGATGGCAATAATTACTGTTATTTGAATTTTCGAGTTTGGAAAAGTTATCACAGTTCAAAGAATAAATCTTCGTTTTTAGATAAAAGTTATGCTCAAGAATATTTTTTTTTTCGTTGCTCAGAACTTTTACTTTCGTCTTTTTTAGGAGTTATGCTCAAAAATACTTTCGGACAGCCAATCGGTTCTCAAAGCCTTGAATAGCTTCACATTCAAGTCAAAAGTCCTAATAGCGTGTAACTATGCACTCAACAAATTAGCCACGTATAATCAGGTTGCACTGATTTGGGTAGCAGGACATGAGGGACACGAAGGAAACAAGAACGCAGGCTTTTATGCCAAAAAATAATATAAAACAAGAAACCAAAAAATGGATCCAAACAAAAGTCAGGGAATACTGGAACGGCACAAGCGACCTTAATCACTTCAAAACGTTTTTGAACTTCAATGCCAATAGAGCAAAATCTGCTCTAACTCTAGATAAAAAGGACTTCAGATTACTCTGTGGAGCACTTACAGGTCACTTTGCTTGTATCTATGGAACTCGTACCTACTAGAGGGGGAAGACCTACAATTGCTCCCTCTTAAGGCCAGCTAAATAATTATAACTAAGTAATTAGTGGCGCACAATAGATCAATCAGGTTGCAGTGCATAAAGGCCTTAAACTAACCCGTACAACCATTACCATTACCTTTATGCTCAAACGAACATTTTTTTTGTTGGTTTACCCACCTTTTATTTTATAAGATATATTTACAATGTATCCCAGCAGCACAAAAGCAAAAAATCCGAAAAGAGTGAGAGTAAAAAAAAAACCAATTAAATGCAAAACAATTAGATCATGAATTATCTATGTGTGAATAGCACTTATATCGGGTGCTTTTTTAGCTGTATGAGAACTATCGATATCGTTAACTATAGATTGACCTCAGAACAACGCCAAAAAATTGTGGAAATTCCCTTTGGAAAAAAAAAATCTGTTCGCGAATTTGATAGAGCATCATCGTTCCCTAAGGGGTTATATACGTCCAGCCGCGCCAAAAATGCGCTAAAAGAAAAACTATTTTTAGAAGAGATAACAATGTAAATAAATATAAAAAAATTGTATTCATTATTTATTAGTACTTAAACTTTATAAAAAAAATGTATTTTAATTTTTCTTTACAAAAAGTAGTATATAAAAATCACGTTACCCAAAGTACAATGGAAAAAAGTTCCTCCACGGTCTGCAACATTTCTCCTTGAAATGTTGATGAAAAAGTAAAAAAAATTTTGTAAAATAAATTTGTAGTTATAGTCTGTCGAGCCGGATTTTTGAATTTCGAAAAATTTTGCAATTTACGGCATTTCAAAATAAAACTATGCGTTTTACGACATACATATACATATGTCACACTTTAATTAGTTTATAAATTTTTTTAATAAAAATATCAAAAATCCGGCTCGACAAACTATAGAGAAAACAGTTTCGAATACTAAAAAACAAATCGCATAAAAAAATAATAAAAACTGTATGAGTTATCAAACAGACCGTGCCGGAAAAAGTAGTCGCGAGGAAAACGAGCTTAAACTTTCAAGTGCATTTCGCTCGAGGTCAGCTGCCTCAAACGAAGGACAGCTACCTGTGTGCATCAAACTCTCATCGGGCAGTTACCATAACTTTGTACCTATGGGGAATTTTTACAATCGACTTGCACAGAAATACGCCTAAAAGTATAAATAATAATAATCTGTAAAAAAATCGATTTTTGGAAAATTCTGGACATATGTAACCCCTTAAGCTGCAATTAGTGATGCCGTACCTTAGCAATCCGCTGTTCTGATCAAACATTTGCTTACAACTTTAAATTTGCTTTGATATTTGCGATAAAAATTTGAATATTAAAAATGAACGACGAAAAATTAAATGACTTAGTGAAAAACTATATGTGTTTTTATGACAAAATGCAATCGTTGGCACTAATTTTACTTCAATATCAGTTGTTTATGGTTACGGCAGGACTAATCGACAAATGCTGTATGGTTATGGCTTTCATTACGGTGAATGGCGTACGCTATCGAGCCAACATTTCCAAATTTCGATAATCAGTTAAACATCGACGACATTTGGTTCCAACAAGACGGCGGAACTTGCCATACATCGATTTATTGCAATATTCAAGCAACCATTTTGGTAGTCAAAAATTGGACTAATTTGTTAGTAAACATGTAACTCGTACCGGGACGGATACATGCCGGAAATCATATTCGAAAAATAAATGCTATGAAATAATAAATAAATGCCAGGTTATAATAAAAAAAAATTCATTCCAACAATATTTATGTTTTGTATGATCATTTTAAGTCAGAAGAGCAAAACTTATTTTTCCATGAAAACAACTATACGATAAAAAAAATTATTATTATTTATTATTTATTGCTAAATTCGTATAATAACGAGTTCTGCAAACATAAAGGCGCAGCAGCACTACCAGCTGTCTGATAACAAAATAAATGCAGTCTAAATAAAATCCAGCGAAATTTGTAAGCAGTAAAGACATTACTTGTGGATGGCGCTTTAAGAAAATTTAGTGTATGAGAGGATCGGAAGGATTGTTGTCTAGCTGGAGGTGTCTAGAATTCGGCAAGATTGTAGAATGTGATCGAATGTTGCGACTTCGTCACAAAACAGGCAATTAGCTGGTTGTTTGCGCTGGAGTAGATGTGGCAAGACGAATGTATTCAAGATGATAGCAGCATACAAAAACAAAATGTTGCATATATTTTGTTTTTTGCTTTTTGGGCTCAGTTGTCAAAATGATTATTTCCAAGTGAATTGATTGAATAAAGAAAACCAACAATAAAGAAACGTACACAAAGTCTTTCGAGTATCTCGCTTCACTTGCTCGAAATAATTAGCTATAACCAGTAGCAAAGCTTTGCCTGGATTTATTATTTACTCCTAGACGGTGAGCAAGACGTAAAGTGGGAGCTTCTAATTTGTAACGGTAGAGCGTCCGGCAACAAATGCTTTCTTCCCTCACAGGTTATATAAGTAATATCTGAAGACCGCATGTGATCTGCCCACATTCTCTCTTTTCTGTAAATTCCGTACAACAAGCTCTGCTCCACCTCAGTACCTGAAAAAAGTACCTATTTCTGCCTCCTATTCTTTTCGCGCACAAAACAAATTTGGAGATTTTTTTACTTACATTCTGCCAAAGAAGTATCGAGAATTATTCAATAAAACGCAAAATAATTGTTTAATCATCAAAATTTATTTTGTCGCCTTCAAAATAGGCTCCCAATACACATATGCCAACGATTAGTCTAGTCATCAAAGCTCCTTTTAAATGCGTTTGAAGAGATCTTCTTCAGCTCCTTCAGCGAATTCTCCTTAATGGCCTCTATCGACTCAAAGCGGCGTCCGAGGAGTAGCAATTTAAGTTTTAAGTTTTAACTTCCAAATAATATTCTTTATTTACCGTAGAACCATTTGGAATGAATTCCGAGTGCACAACTCCATAATAATCAAAGAAAACGAGTAGCATGACTTCCCCTTTTGACCGACTTTGACGTGGTTTTTTGGGTTTCGGCTCATGTGGACAGCGCCATTCAGCCGCCTGTTGACTGGTTTGCATGTCAAACTCATATACCCAAGTCTCATCACCTGTTATGATGCGATGATGGGCTGGATAAACGTTGGGTCCGAATTCACTTGCTCAAGCACGTCTTCAGCCACCTTCTTCCGATGAATTTTTTAAAGAAATTCAACTCTCTTGGAACGAGTCGAGCAGCCACACGTCTCATGCCCAATTGATAGAGTCACGAGCTACCTCCCTCAAACTTATGTATATGATGTTTTCCAGCACCATTTCTTTGACTCTGTCGACGTTGTCGTCCGTTGAAGACGTTGATGGGCGTCCAGATCGGTGCAGATCTTCCACGACTCTCTGTAAAAGCCTTATACCACTTGTAGAGCCGTGTTTCTGATAAAGCACACTGGACATGGACTTTCTGCAACATTTTGAATAATTCGGCACACGAAATTCCGTCCAAAACTTAACGTTCAACAACTTAAGACAAATTCTTTGTTCGATTTTGTTGTGCATACTGAAAATCGCAGAGCACACCTGCTAATTGACAGACTAAGCTCAAATTCTGCGACACTATAGAGGACAGTTGTACCGACATTCCAGCAAAGAAAATTTAGAATACCTATGTGTAAATCGCTCTTTTTAAGTGAACAGCTCTCGATATTTTTTTGACAGAATATATATTAAGTCTTTACCCAAAATAATGCGTCCACTTATATTTGTTTTTTGTTTGCTTGGATTTAATTTAAATGGCCGGAGCATTATTATTTATTCTACGAATAAGAATTTCCACTTCAATATAATGTAAACAACGAAATATGCAAACGAAATACACATTTTTGACATAAGTGCTCAAGGCGAATTAATCAGCTATTCTACTGGTACCACCCAAGCATGATGGAGTAAGAGTTTAGTTTAAATCTCATATGTCCCAATATTACCAAGCCATTCACTATATTTCCCCAAACATACATATTTTCTCCACCTTTTGTTCTATATTGGGGAGGGAGCTGACGTCAGACTTCTCAAAAACGCGAAAAATAAAGTAACTGTTTTGGGAAGACGCCACCTAAGTTACTCAATTTGCCTTGCATAACTCCTTCTATAGATACGCCTTGGGTGTGCCTATGTGAGAATTGTGTAGCTAAGACGTAGGCGAGTGTATGGTGGTGTATGGCATTTTTAATGGAAGAAGCGATATTTTTATTATGGATCAATGCATCGCTCCTTTATAATCTCTATGAGGATGACATTCTTAGAGAAGCATTTAAATTTGAAGTGTTGCTGGTAGTTTAGTGACGCGTTTTGCTGCCGCATTAGCGTTTTTATTGCCGGTAAGATCCGAATTACCTGGAACCCACACGCTTAAGATTAATTTTGTTTGACTTATGAGTATAACAAATGGGCTGAAAAGTCCCGGGCCTAACACATAGGCTCTACTTTTATTGCATTCGCCTCTTTTTCAGTTAAAAAGACAGTGTCTAAAATTTCATGATATTCTATTCATTAGCTCGTGAGTTATTGCGCTAAGAGTGACGCTACGACTGTTGTTTTAAAAACAATGGG
The DNA here is from genome assembly GCF_027943255.1 of Anastrepha obliqua. NCBI lineage: Eukaryota > Metazoa > Arthropoda > Insecta > Diptera > Tephritidae > Anastrepha > Anastrepha obliqua. The sequence goes on from NC_072892.1 coordinate 118,046,931, forward strand.
TCTAATAGAATTTCGTGTTTTAATTTTCCACTGATTCGTGATGGGAAAGCACAAAAATACCGATCAAGCGAAGCAATGGCTTGAAAAGTGTTATGGAGACTCCGTTCCATCAGAAACAACAATAAAACGATAGTTTGTTGACTTCAAAACTGATCGTAGAGTCACCGATGATGCACAACGCAGTGGACGTCCAAATGAAGCAGTAACATCAGAAAATATCAAAAAAATCGAAAAATCGTTTTGAATGATCGAAAAGAAACTAAAGTTGCGTGAGTTAGTTGACATCGTAAAGATATAAAAAAACGTGTTGGCTTTATATTGCATGAACATTTGACTATGAGAAAACTCTGTTCAAAGTGGGTGCCACGTTTGCTCACTGTTGGCCAAAAACAAGAGCATCGCAAGTCAATCAAAACAGTGACAAAACTACATGAATTGAACTTCGAATTGCTCCCACATCCACTGTATTTGCCAGATTTTGCTCCCAGTGACAACTGATTGTTCGAGGACCAAAAAAATGCTCGCCAGTAAGAAATTTCGCTCGAATGAAGAAGTTATCGCTGAAACTGAGGTATATTTTGAGGCAAATGAATGCTTAGGTACGTTGGAATGATTGGGTTGTTGTTAATGGAAATTACGTTGATGAATAAAGCTAGTTTTGAATAAAAAAACGTGCTTTCTTTGCTAGGCCTGATAACTTTGTTGTACCTTTCACATGCAAAAATTTCGTCAAGCGAGCAAAAGAGTGGCGAATCGAAGGCGTCTAGTACAGCTTAAGTAAAAATATGAGCATAACGCCGTTCTATTTCTTTTCAAAATATAAATCACAAAAGTATAATTAGTAAATTTTGGCATTTTCGCCAAATTTGAAAGGTGAAATTACGTTTAAAGAAAAGATATTTGGTTGTTTGGTATTTGGCAAAGGCAGTTTTGTGTTACAGTAAAATAGACGAAATTCGAAATTGAAGGACCCAATATAGTAAAAAACAAATTAAAAAATAGCACGTACAGTTAAGTGTTAGGTGATTGGCGGATGTCCTAGACCTATTTGTGGCGTGCGTCTTAATATTATTTCACAAATGAAGGATCCTACTGTTTTAAGCCGGTGCCAAACGGCAGATATTTTTTATGAGTAGCTTTTTCATGGCAGAAGTACACTCAGAAGTTTGCCATTGCCTGCCGAGGGGCCACCGCTATTAGAAAACACTTTTTTCTTCATTCACGGATATTCGAGCTTACGTACTCCGAATGGTAGTCCGTCAGCACCAACCCATTCGGCGACGGTGGCCGCCCAATATATATTAGTATCAAATGCAATAATAGAGCGGTGGTCCAAATGTTTTTAATTTAATAATATATAAGGGCACCGTAGATTAGGCTTACTCTGAATAATTGACCTCTCTGAAAATCTCGATAAAATCGTGGAAATTGTCGACTCAGACAATTATGTGAGACTTTATCTACAATTTGTTTTCCTTATCCCCAAAAATGTTGTCCAAACTAAAACATACTTTTTGGGGGCACGAAGGACGCATTACGTCCATATGTGCATACAATTTTCCATATTTTCACAAAAATTGCTAACCTTAAAAAAAAAAAAATTGCAGACATGTTTATCAACAATAATTTGGATGAAAAACCTCGAAAATAAGGCTGCTTTTTATGATACGCCCAAAATATAGGAAACTTTCGAGAACGTAGTAAGTGCGCTGCGATTTATGCCTTTAGAATTACGAATAAGCGGCGATTGGTAGTCCCACAGAGTCAACCGCCGAATTTATACCGCTGATGGCAGTAAAAAATCGCATGAAATTTGTATTTATTAGAACACATGCGTGTGTATGTATGTATGTACGTATGCACTTCTGCAATTAAATGATAAAAAGGAAAGGCCTTAGAGTTCTCTAATCTAAGTAATTGAAATTGAATTTGATTGACTTCTTATCGGAATATTACACTCAACGTATAGCGGTTTCATGCACAAAATTTAAAAACAAGCAATATCATAAGTGGCAGTGATAAAAAGCAATTGAAAAATTCCATTATCAACAGGAAATAAATCAAATTTGCAAACAACGAAATATTAAAAAAAAAAATACGTCAACGCGCACCCAAATTTTGGCACCAAGATATGTTAAGTTAATTAATTGCGAGTCAACCTAATTGAAATTATTGATATTTAGATATGGCAGCTTGTTTGTGCATACATGTTAACAATATGGGCAAGGCAAACAATTTTATTGAAATTTTAATATGGAATATTTTTTGTTTTTAGTTTATTTAGTAGTTAGAGTTGTTAAATGAAATATTTTAGTGGGTTTGGGAATAAGTTTCCGTCCTTTCTTAGCCAATGTTAATGGAGTGAAGCATGTGCTACTGGAAGCTACAACCTTACTCCATCTTTCAGGCGGCATATGGATTCCTCTAGGGAAAAATTCGAGTTCTTTTGACTTCATCCATTCATTGAGCCAGTTTGCGATGCTCTCGTAAGAAGTGAACCGCTCTCCAATAAGGGATTGGAACAGATGGCAATCTGAAGGTGCAATGTCTGGGGAATACGGCGGGAGGGGAAAGATTTTCCTATTCAGTCCCTCTAACTATTTCTGGACCGCTTTAGCAACATGTGTCCCTGCGTTTTTATGCAGCAAAATTACTTTGTCATTTCTACCGTCCTATTTTGGCCGCTTTTCTTTGAGAGCTCGATTCAAACGCATTAGCTGCAGTCGGTGACGAGCGCCAGTGATGGTTTCAGATGGTTTAAGGAGTCCATAATAGATGGCATCCTTCTGATCACACCAGATGCACAACATACCCTTTGAAGCATGAATATTTTTTCCCCCCTCTCGAAGGACTTGATGTCAACTACTGCGATCGAGACCTCGCATATACACCTTCAAATCAGCAGTATATTACTAGAACGAACAAAAAATAGTATCAGCAGCGACACCTCTTCTACGAGGGCGATACCCAATACCCAATAGATATTTTTTATACAACATCATTGAGGGCGAATATTTCTTACTTGAAGGGTTGTGCAAGAGCATCCCGTCATGTCTGTTGTCATAATTTCTAGTGAGCGTCTTTCAACATTCTTCTAAACTGCAACACTCTCATTTCATCGGATACTCATTTAAAAATTAAAAACTGCCTGTAAAATAATATTTTCATCAAATTGAAAAAGCGCAGAGCTACATGAAGGCTGAGTGCTGAATTACACCCAAGCAGAGTCGCATTGCGACAAAGATTCATATCTTCAAATACTTGGCAGTCGTTGCAAGTGATTGTTGCAGCAAACTTTCGAAAGTGTTGTGAGATAAATGCGCACTCGTACGATTATTATGCGACACTGTAACTTCTCCGCTATTTATCGGCGTTTTCTTTTCTTCTTCCGCTGGCGCTGTCCACATCTGAGGTGATGAACGGTCTCAATATGTAACTTTTTTCACCGTGCAATTCAAGACATCCACTGAAAGTGTTGAACTTGTGGCGTTTCACCTTGGTCGATGGGTGAATGAGTTTTTATCTATTTTCCAAATGACATTATGCGGCTTCAGATTTAATTAATTCTCCCCATTTTGGCATCGGACTTATGTAATGTAGAACTTGGTTATCGTTCAACGCGATAATCAGACACTTAATTGTGTGTGTGTAAGTAATTCGATTATTCGTAAGCATTTATGGTACGCAGCATAATTTGCCCCGCTTAGTTCTATCTTTTGTACATTGTCTAGAAAATTCGAACTTCCGCAGTTTGTTGTCAAGGGGAAAACAATTCAAGGTATGATTCAATTAATTACTTCGAAAAGTTATTTTGTTGCTATGGTTTTGGCACGCACGTGTCGTTATCTTTAGAATAGTGTAGAAATGCCACACACAAAGTTTATGTTGAGACCTCTAGATATTTGAAATGTGACGAGTATTTTGCACCTCCAATAAAGTGGAGAATTGCAAGCCTCTGATATTTCAGAGTACTCGACGCTTCTGGTACTGATGAAGCTAGTCTTATTATTATTATCATTTGTTCACGCATGCACCCGCATATTTGTTTGTTTGTTCATTTATTACTAAAGTCTGTGATCTTCAGTTTACTTTATTTAAAAATCAATATACAATTGCGGATAAAAAATCCGCCTTTAGATCGCAAATTCGGAAGCCTATACAAACTTTTAATTTTTCGCTCATCTTACCCATTTGCCTTGGAATATACCTGTAATATATTATCCTTTTTTTTCGTAAAATTTTTGCACGAATGGTTTAAAACTTTCATATGGTCGATCTTTAGCGCCTGGGCGATGCTACGACTACTAATATGCCGGGCAACTTCGATTATTTCTGTGATTTTATCGACATTTTTTTAACATCAAAAGTACCTGAATGAAATCAACGAAACCAAAATTGCACGAAATCAGCGGTTACAGTATCGGCACCATAAACACCATTCACAATTTCAGCGGCCTGGCTTGCATTTGCGCCCTTATCAAAAAAAAAGTGTAAACAGTACCGAATTTTCTGTTTATTGACATCCATCATTAACACCCTGTAACTCACAACTGAATGTAATAACAAAAAACAGCAAACGAATGTTTCTAGTGTGAAATGTCCCCTTGACAACGAGCATGAGCTTTAAATTGTTACAGGGTCCAGCACTCGAAGTGTAACCAATTAAAAATGCCATACATTTAGTTTGGAAAATTACTTCTATTCAATATAAAGTAAAATACGTCTGAAAATAATACAAAATTAAGAATCAATTTACTTTTGCTCGATATGACTACCTTTTGCCTTGACTATGGCCTTGAGACGGTTCAGAAACGAATCGCAAGCTGCCCGAATGTGACTTGCAGGTATTTTGGACCACTCGCGGGCAATGGCTTTTTTCAGCGCATCGAGACTGGTGAATCTTTTAGTCCCAACAAAAATGGCCAAATGCTCTCCAAAATGGCCCAAAGAGAGTAATCCATCGGATACGCGTCTGGTGAATTTGAGAGCCATTGTGTGGACATTATGAAGCTCGGAACGTTGTTGTTTGGCCGTTCTTTGTTCACTCGAGCTTTGTGAGACCGTGCCAAGTCGTGTTGAAACGTCCATAGTCTGCCACCGAAATGTTTGCCTACCCACCGCTTTAAAGCAAACTCCAGAATGCTTTCCCGATAATATTTCGCATTTACCTTGACGCCAGGCTCGATGAAAACGATTGACCATTAACTTTGGCCTGTGCTGCCTCCCGGTGGCATATCGATGACTCAAATTCTCGTATGAACGGTCGGTTAAATAAACCCTATCATTTTGGGTGTTTACGAATGCCTCAATTTGAAGAACTTTCTTGTCGGAAAACACAACTTTCGGAAATTGACCGCTTTCGGCCAAGCGAAGCAACTTCTTCGCTCTCTCAAGTCTGACTTGTTGCTGCTTTGGTGTGACATCATGCGCCTTTTGGATCTTGTAAGGCTTGACTTTGAGATCATTTTTCAGTATGCGGCGTATGCTACGGTCAAATATTTTCAGTTCTTTCGCCATTTGATTGGCACCTTATCCGGGATTTCGCTCAAGTCGCTTCTTCACTCTTTGAACCATTTCACGTGACGTTGCAGTCTTTTGATGACCACCTTCATGACGTTTCGCGATGCTACCTGTATCATGGTAACGAGTAATGGTGCGATAAACAAAAACTTTATTTATTATCTTAAAATAAATTACATATTAATATTCATGCTTAAGTAAATATATAAAAGGCAACTCCAGCTATTCAAACGTGGCTGCTTTAATTTGCGCCGTGGAATGTACAGCCTCTTGTAATAAACTAAAATTAACCACAAAAAAATTTCATCTAAATAAGTTATTCCGCTTTACACTACCTTTACCACCTATTTTTAATTAAAAAAAATGAAAGCTTAAAGTGAAAAGAAAAAAATTACTACTTTTATATACAAAATTTATTATATATAATTAATATAATATTGCAGGTACATGCAAAAGCTAATTGTTAAAGAATATCCCTGTAAAATTTTAAGTTGATGTCTTGATTACTTTTTGCGTTATATTCGACAGCGCGGAAAAAACGTATTTCGAGAAAAACGAGATTAAAATTTGCGTTCTTACTCATCTTTCGTTCGCCGCTTATCTCTTCACTGACTTTATATTGACTTTTTAAACTTTCTATTAAGCTTAAAACATTGAAATGATAATCTTTAGATTGTAAGTGAATTAAAAAAAAAAATTGAAAAAATTGAAAGTGTTGGAGCAGCTGGAGGGTCTGCCCCCATAAGTCAAAATCTTTTACGTTGCCTGTTTGTTAGCGCTCTTATATAGCGTTCTTGATCTCTTCATCCTGCTCCTATTCAACCTGAACCTAAAATTTTATGTCGGTCACATAAGTATCCGATACCCCAATCCAGCCGGTCAAAACGTCTACGCGCCTCACTCCTATACCTCGACAATGGATAATCCAATACGAATATAAGTGTTTATAATTTTCAAGCTCTGATTTTTCTTCCCGATTTCAGTGCTTATGAGTGGCAGTCAGCAGCTATTTTAAATGCTAATTCTTTTTAGTACCCCCCAATGCGTTACAAGGCATTTGGTTATGGTCAGCGTTTCTAGTTCGAAGCTATGATATTTGGTTTCAGCGGGTGACATGGTTTTGAGGAATATTACGGTGGCACAATTGGCAGAAAAACTAACTGTTTTTTCATCTGCAAAGGAAATTTTCGGCATAATTCTCGATTGCGATGCTACGTTTAATGTCAATGGCAACTTAGGATTTGTTGGCGATGGAGCTGGAGAGGGTAGTGAGTTCATTTGGGTCGGCAGACTTGGTAGCAAAGGCAGCGGTAAGTTCATCTGAGGCTATGATTTCTTGAGTGGCAACTCCTTCAACTGCAGTGGTGGTAGAATTTCGTATTCGGAATTTTTATTACTAGCGGCCAATTTTCTATGTATTTAAAACGGAATCGGCAAAGCCCTTAGTGCCAGTAGATAGGCAAGTTTCAACACTGAGAAAACCTCAGGCGGTGGCTGGTGCTGGATTACTGGCAAGTTTTTCTTAGTCTCTACCGTTCTCTTCACGGTTAGCTTCTTCTAAGTTTTAGTTGAGCGGTGCTTGCCATCGAGAGGGCGCTAATAAATACACTCGGCCCTCAGTTTTTAACCCCACACCTGAGCTTCCCTTTTCTTGTTACTACTTCCGAATTTACATTTTGGCACTTGCGCTGTGTCAAAGCAAAGTACAGACACAAAAATTGCCACCTTTTAAGCGGTGTGTGTTCGTAAAGTAATAAAAAAGCGTGCCGTGTTGATTTAGGCAAAATTCTAAACAAGACATTAATCCCAGCTAACAATAGTAAATATATACATATATTTAAAATTTATTTAATAAGTTAGTTTATATTTCATTTGTTATGCGCGGCCGCCGTAGCCGAATGGGTTGGTGCGTGACTACCATTCGGAATTCAGAGAGAATCTTGGTGAAACACCCCTCGGCCGGCAATGGCAAACCTCCGAGTGCATTTCTGCCATGAAAAAGCTCCTCATAAAAAAAATATCTGCCGTTCGGAGTTGGCTTGAAACTGTAGGACCCTCCATTTGTGGAACAACATCAAGACGCACACCACAATTAGAAGGAGGAGCTCGGCCAAACACCCAAAAAGGGTGTACGCTCCAATTATATATATATATAAAGGGTGTTTTTTTTTAGAGGTTAGGTTTGCAAGTTGGCACTACTTTTTTCGTAGATGGTCTTTTTGACAGCTGTCACTTGATTTATGCTCAGTTTGGTTTGCCATTTCATAATGAATAGACTTACACCTGAACAACGTTTGCAAATCGTGCAAATTTATTACGAAAATAATGGTTCGGTTCGCGCGACGCATCGAAGAAAATTTTGTTCAGCGATGAAGCTCACTTTTGGTTGAATGGGTATGTCAATAAGCAAAATTGTCGCATTTGGAGTGAACATAATCCACAAGCCATTGCTGAGACGCCGTTACATCCTCAAAAAGTCACTGTTTGGTGTGCTCTATGGGCAGAGGGAATCATTGGTCCATATTTCTTTAAAAATGAAGCCGGCCATAATGTTACAGTCAATGGAGAGCGCTATAGAGCTATGATTAATGACTTTTTCGTGCCTGAATTGGACGATGTTGATGTGGACGACCTTTGGTTCCAACAAGACGGCGCTACATGCCATACAGCCAACGCAACAATCGATTTATTGAAGGAAACTTTTGGTGAGCGCATTATCTCGCGCCGTGGACCTGTGGCGTGGCCCCCAAGATCGTGCGATATAACACCGCTGGACTATTTCTTGTGGCGCTATGTGAAGTCGCTTGTCTACGCAGATAAGCCCGAGACGATTGACGTCTTGGAAGAGAATATTCGGCGCGTTATTGCTGACATACGGCCCCAATTGCTGCAAAAAGTGGTCGAAAATTGGGCCTCTCGGCTGGAATTTATTCGAGCCAGCCGCGGCGGCCACTTGCCCGAAATCATTTTTAAAACATAATGGCAAACCCTTGTCTTTATAATAAAGCTAAATTCTTGGCCATAACATTAAATTATATACGTTTTATTTCATCTTGAAAACCTAACCTCTAAAAAAAACACCCTTTATATGCCCGAAGTATATATGGATCAACATTTTTTGTCTTTTCCCCCATATTTAGATATGGTGGCAATAAAAAGAAAAATGCTTTGTGTGCCAAAAACAATTTTCGACGCAAGCTGTTAAAGAAGCAGTTTATACTCTATTGTGCGATGATAGTGAAACTAAAAATATAGAAAAATCCAGAGTTGATCATCATTCCTCCCGAGTTAGACCCACTATCTGACTCAGAATAAAGGTAATGGAAATAAAGTAACTAATGATATAATTTATATGATAAAAATAGTGATATCTGGGAACAAATATTTGGAATGTGAATGTGTTAATTTTGGAAAAAAAAATAAAAAAATTAGAAAATACATTTCCAATGAGATTTCAGAGGTCTAAATTGGTCTAGAGACCAATCTTCAAATAAAAGTCGAAAATACCATATAAATACTATTTTGATTTTTAAACATTTTTATGCTTACCTTTTAAGTTTGAAATCTTCTATCATCTGATACATTTCTTTAGAAAAAACATTTTTAAGAATTATATTTATTTTTCCGAAATATTTTGGCAGAATTCTCAAAATATTATATAATTATAACACATTTTATAATTCCGGTGTGAAAATGGCAACTTTCTTTGATGAGGCACCTTACTTACATATATTCTGTGAGCTTATATTTCAATAAAAATAAGTCCTTTGTACTATTATACAATAAATGAAGTAAATGCATTTACTAAGCTGGTTGTACTTTATAAAGTACAGCCTTGAAATAGCGGTGGTAAGAACAAAAAAGTATATTAAATTATTTTTATTGTATACAGGGCAATATTTATACAAATCGGTCCATGGATTCCATTTCCCGGCGTTAATGGGTTAAGCAAGTGGGCTGATTAATTTTGCGCCACCTTGTATCTATAGGAAGAGTTTTAGAAAAATTAGCTGTAAACATGCGACTAGTCGAAATAAATTTATAATTCGTTTTTTTTTTAATGCAACTAAGTGCGTTTATTCGCTCCTTTGGGCTTTGTATTTAATTTCTGTTCATTAAAAGAATATTTTCTTTTTTCATTATAATTTTTCTTAGAAAATTAAGAGTATTTTATAGAAAATGTCCCCTGCTTTCGGGCAATCTGGTATACATAAATTTGTTCATCTTACTCTTTACTTAAGATGGGACCAATCATGCACCAGCACTGTCGACCAGGAGGTAAATCATATCATATAACGGTCAGCTTTCTTATGGGATGTAAACTTTATTTGGGTGTAGCTCAAGTTTGAGCACAAATTGCTTTACTTTTTTACTGAAAATAATGGGAAGAAGTATTTTTTTGTATTTTGGGAAATGTACACAAATTTCTTTACTATATTGTCGAAATTCTCTATACTTATACATTAAAGGGTTTCATTTTGCGATCAAAGAGACATCCTTTCCTCAACAAAATTTAGTATTTAGGTACCTTATTTTAAATAATATTTCTCAATTAACTTACCCATTTTTTAACCACATCCAGAAATCAGAAATACAAAAATTTGCATAATATTGCACTCAAAATTAAATGAACGAATTTTTCTTACTTAGCCCCATCGCCACCTACCGCATGCCATCCATACAATTTAACATTTATGTATGTGCTCGTGTGCATGTATGTATGTATGGGCGTACGAGCAACTCAATGCACACAAATACCCGCAAAATCATTAGGCTCACAACGCCCCCCATACTTTTGGAACTCAATTTTGTCTGGAATGACAGGGGCAATAAATATAAATTTCACTAGCAAACAACAACAACAATAATGGTAAGAACACGACGACAGCAGTGCGAAGAACAGCATCAACATTAGCATTACCAGCACTTCTGTAAGTAGCTGTAGCTCACCCTATAACACTAATAACAACAACAACTTTCCACCAGCTCTCAAACCACGGACATAATCCCACATCTCCATCACCAAACTTGTCGGCTTGTAGCCATTTGGTGTTTGTGTCGCTGTTTGTATCTTGATATGTTCATAGCGGTTTTATGTCAAAACAAAAGGGGCATAATCGCCAATGGGCTATGTATGTATGTAATGGGTGGCATGCGGGCGAAAGTGGCTACAAAATATATACATTTTTCTTGGGAGATGCTGACTGATAATGTTATCCCGAGGAAATTTGTTTCCTTCCTTGTGGCATGACAGGCGTGGCAGCGCGCAGGCAGTCACACACACATGCACTCATCCCTGCTTATACCTACATACATAGATAGAAGCAGTGGAGGGTTGATTTCTGATTTCGCTTTGGAAAATTTGTGCAGAACAAGGCAGATTTGGACAATATCAGCGTAAGCCCAAAAAGCATTTGCACCATTTCGTGTTAATGGATTTGATGATTGGTAATGAAACAGAAACAAAAATGTTTATGAGCTCCCATGTCTACATACACACATACGTGCGTACTATTTATTTTATGCTTTCCTGGCACGACCGGATGCTAAACCGGATGCTCGGGAGATATTAGTCCAAATTGATCTTTGTAGTGCGTACAAAAAATGCAAAAAAATCGCGACCATAAGTACATTCAAAGCAAATGGAAAGTTTGCAGCATGCGGAAGGTATTTAATTCAAACATTTACTTTTTATTAGAAAATATGGCTCATGAAAATTGAACCAATCATTGGGGACAAATATTTTATGCTTGTTTAAAAACAATGCAAACATATCTGCCTACTAATGGAAAATGAGAGGAACAAAGTTTAACAACTCCCTTAGCAATAGCTGGAGGGTTGGCCTGAAGGAAAAAATTAACTTATTTCGCATGAAGAATTTCGCCTATTTGAATTTACAGAGGAAAGCTAGCGTTTTGAATTTTTAGATATTACTTTTTATATTATATTAACGGATTTCGATTTCTATAACACGGGTTTAAGAGTGGATTTCAATAAAAGAAATTGCACATTTATGTTAACTTTTTAATAAATTTTGACTTTAAATTATATGCAAGTAAAAGTTTAAGATTCACCAGATATTCCATCTCCGAAGCAGCGAATTCCCCTGCAGAGCGTTAGGATACTTACATGAGCACTGTTAGCCTAAGAATCTAACAGCGTTATTACATTTAATTTAACATAATTTTGTTCTCATTGCTCTTTTACATTCGAAATGCCGTGATTAATATAAAGTAAGTTTTTTCACAAGCGACAATACAAAACAGTGAAATTGGACGCAAAAATAGCGAATGTGCGAATGTGAATAAAATGGGGCCGATACGTATAAACACAAATGTGAAGTGTGGTGTACCGAGCGTCTAGACTTTAAGATATACTTCTTTCTGACTTTTATAACCGTACTGTGCCACAATTTTTTTTAATATTTGGCAATTAGAAAATGGTTTCCTTCCGCTTAAAGAAAGTTGGAAAATATTAAAATACAATAATGAGCTAATTCAGTAACTTATACTGGCCGCCTAGAAGCTACAACGCCATTAGACTATTTTTAATTGGCGCTTATTCCCTTTGTTTAGGGAGTTGGCTGAGCTCCTTCTCCTATTCGTAGTGTGCGTCGTGAATGTTTTCCCACAAATGTAGGGACTTACACTTTTATGCCGCCTCCGGACTGCAGATAGATGAAAAATAATTTTTTTCTTTTGCAAACTGAGTCGTTTTCATGAATTATTTTCTTCAGCTGATTTAATAAAAGGTTACAAACATTTTAAAAATTTATTGTTCTACCAGTTTGCAAGTAAATTAAAACAAAATTCCTCTCGAATCCCAAAAAACTGATATCTAACACCTTTTTGACCGATTTCTAGACACGAACTCATTTCGGAGCCGAGGAACCAGATTCACATCACTCTTTAGCCTCTTGTTTTGATTTAGGATTATGGTGATTGACCCAAGTCTCATCAATAGTGATGAATCGACGCACAAATTCACTTTATTCTTTCGGAAACGCTCCAAAGCTTGCTGAGAAAGTCGCATTCGAATGTGTTTTTGTTCCATTGTTGGCCAATGCGGCACCCATTGTGCACACAGCTTTCTGACACTCCATACTTCAATCCAAATATTGTTTACACTGCCCAATGAGATGCTTAGGGCTTCTACTAAACCTCTTTTTGACTCACTCGACGATTTTCAAATACGATATCCTGTTTTTTTGCCACGATTTCTGGTGTTGTTGCTGTTTTTCGACATTCTTGACATGGATCAAGGCTTGTACGACTACGTTTAAATTCAGCAACCCACCTTTCTACTATACCAACTGATGGCGAAAAGTCCTCTTACACTTTCAACATTCGTTCATAAATTTCCTTTGCTTTAAAGCCTTCCAAAAATAAAAATTCAATCACTACACGATATTTGATTTTTTCCATTGTAGAGAATCCTGTGACACGTCGATACTAAATGGCTTCTCAACAAAGAATGAATTGACAGACTGAAAACTTCGTCACTTCATATGAAGAGTGTACCAACACAACAACAAAAGTTGAGGCTTGTAGCAAACCGGAAAACTAATTGAACAACCTAGTATATGTACATATGTAGTCTGTAAGGTTCTTGCAATCACTTAAATAAATAAATGAAGTGAACACAACAAAAATGAATAAACTACAATGTGACGCAAAATTAGTCATAATTTTGTTTTTGGATAACTTTTCTACTAAATTAAAAAAATTATTGTGATTTTTATTTTGACCTTTACGCGCTCTACTAAGTTTATTTTGATTATAGCAACTCCACAAGCAAGCGCATTATACTTTTTTTTTAGGTTCAATGGAGCAGAATTTTTTTAAGGCGGATTTACTTGAAAATCAAGTTTATAACTTTTCATTCCCCTTTAGTACGAATATTATTTGTGTAAATTCGAAAAAAATAAGATTTTCCTTTAACTGAAAATTCAATAATTCATTTCTAAATTTATGCTTTTTTTATTACACTAAAAATATTTGTCTGCTCCTGATCTTACATTGCATTTAATTCTTGTATGTTTAGTTTATTTCTATTTTATGCTGGTAGATTTTATTGATTTGTACGCGCGAAACACACGTCTATCCTTGAAATCTGATGCACTGCGTCGGTTATCATATCAGATCTCAAAATCGGCACGTACGACATTGCATATAACAAATACATACATACATACGAGTACATACATGCAGAAACGTACATGTGTAGCTGTGTTACGTGCATACGTGCGTGAATATGAGTACGAGTGTGTGTGCGCGCGTAAGTTCACTTGAAATTCTCAAGCTTTAGGCAAAGAAACCTTGATGGAACACAACAAAAGTTATGTCAGGGGAACTCAATGTAAAAATAACAACCCACACCACCATTCAAGCACACTTTATGCCCTTGGGGGATTGCGAAGAAGAATCCATTACCCCCTATCCACTGAACGCTACAATGAATGCTAACTTATTTAAGTTTCAAATAATCTACAAAACGTATTATGCCGTTTGTTATTATTATTTTTTTTTTTTCAAAATTGTCACAAAATTGAAGCGTAGAGAAAAATACGACAAAGTAATTCCCAATGGGCGCAAAGTCAAGAAATCGCTTGTTGAGAGACTAACGGAAAAATGGAGGTGGAGAATAGGGAAGGATGTGGAAGGGACTCAAATAAATTGCGCTTCTAACTGATTAACGTGACACAAATCTTTAAATGTTGGCGAAAAATTAGTTTAAAATCAAAGTAAAATTTTTTGATTGTATAAATTCATCTACAATTTCCGTGCACTGACTGCTTTGCTCAGCCAGACTGCAACTGGTTTTGTATGAAAAGGAGGTGTTTAAAGTTATTGCGAGTTTAAGAGGAAAGAAATTTACTGTTTTCCTGACATTTATAAAATGTTGTATATTTGGCATTCAACATTGATTAACAACATTGATAAACCTGTAGTAATCAGAGACACTAAATACCTTAGGAACACTGCACTTTTCATTATATCTTATCTTGGGTGTAGATAAGTTCCTATGTTCATTTTTTTCCCTACCCCCGTAGACATAAGTACACCCCCTACTCTAAGGGTGCATGCGAACAATTTGGGTTTGGGCTTATTTCAAAGAGCAAAGTTCAACCTTCAATTACTGACAATAACGAAGATCGTAGCACGTCAGGGTTCTGCTCCACAATTTTTGAAAAATGGCTAAATACGCTATTTTTAGGGGTTTCAACCCCCTTTTTTTTGAAAACCTGACGTGATGGAAAATTTTTGAACTCGGATTCGTGCTCAGCGCGAAAATTCCCTTCGGGATCACTAGGTCCCATCTTATTCGCAAAACCGATGCAGGGCAGTGTTATTCAATGTTGGGAAAGCACGTGTAGATAAAGCCCGCTGTAGCGAGGCAGATGAGTTCATATGATTAATTAATAGTCGACAAAAGTAAACAAGAAAAAAAAATATTTTTTTGTCAAAAATGTTTCCAAACAATTTTTTACTAAAAAAATTGGTGCAAATTTAGTATTAAAATACAGATAATTTTGATTTAGTTCTGTTAATAAACTGATTATGTGGATCGTTCATTAATATAAGGTTGTCAAAAAAGTCTTGCGGTATTTTTATTGAATTTTCAATTGTTCATAAAATTGGTTATAATAATGCGATTTAAGTCAAATATGCGCCGTTTTGTTCGATGACGAGTTCCCAACGAGATTCCAACTTCATAATGCCCCTCTTATAGAAGGTCGCTTCCCTATTGTCAAAAAACTCGGAGAGCCAATTTTCACAGGACTCTCTTGAGGACAACTTCCGACTACCAAGCTCGTTCGCCATGGACAGAAATAGGTGGTAATCACTTGGTGCGAGATCCGGACTATACGGTGGATGCAAAAGAACCTCCCATCCGAGCTCCCGGAGCTTCTGGCGCGTCACCAAAGATGTGTGTGGCCTGGCGTTGTCCTGATGGAAGACAATTCGGCCTCTGTTGATCAAAGATGGCCTCTTCTGCATGAGTGCTGCATTCAAGCGGTCCAGTTGTTGGCAGTACAGGTCCGAATTGAACGTTTGGCCATAGGGGAGCAGCTCATAGTGGATGATTCCCTGCCAATCCCACCAAACACACAGAAGAACCTTACTGGCCGTCAATCCAGGGTTGGCCACCGTCTGGGCAGCTTCACCGCTTTTCGACCACGATCGTTTGCGCTTCACGTTGTCGTAAGTGACCCACTTTTCATCGCCAGTCACCATCCGCATCAAAAACGGGTCGATTTTGTTGCGATTCAGAAGCGATTCGCATGCTTCCATACGGGCCAAAATGTTGTTTTGCGTCAAGTCGTGTGGCACCCATACATCGAGCTTCTTTTTGAATCCAAGCTTCTTCAAATGGTTTATAACGGTTTGATGACTCATGCCCAGCTCTTGGCCGATGCTACGGCTGCTACTATGCCGGTCTCTTTCGATCAATTCAGCGATTTTATCGCAATTTTCGACGACAGGCCTTCCGGACCGTGGCGCATCTTCGATCACCTCTGCACCAGAACGAAAACGTTGAAACCATCGTTGTGCGGTGGAAATGGAAACTGTATCGGGTCCATAAACTGCACAAATTTTATTGGCAGCATGAGATGCATTTTTGCCTTTATCGTAGTAGTACTGTAAAACATGCCGTATTTTCTCTTTATTTTGCTCCATGTTTGCGACGCTATAACTCACGAACGACTAAAATCAAACAACATTTATCAAACACGTGTTAGCACGTGAAAAGAGCTTTCCAAAAAGCTCTAGCGTGAACCGATGCGACGAATACAACTAGAACTACGCGCTTGCAAAGACAAGCTTGCGGAAATACCGCAAGACTTTTTTGACAACCTTATATAACTGCGTTTTTATAATATAAAAAAATCATAGCTGCCAGTAATCGCTAAAAGCCGAAGAGCAGATGAATTTATTGCCTGTTTAAAGGACTACAGAGTAGTTTTTTATTCATATGTTATGTTGGCAATATAGATTCTTTTCCGGTGGAAATCTTCACATGAAATCAGTATCATATCTCTGCAGAATAAAATGAACCGATTTGCGCTTAAAAAACTTCGCGAAATGTTGCAAACTTATTCCGAAAGTCAAAGTTGAAAAGAAGTCAAAATCATGTTTTTCTGACGTAGCGGTGGCTATGTTAGCGAGCAAAACTGTCACCTCAGGCCTCAAAACACACCTCAGGTTAAACCCACACGTGATCGTCGCCAATACAGAGTCAGAGAGTGACAGTTGGGGGCGTATTTTGAAGCGGTGGCATCAATGGCTAATTTCTCTTTCAAAACACTGCAGGAAACTCCATTTCGGTCAACATTGAGTGCTACACAGGCACGCTACACAATTTTTATAGCCGAAAATTGAAGATATGGACTTAAATGATTTTTAGTTTCAGCAGAATATCATTCCATGCTACACAGTCCATGCCAAAATCGATATTTTGCGCTCCAATTTGATAATTGTTCGTTCGCTGCGGGCCGATTTTTCCACTTTCTTACCTGTTTTAAGCCTTTCCTTTTTTTCCTATTTATTATTATTTACCTTTTTTTGCTTTCAGATTTTATCGCATCCTTTAATTTGGTGATCGAATGGTGAATAATTGGCCTATATACCGCAAACTATTTTTTTTTAGTTTTTATTGAAAGCAACAACAACTCGTAATTTAGCTTGTTTCCGTCTCGGTATATAAACCTGTCTAAAAAATGCATCCATTGTGGTATCAAATGATCCGAAACAAATCGAACATCCATCGTATGGGAGTGTAATGAGCTGTGTGTGGTGTTAGTGAGATTATCATAATTGCAGAAAGAAATTTCATAGTTGCAAGTGTTGCCGGCTTTGAATGCTTAACAAATCCTTTTAACATTTTTCTGGTTTGGTTTCCATATGAAGTTGTGGTTGTAATGAACAAGCATCCCCTTTCGAAATTCTTTCGAATTTACTATATCCAATTGTGCACTCAGGCGTGCTGAATACCACCAACCCAACGAGCGAGCGAGTGTTGCCCGCCTCATGGCAGCTCATTAGCGTAGGCGTGCATAATTCCCCCTTAACCTTGAATTTTTTCTTTCGGTTTATTTGTTCACATGCTCGTGCACATACATATATATAGTGTACATATGTATTGTTGTTCACAAACCACTTAACAATATTCTTTGGTATGTTTCTTTCGAGTGCATCCCCTTAACGAGCACAGTTATTGCAGTCACATCCCTGTTACTTCAGCGTCCGCTCGTCGACTCTTTGCTTGTACAGGAGTATTTTTTCTTTTGCTTCACTTCGCTTTGCTTTGTAGTTGTTGCTATTTTTATTTGTTTTATATTGCTTTCTTTTTTCGCGCTTAATTTTTCAATGCCTTTCCGTAGCCTCTGCAAACACTTGACAATGTCGCGCCTATTCACTGCGGCACAAATTTCCGTTCATTCCGCATTGTGTGTGTGTGTGTGTTTTTGCTTTGTATTTTACAATTGGGAGCATAGGTTAAGCTTTATTTATAGCCGGAGTACTTCAACAAGTTGCGACCCAAGTGCAATTTTACGTACTGCGCTTAGTTATCCGCCTTCTATACATCCATTCACGTATTTATTTGGTATTCTGCAATACATACTATATGTACCATAAGTGTGTATGTAGGAGCTTAAATGTGTACATATGTATGTATGCAGTCTCATGGAAGAGAACTTAGTGAACTACCCCCAAACATGGATAAAGCTATTTTTGTCTTTGACTTAACGAGCATTTTTTATTATACAGCGTAATCTCAAAGTCCAATAGTACAGACATTTGTATACAGGCAGGTATGCATTTACGAGGTGTGGCAATTAAATCCCGGAAATTTGTCAATGAAACACAATCAAAATAAATTTGACAGGAACATATTTATGATAAATGATGCCTCTGATGTACACAGCTTTAAAAATTATAATACTAGGACTTATTGACAACTTTTTGCACCTTATTTAATTTTAATAATTTTTCTTCGAAGATATATATACACCTCCAAAAATCATATAAATCTAAACTTCTCCCTTTGGGCAACAAAAAAAACAAATCAACAAATTTTCACCAACATTTGTTTATATTCCAATATTAGGACTAGTCCTTTTAGCACTACTCTCCTATTAGTTTTTTGTTAATTTAAACTAAAGTCTTTAAATTAATGATATTTATGATTTTTTTCTCAACCGAAAAATTAAACACTGTACAATGCGAAACTATTGAAAAACGTTCGTGAATGTCATTCGGTTTGAAACCCTCTCTAGGCACGAAACTTCAAAGAAGAATTTTTCTAATATAGGTCACGTTAGGCTCATTTGGGTTCCCGGTCACAGCGACATGGAAGGAAACTTCTAGGCTGATGAGCTGGCTACACAAAGGACCCTAGAGACGGTTTCATTGCAAAATGAGAGGACCGGAGTTCCCTTGAGAACCTGTGGTCTGCTCCTAGAAAGATGGACCCCACGTCAACTCAGTGAGCGCTGAGCTAGTGTGCAAACGTGCAAAGTCGCGAGATCCTTCTGGAAATTGGTTGTGTGGGAGTGCTCAAGAGAACTTCTAAGGCTAGCAAAGCCGCAGCTCTCGAATTTCATGAATGTTTCAGGCCATTTCTGCAGAATCTGTCTGGAGGACGAGGTGGAATTATCTCGGCACCTTCTTCTCAGCTATCCTGCACTCGTTGAACAAAGATTTAGACATCTAGGCTCTCATTTTTTCGCTACCTCTGGTAATATTGCGGGTTTAAATATCACACACTTGGTGAACTTCATCAGTAGCTCGAAGCGGTTTATACTATCGTAAATAGCCACTGTTGGCCGTCATCCTCTAATCTAAAGCCTCTTCTTCCGTTTTTCACCTGTCTGGCACTTTTCCTGCTCCTTTCTCCACTCTGTATAGTATCGCAATGGACGGATTTTGAATATTTGTCCAAGTGGGGCCCTCGTAAGGGTAGCCATTTATACTAATAGCGGTCGCTCCTGGGCAGACAATGGCCAGTTTTCGAATGAATTTCTGGCATGAAAAAGCTTCTCATAGAAACCGTCTAAAAAACAAAAGTGTCTTTTTGTTATCACTGGATTAAACCGACAACAAAAACTAGAGTCGCTTTACTACGGAGTATACCTACAACCTTGATCAAAAAGTTCCCGGAACAAGCGCCAGGTCGTCAACTCTGAGTCAACCAATTTGAGTTCTGTTTGTTTTATTAGTTCGATTGCCACATCTGTGATGAACATTCCTACTAAAACTCAATCGCCTTCACTTAATATTTGTAAAAGTTACGCCGTCTTGAGTAAATCTATCCCTACTCGTCTTTTCAGTTCACAGTTCTAAATATGATTTTAAATTTCCAACAACGAGTTTGCATCAAATTTTGCGTTAAAAATGACTTCAATGACGCGAAAACTTTACAGTTGTCGGGAGAATGTTTCGGTAATAATACTCTAAAGAAAATAACCGTTGACGAGTGGCATGAACGTTTCAGGAGAAATTGTGAGTACATACATCGAGGATGACGAACGTAGTGGCAGGCCGTCGATTTCGAAAAATTATGAAAACATCAATAAAGCGAAAGAACAATTGATCAATAACCGGAAATTAACTATCAGAAAGCAGACAGAGGTCGTGAACTTTGTTTATGGATCCGTTCTGAATGGATTGAATTTTTATTAGTAGCTGTTATCAAAAAACGTGAATTTCATACAAAAAAGGCACCGCGCTGATATCGCCAGAGACATGATTTGCAAGGCTGAATCCGACCCAACAATCTCAAACGCATGGCTACGGGAAATATGACGTAGGACATCGCAATCCGGACATCAGGCGAGTAAGTGGAGAGCTTTGAATGAACAAAGGCCAAAAAAAAAAAAAACGCCGAAAAACCACTTTAGTAAAAATAAGCAATGTTTATATTGTAGTTTTCATGGATTACAGCGATATTGCACATGACGTCCTTTTTGTGGATTTTGTTGCACAGGGCCATCATTATCCGTAAATTTTTGACCAAGAACGAAATAAATACCATCGAATTCATCTGATACGAGGGGTGCCTTTTATATGTCGGGATTAGAGAACAAAAACAAATTTTAATCATCGAAAATCACTTCATTGTTTTTCAAAATATTCTCCATGAAGATCTATACACTTTTGCATGCGTTTTAACCAATTGCCGAAGCACTTTTGCCACTCTGAATGAGGTACCTCCAAAACATGCATTCTGAATGACGCAACCGCTTTTTCAGGTGTCGAAAAACGTTGACCTCTCAGTTTGTTTTTTACGTACGGTAATAAAAAGAAGTCATTCGGTGCCAAGTCAGGACTATACGGCGGATTACCCATTAATTCGATGTTTTGGGTGCTCAAAAATGCAGTTGTTTGAGCCGATGTGTGAGAGCTCGCATTGTCCTGGTGAACAGTGGTCCATCTTTGGCGATTGGTTTTCCTAATTTCTTGGAAGACAACTGGCAAACAAATGGTTGTGTACCACTCAGAATTTACTGTTCTGCGTTGTTCTAGTGGGACGGTTGCGACTTGTCCAGTTTGTCCGAGAAAACAGGCGACAATTTGCTTGCAAGTGCTTGGTGCGCGAACAAATTTTGTTGGATTTGGCTCATCTTGAAACACCCATACAGTCGACTGCTGTTTACTTTCGGGCTCATACGCGTAAATCCATGATTCATCACTTGTCACGATGTCATAGACGTGTTTCGAAGCCCCGCGTTCGTATTTTTTGAGCATTTCCTTCGACCAATCGACACGAGCCTTTTTTTGAGCGATTTACAAATTGTGTGGGATCCAACGCGAATAAATTTTTTTGACAGTCAAATGTTTATGCAATATTGAATGTATGCTGGTCCCACTAATGCCTAAGATTGTCTCAATCTCACGATAGGTCACATAATCTTGCAATATCAGTTCGGGCACAGCATCAATGGTTTTCGGAACAACAACTGATTTTGGACGACCTTCACGAAATTCGTCTTGGAGTGAACTACGACCACGATTGAATTCACCATACCATCGATAAACACTGGTCCTTAATAGAGCTTCATCGCCAAAAAATGAATTAAGTTCATCCATGCAATGCTGCTGAGTTAATCCACGTCGAAAGTTGTAAAAAATAATCGCACGAAAATGTTTACGATTTAATTCCAGTTTTGGACCGAGATGAATCTTTTAAGTTACTGTAAACAACACAAATAGCGCTGGTGTTTCAAAACGTTCTGAGTACGTAAAAGCCAAAAAATGTCAAACTTTGCGACACAGCTGTCAGTTGCCAGATTGCAACACCAGTGTTGCCAAATCGCGAAATATAAAAGGCACCCCTCGTATGGATATGGCTCCCTGCAATTTTTTTCTGTTGTTCGGAGAATGCGTTTCTGTTTCTACTACGGGGAACGCGTTTTAAAAACCAAAAGAAAGTAATGAAAAAATCGAAGACAATTCTGATAGCCATACCGAAAATAGAGTTCCAGAAATGTTTCGAGAGCTGGATCGAACGCTGGCATAAGTGAAAGTGGGAAGTACTTTGAAGGCGATAAAATCACTTTTAAGGAATGAACTTTAATTTTTAATTTTCTATATATATTCCGGGAACTTTCTGATCAGGGAGGCATACAAATATTTTTGCGCATTTAGTGTGCATGTGTGCATCACCTGGTTACTTCGTGATGGATTTTTTTTGCGGTTTGTCTTTGTTCTCGAATTTCAAGTGTGGCTCAATGCGGCTGATTACATGCGCCAACAGGTCGAAGGTGGGTTAGCTTAATTGTCAATTTAGTGCTTAGTGGGAGCTTAGTCAGGTGTGATGACTTTTAGCAAAGCATTTGCAGTACTTATTCTTCTTATTGCACTATTTTATCGATTTTCTTATTCAATTGTAAATACGAGTAGTAATGAAATGTTAGTGCAGTGTCTGTTGTAGGTCAGGAGCATGTGACTTAATGTCAAACTATGAATTACTTCGGTTCTTTGTGTTCGAGATGTAAGAAATATAGAAATGAAAAACAACATTGGGAAATTTAGTCTATTGAATATACAACCTGAAGCTAATAAATAGTGAGGTGGACGTTGTGAGATGTTTTAGTTGTTGTTGTAACAGCATAAACATACCCCATACTTACATACGGGGAATGCTGCTGGAGTGACAGTCCTTGGCCGGATATAAATTCGGATCGTTTCGGTAACATAGAACCGACTGTCGTGGAAAAACCAACGCTGTGCGATATTTTACTTTGATTTCATGAATTCACACTTATGCGGTGAGCATAAGAAGCCTACTTATAGAATAACGAGATTTTTCTATTAGGTAAGTCAGTTTATTCGCTTTTCCGTACCTAGAAAGACATGGCAACTTTCCAAGAGCCTGTCTGACCTGTTTCTTATGAAAACCAATTATCATGAAGAGACACTCCATTGTCTACGGCACATACAACAATAAGACGTGGCTCACAAACTCGAAGGAAAGCTTGCGCTAAAGCTTTCAAGGTTGTATGCTCCACATTTCATTACTATTATTCGCATTTTCTATACTGACGATGTGAATAAATTTTGAGGAATACCACTGAATAGTTATACAGTCAAGAGATGAGAATAAAGCAAGCAATTCCAGACAAATGGCAGGAGTTCATCAACCGAAAGGGCATCGAGTTTCATCGCGGAATGTTCAGACCACATCTTCACTTCGCTTCATGATACAGCAGAAACTATTCGAGCTTGACTGGTCCTAAATTCAGCTTTGCAATATTCTTTCGATTGAAAATTCTGGAAAAAATTTTAAGTAAATTCTAAACAACTTAAATTCCTATTTTCAAAACATACATAAATTTGTTTTATTATCTATTATTTAATTTTATTTATTTATTTATAACGATGCTTTTTTTAAATTGGTTTTACTGCAAAGAAAAAAAAAGTATGTTAATTATTTTCAATGAAAAAGTTTGTATTTATTAAAAGCTCTAAAAGAATTGAAAACAATTGGCAATTCATCAATAATAATAATATATATACCGGTATTGAAATGTGTACATATTTCCACCTTTAACTGCAGAAGGTAAAATATTGGCATTGTTACGACAAAATTGGTTGCATTTTCTCCATCATGACCAAAAAGTTACCGGAATATATGCGGAAAATATTAAACAAAAGTTTATTCCTTAAAAGTGATATTTTCGCTTTCAAAGTACTCCCCATCAACTGCAACGCTCTTATGCCAGCGTTTGGTCCAGGTCTGACAACATTTCTGGAATTCTACCTTAGGTGTAGACATCAGAGCTGTCTTCGATGTTTCCACTACTTGCTTTCTGCTCTTTACGTAGTTAAAACGCGTTCCCGACAGTGTCGTATATTTTTTTTTTTTTTTTTGACTCGATCAAACAAGAAAAAATCGCAGGGAGCCATATCAGTTGAATTTGATGGCTGCTGGATGATATTCCATACCTTATTAGCGAAAAATTTAAGGATATGATGGCACAGTGCGTTATCATGGTGCAAAATCTACATTAACGGGTTGCTTTCCTACAAATTCTTTCGTTTTTGGCGAATCGCATCACATAAACGTCTCCTAATGTCCAAAAATAGTCCCTATTAACTGTCTGACCCTCTGGCAAAAATTCGTAGTGTGCAATCGTTGTAGTCCATAAAACCGTAAGCATCGCTTTTTTTTTGTTTTGAAACGTGGTTTGTTTGGTCTTGGTTCATTCGGAGCTCTTCACTCACTCGCCTGATGTCTGGAGTGCGTGTTGTACTCAGAAATCCACGTCTCGTCGCCAGTAATGATGCGTTTGATGACTGTTGGGTCGAATTCAGCCTTGGAAATTATGTCTTTGGCGATATCAACGCGACCCCTTTTTTGCACGAAGTTCAGGTCCTTAGCACTAAAATCCAAACCATTAACTACAATGTCCTCAACGGATCCATAAGCAATGTTCAAGCCCTCTGCAAGCTCTCTGATGGTTAGCTCTCTTACACTTATTGATAAAGTTTTCTTTCACTTTATTAATGTTTTCATCAGTTTTCGATGTCAACGGCCTGCCACCATGTGTGTTATCTTTGATGGACTCACGATCTTTTCTGAAACGTTCATGCCACTGGTCAACGGCTGTTTTCTTTAGAGTATCATTACCGGAACAGTTTCCAAACATTTTTAAGGTATTCGCACCTTTGAATACAAAATACAAAATTTGATACAAATTCCTTGTTGCAAATTCAAATCCATTTTTAAAACTGTAAAAAATTAAAAACACGTGCAGGGGATTTTTATTCATGACGGGGAAACTTTTTCAAATATCAAGCAAAGGCGATTGAATTTTAGTAGGTTAGTAGTTTAATCAGAGATGTGGCAACCAGGCAAAAAACAGACAAAACAAAAAACAGAACTCAAATCGGTTGACCTAGAGCGTCACTTGGCGGTTATTGCCATCTCATGAGCCTGATAAACCACAAATAATAGTTTAGTGATTTTCAGCTACTCCGCACAAATTTGAACCCTTCGCACATCATCACTACTTATTTTGATAAAATAACCTTAATAAAACTTTCTGTATTGTTAGTACTTTGCGGTACAGAATTTTTAATTACATAATTTCGAAATACAGATATTTATCATGTAGCATTTTAAAACACAGAATTTTAGCACCTACAATTTTGAATACAGAATATTTTACGATACAAATTTCGTACCCAACCCGGAATCGACAACAATCGACTCTTTCATCATCACTCTTCATCGGTATTTGATTAGAAACATTGCTGCCAATGCGGATTCGCCTTGATAGCTGGCGTAGTCTCCTTTCCACTTCCATACTCACCGCAATAAAACAAATGTATTCCTATTATTAATTTTTGCTTTGACGTGAAATACCAAAGGAAAAGAAATGGTGATTCCGTTTCTAACGAAGACAAAACGAATAATATTTACATAATTTAGATTCCAAAAACAAAACCTGCGGAATAATTTAGTCTTTCAGACCGTTCTAGTTTATGCCTCTTATGTTGCGATACATAGAACATTGCAAGAATTTAAAGAAATTTCAAGTTCTTTGGCTTTTCACTTTCCATCTTCTAAACAAACTTTCAAATTGCCTGTGAATGAATTACATAGATAAGTATGAATTAAATGCCTAGCCGTGCCTGTAGCTTAAATAAAGTGGCCGCTATACGCTATTCAAGCTCAAACGCACCTATTGATCCCCCCTGTATTATAATATCATTATTTATAAACGAAATCATTGCATAATCACTCAAAATTACAACAAAGAAAGGCCCGAAAGCTATGACCTTTGAAAGGCCTACTCCAAATTGAATTTCGTAATAATGACCAGAAAAAACCAAAACTAGCGCGAATTAAGTGCTTGTTAAAGTGATTACGAAATCATAAACCGTTTTATGTTCAATCTGGAAAATAATGTTACGGTAAAGCAAATTCAATTGCGAAATTTCTTTCCTATATCAAATATACAAATATCGCAGCTGTAAATATTTTAAGTACCAAACACTTGACCAGCCCTCAGCACTTCACATCATTGAATGAAATTTTTGCAAAAAGATACTCAACAAAACAGAAAACGCTTGAATGCGAAAACATTGCGTACTCGAATTCGTATCGAATAGATAAAAGTTGAAAATAGAAGACACCTGAGCAAGTGAAGTTGATCCAAATTTCAAGTCAAACTTACGCAGCTGAGTTCAATGCTTCAGATACGAGAAATGCGTTCAAGTAAAACAAAATTAAAATCTCTCAATAGCTTTGTTGTTGTACACTACTCATACAAGTATATTTACGAAAGCCAAGCGAGGGGAAAAGTAAGGTTTTCGAATTCAGCACATAAAAATGAAGGACACGAATGTCAATGTTGACGTTTATACTAACGAACAAATAATAAATAAACAAAGATGCAAACAAGAGGAATAATAAAACAATTGCCAAAAGACAAGTGCAGCAGCTTGCCTATTACATACAAACATACATACATACATACATACATCAATATTTGCACAACATTTGAGTGGGGTAAGAGATTCAAGTGGCATTAAGGACGCGGCGGCTTATTCGTGTATTAATGGATGTATGTATATTTACATGTATGTGCGTGTATGATACCTGTTTTATAGGCACTATAAGTTTATCTATGTTAGTTATACTTGCACATTCCATTGCATAAGCATTTTTTGCTTTAACAGTACAGTAAACAAACAAGGCAAACTTTTTTTGATGGCACACTGAGATCCTTTGAAAATTGATTGTTTTTTGAAGTGACTAACGTAAAAAACTTCCAGAAGCATATATGTAAGTATGTGTGGGCATAAGTATATATAGGACTTAAAATTTTACCAACATTAGAGCCCAAAAGTAGTTTGGTGAATATTGTCCTGAAGTGCTACATCATCAGCTTTGAAAAACTACTGCACCAAATAACAATTTCCTTAAAAATTTAAGAAAAATCGTAATTATCAGCAACCTACATAATTATCTTTTCGGTAAATTTCCCTGCCTAATTTTTAACCTAATTTTAATAAATTTACTAAAATTAGTTTGGCTTGAAATTTTCATTTCTTAAAAAGGCCACTGCAGTGCATCACAAAAATTTAAATAACTCTTTGTTGTAGCCGCGGCAAACATATTTCGTATTTCATATTCAAAAATTAAATACCAGGAAGTTATCTGCCAGATTATAATACAAAAAAAATAATCCTTTCAACAATATTTCTGTTTTGGATTATTATATAATTTTCTCATGCTCTTAAACAAACACCGATGTATGAGCATATACATATATAGTATTTGGCGCTTACTCCAATGATTTTTTTTTAGAGGCTGAGCTCCTCCCCCTATTCGTGGTGTGCGTCTTGATGTTATTCTATCTTTTTCTGATGTGGGGCGTACAGTTTTATGGCACCTCCGAACGATAGATGTTTTTTGGATGGCGAATGTGGCGCAATATCCCGTAAAGAAAATTATTTATACAGTTTATGACATATTAGCAAGGGCTCGACACGCGCTGCTCTGCCGTTCAAGCAAAGAGTAGTAAGCAACACCTAACAAAGCAGTCTAATGTAATCGAAGGGCATACATTTTTCATATTTACTTTGCCTGCTTATTTGAGCTTAGTGGAGTTTGTCACACAGCTCACATTCAATCAAGGATAAATTCTTTGGAAAAGTGTTTCTTTTGTTTTCGATATTTTAGTGATAATAGCAAATGGTTGAGAAATTTGATAGAGTTAGAGTAAATATTTCAAAGTGGTATTGCAAAAACTAGTACTTCAATCGATTGAGTCATTTTTCATATGTTGCAGTTTGGCAATACTTTTTTTGATTTTTTAGCACATTTTGGTTTATATTGACTCTTTTTTAAAGCTTCTGCAATTTATGTCGAAAAAAGCCTTAGAGAAGAGATTAGATACAGAATACAAAACTTGCAAATCGAAACATTCTGTACATAAGTATTCGCGTACAAATGTAAGTATGTACATATTTTTGGACCTTATATGGTAAGATGTTGTAAAAAAAACCTTTTTCAGAATTTGAATTTATTTCATTGTCCCACTGATTATACACTTTATACCCATTATTCCTACAAGGAACCGTTACAAAAATATTCCAGTTTTCTCTATCTGAAGGTATCTCTCTCCAGTTCTTGTTTGGGGCTTCAATTTCGAGCTCGGTCGGCCTTCTCCAGATATGTTCTGGGCGTCTTCGCCTACGGTTGCCCTACTCATTCCATTCGATGGCCATTTTCGTTATGTCGCGCGTTGGTCTACGCAGGAGGTAGCCAATCCATCGCAATTTCCTTCTCCTAAGTTCAACGTTAGTAGCATCTTGTTGTGTTATCTCCCATAGTCTGTTATTCGTAACGACTTCTGGCCAGAAAATTCAAAATATACGTCGTAAACACTTGTTCATAAAAACTTGCACTTTTTATATCGACTCACAGCCGTACAGGAGTACTGACTTTACATTGGAGTTGAAAATTTTTATTTCGATGCATATTGACAAAAAAGAGGACCTCCAAACGGGTTGCAGTCGCCTAAAGGCTGAGTATAATGCTCCAAATATGCTTATTCGCCTTATTCAGTGCCTTTTCCGATGCTACAGTGCACTTGACTTATTAAATTAAAAACAAAAATAGTGGAATTTAAAGCGATTTTGAAATGGATAAAAATAGTAATAAAATTTTCTGTTAAGCTATTATAGAGTTGTCCTGCAAAAATGTGATTTCGAATTTACAAACAAAACTTGAATTAAATAAGAACTTAGTTTCCAATGCGTTTATTCTAGGCCTGATTACATTTTTTTTTTTTTTTACTTGTTGTCTGTGTAACATAACACTTCAATAATTTTTCACTATTGCATATATGTTCTTACATATATCAGCAGGCACACTGACGCGGGTGGTAATACAATATTTTCACAAACGTGAATACTCGTGCAGCCATAGATTTAATATATAATATTATGCTTACATGCTTACTACATGCCTATACATATACATATGTACACTTTATATACACTATGCACACACACATTCAACACAACTGCTCACCTTTCACAGCTAAAATTATAGTCGCTGGCTTCACTTGGCGAAGAAGGAGGTTGCACGGCAAATTTTGTTGTGAGAATTTTTGCAGCAGACATTTTCCCCGCCTTGGGCTGTGTGCTTTCTTCTCCACACGCAATCAACTGACACAGGATTTCTATGCCAGCCGACAGTTTTTGATTTTTTTTTTTTGTTCGTACTACTTTTTGTCGAAGGAAGGAAGCGAAAAATTTCGTTGAACGCCGCTCTCTTGCAGCAAATGGAAATAAAATGTTATTTTCGTTACGCAGCAAAGTTTATTTGATTGCAAAGTTCTACGGCTCTACTCGTATTTCCAACACTCAATTGTACTTGTATGTGTGTATCTTTACGAGTGTACAGATACCTATTTGTAGGTATATTTATTGTTCTCCTGCACGCAAAGAAAGTTTGTTTGTTTTGTTGTTTGCCGAGTATTTTTAATGTTGTTGGCTTCCTGTAGTTTTAGCGGCAAACCGGTGATGCGTTTGTTTAATTTTTGTTTTGTAAAAGTTGAAATTTATGGCGGACAAGTAATGGAAATGCACACATACGTATTTCATCAAGAAGGCAACTAGCCCATAATACGATGCGCTGCAAATAAGTTGGCGCTCGATATTAATGAAAAGCATCAAAGAAGATAGGAAAGGGTGACTGTTTCAGGATACTCCGGCATGAGATATTCGGTTTTCTAAATTTAATATTTTTAAATTTTGAGTTACCCAAAATCTGAAAAATCCAAGCGCTATCCATACCTTCCACAGTCGGTTGAGTTTCTAAAGCGGAAATGATCTATACATGAAAAAAATTTCAAAAAAAAAAAAATCTAATATCAAAAATATTTATTTTTATGGAATAAGAAAACTTCGTTTCTACATGCTTTAAACTGTTTTAGTCACCTCCAGGACTTTATTTTCCGTATTTTTATATTGTGAGCTCAAGGTTGGTTAAAAATTAAAACAATAAATTAAATTATTACTTAAATATAATATTATTATATTTTAACAATGGAAAGAATCTAATGCCTTTGTTTTTGAAATTCTACCAGCAACAGAAATTCATAAACAAGTAGGTGAAAGCAAGAATTGGATCAACGATTATGTAGGCAATCTATTATACATAAAGAGCGATGGTCCGGTCTAGAACGCTGCAGAACTGCAAAGTGCTTTGTGACAAGTCCGAACAGTAAACTGTCAAACTTTCTACTAAAACTTCGAAGGAAAGACATTCGGTTGATGGTCGGCATCATTACAGGACACAACCCATGGGGTCAGCATATGACCACCATTGGAGTCATCGAGGACCCGGTATGCCTGTCATGCTTGGAGGAGGCGGATAGCACTGAACACTTTCTCTGTGAGTGTCCTGCCTTTGCTAGAGCGCGACTACGAGTATTGGGTTCCGATATCATGAGAATAAGTAATATTCGTTCTCTAAAACTGGAGGATATTTACAGATTTGCCAAAGAATCTGGAAAATTCTCACAGGACTAACTATCTCTATCTCTGTCTCTATTCTTTCCTATCTCTTTCTCTGATACTTTTCTCCCTCCCTCCTTGACTATCTACCCCCTTTCCAGAGCTTTAAATACAATGGGCTTTTTAGCCTGAGTGTTTTAGGAGCCACCAAATCTCCTGGTGCTCCTTGGCTCAAATTCAGGTGAAAGCATTAAAGGAATCTGTCATTTATTTTCTACTGCGCATCGAATGGTTTTCAGTTTAAAGTGGTTGAACAAGTGTTTGTACATACCCAAATTCGACTAATCATGAAATTGCAGATACCATAAGTCCTCGTATATCAGATGAACGAGTACTGCATATTTTGCATGAAGAATTGCACGGAAAGTAAGTATCGTATTTTTTAGCAATTCAATAAAAAGCTGTGGAACTGTGTTTGGTGAACCTTCCCAGAAATCGTTGCATATAGGACATGGGCTGAAAAGTCCCGTGCCTAAAAAACACTTTTTTTGTTCAAAATCAACTTTATTCATCAACTTCCAACAAGAGCAACACAATCATTCCAGCACCGCTCTAACATTTCAATACCACTTTTGTAGAACGATTTATCTTTTCGCTCAAAATATGGGCCTGTTTCAGGAGAAAATTTTGTTTGGTTTGCGAACAGCCAATAGTCACTAGGATCCAAATCTGGTGAATACAATGGATGTGGGAGCAATTCGAAGTTCAATTCATGTAGTTTTGTCACTGTTTTGATTGACTTGCGACTCTTTTGTTTTTGGCCAACACTGAGCAAACGCGGCACCCACTTTGAAAGGGGTTTTATCATAGTCAACTTCTCATGCAACATAAAGTCAACACGTTCTTCTTTAGGATGATATCTTTACGATGTCAGCTAACTAAAGCTACTTCACTTTTCGATCATTCAAAACGAATTAGTGGATTATTTATGTTTTTTGGTATTACCGCCTTATTTGGGCGTCCACTGCATTGTGCGTCATCGGTATCTCTACGACCACCGAACATGTTTTAAGTCAGCAAACTATCGCTTTATTGTGATTTCTGATGGAGCGGAGATACTCATAACACTTTTCAAGCGATAGCTTCGCTTGAACGACATTTTTCCCCATCAAAAAGCAGTGTAAAATTAAACACGAAATTCTTTTTCATCCAATGTTTTGAAAATAACAAACGGAGAGTCACTCTTAACACAATAACTCACGAACTAATGAATAGAATTTCAAGAAATTTTAACAGCGGTCTTTTTAAGGTTCGTACAAACTGAAAAAGATGCATTCACCACCATAAAACTAGTGGCATCTATGTGTTAGGCCCGGGACTTTTCAGCCCATGTGTTACTTTTCTTTATGTTGCTAAGTTCTTTAAACACACTTATTGCGAAAAAGTAAGAAGAGGAAAATAAAGTCTCTCATTCTGAAAACTAGCAAAAATGCTATTCCCACTTGTTTTCTTCTCCCATTCAAGTTAATATAAATATAAGAAAATATTAAAACTGCGTTACGTAATGTACATACATATCTACATATTTTCAGATCAAATATTTCCCTCTTAACACATTTTTATTTCCATCCTAAGTGTACCACAAATCGATTTAATCACCTCCGGCCGCCGAACAGGAAGTTGCCAATGCTGTTACAACTTTGTGTGTGGTAGTACTGCTTTTGTTGTCTTCGAGGACATTTGCGCAATTATTTATTCCAGTTTCAATTATTTTGCCACACAAATATATAAACATACACACATAGAATATTTTCATACGAAAACCTTATTATAATTTCAAACAATTTACACAATTCTCGTGCACGTGATGTGAAGCGTACTTGAATGGCGTATGGCGTGTCACGAAAAGGTGGTAGCAAAGTTAAAGGCCAAGCAACCACCACAAAATACATACTTCTCGATACAAAAAGTGAAATACTCGCATCCGTGAATGTTTTGCATGTGTATGTGTATGTACGTACAACTATGAGTGGATGTGAATAAGCCGTAGCATATTCGTGAGCACTTCAAAAAGGTGATTTAAGCGTTGCAAGTGTAATTATTATTATTGCTTTTTCCTTCGAATCAACAAAACGCGTGCACACACTTACACACACAAGCACATTGCAATATTTAGAAACATACATACGTACACACAAATACACATACAACAACTTTTCCGCCTACATAGCGACCGTCTAATGATTCGAAATCCTTGGTGGAGCGGAAATGGAGAATGCCATAGAGTGCCCAGAGTGAAAAAATTGTACTTTACAAATGTTTGTATGTACGATAATAGGCACAAAAGTCCACTTCAGCCGCACGCAACACACACATTCGAGTAATTTCAAGCGTTGCATACAAGCGCTGACGAACCACCTCCTCAAACCGCATATCCTTTTCAGTGGGTGGCTAATGCCAATCTATGTACGAGTCCTAGACGTTCTATAGCTACGAATATAACGATGACGTTAGCAGTGACGCGAACGTTGTTACATCATTAAATTTTCATGACCACGTCGTGCGCTCGCTTTCATAATATTTTCGTTTTTGTTTTTGCTTTTTTGTATTTTAAGCTTTTTTTCATATTCACCTTTTTTAGCCAGTGCCTTTGACTGGGTCCATAGGGGTGTTTGGTTGTTGGGTGTTTGTTAATGAGCTTGTCGACCCCGACGCATGCCATGCACTTGAGTCAATTACAAGCGCTTGCAAGGGTAGAGGTTTGGGGATATATCTAGCAGCGATCGGGGGTGAAAGTGTTGTTGGTGAATTTAGACATGGCGCAAAACAAAAGCAAATCTTTGAATGAAGTGTTCAAACTTCAAATGAGCTGAGATGTAAAGATAGTTGGACACTTTCTGCTGATATTTTCGAGGAACTGAGATTTGAGCAAGACGTCTTGAGAAAAATTTATGGTACTCCCCATATTCCATTTTTATATAAGTGCATTCGTGTAATACATTACACTGTACAACAAAATAATAAGGCTCCACCGCCGGAATATTTATTTATTTATTAATCAGCAAACAGGAGGTTTAGATACGTACAAAGCCTTTATGACAAGAGTCTTAGAGGAACTTCTTAAAAGTAAACTTAGAGTAAAAAATAAATAAAAGTCTAAGGAAGAAGAATAAACATTAAACTGAGCTAGCGCCCTCCTAATAGGAGCATTCATTCCACAAACAGTTTTAGCAATACCCACAAAAAAAATTCATTACAACAGAAAATGAGTGAGGGAACATTAAAATTAATTTTTTTGAGCAGATACGGGCAATCTATTGAGCCCGCACAAATATCAAAGACAAAAAACATCGAAAACAGAGTACGACTAGATTCTAAAGACATTTTATTAATAGGACAGATTTATTAACAAGCGAATAGAGCGATAGAGCAGAATGGGATCAACGAATTTCATCAAGGGCAAAACAAAACCCACAAAAACTCTCTGAATAGACTTTAATCTATAACATAGACTGCGTGAAATGGTTTCCAAATAAATACGGCAAATTTGAGATGTAGCAGGCATTGGAACAATATTGATAACTTTCGCATACGAAGTATATTGATATTTACTAATGTTAAGGAGGCGGCCGCCGTAGCCGAATGGGTTGGTGCGTGACTACCATTCGGAATTCACAGAGAGAACGTCGGTTCGAATCTCGGTGAAAGTACCAAAATTAAGAAAAACGTTTTTCTAATAGCGGTCGCCCCTCGGCAGGCAATGGCAAACCTCCGAGTGCATTTCTGCCATGAAAAAGCTACTGTAGGTCCCTCCATTTGTGGAACAACATCAAGACGCACACCACAAATAGGAGGAGGAGCTCGGCAAACACCCAAAAAGAGTGTACGCGCCAATTATATATACAGGGTGGCTGATGAAAGCCGCTACCAAAAAAAAATTGAATAACTTTTTTTCTTTTTAAGCTACCTGTTCCATTTTTGTTTTAATTTGCAGATTGATCTTTAAAATTTATTAAAATGGATAACTGGGACACGCAAACAAGAATTTGGATAGTCCACCGCTATCACGCACTGGAGGCCGTAGTTTTGGTACAGAGAGAGTACAGGCGGATGTTTGGCGGCGATCCCCCGAGCAGATGGACCATAATGAGACTGGTGAATAATTTTGCTGAGCAAGGAACAGTCGCAAGAAGGCCTTATCATCGAAACCCACCAGTTCGGACGGAGGAAACGATCGCTGCTGTAGCTGCAGCTATACAAATCAATCCAAGGGTTTCAACAAGAAGCTTATCTGCTCAACTTGGTGTCAGCCGACAGTCTTTGCAAACAATAATGCACAAAGATTTAGACTTATTTCCCTACAGAATTCAAATGGTTAACAAACTGAATGCAGCAGACTTGCCGATGCGCTTGGAATTTCGCCAGAAGATCCTGCAAATGGTGGAAGAAGACCAAAACATGTTAAACTGCCTTTTCATGTCTGATGAGGCCCATTTCGATTTAAACGGCAATGTGAACAAACAAAATTGTCGAATATGGAGTACTTCTAACCCACAGATACTCCACGAGACGGAATTGCATCTTCTTCGCGTGACAGTGTGGTGTGCGGTTTCTTCACGCTGTATTGTCGGCCTTATTTTTTTGAAGAAAATGGTCACACCGTTACGGTTACTGGAGACCGTTATTTGAAAATGCTGAAAGAATTTTTCTATCCAGAACTACGCCGAAAGAGAATTCCTTTCAACTCTGTGTGGTTTCAACAAGATGGGGCAACGTCTCACATAGCCCAGACTGTTATGACATAGTTGCGACGAAAATGTCCCAATAAACTGATTTCAAGAAACTCCGAATTTCGTTGGCCCCCCAGGTCGCCTGACCGTACTGCACCTGACTTTTTCTTGTGGGGTTTATGTAAACAAGAAGTTTATAAAACAAATCCAACAAATTTGAATGAACTAAAACAATCCATTCGGGCAACAATTGCGGCTATTCCTGTCGCAATTCTCAAAGCAGCAATGAACAACTTTTTACTAAGATGCCGCACTTGTGTCAACGAGCATGGGGGGCATTTAAATTCAATTATTTTTAAAACTATTATAGTTAAGCTACATTTAATAAAATTTAATGACCTTCAACTTGAAAAAAAAAAAATGAATTCCATACACTAAAAAAAAAGTTATTTGAGTTTTTTAATGTAGCAAACTTCATCAGCCACCCTGTATATATATATATAAGGAGTAAACGATTACGCACACACCAACTATACTTTATAAGTTATTAACTGGCGCTGGAGAATGGAGGAATCTTCTGCACATTTAGGTTAGGGTAGGTAGACCTGGCTGGCTGAAAGCCATCACATAGACCTATTGGTCCTTAGTGGTACCAGATGGAGCTTGGCCCTTACGTTTCCTTGTAGTAGACTTCTTGTAATAAGTCTGCTTCTTTTGCGAATCTAAGTAAACTCTGAAGCTCTAACCCCGAGAGACATTCTAACCTCGCATATTGTAGAGGCAAGAACATAGACGGTGTTCTAGAGTTTCCCTCTTTGCTAGTTCATTGCAAAATCTGCAGCTATCATTGTTTGCAATTCACATCTTGTATGCGTGTGCCGCTAACAAATTGTGGTCTGTCAGTATACCTACGATAGTTCCGCTTTCCTTTCTAGAGACGGCTAGTACGAATCTGGCGTATTTATCTGCATTCTCTGTACACATGATTTTCGCGGTTTTACAAGTTGCTAGATTATTCTACTTTCTATCTATCCGTGTTTTTATGCCCGCAGCGATGTCTTTGTATACCGTATTTAAAGGTTTCAGTATGCCGTTTTCTTGTTCGAATTGTATGTAAACAGCGAATAACACTCATGAATCATGGTGGACAGTTAAATGATGTAATTTTTTCACATATAACTGTTAAGAGCCGTATTTTGAATTAAAATAGTGAAACCCGAAAGAATCTAAATTTGTACATATTTTATTTTAAAACAATTCTGCTTCTTCAATTTTTGAAAGACCCTTTATACATATAAGTAGACATGTGCTCCCAGAAATGTGTAAGTAACTTTTCACGCTATAAATATTAATTGACAGTGTGACGGAGATACGATACACGTCGGTTTACTGTTGGCTGTGTTCGTTCGAATTCGGATGTGGAGGGCAAAGAAAAAAGTATTTCACACTTAGTAACAAATTTTTGAAAGAAGCGCAGAATAGAAAATCTATCGCGGCCGCCATTGTTTTGCTGCGCAGAGAATGAAAACGGTAGTGCATTTCGTTTTTCTTTTTATTTTTCACGCTATAAATTCACGTCGATCGAAACGATATACTCGTCGTATCACAAACTTATTTGACTGCTACCGAATTTTTGCTCAACTAATTTTTGTGTTCCTTTTCCGTCGATTATATTCCTACGATTTGTACTAATTTGAGGGCCCCGCGCTTAACAGACAAAACACAACATTCTCACAAAAAATACGCAAATTGGAATTCAACTAACAAAGTGAATAGAAAAAAGAAAAACGTGAAATTTACTCGTAAACACACCTGCAAAGTTTCTCAGCTTGCTTTTCTTACTTCGCAATGGGCGGTGCGCCACATGCAACTCAACATCAAAGTTTATTATACATACACACAGACATACATAAGTAGAGCAAAATCCCCATATCTGCCTTCCTACCTAGTACATTTATACAGAGACACATAAAAGTATGGGAGTATATATACATATGTAAGTGTTTATGTATGTATGTACATATGTATTACCTACCTTGGCATGAACACGCATTTGTGCGTTTCCACTTTTCGTACCAACTTTTCGTTTCCCCACACTTTTACGAGTGGCAACCACATCAATGCCCCTGGGTATTTCAACTAGCTGCTTTCATGGCTGGGCAATTTCCGAGCCGTAGACATTCTCAAGTCCTTCCTCCTGCAACTTTCACTTCTCTGCTGTACTGGCGCACACTCATTGCTGTGAGCAGCTTGGCATTCAGCAGCGTGTAAGCGTATTCAAGTGCGTTTGGCCCCGCTTTGCTACTTTTCTACTCTACTTTTTCACGTTTCATGTTAGTCTATTCATTTTGCTTTTTGTATGTGTGTGTGTATTTGTCCTCTTCTGCTGTTGCTCTTATGCCATTCATTATCCTCGGGCATTTTTTCTACTTTTTTGAGCTAATACGAGTAAATATGTATTTGTGCTACTGTTTTTGAATTTTCTATGATTTGTTCAGTAGTTGAGCGTTGTTTGAAACGATAATGAATGTTGTTCACTAGTTTATTTTACCATTATTATTTCCATATTGTTGTAGTTGTGATTCTCGTTATACATCTAAATACTTAGTCGCTACAACTGCCAGCTCTGTTTTATTAAAATTTCACTGCCTGGACTTTTGTTTGTTTAACGAGCAGCAACCCGAGACTATAATGCAGCGTCATTAAAAATGCAAATTAAAGAGCCATTATATTGAGTTATGGAGAAAACATTTACTATTCAAGAAAAAATTACAATACAGTTGAAAAAATTTAATTAGTAAAAAATATCACATAATTATGCGATTCAACTGCATTTTTAAAACAGAAGAGTTTCTATAGAGTTTTTTTTTTGTTGCGGATGATGACACTTAAAATGGCTGACGCATCACCAAAGTTGCCGTCACAGCAATGGTATGTCCCTGGAGTCGTTTTCGCATTACTTCAGAGTGGCGTTCCATATTCCTGATTACAAGGTCTATGCTTATGTGTCTGCGTCCAGGTAACGCTTTTTCATCACCAGAATTTTTTCGGTGATACCACTGATGATTTCCCACGTTTCCTCGCTGCTTAGCATGTTGTCGATTGCATTTCCAGTGGCTGTGTGACCGACTGCATTCCCCAGCGTTCAACATTCTTGTTCCCAACGCATCCATTGGAAAAAGGTGTGTTCAGCGTCATATTCGGCTACATTTCCCCATATGCGTGTGGAGTGCTCGCATTTTCCTACTTTGAACAGGTATTTCTAGAAATAACCGTGACTCGAAATCATATGTGTTGTATAAAAATTGGCTTCACCGAAGTTTCTTCTGTACCATGTGGCGACGTCTTTTACTAGTCCAGCCGTCTATCTGCCGCGCGTTTCGTTTCTTCAGCGGTCTCGCATTTTGTTCTTTACTTTGCGCGCTGCACGTATCCATCCCCTTGATCTTTAATTCCTACAACTTTTTCCTCTTAAAGGCTATTGGTGGTAAAGGTATTGCATCGTTTATCACTTGAACAGCTGGCCCTCATACTGTGCAGTAGGCAGACATATGCCTCCTAGCTCCCGTTCGTTGTACCGATGCTAGGAGCTTACACCGATGATTTGCATTTAGCCCGGCACAGTTCAGCTCTGTATAAGAGCCCGCTTCCCGTTTTATTTAGGTTGGTCCATCTATGCTTGGCATCAGTCTACTGAGAAGGTTGCCATCTTGGCGGCTTCTTCTGTTGCGTATTTTATTTGTGCCCAGAAAGTTAGCCTTGGGTAGAGTCTTATGCCTAGGTCCTTTAGAACCTTTTCTGTGGTAAGCGTATTTGAGCAAGTTTGAATGCTAATTTCTAGCGGAATCTCCGGCCTATCCGTTAGAAGTATTAGCTCCGTTTTCTCTGTGGCTGATTTGAGGCTACGTTTGTGCCCGCATCATGACTTAATTAAGCATTCTATGAGCTTTTTCAAGGTTTCGTGCTGTGATTACTGCGGTGATATCGTCTGCGTCATAACTAATGTTCCCCAAGTCGGGATCAAGCATTGATCTTTGTGCCGCTCCGGATGAGACGTCTCTACAACAAGAACTCTCTGGGGTTTAATTCGTTTTTCAAAATATTTTTTCCTTCAATTTGACCTCGCAAGGACAAACGAACAATAAGTTCGGACTCATCCACCTCAAAAACGTATATAAGTATTTAGATAATTTTTTTTAATTTTTTCGGTAATAATTCTACGCTTGACCTTGAAAAACATTAGTTTTTAAGTTTTTAATTATTTATGAGATGATTTCAGTCTTCAAGGGAGGTTGGGAAATCGTATACTTGCCCTGATGTACTACCACTGATTAGAACTACGATAAACAAATTGCAGACCGAATTCGAATACCTATAATTTATTTATTTTTAAAGTTTTTCTGAATTCTTCATAAAAATACACTTATTCAAGGGGCCTAGACAATCTTTTGCTAAATCATTTACGATCTTTAGAAACGAAGAGATATTAAATCGGTTAAATTTTGCCTTCTCTAAGACTACTGAACAAAATTTGTCGAAAAATCCCCATTATGCGCCGAATTGTATCGAACTCGATCCGAAAAACCCCATACCAAAATGTTATTAAATTCTTGTAATCAAAGTAAAGCTTTAATCACAGGATGGGGC
This sequence comes from Anastrepha obliqua, assembly GCF_027943255.1. Lineage (NCBI taxonomy): Eukaryota > Metazoa > Arthropoda > Insecta > Diptera > Tephritidae > Anastrepha > Anastrepha obliqua. The sequence goes on from NC_072892.1 coordinate 118,086,814, forward strand.
AGAATTAATTGACGTAATGTAATTACGGCGGCCGCCGTAGCCGAATGGGTTGATGCGTGATTACCATTCGGAATTCACAGAGAGAACGTAGGTTCGAATCTCGGTGAAACACTAAAATTAATAAAAACATTTTTGTAATAGCGATCGCCCCTCGGCAGGCAATTGCAAACCTCCGAGTGTATTTCTGCCATGAAAAAAGCTCCTCATAAAAATATCTGCCGTTCGGAGTCGGCTTGAAACTGTAGGTCTCTCCATTTGTGGAACAACATCAAGACGCACACCACAAATAGGAGGAGGAGCTCGGCCAAACACAAAAAAAGGGTGTACGCGCCAATTATATATATATATATAATTATACATTATATACATAATGTAATAATGTATATATGTATACACAATGTAATTAAAAAGAAATGTTTTTGAGTCGTGGAAATCTTTATACTGACTTTTACGCGCTCCCGTACTTGTCTGATTGTTACTGCAGCAGACTAATTCACAAGTGTGAAATGGTTGACCAACGACGCCATTTGCAAAAGTTATAAATTCGCCGATAGGGTGATTAATTTTGCACCGCCTTGCATATTAATCCGCAACTTTAATCATCATTCGCGGGCTTTGGGCCAGAATTTGAACGTGAAATGTTGCTAGTGTTTTCACGGCGTCAACTGTGCTATGAGATACATACGAAATTTCACGCATATTTCACGGCAATGCAATTTGTATGAATCTTGACAGCCGTTTCACGTGAAATGCGAACTTAGTACTATGCTTTAAACTAAATTTCAAAATGCAGCACTGGAAAACTTGCCTTCAGAGAGACAGGGGCACGCGTAAATGTGTCTCTCGCTTCGTTTCTCGGCTCTGTGGATGAAAAACTATAGGTTCCAGGCACGAATAGATGCAAGTGTTATAAAATATTACAAGTGGTTATGGGTTACTCCCTGCACATACACACACATATATATGTATATATTCATATGCACACATACACTTACACAAGTTAATTAATATTATACAAGTATTTAGATTTTCATACGTGTACTCAAACGTACCGAAAGCATTACGAGTAGTTGGTTATATTTATGTATTTTATGATTGAAATGTGTGTCACTAGTGGAAAGAGAACAGACCCCATTTTACAATATTACAAACAATTGTCGATAACTTTTGTAACAATGTTGTTGTTGTACCAATTATGTACCATCCAACATTGCGTATTTCAGCAGCACTGACGTGTAATTAAAATTTGCCATTTGTAGAGCGCCAAATTAATTAACTATGTAACTTTAACGAATGATATACAAAATTTTGACCAAAGAAAAAATCGATAAGCAAATATTTCTATTTCCTTGCAAATGGATAAAAGCAATTAAACAAAATGGACGTTCTTTCACTTCACAGAAACAACATTTCAATCCTAAAATTCTATGCTAGTCATTGTTTTCGAAACTCAAACATTTTGAACATTACGAAAACTTTTAAGTGAAAGTAATGAAATTGAATGAATTATCTTTTAACTAAGAAAACCACAACAAATAGAACGAATAAGCGAATGCAAAACCAAAACCAAAACTAAAAAACATCTGAATGCAAGCAATGAAAAGTACTTGACATTAAAAACTAATGGAAATCTTGTTTCTGTGTCGTTAAAGGTTGTCCAGACGGTTGCCACCAATACTACTAAAATGTAAATAGTCCCATACAAGAAGCAAGCATTTGGGCGCAGAAGAGCAAACAAAGTTTAGAGTGGGGTGAGAAAAGCAAATGTACGCCAGCCAGCCACAAGCAGAGATCACAAAAAGAAGTTTAACGGAGAAACAAATACAAACCCCCAAACTCACACACACACACATAAACACAGCGAAAATATAAAGGAAGCAAACACAATGTGCCTGTTAGTAACAACAACAAAATCAACAAAAACAACTAAAGCAACAAAATCCACTAATACCACAACGAGAAGAGAGAGAATAAGGAAGAGCATTAAAAACTGAAGTAAAAGTTTTAGCATTCCAAACAACTAAAGTTGGAAAGTAAAACCACGACAGTTACAAAACACAAAAAAAAAACAAAACAAAATAAATGGGAATAAAAGTTCCGACAGTAGCTAAAAGAGTTTGGACCAGTTATAGCGCAACAACAAAGGGCGCCGTTGTCTTTAAAAAAGGATAGTAGATGGCCAAATAAAGCAGGCATACATACACAAGCAGCTGAATATAGAGCATAAAGAGAACAGCTACAACAACACCGTTCGAGTACAAGAGAACAAAAGCAACAGCAACCGCAACCACAAAGATATACGAAGAAGAGAATTTGAACGCTCAAAAACTTGTATTATAAGACTTCCAAAATGGCTGGTTCCTTTCAAATACCGCTGCTCAATCTGGAGCTGCGTGAAGTCAAGGAGATCGTGTGGGAGAAAATTCAAGAGCCAGTAAATCAGCGTCGCCTCATATTGGTGATAGTTTCGATTGCGCTGCTGTTGGACAACATGTTGTACATGGTGATTGTGCCCATTATACCAGACTACTTGCGCGAAATCGGCAGTTTTGAGGATGACACACCAATGCCACCGCTACTGCGTGATAATCGCACCGGTGAAATAATACCAGTGCACCACGACCATCACGGTCAAGACTCCGCCACCGGCATACTCTTCGCATCGAAAGCCATTGTCCAGCTGATGGTAAATCCATTCTCTGGTGGTCTTATCGATCGCATCGGCTATGATTTACCGATGATGATCGGCCTAACCATTATGTTCTTCTCAACAGCGATGTTCGCTTGCGGACGCAGTTATAGCCTGCTATTCTTTGCGCGTTCACTGCAAGGTGCCGGTTCTGCATTCGCCGACACATCAGGCTTGGCTATGATAGCCGATCGCTTCACCGAGGAAAATGAACGCTCACAAGCATTGGGTATTGCATTGGCTTTCATCAGTTTCGGTTGTTTGGTGGCGCCACCTTTTGGCGGTGCGCTCTACCAGTTTGCTGGCAAAGAGGTGCCATTTCTCATCTTGGCGCTAATGTGTCTTTTGGATGGCCTTATGCTATTGCTGGTAATGAAGCCGGTTAAAGAACAAATACGACAAAGCAAAGAAGTGCAACAACAATCTATTCCTATTTGGCGCCTACTCATGGATCCGTACATTGCAGTCTGTGCCGGCGCATTGACTATGGCAAATGTGGCACTAGCCTTCTTGGAGCCCATCATATCGCTATGGATGGAAGATAATCTAACAACAGAGAATTGGAAAATCGGTATGGTGTGGCTGCCAGCCTTCTTTCCACATCTATTAGGTGTCATTATCACAGTTAAAATGGCGAAAAAATATCCACACCATCAGTGGCTAATGGCTGCCGTAGGTCTAGCGCTCGAAGGTTTCTCCTGCTTCATCATACCATTCTCTAGCTCCTATACAATGCTAATGATACCCATCTGTGTGATCTGCTTTGGCATTGCGCTCATCGATACTGCCCTTCTGCCTACACTTGGCTACTTGGTGGACGTGCGCCATGTATCCGTGTACGGCAGCATTTATGCCATTGCGGACATTTCATACTCGATCGCATACGCAGTCGGACCAATCATAGCGGGTGGTGTAGTAGAAGCGATCGGTTTTACAGCACTCAACTTCATCATTGCCTTCTCCAATCTACTGTATGTACCCGTGTTGCGTAAGCTACGCAACATCTACGACTTTAAACCATTCGAGAATGAAGCCAACATACTAATGCAAGATCCACCGAACAAAGAGTATCAAACCTATGTAATGCACGATCAGAAACCAATCGATGGTGATTTCAAAAATCATCTCGAATATGGGCAGCAGTATCAGCAAGAGCAGGAATCCAATGTGGATGACACCAACTACGAGTACCAACAACAAGGTGAATACCAGCAGACTAGTGGCGGTGGAGGTGGGGGCTTTCAACAGAATCAGGGCTATCAGCAACAATATCAGCCTGGATATCAGGAGCAGGGTGGCAATTATCAACAAGAATCGCGACATCTTCCACAACAACGCGTTGCTAATCCGTTCCAACATCAGCAACAACAACAGCAGCATCAGCAACAAATGAATGATGGTGTGGGCGCGAGCAGAGGTCCGGCCGGTCCAGCGAATCCATTTAGACAAGGGTTTTAAAATGTTGTCTTACACAAATTTAGCGGTAATCTATGTTTGTTTGTATTACTTATATATAACTCTGAGCGCATTTCGTTGATTTAACTATATAGTGTACTTTATTGTTGTGTCTAATAGGAATATAACTGCATATACTTATAAATATATAAATGATAATGAAATTTAGAGGCAATGCAAAAACGAAGAAAAAATAGGTTTTAGAAGAAAGGAAATTCATGTGGATTGCACAGTATAACCGGTTAGCAAAATAACACATGCTTACACACACATATACACATACAAGTGTATGCATGTATGATGAAAAGCAAGCATGGCTACATCTATACAGAAACATATATTATACAATACAAGTATGTTAGTATATAAAGAAACAAAAACAATTAGGTAACCGAATTTCAAAAGTAGTTAAACAATTTTCATTGCAAGCAACACAACTTTTGTATTATACACTGAGAAATTTACAAATATTTATATGCGTAAGTCACATTTAGCGACTAGGAATACTTAAATGTATGAATATGAAAGTATGTAAGATAACAGAATACTTATACATATACATATGTATATACACAATAGGGGCGTATAGGTAAAACACTTGTATAAAGCATAAAACAGAAACACTTCTGAATGGTTATTGTGTGTAAAGCTTTGCGATGGAGCTAAATTCTTAAGCACAAACTCATTTATTTACTTAGAATATTGGAAAAACTAAATGCTGCTGATTTATAAAAGCAAAAAAGTAATGAAAATTTGGTATTTATTTTTTGCTCTAATTTCTAAAAAGAGCTACATACATACATATGTGCTTGCACCTACTACATATATACAAAAAAGTATTATTTTAAAAGAATTATAAAAAGTTTCCCCACTTCCGTGTCATAGGATCTTAGAGAATATTTAAAAAAAAATTTTACGGCACATGAATTTTAACTAAATAATATTAAGAAATTTAATTTCACACATATATATACCTACATACATATATATATAACTCTTTCTTGAGTTCCGCTATATAATATGTGGCTGAAGTTTAACCATTAGGCATTTTAATAAAAGTCGGTCCGCACCATTTTATTGCCACATCCTCACTACCAACAAGTTATATGTTTATTCCTTCACGACTATATCCAATCTGAGCGATGGACACACCGTCTAAGGTCGTTTATGTTTACACCGGTCAGCTCTTCGAAGGTTCAAAAAACAGCTTCCCAAGCGTTAACATCTCACCTTTCATAGGGCACGGTATTCATAGAGGAAGTGGAAGATACTTTGCTTTTACTCCCGTTGATTACAACTATGGCAAGAGCAGAGATACCCATTTTGGCGGTCTGCTCTCCTAAGGACCAGAAGCCTGTTATCACTGCCGTGAGTATGAAGACATCGCTTCGTTTCATACTTGTCAATGTTGATGTTTGTTTGTGGTTGTAGGTAGGGCATAACAGTTGGCTAACTTTGTCTGCCGTCTGATCTCTCCACCTACAATCCGCGATTCGTAGGTATTTTAAAAAGATTGCATTTTTGATTACACCCAGAGGTGTGAATACCAATTCTGCAAAAATGTTATTCATGGCAGATCCAACTCTTGCCAGTTCGTTACTTTTTTGTTTCCTCCAAAGTTCCGATATTCCGGGAACTAGATTCAGGTAACTTTGTGGTTTTAAGAAAGAAATAGCGATATTGCCCTTAGAAGAGAAGTCTGCAATTAGTAGCCTACAAGCTTCCCCTATTGCCGGTGCTTCCACCTAGAATACACTGCTAGTATTAGGAAGACGCACAGATTTTTCAATTCTAAGTCTCTGCGAATATATACCTGCTCCAACCCCGTAATCCATGTTTGAACCATCTGTGTAGACAGTAGTGTCGAAGTTGTTTAGTAAAAGTACCTTACTCCATTCCTCCCGAGATGGAAAGAGAGTGGCAAAATTCCTATTGAATGTCACCATTCGAACGATGTAATCCGTCCTCCCGAGGTATACTGAGTTGGTCGCAATAATAGACTGGCATGGGCATACGTTTTTCCCTCCAGTGACCCGCTCCATTTAACCTAAATGCACTTAGAGTTGCCATCTTCTTGATATGAAGGAATAACATGTGTCAGTGCATTAAGAGCCTCTCTAAGAAATAATCTATATAAATTATACTTAAGTTGAAGACCCCATCTTCTTCCAAGCATACGTTTGCATGCATACCGAGCAATTTCTGCTTTCGTTGCCCGTAATGAAAAGTTACTTAAAAGATAACCTTAAAAGATTAAAGGTTTCTGGTACCAAAGTTTCGCTATCTACATCGATCAGTGAAATTTAAATGTCAAAGAATGACAAAGCGCTGTCAAGTAAATAAATAAACAGAACATTGCGCTATCCGGAACTTTAAAGTCCTACTTGGACGTCAAGCAAATCTACTGTATGACCTACTTTCATGCATTACAGCTCATTTCAATACTCTTTAGACAATTATCAACGTAAACCAAGCAAACCATTTAAAAAAAATATTAAAAAGTGTTATCGAAATTACAGCTCAGTTGCACATACGCAACATGAAACGTGGCATAAAAGAGGCCCGTTTTGGGTTCAACGGCTAACATATGTGAACATGCAAATCACCACTATTGAAGAAACCAAAATCCAAAAGTGCTCAACTCAGCACTTTTTGCTGCGCAAATAGCGTTACCATCAACTAATCTCAGTGTAAAGCTTCTTTAATCGATTTTTTGTGGTCAGATCACGGTAACAGCGTTTCATCTGGGCTGTGGTTCCAACACGGTGGTGCTAAATGCAATACAAACGACGCAATACTCGAAGTTGTAAAAAAGAAATTTGACGACTTAGTCAACTCACAGCGATCATTCACTGACCGAGGTGGCCTCTTGAATGATATGCCGCTTAGCAGTTAATGGCATGAATACAATGGTCATTCGAAAAGTCCGTGAAAAAATAAAAACTACTAAATTGCTTGGGGAACCTTATTTAAATTAATTTTGCAACCACAACTGCTGAGGCGTGAGCTGGTGAGTTGTAGTGGTGGAAAGGAAAATCACGCGACTTCCTCGATTCAAGCGAATGGCAAGCACAAAGAAATACACCGATCTCGCATCTCCAAGAGACGACACACGCCAGTAGTGCCGCCATCTCTCTGACTTTGCAAGGACTTGTCAATCATAAAGGATTCATTAATCCCTCACAAAGCCAAAATATTTCTTGTTTTGTATTTAAATTTCTTCTCCGGCCGTTTTTATCTGATTACCATAGATTGCAAACTTTTTCTTCTTTCAATCACGCCCGGCCAAAGTAAGAATTGCGCCATTTTCTACGAAACTTCAGCCACTTTTGCCTCATAAAAATTAATAAACACGTATTGATGTGAAATTATTTTTCTAATTAAAATACCCACTTGATCCAAGAGTATTTTTTATGTATTTTTAATTTTTGTAAATTAATGAATGCAAAAAGAAAGCTAGCAAAACCAAAGATTACTTGATAGTCATATATACATACAAACCTAGAAGTAGGAGTCAAAAAGATATCGGAGGTTACGAGTATATTACGAAAAAAAAAACATTTATTATGTAAGTAGGGCGAATGCTCAATTCGGCATCACACAGGCGACGCTCTGCACGCGACATCAATATCGCTTACATATCAAAAAGTTGCACAAAATCACTTCGGGTGTCGATGTGCAGTGGCGTTGGAGTACCGAATTGGCACTTAGCCCCTTTAGAGTTAGATCAAAAACAAATCCTCAGTTCAATTAAGTGTTTAGTTTAAGTTTGACGATGCGTGTCGACATTGCAAGAGACAACACGTTGCTCACGCCCACATATCAATTAAAAGTAGGCGTGTCGCCAGTTGAACTCACGCAGTCGCTGTATCAGAAAACAGTTCTTAAACATAAGACACAACCAAGGTAACGATACATATCAGAGTCGAATGGCTCGCCTGTTAAAATTACCACAGTGATATTAATTATTGCTATTTAGCATGTATTATACATATATATACACATATATATATACATACTTACCTACATATATATAAATATAAATATATAAATATATCTTTTCTCAAATATGGATACTTATGTACTTATAGATTACATATCCATACATGCATAGTGTCTCAGAATTAAGCGAACTTCAAATTATTGCAAACTTATACATACATATTTTTAATGAAATTACCCGCTGAATTCTGTAGCTAATGTTTATACTAAATGTTTACTCTAAGCGCGAATTATGTGGTGTGAGTAAGTACTGCATACTAACTTGCATAAATACAATATATACACCCATATATACATATACATACGAATATTGCTAAACATTTAATAGCAGATATTTCTAATTTAGGAAAAAAGTAAAGGCACTCTTCAATTTTTATATAAAAAGTAAATATATTATAGTTAAAAACAAATTACGCGTACACAATAGTGCAAAATTATGTAAAAAAATATATATAATTACACACATACGCATGAATATCGAAAAAGAGCGGCTGAGAAGAAAAACACTCAACACCAAGTAGCAGTTTTCTTGCATTATTTACCGTTTCCAATATTGTATAAAATCATTTAATAAAAATTTTATTTATTTTGCAATTGACATTTGAAAAGTCGAGCCAAGAAGCACCGAAAGATTTGGTATATTGTATTTAAAGCTCTGGAAAGTGAAAGGGCAGATAGTTAAGATGAAAGAAAATACCCTAAAGTTGACCGAATTTTACTCGTTCTCATGACATCGGAACCCAAAATTCGCAGCTTTGCTCTATCTAGCAAATGCAGGACACTCACATAGAAAATGCTAAGTGCTTTCCACCTACTCTAAGTAAGGCAGCCAAATCAGGTCCTCAATAATTCCAATGATGCTCGTATGTTGACCCCATGGTTTGTATTCTGTAATAATACCGACCATCAACCGAATGTCTTTTTATGTTCCGTACGCTTAATTAGAGCTATCGTTGCACATTTTCGGGCGTATGAGCAACGAGTACCGCACATCTGTGAGATGCTCATTACACGAAAATTCTCTAGCATTGAGTTTTTCGAGTTATTTGAGCGTTGTTTGTTTTGGTTATTTTAATTTTTGTGTCAGTACTTGTTTGTTTTTTTTTGTTTTTCATTTTACAAATGATTTACACACAGCTCTAACGTTGTTGAATAGCTAAAAGAAGGGCTGACAAATAAAATTCAGACATTGGTTTAGCTGCTCAAATTCTAGCGGTTGCCCTAGGAAGGCAGTGACAAGCCTCCGATTGTATTGAGTGCAATGAAAAAGCTCCTCACAAAAATATTTGCCTCTCGGAGTCGGCTTAGAACTGCTCTCCCTCCATTTGTGGAAAAGCATCAATACGCACGCCACAAATAGGAGGAGGAGCTCGGCCAAACACCTAACAGAAGTGTACGCGACATAATTTATTTATTTCTTAATTAAGGTCACAGATGAATCTTAATTTTTTGCCCTGTTTTTCTACTTTCCTTCCTTCTTAAGTAATGCAAAAATACTGCTTCATAGTATTGCCAGCCGAACGATATTGTGTAGCAAAAAACAAACAAAAACAAATTAAATGGTGAGATTAATTATTAAATATTTAAAAGAAAAAAAACATACTTGTGCGTACGTACACACATTAATATAGTTGTATATGTATATAAAGATGTGAAAGAAGAAAATTGAAATTTCATATAAACCTACCAATCAATTATTATTTGCTTGACTTTATGTGCTGCACTGAAAATGCTGTGAATATTTTGTAGCAGCAGTCATAAATGTCGTGAAAAGTAGCAGGGTGTACCTTAAAAATAAACTAATTAACATGAAATATAGGTATATATACATACATAAATCTATATATTATACGAGGCCTACACACACACCTACATACCGATTGCAGTGCACACCCTTACACCCTTGTATACGCATAAAAATACGGATGTAAGTATCAAAATAAAAACAATGTCCAAATACACCAAAAAACAAGCAAAATCCAGTGAAAGAGATGCGAGAGTAATTTCTCCGCATGTATTTATGTTTGTATGTAACTAATCAAAAATGGCGTTGTAAAAACTGCAAATGAGACCCGTTCAATTCATTTCAATTGCACTCTAACCAAAGTACACAAAGCATTCAAGCCCTGTATACAAACCTTAGCATACTTATACCACACATACACACAAACTGCTATACAAATTTATATACACACATATTTATACAAGTAGAAGGCTAAAAGATGTACTATAAGCTATTGACGAAAATTATGTGTAAAGGCGAATACATTTTTTTATAAATATTATTAATTCTAGGTGTAAATTTTTGGTGTTTACCGCTATTTTAGAAACTCTAAATATTTATTTATTGTATTAAACTTTTCACGCGTACCCAAATTTTTGCAAAAACAAAGAAAAATCAATCACATACAAATGTATTAGGCAAATTTTAAAACCGTGACATATCAGATCATACGGCCATTTGCAATACGTCTGCATACATATACAAATATACCTATCTAAAAAACCATGTATTACAAAGCAATTAACTGCATACGTACATTCATAGGTTTGCAAGCATACACACATACATATGTTTGTACATATGTATATACTATATATATATAATTGACGCGTACTCCCTTTTTGGGTGTTTGGCCGAGCTCCTCCTCCTATTTATGGCGTACGACTTGATATTGTTCCACAAATTGAGGGACCTAGGGAGCTTTTTCATGGCAGAGGTTTGCCATTGCCTGCCGAGGGGCGACCGCTATTAGAAAAACCTTTTTTCTTCATGTTGGTGTTTTCCCAAAATTCGAACCTACGTTCGTTCTCTGAAATCCGAATGCGGCCCCGTAGGGCTGTCATAGTGCGTCCGTTGCGTCAAATAAATTTTTATGAGGCATCAAAAGCATGCCCAATAATTAAATACAAGGGGAAGAAGAAACCGTCCTGGTGGTCTGAAGACCTGACAACCTTTAGAACTGAATGCAGAAGACAGTTTAATACAGCGAAAGCAACACGAGAATATAATGCCTGGGACTGCTATCACATTCAACTAAAAATATAAGTTAGGAAAGCGAAAAGGTCTGGTTGGAGAACGCTCTGCGAAGAATTTGGAGGAATCAGAAGCAGAAGCATTTAGACTGCGTAAACTCCTAACAAAAAATCATTATTTCTCCGGAAGCCTCCAAGAACCGGATAAGAGTGCGACTATCTCGAGTGAAGAAACTTTGAAGTTGCTAGTGGGCACACACTTACCTAAGATACTAGGATAGCCTGGGCAGTGAACACTTTTAAACCACTAAAATCACCGGATCCAGTCAGGTTCTTCCCGGCACAAGTAAAAAACTCTCTAGATTATGTTATGAAGTGGTTAACTGTTATATTCAAAGCTGCGTTGCTTTTGCTCAAATGGGTGCCATCTTTATGGAGAGTTATAGAAGTTGCCTTCATGCCTAAGGCAGGAAAAAACTAACACACAACACCCACCCAGCTTAGTGCGTACTGTAAAGGAACGTCCACAGAAACAGCACTTAACTCACTTGTTACAGAAATTGAAAAGTCAATCTATAATAAGCAGTACACACTGGTAGACTTACTTAATATCGAAGGCACGTTCAACAACATCCCACCGAACAGCATAATAAAGGTACGGACCAGTTTCAGAACCTCTGAGGCTCTGGTTGAATTCATCAATGCTCATGAACAGATTTGTGATCGCACCCCTAGGAGCCTCGAAGATCAGGAATAGAGTCAGTAGAGGAACAGCTCAAGGTGGAGTGCTATACCCTCTCCTCTGGCTGCTGACAATAAATTTCTTGCTAAAGAGCCTAGAGGAGAGAGGACAGCTCATCGTAGCCTATACGGATGATATTGCCTTGGTAGTAAGAGGGAAATTTCCCAATGCAATTTGTGAAATCATGATAGATTTACTAAACATGGTTGAAAGCTGGACAAAAGCAGGTTCGCTAAGGGTCGACCCTAATAGAAATAGCTCCTCCGACACTAGGTGTTACAGCCTATGGGAGTATGAAGGCTTCGCCAGAAGGAAGCTTCCCACTCTTGGTAATGCATTTTTCACTGATATAGCGAATATAGCGCATCTCCAAATAATGAAGCTTTGCTCGTTTATAAAAGCTACAGAATGGTTTAAAAAGGAACCATAGTTATAGGATAAGTTCCAATGGTATCACAATGGATCTACGACAGGTCTAAGTGCGTCATTGCGTCTGTCACTCTACCTACATACCTACCTATCAAACGCCTTTATCCCGTCAGTACCCGTACCGTACTACCGTTAAGTGAATCCTTCAGTTTTGTTTATTCCCGAAGGGAACCACCTCAGTTGGGTCTGTTCATCCTTTCCCACTACACTTGCACATAAGTATCGAAAAGATAATAGTACATTTGAATTGACTTAATTAATTGAAATTCTATCTATGTTCTCCATTTAATTCGATATAATAAAAAACGCCATCGATAAAAAGAATTGCGCAATACGAAATTGTGCTCCTTTAAACAATTGTAATTTTCGCCGCACTTGCCATACGCAAAGTATCCATTGTGACGGGCCTATTAGCTTCGAACTATACATGCGCAAATATGAACCTACGCTTTAGGTGCGATCACGCATCGCAAGAAAAGTGATTTCCTTTCCTATCAAACTAAACAATTTCGTAAGATTTTTTCAAAAGTGGTCACGTTATTTTTAAAAAGTAACAAGTAACTTTTTATATCGAAAAACTGACTTGTAGTTTCATTTCTTGAAACCAGCTTTTAATGTTTACACTGCGATAGCCAAGACATTCCAGTGGGACTGTGATGTGGATTATTATCGGATATCTGTTCCAGAACCTCTACTTTTTCATATTTGTTAGAATAAAGATTATGGCCTTACAATAAAGACATGGGCGCCATTCTACCGTCTTATTAATTTGTGCAATGAGCCAAAACGTTAACGTCAGAGAATTCGTCATTGAATTTGCCAAATGGTATAGTCCTTTTTTAACATTAAAATGTTTGGTCTGATTAGTCACAAAATGGAAGGCTTTAAACACATAAAAAGCAGGGTCCCACTAACTTTTTGAATAAAATTTCATTTAGTGAAAAAAATATAAAATTGAAATGATACGACAGCTATTTAATTAGAACAAATATTGACCGACTCTGATTGCTATCGTCATGAGCTTAGTCAGTCTTGAGCTTCTATAATTCATCCAGTTCTCACTAAGTGAAAAAAATAAGCGAATAGCCTGCTGTCAGCTGCACATACTTGCAGGCATATGTATGTATGTTTGTATACATGCAAACTTTATTGAAAGTTATCTTCATTATTACTTAATTTTTCCATTCATCTACACTTGCCATTGCAATTATTTGGCGCCACACAACTTACACACCTATGATCTTACACAAATTTAAGTAGCGCATATTTGTATGCACCTATTTGTATGAAAAATGAAGAAGAAGAAAAAACAAAAACAAGTCATGACAAAATCTCCCATCAAAATGTATCAATTAACAAACGAACAGAACAAAAGAGAACAAAGCCATAGATGTGGATAATGTAAACACATACATATAAATTTATGTAAATGAAAATTTATAACATAATATACATACATATATATATACATATATACATATAGCGATCATTATAAGAAACAATTGAAATTGAAATAAAACTAAAATTAAACAAATTTATTGTTATTGAGGAAAATTTTATTATAACGTGTAGAGAAGAATATGTTTGCAAAGAGACAAGAACAGAAAATTTTTAAAATTAAACGATTTTTTGTTTGCAACTCTTTAAGCATATAAAGCAGTTAGATGTAAATATGCTAGATTAAAAAATTAATTAAGCGAAAACAAATATGTAATTTTAAAGCAGAAATTAGGTATCTATAGCAATTTAAGGGAAAAAATCAAATCGCAAAGATGTAATTCCACTAAACAAACAAAAAACTTAAATTTAAAAATACACTTCAAAGCAATATTTTACACAAGGTAAAAGTAGAAAACAGATATATAAATAATCACAACGGTTTGTGTACATTGAAAATCAGCGAGAAAAACTATAAATATTGCATACTACTATCACTCATACCATACACGCACACATTCACGCATACCATACCAGTTATATATGTGCATGCATTCACACATTCATACATTCATATATTCGGGCATTCGCACATTTAAGCATTAAAAACTACACCAGGCGTAAGTTAAGTGTTGGTTAGGGTATTGTAATCTGGGTGGCTAAAGTGCATATTTCCAAGTGCAAGAGTACCAGTTAAAAACTGTTGACTAACAAAAACATTGACCATCAATGCGTAAAAACTTTTTCAATTGTGCCGTTGCAAATATTCTTGTGTGTTCTTTGAAACGGGATTAGTCCGAAATTTACGCAACTTCTCAATTTCAAATACTTGATTTTGGTTTTCGGTGAATCTTTTTAATTATAATTTAGGTAGTTTTTTAACATTCTTCAATTAATTTCTAGGAAGAACATTTTTTGTCTTTATGTGGCATATCACATTAAACAAATAATTTATTCAGTAAATAAAAGTAAGTGACAATTTAAATTATACCTTTGGGTCATGCCGAAGAAAGGCGAAATTCGTAGGTGGGATGTAAAAAACAAGAAAAAAGTCATTCAGACAGTTATGGGAGAAAAAATGCGTCAAAAGTAAACGTCTAAAACTTTCAGTGTTCCATTTGCAGCGGTTGTTGTGATGAAACAATTGATTTATATTAGCCACGCCATTGCGACGAAGACCGGCATTTAATTGAGGTGTGAAAATGAAACTGGTAAGGTATTTAGTACAAATTGACGCTAAGCTTTTGAGACTCACTCGTAGTGATACTCGCTCACTTGCATTTCAAATAGCAAAGCGAACTAATATTGAGAACCCTTTTTCCGTAATGGAAGAATGGGCTGAAAGAGATTGGTTGCGTGCCTCTCTTAAGAGGGCGATCTTTTCCATGTGGTTTGATCATTTTTGCGGTGCACAAATCCATCAACCGAGAACCCAATTCTACTAATTTTCGATGGTCACTACAGTCATATGAGAAATATTGATGTTCTGGATGAGGCACGCAAAAAGGGCGTAATTATTGTATCCCTGCCTCCGCATTGTACACACAAAATACACCCTTAGATAAAGCCTTTATTGGTCCTCTTAAAACCTACTACAATGAAGATATAAGGCAGTCCATGCAAGAACAAGGCCGAAAAGTGGCACAATTCGATGTCATAGAATTTTTTGCTCAGGCTTGCCTAATAGTTCAAATGGCTCAGCTAGCAATAAATGAGTTCAAATGCACTGGTGTTTATCCATTTAATAAAAACATTTTCCAAGATATTAATTTTATATCCCAAAATCACGAAGGAAAAAAATATTGCAGAAGCACGAGTTGCGAGCACAACTAGCGCCGCCATGACAAATTTCATGATGCCATAGGAGATCTCACCACCGCCTCAGCTGAAAAAGACTACCAGCTCCAGACGTAAACGATCAGAAGCAACAGTATTAATGAAATCACCATACAAAGCATCTTTAGAGGCAATCATCAAAAATGCTGAAAATCGTAAGAAGATACCACGCATATAAACTAAAAAAAGTATAACAAAGCTTAAACGCCAAGCAATATTTCTTTGCGCGTCTTGTAAATCAATATAAAATATGTATATGATTTTTTCTGGTTCACTCCTCTCGGGAGCATAGGGCCTAGACAAGACTCAGTCTTGCGTTGGTTTCGTTAATCTATTTTGATTTCTGACAGGGTAGGTGATTAGCCTGCCGCTACCAGTCCTAAGTAGTGGGAATATCCACCTGTCGTTGCTTAGGAACAACGCCTTCTTACTGCTTGGAGCGCCATCTGCGTTTCACATTTTTCTGCCCCAAGGATCGCACAGATGGTTGAGGACTTTGCTAAATTTGGAGTGTCTGCGCTATTAGCGCGATTGCCCGCCACTGATGCAACGTGGAACTGTGTGAATTTCTTTTTTTTTTGCTTGTTTTAGCAACCACAATGCAAATAATGCGCTTATTGTGCGGGAGTAAGAATGGTAATGATAAGTTTTTGGGGTTGAGGAATGAGATTTTTTTTTTTCGAAACAGCGAAAGTAGATAAATTTGGAAAAGTGGGAAGGCCGTGCTTTACATAGTATTCGAACCCACAACCTCTGGGATTGCAGGTTAGTGCACGACTACCGAGGCCGTATGTATATATAACCCATATAATTTATTGAATTTTCATATTCTTGCTTACATAAATACATAAATACATACTTGATCGTATTTTATTTATTCTTTGTGAATTCTGCAAAAAAAATTTTAAATATCTTTTCACTTTAACTCCCAAAAAAACGAGATTTTGACTATTTTTGGTTTTAATGGAATATCTTCAGAATTGTCAAGAAAAGTGTACCTATATAACAATACCCTAGCTTACGCCAACTGTGCTTTAGATTCTTCTAAAATAAATATAAAAAATATTACATATAAATTGATTTGCTGAATGTTTGTATGTATACGATTACATTTATGTTGTGTGCAAAAGGCAGTCAAAACCCTAAAATATGGGAATTATTATCAATAAATAAAAAAAAAATACTCTACGAAGATCTTAAAAAATATTGCTTTGAGCGAAAAATATAGGAATGAAAAAACGCAAATTCTTCCAAAGGAAAAAACTTTCATGAATCCTACAGGAGCATTGATAGGTGTATAATCACAGGTTTCGATAAGTTTTCAACGTCTAGCACCAACTACGCACATACATACTTACATACCTACTATATTTCCATTCATACATGCATACATCCATACACCCATACATACATCCATTCATACATCCATACACCCACACATACATCCATCCACCCATACATGCAGATTAGAAATACCACCAGCGTACACAATTCACATCAACATATCCATAAATACACAAAAAACTCTTAAAGAGAGGAATATATCAGAATATCGTCAACAAAAAAAGAAAACCCTCTACTGATAAGTTTAAGCCTATATATGCATATATTGTAAATGAATATATATACATATATACATTTAGTATATTATAATATAAAATTTATGTTAGCAAATGAGCCGGCAAAGTGTAATATTAAAGAAAATGATGCTAAAATTAAATTATTAAAAAAAAATTATTTAAAATAAAAGCAATGCATACGAAAAAAATAGCAGTTGAATAGGGCATTCTAGTTATCAAAGGCAAATTAAACGAAAAATACTCGTCTTTACTACAGATTAGTCACAAAGAAATTGCAAAAACAAAAATTTAACTAAATAAGTATAAAGCAAATAGAAAACATAGAAAATTTCTACAAACGGCTGTAGTAAATTTAGTAGGTTTACTGGCTTTGCGATTAGGAGAGTGCGCTATACATATAAAGTGTGAGGCGAATATCCAATGTTGAGAAGCTGGGAAAAAAATTGTTTTTCTGTTTTTGGTAAACGCATGTTGATGTTGAGTGTTCAATATAAGCAAATACACGTAAGCAAATATAATTAAACTAAAAAAAGTACACAAATAAAAATGCATTAAAATAATGTTGAGTTAGCGTTCATATTTTACTTCTAATTCTTGATAAACTTAACTTCTAACTCGCGTAAATGCCTAACAAAAATTTATATCTGAAGCATAAAAGACAAATATACTCGTACGTACATACGTAAATCGTTAACAAAAAACAAAAAAAAAAAACAAAAAAAACACATACCCAAAATAATTTGTTTACTTCTAAGACCAAAAGTTTGTACTCAATTCGAATTAATCTCCTTTCAAGCTCTCGCCTTCTTTTTGAGCGCTTCACTTCTACCAATGCAAGTACGGATAATCTGCATGAAAGAGAGTGCAGTCTATGTATAAGATCGCTCAGCTTTTACGCTGTAGCCTTCTTGAATACTATTTATTATTTATTTTTCATTAGTGCTAGTAGTTTTGAACCAGGAAAGCAAGTCATTTGGATTGTTATAGCGGCCAAAATCTTAGATATCAGCTGCAACATATTTCTGGTTAGTAGGAAATTTTTCTATGTACTTCTTTGTACACCTTCTCGCAAATCTTTTTTGCTACACCTTTGTTATGCAATATTTGCAGTTTACTGGCGTGTATCATCTATAACTGCGCTATCGAATTTCGACTATGACTGATCTCGAGATACCTTTTTTGGCAACAAAACAGCATTTAGCAGTTCAACTTTGCCGTCAACGCAAATGAATTTCAAATAATGTTCGATAGAATACCATAAAGAACACTTTACGCTATTGTGCCCTAAAGTAGTATAGATATGCGCTATGTTAAACCTAGGAACCACGGGAAAATATATACAAAAACATATTTATATTTATACGAACCTATATCTCCTTGATCGTCCGACCCATTTTTTCAAAATTTAAACTTTACGCGAGGCGCAATTAAATACGTGTTTTAGAGGTATGCAAAAAAGGTATTAAAATTTTTTTTTTCTAATTATAGTTATCTGACTAAGCTTAAAGGAGTTACAATCCACCTATCCAAAGAAATCAAAAATCTTGGAGTAATCCTCGATAGTAAACATCTATGGAAGTCACACGTTCAAACAAAGACCTCCAAAGCACCTTCAGCTTTCTGGCCATGCAAAAGTGTCTTTGGGAAACCGTGAGGTCTCTCTCCTAGCAAGATCCTATGGATCTACACGGCTATGATAAGACCTATTATCAAATATGCATCAGTGGTCTAGATGAGTGGGAGTCAGGAGGATCTTATCTCGTGGAAGTCATGAGGGCCTTATCAAGGCTACAGCGCACTGTGGCCATCTGTTGCACCGAAGCTTTTCTGATTACTTCAGGCCCGGCATTAGATGTTCGGGTTGGTCTACCACCACTTGATGCTTTCATTTAATTAGGGGCCATCTGCGGGCTGAAACACAATGAGAATTGGTACGTCCCCTGTCCGGCATTGGCCAACAGAGTAGTCATGGACTTCGATCCAACGATGCTCGCCATACCCCTTGGCTCCATGCCATCAGAATCATTCTTGACAAGAGATACAGTGTGGTACTGCCAGAGGCTCAATTGTGGTTAAACTCTGAAAATGAACCCAGCACACACTGTTTTCGTATATTCACGGATGGCTCCAGGACCGAGCATGGCTCCGGCTCTAGGGGTTACGTGGAATCCAGCGGGACAAAACTGCACTTTGATCTTGGAACAAATGCATCTGTGTTTCAAGCGGAGGTGTATGCTGTCCAAGAAGCGGTAAACTTTGTTGTGGAAAACAAATGGAAAGGCGGATATACTATATGTGCCTGCAGCGACAGCCAAACTGCGCTCATGGTCTTAGACAGCCCCCCAACTGCATTAGGGATGGTCGAGTCCTGTAAATCCAGGCTGAACTATGTCGGTAGACATAATAGCCTGATGCTAACATGGGTCCCGGCCCAAGTGGGTATCGGAGGTAACGAGACCTCTGACTCGTTAGCTAGGATGGGCTCTAAGGCCAACTTCTTTGTACTCTGCACAGCTTGTGAAGATGAGGATGAGACGGCGGACCATTTTCTGTGCGTCTGCCCCGCCTTAGCTCCAATCCCAGTCAGGCATGAGGTCTTTGGCCTTTGATGTGTTAAGAAGCGACCACCTTGGCACCACAAGATCTACTCAGATTTCTTCGGAGGTCGGGTAGATTTAAAGAAAATTAAAAGGGAATCCGAGGGCAGTACAATGAACTTAATTGTGTCTGAGTGCTGTACTTGCTAGTTGTCCCGACATAAAAAAACAAACAAAAAATATTTATTGAAAACATATAAACAAAAGTGACAATATAAGCATTTAATAATATAAAATTAAACACATTTATTTTATTTCCCCTAATAATTCTTTAAATTTTGAGCACTTCTGAGTAATTCTTTCAGATACTGGTTAGTTAGTACTAATCGGTTTTTGGATTTCACACATTATAAATTTAAAATCGAAATTTTTCAAATTTAAAATGACGGAAAAAGTGTTTAAAACATTCTTTGAACTAATTTTGGTTTTTAGGGTCGTAAATTTCGAATTCGAAGTCTTTCTCATTTTTTCAAGTTCAAAATGGCGAACGAATTTTTTCAAAAACTCTTACAATGCTTTTCAAACTCGTTACCCGCGGGTTTTTAGGGTCGCAAATTACGAATCCGAAGTCTTTCTCATTTTTCCAAATTCAAATCGGCGCCTTAATTAAAAAAAAAATTACATTCATTGGCTCTATGGTACAATGGGAGATAAAAGAAATGCTGGGAAAGAAACGTCGACGATGGAATTGATACATAAATATGGCTCTTCATGATATGCACTTCGGCACAAATTTATGTTGGTACTGAAAATTCTGAAAAATGAAAAGCGTCTTCAAATTATTTTCTTTTGATAAACTATTTTCTACGGGAAAAGGCAATAAATTAGTTTGAAACTCTCAGAAAAATGTCGTAATCCCTTTCTCTTTGTCACACATCACTCTATGTATGTATATGAACCTAAGAAATATCCATGTAGTATTCTTAAAATAGTTGTTGTTTTTTACAAAATTTAATTAAACCAATCTAAATCTTGTTCAAAATGATTTTATTCTGTTTTCCTATGCTTTGGATAAATCAAAGTAGTTAATTGAATAATAAATACTTAAATTAGAGTAACCAAAAAAAAAAAACAAAAACAAAACACAAAACAACAAAACCAGGATTTAACTTCTAAGGCGTATTTTAAAATTAAGTGTTAATGTGTTAGTAAATATTTCATTGCGCAAAAACTATTAAGAAAATCATTGATTACTCAATTGAATATTCGTTGTAAATTTATTAAAAAAGAAAAATTAATACCTAAATATGTGAACTGTTGTATTACAATTTTCGATTATGCAAAAATGAAAAGAAAGAAAAATTAAAGCAAAAACAAAGCATACCATAAAAATACAATTCAAGTGATGCAACTAAGGCATGCATACTTTCATAGCTGCATACATAAATACATAAGGAGTGCATAACCATAAATTAACACGTCAGCCATGCGATAGAAAAAAATGCAACATACCTACATACATTCATGCAATAAAGTCTGTATGCAAGAGATATAGCTATTGCTGCATTGAGTACTACATAAACAATTCAAATAATAACTAATCAGTAAAGTGCAGCGTAAATGAATTAAACTAATAATTTTTAACTCAATGAAATAAATGTCACCAACCGTCAAAAGAAATATATTTGCCTAAAAAGTTAACCCATAAAACGTAAAATTATGAAAAAAATAGATTTGTTAACCATTTTTTAACAGTTTTTTTTTAACTATATTTTGATATATTAAAACACACACACATACCCATGTATAACCACATACACCATACTATAGTAAAGATCGCAATCACCTGCATTCTGTCACACTGTCCCACACATCTTAACTAATCTAATATTATTATACATACATACATACATACATAAATATGTAATCAATACTATAATGCAAATGTTAAAGTGCAGCAACGTTCAATGAAATAATCTGAAGTGAAAAACAAAATATATATCAATAAATGCAAAAACGAAGCGGCGTGAAGGATTGATTATAAAATGCAAAATATGTAATTATATGATATCATAAAAAGCAACTGCGACAAATGGAGTAAACATACTATTAAAATATAATATAATTGTTAACCAGAAAAAATTGCTAAGTCTTTTATTTTCCCAAATAAATAACACAGTGTGATAAAAAAAAAAATTAAATATACTTTTATGGAGACCTAGCACAACTTGTGGCTATAGAAAAACTAAACAAAATGGTATAGGAGAAATTTCCAATACACCCCCAAAATCTCATTTTATGGCCATAAAACCGTTTTTCAGTAGGTTGATGTGAAGAATCACTCCTAACTTCGCCAATTTCCATCCGATTTCGAATTTGTTTTTTTAGTTCGAAAGAACAAAAACAAGCCTTTTTGACAGTGTGTTGACAATTTTTCTGAAATGACAACTGACGAGACTGCAGGCGGAAGTACATATTTGGAATTTTTTTATTTTTTCTCTATTTTTTCAACTTTGACATAATTTTTACGATATTATCCGATATTGAGGATTTTTTTTACTACACTACTGTTACAGTAAATTTAATTTTGCGTCGAATGATCTATATTTGACTGTAATTGAATTAAACTTAATAGAGTTGTGTGAGTTTAACGATGGAAATTCAAAGAATTTGTTTGAAATTTCGTTATTCCACCAAAATTTCGGCTTCAGACGCCTTAAAAATGTTGCAGAAAACCTATGGGGACTGTGTTCTATCGCGTGCACGTGTTTTCCAGTGGTACAAATCGTTCAAAGAGGGCCGTACATCGGTTGAAAACTAGCCTCATGAACGTCGTCCAGCAACATCAGTAAACGACGAAAACATCGAAACAAATTGTGCTTGAAAATCACATAAATCGCAAAATCGGTTAACGCTGAATATTATTTAGACGTTTTAAAGCGTTTGCACGAGAACATTCGTCTTAAAAGGAAGGAATTGTAGGACAACAAGTCATGGTTCTTGCATCACGATAATGCACCAGCTCACACATCACGTCTTGTTCGCGATTATTTGAACAAAAATAATGTTAATATCGTTCCGCAAGCACCGTATTCGCCTGATATGGCTCCATGTGACTTTTTCCTGTTTCCCAAGCTCAAGTTGCCGCTCCGTGGAAAACATTTTGAGACAATTGAAGTCATAAAAGAGAATTCGAAGAACACACTCGAGCTTGACTTGTTTACAGTAGCACAGAAAACAAACTATGGGACATATCACGCTGAAATTTGCCATGTAAGCTTATAAGCTTGCCATATGTCATCCGCGAACCGTTTTATTGATACCGTCTCGTTCATATTTGAGTAGAATGTATTGTATATTATACTGCTTTCGAAGCTTTGTAAAAATTACAGTTGTACTTTTCTTGCTGTTTTTAACGCGGATTCCTTGACAATATCATCGAAATCAGTTTTTTCAGTTTCATTGCTTTCTACACTTAATAACGCCAAATAGCACAATCTTTATTCACCCATTGTAGCTCTTAAATATACAGTGTACAGGCAGTATAAGTTTTAACTTGCTGAAGGATCTCTCGCAGCTAGCAATGGAAACTGCTATTGTCACTAGGATGAATTTGAATTGCGTCGCGAAGATTCGGAACACGCTTTCATCTCCGAACTGAACAATAAGTTCGAGGAGTGTTTCTGGACGTGAAATGGTGTTTTTTTCGGCTCGTGAGCAACGTCCTGCAGTCAAGAATTTCTTTGTAAAATTCATTTCGATCAATATCACTCACGTAGAATTGACCTACCTCGTTGGACTTTTTTTGAGATCGTATTCTTTTTCCTGATAAATAAGACGGAATTCAAATTTTTCATCGATTTCATTCCACCGTACGAATCTTCCGTTCATTTCTTGAAATAGTCGATCAACTGTTTCTTTCAAGACCCTTTTCATTTCTTTGATGGCACTCAAACCTGCATCAATCGAAATCTCACCATCCATATTTTTTAATCTTCTCCGGCGTCTTTCAGTTGCAACGTCCCATTTTTGACATAAAATTAGCCCTTCTTCGAGTGAACTATCAACGAAGGCCTCTCTTTCATTTTCGAAATAATTTTGAAGAGCCTTCAAATCTTCAGCAGCATCGTGAAAATTCATCGTGGGATCTTGTAGCCTCCTTTCAACGCGGTCAATGCGGATTAGTACTTTATTCCAATCTCAGCAAAATCCAGAAATTATACTTCAACATTCGGTTGTTTAGTTGCTGGGCATCGCTTCTTGTTTCACCTGTTTGATTCTTGTCTTCGGTTTTTCTCGCTGGCGAGTATACAGATTACAGAGTGGACTATCCTGACTTTTTGTATCTTTATTTAAAACTGAAGTTCAAATCAAAGTTGAGGTGTCACTTTGCGCCCCCTTCGCCCCCCTCCCCCCTAGAGTGGCGCCCATGGCATGTGCCCTGCTTGCCATACCCTAGTTACGCCACTGGATTTTTGAAAAAATTAACCAATTACACATCGTTCTGTTTGAACAATGACTGATTGGACGAATGTGTGAATATAAATTGGTAATATATCATCCTTGAATCAATAATTGACCAGATTCACAGAATTATAGAATACAAGAATGCGCCTTCCGAATTCCCTACGACGTCAGCGCTACGAATAGTCAAATAAAAAGAAACGAAACTACTTGATTGTGAAGAGGAAGTCAAGGATGATAAATACAAAGTTCCGCATTCCAAATTCGCTATGTCATCAGGCTCTCATGAAGCAAACAAATTCGAAGTCTTTCTTATTTATCAAACTCAAAATAGCGGACCAATTTTTTTTTAATTCTTTGAATTCATTTAACCCCCGAGGTTAACTGGGTTTTTAGAGGTGCAAATTACGAATTCGAAGTCTTTCTAATTTTTTCAAGTTCAAAGTAAGGGCAAATACTTACTTGTGAAGAGGAAGAGTAAGCAATGGAAACTGTTAAACAAATTAATTTATACACACACCCATTCTTGCCACGGCGTTATCCGCACTAAAACTGCATTTGGAGGCTTTGAATTCATTTGTGCCTTCACAATTTAACACATCCCACTTCATTTTTATTCATCATCATTCATAGCACTACAGCACGTTGTGAACCTTAGCTTGTTTCACAATTATTCTGCATACATCTAGGTCCATAGCCAGAATACGATAGTTGGTCGCTCCTATGCTTCTTAGATCGTCCTCAACGTCGTCTAACCGCCGCCTCCACGACCGTCCTCTTCGCTTTTCCCCAAGAAGGCGCATACTTCATGTCTATTAGTTTGTTCAATTTAAAAATCACAATGTTACCAAGTCATTCGCTGAATATTTACAAACAACTAATTTCTCATCCTTAAGCTTATTTTGTTTATTTGTTTTTTATTATTCCAAGTGATGATGTAAGACGGTTGTCAAAATCGCGAAATATAAAGTAGCGGTTTTCGAAAGGCGCCACCTTTAGATTCTGTAGAACAGCATAAAAAGTATCGACACACACCCTTTTTCGTCGATTTTAAAGCCGCAATCGACAGAGTGACTTGATGCACTGGTCTTGCCAGTGGGAGATGAAACGACGTCTTTCTTCTTCCGCAATAGTTTCACGACTTGCTCTACCGTCGTGTTCAGATAGCCTGATATACACTATCTGCATTTCTTTAGCCAAAATGTCTACGGGAACTAGCCCTGCTATAGCGAAGGAAGCATCGTCCGAAATTCCGGCAGCCGCAAATAGTTCGCAAAGCGCTTAGCCGAGTGACGGTTGTCAGTTTTTTTTTTTTTGTGAAGCTATTTATGTTCAGTGCATCAGCCCAGATCGGTGCGGCATACAAAATAACCGAGCTGGCTACCCCACTATATAGTATTCTTTTGCTGTGGCTAGGTCCGCCATTGCGTGCGTTTTGAAGTTTAAGCGGCTGTCAACCATCACTGCTAGCGGGTTTTGAACTAGTAGTTACAGACCCAACATTTACATTTATAGTTTCTACTATCTTCCTGATTAAAACATTTCTAACAACCAGAGTTACCACAGCGCAGTATTCTTTTTTCCCGCCGCGCCAACCCTATTATAGGTAAAAGATCTTATAAGCCTTTTGACTTGGCGGAGTTCTTGAGAGATTTCCAATGGGTAAGCCTTTAGTGTTCACCCAACTATTTACCCTGTATTTAGCTTCCACCCAGTTGATACCACAGACTGCTCTCCGCCGTGAAAATCTGCTGCCAACCCCGCCCTGGCGAGGTCATCTGCAATTTCATTACCTTTTATTCCAGAGTGGCGCGGAACCCTGCAAAGTATAATCTTATTTGTTGCTCTAAGTTGGATTAGGTTGTTAAGACATTCGAATACTAGTTTCGATTCCACAGAATGTGAAGTTAGTACTTTTAGTGCAGCTTAACTGTCCGAGTATGTGGCTATGTGTACACCCTTGTTGCACCTCAAAAGATTTATTCTCACACTAATTGAAATTGCTTGAATTTCATCCTGAAAGAAGTCAATGTGCCCATTGGATTTTCGGGTAAGCAGCATCTAAGATAAGAGATATATTTTTCTGGAGGCACGAGGAACTCCTTTTCCCTCTATTTCGCTTTCTTACTCTGCATAATGTTTACTTTTCTGAAAGCAAGAAAATAAAGGTGCAATTAGAAAAGAAAGAGAAGAAGAGAAATGCAGACAGAAAATATAGATTTGTGTGACAAAATAAGCTCATTTTTGATACAGAGTAAATTTCCAACCGTTCACTAGTTTATACCTGCAATCCAAATGTCCATAAGACCTCTAAATATTTGAAAGAAGCAGCTTAGTGCTGGTACAAAAACTAATGTTTTTTCAAAAACACACAAGAACTGGGGTCCGTTAGTCATTAGGAAAAGAAGACTTACCGACAAAGAAATTTGCTACAAATAAAATATATTTTCCTGTTGAAAATTATGCGAAAACATTAAAAGAAACCCCCGCAATTCCAATTCGTTTCCGTTGTAATGGATCAAAAATACAATAAGTGGCGGAAATTGGAAAAATCAACATTACAAATTAAAATACATACAGCGTACAACAAAAGGAGGCAACAACCAAAACAAACAAATATTTGAACAATAATGGGGGAATTTACTTATATGCAGAGGCAAACAAAAACAACCCTCCAAGCTTGTTGACGGTCGTATGAGGTTGACGCAATAATATTAATGCCCGATTCATGTTTATCTAATGATGTTCACTGGCAGAGGGGCGAAGGCGTGACTGCATTACAGTGGAACCGCAATAGCTCGCAAGCTGGATAACTTGAAAATCGCCAAATGCCATAACGAATTTCGGTCGCTTGGATAACTTGAAAAAAATGCGTGTGTGTATGATAATTTGGTACGATTTTTTCTGTCGAACGAGTTCGTTAATTTTTTTTAAGGCGGTCTTATTTGACAAAAATGCTTTATAAGTCCCGATTTACACACATCTGGAAGGAAGGCACTGGAAATTCTCTCTTGATGTTTCATTTGTGGTCGCACGGGCAAAATTAGTACCAGCAACATTCGTTGCTTTTGAGGTATACTTCTTTAAGTTTGACAATACGAATAATAACACAAAGCGTGTCGCAAGTACGGGAAACAAAAACCTCTCTCTCTTCCCCGTCCGTCCTTTTGCCACGTACAGAATGTTTCCCTCCCAAATATTTCCCTGTGTAAATCGGGAATACGCAGTAATTGACGAATTAGTAAAAAATCGCAAATCGATTTAACCTTTATAACTCGTAATCTCAGTTGATAGAGTCCTATTTCTCTTAATTTCGCTACTTAGAAAATTGTGATAACTCGTAATATTTTAGTGGACTATTGGTTACGAGTTATAGCGATTCCACTGTATGCACTTATACATATGTATGTATTCACATGTAACGAATGTATGTAAATGCGTTAGTGTATTTAGCAAATGCACGCACATGCCCTGCAGGAAAACCTACCA
Organism: Anastrepha obliqua; assembly: GCF_027943255.1. NCBI lineage: Eukaryota > Metazoa > Arthropoda > Insecta > Diptera > Tephritidae > Anastrepha > Anastrepha obliqua. The sequence goes on from NC_072892.1 coordinate 118,114,450, forward strand.
GTAGCAACCAACGCACTTTTTGGAGAATTCCAAAGGATTTGGTGATGGAGAAAATTAGTTCGCGTTTCTTCAAGCAACTGATGAATTTCGAACGGCGATTTACTGGGAAGTGTCTATTTTTCTCCGCTATATTTCTTTTCCGATAGTAGTAGTCTGCTGTCACTGTCGCAATAGGCGATAGAGTAAAACATTGAAGCCTTATTCGAGAGGTTCTGGTTTAGAAAAGCAGAAAGCACTTATATTTTTCATGGCCTAATTCTACTTAAATTTCTTAATTATAATTATAATGTTCACGAAAATGCCAAAACATCTTGCACTTTGTAAGAAAACTATGTCATCACGCGACGACACAATCATAACGTCCTAAAAAAACGTCTATTAGGGTTTTATTTTCGGCTTAAGCACTGCCACATGCAGAAGACAGATGACGCAAACAGTAACATGTGTGGCAAAGGGGCTTGAAAATTACCAATTCGTACCAACAGTACTTCAAAAAGTATTTAACTGGAAAGCCAAATTTTCAACGGTGAAAGGAGTGTAATATATCCAGAACCACTAAAACCGAGTAACACCTATGATGGAGAGCAAATCAAGAATAGTCAGAATGAGCGCCGAGACATGAGTCAGTGATTTCTCATCGTTCCACCGATCCTAGTCGGGAAATCGCTTCGCTTTAGTTGAAGGTATCAAAAATTCGGTCAATATATTCTTGGCTTCAAAGGATGAGCGGTCCTATTGGGAAAACATTCATGCGCTCCCTCAGAAGATGGGAAAATGTGCTAACTTCCACAGGAAACTACTCCAACTAATATAGCATATTTTACCTTTTTTTGTTATTAATAGCGTCTGAAATACCCCTCAAAATAGTCAATAGAAGTTTGTACTTCAGAGCGGCAAATACGCCTCAGTATATGGAATGATACTCTGCAATCTACTAGATATTGCCCTAAACTGGTGAAATGGGCCTCAAATACATCGTGTTTCAACTTAACTTTAGCAAAGATTGAAAAAAATGTATAATTGTAAAAGTTACCGTTGTTTGTGTGGAGCTCGTTTCTCTAAAAGTCCTTTGCGGACAAGAGAAATTTGTTTTATTAGTAGATAATAATAATAATTGAGCCCGATTGAAGCTTTTTTTTTAATTAACAATATGGCGGCCTCAGAAAATATTTTTCAGATTTTCGAGAAAAAAATAGCAGTATGCATTTTATTGAAATCTACCAAGTCGCTCCGAAGCGCCCGATTACCTTTTGCTAATTGTTGAATAACTCGAAAAGTATTTGTCTGATTTGCTTCAAATTTTCACACAATATTTTATTAAGAAAATGCAAAAAAAAATCCATTTTTTTTTTAATTCTGACTACTTCCGAAAATACCAAGACTATTTGCCAACTATCCCTTTTGTATTTCTTACGAAGCATATGAAATGTAGGCAGAGAAATATCTTCTTATAATAATCCCGATAATCCCGAAATTATTTATCAACAATCCCGATGTTTTCTTATTTTTTTATTTCTTCCGAAACGTAGGAAATATAGAGAGAAAACCCAATTTTTATAAAAACCCCGAAATTTTCGGGATTATTTACGACCAAATTCAGATGGTTTCGGATTTTTTTATTTCTTACGAATCATATGAAATGTAGACAGGAAAACACTTTTTTAGTTGAAGAAGCAAATGTAGATATGTTTGAACGATTTTGTTTCCTTTTTAATATTAACCCATTTACATCATTTTCCGAATAATCCGCGAACAACAAATCCCTCTTATCACCAATAAAGGAATAATTCGCAATAAATAATTTGTTTGTTAAAGTTTGAGGAAAATAACTAATTTTGGTAATATTGTAACATTCTTTTTCATTAGAACAAACAGTAAAAGTTTTGCCGACGCAAGGTATTTTGAGTATCTCGCGCATTTCGCGCAAAAGGGTTAACAGTTTTACTGACTTACTTGATTTTTTTATTTTCACATAAATGCTTATGTATTGAAGGCTACTACTTTCCGCTTATTCAGCTTGAATTATAGGACGTTAAAAATATATGAACTTCTTTGAATTCCAAAATATATTTGATTACGTTTTAAGTTTTCTTGCATCGAGCTTACTCTCTCCTAACGGACACCTCTCTTAAACGGACACCTCAAATAAGCGGACAGCTTAAAAACTCTGCTTTAGATTTATCAAAATCGATAAACTTGTTATATGTTGTTCATTTCCATAGACAGTGAAAAATTGTTAGGGGAAGCTGACTTTGAGAAAACAAACTTCCCTAATCGCGATTGGCGGTTATACCGCAGAGGATGGACCTTCCACTATCGGTTGCTCAGTTCACCAACATTATTAATCTAGCTCAGAAACAAATTCAAGTTGACGTCAAAACTGTATTAATTTATGTAATCAAGTCTTCACGAAGAAAGAAAAAGTATCAATACTAAAGAGGAAACTCTCGCTGATCACCTCCTCTGAAGATGAACCTGAAAATGAGATTGACGACTAGTTGACTGCTTATAAAGAGGCTTGTTTAACAACAAGAAAACTAAACGCTCTTTCTTTATATTACAGCGACCTTAAAGGCATTGAATTGCCTTCTTCTTCTTAATTGGCGCTATAACCGCTTACGCGATTTTGGCCGAGTTTAACAAATCGCGCCAGTCGTTTCTTTCTCGTGCTAACCGGCGCCAATTGGACACACCAAGTGAAGCCAAGTCCTTCTCCACCTGATCTTTCCAACGCAGAGGAGACCTTCCTCTTCCTCTACTACCACCAGCTGGTACCGCATCGAATACTTTCAGTGCCGGAGTGTTTGTATCCATTCGGACGGCATGACCCAGCCAACGTAGCCGCTGGATCTTTATTCGCTGCGCTATGTCTATGTCGTCGTAAAGCTCATACAGCTCATCGTTCCATCGTCTGCGATATTCGCCGTTGCTGACGTGCAAAGGTCCAAAAATCTTACGCAGAATCTTTCTCTCAAACACTCCAAACGTCGCTTCATCGGATGTTGTCATCGTCCACGCTTCTGCGCCATACGTCAGGACGGGCATGATGAGAGTCTTGTAGAGTGTTAGTTTTGTTCGTCGAGAGAGGACTTTACTGCTCAGTTGCCTACTTAGTCCGAAATAGCACTTGTTGGCAAGAGAGATTCTACGTTGGATTTCAAGGCTGACATTGTTATCGGTGTTAATGCTGGTTCCTAAATAAACGAAGTCTTTACAACCTCGAAATCATAACTGTCAACAGTGACGTGTCAACAGTGACTGTTTGTTTGATGACAGGATGTACTTTGTTCTGTCCTCGTTCACCACCAGACCCATTCGCTTTGCCTCTTTATCCAGCTTGGAGAAGGCAGAACTAACAGCGCGGTTGTTAAGGCCGATGATTTTTTATTTTCGTTGAATTGCCTACTGATCTTTATATACCACCAAGATATTGAAATTAAAGAATACACTGAATTATTGCAATATAATGAATATCTAAATCCCGTAAAATCGAAAGAAATGTGCATCCCTAGTGTGTGCATATCGCACCAATATTGCAGCATGTATACTCGTATAAATACAAATATGCTCATACATTTTTATGAGTAAGTGCACTCGTACAAGTACTCCATTAGGAAACTTTGCCAGCAAACTTTTGCATACCTGCATTTTTAGTACATCCCACGATGCAACGCACTTTTGAGAGGCAGTCGAGATTTGAATGGCTTCTGCATATTGCATAAATTTCTCTTGCAGGACGCATTCATATTTCCGTATGTATGGCGATTGCTGACTTAAATTAAGTATGAAAATTATATCTTAGTTTTAAAATATTTCTTCATACAACCAACCACAATTTAAATGTTGTGCCAAATGCCCGAGGAATAGTGGAAATCATTGACTTGAATCACGTCCGGTAGAATCTCACCAATTTCCAAAGTGCCTCTATTCAGCATTTGCTTTCAGAATGCTGCTGAATCCACAATACTTTAAGGTCAGTTCCCCCAACCTTCAGTGCTTGCAGGGTGATTGCATTCACCAAAGGTCCGCTGAAGTGTCTTGCATAGCTTACCTTTAAAGAATATTTGGATGTATATACACCCCAACGAGTATGAGTATAAATGTGTATTTTTAGATATTATCAACGTGTACGTGCTTCATCATCGTATACCAACCCTTAGTAACTTCATCAACGAAAATTTTCGCATCAACCCAATAATGTTGGCTGCTAAAGCCATAGTTGCTGTTCAAAAAAGACTGACGAACATGAAACCATTTGCAACGCCAACACACACTTTCTGATATGCAATTTTCATACCTTTAGCTATTTTCCTATTACCCTCACACAGGCACAATTTTATGCCCCATAGCCCATTTCCATTACTGAGTACACGTCTGACGTGTGTGTTTGCATGTTTTGAGGCTTGCCTTCGTCTGGTGATGCTAATGTTAAATTTGTGTGTATGTATGTATATACCTATACCTTTGATATCTGATGTGTTGTTGGCACATACGAAAATTAACATTAAATTTCTGGTTTGATTACCTTCAGCAAAACCACCACCAACTCAAACAAAAGCCAAAGTGCTGATGAATAAATTTGTTGGGGAATACTGGAGGCCAAAGCAGTTTTTCACGCTTTACTTATATATACACGCGTATTATACATATACATGCTCTTTTTTTATTTTTTTTTTGTACTACTTTATTTAGCGATGAGACAGCAACGATTTCACGAATGGCAACTTTATTCGTGCCTCGTTTTAAAGTCGCGACGGTTTATTTGCACTTAATCTGTTGTGAGAACATTTTGTTTACAAACATGTGTTTCTTATTAAGGACGAAAGCTATTTAGGTAAAAAATATATAGGGTGATTAAGTTTCAAGGCCCGGTGTTGATTTTGAATAAAATACAATTTTTTTAAGAAATTATTTTCATTTCTCTTTATTATGATAATATTTGTATGGCTCAATTACGTATGGAACAAAATATCGGCCAAATGGCCGCCGCGGCCTCGGCGGCACACCTCCATCCGATGGTCCAAATTTTCGATGACACTGAGACATAATTGAGGTTCTATGCTGTTAATGTGCCGAATTATCTCATCCTTTAGCTCTTGAATTGTTGCTGACTTATCGACGTACACCTTTTCTTTCAACTAACCCCAAATACAGAAGTCCAACGGTGTCGTTGACGTTCAGGTGTGGTTCACATTCAACTTAGGTCCTTGAAATTTAACCACCCTTTATAAGAACATTTAAATTCCACGCATTGATCGGAGGCCACTTATGCGTTTTGTGCTACATGGAGTATACTGAATTTGATCATTTCTACAGTTAGCAAGCAGTCTGTGGACAGAGAGCAATGCGTACAAGCATAAAAACAAAGAAAATCACCATAATTTGTGCTTTAATAGTAGGCGTAATGAAATTTGTCTACTATCGGGAATGCAGCCAAGTCCTTTTTTCGCGCAAACTGGAACCACTCTTCCCTTTGTTACCTCCAAGAGCTGTATGTAGCTTAACTAGAGCATTTGAAAACTTTGGTTATAGCCACCGTCCAACACAAAAACCGACTTTGTTTTCAGTACTATCATAGCTCCGCTGAGTTACAAATGTCTGTTGTTTGGTGTAAGAAGGGGCAAGTGGATAGGCAAGAGCCGAACATTTTTTAACAAAAGAAGATGATAATTCATCAACACCCACTTGCCATGAACTTTTGATGTGCTGAATACCATCCCAAATATCACATCAGCTAACTGGAGAGAACCAAATTTAACAGAAGAAGCAGTATTCGGTCTATCATAACTAATTGATTCTGACGCAGGTTCAAAATTGGAACTGAAAAAGTCCGCAAAAAGATCAACAGCTTCCTTGGTAGAGGAAGCGTAGTTTCCATTGAAGAACACGCCCAAGGGAATGCTAGAGCACGACTTCCTGGATTTTACATAACGCCAGATTACTTTAGAATTTTACCCTCCTGCTGAATTTCTCAGCCACACAACAGGATTTCCACAATTATTTACCCTATCTCCCAGTCCTCTTTTCTACTGCCCCATTCCCTCTTCAATGGTATCACAATGTATGAGTTTAGAACTCACATCCCAGTGAGCACTCTTATCATTGCGGCAACCTAACCTGTCGAAATTTCTATTTCTTTTAATCTAGTTGGTTTCCCTTTAGAATCATTTGCAACAAAACTATGCATACTTTCTAGTTATTATAGCTCAAATTAGATTTGCGAATGCATAAGTTCAAGGTGAATGGCACAAACCCACCTGAAATCGACAGGTGTCTTTTGCATGTCTCTATTTTACATCAATGTCAAAGTTTAAGAAGAGACTCCAAAAGCTGTAAATTCACAAAACAAAGAATGCAAAGATAATGTGAAATGCTTAAAACTCTAACATCAATGGGGTCAAAGTATTTTCCATGAATCCTACTGAGTGCTGACTCTCGCCCACCCCTTCTGATGCTGTAGCAAAAGTCTTTTGTGTGTCAATTTAGGATTTCGTTGACGGCTACTTGCAAGCAAAGCCGACCACATAAAGCAAAGCCAGTGTAGAAAATTTGAAACAACTACAACAAAAATAAAAGATATATCAACAATAAAACCAACAATAATGCGGAAGCATTGCAAGTGCAGGAACAGCCTCTTTCGGGAAGGCAAAGCTTGCGCTCAACATTATTGTACGCTAAATCCGGAATGGATTTACGGCTCAATTCGAACGCTCGTGCCATACTACGCTACACCCGACCATCTCCTCGCTATGCCAGTACTATGGAACAAAAGCAACTATAGGTAGGAAAAATACAATAAAATGAATGAATGAATAGCGAAGGAAATGCTCAGGGGCTACGAGGCAACACAAATGCAAAAAATAAGCAAACAAGATTGCGTATAACAAAGGAAAGTCGAATGTGTTGCCGGCTACGTACAATGCCATGACCCCAGCATCTGCACCTCGCACCAGCGCTCGGCGAGCAATTGGCATCTCGGCAACGGGGGTTGTTGATTGACTAAGAAGTGACGGCGTTAGCGTGAACTTGGCATGTGGCTACAGCCCACCCGTCGAGCTGCTTGGCAATTTTTTGGATTTCACATCCGTTATTGAGCTGGTGGCTGCGGCTGTCTCTCACCAACTGCCAGTTGCTGGTGCTGCTCTGTTGCTGATGTTGATGCCAAAGCTATTTTTTGGTTGGTACTGCTGGTCTTTTATTGGGCGCGTTTTTGTGCATTTCTCGGGTGGCAAGGATTTGTTTTGCCATTTAAATTCTTTTCCTTCATTTGTGCTGATGCGCCGTGGCTTGGCATGGTCTGTGGTTAGCTGCATGGAACGCGGTAGGGGGGCATGAACGTACGCGTATTTATGGCACTGACTGTTGCTAAATTAGAATCGTAGCAGTTAAAGCGAAGCAATATTTCTCATCAGGATTACATTTTTATTGTTTTGTGTGACAGACGGTAGCCGTCACTTGTCCTTTAAATGGTGCGTGGGGGAGTGGAGTGTGGGAGCAGTGGTGGCGACGGGACGAAACAGAACGCAGACACAGGCAAACAAGCGTGATTTTTGCCGCTTAATCATGTTCGTCGGTTTATTCAAGCATTTTATTACTTGAGGAATTGGCAACTGTGGGTGTGCAATGCCACAGACTTTTGGTATTTTCACGTATAATTAGCCTTTCGGGCTGATTATGGCACGTAAATGAATGTATACATATAATTTATTGGCATCTGATGACTTCACTATTTTTCTTTTCTTTTTTTTTTTTTTGGTTAGTTATAATTAGTCAGAATACCTGTTCTCCCTCGGCAAGCAATGGCAAACCTCCGAGTGTATTTCTGCCATGAAAAAGCTTCTCATAAAAAACCATCTGCCGTTCGAAGTCGGCTTAGAATTATAGATCCCTCCATTTGTGGAGCAACATCAAGACGCCCGCTACAAATAGGAGGAGGACCTCGAACTATGTGCCTAAGGGAAGTGTACGCGTCAATAATTATTTTTTTTATTTTACTTTTAGTTAGATACTTGATTTTGGTTTTAACTCTTACCAAAAGGTGGCGCAAAACTAATTATCCAATTTTGTTTTTGAATAACTTTTTTACTTTGAGTGATGGAAATCTTTATTTTGACCTTTACGTGCTCCATTGCTAGTCTGTTTGTATACTTCAGCTGTCTAGTTCACAAGTGTCAAAAATATCGTCATTTGCAAAAATTAAAAATCTTCCGATAGAGGGATTAATTTTGCGCCAGCTTGTATCTTCCTAAATTCAATAAAGACGTTAGACCAATCTGACACTTTCAAAAAATCGATTTTTGTAGTACACTTTAAACCTGTATCTCTTACCTAAACGGACCTTTTTGACCTTTTCTTGAAACAGGTATAATGGGACTGATTTAAAAAGTCAGTTAGAGGGTTAAATGGCTCCACAGAAATTTTAAGCAGGTTAAGGTGAGTGCGTTAGTTAGTGTAAAAGCTACAGAGTATTCTTTGCCAGCACAAAGCTTTTTGAAAACAGACGGGAACTGAGCCCTGGAATGACTTACTGGACATTCACTACAGTTGTTAAGCCCATAGCAACTTACGCTTCCCTAGTATGGTGGCCTAAAGTTAAGCAACGAGAGCCAGTAAATGAGCTCAACAAACTGTACCGCCTCGTCGGTGTCGGCACAACAGGAGCAATGAAGACATGACCAACTGAGGCATTAGGTGTGCTCTTACACGTGCTTCACACCGCATCACCGCTCTAAAAAGTGGAGATATGTAAGGGCATTTAATGATCCTAGAAGACTTCCCAAATACTCCTGTTCTTTATAGGGTTAACTCATTATGTCCCAAACCCATTCTCTTCAGGAACTTTCAAGTTCTTATTACTTATCGACCTTATACGACCTGGAAAAATAATTCTATCAACTTCAAACCTTTATCCCAGATAAGGTATACTAATGGGTGGAAATCAGACGATGGTAGAACAGGAACGGGAATCAATCGGCCTAAACTCAAGAAATCGATTCCAATGGGTTCTTATCCAACAATCGTCCAGGCAGAAATACATGTCATTGAGATATTTATTTATTTATTTATTGGTGTGAGGGAATTTCTCTGTAGAAATATAAGAGGATCCTACATTTACATACTTTCAGATTGTCAGGGAGCTTTAAAAGCAGTTCTATCAACTATAATCATCTCAAAAATGGTATATGTCTGTCTGAAAATTCTCAGCGTGTTCGGGAACTTCAACATGGTATCATTGGTTGGGTTTCTGGAAACGAGGGACATGAGGAAAATGAAATAACAGAACCATATGACTAAAACGGGACAAACTAGGTAAGAGGCAAAATCGGCCTCTCTGTGGACTTACAAAGGGGCACATTAATGAATTTGTCAGAACGTAGGAGGAGAAGAAATTCGTTGAACACTGGCGAATTTATATCGGTCAGCGACAAGAGAAGCAATTCCTAACGCCAGACAGGAGGGTTTCTGATGAGCTACTTTTACTCACCAGAGTAAACTTAAAACTTTTAACTTTGAAAATCTGCCGAAATTTATTAATTTTTTATCATCTCTTCGGTTAGGGCGCACTTAGGTGCCATATTTTCGGAATGAAATTTTCTTGAATTTCAACATTTTTAGTTCATTTTCTCTACAAAGTTGACTAGCATGCCCACATGTGACGTTATTCTTTTAAAATATGTATTATTACAAAAAAAAACACAAAAACACATTTATATTTTTTCATTTTACTTCATATAGGGTTTTTCAGTAAGAGCGCTTCAACTTTTGAACTTTTTTGAATAAAACACAAACGGTTTGACTTTTTTAACTAATTTTTTTTTTATTATCGAGTTTGAACATATACATTTAAGTATGAAATTGGATTTCTTTTGCATGACCACCGCGTGCACGTTTTACGAAGTCCAATCGTTGAACCCAATTTTCGACCACTCTTTTGCATAAATCGGCCGAAATTCCAGCAATTTCGCGTTCAATATTGGCTCTGAGCTCACAAATCGTCGCCGGCTTGTTACTGTAGACCAATGACTTCACATAACCCCAAAACGGGACGGCTTGTTAAATGGACAGTAAAATGGCCGTAATGCTCTTAAAGTAGCAGCAACAGAACGATTATTTTCATAAAAAATTTGCACGATTTGCAATCGTTGCTCAAGTGTGTAGTGTTCCATGATGAAATGTATGCTAATGAAGTTTACAAATGACAAGCGAAAAATAAAAAATATTGCGTCGTTCGCCCTCCCTATCGGAAAAAAGTTGAAGCGCACCTATTGAATAACCCTATATTTTTATTATTTTCACTGAAATTTCATTAAAATCGGTCCGTTTGTCCTGTAACCTAATAAAGAGTTATCTAATAGGAGGTGTTAATTTGATGTTCAAAGAAAAATGCCATTTTTTAATATAAATTATCGGATGTTCATTTCATTATAAAGAGGAAGGTATGCCATTAATAGTGGAAAATAACATCAGGCAAATTACCCCCACGATCACGCTTACAGGACAATATCCTTGTCATGAAATTTTCCATAACCGGATTGCAAAGGGACTGCCTTTTCGATGGCCTCACGAATTCCATCTTTGAGTTCTTAAATCGACCCTGGGCTGTTGGCGTAGACCTTCTCTTTCACGTGGCCCCAAAGAAAAAAGTCACAAGGTGTTAAATCACAAGATCTGGGTGGCCAATTGTGATCACCTTTTCGAGAGATAACACGGTCCGGAAACTTTTCCCGTATAAGATCAATGGTTTCGTTGCTGAAAATAAACGTTGTCCAGATCAATAACATCCGATTCCGGTCGATAGCGCAATCCATTCACCAATAACACCTGTTATTGTAAAACCCTTTACAAAAAATGCCACTTCAAATTATGTAATTAGTATAGATGAAATTAAAAAATTAAGCTTTACAAAAGAAAAATGTGCATTTAAAATGTAAAGCATTGAAAATCTAGAAACACAAAGTAAAATGTATAGAAAAGAGGAACTCAACTAATAGACATATAAAACAATTAAGTTTCCCTAATGGGCCCTAATGGGAAAGATTCACTAAAAAGTATGGAACACGATTTATAAGGATCTTAAAGTAAGATATGAAAAATGCTACATAACCGCAGACTTGAAATGAATGAAACTGTAAAAATAAACCCCATTAGAAATCACAGGTGGAATGAATATTTCACAAACTTATATTCTATGGAATCAGAAGCCGAACTCATTATCCTAAACATTGCAAAGGTGGAAGATGTTCAAATTGAAAAGAACATTGTCGAAGATCCGGCTGTTCAATTGAACACAAAGTAAAATGTATAGAAAAGAGGAACTCAACTAATAGACATATAAAACAATTAAGTTTCCCTAATGGGCCCTAATGGGAAAGATTCACTAAAAAGTATGGAACACGATTTATAAGGATCTTAAAGTAAGATATGAAAAATGCTACATAACCGCAGACTTGAAATGAATGAAACTGTAAAAATAAACCCCATTAGAAATCACAGGTGGAATGAATATTTCACAAACTTATATTCTATGGAATCAGAAGCCGAACTCATTATCCTAAACATTGCAAAGGTGGAAGATGTTCAAATTGAAAAGAACATTGTCGAAGATCCGGCTGTTCAATTAAGGAATAGAAAATCACCTGGTACAGACGCAGTAATAAAGGAAATGCTGAAATATGAAGAACTATTTGTTGAATGTTATCATTCAGTCATCCGCAATATCTCATGAATGGAAAACAATCATTGCTATCCCAATTTTCAAAAAAGGTAGCTAGTGTGATCCACAAATTTATAAAGGAATATCGTTGCTTCAATCCACTCACAAAATTCAATTCAAACCACTCAATCCACAATCTCTAAAATAAAACTTATAAACTCGCACCTCGAGAAAGATTTGCTCAAGAAAGCAGGGTATCAGGTTGCCTTAGAGACATAATATGAAGAAAGGTGAAACCCGAATATGAAAATCTGTAATACGCCCGATTTTGACGTATGACGCAGAGACACGAGTTGAAAATGGAATTACATGGCCATTCCATATCTGCGTTAATTGAAGACACAAACATTTTTTTAATTTTATTATATTGGAACTTTGATTTTAATTAATTTTATGTTTATTCGTGTAAGGAAATGTAATTTATATTGCCTGAAGAAAAGCAGGCACGAAGCCTATAATAAAAGACAAAGAAAAAGAAGTAAAAAAAATATCAAAGCAGAAAAGAGAGGAAGACGCTCTTATGAGCATGTTTGCATGTAGGCATTGCTTTTGTGGGTGTGAATTGTGTGCGTTGTATGAATTAAAAAAAAACACAGGCATAACAGAAAAGAAAGTGCCGTTTATTATTTGTGCTGCGTTTGATCAATTCTCTTAAATTAGTGTGTGCGTTAGATGTCCATGAGTGAGTCCTGTAACTCCTTTTCTAAAAAAATGAATACATGAATAATGGATTCTTTGGCACGAACTCTGCAGTGGTGAAAAGCTTTTTATGCTGACAATTTCATGAAAATCAGTTTATCCGCTTGTGCTGCAATCTATTACCAAATTAAATAAATAGTGAAAAAAAAATAGATTAGCTAAAAACATGCCATTTATATTTACTTGAATTTAAAGGTTTTTAATTTTTTTTTCCAAAATTTACCAACTAAAACGATTTGATAAAAAATAAAAATTTTCGAAAAAGCTTGAAAATATTCTTATTTTTTTAATTTAAGCAACAAGCAATGTCAAGCCTCCGAGTGTATTTCTGCCATAAAAAAACTTCTTATAAAAAACATTTACCGTTCAGAGTCGGCTTAAAACTGCAAGACCCTCCATTTGAGGACCAACATCAAGACGCACGCCGAAAATAAGAGGGAGAGCTCGACCAAACATCTAACAGAAGTGTACGCCAGTTATTATTATTTTTTTGTTTTTTGTTTCGCTCAGATTGCAATAACTGCAAAAAGACCTAAGACCTAAAAAAATAATTCAAACTCATTTTCGTATTCAGTGAACCCAAATTAGTCTGAAAATGCTTTTTCAATAAAGTATTATAATTTTCTCACCAAAGTATTTTTTTCATATACACTAGTGTAATTAATATTTACCAAATGTCTCCGCGTGAGTGTACGCTTACAAACTTCGATGTTTTGTTAAAGTTGTTGGTGATATCTAGGCACAATTGTGGCTCAATCTGGGCAATTTCCCGCCTATGATTACCTTTCAAGGCTTCATTTGTTTTTGGTTTCTTTACACAAACCCTATCTTTGCGATGGTTCCTCAGAAAATAATTTAAATTCAATCTCAACAGCCAAACTGCTCCAAAATATCGTAAAATTTATTCTTTCCGCTAATTTCGATTGAATGTTTCTTGCGCCATTTTATCTTTGAACCAAATATAATCAAAAATATATAAATACCTATGCTAAAGGGTTTTCCAATAAAAGGTGTTATCTATCGCTATCGAGAGATGATTAACGATTTTTATGGCCGGAATTGGATTGTAACGTTTATTTTCAACAAGACGGCGCTACGTGCCACACAAGCAACGAAACCATTGATCTTTTACGGGAAAAGTTTCCCGTCCCTGTTATCTCTCGAAGAGGTGATCACAATTGGCCACCGAGATCTTGTGATTTAACACCTTGCGACGTTTTTCTTTGGGGCTACATGAAAGAGAAGGTCTACGCCAACAGTGCAGGGTCGATTTAAGACCTCAAAGATGGAACTCGTGAGGGTATCGAGGACATAGGGCAGCCACTTTGCAATTCGTTTATGGAAAATTTACATGACAAGGATATTGTCCTGTAAGCGTGGTCGTGGGGGTAATTTGCCTGATGTTATTTTCCACTATTAACGGCATACCTTCCCCTTTATAATGAAATAAACATCCGATCATTTATATTAAAAAATAGCACTTTTCTTTGAATATCAAAATAACACCGCTTATTGGAAAACCCTTTATGAACAATATAGCAAAACCCGAGTCTCGAGCTTACCGTCTCTTGACTGTGAGCCTGATTCTAGCTGCATTTTGATCTTCTTCAATGCTTTCCCTTACACCAGCGATATTTTCAATTAAAACGTCAAAAGGAAGTTTCGAAGTTTACACCTATCCACATGCAGTGTGATGAATCTCATTCGAAGTCGTTCCGTAATTCAAGGTTTTAACTCTTATGCTATGCTATGCTACGTTTATACTTGCACGTGTACGTTATACTATTTTTCTGATGAAATCCCCGTACACAGAACTCTGATTTAAGTGATGCTATTCCTGGAATTCAATCGCTTTCCTTACCTATGCCGTATAATTCATGTAATAAAAAGTCGAATCTAATTAACTTTTATTCTCTTCAGTAGCCTCAATATGCCACTATAAGAACGAGTAGTGCATAAGGGAAGTTTTATATATATTAATTTTTTCTTGCAACATCTCCATCCACACAAATGGCTCTCAAAGTCACTACAAAACCATTGAGAAACCTGACAGGTTTAATACAAAGTGATAAAGATAGAAATTAAAGTGCACGTGTGTAGCGCAAACTTATTTAATGAAAAAATGGAATTATGTTGTAATGGTATAAGTTTATTGCCCGTACATAAAGAAAAAGTGAAATGGGTAGAGATGTCAAAAATTGATGGGCATAGAACAAATTGAATTTGACAGGTGTAGTTGATGAGAAATGGATGAAAAAAGTGGTTTATAAAGTGCGCACCAACAAATTGTTTACCGAGTGGTCCTAATACAAGTATGGTATCTTTTTTAAATCATACATTATTTTGCCAGCAAAAGCCTTTTAACACTCAAAACAGTTACTGTCATTCAGCGCTGCCATCAGTACGTATAACGAAACGAGTGATTTTTTTTGTTTTGAATATTACAAATTTATTTCCCAAGTGAGATCTGTCTTACCCAATTGAAACTATAATTCATGATACTCACTGTCCTCGCCGTCATATGGTGCATACCGACGAGAATGTGTGCTCAAACCGCTTATCGGCTCACAGCGAATTTCAAGGAATCAGCTAATTTACTGATGTAATAAGTGCTTTATTTACAACAGAGGTGGCCAAAAACTGAGATTGTGATATTAATGTGTTGATCATATAAGAAAAAATGGACGCAGCATTGCAGTCTAAACATGGACTGATTTGAAAACGTAAGAATACGTGAGAAAAAAGCGAGCACTTGAGCACAAGTCATATATGACATAGCAGCCAATCTTACTTCGGTTGGCCTTATCTTGTATTCTATCATTCTTGAAGGAAATCGACTCGCTATCAGCCTCAGCAACTCGTGATTTTATGTACTAACTTTATAATAATTTAAGCAATGGCAATCCACATCGTTATACGAGCTTCGCAGTTTTTGCCTTATTTTGTATGGGCACCAATTTGGCATCAAATTTAAAACAGAAATAATTTTTGCTGACAAGTAGCATTTCCATCTCGTAGTGATAGTTGGCATGTGCAAAGAATGATAGTTCTGATATAAATTTTGCATGAGTGGTGACATCATTTTCCACCTTGCGTCATATAAATCATTTCGTGTGAAAGAAATCATTTCCATGAATGTCTTAGAAAATTGAGTTGACAGATTGCGCCAATGCGAAGTCAGTGGAAGCAGCTGTTCACTAAATGTGAACTTTAGTATTTCTCAGAAAACGAAATTGCGTTTTATATATTTTACTTAATCTGTAGAAAATGATTTTATTTTTACTACGTGTACCTGGGTATTTGGCCGAGCTCCTCCTCCTATTTGTGGTGTGCGTCTTGATGTTGTTCCACTAATGGAGGGACCTACAGTTTCAAGCCGACTCCGACCGGCAGTTATTTTTATGAGGAGCTTTTTCAAGGCAGAAATACACTCGGAGAATTGCCATTGCCTGCCGAGGGGCGACCGCTATTAGAAAAAACTTTTTCTTCATTCACCGAGATTCGAACCTACGTTCTCTCTGAATTTCGAATGGTGGTCAAGCACCAACGTATTCGGCTACGGCGATCACTTTCATTTGCCTAACAAATTAACAGCGCAGCGAGGAAGTAAGTACGTGAGCTGGAGCCGAATGTCGAATAAAATCCTAGTCAAGGCAAATAAGTCTTTCGAACTTAAAACACCCACATAAAGAAAACTGGGAAAACACGCAATTCATACGATACTGGATGGAAAGCCCAGGGCAAATGCATTCAAAACAATTGATTCTTTCTTCTAGAGAAGTGTCAAGCACACTCTTAATCTGGATATATAGACCTAATGAACTCTCACTGGATACTATCCGAGGCATTGATACTATACGAAGACACTTCGTTATCATTTCAGGAAACTAAGATTAGTGATGTCCAGCGTCTGTCGTTTTTGCGAACTAGGTGATGAGACACCATAGCACATCCAGACTTATTCATCTGGATAGTTAAATCCTAAACCCATTGGTAATATGGAACAAAAGCGCGAGGAAGTGTTCAAATCCAGTAGAAACCTTCAATTATAGATTCAAGGTCAAGCACATTAGACCACATCAGAGATCCCATAATTGGTGCTTACACATTTTTTGGGTGTTTGGACGAGCTGCTCCTCCTATTTATGGCAGTGTAGGAAGCACCTGAGAAAATGTTTATGTTCCGTAGCGCCAGAGGCAATCTTTCTGCAGCTCATCGATGTGTTCAAAAACCAAAAAAAAAAACAACATAGTTTATGTCACTTTCAGGTTTAATAAATTGCATTTTCTCTGCTTCACTGAAGAAACGGCTACTTGACATTAGAAGAAAAATTATATAAAAACTTCAATTTTTCTTCTTTGAGGGCTAAGACATCAAAGTGACCTTCACTATTTCTATTCATTTCATACGTACAAATTATGCAAATAAATGTAGATTATATTAAATGAAGAGATAAATTTAATTTACGTCAGACATAATCCTAAGGTATCTAAGGTCTAAGATATCTAAGCCACTTGGAATTCAAATGGAATGCTTGGTTGCGCATTTCATATTAATTTGATTGCACTTCAGTATTTATTTGAAAATTTCCATTACTTCCAAATACAAACGAATAACTCAAATAATTTCCAAGTGTAACAGATTATCTACCTATTGTAATAATTTTATTACTAAAATGGGTTCGCTGCACACACACATACAAATGCTGAACCCTTACAAGTTTAAAAGAGTAGCGCACACACCCCACACAATGATGTCAAATTAAACGCAATTTATTATCCTTTTTTTCAACAATCTATCCAGGACAACGAGGGCATCACTATTACAATAGAGTCACGTGGCAGCAATTTGAGCACACGCCGCACTCCATATTTCCCCCCTTGCTTTCACTTTTTCGCTATTGTTGCCAATACACAGACAATTCCAACCGCCAAGCGACGAGCGACAGCCGCAACTTGCGCTTGTATCTAGCGGAAGAACATTGGCATCGTTAGACCCCTCGTTATCTGATCTGTTTTACTATGCCCGTACTCCGCAACGCACCGCTTCGTTCCGTATTGGCCTCCGTTTTAATAGTAAATTACTGTTTGGAGTTACCGGCGGTCGGCTCGTTGATGATGGGTGCGTGTAATGCGGCATAAGACAACATTGACAACATGCCACCAACACCAACAACCGCAACTACACCAACAACCACAATACCAACAATAACAATAGCTAACAAGAAAAACAACAGAGCCAACTTACCATATACTCATTGAGCAGGAGAATGCGGTGTGCGCGCAAGGGAAGTGGCAGCAACTGCCGCTATTCATAATAAATGGAATCTACGGATTGTGTGTGGTGTGGCAGCAAATTCAAATTAAGTAATTAATATTGTAACTGGTCAGCGCAGGGGGAAAAGTGTGCTTTAGAGGAAGAAAAAGAGAAATAAAAGAATTTGCGGCTGTTTTATTTTAGCCAGCAACCGACGAATTAAGGCAGACAGTTTAATTTATATTCATTTACTTGTGGTAAGAAGGCAGTACAAAATAAGAAACTGATAGAGTGGGGTGGGGCAATGAGCTGCCTAGCTTGCGGGGTCCATGCTAATGATTCAACAAAGTGTGTGAGATGCGAGGAATTGAGGAGACCTTAAAATTGGCATCAGTGCAAGATGGTCGACAATTTTGGTTTATAACGAAACATTTAAAAAAATGTATCAAAAAAAGGATCCGTTTATGTGAGTAGTAAATCATATTTAAGTAAATCAAAAGCGCGCTCGTGTTTCCTGAATAGCCTCATTAGACTGAATTTCAAAGTATTTTAAAGATTCTCCTACCCAGTTAAAGTTGTACGTAAGATAAATTTGGTTATTCCTTTTCTTTATTATTATTTTTATTTATTTAGTAATCCAAAGCAGTTTTTGTTACAAACTATGAAAAAATTATTAATGCTGAACAATTCGCTCAAAAAGAAATTAAACTTACAATTTATTTATTTCACATTAATGAAGAAAATGTAACATTTCTTATAGTTTACAGAGAAAGAATACTTTGAATATATTGTAGTTAAGCAATTCATGTAGTAACATTCTGAAGTAGTACTTTGTGGACGAAACATCTAAGCCAATATGATTTGAAAGCATATTAAATTCTCTCACAGTTCTAGAATTCGAAACATTGGAAACATACTTAGCTCTAACCATCCCGAACTTCGTACATATTTCTCTATCCGCAAACTAGAGTTTGAGTGTCATGACAGGGCAATGAGTGCCATGCCGATAATCAAACCCAGTAGGGGGGAGATAAAATCTCTTAGTTATGCAGGTAACATTTCTCTGATCTGGGTTCCAGTCTGATCTAGGGCGACTGAATTGGCCTCAGAGACCTCCTATACGTTCATCGGTCTCCCCTGACTGTTATTAAAGGGGAATCGCACAACTCACTTCTCAGGAAAAGGCAGATCAGATTTAACTCAATTTCTTCGTGTACTATTTCGAAGTCCCTTTGGCCCTAATACAATGAACGCAGGACGCAGAAAGGCCTGGGGACTTCACGCCATTCAATTTCCAAACTCGCAGCTGTCCGGTTATTGTACTATCGGCGCACACATAGAAAAACTAAGTTTACCATTTACCCCATTGCAAAAGCTGGGGAAACCTTTCAGAGAAGGAGACTGTTGAGCACTTTCTCTGTAAATGTCCGGGTTTGGTAGCCAAAAGATTAAGGTCACTTGGTGCTCCTTTCCACGACAGCGTATGGTAGTGCTCCAACCTAAATTCCATCAATCTTCTCCATTACATCAACAGCTCTGGTTGGCCGTATATATCTGCCTGTTGTAGGTCTCATAATGGTATTAAAACAAGGTTTTAGTGTTACTCAGGGAGTGCCATACAACGATAAAACGTTCGCGTGATTTCCTTTACTCAAAACCTTTTTTTCAAAAACGAAATTGGCTAGGCGGCCGTATACAGTCGATTTTTTACAACTTTCCTCAGTTTTTGTATTAAATCCAAGCTTTGAGTTTTACCCAGTTAATTTTTGGACATTTCGACTTAGGATACAATGCCCTGTGATCAAAGCAACTAACATAGAGACGTTTCTCCTCGAACGATTAAGTAGCGCCTTTTAGTGCTTGGCCTCCTATTTTGGCCAAATTCTTTTTGTACCATTACATGGCAGACTATCAACTCATCTCGTGTTGGCTGAAGAGAAAGTACTACTTGCACCACGCAGTTTGCATGATAAGAGGGCAATACATGACAGCCTGAGGAAATTTTAAAAACGACCAGAAGTCAGGGTATCGCCGGATTAAGCATTCGATGAAGCTCTACTGGAGCGATTCACTTTAGAAGTTGAAAAAATTTCGCACAAAATATCAATAAGGGGCCAAAAATGCACATTTTGTACAATCGACGACTTAATTCGCACGCCGGTAAATCTGCGAATAATGACTAAATGGACCTTAAACCAAATAGAATGATTTTCGAAGTCAATCACGGATCCTAATAAAAGTCATGTTCAAGTCTCTGCCTTTTAATAATGAAATATTTTAAAAATATTTTCCTACATTTTCATTGCAAGATATTGAAAGTGAAGCTAATGAGAATGAATCTCTGGAAAAAATATTTTGTGGTGTGCAACATAACTCGGAAGAAAATCATTAAAACAAAAACAAAAAAAAAAATTGTCAACGGAGATGTTACTCAAGGCATCCATCGGAGGTTTTTTTCCAGATTTTTTAATTTTTCATAATACTTGGAATCCAAAAACCAAATCTTCGCTCTTTGATCTAACTTACTCTTTTTGCTTCTAATAAGATTAATAATTACTGAAAAATAAAAAATTGTCCAGCTATGCCTGGCGAATTATATTAAGAAGTACTGTGCGAACGACTGCTCCAGTAGATTTTAAATTATAGTATAAACAGGCTGCAAAAATAAATCAAATTTCAGAAAAGCGCTTTAAAGTCGAGCAGGTAAATGTACGATACTGCCGTCTTGATTTAAAATGTAGGTATCTGCTGGTAGGCAGATATTAAAAAAAATTGCAAAAAAAGTGTAAATATATGCACGATTGAACCAACCCTCGTTGACTTGATATCCAGCTTTTTTAAAGAGCCGTCATAAGCAGTGTTGATTTAAGATTTTTAATAAGATGTCAAAATGACGTTTAAATCCTGAAGTCCTGCTGTTCATCATCCCTCATCCATCGCTACAAGCAACCTGCAGTTTTTTAATGCTGCTACTGACAACAACATATAATCAAAAGTGCAACAGGAAATAAACAACATTATACCCACAACAATGTATGGCATTTACTTAAAGCATAAAGTAACTTAAGGCAACATTTAAAGGAATATTTAAAGGAACAAATACGAATGAATTTAAAATGTTTGGATGCCAGTCACTTTTACATTGGAAAGATATAAAAGTCAAATATTGAAAAGGAAATGTAGAGCAAAAGTATTGCTTCATTATGTGTGTGTGGACGCACATTAAGGCGGGTCAATTATTTGTGTGACAGCTTTCTAACAGATTCCGTTTCTACATTAAATTAGAAAAATTACTATCAAAAGTAGTCCACTAAAGCATAGCTCGGAAGTCAGTTTCGAGCACCCCGAGGCAGTTGGTATAAAAAATGGTGTATTATTATTCGTTTACAGAAGAATTCTACTGGTGGCGGCAAACTGGTGTTCAATCCGCTTTTTTTGTGTTATTTATCGCAAACTAAATTTAGAAAATTTTTAAAGAACATTTTAATACATTTTTCAAAAAAATTTACGAATCTAAACATTTATTTTTCTTGCTCTATTTTCAGGATGGCGCGATTCCATTCTCTCAATACCAAAAAAATGGCTTTCCACTGCAGATTCCGTCGACGAATTTGGATTTGCCTGCGTAAGTAAAGTATTTGAGCTCGTTCAATTACCAGCCATGCGCAGCATAAGTCGCTAGGTTTGCAATTTTTCTCTTGTCAAAAGTTTATGCTTTGAAAGATTTCACAATATAAATGGAAAAGTTTTACATTTTTGGCAAAGAAGCGGACTAATCAAAGACTTATTGTATGAAACCGTTGTCTAATTACTAATAGGTCATCCTTTAAACCGATTTAGCAGAAGGAACCCAAATTAGTTCTTAGCTTGAAATGTGAGAATATTTAATTCACACACTTTTACCCTCGAAAGTCGGCGCGTCATTCGACTCGCCGATAGCTTTGCAAAGATAGCTGTCAAGATAGTCTTGTTGCCCTTTGGACAGTAGACCGTCTTGTTTGTCGGTATGTATCTCTACCGTCATTGCCTTTGCTGTCATTCTCGCGAATTATTCGCCAGACGTTAAGATTTCGATCAGAGCGTCACCTGCCACTCGATTATTTCAAAATAAATTTATTATTACATTCCTTACTTTATCCACGATAACTTTTTATTAATATTTTCTGGCACGACTTAAAATAACAGTTTTATTGCAGTTAATATTGTACAGTCACGACTATCCTACAGTTTTTATAGTGCTAGGCATTACCGGCATGCGTTGTTACAGTTAAATTTTTTTCTTTTTATTTTATTATTTCTTTTTTCATAGCACGAAGTGGTTTTTTGCATTGAAAAAGTTCGCCTTGCGTCTACTATAAATAGAAACAACGAAACTATTATCCAGCAGGAGAATGGATATTTTGTTTCTTGCAGGCGATTTTAATCTTGCGGCTTACCTACCGTGAATTACACGCATTTAAAGCTAAGTAAAAATTTATTCGAAATAAACGTGATCCAGCATTTAAAAGCTCGCTCGTCGAGGTCACTTCCGACTAAAAGTATCATATATCCAAATTTCTAGTGAACTTAGATTTCGTAAACAAAATAATCGAAAAGCCGTTTTCAAATTAGTTTCTTATGATGGAAAACAAGGTGAGAAATGTGCGACCAGCTAACTGGCGGCTGCAGTAGCCGTATGAGTAGGTGCGTAATTATCACTTAGTAGTGCCCCGGCTCGAAATTTCGAACAGGAAACACCAAATAATAGCAAACGTTTTTTTTTTTTCTAATAACGGTCGCGCCTCGAGAGACAATGGCACATCTCCGAGTGTATATCTGCAAGAAAAAACGCGTCATAAAAAACTATCTGCCGTTCGGAGTCGGTCCCTCCGTTTGTGAAAAAACATCTATACGCATACCACAAATAAGAAGAGGAGCTCTGCCAAACACCCGACAAAAGCTTATAAGCGCCAATGGAATACTCTTAATTTTTTTATAATTTTTATCCTTATCGGTCTAGCGCATTTTTTCCATATAAAAAATGTCGTGAATTCGTAAGAATGAAATTACAGCGAACGCTCAATAACGTGAACGCTCTAAAGCGTCAACACCCCAAAACTTGAACAGATATTTTTGTACATTCATTACTCTAAAACGTGAACAAACCCAAAAAGCTCTATAACATGAGCAATAAACGTTACAATTATTTGAATGTACTTTACATTAATCTCAAGTAATCCTGAAATTGGGGAGTCCCCTAATTATAAAATAGGTATTTTATTCGTAATTTTGGTTTTGCAAAGAGTGTTTCGTCTTATGTTTTCTGGTGCAAATGAGTTCTAAAAAATCCGTGTGCTTGACAAAAGGCTAAAATTCTCGGCATTTAAAAAAAAAAGGCCCAAAAGGCTCTGTGACGATTTTAGCAAAGAAATATAAAGTTGCTAAATCAACAATTTGTAACATTAAAGCGAAAAAGCAAGTGATTTTAAAATGCGTAAACAACACGTATTGTGGGCCTGGGAATAGAAAAACACTGCGTTCTTCACAGTTGCCCAAATTGGAGAGAGCTCTTTATCGTTGGTTTTTCCGAATGCGAGATAAAAACTGACCAGTAAGTGCTCTAATGTTCAAAGAAAGGCAAAAATACTGCATGCAAAATTTAAAGAAAATGAAGCAAACTTCGCTAGTGATGGATGGCTCCAAGGATTTAAGAAGAGGTAAGGTATTCGTCTTCTTAAAATATCAGGCAAAAAACTGTCTTCGCAACCTCAGCTAGCGAATCCGTTTAAAGAGCTAAAATGGCCGAATTGGAGTTGTGCAACGATCAGTTATAGGTATAATGCTGATAAGTCGGGGTTATTCTGGAGAGCCCCAGGGGTAAAGTCCGAGAAGCAGCGAATCACGTTTTTATGCTGCTCAAACGCAACTGGATACCACAAGCTTAAGCTTTTGGTAGTTGGAAAGGCGAAAAATCCACGCTGCTTTAAAAACTTTCAGTGTCCCACCGACTATAAGAGTTTTTGTCCGATTTTTGTCCGTGTCGTTGCTCGTGTCGTTGAAAAAAATTAACTTAAAAAAGCCATAAATCTTTTAGATGCGTCTTGGTTTCGTGTTCGTGAAGCAACATTAGCTAAGTGCTGGAACAGTATTTTAAATTTTGCGGTAAACTATGATGATCCCGAAGATAATGTTCCGTTGGCGGTTTTGAAAGAAAAATGGGAAGCTGAACTTCGCACCTTGATGAGCAACACCGTCGATCTCCTCAGTAGTTTAAGTCCTGAGATTCGTTCGTGTGCTCAGATATGCTCAAAGATATGTATGTGGGTTATAGAAAAAACTTTTTTTATTTAACATTTCAGATTGAATTCACGTTACCAGCCATTCATGAATGGAACGAAGATATCGAGGAGGGCAATGCAGATGGCAATCATCAACAAGAGGACGAGTCCGATGATGACGGCACATCAGAGCAACTGGAGAAAATTAAGCCGAAGTTGAAATTTTCAACAAGGCGTTAATATGGGCTGGTCGTGAAGACGGTTAAGGGAAAAAGCTGTGCTTCAAGTTTTAGGAAAAACAGAAGATACAAAAAAAGATGACTGATTTATTTAAATAAAACCATCGCATGACTTAATTTTCAATTAAACAAGAATAAAATGTGAATTTAGATGTGAAAAAATATATTTACTTAGTCTTCTTGGGCATTCCAAAACGTGAACACTTTTGTTAACGTGAACTGCCCTTGTTTGAATTAGTTCACGTTATCGAGCGTGCGCTGGATATGGAAAATCTTTCTGAAAATTCTAAATACAACGGTGAAAAGCTTAAGGAAATGTTCTTATTCTTGCATAAAATTTCAAAAATCGATTTATTATACCATGAGCTATTTCCTATACAAGATTAATAAAAAAAATTTGGCTTGAAATATATGGTCAATATTGAAAAAAAAAACTTAATTTTGTGAGCACAAGTGTAATTCTTAAAACTGAAAGAGCGGCTTTAAACTGGCACAATATTATGTAAAAATTGAATGAGCTATTAAGCAATTGCTAGAATTTTTCTAAAGGTTCTTATTGGCAACTTTGAAATTTTGATGAGAATTTTTTGAATATTCTAAAATTTTGTACAACGTTGGAGACTTTAAGTTACTTAAATTTGTTGTACTAAAATTTTATAAATAAAAATCAAATAAATAAGCAAACCTTTGTAAGATATTGTGAGCATAGCTGTACATATGTACTTATGTACATACACTTTGAAGTTTGTGCACAAATTCGCTTTAAGCCTTATAAATCCCCTTTGTTGACACTCTCTACTAAACAAACAGGCTACCTCAAATGGTCAGAAAAGCCGTATGCGAGTATCGTTCGTATTCAATATCTTCCTTCGTCCACGCTTCGTTCCCACAAACAATAGCTTACAAACTCAACATCTCCTCAATAAATACACAACTAATTCTGTTTGTTATAATTAGTAATGCAAATAATGAAAAACGTACCTTTGTTCCTGCTAACTTATCAATCCCCACACTTTCGGATTTCATCGCCAGCATCCACCAGTCGTCAGTGGTTGGTTTCCATTGATTTTTTTGTGTATTTGAGAACAAAGGTGACTCCAATCCGGCAACTTTACTTCTCACAAACGCTATCTCTTTGACAACCGTGGCAGTGGAAAGAACCATTGCTCGATCCACGAAGCATGTGTATGTACAATATGTATCGGGTGCTTTTTAAGAGCTTGAGAAATTAAAATGATGATAGAAAACAGAAATATTGCTGGAATAATTTTTATTTTATTATAATCTCGTTGAAAAGTTCATGACTTTTATTTTTTGAATATGATATCCGGAATATTTATGTCCGCCGCGACTACGAGTTACATGGTCCATTCGATCGGTCCAATTTTTGACTACTTTTTCTAATATATATGAATAATAAATCTAAATGAGCTCTATCTTAAAAAAAGCGACACAAGCGATTAACATTTGTCTTCAATTCTTGCACTAACTGTATTTTATGGGACCGTAATCCTGTGTGAGAATTACAAACAGCTACATTAACCACGTAGCGGTGGACGGCGAAAAAGTGGAGTTCGTTGATAGCTTCTGCTACCTGGGCTGCACTGTAGCAGCGGACGGCAGAGCAGAGGAAGTCATCAACAACAGATTAAGCAAGGCAAAGGCGACATTCGGGCGCTAATGGAAAATGTGGGCAAACTCGCAAATTTACAGAAACACCAAGCTCAGAATGTTAAACACATGTGTCAAGTCAACGTGGCTATATGGAAGTAAGAAGATTGTAGAAAGTTCAGTGCTTCACCAACAAATGCTTGAGGGTGTGGAATATGTAGATAGGTCACGCTCTTAGAAAGCCGTCCCATATCATCACAAGAATGGCTATAGATTAGAATTCTCAGGAAAGTTGAAGCCGCGACCAGTCAAGAAGCCCTATGCTCCTCAAAGACAGTAATCAGGAGAAAAAAAACCAAAATCCTTTCGTAAAATTTGCCAACAAGTTGAGAACGACGCGAACAGATTTATTTATTATTAATATTTTGTTTGTTCAAAGTAAATTTCCACGATTTCAAAGCGATTCATGGCATAGAGACTTTGCCAAAACCTTACCGAACAGAAATGTCACCACGACAACTGTGGAACCGCTTTCCGTCGGTATCTCGTGAAAAACTTTAGTAATGTTGGCTTCAAATGCGTCAATCGAAGCTAGTTTATCCACAAATATCTATTCTTGGTTCACTCGAGCTTTGTGAGACAGTACCAAGTCTTGTTGAAACGTCCATGGTCTGCTACTTTCCCGATAATATTTAGCAATTTCGCATTTACCTCGAC
This sequence comes from Anastrepha obliqua, assembly GCF_027943255.1. NCBI lineage: Eukaryota > Metazoa > Arthropoda > Insecta > Diptera > Tephritidae > Anastrepha > Anastrepha obliqua. The sequence continues at coordinate 118,140,942 of NC_072892.1, forward strand.
GCCAGGCTCGATGAAAACGATTGGAGAGCGTCCATCTACGGTTACAGTGGCCCAAACCATTAACTGTGGCGAAGTAACTCCTTCGCTCGCTCAAGTTCCACTTGTTGCTGCTTTGGTGTGAGATCATGCGCCTTTTGGATCTTATAAGGCTTGACTTTGGAATCATTTTTCAGTATGCGGCGGATGCTACGGTCAGATATATTAAGTTATTTCGCCATCTGATTGGTACTTATTGTACCGAATATTGGTGCGATAAACAAAAATGTTATTTACTTTAAGTAGTTCGAGCTCACGAACAATCGCTGGTTGTGATTTTCCAGTCAAATATAATGCAATCGCACTATTAAGTTTGAATCCATTACTGATTTTCTTTTTTCGCGTTTACTCTCTGAAAAAAACTTCCGCGCGCTCGTAACAATACTCTGAACTGTCATTTAGCCAACTTAAACACAGCTGATGGCTGTGCGTCAGCTGCGCGGGCGGTCTGAAGTTGGTTACACTTCGAGTGCCGGACCCTGTATGTAAAATCATTTTATGTAGTGATTTAATGTTTTAGATCAATACAACTGTAAAGATACTGTAAGATTTTTTTTTCAGCTAGCACCACTTCTACTGCTATACTCCCACTTAATTTCCACAAACCTTAACAAGTTATTCAAAAAGTTTCAGCCACATGGAATAGTTGCTATGCAATGATTGCTCGAATTACTGAAATTAAAAATCAATCATAAAAGGCACAGAAGCCTCTTGGAAGTGACGAAATTGAAAAAAAGAACTCAAAATTATTTTGAAGCTTTTTGATTCCACTCGTATGTGCACTATATTTACAGCCTCAACAGTTTTCTAAGGAAATCAGTACAATATTTTAAAAGCAGTGGTAAAACGAAAAACTTTTTTTGTAAATACATATGTCTTCTTCTTCTCGTATATCTCAAAAGCATGCGAAAAATGAGTATAACGCATTAAAAGCCTTAATATGTGAATTTACATTTGGTATGCAGTATCGATATTTCGATGGGGGGTGCGTATACTATCGGCAAATACCGGTAGTCAATACTATCGATAGTTTTCGACCTCTTACACGTCCTGTTACACACGTCTACTCAGTATTATTTGTAGAAATGCTATTCTTGCCTTGCATATCTCTATCCACACCTTAAAGCACCTGCTCAAAAAATATTCCCTAAATGTGTTTTGCATTAAATTACTCGTATACTCTATATTCTGTACCAGCATCTACAAATATAAAATAGCATTGAAAGTTCACCTTTAAATGAGCAAAATAGACACATATGTATGTATGTATTGAAGTCAAGAATAAATTCAACAACCACCTTTGCTTTACTTTCTGCCTCTACATCATCCCTTAGATTTCTTTCAAATCCCTTTTGGGAATTCAGTCAAATCAAATGCACGTTTGTGTTTGCCGAAATACACAATTTCAACTTTTCGCAGAAGCTTTACAGCAGTTGAAAAACCTATGTTGCAATAATAAATTCGTGCTACCATTGAGTGTCTGATGGAGTTTGGTAATTCAAAGATTTCGTCGCCTTGGTGCTTCAACGGCACAATTTTGGCGCCAACAATTTGTAGAATATATAAACATATATATATATGTATATATAGAATCCCAAAGCCTTTTGTAATTCAGTAAAAACTCAAGAGGCGTAATGTTTTTAAAAAAACTAAAAGTCTTTTAACAAACAAAATAGGTTTTGAGTATTATTTATTTGGTTCAAAACAAAACAAGCAAATAGTCTTTGTCGACAAAGCTTGTGCGTAGTCTAAATCGTATTTACTAAAGTTAAAATTTAGATACACCGGTCAGCATTAGATGTGTACGCATATTAGGGTGGTTCTTTTTCTTAGCCTTTAAGGGGACAGATACCTGTAAACGGTCATTTTTCCCTGATTTTCATTAAAATGAAGAAGTCAATACATATTTTTTTCAAAATTGGCATATTGTTTATTTATACATTAAAATAATATTAATTTTTTTTTTTAATCATTTAAAATGGCGGATGTGCACTCAATTCTTCCAGGAAGGTCGCAGCGGGGCTTCTCAATCGGCAGGCGTTGTAGCATCGGCGTCAGTGACCTGAATACAAAAAACCAAGCAATTTTTTGTTTATTAACGTCATTATTTCTATCTGAATTAAAAACAAATGGGAAAGAAAAAAAATTCGCGGAATTAAATGCTTCAAAACAAAAAATAAATTTTGAAAATTTTTTTTTTTCAAAAAATTTTCGAAAAGTTGTAAATTCACATAGAAAGTAATAACATAAAAAAGATGTGTGCAAAATTTCAGGGGAATCGGTCAATAACTTTTTGAGTTATCGTGTACGCCAATTCGAATAATATAGTTTTGAGAAAAACGCGTCTAAAGCTTGAATACATGAAAATTCCTCTCGCGCCCGAACGCAAAGAATAGAGTCGTCACGGTTGACGATCTATAATATAAAAAATACTTAAATTTACGTTCTAAAGATTTTTTGACATATTCTTAATTTTTTTTTCAAAATTTTACAGGTATCTGTCGACACATATTCTTTCACCTAAATGGCGAACACTTCTTTTTTCCAATTTTATATTGAGTTTGAAGAATCGGTACTATGTGTCAAAGTTTGAGAAAGAAATGAAATGCTTTTCTACACATTATCATATGCGAAACATTTGAATTAGTGGTGAATAATGCTATGGGACAGCTTCTGATATAGCAGTAAGTTCCTGTGTCGGATTTCCAACTGTCGGATTTTTGTGGTACACTGTTCTGTGGCACATAATTTTGACATTTGACACTTATGATCTAGACAGCTGCGGTTATTACAAGCAGTGGACCGCGTAAAGGTGCAAATAAAGATTGCCATCACTTAAAATCATTTTTTTATTTATTTTTAATAAAAAAGTTATTCAAAAACAAAATTTAATGTTTAATTTTGAGCCACCCCATATTTAACTATCCGAAGATTCTGACGGTTATCTGCCAGTGGTCAAATGATGATAAGATTCCATCCAGTTTTATTTTGTATACAATCGAAGTAAAAATTAAATTTCATATACATTTTGGGATTAATTTCATTTTATTTTATTTCATAACGCTTTTTCAATTAAATGGCACATATTGATTTTAATTTGCTTATTTAATTTGTTAATTTTATTTGTCATATTTTTATTCTTGAAACTAATTTCTTAAAAAACTCTCTTTGAAGTAGAACAAAAAAAATACCAATAACATTTCGCCAATCGGCCTGTGTTTTTATTTTTTAATCATATGTTAATTTGACAGTTCTCTTTCCCACTGGAAGCCTTGACAAAAAGTCAGAAAGTATGGTGATCGGAAAACCCGCACGTGATCTTTGAGATGCAAATGCATACTCATATTTTCTGATTTTTAAAAAAGAAAAACTATATGGACCACCCTATATAAGAAGAGAAAAATAAACATGTCTGAGTCTGTACGAAGTCGGACAGAATTCGATTTGGTATGTGCCCAGACATTTCGGTTAGAAATCTGTACGAAATCTGTAAGACTGGTCTAATTACGAAAAACGCACTCAGTTATTTGTCCGACTTGTCTGGTATCAAAACATGTCCGACAATTTTGCTGGCTGGGTAGATTAGATTAGATTTATGTGGAGTGTCAGGCAGACCATTGTACTTGACCCGGATAGATTACAGTGGAAAGAATAGAGAGACAGGATAGATACAGTACGGATGGTAAGACGGAGAAATTGGTTGGAGGTCGCTCTTCCGCAAATCTTATGGGTTCAATAAAGAATCTTTAGAGCTCTGGAAGAGTATGAATTTTATTCATACCCAGTACATCGCAACCCAATAGCCTAAGCATTGAAGTCGCTAATCCAGTATGCTTACTGAGCCTTCACTAGCCAGTTTATCAGCCAACTCGTTCCCTGTAATACCACAATGTCCACCCAAATAAGACTAACTTTGCTGTGTTTTGCAACACTATTCAGTTTTGTCTTATATTCACCAACTAATTTCAAAGTGCAGCGGGAAATCAGTTGGTGCGCAACTATGTTCCCGCTTTGTCAATACCTGTAGATGCCGCCAGCAGTGCGTGCTAGTCGATTCTAACATAACCTAAACGTCATAAACCAATCTTAGACATATGGTAAACAAACTGCTTCGAAACATTAGTGATTTTGTTTTGGTATCATATACTTTTGGTTCTTTTGAAAATGTTTGATGTTGTGCCGAATAATCGTAGTTTGCGGGAAGTGTTGATTTTCTTCTTTCATTCGAAAAAAAACGGCGGCTGAAGCGCATCGAGAGCTACAAAAAGTTGGAGCTTCTGCTTTAAGTGAAACAAGGTGCCGAGATTGGTACCGTCGCTCCAAAGACGGTGATATTACTCTTGACGACTGTCCGCGTGAAGGAAGCCCAAAAACCTTCAAAGACGCAGAATTGGAGGCATTGCTCAATGAGGATCCGTGTCAAACGCAAGAAGAGCTTCCTTCAGTATTAGGAGTTACCCGCCAATCCATTTCCAAGCGATGGCATGCTTTGGGAATGATTCAGAAACAGGGGACTTGGGTTCCTTATGAGTTAAAACCAAGGGATGTTGGACGTCGTTTTTTCGTTTTTTCGCCTGTGAACAACTGCTAAAGCGGCAAAAAAGGAAGGGTTTTCTTCATCGCATCGTGACGGGTGATGAAAAATGGATTCATTACAGCAATGCAAACAAAAGAAAGCCATGGGAACTAGCCGGTCATACTTCTACGTCGTCGCCTCGCCCGAGTATCCACGCTGCGAAGGTTATGCTATGTATTTGGTGGGAAGAAGTTAGGGTTATTTGTTATGAACTGTTAAAACCAATCGAAACCATCACTGGGGATCGGTATCGACTTCAATTGATGCGAGAAGCGGCCGCAATACGCGGAGAGACATGAAAAAGTGATTCTACAGCATGGCAACGCTCGGTCTCACGTTGCCAAACCCGTTAAAACCTACCTGGAAAAACTGAAATGGGAAATCTTACCCCACCCGCCATATTCTCCAGATAGTGCGCCGTCCGATTATCACCTGTTCTGATCGGTGGCACATGGTCTAGCTGACCAGCAGTTCCATTCATATGAAGACTTGTAAAAATGGCTTGATTCGTGCATAGCCCAAAAAGATGAACAGTTTTACCGCGGCGGTATACGAGACGTACCATAAAGATAAGAAAAAGTAGTAGCCAGTGATGGGCAATACTTTCAATGATTCACTTGTAACCATTTTTTCAGAATAAAGTTGTATTTTCTTAAAAAAAAAACAGCCAGAACTTAGTTGCGCACCTAATATTTCAGATTTTTTTTAGTTTAGCCTCAAACGCATATTATTATATTTAGCCAGTTTTTACTATTCACAAAAATAGTATATGTAGACACTGGCATTAAAAATCGTTTATTAGTTTTTATGGTAAATATTCATGTGATATATAATATAAGGATTGACCTAATGTACATTTCCCCACAAAAACACTTCCAAAACAAAATATGTACTAGCAATGCCATGGACCGACAAGAACCATCGTTTACATGCCATTTCTATTTCCAGGTACGTTATTTTGTATGTATAAGTACATATCTGTGTGCATATGTATGTGACTCTAATTCCCAAGTGCACTTTTCTCAAAAGGGTAAACTCGATTTATTGTGAAATGAAATTGTGTATTGCATATAAATGAAGAATCTTTTCCTTTCGAAATATAGGGCTTTCCAATAAGGACACGTCGAAATGGAATAGAATATGTATATAGTTTTTTGTTAACGGAAATAAATCCATATCAAGTCAAGTCACTGCTTAACGCTTCGATAAGAACCGTGTTGAGAACGCTGCGCTCTTCGCCAACCGCAAATTTATGTTTTGAATAAAAAATATTGAACTTGAAATATTGAAATCAAGACTTAATTACCGTTAAACAATTTTAAGATCTCATACCAAAGCAAGACAGCCCGCTTTATAGTATCGTCAAGAACCTAAAAAAGAAGTAAAGCACCCCAAAATACAGCCTCTGCTCATAGCAGACTTTGTTTATCAGTAGATAGCTTCTTTAACCCAAAAGCAATTAAGGGGTTAGGAGTAATCAGAGGCCCGAAAAAATGATGATTTTCAATAAGTTTTTTTATTGCTTATTTTACAAAAGTAAAAACATAGCATTAATACATCATGTTTCGACTAGACTTTAGCAAAAAAAAAAAAAAAAATTAATAATTGTAAAAGTTATCACTGGGTGGAGCCCGTTTCTCCAGAAGTCCCTTGCGGTGATCAACACAAGCCCTTGAAAATTCATCTAAAATCAATCGGACAAGAGAAATTAGTTTTATTAATAAATTATCTTGCGCCTGATCGAAGTTTTTTTCAAAATAAACAATATGCCGGCTTAGAGGAAATATTTTCCAGATTTTCGAGAAAAAAACCGACAATTAATTGTTAAAAAAATCGAAATTGAAAAAAAATCCTTTGATCAGGCACTAGTTTTTTATGTTTTTTAAAAGCAGTATAAATTTTATTCGGTCGCCGTAGCCGAATGGGTTGGTGCGTGATTACCATTCGGAATTAACAGAGAGAACGTAGGTTCGAATCTCGGTGAAACACCAAAATTAAGAAAAACATTTTTCTAATAGCGGTCGCCCTTCGGCAGGCAATGGCAAACCTCCGAGTGTATTTCTGCCATGAAAAAGCTCCTCATAAAAATATCTGCCGTTCGGAGTCGGCTTGAAACTGTAGGTCCTTCCATCTGTGGAACAACATCAAGACGCACACCACAAATAGGAGGAGCTCGGTCAAACACCCAAAAGGGTCTAGCGCGCTTATCTGTCACTTTCATACGTGCAGCATCCATTTTTTCAGCATACGAACGCTTCGGGCGATCCGAGCACCCTTTGTTAATTGTTGAATAGCTCGAAAAGTATTTGTCGGACTCCTTTCAAACTTTCACACAATATTTTTAAGATATTATACTTTAAGAAAATGTAAAAAATATGCTTATGGATCTAAGATAAATCAAAGCGCGTCATGTAAATCAGTTTTGTACGACGATGAGTGTTCCCATATCGACTGCGTTTCTAATAAGAACTCTTCATTTACTTCCTTCAGTAATTAATGAGACTGAAAACTTTATTCGTTAAATTACGTAGTATGATCTTCCGTTTGAATCCAGAATTTTGCCTTGACCAGAAAGCCTCTGTGAGAATTGTCCTGACATCTTCAGTTAGAGCAGATCTTTTGGCTGAGTTTTGAACTGCTAATGTTATTGGATGCTAGTTGAGAATTCTTTCTATTGCCGCTATTGGAGTTGGCATAAGTCACTTTATCGCACGCCGTCTACCATACTAGTGAACCATAGATCATTATAACCGTCATGTACGATTACTATATGTATATCCAATGTGTGAGTCGAGGAGATGAGCACCAAGCCTTGCTGAGCATTTTTCTGCATGCGTATAAGGCATTAGAGGCTTTCTTTGCTCTTTCTTCCGCATTTAATCTGCATGTCAGTTTACTAAGCACAACAATGTCTAGGTATCTAGTCGATGTTTTTGGACTCAACTCCACTCCTCCCAGCCTCGGTGATGACCAGTTAAGAATCTTGTACTTCCTTTCAAAGAGTACTAAGTCTGTCTTATCTGGATTTACTTCCTGTCCGACCTGTTCCGTCCACTTGTAGATATCCCTAAGCGTCCACTATGAATATTTATATGTACTTATTTTTCAATTACAGTTAGTTTTAGGCAAGTGATAAGTAAACAAAATCGGCTCGTTTTTTCGTGTCCATTCTTTACTTGCAATACAGATATCGCAATCACAGTTCTACATCTTCTCCCGAGTTTCCCGCTATATGCCACCTGGAGATATCCCTGCATCAATATCCCTAATAACTAAATTCCTTAAAAGAAAATATCTTTATCATAGCATCTAAAATAAAATTTATCTACATTTAAGTATGGAAAAATGTTTGGAATTATCAAGCTGAAGACCTAGCTATCTATAGTAGCTTCAAACACAAATAGCTTATCCATTTATGTTGTAAGCTAATTTTGTATGTATATTGGGTATGGGAATAAGTTTCCGTCCTCTCTTAGTCAAAGTTACGAATTTGTTAGCCAATTAAAGAATTCATTATTTTATGTGAAGTATGTGCAATGTCTGGGGAATACGGTGGCTGGGGAAAATTTCCAATTCAGTCCCTCTAAACATTTCTGGACCGATTTAGCAACATGTGGCCAGGCCGCTTTTCTTTGAAAACTTGATTCAACCGCATTAGCTGCAGTCGGTAACGATCGCCAGTGATGGTTGCAGATGGTTTAAAGAGTTCAAAATAGATGACACCCTTCTGATCCTACCAGATGCTCAATATAACCTTTGAAGCATGTATATTTTTTTTCGCTGTCTATAGACCTGGTTCACCTGGCAGGCTCCAACATTTTCGTCGCTTAGGGTTATCATAATAGATCCATTTTTCATCGCCAGTGACGATGCGATGCAGAAAACCTTTTCTTTTATGTTACCTGCTTTCTGGCCCATTCCCATCGCGTGCAAACATTTACCGACGGTTGATCCGTCAACATCCAAATCCTAAGACATATCATCAAGGGTTCGACATGCGTCTTCATCCAATAATTCTTGTAGTTGAGCATCGTCGAATTTTTATCACTCATTTATCACTCACGTCGAAATTGCCACTTTGGAAGCGCCGAAACCGTTCTTTGCAAGTTGTATTTGATGGAGCGTGATTACCGTAAATATTGATCAATATACGACACATTTCAGCTGCACTTTTATTTAAAAGGTAACAATGAAGCATGGCTTCCCGCAAATGCTGTTTTTTTCGGGACGAACGTAGACATTTGTGACGTCAAATAAAAAAGGATATTTACGCTTCAAACGAATGCCAACTACTGCAAGCGAGACCTCGCATATACACCTTCAAATCCCCAGTATATTACTAGAGCAAACACAAAAATACCTCCTTTACGAAAGTAGAAACTTATTCCCATACCCAATAAATAAATAAGTATGTCTTAGAAATAGAATATTAGTAACTAGGGTTCGCTTCGCTTTCTACAAACTCCAATTTTTTTTTAACAAATCATACATATCTAATGCTACATTTTTATTTTTATTTCTTTATTTACACGCAGGCACTACCAAAAGTTCCAATCCCACCGTTGGAGGAGACCATGGCTAATTACTTGCTTGCCATTGAGGCCTTCACATTGCCGGCGAAATTGGAGTCTACTAAAGTTTTAATTAAGAAATTCATGGCTCCAGATGGTGTTGGTCCGAAATGCCATCAATATTTATTGGAAAAACGTGAGGCTGAAGATAATTGGGTAAGTTGAAAGGTTTTTTTTATCAGGGGGTGCAGTATAACTTTTATACAGCCCAATCGGAGAAAGTTAAGTGCTTCAAATGATCAAAACGCTTCACTTCATCTTTATATAAGAGGCACAAAATTAATCACCGTACGTCAATCATATACTTGTGAACTAGACAGCTGCAGTAAACAAACAGACGAACAATAGAGCACGTAAAGGCTATTAAAATAAATATTTATATTAATGATATTTAATATAAAAATAAAAAAATATTTAAAAAAAGGATATTCAAAAACAAAATTGGATGACTAATTTTGCGTCATCTTGTAGTTATGGAAAAAGAACTCAAATTAAATATTATTTAATTTTTTTTTAATAAATAGAAAACCAATGACTTCTTTAAGCTTCAAAATAGTCGATATTGAATAATAAATTGCTATTTAAAATGGAAAAATTCACAAAAATTTTAATTTTTTCTTATGTTTTACCTTCTTGCTCTGACATTTCTTGTCTTGAACCGCAGACCCAAATTTTTCATTAAATAAAAAAATACAAATAAATACAAGGTTATGCTTCATGCATTCAAGATTATGCTTCATGAATTTTTTCTACCAAACTATACCTACAATTTGATTTATATCTCGAAGAAAGTATACTTAAATATTGTGGTTGAAGCGGTTGAGAATTTCTTTTAAAATAATCCTAATTAGCCACTTGCGCCGTTTTACCCATATTTTTGTTTCATGTTAATTTTTTTCTTTTTTGTTTAAGTCAGTTACATTTCGTGAGATCCAAGGATTACCGAAAGAGCGAAGTCTTGCTTTAGCTAGACCAGGGTATTCGCATAAGTAGTGGAAAAGGCTTTCTTTCACCCCCCTCCGCCGGTGGGATTGAAAGGAAGGTTGAGTTTGGATCCATGATCTCCTACCTTCCAGTGATCTGTAAGGGTTGCAGTGATACGTGAGATGCTTGGGCGAGAGCATCCGAACAGGTAATTCGTTCATGTGGTACGACAGCCATGTTCTTGTTGTTGTGGTGCATGTAGTTTATTGCTTCCACCTTCTTTCGGCTAAAGCATAGTAGTCTAAAGACATGGACGTTTTATTGTGTTGAATGTGTAACTGCCACCACCTCTGTTATGTCTATTGCCGAAACATTTCGTACTAGCTCATCCGCTATCTCATACCCTCTACATATATTCCTTTGACCAGGAGCCCATATCAAAGTAATTTGATGCCAATAACCAAGCAATTCTAGGTCCTCTTTACACTGTATAACTAATTTGGTTAAAATGGAATTGGAATCTGAGGCCTTGATAGCTACTTGACTTGCATGCTTCTCTGCTTCTCCCACAGCACAGCTCATCTTAGAACCGTCAGCCTAGATTTCGATGTGGAATCTACCAATTAGCATAACTCACCTGTCGAGGGTGACCGCTATTAGAAAAAACTTGCTCTATCATTTTGGCCATCCGACGCAAAATTGTGAGAGTAACTTCGGGTGCCACATTACCGGAGATTCGGCAGAAGAATTCATTCACTCGTCCAATCAGACGTTGTTCACGGTGTTCAAACAGCAGCAAAGTAACATAAATGATGGTTGTGTTGATATTTTCGTACATCACCAACACACACAATCTCAGTTTTTTCGTAAACAAGCCGTTGTCATAACCCCGGCACCGCGATAGATGAGAGGTTTTTCCATCTGAAGTCGTTCTCATGTACAAAGATTAGCACGCGAACAACTCCAGCTCTGGAGCTGAAGCTTTTTCAGATATCAAACTTCCCATGAGTGTCCACCACTTTCTCAGCAAACCCGTGCTCTGGGAGTCAAACGTCCATTAGACGGTGTTGAGTCATACATAAAAACACTAAAATTGGTCATAAGACTGTTTGCGTGCCGAATGCGTTTGACAGATTCAATATAGTAGATATTCATTGATATTGAGAGCAGCGCAAAGTTTGACGCACTAACAAGACTAGACTCGGTGGTAAAATTCACTGGGCCTTAGTTGGTTGCGGAGTGTATATGGCGATCATAAACCGTTTATTGTCTCAAGAGCATTACACAAGCAAGACACTTGTAACAGTATCGTACGTATCGCCACGTACTATATGCGTTTATGCTTTGGAATGTCCAAACTTAAGTCGTTTCGCTTAAGCAAAATCTACCTCAGTGGTTATAATTCACAGCGTTCACCTTAGCGAATTTCATATACTTTACTAAAGTGGCTCCCCGTTAAGGCCCCAGCCCTTGGGGAAACTTAATGGGATTGGACTTCCATTACCGCATTTAGGTTGGTTTGTTTTTTTTTTTTTGTCGGGACAACTAGCAAGTACTGCACTCAGACAACATCAAATCCATTGTACTGCACTCGGGTTTCCTTTTTAATTTTCTTTAAACCTACCCGACCACCGTGGAAATCTGAGTAGATATTGTGGGGACAAGAAACCAAGGTGGTCGCTTCTTAACATGTCAGTACCGAAGACCTCAAGCTTGAGGTCTCATCCTCCTCTCCACATGCTAGACAGAGTTCACAGTCTAAGATGCCTCAGATGTCTGATGGCCCGTCATTAGTCCAACCCGCTGTCTGCAATCCCTTTTGCTTAATGACAGGAGGATCTGCGACAGTCGGAGGCACATGACAGGTAACAGTTTTGTCCATCTGCAGCATCTTACAGCCTGCCAAGCTCGCTTTTGGATTGAAGTAGCCCGTTTGCTAACCGTGGTTTCCATGGTTGCAGATAGGAGTGACAGAACGGGCTCCGTGTTGGTTTCTTGGAAAGCCAGATGGAGGATTTTCTAATCGAAAAGCCAATTTTCTTAGTAAGGTTAAAAGAAAAAAACAAACCCGATTTAATTTTTGTATTTCTCATACCACAACCTTTCCAATTTTATTGTTAAAACTTTTAATTTATATCTGCGATTTCTAAACGTCATAGGTTTCCACGCTCACTGCAAATGCGCTGAAAATGTGATGTTTATTAGGCAGCCATCGGTGGCTCTTCCACAATGGTTGGTGGTGTTGGAGCTGGTGTTGGTGGAACCGGCACACCTGCGGCGGTAGTAGCTGGAGAGGGAGGTCCTGGGAAGGCAGTGGTAGTTGTCGAAGAAGTAGTAGAAGTAGAAGAGGATGAAGATGAAGAAGCTGTAGAAGCTGTAGCTGTGGGTGGTGTTACAACGGTAGTGCTAACGGTAGTGCTAACGGTAGTGCTAGCGGTAGTAGTTGTTGAAGCGTTTGTGGTAGTGTTCTCTGTCGATGGATAAATTGGCGTGGGAGAACTGGTTGTAGTTGATGTTGTAGAATTGTCAATAGCCACACAATTGGGTGTATTTTGTGTTTTAAGATCTTTACATTGTACCGCTGGAATATAATTGGCACATGGACTGCATTGTTGCATTACATAAGTAAAATAATCGCCACTGGGGCAGGGTATCAGCTCTGCATAACCCACGGCAAGACATACATAGTAAGTACTCTGATTCGCATAGTTGGGCCACTTAATATACAGATCGTTGGGATCACAAGCCGGTATCAATTTCGTGGTATAGGTCTTCAACGCACCGCAGTCTGCCGTAGCATAATGTGCGGCAGATAAAATACAAACAAGCGTGAATACTGAAAAGTGTAAATTGCATATATTTGAAAATAATAGATTCAATAAAAATAATAAACTCAAAAGCTATAAGGATATTGCCTGCAAAGCTGTCACAAAAAATCGTCTTTTTGAAATTCATTTTGTTACAAAGAGTACTCCTTTTCAATTCTTTGTATACAGAATTTGTGCACTCTTTTACATTAACACTTCGCTAAATTTTTCAGCAGAAATTTGTACTTTCAGAAATATTCTCTTTATTCTTTATTTACCTGACTTCATATTGCCGCCTCTTTACTGTACGCTTTGTTCAAAACACTGATTCGGATTGCTCGCTCAATCCCTTTATATGCGACTTCATTCTGTGCATCAGTCATATGTATGTACGACCAGCAACAATTTTTTAATCAACTTGTTAAGACTTGTTAAGACGAAAGCTTGTAATTGCGAAGCAGTTGGCATTTTGCAAAAACAAAATTCAACATTTCTTTATTAAACTAATCTTGTCAACATTCACGGTTAGTGTGTAGGAATGTACGCGTATGTATGTATGTTTTTGTTATCAGTTAGCAATTGTACGAATTTCGTAATTACACTTATTATCAAAGTATGAAGTGATATACGATTTTAGGAAATAACTCTTAATGATGACGTATTCTCATATGAGCGTTTTCAGCCAAAGTAAGAACAGTGGAAATTTGTATATTGAAAAAATTAAAAAAAAAACAGGCATTATCAACCAACCCGCGATTTAGGATATATATTGTATGTATATATATGAAGTGAAAATAAATCATACAGAGACCTACAAAAGCTGTGTTCAGGTACAAAGAATTTATAACCTAAGTACGGATTATGTGTAAAGATAAATAACGGTAGAGTAAGTTGAAATATGAAAAAGGCGAGCCAAGAAGCGCCGAGAAAATGGTAACTCCAGTAACTTCTAACACAACACTCAGGCTAAAAACTCTTTTGTATTTGAAGCTCTGGAAAGTAAAAGGTGAAAAAGAGGTAGATCAAAATAGGGACAGAAACAGCTTCTTTGGCAAATCTGAAAATATCTGAACTTATCAAAAGAAGCTTCTAAAATTGTGGCATCTAGCTTAAAAGAAAAAAATTCTTTTAGTCCGGAAACCAGTCCTCACTCGAGAAAAGTATCTGTCAGGGTATTTTTCTAAAGAAAAGAGACGAAAGAGTGCAACAGTTGAATTAAAAAAACACCAAGCCAGTCGTTGGCATATTTTTATAGAGAGCAGCAAAAAAAGCTTAAAATGTGTTTAACTTCATAACGGTAACAAGCATGGATCTATACCTAAGGCACATTCGACGACTTTGACAGAAGAGTAGAAAAATATTTCGAAAGTGATGGAAAGAATTAAGTGTAAAGACCAAGATTGGACCATTTGTGTGCAACTATGTTCTCGCTGTTTTGCTGATGAAAATACAACTTTATTCTGAAAAAATGGTTACAAGTGAATCATGGCTGGCTACTACTTTTTCTCATCTTTCTAGATCTTTCTAGATCTCATATACCGTCGCGGTAAAACTGTTCATCTTTTGAGGCTATCCCCGGATCAAGCCATTTTTTGATGTCTTCATATGAATGGAACTGCTGCTCAGCTAGACCATGTGCCATCGATCGGAACAGATGATAATCGGATGGCGCTATATTTAGAGAATATGGCGGGAGGGGTAGGATTTCCCATTTCAGTGTTTCGAGGTAGGTTTGAATGGGTTTAGCAACATGAGACCGAGCGTTGTCATGCTGTAGAATCACTTTTTCATGTCTCTCCGCGTATTGCGGCCGCTTCTCGCGCAGTGCTAGGCTCAATCGCATCAATTGAAGTCGATACCGATCCCCAGTGATGGTTTCGCTTGGTTTTAACAGTTCAAAACAAATAACCCCAACTTGTTCCGATATGCGGCCGAGGCGACGACGTAGAAGTATGACCGGGCAGTCCCCATGACTTTCTTTTCTTTGGATTGCTACAATGAATCCATTTTTCATCACCCGTCACGATGCGATAAAGAAAACCCTTCCTTTTTTGCCGCTGGAGCTCTGGTTCACAGGCGAAAAAACGACGTTCAACATCCCTTGTTTTTAACTCACAAGGAGCCCAAGTCCCCTGTTTCTTAATCATTCCTAAAGCATTCAATCGCTTGGAAATGGATTGGCGGGTAACCCCTAATACTGAAACAAGCTCTTCTTACTTGACACGGATCCTCATTGAGCAATGCCTCCAATTCAGCGTCTTTGAAGGTTTCTGGCCTACTTGCGGACGTCCTTGAAGCGATGGAACCAATCTCGGCACGTTGTTTCACTTAAAGCACAATCTCTATAAACTTTTTGTAACTCTCAATGCACTTCAGTCGCCGTTTTTTGCGAATGAGAGAGGAAAATCAACACTTCCCACAAATGACGATTATTCGGCACAAAATCAGAAATTTTCACAAAACCAAAAGTATATGATACCAAAACAAAATCACTAAATTGTCGAAGCAGTTTGTTTACCATGTGTCTAAGCTTGGTTTATGACCTTTAGGCTATGTTAGAATCGACTAGCACACACTGCTGGCGGCATCTATTGACGTCCCTAATAACTTCCTTCTCAGTTAGCAGAGTGGATAGACAAAGTTTCCTTGTTTTATGTGCCTCTGAGACAATCGAGGCAAGCAACGCTATTGGTGGCAAAAAAATTGACCGGTGCGAGAGGAACTTAAGTTGGTGCAAAAAATGTTGCAAATGCGCCCTCAGTTAGACGAGATCGTTTGTTACTTGCACCACTTCATACGAGGGGTGCCTTTTATATGTCGGGATTTGGCAACCCTGGTGTTGCAATCTGGCAACTGACAGCTGTATCGCAAAGTTGACATTTTTTGGCTTTTACGTACTCAGAACGTTTTGAAATACCAGCGCTATTTGTGTTGTTTACAGTAACTTAAAAGATTCATCTCGGTCCAAAAATGGAATTAAATCGTGAACATTTTCGTGCGATTATTTTTTACAACTTTCGACGTGGATTAACTCAGCAACATTGCATGGATAAACTTAATTCATTTTTTGCCGATGAAGCTCCATCAAAAACCAGCGTTTATCGATTGTATGGTGAATTCAATCGTGGTCGTAGTTCACTCCAAGCGAATTTCGTGAAGGTCGTCCAAAATCAGTTGTTGTTCCGAAAACCATTGATGCTGTGCGCGAACTGATATTGCAAGATCGTCATGTGACCTATCGTGAGATTGAGACAAACTTAGGCATTAGTGGGACCAGCATACATTCAATATTGCATAAACATTTGACTGTCGAAAAAATTTGTTCGCGTTGGATCCCACACAATTTGTCAATCGCTCAAAAAAAAGGCTCGTGTCGATTGGTCGAAGGAAATGCTCAAAAAATACGATCGCGGGGCTTCGAAACACAACGATGACATCGTGACAGGTGATGAATCATGGATTTACGCGTATGAGCCCGAAAGTAAACAGCAGTCGACTGTATGGGTGTTTCAAGATGAGCAAGATCTAAAAAAAGTTGTTCGTGCACGAAGCACTTCCAAGCAAATGGTCGCCTGTTTTTTCTGAAAAACTGGACATGATGCAACCGTACCACTAGAACAACGCAGAACAGTAAATTCTGAGCCATTTGTTTGCCAGTTGTCTTCCAAGAAATTAGGAAAACCAATCGCCAAAGACGGATCACTCTTCACCAGAACAATGCGAGCTCTCACACATCGGCTCAAACAACTGCATTTTTGAGCACCCAAAACATCGAATTAATGGGTCATCCGCCGTATAGTCCTGACTTGGCACCGAATGACTTCTTTTTATTCCCGTACGTAAAAAACAAACTGAGAGGTCAACGTTTTTCAACACCTGAAGAAGCGGCTGCGGCATTCAGAATGCATGTTTTGGAGGTACCACATTCAGATCTTCATGGAGAATATTTTGAAAAACAATAAAGTGATTTTCGATGATTAAAATTTGTTTTTTTTCTCTAATCCCGACATATAAAAGGCACCCCTCGTATTTAACTCGGCATAACTAAACAGTTTGTGAAAGCCCCAGACAAGTTTGCAAGTGTTTTAATGTTCTTTCCTACAACTTTCCAGGTTTAGGTACCGAGGAACTAATCGCAAGTATATTTGGCGGACCAAAAATTAGGCAACTCGTGAAAAATCAAAATTTTGTTGTATCAAGAAATGAAGTTGAATCGAAAATTTGAACTTCATTTATTTTGGTTATAACCAGAATGATAGATTACATTAAATAATTGGTGCTTTGGATGTTTGGCCAAGCTCCTTCCCTTATTTGTCATGTGCGTCTTGATGAAGTTCAACAAATAGAGCCCTACAGTTTTAAGCTGATTCCAAAGGGCAACTGTTTTCACGAGGATATTTTTCATGGCAGAAATACACTCGAAGGTTTGGCATTACCTGCCGAGGGGTGACCGAAGAATCGAACTTAGGTTTGAGAGAACGAATTCTACTCACTACTTTGTATTCTGTAATAATACAGACCATCATCCGAACGTCTTTTTATGTTCCGTACGTCTTTTCTAACAAGTTTTAGAAGAAAGTTCGACAGTTTTCTATTCGAGCTTGTCACAAAATACTTTGCAGTTCGGCAGCGTTCTAGACCGGACCATCGCTCTTTATGTAAATCGCATACATAATCGCTGATTCACTTCTTCATTCCTGCAAAACTGATTCCGATTATTGGCTCTGGTCCCTTTGGGGTAACCGCTGATACCCAGTTGGCCACTTATCGACAATTTCATTTCATTGAACAGCGCGTTGTCCCGGAATACATATAAGTATAAACTTATCCCTTATCTTGCAACAGAATTAAATTAAACTTCCTCTTACATTCTTGAACAATCTTTGAGGTTTGCTTTTGCGTTCTCCAGAGCTTTCAGTGCAGCCTGACTGTCACTAAAGACTCCAATCTGTTTCCCGCTCATTCTCATCTCAATTATGCATTCTGCTACTATCAGAAGGGCAAAATTTTCCGTTAGGAAAACAGTTGCCGTTCCTCCCATTGCGTAATGATACTTATAACTATCGTTTAAGTGCCATCCGGCTACAGAACCTTATTCATTCTACCCATCGGTAAAGAAAATATCCATCAAACACTTTGAATGCACTCTCGATTACTCCATTGTCCCGCAATGCAAATTCATATCAAATTTCCTTCCAAATAAAGCTATGGGCATAATATCGTCCTTAGGTGCCAATAACAGTGGATACTGCTCAGATAGCATCTTAATGATTTCTCTATGTTCCGAAGCTCCGTCTGCGTGACAGAAACCATATTTATCGAGTCTACACATTGCTTTTATTACTTCCTGTTGGATCTAAGGGCAGCAAATCAAGCATAGCAATTAGAGCCTCGCCGGAGGTTGTACTCATGGCACCCGTATTGCATAAAAATACACTTCTTTGCTGTCTGTAGAGTTCCTGACGCGTGGATTTAACCATGGTCCGTCGCCACCAAACCACAGAAGCATAAGTGATGATTGGTCTGATAAGACCAGAACCCAGATTTTGCCAAAGGCTCTACGCCATTGTTGAAAAATCGTCAATGCGCGATCCACCCTCAGCGAATCATGTCTCTTCCCAGTTAATTTCAAGTCCAAGATGACTCGTAGATATTTAATTGACTGTCACACCTTTCAGTCCCGGAAGACTAAGGCCATCAAATTTCTGTTTTCTCGCGGACAAGACTACGGTAAGTGACGGTAATTGATGGAAAGACCTTGTCTTCTGCACCAATAATCGATTTTATCGAGAGTTTTCTGCGCTTTCAGACATTGTGCGCATATGCTTGGACATGAAATCCAAGTTGCTGCAGTTCCGTCAGCAAAGAATCTTCGACGAAGCACCCCAACATCGGAAAAAGAACACTCCCTTGGGGGCATCTTTGCTTGCACCTAATGGTAATTACATAGTTCGTCATTGTTCTCCCCAGCGGTTAGTCGGCAATTGGGTTTTTGAAGTAGTCGCTAAGCCAAAAATGGGCCTCATTCGACAAACCATGATGGCGATCGAGCGCAAGACGAAATTCACTTTTTGTATTTTTTTAAGAATTTTTTTTAAGAACTTTCACACGTTCAGCAAGTATGAAAAGTTGCACGATAGAATGTCGAACCTGGCAGAATATTTTGAGAATTTGATTCAACTTTAACAGCTGCTGAAACATAACAATTGGAATAGGTATCATTGCTATCTAGTCACTCTAAAGTATACGCCTATAGCGCAGAGGCGTTCGAGGCTCTACATGATTCTGTCAATCTGCTCCAACCTAACTTGCTATGTGGAAAGGAGTTTGCTAATCAGTAAATATTCTTTTGGATAAAAAGAACAACCAGACAACACTACACTTTGTTGGGTCGCCAGTCACTCTGCAGTTGCGTGAAATCAAAGAGCGAATGAGTGTGTGAGGAAAGGCAATGAGCTTCGCCTTCAACGAATGGTAGAGGACATATGCATTCCTCTAAACGAACTGCGCACTGCGATTGACTTGAGCGTAATCGTGGAAACAAATGGAAGGTGGTCTCTGACTACTAACTGCAGGAGACCCAGCAAAAATTGCTCTGACTAAAACTGAATCTGAAAAGGACAAAACATCTATTTAGACTCAACAGATGGGTGTACCTCACAATGACTTCTGCAGGAATTGTTGAGATCAAAAAGAAATGGAGTTGGTACAACATCTCTTCTGTGAATGTCCCGCACTTCAAACAAGCCGTGCCAAATATCTTGGCGATTATGTTATTGAAGGCCAGGGAAAGTTGCAAAATGTCTCACTAGCTGGACTACTGACGTTCTTAAACAGATCTATGCGGTTTAAGCAACTTAGTTAAAGGATGGAAATTAAGTGCAAGAATCACAACGGGCCTAGCGCCACCGAGAGTTTTGTCTTATACAAGCAACCTGGCCAACCTTATCTAAATATTCTTTTTAAATTTAGCTACCGAACCAACTAAAATACTAAAAAAAATTCAGCCAAAATGCAGTTAATCGATTTATTAAATTTTTTTATTGAAATTCCGCTTGATTAACTGATTGTACTCATAAAATTATTTTGAATAAGGAGGTTTAAAATGTAAATCGAGTTTTTGCACTCCGTTCACTCTTCTCTACGACTGAGTTGGTGGCATTGGCTTATTTTTCTTTGGCGGCGTTAGTGACTTCTTTGTTGGTTCAATTGATTTGCTATTATTATTTGGTTCAAGTTTATTTTTCTTTGGCGGTGTTGGTGGCTTCTTCGCGGTTTCAACTGATTTGTTATTATTATTTGCTTGCGGTGGTTTCTTGCCGGGTTGCTTCTTTACGACTGGAGGTGTAGGTTCTGGAGTGGGTGGCACTGGTACAGTGATGTCGGTTGATAGTACCTTCGATGGTTTAGGTTTGCCGGGCAGCGATGGCAACACTGATTCTTCTAGTTCTTTAGAATTGCTGGATTTCTCATCGTCGGTTTGGTCCGCATGTGGAAGTTCGCTATCGGGCTTCTCTAAGCTTGGTGGCTTTAGATGTTCCAAAATCGAAACTGGTGAGCTTTGTGAATTTTGTGAATTTTGTGAATTTTCAATTACTGGTGGTTGATCACCGATGGGATACAAGGGTTTTGGTATCTTCACATCATTAACTGATTCCTTTTCCGCGTGAGATGTTTGTTTAAATGAAGAGCTTAGTGGCAAAATTCCCACAGCTGGTGGTGGAATGAACCTTCCGGGTGTGGTGCACGCTTGTAGTACGAAAGTGAAAAGTTCACCAGGACCACAGCTCATTTTGAGCTGCCTACCTCCAACATGTGTGCACATGTAATATTCTGAATTACTGTGGTAACTCGGCCAACGTATGCCGATCTCATCACGATCGCATGACAATCGATAGTCGAAGGAGCCTTGTGCCACAACTGCCAGGCAGAGTGTCGTTACGGTCAGTGCAAATGCTAGTTGGTTGGGAAACAATGAAAAAGTTGAGTCATTCCTCGATTACGATTTCTGACCTTTCAATTTTATTACCTCTCATGTCTGGCTATATTTTATTCCTTGCGCTGTTGTTAGTCCTGCTGTCCGAACTATTCCAAGTGAAACTGATGGACTGTTCAATTTTTATATAGATCTCATTATTTATAGCAATTTTCTTTTTTCGGTGATTTTTTTTGTGCCTATTATTTAATAACAAAAATTGATGCTAAATAGATAGCGATCTGATTGATTTTGATTGTCTCGAAAAATTTTAAATTTTATCGCTATGATAACAATTGTTTGTGGGAAATTCCGTTCCAAGTTACAACTTTCGTAAAATTATACCATTGTGACTCATTACATATTCCTTCAACTTGTAAAACAGATGATGTTACTGAAAAGGTCGTGGCCGTACCCAAACTGAAACAAGAATTTCAACTGTCGAGAACAAGAATTTTACAATCGAAATTAATATATGCACGTGTAATTTGATACACAACATTTAACTTATCTGATAACGCTGATTGCGGCGATACGCAATTACGAGCAGTTGAGGCAGTACACACACAGGAACGTACGAAAACGATTTTGACCTTCTGTAAGCAAAACCACGTACAATATCTTCCAGCATTGCGGCACGTGGAAAACTTTAGCTACTTTGATAATACCACTTGATGACCCCTGACACAATTAAAAAATTTCCTAACTATAGGGAATATACCCACGCCTTTGTTTTAGACATCGAGAGTGCTTTCAATAAGAAATATCCGGAAGCAACTACAACTTCACTCACAGAGGTCAAAGTAATTAGTGCACTAGTCTCGTTTGCTAATCGGGCGGAGAATAAGCGCAGAATTAGGCGATTCATCTTAAGTATTAAGAAGTTTCCGATCCCCTACACCGTAGGGTGGGGTAATCACCCCACTTCTGTGTGACCTGGCAATTAATTGTCTCTTCCAGAGGCGCTGTACACAGCGGTCCTTGGCCGCAAAACTAATACGGCTATGCCAGATGACATTGCTGAACACCAGCAGCGCTGTCAGAATTGGGAAGGACCTCTCCGAGCCGTTTGATACCAAACGATGTTTCAGACGTCACCCCGTCTGCCGCTGTTGTGTGACTTCTTTAACCTGATGTTGGAGAGGATCGTACAAGCCGCAGAACTTAATCGCTCAGGCACAATTTTTTATAAGAGCGTACAATTGCTGGCGTATGCCGATGATATCGACATCATCAGCCTTAACAGCCACGCTGTTAGGTCTGCCTTCTCCAAATTGGATAAAGAAGCAAAACGAATGCGTCTGGTGGTGAACGAGTACAAAACGAAATCCAACGTAGAATCTCTCTTGCCATCAAGTGCTACTTTGGATTAAGTAGGCAAATGAGCACTAAAGTCCCCTCTCAACGAACAAAACTAACACCCTATAAGACTCTCAAAGATCCAGCGACTACGCTGGCTGGGTCATGGTGGTAGCGGAGGAAGAGGAAGGCCTCCTCTACATTGGAAAGATCAGGGCTTGGTTTCAATTGGTGTATCCAATTGGCGCCGGTTAGCACGATTAATTTAAGAAGAAGAAGAAGTACATAGCGGTCACATTCTACGAATGAGCAACGATGAGCTATAAAAAAGATCTAGGAAAGAAATCCACAAGGCAGCAGAAGAAGAGGCCGGCCGAGAAAACGAAGGAGAGATGACATTGAAGGCGACTTTGGAGCTATGGGCATATCTGATATCAAACGAAAAACTGATGACCGAGTGACGTGGAGACAATGCAATGGTTCGGAGCAATGGTTCACCCCGAACTGTGATGCTATGATGATGATGTACACAGCGGGAGTTAGACCTATTCTCTTCTATGATATTGTAATATGGCGAAAAGCCCTTAAGAAAACTGTGGAAATTGAAGGGCTGATAAGGTATAAAGATTCGCATCTGTTTTCATAACTGGTGCAATGTCAACCTCACCATCAATAGCATTGTATGCGACGGTCAGCCTCCCTCCCTAGCGTCCACCGTAGCCGAAAGGAATGGTACATGACTACCATTCGAAATGCGTAGATTCGTATCTCCGTGCATGAATACGGAAGATTTTTAGACAAAGTTGTTTCTAATATTGTTTGCAACGCAGAAGGCAATAGCACACATCCGAGTGTATTTCTGCTATGAAAAAGTAGCTCATGAACTGTAGGTCCCTCCATTTGTGGTGTACATTCACCACAAATAGGAGGACGAGCTCGGCCAAACACCCTGCCTTCCAGTAGAACTGCAGTCAAAATATATCACCAGCAGTGCAGCAATAAGAATTAACACCGTAGTAAGACTCTAAGAAGCATTTCGGAGTTTCTCGGACCGATGAACTATGCACACCCGCCTACAATTGCGATCACAACGTTCACGACCATTCTACCTTCAAAATAACAGTGGGAATAGGGCTATGTAAGACAGGGCGAGTCAATCCATGTATAGACATATGTATAGCTTGAAACTCGTGCCATCTAGAGTAGGCTGAGCGGACGTGTATATTCCGAATATCAGAAGATCTCCCTTTGGGCTCACTGACTACTGCAGTGTTTTCCAAGCTGAATTGGTAGTAATAAAAAAACCGTGACCTAAAGATGATATCTAAATTTTCAACCCTAGCTAGGGGGCGATAAAATATCTCACAAAGCAGTCGACAGTTTCTAATGTAGCCATGAAATGCCGCACATCTCTTAACGAATTGGCTGGGTCATTCCACCTAAAATTCACATGAGTTCCTGGCCATTGTGACATTGAGAGAAACTACAAGGCCGATGAACCAGCGAGAAATGACGCCCAACTGAATGATAAGTACACAGACAATGACATAAGTATACCCTCACAGACACTTAAGCTACTTATTTTGGAGAAAATTGTTAGAACAGCGAATGAAAGATGACATAACAAGCCCACCAGCGAAATCGCCCGACAACTGTTAGGCATTGTCTGGCAAGCTGTTTCTCACCAAGGAGCATTCATTAAAGGTGATAGCACTAGACCAACAACCATGTTTTGTGCGTCAGAGAAAAGTATTGGCAAAGTGGAAAACAAAGAATGAATTCGTCTTGTTTCATTTTGTGCTGACAGCCACATGGACACGGCGAAAGAAAAAAAAAACAAATCAGCTGATTTACCAATACCACCTTTAATAGATTCGCCTTGGATTCTAACCTAATACAGCCTCTAGGTATTACAAAATATGTCCTATTCGCAGAATCTGGGGCAAAGGACTTATATCTATTTGCTTAGCTGCAATCTCGACTAAAACAAAAAAATAAAATTTAAGTTTGTAGAAGCTTTGAAAGAGAAAGCGGAACGCAGCCAGCACTGATAGAAGAAGGCTTTCAGCACTATTTCGAATAATGGAAAATTGGAATGAAGCATCCAAATTCTTTGCACACAATTAGATTTCAAGCATAGTCTTAGTTCTTTGTCATTATGTTTCGCTTGTAAGCTCTTATCGAAGTGTAATCAGTTATGTGCCTGTACAAACTCATTTCTCTCTTATCTAGTTCCGGTTGAAAGCAGAACTCAACTGTGTATCTTTGTATGTAGTCGTACTTACAAATGTTTGGTTATCAGAGTAGATATGGCACATATATAAATTTTAATGAATGAAACCCATTGAACTGATTCAAAAACAATTTTTCCTTTTAAAATTTTCAAGTACATGGCTAGTGCTAGACATTTCTTAAGCACATCATCGATTCTAAAGAATTTCAGGTTAGTTCACATATTTTTAATGAACTAGAAAATAGATTTTTTATGTTTCGAAAAAGTTTCTACTTACATACTCCGTTGGAAAATTATAGCACCACCACATACAATATGTATGTGCATATTTACAAGTTTTAACTATTGTATTTGTTTATTTTTCAATATTAATTTATTTTATTTTTTAGTATTATTTTGTTTTATTGTACTTTTTATTTATTTTCAAATATTTATTTATTTAATTTTTTATATATATTTTTAATATTAATTTATTTTATTTTATAATATTGTATAATATTCAATTACTTTATTTTTCATTTATTTTTAGCATTTTAGCATTAAATTATTATATTTTTTGCTTGTTTTTTTTTTAATTAATTTATTTTACTTTAAATCTATTTTTCAATTTTAATTAATTTAATTTTTCATTTATTTCTCAATATTAATTCATCTTATTTTTTATTAACTTTTTAATGTTAATTAATTTTTTTAATATTAATTTATTTAATTTCTCATTCATTTTTTAATATTAGCTGATTTTATTTTTTATATATTTTCTCAATATTAATTAGTTGTTTTTATTTAGTTCTTAATATTAAATTACGTTGTTGTTGTTGAAGTGGTTGAGTATTTCCACTGAAATAATCCTACTTAATGACCAACACCGTTTTACTACCACTGTCCTCTATGTTTTTTTTGTTTTTGTTCCAAGTCAGATCCATTTAGTGAGGTCCAAGTATAGCAGCAAATTCTTTACCTCGATGTTGAGATCTCATTAATTTGCTGTAAAAAAGGCTTACCGAAGGAGCGGAATCGTGCTCTAGCTAGCCCGGGACATTCACATAAGTAGTGGAAAAGATTTTCCTTCACCCTTTCCGCTTGACGGCTTCTGCAGATGGTATTGAAGGGAGGTTGCGTCTGGCTGCATGATCCCCTACTTTCCAATGACCGGTAAGGGTTGCAGTGATACGTGGAATGTTTGGTCGGGAACATCCTAACAGGTGATTCGTCCTTTGGATTTTGTGACGGTCATGTGTTTTTTATTGCAATACATGTAATTACTTGCTTCCATCTTCTTTCGGCTAAAACATGATAGTGTGAAGCAATGGATGCTTTTATTGTGTTCATTGGGGTGGAGACTGCCACCGCCTTTGTTAGGTCTAGTGACGAACCTTTTCTTACTAGCTCATCCACTATCTCATTACCCCGTATGTGCCTATGACCGGAAACCCCAATCAGATTAATTTCAAGCCAATGACTAAGTAATTCTAGTTCCTCTCTACACTGTAAGACTAGTTTGGATGAAATGGAGTTGGATTCTAAGGCCTTGATAGCTGTTTGATTGTCTGAAAAGATAGCTACTCTTGTAGCAACTTCCTTGTAGAGTTTTAGGGATTTGTATGCTTCTCTGATCGCTAAAAGTTGTGCCTGGGTATAGGTTGAGTGGCTCCGAATGGAATCCAGCTTCTACACCACAGTTCATCTTAGAAACGTATCTTCCAATCACCTCCTCCCTTTGCTCCATTCGGCTCTCGGTGGAAAACGTACCGTAAATACTTTCTTGAAGTTAAGGTCGGGGACTTTATAGTCTGATCTGTTTTTGAGCATTGAGGGTCCCTCTAGGAGGATCTTACTGAGACCGTACGACCTTGTTGTTCAGCTTCCTATGTCCCTGAGTCTCACCGCCCTCCAAGTACTGATTGTTTTTAAATGTCAGTCTAATGGTAATAGATGAGTTAGTACATTGAGCGCTTCAGTAGGACTGGTTCTAAGCGCTCCTATAGTTAAGATACACGCTGTTCTTTGTATCTTTCTCAGCTTGGTTTGGTTGTATTTCTTTTCTGTTGCGGGCCACCAGTCTTGTTTGGAGATCCCATTTTTTACCCGACATTCTCTTATTTGTGTAAAATGCTATATTCGCTTTCTTTATCCTGTACTCTACGTTAGACTTCCAGGTAAGTTTGGAGTCTAAGATATCATAACACCAAAGTATTTTGCCTGTTGGGTTAGCGTAAGACTAACGCCGTTTAGTTTTGGGCGATTAAAGTTTGGTATCATGTTTTTCTTAGTGAATAGCATCAGTTCGCTCGGGTTTACATTTAAACCATAGTCTGTGGCCCAATTGCTGAGTAATACCAGAGCTCCTTCCATAATCTCACTGATCGTCTACGTTCGCCACTACTTTAATTCCCTTTCGGTTGAATTTGGTAAGGATATTGTTGAAACCTCATGAAGAGCTGGTTCAGTGTTTGGTCCCACCAAATACATAGCATAACCTTCGCAGCGTGAATATTCGACCGAGGCGACGACGTAGAAGTATGACCGGGCAGTCCCCATGACATTCTTTTCTGTGGATTGCTGCAATGAATCCATTTTTCATCACCCGTCACGATGCGATGAAGAAAACTCTTCCTTTTTTGCCGCTGGAGCTCTGGTTCACAGGCGAAAAAACGACGTTCAACATCCCTTGTTTTTAACTCATAAGGAACCCAAGTCTCCTGTTTCTTAATCATTCCTAAAGCTTTCAATCACTTTGAAATAGATTTGCGGGTAACTCCTAATACTGAAGCAAGCTCTTCTTGCGTTTGACACGGATCCGCATTAAGCAATGCCTCAAATTCAGCGTCTTCGAAGGTTTTTGGCCTACCTTCTCGCGGACAGTCGTCAACATTAAAATCACCGTCATTGAAGCGACGGAACCAATCTCGGCTCATTGTTTCACTTAAAGCAGCATCTCTATAAATTTTTGTAGCTCTTGGTGCGCTTCAGCCGCCGTTTTTTTCGAATGAAAGAGGAAAATCAACACTTCCCGCAAATTACGATTATTCGACACAAAATCTGAAATTTTCACAAAACCAAAATTATATGATACCAAAACAAAATCAGTAATGTGTCGCAGCAATTTGTTTACCATATGTCTAAGCTTGGCTTACGACATTTAGGTTATGTTAGAATCGGCTAGCACACACGGCTGACGGCATCTATTGACAAACAGCGGGAACTTAGTTGCGCACCTAATATGAATAAATTTTTAAACGAATGAATTTTTAAAAACAATAAAGCCTTTTCATTATTATTTTACTGTGTTTTCATTATTCATTATTAGGGGTACCGTTACATTGTTCTTGGCGAATTCGACAGAATTAGTAATTTGGGTGATGTCAGCGCAGCAAATAAACAAACCTTTGAATTTTAAATTAACCAAATAACAAAAATGAAATGCTGCGTGATGAATTGTGAAAGCTCGAATGATAATGCCTGCAAATATAGTTTTTTCATTGTTTTCTACTTTTTTCGTTTATTCTGCCACTGCTTTTAATTTATTTTGTTTCAGTGCTGACGTCATGACCACGCCGCAATTTTATTATTCTGTTATTCTTGGATTATTTCCAATAGTTTTTTTTTTTCTTTTTTAATTATGTTTATGGGCGAGTACTAATTTTCGCACCTTCTTCCGCAGGCCTACAACTATTGGCTGAATGATATGTACATGGATGTGCGTTTACCGTTGCCAATCAACTCAAATCCCGGCATGGTCATGCCACCCATGCGTTTCACAACGGTGCATGATGTGGCTCGCTTTGCAGCATTCCTATTGAGCGGCATCATGAATCATAAGGAACTAGTCGACAGGTATGGACACACACACCAGTCTATATATGGTTTGGGGAAAAGAAATCTATTATTATGGTTTACTGTTTTATGGTCGATCTTCAGCTCCTGGGCGATGCCGGTTATTTCTATGATTTAATCGACATATTCGAGAGTATCGAGATTTTATTTAACATCAAATATGCCTGAATGGAATCGAGAACCAAATTGCACGTAATTAGCTGTTACAGTATCGGCACTATTCACAATTTCAGCGGCCTGGCTTGCATTTTCGCCTTATCAAAGAAGAACTGTAAAATGTACCGAATTTTATTTTTGTTGACTTCCATTGTTAACACCCTGTAACTCACAACTGAATTGAACAAAAACACTTGAACATTTTTTTTTTGTGTGAAATCTCACCTTACCAACGAGCATCAACCTTAAATTGTTTGATCGATACTTTACGAGATATCGATCACTACAACCATCTATCGAGAAAATGATGGATTTCTTTTTCCCCAAACTATGTAATATACGCACTTAAATACAGCCACAACAAATATTATTTATTTTCCATTACAGTGGCAATCTACCCATCGATCGCGCAGGTTCACGTGAGAAGAATCAACCACTCTGCATGGCACAGTACTATCGCCCATTGGGTTCATGCCGAATACCCGGAATAGAGCGTGACGCACAATATATAGCAGAGCGTGGGGAGAAAAGTGACGAGCATGTCGTTGTCATATGTCGCAACCAAATGTATTGCATCCAACTGAAGACCAAGGATCGTGGCAGAATATCGGAGAATGAGCTCGCTTCAAATATTTTATATGTACTGAGCGATGCGCCATGCTTGCCAACCAAACCGCCACTAGTGGGTCTACTTACCACCCAGGAACGTCAACGTTGGGGCGTAAATCGCAAGCTACTACTCGAGAACGAAGTCAACCAGCACAGCATTCGATTGATTGAGCAGGCGGTGTGCTTGCTATGTCTCGATGAGCCGCTACCAAATACCTTCAACGCCTACACTTTTACTGGTGCGACGCCGACGGGCTATATGGTGGGTGATCGCGATGATACGAATATGCTGCACGAAATGATACATGGAGGTGGTAGTGGTTACAATACGGCCAATCGTTGGTTCGATAAAGCTCTTCAGATAATCATTTGCACCGATGGTACTTGGGGCATTAACTATGAGCATTCCTTCTCGGAGGGTGACGCAGTTATAAATGTCATAGAGAAAGTCTACAAAAATTTAGAGGAGAAGCAATTGGCATGCAATAGTGCGCTGTCACAACCGCCACCTGAGCGAATACCTTGGGTTTTATCACCGCAGTTGGAACAAAGTATTAAAGAAACTGCACTGGCTTTCGATAAGTAAGTGAACTAATCTAGGGCGCATACTAGGATGTTCAATAAGTTTTGCGGTTCATTAGGAGAGGGCAGGCCCTAGATTTTCTTTTGTTTTGTTATGTTGGTATACTCTTTATCTGAAGTGAAGAAGTTTCATTTCGATCAGTTAATTTATTCTTTGTTCGCAAACCATTTAGTATCGACATGTCACAGTAATTTCTACAATGGAAAAAATTAAATATCGTGCAGTGATTGAATTTTTAGAAAAATAGATTGCTGAAAGCTCTAAAGATAACCCACGTCAAGGACGTCCAAAAACAGCAACAGTTCAGAAATCGTAGCAAAAATACAGGATCTCATTCTCTAGGCATCTCATTTTGCAGTGTAAGCAATATTTTGGCTAAAGTATTGGGTTTCAGAAAGCTGTGCGCACAATGGATGCAGCATTCGCTAAAAATGGAACAAAAACACATTCGAGTGCGACTTTCTCCGCAACATTTAGACCGTTTTTGACAGGATTTTGTCCTTACTGTTGACAGTTATGATTTCGAGGTTGTAACAGACTTTGTATATTTAGAATCTCTCTTGCCACTTTGTACTAAGTAAATAACTGAGTAGTAAAGTACTCTCTCAACGAACAAAACTAACATACTACAAGGGTCTCACCATGCCCGTCCTAACGTATGGCGAAAAGCGTGCACGGTGACAATATCTGTTGTGGTGTCCTTGGAATGCTTAAGAACAAGATTCTGCGGAGGATTTTCGGACCTTTGCACGTTAGCGACGGCGAATATTGCAGGCGATGGAACGATGAGCTGTATGAGCTTTACGAGGATATAAACATAGCGCACCGAGTAAAGATCCGGCGGCTTCGTTGGCTGGGTCATATTCGATGTGGTATCAGCTGGAGGTAGCAGATGAAGAGGAAGGCCTCCTATGCGTTGGAAAGATCAAGTGGAGATGGACTTGGCTTCACTTGGTGTGTTCAACTGGCCTCACTTTCGACTGCGTCCGAATTCTTTGACATAAGCCTCATCTAGGTTCCTGGTCACAGTGATATTGCGGGAAACTGTGAGGCGGATGAGCTGGCCCGACAAGGGATATGTGAGGTGATTTCCCCGCGAAGGGAGAGAATTGAGATCGTCCTCACTACCTGCGGACTGCTCCTGGAAAAATGGGCTTGGTGCCAACTCAGCGAGCGTTGAGCAAGTAAACAAACTTGTAAGGTCGCAAAATCCTTCTGGCCACGTGTGGATCGGGAGCACTCGGTTGAGCTTCTGAGGCTGACAAAATATCAGCTCTAGAATCTCACAGGACATTATGCCCGAGGATTGCTGTAAGACTTGGAGTTACCTCGAGTCCTGTTTACGTATGGAGGATGAGGTGGAATCATCTCAGCACCTCTCCTTAGCTGCCCTGCTTTGACGGGGTTAAGATCCAAGCAGCTTGGCTCTTACTTCTTTGCTACGTCTGCTGATATAGCTGGCGTTAACATTGAAAATCTGATGAATTTCATAAGCATCACAAAACAGTTGACGCAAACTCAGCAAAGTCCTCGTTCAAAATCCACACACTCTAAACCCATTCTCCTAACCATCCCACCAGCACCTCTCCCTGCCCTCGCCTTTCATCCCATCGGTTTTCTCTATCACCTCACCTCCTTCATAATGATATCACAAAGGACTAAACCGTTTTTCTTCGTCCAAGTGTGCTCATTCCTTGGGCAACCATTCAAACCTAACCTAACCAACTTGCGCCGATTAGCACGAGGAAGAAACGACTGGCGCGAAGAAGAAGAAAATCCATCAATTAAAGTTCGAATTGTTGGAGCATCCATCATATTCAAAAGATTCGGCCCCTAACGACTTCCATCTGTTTCCACACCTAAAAAAATAAATACTTGGAAAGCGTTTTTCATCAAATGATAAGGTCATAACAGCTGTGGAATCATATTTTGCAGCCCTTCCAGATTCTCACTTCAGGGATGGAATTCACAAATTGGAATCTCGTTGGAACATAGCTATTGATATTCACGGAGACTATATCAGGGAGATTATACTTCAAACCATAAAATTGTGTTTTTCTTATTGAACCGCAAAACTTGTTGAACAACCTAGTACATGCATGCATAAATGTGTAGAAAAAAAAAGTGAATAAAGATGTATTTAACCACCTTCGATATTTGAATTTTCAGAGCGATTGGGGACTTAGATTTGTATGTGTATCGCTACAAAGGTTATGGAAAAAATTTTATTAAAAAATGCAAATGCAGTCCTGATGCCTTCTTACAACTCATCCTGCAGTTAGCCTACTTTAAGTAAGTGTGAAATGTTCAGCAGTTATGTTTCTCTGACATGTTTATTTTTTATTATAAATTTTGCAATGTTGCTTAAACCAGATTGTACGGTCATTTGGTAGCCACATACGAGAGTGCTTCCACGAGGCGCTTCTTGCTGGTAAGCTCAAACCAACAATATTAATACAGCGTGGCGCAAAATTAAACACCCTGTTGGAATATTTACAAATTTTACAAATGGCGTCGTACGTCAAACATATTTGACACTTGTGAATTAGACACCTGTAATCTAGGAACAAAAAAACAATGAAGCGCGCAAAGGCCGAAATAAAGATTTCCAACTAAAAACTAAATTTAATTTTTCTTATTTAGCGAAAAATTTATTCAAGAACAAAATTGGTTGATTTGTTTTGCGCCACCTTACATAATATGACTCAATGCTTCCACTTAGCCACTTTTTTATTTAAAAATTCATATCTCGTTTTTTATCTCAGGGTCGTGTCGATTGCATTCGAGCTTCGCACAAAGAGGCTCTCGATTGGGTTACAGCCATGTGCCAAGGTGAGGGCGCAAATGTGCCCTTGGAAAGTGAAGGCGAGGACGATGATGAACGCAAAGTAAAATTCAGCATTTATGATGTAAGTCTGCGTGAACAAACCCCCCAAAGATATGCGCCTAATATTTTTTTGTTTATTTTGTTTTGAGTAGAAAAATAAGCTCAGAGAACTTTTCCGTATCGCCTGCAATCGCCAAACTGAAATTATGATTCAAAATATACTGGGTCATGGCATCGATATACCGTTGTTGGGCTTGCGCGAATCCAGTAAAGTATTCAACAACGGTCAGGTGCACGAGCTCTTCAACCATGAAACATTCAAAACTGCCAATATTTTTCTGCTGAGTACAAGTCAGGTATGTGGGCATAAAGCCTTCCTCCAGGTCAGAGTTAATCCTTGCCAATTTTTGAATTATTCATTTTTTTATTCACACAAAAGAACGCACACAAAGAGAGAAGTTGAGTAGGGAAAATGTGACAAAGAATTAATTTAACCAGTTTTCGTCTATGTAAATTTGGTTAAAATTGCATAAGAAAACAAAAAAATTTCACTTATGTATCTTATAGATAAAATAGAATAGCACAGAGCACTACATGCACACAAGGGTTGCCTTTTATATTTTGCGCCCTATATTGAAAACACATCAAAATAATAATAAAAATGGCTTCATTATTTTTCGCAATATTCTCCTTGAGAGTCTCAGAAATGGATACCCCCAAAACGAGCTGTTTAAAGGCATCAACGGCTTCTGTATGCGTTTAAAAGCGTTGATTTATGTGCCAAATCAGCGCTGCAAGGTGGATGATCCACTAATTCGATCTTTTGAGTACTCGCGATGGTCTAGATAAAGGATGATTCGCCTTCGGGGGTTGGTTTTTCTTAATAATCCGAAAACTTCTGGCAAACAAATGGTTGACTGTTTCAAAATTCTCTAGTCGTACAGTTGAGACATATCCAGATTTTCCAAAGGAACAGACGTCCATTTGCTTTGACCTGCAAAAACTTTTGCTGGGTTAAGCTCTTCTTGGAACTCCAATACTGTCGATTCACAAAGGTCACGTTGAAATTCATTGTACCAGCATTTCACAGTGGCTAAGTGTGGTGCTTCAACGCCCAAACTCAAAGTAAGTCGATTAATGCACTCTTGAATCGATAATCCACGTCGAAAATCGTAATAATTCCTCGCTCGAAAATTTTCACGAGTTAATTCCGTCTTTTGTGAGAAATGAATTTGTCAAGTCCCTGAAAAACGAACAAATAAAACTCATAAGTGAAAATTGTATATATAAGCTGATATTAAAAAAGACCACACTTTTCGATAAAAATAATGATTTACAGGGTGCAAAATATAAAAGGCAAAACTGATATATAACAAAAATCTTCAATAGAGTTGAGGGGAAGATTAATTCCATTTCAATGGTTTTCACAGAGATTTCTTATTATTTTTCAGGAAGGTTCAAGGTTCAATATTTTCCACCTTGCCAATTGGAATCGAGCATGCCACTCGCAAATTAGTAGTTTCTCAGAACTAAGATGGTGTGGGGGTTATTTTTGGCACCTTGGGGTAGCTTGATCTCAGTATCTGAAGCATCCTCTTCTCAGTTGTCTTTCTGTCGTGAGACTAAAGTTCATACGCTGTGATTCTTATTGGGCCATCGTAGCGCTGTGATCCTCCCTTAGTTTTTTTTTTTTTGCTGCTGGAAAGTCCATTTCAGCCAACGTTGAGCGCTACAGAGGTGCTCTACACGATTTCTTGTAACCGAAAATTGAAGACATGGACTTGAAAGATCGTAGGGCAGGATGGCGCACCATGGCACACAGCCCATGCCACCATCGGTATTTTGGCGTTCAACAATCGTCTTACCAGCCGTTTCAGCGATGTCAATTAGCCACCTCGAGCTGTGATTTGATGCCGTTAGTCTTTTTTGTTTTTTGGGGGTGCCGTAATGGATCGATGTTATGCGAGCAAACCATTAACGATTCAGATCCTTAAGATGAATATCGAGCAAGCCATTCGTGAGATAGAGCCAGAAAACGTCATCAAGGCTTTGGAAAACTGGCTTAAAGAATGCGCTATTGCGAAACCAACCGAGGCAGCCACATGAATGAAGTCGTTTGCCGTAGCGAGTAGTACATTTGAACTACATGCGTATTCGTACAAGTAAATTCGAATTCTATGCAACTCGCATTTTCGATTATTATTGGGCCCATTGACGTTTAGAATTAAACGTGCGTAAAACATAGAGCGAAACTTGTAATAAAATAAATAGATTAATAGAATAGATGGACTTACATTCTAATTTGAACAGTCTGGATTTTTACGTAGCGGGTCCCAAACCCAGCGCACAACCAGATTTCCTGGGTTGATTCACCTTCTCGTTTTAGCTCGCTCTCAAACTGTTGTTCGAGAGCTACCCAGAGGATATTTGGACGAAGCGCGGAAGTTGTGAACTACTTGGACCGTATTCAGAAGAACCGTCCTGACCACTCATTTCCCACTTGCGTGGACTTCTGCACACGGAACCATTCTTCATGATATTATCTAGGAAGCAGCTTTTAACCGATGTTAATCATCGATAAAAGTGTCAGCCTTGACATCCAACAAAGTATCTTTCTTGCCAACAAGTGCTACTTTGAACTAAGTAGGCAATTGAGTAGTAAAGTCCTCTCTTAACGAACAAAACTAACACTTTATAAAACTCTCATTGTGCCTGTCCTATCGTATGGCGCAGAAGCTTGGACGATGGCAACATGCAAGAGGCGTCTCTTAGAGTGTTTGAGAGAAAAGTTCTGCGCAAGATTTTTGAATCTCCGCACGTTGGCGACGAGGAGTGTCGTAGGCTATGAGCATAGCACAGCCAATGAGCTGGCATAGCACAGCCAATAAAGATCCAGCGGCTTCGTTGGCTGGGTCATGTCGTCCGAATGGATAGGAACGCTTCGATACTGAAAGTATTCGATGCGATACCAGATAGTGGTAGCAAAGGAGAAGGAAGGCCTCCTCTTCTTTGGAAAATCAAGTGGAGAAAGACTTGGCTTTGAAAAAGAAACGACTAGCGCAATTTCTTAAGCTCGGCTAAAATCGCTCAAGAAAGGGGAAGGAAAGACATACATTCTGCATGCTTTCTTGGCTGAAATCCAAAACTCTCTCTCATGCTTTTAGATTGTGAAAATCGCTGTATCAAGTCAAAGAGACAATAAATTGATAAAAAAACGCTTTGCTCGAAAAAGCCTTGTCGCTTTTATAACTTTGAAACGTACCTTGTACTTCTGTTTTTGGTAAATTTAGAATAGGTTTTAAAAATATTTGCAATTTTACATAAATATATCGGGTGTTTTTTTTTTAGCTGCATGACAATGGCGGCATCATCGGTCCTTACTTCTTTCGAAATAAGTAAGGAGCTGCTGTTACGGTGAATAGCGAGCGCTATCGAGTCATACTGACTGAATTTTTGTTTCCAAAAATTATTCAACTAAACATCGTCGACATTTGGTTCCAACAAGACGGCGTAATTGTCATAAAGCGCGCTCAACAAGCGATTTAATGCAATATTTAAGCCACCATTCAGGCCATACGGCCAGATTTATTGGAAAAGTAGTCAAAAATTGGACTGATCGAATGGATATCACATTTAAAAAATAAATGCCATGAAATTATCTACGAGGTTATAAATAATATAATAAAAAAAGATTTTGCCCTATCATTTTAATTTCTCAAGTTTAAAAAAAGAACACCCGATGTATGCTAATAATATTGCTGGGAAGACTCTTTGGGAGCGTTCTTATTCTAAAATCTTTCTGTTTGTTTAACAGGCTCGTTTGAATTTTGTAGTTATTCTAATGTATCCATTTAAATTATTTTCACAATTTTTGTTTTTTGTTTAAACGCATGCAAGTGAAATCACTAAAAATAGCTCAAATACTTGCTACAACAATATTCACATGCACTTCTTGTTTTTGTTATAATTACAAGTGCACAGTTTTTTGTGCGTTCCTACACTTTGGTATTTCAGTATTACACCCAAGGACACTTAAATCTAGCACACCTACGCACATACATATTGCACATATGTGTATGTATATGTATATCTCTTGCACCGCACCGAACAGCACTTCATTGCACCGTAGGCTCACTCTGCACCGTCAAATAATGCTAATGCACCACGCGCACTCGAGCTTAGCGAAGCACTCACTCACTGTACGAATTGGCGTACACGCATACCTACGCACCTATGATGTGTGCGGCAAATGTGGGAGTAGTTGTATGTAAGTTTTTGTATGCAACTGTTTTACCACTATAGAAAGTCAAATGTGCCATATATCCACAAATGTACTTATTTGCCTACATACAGACATACACATAAATTCACCAGTGTGTTTTTCGCAATAATTCTTAGGTGGCCACTAAGTCGGATGCTTTCATGGGCTATGGCCCAGTAACGCCACGCGGCTATGGATGCTCCTATAATCCGCACGTAGATGAAATTATCTTTTGCATATCCGCTTTCTACAGCTGCGAGGATACGAACACAACGCGCTTTGCCAAATCGCTGAAAGAGTCGCTGGACATGATGAAGGATCTAATGAAAGATGAATCAGTGCAGAATGACTGAAGAAGTGAAGAAATGTAGAAAACGCGAAGCACTGTGCTAACAACACAATGCGGCAACATACATACATATGTATTAGTGAGTGTTAATAGTGACAAAAGTGCAGCAACCGCAAATAAGATGCGGTCAGCAAACAATACAACAAACATATCAGCATACGTACCTTAACGTTGTAGTAAACGTCGTTGAATTTAGTTAAATGTATTATACGTATATACAATGTATTATATACATACATACCCACATATATTCAAAAACATACTTATAGATATCCATATTTAGTATGCATACATACTTATATACATCTGTATGTACTAGAGAAATTTATAAAACTGTTGAAAGTCTTCTTGTTGATTAAAACCAAATATTGTAGGCAAGAGAAAAAACGAAAATAGTCCAATACACAAACAAAAGCTATTAACTTAAGAGAACGAAAAGCAAACGATTGCCTTCGAAAAAATTGTAATGCAATAAAGTCATGAAGAAAAAAATCAAGCGTGCGATAAGTAACAAGAAAATATGTATAAACCTGTATGTATAAAAATATGGTATTCAACCTAGAGAATTATTAAACTGGCGACACTTGCTATTGGGTAAGAAATGCCACAGTGTTCCTACTTTTTGGACGTATTTTTCCCCCTAAGCCTCCTAAGCAATTTACACTCAACACTTCGAGGAAGAAAGTAGCAGAACTCAAACTATCCTTACAGCAACATAGCGCCGAGAAGTTGATAGTTCCTTATTTGGGTTTCAAGAAGACAGTAAAGTAGTTTAATTTATGCTAAAGAAGAGCTAAGAGGTGCTTCAGCTGGAAACCGTAAACACTGAAAGGAGATGTGAAGAAAATACTTCAGTATGCCAGAGGTGATAATGTACAACAATAGAACGAAATGGGGTGTGTTATATTGAAGATGAGATCCGTGCACGGTAAAAAACCAAATTGTGAGGGGAACTTTGGCTGCCACGTAATGGGAATGATTCGCCAGCTGAATTCTGCACCTTCATTTTACACATATTCATCTCACTCATCCAATCAGTCGTTGTTCAATGAAGCAACATGAGCCAAGGCTGTGTTTTTCGTATATCACTAATACATTCTTAGTTTTTTGGTAAACAAACCGATTCTTAACACCTACTACGTCAGCACATCAGCTGATTCTGTCAAATTCGCTGAAAGCCAACTAACGGTATGACGCCAGAATTTGACAGAATCACAGGGAATCTGTTTCCAAAAAATATTAAATTGTGTTGGTGATATTCGAAAAAATCAACCAATGAGAGTTCGTTACCGTCAGAATAGCGACTGATTGGACGAGTATGTGAATGCATGCAGAATACGGCTGCCGAATCTCCTAAATGACGTGACAGCTAAAGTTCCCCTCACAATTTTTTTTTTACCATAGTTAAAGAGTAATCCTTGTAAATCGATTATCCTTGGTGTGAAATGAGTGAACAGAAACCAACGGCCCTGTGACGTGGCAGCCAAAGTTCTCCTTATAATTTTGTTTCTCACAATAGCTAATGGCCAAGCTTGATAAATCTGTCATACTTGGATCTGTACCATCTATTCAAGGGCTCGGGCAACAAGAAGATGTTTTTTATAGTAAGCCTTAAAAGAACTTTATGTATGTATCGTGATGCTGCAGATAATTCTTGAATAACCTGTGAATTGAACTGTTTGACACTTTTTAATCGGTAGCGAGCATTCATGTTTGCAAGTACCTAGCGAGTAACGCCAGATTATGAGGTTATCTATAACTCAAAATGTTAGTAAATAATTATGAAACTGCACGGTGGCAACACCGACTCTGTATCAAGATGCAAAATATATTGAATCATTCTGAGCCCAAAAGTGTAATAAGTTCGTCTACCAACTAACAGAAAACACATAATATTAGACCCATTGTAGGCGCCAGAAACTTGGTTGGTGACAACATCAGTTGAAGCAGCCCTTAGACTATTTTATGAAAACTTGCGTATTATCGCGCACCGAAGAGGATCATATCGTCCGCTGACAAATGTCAAATGTCGAGTTTCCCCTTTTTTTTTAATTTTGCTCAAATTAAAGCTTGGAATTTTTCCTTCAAAATGATATCTAACTATTTAAGGCGAAAAAAATGCATGACCGAATTTTGATCCTGCGCGCACTCTTCCGCTACAGCGCGGTGCAATCGATCAATCAACACTATGCAACAGCCGTTTTGGGGGCGTGATAATTCCAACGCTGGATGCAAAACTTAGAGGCATATAGTACAACCTCAAAATCGTTTGCATTCTTTGGGCAAATTTCTTTGCTATGCTCATTTTAAACTTACAATTTACATAAGTGTTTTTAGAATAAATGAGAAAAGGATTAAAATGCATTTCGCAGAGAAATATATTGTAAAGGTATATAGTAAAATTTTACAAGGAATAATTTTGTAGAACATTTTAACCCATTGGCTCTCTCACGAAAGGGTAATTTTTATCCCTTTTTTAGACAGTCGAATAAAATGGCGTATTGAATTTCGCTAGAGGGTGTAAATGTACTAGAAAATTATTTGCCATAAAATTTTACCAGGGGTCACCTCAGACAAAATCTTTGTAGAAAGATATCTGTAAAAGTTATCTGTAAAAGTTATCTCCTGAAAAAGCTCCTTATAAAAAAACATTTGTAGTTCATAAGTCCCTCCATCTGTGGAACTTCAACAAGACGCACGCCACAAATAGGAGGAGGAGCTCGATCAAGCACCTAACAGAAGTTATTTATTTATTTATCTGCAAGTCCACAGTTGGAATCCTTCCGCCACCAGAAAAATACACTCAAATTGTTGCACAGTGAAATAAATAAATTTACAAGACTTTTCTTCTAGTCACTGTACGTTGAATATAATTGAGTATAAAAATATAGTTAAAATTAAAAATAACACAGGCCTGCGAAATTTAACTTTTTTCAGTTTCTAGAATGGCTGTACTTGTTTCTTGTAGTTTTTTATGCGCTGAAAACGAATCTGACCTTCAAAATGCTCCATCATGTCAGGATTTTTGGTAAATGAAGCCTAAAAGGTCAAAAAATGGCCATTTTAGCCATTTTTGATCATTTTTTTGGGATAGAAAATTTTTTTTTTCAATTTTCGACGAAAAGGTCGCATAGTACAACTCTTTAGCTTTAAAACCCATTTTTTTAAATTATTGTACGATTTTTTAAAAAAAAGTTATGACATTTTGAAATTAACAGTTTCAGTTACGCCAATAGACGTTATACCCAACGTTTCTATCCCAAAAAAAATTATCAAAAATGGCTAAAATGGCCATTTTTTGACCTTTTAGGCTTCATTTACCAAAAATCCTGACATGATGGAGCATTTTGAAGGTCAGATTCGTTTTCAGCGCATAAAAAACTACAAGAAACAAGTACAGCCATTCTAGAAACTCACCCTCGCAGGACTGTGTAATTCCTTGCAATAATTTACCTACAATACATACAGACATAAGTTTTCTGCTGCTCTTCGACGGCCACAAATGAGAGAGTTGAACATAAAATTGCCGTTTTCAAAACAGTCTATTCCTTCGCTTACGAGCTGCAAAAAAAAAGGAAAACTAAAAAAATCTAAGTTCTAGTTAAGTAATCTAGTTCGTCCACAGGTATTAAAAAACGATTTTTCCTCCTTTTCCCCGAGAGCTCAATGCCACACTTTAATGGATAAAACCTAACCTAACCGAACTTACATAAATATTTTGTAACTGCAATTACTATAAAACACTTGTTTGTTGTGTATGTAAAATAATTCAACTTTGCTCTCTGCTTCTTCTTCTTCTTAATTGGCGCTATAACCGCTTACGCGATTTTGGCCGAGCTTAACAAAGCGCACCAGTCGTTTCTTTCTCGTGCTAACCGGCGCCAATTGGACACACCAAGTGAAGCCAAGTCCTTCTCCACCTGATCTTTCCAACGCAGAGGAGGCCGCCCTCTTCCTCTGCTACCACCAGCTGGTACCGCATCGAATACTTTCAAAGCCGGAGCGTTTGTATCCATTCGGACGACATGACCCAGCCAACGTAGCCGCTGGATCTTTATTCGCTGCGCTATGTCTATGTCGTCGTAAAGCTCATACAGCTCATCGTTCCATCGTCTGCTATATTCGCCGTTGCCAACGTGCAAAGGTCCAAAAATCTTACGCAGAATCTTTCTCTCGAACACTCAAAGCGTCGCTTCATCGGATGTTGTCATCGTCCAAGCTTCTGCACCATACGTCAGGACGGGCATGATGAGAGCCTTGTAGAGTGTTAGTTTTGTTCGTCGAAAGAGGACTTTATTGCTCAGTTGCCTACTTAGTCCAAAGTAGCACTTGTTGGCAAGAGAGATTCTACGTTGGATTTCAAGGCTGACATTGTTATAGGTGTTAATGCTGGTTCCCAAATACACGAAGTCTTTTACAACCTCAAAATTATAACTGTCTACAGTGACGTGGGTGCCGATACGCGAGTGCGCCGACTGTTTGTTTGAAGACAGGAGGTACTTCGTTTTGTCCTCGTTCACCACCAGACCCATTCGCTTTGCCTCTTTATCCAGTTTGGAGAAGGCAGAACTAACAGCGCGGTTGTTAAGGCCGATGATATCGATATCATCGGCATACGCCAACAATTGTACGCTCTTATAAAATATTGTGCCTGAGCGATTAAGTTCTGCGGCTCGTACGATGCTCTCCAACATCAGGTTAAAGAAGTCACACGACAGTGAGTCACCCTGTCTGAAACCTCGTTTGGTATCAAACGGCTCGGAGAGGTCCTTCCCAATTCTGACGGCGCTGCTGGTGTTGAGCAACGTCATCTTACATAGCCGTATTAGTTTTGCGGGGATACCAAATTCAGACAAAGCGGCATACAGGTAACTCCTTTCTGTACTGTCGAATGCAGCTTTGAAGTCGACGAAAAGATGGTGTGTGTCGATTCTCCTTTCGCGGGTCTTTTCCAAGATTTGGCGTATTGAGAATATTTGGCCGATGGTAGACTTTCCAGGTCTGAAGCCACACTGATAAGGTCCAATCAGTTGGTTGACGGTGAGCTTCAGCCTTTCACACAATACGCTCGCTAGAACCTTATAGGCGATATTTAGAAGACTAATCCCGCGGTAATTGGCACAAATTGCAGGATCGCCCTTCTTATGGATTGGGCAGAGCACACTTAAATTCCAATCGGCAGGCATGCTTTCATCCGACCATATTTTGCATAGGAGCTGATGCATGCACCTTACCAGCTCCTCGCCGCCATGTTTGAATAGCTCAGCCGGCAATCCGTCGGCGCCCGCGGCTTTGTTGTTCTTTAGCCGTGATATTGCTATTCTCACCTCGTCATGATCGGGTAGCGGAATGACAATTCCGTCCTCAACTATTGGGGTGTCGGGATCTTCACTTTCTCGGTGACATGCGCAGCTGTCACTGTTTAATAGGTTCGAGAAGTGTTCCCTCCATAATTTAAGATTGCTCTGTACGTCAGTCACCAGTTCGCCGTCTTTGTTCTTACAGGAAAACGCCCCGGTCTTGAAACCTTCTGTAAGCCGCCGAGTTTTCTGGTAGAATTTTCGGGCGTTGTTCCTATTGGCCAGCATCTCAAGCTCCTCGCACTCACGTATTTCGGCCTCTCGTTTCTTCTGTCGGATAATACGTCTCTCTTCCTTTTTCAGCTCTCTGTAGCGATCCCACATGGCTCGCGTTGCGCCCGATCGCAGCGTGGCTCTATAGGCGGCATCTTTTCTTTCTGCGGCAGCATGACACTCCTCGTCGTACCAATTGTTTTTTCGGGCTCGCCGGAATCCGATTTCTTCTTCGGCGGCGGTACGTAGGGAACGAGAAATGTTGCTCCATTGCTCGCGTATGCCGATTTGTTGGGCAGTGCTTTCGGAGAGCAGGAGTGAGAGTCGAGTGGCGAATCTTCTGGCTGTCTGTTGTGATTGCAGCTTTTCGATGTCGAACATTCTTTGCGTAGGTAAATGCACGTTTTTTGCTGCACAGAGGCGGGTGCGCAGTTTGGCTGCAACAAGGTAATGATCCGAGTCGATGTTGGGTCCTCGGATCGTACGTACATCTAATACACTAGAAGCGTGTCTTCCATCTATCACAACATGATCGATCTGGTTTCGCGTTTTTCGATCAGGAGACAGCCAGGTAGCTTGGTGTATTTTCTTATGCTGGAATCTGGTGCTGCAGACTACCATGTTTCGGGCCCCGGCGAAGTCGATCAGCCTCTGTCCGTTACCGGATGTTTCGTTGTGCAGGCTGAATTTTCCGACTGTGGGACCAAAAATTCCCTCCTTGCCCACCCTGGCGTTGAAGTCGCCAAGCACGATTTTTATGTCGTGGCGGGGGCAGCGCTCATAGGAACGTTCCAGGCGCTCATAGAAGGAATCTTTGGTCGCATCGTCCTTCTCTTCCGTCGGGGCGTGGGCGCAAATTAGCGATATGTTGAAAAATCTGGCTTTGATGCGGATTGTTGCGAGACGCTCGTCCACCGGAGTGAACGACAGTACTTGGCGACGAAGTCTCTCTCCCACAACAAATCCGACACCGAATTTGCGCTCCTTTACATGGCAGCTGTAGTAGACGTCGTAAGGTCCTATGGTTTTCTTTCCTTGCCCCGTCCATCGCATCTCTTGGATGGCAGTGATGTCAGCCTTTACTCTCACGAGGACATCAACCAGCCGGGCAGAGGCACCTTCCCCATTAAGGGACCGGACATTCCAGGTGCATGCCCTCAAATCATATTCCTTATTTCGTTTGCAGGGGTCGTCATCAGTAAAGGCAGTTCTCATCCGAGGCTTTTTTAATCTTTTCATTGGGGGGGATTTTTAAGTGGCGGGTCCCAAACCCAGCGCACAACCAGCTATCCTGGAATGTTTCGCCTTCTCACGTTAGCTCACTCCCGAACGGGTGTTCGGAAGCTAACCAGAGGATACGTGGGCTAATCCCGGACGTTGTGAGCTGCTTGAACCATATGTAGAAGAATCGTCCTGGCCACTCCCAAGTGAATGGCGATCAGTAACTTTCCCCACTTGCGTGGACTTCTACACATGGAACCATGCTCTCTGCTTAGCTACATAAATTATGTCTATTCCCTTAACTCCATAGTGAAGCATACGA
Source organism: Anastrepha obliqua (assembly GCF_027943255.1). Taxonomy (NCBI): domain Eukaryota; kingdom Metazoa; phylum Arthropoda; class Insecta; order Diptera; family Tephritidae; genus Anastrepha; species Anastrepha obliqua. Next base: position 118,185,098 of record NC_072892.1, read on the forward strand.
CCACACGGATAGGGCTATGCCGATATTAGTGAGCCAGACACTATATTTACATATATGTTTTGAGAGAAAATCGCTCGTGCTTGAGTAATAAAACTTTAGGAAAGGTAAAGAACTAATTAAAATTGTATAAATACGAAAACTGAAAAATGTGTTAAAAAAATTGAAAAACAACTGTAAAAACAACAACTATAAACCTATAGTCAATTATATTGTATGGACAAGTTATAGAAAAATATATATATACATAGATATATTTTGAACTGCATGTTTTGCACAAATCGTTTAAACGCTTGTCAGCACAAAAGTGTAGCAATGTTTTGGAGGAATACCACATACTTGCATATGAAAAAATGGAAGTATCCAAATTAAATGCAAAAAGTATTTAGACTCCAAAAATGAATTTACTTTGGTTAGGCAATGCGTTGGAGTTATTTAAGAAGTGAAGAGGGGAGAAGAGAAGAGAATGTGAAGACATACATACATGCGTACATATAAACATGTTTTCTACTCTCTACTTTCATTTTACTATTGTTATCTTGTACTTATAAGTACATACATATATCTTTGTTGATGAAAAAATTTTTATTATATACAAATATATCTACAGATTTATATTATATATGAATGTTACACTTATATGTACATCCAAAAAACGAATTTAATAATACATACGCATATTGTATGGAACTCTAACAGTTTGGATTCTACATAAAAATCTGTGAAAAAATGCCACTAGAGAATAGCTCTGTAGTCAATTTCGAGATGAGAATAAAAAAGACCTAAAACCAAAATAATTTCTGAAATACCATGATTCAATAATTAAAAGGCTTTGTAAAGTTTCAGAACTGATTTCGGAAGCTACTTAATCCATTAATACAATTTGGAAGTAAGGGAAGAAGTGATGTTTATAATTTTGTAAAATATACATTTTTTAAAAATTAGTTCAATAATTCACTCAGTTTTATTTAGATTTACTTTTTTTTACATGTGGTCGCATTGCCCGCTATTGCAGTTGTTGTTGATATTCTACTGCTAGCGTTAAGAAGAGTTGAGAGAAGAACATTTAATATTCTTGCATTAACTTAAAAGGAGCAGAAAAACAAAAAGAAACAAACACCAAACTTAAAAATGTTCGCATTTTGGGTATAAAAAAGCACTAAATTTATTGTGAAGAGCAATTGGCTGGCAACACTGCACAACTTGGCGAACGTGACGTCGCGCACTCTCTGATGGGCGCAATCTTGTTTCTATCAGTCTTGGGTTACATCAGACAAACAACTGATTCTTTCAAATTCACTAAGAGCCGGTTAACGGTCTAATATTGGCCGCACCTTATAATAGTAATTTTATGTTATTTTATTAATGATACTCAATAATTTCCATTCTCGTAAATTTGTGATGTGTCAACCCAAGTGAATGTAGGTTCATTGCACGAACAATCGGTCAAATTGAGTTTTCGTAGTATGTATCCGGCAATGTACTCAGGGCGAACAGAGAGTCGTCGGAAACCATGATTCAATTATTAAAGGTTTGCTTACTAGTGACATTCGATTTTTGACACTCCCTTACAAAAGGTTGTATTTAAGAAGGTGAATAAAGTGGAAAATATTAAATCCTTTTTGGTAAAAATGGTAGCAAAAAAGTATTTTCTTACTTAAATGGAAAGAAACTGCGAACGGTTTAAAAAATAAATGTTTATTAATATTTGAATGTAAATAATGGTACAAATAGAAGTTATTTGCGGAAATTGCCAAATCTCATATTAAAACAAGAAATTATTTCACTTAATCCCAGATTTTATTTTGTGAATTAATTATTAAATTTAAAACCGATCACGAAGTTGCTAAGCTTCACCAATATGAAAGTATTTTGTTAAAAAGAAATAAATAATTGACACGTACAATTCTGTTGGGTGTTTGGCCGAGATCCTCCTCCTATTTGTAACGCGCGTCTTCCACAAATGGAAGAAGGTTCAGTTTTAAGCAGATGGTATTTTATGAGGAGCTTTTTCATGCTGGTACTTTGTTTTGCTAAGCCTTCTCTGGACACTTTATTCAATGTTAGCGATCGCGTCGGGAATATCCAATTATTCTCCCTGTTGTAACTCTTTGAGAAATGCTAGCTCTTTGCAAAGTATGAATTCCGTCTAAATCACCACATCATAAGAAATAAAGCTTTCTAAATTCTCCACTCATTGATTTCGGATTGCGTCAATTACTCTACTATCTTCTGACTTAAGCGGTCTGTATTTCATGTCATACTACCACAGTCATGAACATACCGATGAAAACTCTTTAGCAAGTTGTTGCTCGTAAGCAGACCATTTTGAAAATGAAATGTTTTTTCTACAAATTTTACTTTTCCTCCACTTTTACTCAAAATTTCTTGAGCTATCAACCCAGTGTCTTGCTAAGGGAGCTGATTTGTCAAGAGAGAACGAGAAAGCTGCTTACTGAGCAAAGCTTTTATCATTGAATCATGGTCGGAAACTACCTCAGTTTCGTCAGCCTCAACATTGCCTGGATCAACTCTAAGTAATTAGAAAACTTAGCGTTGAAAACATAGAACCATTCGTTCACCGTATCAATAAACTCTGCCCTTTCCATTGGCTGATACATGTCGGCGCCCGAACGTATAACACCTTCGGCCTGCACTTCCACGGGTGGTGTGTAAAAACAACTTCACCTTTTGGGTGCCTGCATGGTGGGCAGTTAAATTCAGCTCCGTTAGCTTGAGCGTTATTCGAGCAACGGCCAATGGCGTGTATGCAAATAGCTGAGCGATAGATCTTGCTTTTAAAAGCGTGCCTTTGCATAAATAACCATTGTCAATTTTTTTAAATTGGTTTACTTTCACTTCGTTTATTTGAGGACATGGAAAAAATTAACGCCTTCAAAACGCCGCTTGGTTTTGACATATTTAGTCTATTAACAGATTCATACCAAAAATTAATAAATATCAAAAATATACGCATCTTTGTTGAAATCCCCCCGAAGATGGGCAAAACAATATTGCCTGCTAACTTTTTTAGCAAGAGTTTTCATTTTTATGCTTTTGAGTACTTTGCCCTTATAAATTGCTCTGAAATAAAAAGTAGATTTTCCAAGAGGTCATTCAGGATTTATTAAGCAGCTCAAGATGGCCGACACAGTGTCAAAATTAGGAATCTGGCATACCTTTTAATAATTGCTTCATGTGTAAGCACTTTGTTAATTGTAAAAAAAGTATGATTACTTCACAGCGCCATCTTGCAATTATTTAAATAAAGAATAGGTATCAAAAATAAATTATTCGTACCAAAAAAAATCTCCAAGTACAAGTTTGTATAAAAAATAAAATTTCCATCAAAAGGCGGCGCAAAATTAATCACCCTAACGCAAGGTTTATAATTTCTGCAAATGACACTTGTGAACTAAACACCTTTAGTACACAATCAGTGCGTAAAAATGAAAATAAAGATTTCCAACACGCAAAATAATTTTTTTATTTAGTAAAAAAGTTATTCTAAAGCAAAATTTGTTTATCAACATGATTGAGTAAATATCAATCTTCATCTTAACTTCGCGCCAATTAAGCATAGCTTCTTTTAAAATTTGAGGGTTTGGAAATTGACTTTAGAGCGATGTTCTAAGGGGATTTTTTCATGTAGAGTTTGAGCATGCTAGGAATAATGTCGAAAAAAATTGGCCCGCCCTATTCTATATACATAAAAACTACGTAAAATTTGCGTTTTTTAGGTAATTTATTTGTATGTTTCCGTTATTGCAAAATTCTATTTTAAAAATTGACAATGAAAATCATCGAAAGAAAACTAAAGTATTATTATGTAATATTAGAAAACTGAACTTGTTGCATAAATATGACAAATTGTTGTTAAAAATTAATTTCGAAATAAAAAAAAATGTATATTATGTGCTAAGCAAATACAAAACAATAACAATTCTGAAGTTAAAAACTTTTCTGTTTACTAAAAAAAATCTGAAAACCAAAGGCATCTGACTGAAAGTTACTCAAAATTAATTAAATCACATACTTTTGAATATCCACTATTTATTAACACACATATTTTGAATTTTTTTTTAATAACATTTTGAAAACTGTACAAGTTAAAAAAAAATATTACAATGCCTTATGATAAAGGGATCGGCGTCCGTACGCCCACGATGTAGAGAATACAGAAGGAACGCCTTTCGAAAGCCGCTACTTTACTTTGGACAAATTTGACAACATAAATAAGAATATATGGGCATACAAACTGACTAAGAAGAATGCTGCAAGAATATTATTTACCTATAAAGGAATTTTACGTAGCTGTCATCAGAAATATAACCAGGAAACTATACATATTTTACTTCACAAATGTGTGATGCGGCAATCAACAGATTTATCGAAATTCCCCTTAGAATTCCCGTAGAATTGTTGTATAACTTACGAGAAGTGCAACAAAATGGCGCCTCTAAGCGCTAATTTACTTCTATGTACTCACTTGGAAAGCATTACAAGCAACCAAGGCGAATTTATTACAGATGACAGCAAACACACATAAGTAAAACCCTACATGTATTTGTTGTTGCGTTTGGTCCAAGCATCACGTCAAAATCAGTAATCAAATGTAAACATACGAATGTAAACATACCAATCCATACAAACAAAGCATATCATTTTGACGTAAGCCATACCTACGGCGAAAAATTCAGCTGGGTGAATGCTGTCACCTTAATAAATCCACCTTGCAAGCAACCAAGTATTAAATTAATCTACAATATATACATAATATATACAATATATTCTCCAATTCTCCACAAAGCGAAAAGCGAATTGCATTTGTTGTCCACTTACATTTTTTTTATTGTAAAATTATACCATTTGTTTATTTCGTATGTTTAACGTCGGTTGAGGGAATACAGCGCATTCTGTGGACCGCTACTCGGCTCTCAGTGAGTTTGCCAAAATCAGTTGTTGTATTGAGAGAGAGTTAAATGAATACGGACCCATTTTCTCTGATTTTATTGATGATAGAATGTGTGCTGCCTTACGAGATAGAAAAATCAAATTTATTCCCATATTGTATTCCAAGCAAATTCCCATTCTAAACTTCAAAAGCATAAAAGCATGTTGGCAAAATAACTAATTTCTCCTGATTTCTGGAAATTTTGTCAATTGGGTTGCTATTCTTAATGTAAGTATGTATAAATACTAACAGCCTAAAGGCAGGCTACGCTGAGCTGTATGACAATTTGCACTGGTTATTTGTTTTTGTGTGTAAATAGTTGTACATGCGAGTAATTAGTTGAGAACATGCTCTCCAGGAAAACCTAGCTGTAATATTAACATTTGGAACTTGCTAATTGATTGCCTACCTTCTGTACATACGCCCCTGTGTGTCTGCTCAAATGTGTGTAAAGAATGATTTCAACTCCAGCGGATTGCCACGTTATATTTTGATAAACTGCAACATTTTTTAAAATGTTTCGAATGCAAACTACTTACTGTACATTTATACATAAACATACATGCATACATACACACATACACACATATACTACAAATTGTTACAGTTCTTATTAAAATAGACTTGAGAGAAAACCATACATATCGGCATAAAATAATGCGAGTAAATATATATATATATATATATATATATATACAAGTGCATACATACATATACATATGCGTCAAATAAGAGAAAAATGTTAATAAAATATTAAGAGACATATTTATAGCGTGAACTTATTGAATTATGTATGTATTTAGGATAACTCTTAGTAGATTGTTGTACGTGTAGCTGATGGAACTATTTAAACTGTTTAGATGTTTTTAGAAAAAAAAAGTTATTAAAAATGTAAAAGAAAATAATAGTTCCACTAAGGGCAAATATTTGATATGTTTTTGCTTGTTGGAGAAAATGTACATTGACGTGCAGAACTGAAACATAGCGTAACACTTCGCATTTCAGCAACCCTATCTACGCCAAGTTTTTATGAATTACATATTTTTATTATAAAATCTTGTTGATGGCGCACCTGTACTGTAGTCTCTCCCTCTCTCATACAAATATGAGTTTACTCAAATTTCATATTGATCATCAACGCTACACAATGCGAAGCTAGCCCGAACATTTCCCAATTTAGCAGGGAAGAAGTTAAAACCAATGCTGACCATACAATTTTTTTTTTTTTTTTTTTTGTCAGACCCACATTAACTAAGCCACAGCCGACCGAAATAAAGTGAATCTTTAAGAATGTATTTTAAAACATTATTTTTTCTACATTTGAATTTTCAATACCATGTTATTTGCTATTAAATAGTTACTTTTTCGTTCTTATTATCGTAAAAACGTATTTTTAGTTTCTTAAACCATAATTTTATTTCCATTGGGTTTTTATTACTAATACATTTTTCTTTTTTCTATTCTATTTTATCTATTTTATTTCAAATATTTCTTTTTCAAATATTTATTTATATGTAGGCTTGCCACAGCATCTCCAAATAGCCAAATCTGATAGCAAAATTCATCAGGTAGCATAGACGCAAACGCCTTTCACACTGATATAAATTACATTGTTAGAAGTCAAGTTAATAAAGCGAATCAAAAAGCGTATTGCTGCAGCAAAATCGCCCATGTTGCCAAAATTGTTGTCAAAAAGTAGATACAATGTCAAAAATTTGGCAATTGGAAGTGGATTCCACCACCTCACAACGTGAGCGCAATCAAAAATTTGTGGAAATATGTCAAATAACAGTATACCAAGTATTCAAGTCTGCCCAATGGCGCAATCGACCCTCTCGATTTTCTGAGAGAGACAGCCACTGGAAATATTGATAACTTGTATAAATTTCTGAAAGAGACTGATCCATTATCAGCCTACATTTAATTAAGAGACTGCCGAAGGCCTCTGTTGCAAGAGCTGCTAAAAAATTATTTATTCAAGAATTTATTATTTTACATACAGTTTAAAATATTAATAAATCCGCCCAATGCCGTGAATAAACTGTAAAAGCATATAAAGGATCTAAGCGAATCTATTTTTCTTCCAATAAGCCCAACCCCATCCAGGTATTAAAGAAAACAAAAGCAAATTGGAGTTAATAAAATTTATCCCATTAATGAACATTTTTTAAAAATACAATAAAAACAAGCATTAATGCAAAACTGTAAAATAGTTTTTGCTACTGTTAGCTTAACATCCAAGCGGCTTGACAGAGAGATTAGCGGTAAATGGAAATAAGAATACAACAACAAGAATACATATTTGAAGAGATAATGTCTGCTCAAATGAGAAGTGTTAAATTATCATGTAACAGTGCTGCTCAACAGTGTAAATATTACACATGAATTGAATTGAAATTTATTGTTTTATAACAGCATATTGTATGAGAGAAAACATACAAGTGAAATGCTAAATAAAATATACCCAATACTAGTGCATATATGTATGTATATGTATGAACCTTATGTTACTTACACATGCATATACATACATAGGTATTACATGCGATGGTGCACAAATGTCTGTTGTACGCACCAATGCATGTTTAGCATAAAAACCTACCTAAATCGATACATATCACTTAGCTATATTCAGAAAACATACAAATGTAATCCAATATATCATAATTATAATATTATGTATACTATTAATTGGTTATTGTGTTCATTGTTACTAACTATGTACGTTATATTGTAGAAAAATTATGTATGTAAGTAATCTATTAAACTATGTAAAAGCAAAATGTTAGCAAAAATTACACTAAAAAAATTAGAAAGTCTTATGCGTGCATATGTTTGTTATTTGTCCATGCGCGAGTTTTAACATAACAATATGGGTATTTAATCTATTCTATACATTAGTTAACCTACACATACCTACATACATATGTATATGAATGTAATTATGTTAGAACCTGTTTGTGTTATCAGTCTGTTGTCCAATCCCTGTTGTATTTCCCTGTTACAGCAGACTGTTATAAATTGGTAAAACATGTTTTGAATTTAGTTCCATGTAACGCTTAACTTATGAAATGTACTACTGAAGTATTCAATACATATTTACATACATAAATGCTTATTTCCCTTCGTGTTATGTGTATCAAGAATAAATACATATTATACTTTAAAAACACTACAACTATTACATTTTTGATTTAACAAATTTTTAGGTCATTTCTGATACTCTGTAAAGTGCAAGGCTGCTAAACCGTAATGCTGTTACCTCTGAATGTAAAGCGATGCCGAATACGAGCGTCAATACGACTACAAATATGCTTAGAAATACGATTGTGATCACCTCTTCGAGAGATAACAGGGTCGGGAAACTTTTCCCGTAAAAGATCAATGGTTTCGTTGCTTGTGTCACACGTAGCGCCGTCTTGTTGAAAATAAACGTTGTCCAGATCAATACCATCCATAAAAAATCGGTAATCATCTCTCGATAGCGCAATCCATTCATTCATAACACCTGTTATTGGAAAACCCCCTACAACACACGAATGCAACACTTGTTTTTACTAAAAGCTTGATACAGTAATAAAAGAGCAGATGAATAGCAAAAATGATAGAATACAAAATTGCGCCATCCCAAGCCATGTCGCACAGTGTAATCAGCGGCTAAAAATACTGAAATTTTAAATATATGTATATTCTACTTTCTCTTAGGAAAAAAGAAATATGAAATATAGTTTGGATTGGCCTACTGCAACGGCACCCACCCCTAGTTGGCGAAAGCGTTAAGATTTATCCGATTTTGATTAAATTTGGTTTTTGCGTATAAAAGTTTTCTAAAAAAGCATAAATCTCAAATATAGTGAAGATTGGTCCATAGGCAAGCTCACCACCCACACAAAATGTGGCTTGCAGTTAATTGCAAACGCATTGAAAAACTCGCTGCAGACGTACTGCAATCACATAGCTTTGAAATGAACTTCAAGCCGAATTTTATGGAATTAAGCTTCTATTACATTTCTAAGTGCACTACTACAAATCGCTTCGATTTATAGGAAGTGGCGCAAAATTAGTCATCAAATTTTGTTTTTGAAAAACTTTTTTACTAAATCAAATATATTTGTAATAAATTTTTAGGGATGCAAATCTTTTTTACTAAATAAAGTAAATTTATAATAAATTTTGAGTAATGCAAATCTTTTTTACGAAATAAAATAAATTTATAATAAATTTTGAGTGAGGGAAATCTCCGCTCCATTGCTTGTCTGTTTGTATCCTGAAGCTGTGTAGCTCATAAGTGTCAAATATGATTGATATATGACGCCATTTGCAAAAATTATGAGGCTTCCGATTGGGTCATTAATATTGCGCCACCTTTTACATACTGTCCTTTAGCAAATGCCACTGTTCTTGTTATGTTAAGCTTTTCATTTGCCCTCTTTATTTGGCCTTAGTGCCCTTTCTTATGAGGAACGGAAAATTATAGGCCAAGGGGAGAGAAAGGCTAAGGAGTACATGTATGCAGTTTTAATTACAGAAAAATTAAGGGGAGTTGTGGGCTTTGTGCATCACCTTTCCACAGCGTAAAACGGTCAATAAGGAATATTACCTGCAAGTTATGCGCAATTTGTGCGAAGCAATCCGCCAAAAACGCCCGGATTTGTGCAAGAACAAAAATTGGCTCTTGCATCACGATAACGCCCCTGTTCACACATAGTTGCTTGTGCGCTACTTTTTGGCTAAAAACAACACACAAATGATGCCACAGCCAATGTATTCCCCAGATCTGAGCACCTGTGACTTTTTCTTGTTCCCGAAAGTGAAGACGCTACACTACGATTAACGAGATAAAGACGTTCGATGCCGTTCGAGGAGCTGAACAAGTTAAAAAAAAAATGAATTGAATGAATGAAGAATGGAAAAAAACGTTGGCACAAGTGCATAATATCTCATGGGGATTACTTTGAAAGGGACAAAATAGATATTATTGAATAAATAAATAATTTTTGAAAAACACAAAACTCGCGATACTTTTTGAACACACCTCGTATGTATGTATGTAATATTACTGAACTAACAATTTTTATCAGTGCACGCGTTACACTGAGCGACATCAGCAGAGAGAATCAGCAAACGAAAAGAAGATCAGAAATAAGCGAAAGCAAGTAGAAAACCAAGAATGATTGAAAACAAGGCCATTCCAGGACGTGATGTCAGCACAGTAACAAAATAAATGAAAACACGAAGAAGAAAAAAACGAAAACAAGGAAAAACTGCTTTGGAGGCTCTTTACCGTTGAACCTGTCAACAGTTTAAAACGCGGTTCTTGATTTTAATTATTTTAGGTATTTCATTTTAAAATCAAAATATTCACTGATTCAATCACAACCAAGTAAAAGTTTGTTTATTTTCAGAGATAACGTCACTCAAACCTTGTGATTCTATCAGAATTCAAATTGCGAATAGGGCTCTTTTGATGGATTGATGAATAGGCTAAAGCAGAAGTATCTGTTAATGAATCTGAAGTAGGTGCACTGCGATGTTTGAATTGTATTTGAATGTCGGAAACGGAACAGAAGGAAGTAGCGGGTCCCAGAAAGATGCCACTAATTTAGGCCACAAATTGAACCAACAAATTCCGAAATAATTTTAAACATATTTCCAGATCTCAGTTTGAGTCTGTAATAAAAAGATTTCCTTTTTTTAAGCAGATCTGGTAGCGAATTCAGACTTATGTGTTCAAAGTAGAATATTTGACGTTTTTCTTTAAAGAAACATGAAAAAATAACAATTTGGATATAAAGAAGAGTTTCCAATTTTTTAGCTTTTAATTTAACTACTCATAAGCAAACAAATTTTAATTAATAAATTAGCAAAGAACTACTCACCAGTGAAGTCATTGCATTATCAAAGATCAAACTTCCTTTCAAATAAAGAACATTAAATGATAATCCAAATACTAACCAATATTCTTTTATTATCTCAACAGTTATTAGAACTATAGCCAACTCATCGGTAATTAATTAAAACTTTATCGCTATTCTGATATGTTAATATATTTATATTTCTCCGAATAGATAAAAAGTTTAAAATTTTGTATATAAAACGACAGGCGATGCCTTTAACTTATGCAGTTAAGAAATTACAAGGAAGGAAACCAGTTAACTACATTTCAAAACGAAAATCATCCAAAATGAAAGGTAAATTTATTCCATACCAAACATCAATACAAAGAAAATTTTTGTTTTAAGTACTTCAAAATCTTTCCTTTCACTTCTTTGCTAGTATTCCAAGTGCTTTTCAGCCTGATGTTGGCCCTGTTGTTGGTAGCTCCTACCATTTACGCCGAGGTATACACCGTTCCAACTGCAGCTCCGACACCGCCGACAATCACTACATCAACTGCTGGCAGTAATGATGGCCCACCAAGTGTCTCCTTAACCGAAAAGGCAGCGTCAGTCTCCACCAGCATCCCCTTGTATGGCACTACTGCGAAGTCATCTTAGATAAATCCTGGCTATTCGCAGTTTTACATATCTACTTATTTATGGACCAATCAGAAATACTAAAATTGTGTCCCTTGTGTATGTAAATAGCTAAATGTGATGAGGAAAGAGTTTACAGTTGTGAAATATGCGATACGAAAATAATGAGTGAAAATAAAATGCAACATTTTAACTAAATTTAAATTATCTTATTACTTCCGTCAAAACTTCTGCACACTTTTTAAACAAAATTTCAGAAATTCTATTATATTTTCGCTCTCCAGGGTTCATGACTTCACAGGCCAGTACATGCATTGGAAGAACATTTGCTCTACGAGTTGAACTCACTGCTGGACTCATTTTATATAGATATGCCTCGAGTACTAATAGAATAACAATATGTATACGTTAGGCCGGGTCGATTTAAAAATCGCTCGTTGCTCTGTGAAAATCGTATTCTAGGGATCAAAATAAGTACCTTTGCCGAAGGAACCATACCTCTAAAACGAATTCTGATGTCTCCCAATTTCAAAATATCACCATTTCTGGCCTTTACATGAAAAAATCAGCTAAATGGCTTTGTTTTTTCTTTATTTTTATTTATTTATAATAATATTTTGTATTTATTTATTCATAATAATATCTATTTTTTCTCTTAAGAAATTTATTTAGTCAGAACACATGTAAATGAAAAAATTAATTTAAGTGAGTTATAGAAAAGAAACTAAAAAGTTCGACCCAAATTGGGGGACATCAGAATTCGTTTTAGAGGTATGGTTTCTTCGGCCAAAGTTTCTTATTTTGATCCCTAAAATATTATTTTCACAGAGCAATGGGCGATTTTTTTGCCTCCCCACAAGTCGATCCGGCCTAATGTACATAGTAGGTTGCTCAAATAAGTTTTGCGTTCGATAAGAGAGGGTGTTGCTAATAGCCTAAACTTTTTTCTTAGGTTCGTATGTGAGGTTTCATCTCTATCTGCCAATTCATTCTTCGTTTACAAGTCATTTAGTAATGAATTTGGAAAGTTTAAAAGCAAAGGAAATTTATGAACGAATGTTGAAAGTTTATAAAGACTATTTGCCATCAGTTAATATAGCAAAAATACGCCCAAAAGCATCAACAACACCAGAAATCGTAGAAAAAATACAGGATTCTGTATTTGAAAATCGTCGAGTGACTGAAAGAGATTTAGTAGAAGTCCCAGGCTTCTCATTGGGCTGTGTAAGCAATATTTTGACTGCAGTATGCGGTTTTAGAAAGTTGTGTATACAATCGGTGCCGCATTCGCTAAAAATGGAACGAAAACACATTGGAATGCGACTTTCTCAGCAACATTTAGAGCGTTTCCGAAAGTGGATTTTGCGCGTCGATTTATCATGGATGAGAATTCGGTCTATCATAATGATCCTTAATCAAAACAAGAGGCAGAAGAGTGGTGTGCACCTGGTTTTTCGGCTCCCAAACGAGTTCGTGTCCAGAAATCGGCCAAGAAGGTGTTAGCATCAGTTTTTTGAGATGCGAAAGGGATTTTAGTTGTGAATTACATGAAAACTGGTAAAATAATAAATTCTGAATATTATTGCAACAGCAACAAAAACGTTTTAGACCAGTTGAAGAGAAAAATTTGTGGAAAAGACCCAGTTTCGCAAAAGAAATTAATCTTTTGCCTCAGGACAATCCATCGTGTCATAAGAGCATTTGGCGATAGCTAAAATCTATGAATTACAGTTCGAATTGTTGGGGCATCCACGGTATGCACCAAATTTGGACTTAGCGACTTCCATCTGTTCCGGACCTAAATAAATTCATGCGTAAAAAGCGTTCTTCATCAAATGATGTGGTCAGAGCAGCTGTGGGAGCATATTTTGCAGCCCTTCCAGACTCTCTTTTCAGGGATGGAATTCATGAATTGGAATCTGGTTGAAACAAGTGTATTGAGGTCCAGGGAGACTATACTCAATAATAAAGTGTACTTCAAACCATAAACATACAAACCATTTCTTATCGAACCGCAAAACTTATTGAACAACCTAGTAAAGGGCTGAGCATATAACCAACTGAATTTTACCCTTTTCACTTATTTTCATATTACAGGTTGGTTGAAAAAACAAGTATGTGAATTTTTAAATAATTTTCGTTTTTTATTCAATATTAACTCTTTCGGCGGCCGCGATTGTTGTTGTTCCTTTTGTAGCAGCTTACCAAAACCCTGTCAATGCGATGTAGTCACGTTTCATCTGCCGTCTTTGTCTAACGCATCTAACGGTAGACCCAGAAAACGTGCTGCTTCGACAGGTTGGGTCTAAAGGGAGAGGGGTGTTAGGTGAGTAGGTTTGATGGGGCACGTGGATAGGTGGTTAGTATCGTGCCTTCACATGCTGAGCATACATACCTATATTGGGTATGTCGGGGTCGATTCTGGTAGGATAAGTAGGAGTTTAACCTGCTACAATATCCCGAACGCAATTAGGCCGGGTCTCGTAAGGCGGCCGCGGTAGACGAATGGGTTGATGCGTAACTACCATTCGTCAGCGCCTAGGCACGAAACCCCAAATGATAGGAGAAGTTTTTACTAATAGCGATCATCCATTAAAAGAAAATGAGAGATGTTTACACACCGCCCTTAAGGCCCCTTTCTGGTCTAGAATTTTGAAAAAATCGCTTTTTTTTAGAGCGAGAACGTGAAAAAATCCGTTTTTTTGTTTTTCCAATAAACAGATAAAATATCTAGAAAACAATTTTTTTTGTAAATCTGCTACCCACCATAGCGACATATGTATCTCTTGATGAATAATCGACCGAAACGCATCGATCAGACGTACCTGAGCAGCCCAATCAGTTACGCCAGTTATGGTCATTGAAATAAATTTTTTTTGTAAATAAAGAATTGATCTAATGAATAAAAACGATTTTCAATTGATACCGATTGTTTTTTTTTTTTTTCAATTTTCAACGCCTTCAATTTTCACGTTACTAGACGAGAAAGGTGCTTTAAGACTTTTGTGCCCTCTACTCATCACAGTACCTCATCCAATTCCAGCCTTCTCAATACTCCTAAGATGGAGTTGGGTTGGGCTGAAAGACTAGACAGCTTTTGTAGAAGTCATGTATTTGCACGCGCATCCTCTGCCATTATGCCTGCCTTTTAGGCTCCCTGCTTACGTAAAATGTTAGATTTCCTAAAATTCCAACGGATTTTTCGAGATGTTAAGACGCTTCGAAATCCTATGTCCCTTAAGGGGTTAGGCCAGGGAAAATAAAGACTATTTTGGCACTATTTTTCAGTGAGGCAATGAAATGAATCAGAAAACTGCAAAATTTCTTTTGAAGTATCTCGTGAATAACTTTACTAATGTTGGCTTCCAATGCCTCAATCGAAGCTGGTTTACACACAAAGCATTTAGAATTTACATACCCCCACAAATAAAAGTCCAAAAAGTCCGTGATTTCACACGGTCTTGGTGGCCAATCTACTGGTCCGAGACGAGGGATAAATTGCTCACCGAAATGATGATGCAGTAAATCTATTATTTCACAGGCTGTAAAGCAAGTAGCGCCGTCTTGTTGGAACCAAATCTGGAACCCTGTGGAGATCACTGGCTTCTATTTCCGGCATCAGAAAGTCGTTTATCATGGCGCAATAGTGTTCGCCATTCACTGTTACATTGGCGCCAGCCTCGTCTTTGAAGAAATATGGGTCGATAATTCCTCTAGCTCATTGGCCGCACCAAACGATTGTGTCTTTGTTTTCAATGGATGTAAAGGCTGTTCTGGAATGGCTGCCGGTTGCTCTCTTCAGCCCAAATACGGCAATTTTGCTTATTGACATAGCCATTAAGCCAAAAATGGGCCTCATCGCTGAACACCATAAATTGACCTGAACGCGTGATGAACACTTTTCCCAAAACGTCGATTTTCGTACTACAATTGTACGATTTGTAAGCGTTGTTGAGGCGTAAATTATTCCATGATGAAATGTCAATGAATACCCAAAAAAAGTATGTATTTAGTTTGGCAGTAGTCACGCGTGATCTGTCAAAAACACCCTATTGGAAGAAGTACCTCAACAAAATGGTGCAGAAGCGCTAGTTGGATTCTGGAAGAATCACCACTTTAACCAACCAACCATTCTCCAATCTAATCACCCTTTCCATTATAAAAGAAATAATTCGACCATATATTGCCTGCAGGCAGAACTTTTACAAGTATATTTATATTTGATTAAGTTGCACATTTAATGTGTATTCTTTACAGATACATACAATTTCGTATTTTATACTATCAAAATCTTAACGTTAACATAGTCAAACACACACAAATATTTAGTTCTAACATGTTAAGGCGCATCTTAAGTCACTGTTAACATTTTCTTATCTAAGTGCTAAAATAAATATAAATGTATGTATAGATGATGTACCCTTTATAAGTGTGTTTCTACATGGAAGCTTTGCATAATTTGACGCTGAAAGAGTTCTCCTTTTATAATACAACTGCATATATACGCACTAAACTTTCACAAAGGTATGTATTGTATGCAAGCACAAATGCATCTAACGCACTAAGTAGCAAGGTCACTGTGATCGTCATTACGACGCGTTATCTCAAATTGACGTTACGCCGAAATGAGCGTCGTATCTGCTCTTGCGCGTGGTCGCAACAGTTCTGTTCATCGCCATGGCCATACTGCAAAATCAAATAACATTTTAATGGTCTAAATTCCAGCTAAGCTGTAAACTTGGGTACCTTGCAGAAGTTTTGCTCCCGTAATTCTACGGCGGTCAAACGATCTTTTGGATCGTGTTGCAAGCATTTGTCTATGAAATCATGTCCCTCCTGTGAAAGACTTTCGGGCGCTTCCGGTTTCTCACCCATTCCCACTTTAAACATAATTTGGAAATTCGAGTCAAATTGTGCCCATGGACGCTGAAATTGGCAATAAATATTAGTCAATGCGATTTCTATATGTTATTAGTTTTGAAAAAGCGCGCGAGTTGCTTACTTGTCCCGATGCCATTTCAACCACCACACAGCCCACAGACCAGATATCCGCAGCACGACCATGGCCGTCACTATTGGTTTTGGTAAATATCTCTGGCGCCATATAAGCTGTAGACACGAAAAGTAAATATAAAAACAATAGAGTAGCAAATGTTTTTATAATTTTGATTTTATTTTTTGTTCCAATAACTCCCGTTTTTTACCGATATTCTGTCCCTTACCTTGTGTGCCCACATAGCCTTGAAGTTCACCCGGCACGGTGGTGTGCGCCTGTATTTTAACCGCTGAACCGAAATCGCCTAGTTTTAAACTATTACTTCCATCCACCAAAAATATATTTGCACTCTTTATATCCCGATGCACAATGCCGTGCCGATGCAATTCAGCAACACCTGATAGTAGTTGTACTGTGAAGCGCCGAATTAAACCCTCAGGTAGGCCGCCTGATAATTCGACCAATGCTTCCAAAGTACCCTCAGAACATAGTTCCATAAAAATGAGAAGTTCTTCCTGTAAAAAGTTAGCAATAAAGCAAACAACGAATTTTGTTAAGCTTCATAACACAAAAAAATATTAAATCAGCGATATGAATTATTGGATTGGGGAATAAGTTCATAGCGTTTTCATATTTTCTTTTATTTTACAACTATCAAATTTGTTTGATGTTTGACAAAAGGTTCGATAGAACTCTTTCTGCTCTACAAAACTATGTTAATTATATTTTTGAGTTATTAAATTTTGTATTATTTTTAAGGCTTAGAAATGGAATACCCAGGAGGAAGAAAACAACATTTCTGACACCTGCTCTGCTTTTCGCCGAGGTCAAAAAGCTGCCGAAGCAGCCCGGGACATTTGCGACGTGTATGGAGTAGATGTCATAGACAAGTCTACAGCACGGAAATGGTGTGCAAAGTTCAAAAATGGCGACTTTGACGTCGATGACACGTCCGGCAGCGGAACGTCTTCTGAATTCGATGAACGTTTCAAATCACTTTTGAAGGACAACGGTCGCCAAAACAGTCGTAAACTGCCGGAAAAGATGAACTGCGATCATAAAACGATTCTCAATCACCTTCACTCAATGGAATTTACCGAAAAATTGGGAACCTGGGTGCAACACGCGGTTATAAACAGCGCTTTTGAGATGAGAAATGGTGCCTTTACATCAATATGAAACAAAGAAAGGAGTGAGTGGTTCCCATGAAATTCATTTATTTGACTAACCTGCTAAAAAATAAATTTTAAGAAAAATGTATAAAATATCTCCATATTACAGAAAATACCGATACGTCTGACTTTTTATTTATTTATGTAATTCAAATTATCAGTAATTAAAGTACTTTTGAATGCAAATTTTTGTCTCCCTTTATTTGCCAATGGAAAGTTGTGAGCCAAACAAACAAGGAAGTTCGATCTCCAGAACTTTATTCGCATTTACAAAAACAGTCATGCCTAACTAGCCCACATCTATATTACATTAAGCTGTTGCTTCCTACAAAAACTCATCTTATCGAAAATACACGTACTTTGTGTACGAGTACCACAAAAATCGTCTGAGCTAAAATCATACATTTTAAGATTTTCTTCATTCGGCGGCAGTTATTCATATAGCACAATAGTTAAACCATTATAGACATATTAGACACTCACCCTGTGCACTTCGATGCCATAGTAACGCACCAGATTCTTATGTTTAATACCTTCCAAAATCTTTAACTCTTCAGCGACATTTTTGAGCGCACGCGTCTCACCTGGCTGTATGGCGATTTCTTTCATAGCCATCAGTTCGCCAGTATTATTGTTAACTGCCGTATACACTTTTCCAAAACGGCCTTGGCCAATCTACAGTGGATAGAGATCTTTTTTTAATAAACCTAATCACTACTTTTCATTACTACTCACTTTAATGCCGCGGTGCCAATGGAAATTCACGCTACGTGCACGTATCTGCACCTTATCACAGGTATTCAATGCCTTCACATGGCCAATTAGATTGCGTTCACGCAGATTTTCCTCAATTTCCAAATCCAAACGATTCACAGCATCACGCACACGCACCTGCCGTGGTGCTAAGGAAGAGTTGCTACCATTAGTGGGCGATTTTGAGATGGGTGGAGATTGTGGCACGATTAGGCGCAATTCGTTAAGTTTTTCCGTAGCGCTGCCATTACTATCGGCCAAGTCATGACCTTCTGCGTCCGTGTATTCCGGCGTACCGTCGGCCGCATTTCGCAAAACTTCCTCCTTCAAACTGAATTGCGGATGTAAGAATTTATTGTACTGTGGCGAACTTAATGGCGTATTCGGGGTGGTGCCGGTGCCCACGGACATTGGGGTACGTGTGGGCGTACGAGAGCGGCTTGTAGCCGGCGACGATGTTTTTCGTGTACGCGGTGAGGCTTTTTTGCGCGCTATCTTCTCCGGCTCAGATGTTATGCCAATCACGTGTGATATGCAGCAGTCCATTTGTTTCTTTAGCTCTTCAAATTGTCGCTCATCCAGATGGCGCGTAATCTGCGGATCACATGCAAGAATGAGGAACTCTAAGCCTTGCGACGCCCAACGAGGACGCATTCCACGTCCACGCTCGCAACGCTCCATTACGAAATGCATCCACATTTTCGCAAAATCAATAATACCCAACGCCAAGTCCACCTCACACGACTCATCTTTCTTCGCCATTATGCGCTGCTCAAACAGCCGAATTACATCTTTGTTATATTCAAAGCCAAATTTATAGCCCTGATGCAAAATCTCACGTGTGCGCGAGAGTACGGCTTGCCTGTCTTGATCATCCAAATCACTCAACTTTTCGGGACCGCAACGTTCCTGTACACGCTCGATTATTTTCGAAAATTTGTTGCGCACATCCAAAACATCCTTTTGTAGCAACTTAAAGGATTCCTTGATTTCCGCACACACAAAGTCTTCCTGCTGATTAATCACATCATCTTCGTAGTGTTCCCGATGGAAGTCAGTCGTTTCGACATCGCGACAAAACATCTTCGCAAAGAAAAGCACCTTCACCGAACACTCGCGTTCCACAGTGAAGAGCGATTGCGTCTCTCTACAGATAGTCAGCAGTTGCCACTTCAAATCACTTTCCCCATGTTGTGCCGTGTCATCGATTTGAATGTCCAGTTCAGAGGCGCGACTAACCAAACGATCCGATATGCTGCGCAATAAATTACGAATTATCGTGCAAAACTTCTTTGCAGCAATCGTGTGCATGCCATTTATCATGGGACTGATGAGTTTGGTAAACATCCATTCTTTTTCCAAAGCAGATTTCTTGTAGCCCTCCGGGCCTGATTGCAACACCAATTGGTCGATGTAATCCAAATATAACTGAAATTAATATTTTCAAAATAAACTTTAACCAAATAAAAAAATACAAGTTACTGCATTACCTCAAATACTTTTCGTACTGTCTTGTCAAAATGATTCAGTATGCCCATATATCGCTCCAATTCTACTTCATTTTCTACCAGCGCCGTGGTTATGTGACGCTGATAGCGTTCGCGATGTGTCAATGCCAACGTCAAGCCTTCGCGTAACTCCTTCATGAGTTGCTCTAAACTAAGTGGATTTGGCTTCGAGGGGCGTGTTTCCAAGCGCATACGCAAAAACTCATGCATAAATTGCAAAGGAATGCCGCTGAGAAACACAAAAGAGGGAATGTACGTAGGCAAATTGATGGACTTGGCCTCGTCACTCCAATAACCAAAGCGGCGCAATTCGTCCATTTGTTCACGACTGATTTTCGGCTCCAAACGAGGCACATCCTCATCAATTCGCTCAGTCTCGAAGTCATAGTCCTCCGTACCAGGCTTCTCCAGCGAAATGTGTGCTTTGTATAACACAACATTGTGCAATTTATTCAGGAACGACAAAGCTTTGGCTAGACCCCGAGACTTTAGTACGTTTTCAATAAACTTCCTAAGCGCAAACAAAAAATGAAAGTTATCGATTATAGTAATAAGCATTAAGATTGCAATGTAACGGGTGTTTTTTAGTTGCATGAGAACTAATGATATCGATAGCTATGGTTTGACAGCTCAGAATGGCAAGATTAGGTTAGGTTGAAGCGGTGGTCCTGTTGTACACAGGTTCATAGCCCATTGTGATGCCACATAGGCAGCTTGTTCTTATCTCTCCTAAAACCAGCGTGTGCTTTTCAAAAATTTTAGAATACCATATGCCTGGTTTCTGCAGAACAGAAATCTTCCTATTCATTAAAAAATTGTCTACCTAGAATGGTAAACCTACGTCTGTATAAAGCAGCACAATGGCACAGAAGTTGCGAGATCGTCTCCTACTCTTCCTCATCTGTATAGCTTTTAGGCAGTGCCCCGTTATAACTGTGGTACGATTGAGCTTATTTTGGCTTAGCAGATATTCTGTGCGTTTAGCATTGAGAATCGACCAAATTGTCGGACGATTTTTCAGGTAGTTTCATTACGCCATCTGTCGTTCGCTGATCTTACGATTTCTTCAAGGATAAATAGCTTACATGTTTGTAAGGGTATGCCTATGTCAGTGTCTATTACTCATCGGTCAATTTGGTGTCACGTCTCGCTAGTTCATCGGCTCTGCAGTTAGCCTCAACGTCGCGATGGGCAGGAACCCATGTTACCCTTAGGTAAAATGACTCAGCCATCGCTTTAAGAGATGTGCGGCATTTCATGGCTATCTTGGAGGTTCTCGGCAAATTATGTTGACATTTCTGTTCAGTAAGGTTTGGCAAATCATCATGAATCGTTTAACGCCAGAACAACCCTTCCGAATTGCGCAAATTTACTTTGAAAAAATAAATCTGTACGCGAAGTTCGTAGAGCACTGGCGGGCATCATCGCTCTTTATTCCTTTCGAAGTGAGAAAGGAGCTGCCGTTACGGCGAATAGCGAGTGTTATCGGGCCAAACTGACTGAATTTTTGTTTCCAAAAATTAATCAGCTAAACATCGACGACATTTTTTTCCAATAATACGGCGCAACTTGCCATACAGCGCGCTTAACAATCGAATTTCCGTGAATGAAACACTAAAATGGTAGGAAAAGTTTTTCCTGATAGCGGTCGCCCCTCGGCAGGCAATGGCAAACCTCCGAGAATATTTCTGCCTTATAAAAAGTCTCTCATAAAAAATTTCTGCCGTTCGGAATCAGCTTAAAACTGTAGCTTCCTCTATTTGTGGAACAACATCAAGACTTACATCACAAATAGGAGGATGAGCTCGGCCAAACACCCAAAAAGGGTTTTATATATAAAGGGTGATCAGATTGGAGGTACTTTTTTCAATCGGGTTTTTTGACAGAACACGCGTGACTACTGCCTATTTTTTATTTATTTCAGTAATCATTGGCATTTCATCGTGGAAAGATTTACGCCTCAACAACGTTTACAAATCGTACAATTGTATTACGAAAATCGACGCTCTGTGAAAAGCATTCATCGCGTGCTTAGGCCAACTTATAATGTCCAGCCCATTAGTGGCTTAATGGCTACATCAATACTTGTCGTATTTGAGCTGAGGAGAGCGACTTGCAGCCATTCAAGAGCATTCATTACATCCATTGAAATCAATCGTTTATAGCGACCTTTGGGTTGGAGGAATCATCGGCAATCGGCCCATATTTCTTCTAGACTGGCGTCAATGTAACAGTGAATAGCGAACGTTTTCGCACCATAATAATTGGCTTTTGATGCCGGAATTTGAAGCCGGTGATCTCTACAACAAGACGGCGCTAGTTGCCTTACAAACACAATCCATACAATGGATTTACTGCGTCGTCGTTTCGGTGAGCAATTTATCTCGTGCCTCGCACCAGTGGATTGGCCACCAAGATTCTATGAAATCACACTTTTGAACTTTTATTTGTGGGGGTATGTAAATTCTAAATGCTTTGCGTATAAACCAGCTTCGATTGAGGCTTCGAGTTACGGCGCAGTTGCGGCCAATATTTGAAAGAGATTATCTTTAAAAAATAAATGTCATAAACAGTTCTACACACAAATAATAAAGTTTGCCCAATCAATTTAAGTATTGGTGGTTTTATTTCAATTTAAAATCCGATACCTCTAAACTGATCACCCTTTATTATCATTTTAAGTTCTCAAGCTCTTAAAAAAACACCCGATATAAGCTTACCTATATAACGCTGAAGAGTTAGCATCATTGCAGCTAGTTAACGGTTCAACACTGAATATATTAATGTCGTGCATTGAACTTTTACGTAAAAGCGAGCCACATGGCTCCAACGACAAGTGACTAACTTCAGTTGAGGTAGATCTGCAAATTAAACAAGCGGTAAAAGGATTAATAACCAATTTAGATATCCCATACAGGAAGTGACCTACTCGTTGCTACTTGACGTTTCACCGGGCACTTGCGCGATATCATTCAACATGAACTGTACCTTAGGCGGTGTAAAAATTGACGAAAGCTTGCGTTGAGGCGTAGCTTGACTAGAACTAGTTTTAGTTGAATCAACAGAATTCACGCCAGAGTCATCGTTTTCCACACCAGAGGAGGTGCCGCTGTCCGTGCCCGCATATGATGTCTGCACCGGCCAAGAAAACTTTTCACTCTGTAATCTGAAATTACCATTTCCTTTAGTACGCTTATAAAAAGATATTGAATATTATTCATTCTTGGTACCGTGCCAATATTTTGCCAAAGATGCATAGCTTTAAATGATTCTGACGTGTTATATTATACCACAGGCACATAGCCTTAATGCGGCCAACAAAGTTTTCGTTTTTGTAAATTGGATGAAAAGCTCCCATGACCTGCGAGGAAGGGTACAGCGCTTCTGCGGCTTCCAAACGAGTCAGGAGTTCTTCCACCTCTTTCATGGCGATCTCCTGCTGATCCATGCATTCTTTGCAGTAGAGAGACATGCAGCCAGTGCACACTCTTCCAGGTTGTGGTGCTATAAGACAAAAGCAACAAAAATTAAATATTTCTTCTTATTTGAAGCAAGAGCAACAATATCTTACAACTCGCATTGCTGTCCGTACTAATGCCGCTATCCATGCTCACTTCACTCATGGCACGTTGGTAGCGCGGCTGAAATTTGTAGTTTATGATTTGTGAAAGCAGTTCGGGCACGGCTTGGCGCGCGGTGAATAAATATTTGTCCTGTTGTTCCATCGTACGATCTGCTTGCCACGCTTGTAACTCCAGCCAAATGAGATCTTTCAATTCTGCTTGCCAGGTGTGCTCCTCATGCGAAAGCTGGAAAGAGAAAAAATTATGAGTTTACAATAACTGAAGAAAATTTGCGAATTTTACCAATTAGAGACAGAGGAAAAGCTTCAATGTAAAAAAATTAGTAAAAATACTTTCCCAGAGTTAAAAGCTAGACTTTCGACATTCGACTGCCCGCTATACGAAACCTCCAGAAATCACTTTTTTCATTGCATGCGTGAGTGCATTTTGAAAGTGCAAGCCTTGGAAAGTGGGCTCCTTGAAAGAGTCGCAGTGAGCACAATGGAAATTTCAGCCCGGAAATAGATGCAAATATGTACGTTAGTTCACAATTTTTCTCAAAAAGATCGTAGTGCTGCAAAAGCACTATGGAATAAAATTTGTTGCCGGCAGTGAAGTCTTTATGGAACATGTTGGAGATTGTAGAACGATCGGTCACCAATGATCTCAAGTAAACTTTAAAAAGTGGAAAAACAGGTGGATAAAAGGAATTCGCATAGAATACCAAAGCTGAATGAGAGAAAACTGGCTTAAAAACTAAAAACATTACACGGAATTGTGACGGCAACGCGCCTTGGTGAAAAGAATTCAGAAGATGTGGCCAAGATCAGACCGTTAACCGGCTCTCAGCGAATTTGGAAGAAAGGCCAAACCTGGTAATCTCTCATGACCCATGCAAAGTGTCACTGTGATGTCATTGGCTTCTTTCAAGTTAAGCGCCAATATTGGGCAGCAAAGTTTCGGTCATCGCCGTTGCCGCAATGCCAATTCAAATTAAATTTATTAATAGCTCATTGATTCTTATAGGTCATTGCATTTTAGGTATAAAACGAAGTTATTTGCACATTTTATATTACTCATACAGAATAAGTTAATCTAAGTGAACCTCGTTGCGCCTTGTTGAGAGGCGCAATCTACAAGTATAGCGTTTTAAAAGGGGCAGAAGATTAAGAATATCTTATCTTTACTGTAGATTTTTGAATTGTTTTCCGCGCTTCCGAGACAGTTTAGACTGAAAACTTAACCGATAATAACAAATTTGCTTGGGAAATTAAATAGAGATATTTATGTGTTATATATTTCATTCCATACCTTGGCATCCTGACGATCGACACTGCCTAATTTGATAAGATTGGCAAAAGTCTCGTGAAACTCTTTTCGTATGTTCAAGCCTGGTGTGCGTTCACTACGCAACTGTTGTACAAATGCCGACGCTGGCGCCGATGCACGATATCCGATCGGCCTTGAGGACACACACATATATCTATTGCACGACTCCACCACCTTCGAGGAACCGCGCAGACATACATCAGAATTTAGGGGCGTACATTTGTCCATCGACTCTAGATGATTTGAATTTTCTGGTATACCTAAGCCACGCGGATGATAACTGGCTGACGTTGTGGCAATCATGGAATTCTTAAGCTCTCGCTCGGCATCTCGCAACAGATCCTGTGCTCGCTTGCTGGTTCGCTTGTTCTCCTCATTGACGAACATTTCATTGAGTAAAGCACAGTCCATAGTGTTGCGTCGAAGTACACGTGAACGGGCCATACGTGTCATGCCTTTCTTGGGTGTGCTCGGCATGGGATCTATTGATCTATGTATATAGGTAATAGATATAATAGAAAAAATTGTGAAAAAAGTATGTACAGTGTTGTGTAAAACAAAAGCAAAAAAAAGTTCAAAATTTGAATAGTCGTTTTTATAAAAGAAAAAAACATTTACCAAACAGGCGAGACGTACAGTTGCGAACACGAACATAGCAGTACAAAAAAAATATTTGACTTTTTCGAAAAAATTGTAATCTATGATGTGATTAGAAAGCTTTTATTATTACCTCGAAATATTATTCCATTTTTTAACTGTACACACATTTAAATAAATTCTATAACGAAAAACGAAACTTTTTATAACAAAAGATAGAAGACCAATTTTATAGAAAAATGAAAGAAAAACTGAATTTACAAAGTTTGCAGATAAAAAATTGTAACTAATATTGAGTTGAATTTCTCTAATTTTGTATTACGGCAGCACAGCGGCGGGGCATTGAGTCCCCCAATTGCTCACATCACTGTGTCGGAATCCTCAGCCACGCATCATTAACAATTTCCCGAAGTTGTTGATTGTTAGGTTAGGTTAGGTTAGGTTGAAGCGGTTGTCCTGTGGGACACACTCAGGCTCATAGCCCATTGTGATTGTTGATTGTTAGTCGTTTGGCTCTTTTGAATTCCCCCTACAGATTTTCTATAGGATGGAGATCGGCGGACTGAGCTAGCCAGTATCAAGCAGCTGAGTAGCTTCCGAACATCCCTTCGAGAGCGAGCTAATATGAGAAGGCAAAGGAATCCAGGATATCTGGTTGTGCGTCGGATTTGGGACCTGCCACGTAAAAATTCCCCCCAATGAAAACGAAAACACACCTCTTAAATTCACCTCTTTTTTTAATTTTATGGCTGACTTCATGAGATTCTCTTTGAAACACCTTACAATTCTACGATCGTCTCGCAAGGAAATTTTTCGTTTCCCTCCTCGTTTTTTCGGTATTTCCACAAGATTAATTTCTGTTTGAGATAATTTTTGCTAAACATGAAATCTTCCATTTGCTCCCAATTTGCGAATTCGCTTTTCAAAACGGAAAGTCTCAAAGCTCAATAGTTTGAAAATTATAAGATCAAGTGATCAATAATTTGCAAACTTCTTAAAAAGTGTAATTTAAAAAAACGCAGTTCATTTTAAGGAACCCCCATGTCGAGGGTCGTTTGGAAATTCCGTGAAAAATCAGAGAAATGGCACTACTAGCGCCTATCGAGGTTATGTTTAGTTAGTAGCACCCCTTGGAAGATCACAACCAATTTTCAGGCAGATCGGTATATTTCTTTGCGTTTGGCGTTTTGAATCAAAATAGTCGAGTGATTTTCCTTTTGCACCAGCTCTCGCCTCAGCAGTTGTAGTCGCAAAATTAATTGAAATAGGGCACCAACTCATTACTCGTTTCACATCCCCTCTATTCTCCGGACTTGGCTGACTCGCATGCTTCGGACTACTATTTGCTCCCCAAATAGAGAAAACGGCTGGCGGGAAAAAGATTTTATTCAAAAAAGGGGGGAATTGTAAAAACAAATGGCTATTTTTCAGACTTGGGTAAATCCTATTATTCGGAAGGCGATCAACAAACTAGAACAGCGTTGGACGAAGTGTATAAGCCTAAAATCGAAAAATCGAAAAATAAAAAAAGATAAAATTGTTTTTATTTTCCCACGAACTTTTCAAACGACCCTCGTAGTATGTGCACGACGAATTGAAAACATTTAATTTAATTTAAAGTATGCAGATTTTTTTTTTTGGTATTTAATTTTATTGTTTTTATTATTTTTTTTTTGTAGTTAATTTTATTTTTTTTATTTATTATTATTTTTTATTTTTTTTTTTTTGTTTTTGTTTTTAGTTTTTTTGTCTTGTGTTTCTAAAAGTATAGGGCAACAAAAATAATCAAACTCAATGTTTCAAACTTTGTATGAAATTCACAAAAAAATTAAAATTATCTAACAAAAAAACAGCAAAATTTCCAACCTTTTGCTTAGAACTTTTGGAAAAATTCTGGGTATGCAGTTTTGTAGACCTTTCATTATTATTTTCGCAAGTTTCAGGTGGCTAAAAATACCCATTGATTGTTGACAATTTTTTTTTCGCTGAAATGTTGAGTGTTTTCTTCGATATGCAAGACTCCCGAACATGTGTTTTATATGTAAGAAAATGTTTAACTCGGCGATTTTTGAGGGACTTCAAATTTATACTTTTTGTACTAAAATTGAGTGGACACATTTTGAAGTTTTCTAAATATTCAGATTAAAAATAAAAATAGGAAATTTAGTAAATGTATTAAATTTGTGAACTTCGTACTTTAACTCGACTTTAAAACGGCACATCTTGAAATTTTCTAAATATTCAGATTAAAAATTAGAACATTTTTATGTTAATTTTTGTAAATTTATTAAATTTTTGTGAACTTCGTACAAATTTTCAAGCTTTGAGTTAAATGATTTTTGTTGTAGAATGCAAAAATATTATTTAAAAAAAATGTATTAAAAAAATTTATATAAAAAAATATTTAAAACTTGATAATTCCTCGACCTCCTATTGTTATGAACACAGCTGTATGCACTTGATATCAACTCTTCATATTTTCGTAAAACTGTTTCTCGAAGAAAGCATAACACAAATTTGGACTGAACTAAATTTGTTACTTTTGTTTGCACGCCACTGAATATATACGTGTGTTTAGTTTATATTGAAAAGCACTGGCATGTTTACTTACGATCCAACGGAGGCGACAGCATGTGCTTTTTTGCGCTCCCAATCACGACTTTTGATCTTCATCCTTGTACGCGGTGGTGTAGTGCCGTACTCTTCAAAACGCGCCGCCAAATCATCGGGATGTGGCGAAAGCAGCTCTTCATCCAATTCAACAGGACGATAGCTATTCACACCTCTATTCAGCGAGGGCTTTATACGAAATTCAACTCTGAAAGTGATAAATTTATAATCAAATTATTAGTTGAAAAATTACAAACAAAAATTAAATACAATATAAATTTGACTTTAATCGCTAGGTACTGCTCTCCCTCCCAACTGTCAGGTACCTCCTGAACTGGATACATATTTCATTTACTATATATAAATGAATAGAATGCACCAACATCCATATATACGAGTATACCTAAGTCGAAATTCAAAGCTTTTCTCCATAAAAAATTATATCTATAATTCAACAGGCGTTAATTGTGTGATTTTGAATATGCCTGTGTGTGCGTATGTGTATATGCACTGCAAATTTCCCAAAGCATGATGGTTTCATTTTATGCTTGTTGATATAAATCACTTCTAATTTGCATATGGGATGGCGCAAGCCACATTGTGGATCGGCCCTTCAGCTTTTATCTTATCGCGTACCGGTGTTCCTGTCGCAAATTATTGCTGATAAGCGTATTTGGGTACATATCGTATATAATCAGGGCGTATCGCAGTGTGGCTGTGATTTATATTTACAAATACTTACATCTATCCGGTCGTCACGCCTATAATTATACCTCAATATTGCTTTTAAATGAATTAAGCAACAATTTTGATTGACATAAAATAATTATATCACGATTTTATGGTTTTCGATAAATCTCTATCTTTCACTCATGCATGTACGCATAAGTATGTGCGTGCATACAGACAAATGTACATAGATTGGATATACCCTTCAGACAAATCTGCTTTGTTAGCTGCATGAGCACTACCGATATCGATAACTATGGCTCAACAGCTGAAAATGACAAACTGTGTTGATATTTCCATTCGGTAAGGTTTGGCAACTCACCATGAATCGTTTGGAGCCGAGCAACGCTTCCGAATTGTGGAAATTTACTTTGAAAAAAAAAATCTGTTCGCGAAGTTCATAGAGCACTGGCGGCATCTTCGGTATTTATTTCTATCGGCCCATACAGCGCGCAAAACAATCGATTTATTGTAACTCGTAACCGCATCGAGCATATTCCGGATATTATATTCAAAAAATAAATGCCATGAAATTATTTATTTTATTTTCATATTTAGTCTATGAAACAATAATTTCTTACAGACTAATTAACTTGACACCCTTCCCGGGATTACTTTCTGCATTACTTCGGGAGAGCCCAAAACGGCATCCATACAGGACCAATTCTATTCACCCACGTCTGGATCCTCCGTATTTGAAGCCAGCTCTCATGCTATAGGCTCATCTTCTTCTGTCTCTATCTGTGCGGCTTCGCTTTATTGCGCTTTGTCGAGGTCTATCTTTTTTTCCATAGTACGTCCACGATGAATCTCTTTACCGCGTTCCAGCTGTCCTCGCGTTCGAGCATTTTACTGATTATGTTGCTCGGCGCGATGTCGCCAATTTACTTAATCAGAGCATCTCTTTCCGCGAGCCATCTGTTACAACTCAAATACGTGTGTTCAGCTTTAAGGCTCGGCGCTTTGCAGGCTTTAAATATCTTTAGGTATAGGAATCTCCGGAGGATGGTTCCATGTGTAGAAGTCCACGCAAGTGGGGAAAGTTACTGATCGCCATTCACTTGGGAATGGCCAGGACGATTCTTCTGCATATGGTTCAAGCAGCTCACAAGGAAAGAAAACCATAGGACCTTGCGACGTCTACTACAGCTGACATGTAAAGGCGCACAAATTCGGTGTCGGATTTGTTGTGGGAGAGAGACTTCGTCGCCAAGTACTGTTGTTCACTCCGGTGGACGAGCGTCTCGCAACAATCCGCATCAAAGCCCGTTTTTTAAACATATCGCTAATTTGCGCCCACGCCCCGATGGAAGAAAAGGACGATGCAACCAAAGATTCTTTCTATGAGCGCCTGGAACGTTCCTATGAGCGCTGCCCCCGCCACGACATAAAAATCGTGCTTGGCGACTTCAACGCCAGGGTGGGAAAGGAAGGAATTTTTGGTCCCACGGTCGGAAAATTCAGCCTGCACAACGAAACATCCGGTAACGGACAGAGGCTGATCGACTTCGCCGGGGCCCGAAACATGGTGGTCTGCAGCACCAGATTCCAGCATAAGAAGATTCACCCAGCCACCTGGCTGTCTCCTGATCGAAAAACACGAAACCAGATTATGTTGTGATAGATGGAAGACACGCTTCTAGTGTATTAGATGGACGTACGATCCGAGGTCCCAACATCGACTCGGAACACTACCTTGTTGCAGCCAAACTGCGCACACGCCTCTGTGCAGCAAAAAACGTGCATCTACCTACGCAAAGAATGTTCGGCATCGAAAAGCTGCAATCACAACAGACCGCCAGAAGATTCGCCACTCGACTCTCACTCCTGCTCTCAGAGAGTACTGCCCAACAAACCGGCATCCACGAACAATGGAGCAACATTTCTCGTTCTCTACGTACCGCCGCCGAAAAAGAAATCGGATTCCGGCGAGCCCGAAAAAACAATTGGTACGACGAGGAATGTCATGCTGCCGCAGAAAGAAAGGATGCCGCCTATAGAGCCACGCTGCGATCGGGCGCAACGCGAGCCATGTGGGATCGCTACAGAGAGCTCCAAAAGGAAGAGATACGTATTATCCGAAAGAAGAAACGAGAGGCCGAAATACGTGAGTGCGAAGAGCTTGAGATGCTGGCCAACAGGAACAACGCCCGAAAATTCTACCAGAAATTTCGGCGGCTTACAGAAGGTTTTAAGACCGGGGCGTTTTCCTGTAAGAACAAAGACGGCGAACTGGTGACTGACGTACGGAGCAATCTTAAATTATGGAGGGAACACTTCTCGAACCTATTAAACAGTGACAGCTGCGCATGTCACCGAAAAATTGAAGATCCCGATACCCCAATCGTTGACGACGGAATTGTCGTTCCGCTACCCGATCATGACGATGTGAGAATAGCGATAACGCGGCTAAAGAACAACAAAGCCGCGGGCGCCGACGGACTGCCGGCTGAGCTATTCAAACATGGCGGCGAGGAGCTGGTAAGGTACATGCATCAGCTTCTATGCAAAATATGGTCGGATGAAAGCATGCCTGCCGATTGGAATTTAAGTGTGCTCTGCCCAATCCATAAGCAGGGCGATCCTGCAATTTGTGCCAATTACCGCGGGATTAGTCTTCTAAATATCGCCTATAAGGTTCTAGCGAGCGTATTGTGTGAAAGGCTGAAGCCCACCGTCAACCAACTGATTGGACCTTATCAGTGTGGCTTCAGACCTGGAAAGTCTACCATCGACCAAATATTCTCAATACGCCAAATCTTGGAAAAGACCCATGAAAGGAGAATCGACACACACCATCTTTTCGTCGACTTCAAAGCTGCATTCGACAGTACGGAAAGGAGTTACCTGTATGCCGCGATGTCTGAATTTGGTATCCCCGCAAAACTAATACGGCTATATAAGATGACGTTGCTCAACACCAGTAGCGCCGTCAGAATTGGGAAGGACCTCTCCGAGCCGTTTGATACCAAACGAGGTTTCAGACAGGGTGACTCGCTGTCGTGTGACTTCTTTAACCTGATGTTGGAGAGCATCGTACGAGCCGCAGAACTTAATCGCTCAGGCACAATTTTTTATAAGTGCGTACAATTGCTGGCGTATGCCGATGATATTGACATCATCCAAACTGAATAAATAGGCAAAGCGAATGGGTCTGGTGGTGAACGAGGACAAAACGAAGTACCTCCTGTCTTCAAACAAACAGTCGGCGCACTCGCGTATCGGCTCCCACGTCACTGTAGACAGTTATAATTTCAAGGTTGTAAAAGACTTCGTCTATTTAGGAACCAGCATTAACACTGATAACAATGTCAGCCTTGAAATCCAACGTAGAATCTCTCTTGCCAACAAGTGCTACTTTGGACTAAGTAGGCAACTGAGCAGTAAAGTCCTCTCTCGACGCACAAAACTAACACTCTACAAGACTCTCATCATGCCCGTCCTTACGTATGGCGCAGAAGCTTGGACGATGACAACATCCGATGAAGCGACGCTTGGAGTGTTCGAGAGAAAGATTCTGCGTAAAATTTTTGGACCTTTGCACGTTGGCAACAGCGAATATCGCAGACGATGGAACGATGAGCTGTATGAGCTTTACGACGACATAGACATAGCGCAGCGAATAAAGATCCTGCGGCTACGTTGGCTGGGTCATGTCGTCCGAATGGATACAAACGCTCCGGCTTTGAAAGTATTCGATGCGGTACCAGCTGGTGGTAGCAGAGGAAGAGGGCGGCCTCCTCTGCGTTGGAAAGATCAGGTGGAAAAGGACTTGGCTTCACTTGGTGTGTCCAACTGGCGCCGGTTAGCACGAGAAAGAAACGACTGGCGCGCTTTGTTAAACTCGGCCAAAATCGCATAAGCGGTTATAGCGCCAATTAAGAAGAAGATAGGGATCTCCGGAAGTATCCGTGGCCCGAGAGGAACTGGGTTAAGAAGTAATTCACTTCTCCGAAGTTCCTTTGGACCCATTATTAATGGAATAAGTTTCGTCGTCCATCTGCCACTCTGTTCAGTCTCCCATCGGCTTTGCCCCCGCAGCATGTTTTGGCATCTCCGTTCCGCGACGAAAGTGATGACGAAGAAACACGTGCGCCGTCCCACCCATATATTCGTTCCCAGTCTATGAGGGCGTCGGGTATCTCCCCGCTGATAACGAAGACTGCAGCGCCAGTAGTTAAACAGCCTCCAGTGCGTTGCGCTTGGTTTTGCAGTTTTGCACAATTCTCCATACTTCACTGCCATACCGGAAAATCGAGTTTGCGGCCGCCATGATTAGACTTCTTTTGCTCTGTGTTGGTCCACCAATGTTTGCCATTAGTCTACTTAGCATTCCCGTGACCTTTGCTTCTGTGGTAGCCGCATGCAGTATCTGGGCCCAGAAAGTAAGCCTGCAGTCAAGTTAAATACTCAGGTATTTCACTAATTTTTGGGTCACTAAGCAATGGACCCACAGTACTACCTTGTGGTACGCCAAAGGTGGCGAAAAAAGATTCGAGTGTGACAATGCACCGCCTTTGATTCGAATAGAATTTAAGCCAATGCAGAAAAGTGGAATGAAATTCCAGGCAAGCGAGTTAGTCGACCAACACCATCTGCGAAACTTTGTCGAAGGCTTTAGAAAAGTAAATGCAGCCAACTTGACAGAGAATACTGCGATACAATACTCACTAAAGACAGCCAAATTTGTAAGTATAGAACGACCCGATACAAATCCGTGATAGGTGATAACTGCACAGTTGACGCTACTCGCCAGTAGTTGCCTACTAGTTCTAAATAGAACACTTTATGCACTAAAGAGTTCAGATTTTTTATGAAGGGTATATTATTTGTCCTACTTAAGTACACGCACATCTATGTACGCATCTACATATTATGTACTTCTGTATGTATGTACGGATATTTATGCTTTTGAAGGTGCCTAACTGTCAGTACTTAATATTACATTACATCAGATTGCGAAGAGTTTCATCAGAAATGTGATATAAAAACGCAGTCGAGTTGGGTCATACAATATTTTTTTTTCGATTAAATATGAAATCTTGTTCGCAACAGGCAGGCAAAACTATTCAAAATAAAACACCGCCAAATAGCCCACATAAACTTGCGCACTGATAGCCAACTTCATCTCTTCCTCCTTGACAAGCTCTATCTATAGAAACAGAATAACGCTCAATAGGCGTTGAAACGCCTAAAACAACTATTAAAAATTTGTTTATCACATGTTAATGTTCTTAATTTGAAGGACCATCTGAATCGTAATGTATTTTGGTTCAGTTCATATTTTAAAATTTTTTATTTTTATTCTTAATTTTTATTCTTAATTTCCTTCACATCCCTCTTACATAAAACCAATTTTCTTCTATGGGATCTTTTAAGTTCGAGCTTCATTTTTAGTAGTGTTTGCCTTTAACGGCTGTCACAATTCGATAGCGAATATGAAAGGCCTTCTGAATCGTACTGTTTGGTTCAGTTTCAAGGTTTCATATTTTTTCCGAAATGAAATTAAAAATTTTGAATGAAGAAATGTTCTTAATGTCACGTGCTCTTCACATGCCTCTTAAATAAAAAATATAAAAAATAGCATCATGTATTGCATCCGAACAGTAACGAACGTTGAGTTAGTGCTCAAAACGCCTCCCAACGAAATACTTAAAACTAGTACCGGGAGGATCGGTACTTTGACGTTAGGAGGTTTAGTTCGTGTTAAAGACCCACACTGACGGTTAGGCGTACGCTGCTCTCTCTTCGTAAAACAAACAACAACACAACTGTTCAGTGAAGTGGTCTTAACTTCTGCATAAAAGGACAAACCACACCCAGAAATCTTACTATGTCTGCACAACTACATTCCACTATGATTTTGAAACTATTAAGAGTTCCTACTGAGCTGTGTGAATGGGTTAAGGCTATGTCAAAACCTAATTATAGAAGCCTTCGATTCGCCACTTCTCTGCTTGCTGCGTTTGGGCTTTGCTCGCTTGACGAAAAATTTCCATATCAATTGAAAAGAACGAGAACATAAAGGGTGTCGAGAGATCACGAGCATTACAAGTAAAGTGGTGCCGTACCATAGCCATTACCATAACCATAGCAATCAGCTGTTATGATCAAAGATAGGGGCTTCACTATGAAAGATTATAGATGCCGCACCATAGCGTCGTAGCCATAACCGTAGCCGTATGTATCTATTGAATTTTGTTTTTTCCCCATAACCATAAGCAGCTGTGAATTACTTTCCTTTTGTTTTGATATTTGCGATAAAAATTTAAATATTAATTAACGACGTAAAATTAATT
Source organism: Anastrepha obliqua (assembly GCF_027943255.1). Lineage (NCBI taxonomy): Eukaryota > Metazoa > Arthropoda > Insecta > Diptera > Tephritidae > Anastrepha > Anastrepha obliqua. The sequence goes on from NC_072892.1 coordinate 118,220,081, forward strand.
GACTTACTGGAAAATTATCCGTTTTTTATGACAAAATGCAAATGTTGTTATTAATTCTACTTCAAAAATCAGCTATTTATGGTTACGGCATCACTAATCGACAAATGATGTAATGTTGTGGCTATGGTTAGGGTTACGATTATGGCGTTATGCCTACGGCGCCACTAATTGCAACTTAACGAGTTGAAGCAATAAATGCAGACTACTAATACTCATTAGGTGCTTCCAAATAAATGTAATTTTGCGCATCTCTTTTCCAGTGCTGCCGACATATGCCAGCTCCTTCATCTATGCGTCACTTCATAAATCTTGGCAAATTGAGGACGTCTCATAAATATAAAATGCTGCCGCAAGTAACAGCCCTATGCAGAGCTGTTCCAATACGACCAATTTACTTTCAGCATAGAATCGGCTCAAGTGCGTGCGTTAGCCATTTTTAAACAGAAAGCCATTACACCGGATGTCTGTGTACCAACAGGACTGCCTCAGTTGAAGTCGTTTCTTCTATGTAAACAGGTACCGTCCGATCCTACGAGCCCAAGTGCGAGCCCAATAAAGACTGCTCAAACATTTCCTGCGACAGCTTATCTTTAAGCTTATTACTTAAAAAACAATTAATACATTTATACATTTACATATAATATTACAACAGTAAGACGAACTAAATCATTGCAAACCGAGTAATTAGTTGAATTAACTCGTCACTTAGGGATATTATCATTTACTTCCTAATTACTCTATCAAGGAAGAAGCAAACAATCTAGAATTTATTAATAAATTTAATTGTGGTAATTGAAGTCGAAGCGCAAAAACCCGATGATTCATCCTTGGTGCAGCTGATTAATTGAATTGGCCCAATTCGATTATTCATTTAATACTTGCCGTATTTGATAATATTAATGTATGACAAACCGGCAGTACATTCAATGTTTGGATATGGAAATTTGTCCGAGAAAAGTTCTAGAATAATAGCCGATGCTGATTTAGCCAGTCGAAGTGCTGGCCAAGATGGCAGAAAAGTGGCTACGTAGGACCCAAAAACACCACAATTGGAACACAGTTTATTAAATTTAAACGACTTCCACGTAAATTCTTTGCAATTTTGTTTATCATAACATTTGCCGAGCAGATCACGGTATCTCTCAAAGGGTTCATGAAATGGTGAACTTAGCGCGTACGCTGCGTACGTACTACAGGTATGACAACTGCACTATCGCATGGCAACACGCTCTATGCACCTCAGTAGTCTGCGCTAGCAAATCTTATGAGAAATCAATCTCAAATGAATAAACACGTAAACGAGCTCAACAGAAGCTTAGGTAACACTCACGCCATCCTCGGATCCCTCACACTCACTAGACTATCAGATTAGACAAGATATAAGTGATTTTCTCATACTGATTTTCTCATATTGTTCCATCAATAGCCGCTATTATTTATCGACGGCTACTTAAGAAAGACTGATTTCATAAATTGAGCTAAATTATATTTCTAAAGAATTATGCATCAATCGAAACGCACTTTTTAGATGAAGGGAAATTAATCATATTCAAAGTAGTTTAATATAAAACAGAAAAATTAAATCCAAAAATGGCAATATTTGCATTACTGCATTCATAAAAAAAACAAGTGCATACATATACAGGGTTTGATTGAAAAGTAATGAGCCCGCCCGCGCGGAGCGTCTGCCAAGCGATCAACCGAATCGGCTGATCGTTGGGTCTTACCCTTCCACTACAAACCAGTCCCAGTTCGCCGGCAACAGCGCGAGAAAGCTGTTTTAAAAGTGTGTTGGGATTTTGCAGTGGCGAAAATGCAGCGATCGTTGGAGCAACGTTACTCGATCAAATTTTGCGTAAAGCTACCATAAACAGTTTGTACCTCCAGGAAGAACTGTAAACGCGGCAATTTATAAAGAAGTGCTCCTTCGGCTGAAAAAACGCGTCGCCCGGGTTCGGCCCGACCTCGTCAACAATTGGACCCTTCATCACTACAATGCGCCGGCGCACATCGCCTTCCTCTGCACCTCTGCATTGGCCAAGATGGGGGTTCCGGTGCTTTCCCACCCTCCCTACAGCCCAGGCCTGTCCCCTCCGGACTTCTTCTCTTTCCCGCGCCTGAAAAGAAAGCTGAAGGGGAGGCGTTTCGACTCCATCGAGGCGATCGAAAAAACTGTGACAGCCGAATTGAACGCGATTCCGGCGGATGAGTTTAAAAAATGTTTCCTGCAGTGGAAGGACCGCTACCAGCGATGTATTGACGCTCAAGGGTCCTATTTTGAAGAATATTAGTTACATAAGCCAAAAGGTTCAATAAAACAGCTTAAAAAAATAAAGCTAATTACTTTTCAATCAAACCCTGTATATGGTATGCCACCTAAATGTATGCTTTAATAATGATGATTAATTCAAAAATCGTCTAAGCAGCGATTTAAGGTTGAAAGGCTAATATGTAGATAAAGCAGAGCATGAAATCAAAAGTAAAAATAAAAATGAGGATTCGAAAAGATGAAGATAAAAATGAAGGTGAATATGTAACGAACGAAAAGAATAATGATCAAAGATAAAGATAAATATGAAGATGAAGATGAAGATGAAGATGAAGATGAAGAGAAAGATGAAGATGAAGATGAAGATGAAGATGAAGATGAAGATAAAGATAAAGATAAAGATAAAGATAAAGATAAAGATAAAGATAAAGATAAAGATAAAGATAAAGATAAAGATAAAGATAAAGATAAAGATAAAGATAAAGATAAAGATAAAGATAAAGATAAAGATAAAGATAAAGATAAAGATAAAGATAAAGATAAAGATAAAGATAAAGATAAAGATAAAGATAAAGATAAAGATAAAGATAAAGATAAAGATAAAGATAAAGATAAAGATAAAGATAAAGATAAAGATAAAGATAAAGATAAAGATAAAGATAAAGATAAAGATAAAGATAAAGATAAAGATAAAGATAAAGATAAAGATAAAGATAAAGATAAAGATAAAGATAAAGATAAAGATAAAGATAAAGATAAAGATAAAGATAAAGATAAAGATAAAGATAAAGATAAAGATAAAGATAAAGATAAAGATAAAGATAAAGATAAAGATAAAGATAAAGATAAAGATAAAGATAAAGATAAAGATAAAGATAAAGATAAAGATAAAGATAAAGATAAAGATAAAGATAAAGATAAAGATAAAGATAAAGATAAAGATAAAGATAAAGATAAAGATAAAGATAAAGATAAAGATAAAGATAAAGATAAAGATAAAGATAAAGATAAAGATAAAGATAAAGATAAAGATAAAGATAAAGATAAAGATAAAGATAAAGATAAAGATAAAGATAAAGATAAAGATAAAGATAAAGATAAAGATAAAGATAAAGATAAAGATAAAGATAAAGATAAAGATAAAGATAAAGATAAAGATAAAGATAAAGATAAAGATAAAGATAAAGATAAAGATAAAGATAAAGATAAAGATAAAGATAAAGATAAAGATAAAGATAAAGATAAAGATAAAGATAAAGATAAAGATAAAGATAAAGATAAAGATAAAGATAAAGATAAAGATAAAGATAAAGATAAAGATAAAGATAAAGATAAAGATAAAGATAAAGATAAAGATAAAGATAAAGATAAAGATAAAGATAAAGATAAAGATAAAGATAAAGATAAAGATAAAGATAAAGATAAAGATAAAGATAAAGATAAAGATAAAGATAAAGATAAAGATAAAGATAAAGATAAAGATAAAGATAAAGATAAAGATAAAGATAAAGATAAAGATAAAGATAAAGATAAAGATAAAGATAAAGATAAAGATAAAGATAAAGATAAAGATAAAGATAAAGATAAAGATAAAGATAAAGATAAAGATAAAGATAAAGATAAAGATAAAGATAAAGATAAAGATAAAGATAAAGATAAAGATAAAGATAAAGATAAAGATAAAGATAAAGATAAAGATAAAGATAAAGATAAAGATAAAGATAAAGATAAAGATAAAGATAAAGATAAAGATAAAGATAAAGATAAAGATAAAGATAAAGATAAAGATAAAGATAAAGATAAAGATAAAGATAAAGATAAAGATAAAGATAAAGATAAAGATAAAGATAAAGATAAAGATAAAGATAAAGATAAAGATAAAGATAAAGATAAAGATAAAGATAAAGATAAAGATAAAGATAAAGATAAAGATAAAGATAAAGATAAAGATAAAGATAAAGATAAAGATAAAGATAAAGATAAAGATAAAGATAAAGATAAAGATAAAGATAAAGATAAAGATAAAGATAAAGATAAAGATAAAGATAAAGATAAAGATAAAGATAAAGATAAAGATAAAGATAAAGATAAAGATAAAGATAAAGATAAAGATAAAGATAAAGATAAAGATAAAGATAAAGATAAAGATAAAGATAAAGATAAAGATAAAGATAAAGATAAAGATAAAGATAAAGATAAAGATAAAGATAAAGATAAAGATAAAGATAAAGATAAAGATAAAGATAAAGATAAAGATAAAGATAAAGATAAAGATAAAGATAAAGATAAAGATAAAGATAAAGATAAAGATAAAGATAAAGATAAAGATAAAGATAAAGATAAAGATAAAGATAAAGATAAAGATAAAGATAAAGATAAAGATAAAGATAAAGATAAAGATAAAGATAAAGATAAAGATAAAGATAAAGATAAAGATAAAGATAAAGATAAAGATAAAGATAAAGATAAAGATAAAGATAAAGATAAAGATAAAGATAAAGATAAAGATAAAGATAAAGATAAAGATAAAGATAAAGATAAAGATAAAGATAAAGATAAAGATAAAGATAAAGATAAAGATAAAGATAAAGATAAAGATAAAGATAAAGATAAAGATAAAGATAAAGATAAAGATAAAGATAAAGATAAAGATAAAGATAAAGATAAAGATAAAGATAAAGATAAAGATAAAGATAAAGATAAAGATAAAGATAAAGATAAAGATAAAGATAAAGATAAAGATAAAGATAAAGATAAAGATAAAGATAAAGATAAAGATAAAGATAAAGATAAAGATAAAGATAAAGATAAAGATAAAGATAAAGATAAAGATAAAGATAAAGATAAAGATAAAGATAAAGATAAAGATAAAGATAAAGATAAAGATAAAGATAAAGATAAAGATAAAGATAAAGATAAAGATAAAGATAAAGATAAAGATAAAGATAAAGATAAAGATAAAGATAAAGATAAAGATAGCGATAAATATAATGAGACTTCAATAAAAACAACTCATTGCAATGGGAATCGTACTACTAATAAAACCACTAATTGCATACATTTTCGTAGTGAAATTGGGAATGTTTGTCTTGATGTTATACTACAAATGGAGTCAGTATTATGCCGATCAAGAAGAGCCAACGGTTTTGTGAGGAGCATTTTCGTGACAGAAATACACTTGGAGATTTGTCATGCCTTGCAGAGGCATTAAAAAAAAAATACAACATTTTCTATAACATGAAGCTTCATGACCATAATGGGTTTCGGACCGAATGGGAGTCACGTCGGCATCCCCGTAGTATGAGTTGGATTTCATAAAAACCTTTTCACCTACCAAACACTGTTAGAAAAACATATTTCCACAATGTGATGGATCATATCCCCAGTGGGCTATGAAGCCAAGACTCTGCGATTGGTAGTCACGCACAAACTCGCTCGCATATGGCAACCGCGAAAGGACAAATACAAGATTGTTCAATAAGTTTCGTGGTTCGGTAAGAAAAACACAATTTTATGATTTGAAATACACTTTTTTATTCAGTATAATCGCCTTGAACATCAATGCACTTGTTCCAACGAGATTCCAATTCAATCCGTCCCTGAAGAGAGAATCTGGATGGGCTGAAAATACACTTCCACAGCTGTTATGACCTCATCATCTGGACAACAGATGGAAGTCGCTGGGAGCCAAATCTGGTGAATACAGTGGATGCTCCAACAACTTGAACTTTAATTTATGGATTATTTCAGCCATCGCCAAATGCTTTTGTAACACAATGGGTTGTCCTGATGCAAAAGATTTTTTTCTTTTGCAAAACTGGGTATTTTCAACAACTTTTCTCTTCAACTGGTCTAAAAGGTTTTTTTTCGTGTTGCAATAACATTCAGAATTTATTGCTTTACCAGTTTGCAAGTAATCCACAAACAAAATTTCTTTCCTATCCCAAAAAAAACTGATGCTAACATCTTCTTGGCCGATTCCTGAACACGAACTCATTGTGGAGCAGAAGAACCAGGTTCACAACACTCTATTGCCACTTGTTTTGATTTATGATCATGGTGATAGACCCGAGTATCATCTGTAGTGATGAATCGACGCATAAAATCCACTTTATCATTTCGTAAACGCTCTAAATATTGCTGAAAAAGTCGCACCCGTTGTGCACACAGCTCCCTGAAACCCAATACTCCAGTCAAATTATTGCTTACACTGCCCAATAAGATGCCTAAGGCTTCTAATAAACTCTTAGTCACTAAAAGATTTTCCAATTCGATGTTCTCTATTTTTTCTACGTTTTTTAGTGTTGTTGCTGTTTTCGACGTTCTTGTTGTGAATCGTCTTGAACGCAACGCATCTTTCTACTGTACTACCTGATGCCGAAAAGTCCCTATACACTTTAAGAATTCGTTCATAAATTTCTTTCGCATTTAAACCTTCCAAAAATTAAATTTAATCACTGCACGATACTTGATTTTTTCCATTGTAGAAAATACTGTGACACGTCGATACTAAATGGTTTGTAAACAAAGAATGAACTGACAGATTGAACTGAAACTTCACATACATACGTTTATATGAGGAGTGTATCAACATAACAAACTATAAATTAGGCTGGTAGCAATTCCCAATCTTATCGAACCGCAAAATTTATTGAACAACCTAGTATTATGAATACCAAAAATATTATTTTCATTTTGTTTTTCAATACCACTCAGTTTTGTAAAAAAATTAATATAGCCCTTGCCTTTTTTCGCATTAGGGCGATTTATTTGCTTTACCGAAAAAATGTTAAGTGTACGAAAAGAGCAATAAATTGTTCTTAAATCTCCCATGAAACCTGCAAAAAACTTAAGATTTATTGAAATGAGTGTATGGCAATAGATATTTATCGCTTGCATTGTTTCTGAGTGGTTTAATTAAGGGCTGTCAAAATAACCGGGTTTACCTATATACTGGAGGTGATAATAAAAATAAGTATATTGTGAAATCAAATTAAAATTTTCACAACGTTAGCATTATTTAATAGCCAGACTTCTCATACGAAATTAGCATATTTTTAGACTCTTTTAGGTGATAAAGAATACACCGCACGAAAAAATTATAAGAGCGTTTGCTTTTAATTCAAAAGTGTACAATGAAAATTATTACGTTACAATTATTATGATATAAGGACTTTTAGTCGCTTAATCTCGTTCTCATATTTATGTCACCACTTCGTTCATGCTTCCAAAGCAACAAACGAATTTTTGGCAGCAAAAAAAATAACGATTTTAGAATCACCTGCCTCCAGCCCTGACCTTAACCCAATCGAAATGTATGGTCAATACTTTCTAAATTGGTTTTCAAAAATGGAACACAGTTTGATAGCGCTAAAAGCCTTATAAGGGCGTTTAATGTCGAATTTCCAAAAAAAAATGTATCAAAATATTATAAAAAACTTAATCAACTCGATGCCTCAACGACTTCAACAAGTTAAAATCAAAGGATGAGCCAACACAAATAACTAAGCTCCAAATTATGAGTAGCACCAAGAATTCTATAGGGTTGGGGAATAAGTTCGTAAAGTTTTCACCGAAGACTTTAATTTAAACAAAAAACAATAATTATATCAATAAGTTAATCAATTACATATATATTCGCCGTTGCTACTTACAACCTCTTCCCACCTATCGACCAATTTGTTGATGCCGTTCCGCCAAGAATCGCCTGGTCTGGTGTCAAAGAAGTTGTTGAGCCAGATTCTAAGGAACTCTTTGTTATCAAAGGTAACGCCCTTCATATGGTTTGACAGGCAGCGGAAAAGATTGTAATCGGTCGGTGCAAGATCCGGAGAATACAACGGATGCTGAAGGACCTCCCATTCGAGCTATTGGGGACGATTTGTGCAACATGGGGCCTGGCGTTGTCGTAAAAGAATATGGTTTGACCATGTCGAACAGTTCTTTTTAGTCAAATAGCCTAATTCACGCGGTGTAGCTGGGCAATGTAGAGCTCCTTGCTGACCGTGGTTTTCTTTTCGAGCATTTCCCAGTGCACCATGCGCTCCCAGTCCCATCAAACACATGATCTTCTTTGGATGAAGATCGGACTTGACTGTCGGCTTTGGCGTATCTCCACCTACTCCTTTCTTTGCTTCATATTGATGTATAGGCACCGTTTCTCATCTCCCGTGACGAGTCGGTACAAAAAGCGCTGTTTATGACCGCGTGTTGCTCGATGGCGGGCGAGATGCTCAGAAGCAATTTGAAGGCGATTTTGTTTGTTTTTTCGTTGAGCTCGTGAAGCACCCAGGCTCCTAATTTTTCGATAAATCCCATTGAATGAAGGTGATTGAGAATTATTTTATGATCACAGTTCCTCTTTTCCGGCAGCTCACGACTGGTTTGGCGACAAATCATTGTAAAATAAAGAAAATACAAAAACGCTATGAACTTATTCCCCAAATCAGTATTTGTTTATTTTAATATAATAACATTGGTCTTATACTTTTTTTGTTCTGAAGATGTTACTTTTCTTAATAATTAATTTAAGTTTCGTGAAATGTGTACTTATTTATTACATTTATCTTAAAAGTTTAAATATTAAAAACATAAATTGTTAGCCCAAAGCTGATAATAAAAATATAAGAAATTTAGTTGATTTTATAATTTTTTCGTGTGGTGTATTCATTTGAAAACAGCCTTTGAAGCTCTTCAGACCCTCAGTACGTATACAAGCGCATTTTTCTTTTTCTCTAAAGGTCTTATATAAACAGAATGTGTATAGAAGAAGAAGAAGTATAGGTAGAATAAAAGTTTAATAGTAAAGGATTAAGAGTTTAACTAGAAGTACTTCGGTTAGGTAAAAGTTATGCAGGCATTGCGCTTTCTGGAATGACGTGAAGCTATTCGTCTACAATCTGCTTATTGCTTGGATCTGAAGAGGTTAATGAGCCACATATTGCACATACATACAGAAAAAACTTCAATTTGTTGTTATCGACGATTTTTATGTTTCAACTGTCTATGTATGTATGTACAAACATATGTATGTTGGTTGTTTGATGTAGCGTATTTGATAACAATTTAAAGTATGTTTTCGCATTGACATAATCCAGGTAGACACATACTTATCTACTTATAAGAACGAATGGAACAGTTTGAGTATGAAACTCATTATAGTTGTTACTTCCATTCGAAAAAGTGCGAGTAAACCCCACTTTTTAATTAAGTTGCTTTGATTGGCATGGCTTTGCGATATAAAACACACACGCACACACAAGCACATTTTCGCAAGTACTCGGATTTGAGTATATATTACATATGTACATATGTACATATATCACGTAGGAGTAAAATCATTTCGACAAAACGTCACGCTTGTGTTCTATAAAAATTATATACTCCGGATACAAGTAGTCACATTATGCCCAAGAATGTTTATATGTATCGAACCTTTGCCCCAATTTTATAGGTAAATATGCATACTTATAGTACTTACTTTTTGCGCCTCATTTTGTAGTCACTTTATCGCATAAAGTTTTTGTTTTTATTTTTTATAAATCGAATGAAAATTACCAGCGCCGCAACACTCAATTCAACTCAAAATGCTGTTGTAATTCAATTTCGCAATTTTTCTTTTTGATTTGAATCGAAATCAACTATTTATTCTTTCACTACATACGGATAAGACAAAAGGACAGCAACAACTGGAATGGAAACTGCAAACTGAATGCCGCAACGCAACAAATTTGTATGTGCGTATGTGTATGCATTTTACATGCATATATATGTATGTATGGAAGTGTAGGTGCATCTGCATTTGCGAAGTATGAAAGGCGGTGTAAGTTTTATACGCAAACATGCAAATACAAACACACATACACACACATATTATTCAAATAAATATATGCGCACAAATGTTAATAAAAGCGGTGGTTTAGGGAAAAAGATAGGCCTTTTTTGTTTTTGTTATTTTGTTCACTACACAATCACATGCTGACTTCGCGCATCGCATATAAAGTACGCGAACGGTAATAACAGTATGCCGAAAAAATTAACAAAATCAACAAAAAAAAAAGACGGGGGACGACGTGTATGGCCCAAATTCACCATGTCCGTACACGATCGACAGCAATGCCGCGCCACTACCTAAAGGTGCTAGCCCAATGCCGGTTTGCTTTACTGGCTTTGCTCGCTTTACCCTACTATGAAAGCTTCTATGGCCAAATGGTAGATTTGAATGCTGTCAGAATAACATAATAATCGACATCAAACGAAGCGAATAATGAAATTGAAATGTTAAAGGCTGACACAGTGCTGTTGAATAGAACATTGCGCTATTCGAAACTTTAAAGTGCTTCACGGGGCGTTACAGTACATTTTTATCATTTTTTTAGATTTGTGGAAGCAAAGCAAGCGTACGTTGAGCCAGCACCTTTAGACGCAACGCGCACAGCTAGTCGGCCAGTCAACCAGCCAGCCAGCCAAGCAAAAGTTCTTTATTATTATTTATTTATTGTTATTTTTGGAAGATCACACGACTCACACGAGCGAGCACACGAGCACTGAGGTGGTCACAATTATTAGCCCGTTCACTTAAGTGGGGAGCAAAGCTAAGTGCGCTGCCAATGTGAAGCGACGACGTCAAGTTCATTTCGTCAACCAATACGACAGCACAAATAAATATTCTCTTGTTATAAATTAATTATTGTCACTTTTTTAAATTGCAATAGATACATATTATATTTGAAAAAAAAAAAATTCAACAGCAAACTAAAAATGCACCGGAAAATTAGTGGCCACTCAAACACATACATAACAGGCAACTGTCACTGAACTGAACTGGACTGACAGCCAGCCGAAAGCATGAGCAAACGCACGACTCGTGCTGCCGCTGGGATGGGGTAAATCAAAGCTGCACATCGTATGTATGTACGTTACGTCGCGAAAGCCACTTCACTTACAATGATACGACTACCAACGTAGGCATACACATAAACACACAAATCCATGCACAAGATAAGCGCACCGACTACGATCTGCAAGTTCAGGTCCAATTTGTTGGGCAGTAGCGCACGGACGGGTGGGCAAAGAGCGCACAATACGAGCACATAACACAACACTCGTAGCAACATAAGCGTATCAGAAAAACAAAAACATTAATATGTATGTATTAATATTAATAAGCAGCAGCAGCACACAAAACGTACTACCGGCGCACTAACAACACAACTGCATTTTTCGAATAAACACCGTCAACTGAGGTTATTCCCTAAGTAAGCCCAATGTTTTGAGGCAGACAAGGCCGATAAAAATTGGGAGAATTTCATTTCTTTCGTCAAGAGCACACGTCGTTTGGCGCTCTTTGTGCTCTTTGGCCAACAAGCTAAAGGGAGTGCCATCAGCTGGCTTCTTTTTAAATCGAATATAATTTCAACACCCAACATCTGTTTCCCACTCAAAAAAGCAACAAAAAGTTAACATCGTATTTCCATAGCACAAAAACAAATCGCTATACGCTTAAACAACGTTTCGAGATATTCATATGAGTCTGGTAGTAACTGAAGATGAGACTTGGCTATTTGAGTATAATGCCGAGACTTGTAAACAAAAGGTGGCCAAACAAAGCGAGAATATCCAAGTCGCGACTGAAGGCAATGTAACACATGGGCTGAAAAGTCCCGGGCCTAACTGAGAAAACACGTTTTTTGTTCAAAATTAGCTAACGTACAGTCTGTGTCAGAAAAAAGGAACCACGATTATTATTGGAGTATAAAAGATATATATTTAAAATTTTTTTTTTACATGAAAGTATGTACAAAACTACGAGTCGCAATTACTCAATAAGCCGTGTAGTCTCCATCGTTGTCGAGAATAGCCTGGCATCTTCTTCATGCTTTGAACCAGCTTTTCTGCGTAGCTCATCGACAAAGAGGACTAGATTTTGCGAACTTGTCGCACGAGTTACTTTAAATCAAGGACTGGTCCTTTCGGCAAGATGCGTTTTCATAGTTCCCCACACATTTTTAATGGGGTTGGTGTCTGGGGACTGGGAAGGCCAGTCCAATACTGTGACGCCATTTTCTTGTTTTGTGGTTTTCAATGTGTTTTTCTGAGATCAGTGGTTTTGATGATGTGGGACGGTAGAATATGTTCGATCTCTTCAGTCGACGTTCGATCGTGTTGATACTCACATCTATTCCCTTTTTAGCAAAAACTGATTGTGCTTGGCGTAGTCACAAAGAAGGATCCCGCTTAAAAAGTTGGACGATCACTTTATCCTGCTTTTTCGTTGTCACTCGCTTCAAGCCACGCTCGGAAAAGTCATCAACATTTTTGTAAACTTTATACCGCTGATTCCACATCACAACAAACTTTTTTGACTTTTTAAATCACTTTTGCAGCCGCAACGTTAGATAATTTCAGCCCTTTCGAATGCGTGCATAAAAATAGCGCCTCGAAAATCTTCGCGTACTTCTCACTCATTTTTGTTTCGTTGCGTTTACGGGAAAGTTTCGAACGACACTAACCTGAGTTAGGACTGGTGTCGTAGCCCTTGAGTGGGACTATTATGCAGCAAAAAGCAGAACGAAATATATTATATCTTGAAGTAAAAAACCGGTTATTTTCTTCTGACACAGACTGTAATTTCCGTCAAGAACAATGCAATAATTCCTGCGCTGCTCTAACATTTCAATATCACTGTAACGATTTATCTATTGAGTCAAATTAGACCTCTCCATTCGACCGAAATTTCTTACCGGCGAGCATTTTTTAGGTCTGCGAACAGCCAGTAATCGCTGGGTGCCAATTCTGGTAAATACAATGGATGTGGAAGCAATTCGAAGTTCAACTCATGTAGTTTTGCCATTATTTTGATTCACGTGTGACGTTCTTGTTTTTGGTCAACAGTGAGCAAAGTCGGCACCCACTTTGACCAGAACTTTCTCATAGTCAAATACTCTCGTAATATAAAGCCAATACATTCTTTTGACATCTTTACGATGTCAGCTAACTAACGAAACTTCACTTTTCGATATTTCAAATCGATTTTGTGGATCATCGGTGTCTCTACGACTACTTTTGATGTCAGCAAATTATCGTTTTATTGTTGTTTCTGATGGAGCGGAGCCCCCATAACACTGTTGAAGCCATTGTTTCATTTGAACGGTATTTTTTCCATCAAGAACCAGTGTAAAATTAAAACACGAAATTATTTTTGATTCACTGTTTCGAAAATAACAAAAAGAGCGTCACTCTTACCACAATAACTAACGAACAAATCAATAAAGTTGATATTGGACCAGCTTTTAAGGTTAGTTCTAAATGAGAAAGAGGTGAATGCGATAAAACTAGCGCTATCGATAGGTTAGGTCCGAGACTTTTCAGCCCACGTGTTATATATATTTGGCGTCTTGTTGTTGTTTCACAAATGGGGGCGGGACCTACAGTTTTAAGCCGACTCCGAACGGCAGATGATTTTTGTGAGCAGGTTTTTCATTGCCAAAATACACTCGGAGCTTGGGCATTGTCTGCCAAAAGGCGGCCGCTATTAGATACAACTTTTTCTATCATTTGGGGTTTCATGCATGAAGATTTGAAGCTGTGCACTTCCAAATAGTAGACACGCACCAAGCCATTCGAATACGGCGGGCTGAAGGCAATATTGCTCGTCTTTGCCATTCACCGAGACAGTTCTATATTGACGTCCTGGAGCGACTGCGGTCATGTATTCCGTGTGCAGCACAAACTCGCCGAAAACAGCTGAAACGCACAGACTTATTGCTGCCCCCTTCTTTAGTTTCGACAGGAACCTCTGTGACTTTTTCTTATTTCCTAATATTAAGTCTCACCTCAAGAGAACCGAGGTGCTGAATGGCTCGACTTGGTAACATTGGAATCGTTTTGTAGAGTTTGAACGGGCCTATTGGAAAGGCCAATAAAAAAATTGTTCTCGTAATTTAATATTTCTTTATTTCATTTGCAAATTTCAAATTCGCCACACCTCGTAGTATGCATATGTGTCACTAAAAGAGGGCGCGCTCCTTAAAATATTAAATCAGCTCAAAAAGTGGGGCCTCTTTATCATTTGAGGCTCTGATTAGGCTTTGCAACACATTAACGAGAAAATTTCATCAAAAAAATTATTATTATTATTATTATTATTATTAAAATAATTTGGCTTGATAAAACTTCAAGAAACTCCTTTTCTCTCGTTAAAAGTGAACGAATGGTGTGAATTCCATGCCAAAGGTAGGATTAGACCACATTTTTTCTCGATAAAAATAATTTCCATTTTACGATGATTTTGTTGGAAGTCTATTTTCGGACTTAATTAGTTGGACTTGGCATTAGTGACATATGGTTGTTCCACAATATGTTGCCACGGATGGTTAAACGATTGCCCCGTTTAAAGCGAAGTTCGGTAATCGCTTAGCCTCGAAAACTGGTCCGGTCGAATCGTCTCCTCTTCGCTCCTGCGAGTTAACGTCGTTTGAGTGGTTTTTGTGAAGTTATATTCAGTTATTAGCTTAATAGTGTTGAAGGAGCACAGAAACCAATTCCGAACACGAAATTATTAACTGTACGGCCAACATGAAAGAAAGACTGATGGAAAATTAACAGCAAAGAATCGTTCTATGCAAACATGCTGGCGGTATCGAATTGCATACTTAAATTTAACAGATACATATATACACCAGTAGTAAAATTCACTAACTTTAAACGATTCAATAATTTTTATTTTAGTTTAAAATATTTGCCGTTTGCATTCTGCCATTCACAAACTTCTGTTAGCTAACACTAAACAGCTGTATTCTTCTATTTACTCAAGCTGTTAGAAAGTGGCATCTCTGTCAAATTAAATATCAAAACGAGCGTATAACGTATGCATACTAGCCAAGCTGTTAAATCCACTCTTGAGTGTTTTTTCAATTATACCCTATGATCAAAAAGTACCGGGAAGGTGATATTGACTGTTTTCTTTGATTGCCAAGGCGTAGTGCACCATGAGTACCTTCCATCGGGCCAGACAGTCAATAAAGAATATCATATATCCGTTTGAAGCGTTTGAGAAATGCTGTTCGTTGCAAACGGCCGGAAATGTGAGCAAACAATTCTTGGATTTTGCATGACTATAACACGCCATTGCACCGAGTCCAAATTGTGCTGGATTATTTGACCAAACACCAAGTAAATACCATCGTGCAAGCACCGTATTCACCTTATATGGCCTCGTACGACTTCTTTTTGTTTCCCAAGTTGAAGTTAACACGACTTGGTGGAAGGAGATTTCAGTCGATAGAGGAGATCAAAGAGAATGCAACGAAGGAGCTGAAAGTCATCCCTTCGTCGGCCTACCAGGGGTGCATGGAGGACTGGGTTAAACGTTGGCACATGTGTGTTGCTTCAGACGGGTCATATTTTGAAGGAGATAAAATAAATTTGCCTGAAATTTAACTCTTTTTTTTTATTTAAATATTCCCGGTACTTTCTGGTGTTTCGCAAAGCGTTTTCATTAAAATAATTATTACCATATTTCAAAACTTAATGTTTGCTTAATACTTCTTGAATTTTTCTTTACGATGACAGTGACAGCTCCTAATAGTGCTGAGCAGCAGAAACCAAAATTTCTTTTGCACTTTGCCGCTTCACTTGATCGCAAAGCATGGAGCAGTTGAGTACATCCGTTACGCAACTTATGCTATGACTAACGGACGACTGCTTCATGGATATTCGCCATAGCTCACCTACGAGTTGTTGATAACATTCAGTTGACTGTCAAGCTGCAAAATTAGGTAATCATCCAACTCTGGAGTTAACCGGAATAACTTTTGGAACTTCCTTGCAGTCAAATGGAAAGGAGTGTCCACATCTCGGAGCAAACGTCGATCTACTGTCTGGGGCCTCACTACCGCCTCTCCGCGCAATAAGTCATAAGCCAAATACTCGAAAGACATATTCGCGCTTTTTTAATAACTTTTTGATAAAGTTATTTCACCGTTTTAATTAAAACCGCTAATACTTATTTTCAAAATTGTTGTCGTTTAGTTTGCGATAATCGACTTGCTAACCACAGCTAACAGCTGATTTAGCCTTATGGATTTGTGTTATGAAAAGGGTTACCAAATGGCAAACTCGTTATAAATGTCGTTAACGAAAGATAACAAAGCGAATATCGTTAAAATATTAGTTTGGGGAAAAATAAATCCATTATTATTCATCCATTCTCGATAAATGACTGTAGTGATCGACATCTGGAAAGTATCGACAAACAATTTGAAGTTTATGCTCGTTTTCAAGGTGACATTTCACTCTAATATGTCAATGAATTCCACTACACGAACAATTGTCAGCCTTATAACTCAATTATTACGTGTAATATTTAAAAATTTAATTGTTCTGATCCTATTGGAAGCCCCTTTATGAATATGCTTGTATAATATTATACTTAATTGTATTTTTAGTATCTCTTAGCGTTGATATGCGAATTCGAGAAAGAGAGTTTACCAATAAGAAATTGAGTAATTGCGGAGCGTAACAATGAGAGCCGCTGCTAAACAATAAATGAAAAGAGCGCTTTTGTATTTGGTTAGGTTATCATCACATAGAATAGATTTATCAAAAAAGCGCTACTGTTTTGTATACCCACGCGCACTTGTCTATAAGGGTATGATGATTTTATTCACATAAAATAATATGTGGCAGCACAAAGAAATCGAGATAGTTATAGATATTTAGAATATAATAAGATGCTCTAGATGATGAGAGGAGTCGATTTAGCTATGCCTGTCCGTCCGCCCAGCCGCACGCTAAGCCGGCCAAAAACTAATATATGCCAGTGAAACTTGGTAGACACACACATTGCGCTTCATCCAAGGTAGGTTAGGTAGTGCTGGCTGATCTGTAGAAAGATCTCACTTAGACCTCTAGGATGCGTTGTGTTGCCAGTGCTATGTAATTTGAGTCGAATTTTTATTTTATGTAATTCTTGATGCACGTCTTCGCAAGTTTTAGCGAGCCTCCTCATAAAAATATCTGCCGTTCGGAGTCGGCTTAAAACTGTAGATCCCTCCATTTGTGGAACAACATCAAGATACCACAAATAGGAGGAGGAGCTCGGCCAAGCATCTAATAGAAGTGTATGCGGCAATTATTGTTTTTTTTTATATAAAGTTCTGTCCGAACCGAATTTAGCACTTCCTTACTTGTTTTTTTATATAAGTATATATTTTTTTTTTGTACTGAAAAGGGCTGCACACATTCTCTACTGCGATATTTAAAGTATTTACTTTACTAGGAGATATGCATATATTTGTGTGTATTTGTATATTCGCATCAAATTTAATTTTAGAATAACTTTTTTGCTAAATAAAAAAATGATTTTGCTGATGTAAATTTTTATTTTGACCTTTACACGCACCTTTGCTTGTCTATTTTACTGCAGCTGTTTAGTTCACTAGCGTCAAATATGATTGACGTACGACACCATTTGCAAAACTTATAAATCTTCCGATAGGGTGATTATTTTTGCGCCATGTATGTATGCATGAAACGTTGCCGACGCTTTAGGAAATATTTATGGAATTTCAAATAGGGGTAAACCGGTGTTTCAATAAACATCTCAAACGATTATACAAGGGGACTTACAAAAGTTCGCTAAGTTGCATGGAAAAAGCTTACGAAAATATTTTTAATTTGTAATTGCTTAATTTCATTATTTCTTATAAGTATATTTTCCACAGAAGCACCATTAATTTCAATACATTTCTTTAATTTGTATGTCCCCTTTTGAAATTAACCCCGAAAAACACATTTTTGTAGCTTTTCAAGTTCTACATTTACTGCATTAGTTACGTGTGCTTTGCTGCCTTTTTTTCTATTTCCGAACTAATTTTCAAACACTTTTGGTGAGCAGTTTTCAGGATAACATTTAGCAGCTACTGCTTGAAAAATATCTAGGGGAATAGCAGCTACAAGTTTTACTTTAGCGAAGTAACCCGAGATCATCAATTTCGTTGCCGACTTTTGCTGCCTGGCTTTACCAACTGAATTTGCTCCTAGTAGGCTTCATGCGGTCAACTGCTAATAATTAGTTTCCGGATCATACTTAAGGGGGGATCCTCATGTAGAAGTCTCAAAAAATCGATTTTTTGTTTTTCGATAACTTGAAAATATACAATAGTATCTTAGGAATATACTGTGAAATTTTCATCTCGAAATTCTCAATATTATAGCTTCTACAGCCCACTAACTAGGTAGAGAGCGGTCCGCGCGCTCCTGTACCTCAACTTTAAACTCAATTATTTCGAAACGACTTTTTTAAAAACTGCTCGTGTTGTAACTCAAAAAGTTATAGACCGATTTGTTTGAAATTTGGTGAGGCCTTTTTGTATGTTACTACCGGAAGGATGAACCAAAAACTTTAGACATTTCGAGTTGATAAATTACTTTTTGGGGGTTAAAAATGTCAATAAAATAGCCCTAAATTCTGACTTTTTTTTTGAAAGGCTTATTTCATTATTAATTTTATACTTTTTTTTAATTTTAAAAGTTCATTCTTTCCGTTAATATTTCATAAAAAGAAATCACTTTTATTTTTTTGTTTCAGATCGATAGATTAAGAGTGATAAATGGATCAGTTTGGGACCTCGCGCCGTAGGCAGCCGACAAGAAATGATGCTGAGCCGCCATTTTGAAAAAAAAATAAAAAAAAAATTTTTTTTGTACTCTTAAAAGGTTAAATAAAGTTGTGTTACAGTTTCTAATTAATATATAATAATTATTTTATCACCTTTAAAAATATGTTTAAAAAATGACCGATTTTGAGGCTTCTACATGGACTTCCCCCCTTAAAAAACCAAACTACGTCACTTTCCGGTCATATTAAAGTTGCTAGACTCTCTGTTTACGCACCTTCTTAGGAAATCGAGCAGTTTTCTTCATGTAATGTAAGTTATTTCGCACCATTTGCAATACTGCCATTACATACAAGCTAAATTCACTATTATTTCTTGTGTTAAAAGCAAATCAGCGGTATAAGTTCCTACCATCGGTGCAACGCACCTACCGCACAGCATCGGGGCCTGCTGTTCAAGTGATAAGCGATTCAATACCGATAGATTACTAACCTTTGAGAAGAAAAAGTTGTGGGCATTAAAGAACGAGAGGATGAAAGAAGGAATTAGCAAACTTGAAGCGCACAACGAGACACGAAACGCGCGGCAGTTGGACGTCTAGACTAATAAAAAACGTCGGTACTGGTACAGCAGAAATTTCGCTTAAGCCAATTTTTATACAACACAAATGCTTTCGGGACATGGGTATTTCCAGTAATATACATGTATATATATATATATATAATAATTGGTGCGTATACCCTTTTTGGGTGTTTGGCCGAGTTCCTCCTCCTATTTGTGGTGTGCGTCTTGATGTTGTTCCACAAATGGAGGGGCCTACAGTTTCAAGCCGACTCCGAACGGCAGATATTTTTATGAGGAGCTTTTTCATGGCAGAGATTCGAACCTGCGCTCTTCCTGTGACTTCCGTAGTCACGCACCAACCCACTCGGCTACGACGGCCGCCAAGTAATACCTGTTCAAAATAGGGAAAAAGACTACTTTTTCCACTAGAAATGTAATCGGCAAGATGCTAACCAGTGAGAGAACGGGGAAAATCATCAGTGGTTTCGCGGAAAAAATTCTCCAGATGTAAAATCGACTCCTGGATGCAGGCACACAAGCATAGATCTTATAATGAGGAAGATGGAACGCCACTTTGAAGTAATGCGAAAGCGATTGCAGGGTGGACGACGGTCCCAGATGAAGTGGAGTTTCTTAGTTTTTGCGACGGCTACATTGAGGATGATCAATTTTGGCCTTCATCAGGGCCACATTTATCTTATCGGTCGAAGATTTTGGGCGTCCATTCCGAGGCAAGGCCTCTATTGAAATCTGAAGTCTTTGATGCAACTCACATCTTAAGAGTAGCTGTGTTTGCTAATTAATTTGGAATTGGAGTTAAAAAATTCTACAGTCTTAAATTGACGTCGAAAGCCGTTATTCGTAAGACAAATTTCTTGCTGCGTTGGTAGCAGAATTTCTACCGAGTTTCAACAGTCATTTAACGTTTTTTCGTCTCCACTCTTACTGCTTCAATTTCAAATTTAGAAAGAAATATCATAATATTAATGCCAAATGAATGCCATTTTTGGATTTTTTAAAACCATATGAACTATCATCAATTCAACGAACTTTTGTCAGTCCCATGGTATGACCATATATGGATGATATGTAACAAACCTTTGAAAAAATGGTTTGTAGTGCATGCAAATATCTTTTATTATTATTGGAGGTGAGTAAAAATGAGTTAGATGTCTATGTATGTATGTATGTGCGCACACATACATATTTAAAATGTGACTGTGAATTAATAAATACAATAACATTGCACGAAATAGAACTATGAAGCCTGTAATTAGCCTGCATATTTTACTAATTACAACTAAACGTACTTAATAAAATTTTCGAAGTGTTTAACTTTTTGCAAAAAATAATTCCAAAGTTTGGGGGCAGTTATAGCTCCATGATAACATCTAAAAAATAAAATAAATAATTGGCGTATACACTTCTGTTAGGTGTTTGGCCGAACCCCTCCTCTTATTTGCTGTTGATTAACATCTACTCTTCTCTAAATGGGAAGAGTATTGTGCAAAGAGCTTCAACCGCCGGTTGGCGCTTTCAATTAATTATTTCAGAAGCAAATGCGCTAGAATTTTTCACATTCGCGATCAAATTTGTCCACTGTGCTCAACTAAAGGGTGATCAGATTGGAGGTAATTTTTCCTATTGGGTTTTTTCGACAGATCACGCGTGACAATTGTCAAACTAAATGCATGATTTTTTGATTATTCATTAGCATCATCATGAAAAATCTTACGCCTCAAAGGTTTACGAATCGTACCATTGCATTACGAAAATCGACGCTCTGTGCAAAGTGTTCATGGCGCACTCAGGCCAATTTATGAGGTACAGCGACGAGCCCCATTTTGGCTTAATAGCTTCGTCTATAAGCAAAATATTGGATATTTGGACTGAAAAGCAACCTTAAAGCCATTAAAGAACAGCCTTTACATCCATTGTAAACAACCAGCCTATGAGTTGGAGGAATTATCAGCCGACATTTC
The DNA here is from genome assembly GCF_027943255.1 of Anastrepha obliqua. Taxonomy (NCBI): domain Eukaryota; kingdom Metazoa; phylum Arthropoda; class Insecta; order Diptera; family Tephritidae; genus Anastrepha; species Anastrepha obliqua. Next base: position 118,241,515 of record NC_072892.1, read on the forward strand.
TTCAAAGACGAGGCTGGCGGTAATGTAACAGTGAATGATGAACGCTGTCGCGCCATAATAAACGACTTTCTGATAACGGAAATTGAAGCTTGTGATCTCCATAACATTTGGGCGCGTCTTGCCATACAGCCCGTGAAACTATAGATTTACAGCATCGTCGTTTCGGTAAGCAATTTGTCTCGTGCCTCGCGCCAGTGGATTGGCCACGAAGATCGTGTGAAATCACACTTTTGTACTTTTATTTGAGGGTGTATGTAAGGTCTAAATGCTTTGTGTATAAACCAGCTTCGATTGAGGCATTGGAAGCCAACATTACTAAAGTTATTCATGAGATACCAACCGTCCACCAGCGAGTCATTCAAAATTGGTGTTTACGGGTGGCCGAATTACGACGCAATTGCGGCCAACATTTAAAAGGAATTATCTTTAAAAAATAAATGTATTGAATGGTTCTACACAAAAATAGTAAAGGTTGCCCAATAAATTTGAAATTTCGTTGTTTTATTTCAATTTAAAATCCAATACCTTTAAAAATGATTAGAATGAGAAAAAAAGACGAAATGTTTTGTCTATAGTTTTAAAACGATATTTTTTTGCAATCGGATTCCTGAAAAGTAAACCTTTCTTATAGTTGGTCCAGCAGGGCACCCTGCAAGAAGAAGGAATCCACATTTTGTATTACATTACTATGAAAATAATTAATTTTACAGTTTTGGAAATGAACTTCAAAAGAAAGTTTGCAATTTTCTAATTCATTTCATTGCCTCACTGAAAAATAGTCCCAAAACAGTCCGTATTTTTACTGGCCTAACCCTTTAAAGAACATAGGATTTCTTGAAAAATCCGTTGGAATTTTAGAAAATTTAACAACCAAACCTAAATCCAGCTGGGATTGGATGAGGTACTGTGATGAGTAGAGGACACAAAAATCTTAATGGCGGGGGTTTCGTGCCTAGGCGCTGACGAATGGTAGTTACGCATCAACCCATTCGTCTACCGCGGCCGCCTTACGAGACCCGGCCTAATTGCGTTCGGGATATTGTAGCAGGTTAAACTTCTACTTATCCAGAATCGACCCCGACATACCCAATATACCTATGTATGCTCAGCATGTGAAGGCACGATATTAACCACCTATCCACGTGCCCCATCAAACCTACTCACCTAACACCCCTCTCCCTTTAGACCCAACCAGTCGAAGCAGCACGTTTTCTGGGTCTACCGTTAGATGCGTTAGACAAAGACGGCAGATGAAACGTGACTACATCGCATTGACAGGGTTTTAGTAAGCTGCTACAAAAGGAACAACAACAATCGCGGCCGCCGAAAGAGTTAATATTGAATAAAAAACGAAAATTATTTAAAAATTCACATACTTGTTTTTTCAACCAACCTGTAATATGAAAATAAGTAAAAAGGGTAATATTCAGTTGGTTATATGCTCAGCCATTTACTAGGTTGTTCAATAAGTTTTGCGGTTCGATAAGAAATGGTTTGTATGTTTATGGTTTGAAGTACACTTTATTATTTAGTATAGTCTCCCTGGACCTCAATACACTTGTTCCAACCAGATTCCAATTCATGAATTCCATCCCTGAAAAGAGAGTCTGGAAGGGCTGCAAAATATGCTCCCACAGCTGCTCTGACCACATCATTTGATTAAGAACGCTTTCTACGCATGAATTTATTTAGGTCCGGAACAGATGGAAATCGCTAAGTCCAAATTTGGTGCATACCGTGGATGCCCCAACAATTCGAACAGTAATTCATAGATTTTAGCCATCACCAAATGCTCTTATGTCACGATGGATTGTCCTGAGGCAAAAGATTAATTTCTTTTGCGAAACTGGGTCTTTTCCACAAATTTTTCTCTTCAACTGGTCTAAAACGTTTTTGTTGCTGTTGCAATAATATTCAGAATTTATTAATTTACCAGTTTTCATGTAATCCACAACTAAAATCCCTTTCGCATCTCAAAAAACTGATGCTAACACCTTCTTGGCCGATTTCTGGACACGAACTCGTTTGGGAGCCGAAACACCAGGTGCACACCACTCTTCCGCCTCTTGTTTTGATTAAGGATCATTATGATAGACCGAACTCTCATCCATGATAAATCGACGCGCAAAATCCACTTTCGGAAATGCTCTATGTGTTTTCGTTCCATTTTTAGCGAATGCGGCACCGATTGTATACACAACTTTCTGAAACCGCATACTTAGTCAAAATATTGCTTATACAGCCCAATGAGAAGCCTGGGCCTTCTACTAAATCTCTTTCAGTCACTCGACTATTTTAAAATACAAAATCCTGTATTTTTTCTACGATTTCTGGTGGTGTTGATGCTTTTGGGCGTATTTTTGCTATATTAACTGATGGCGAAAGGTCTTTATAAACTTTCAACATTCGTTCATAAATTTCTTTTGCTTTTAAACTTTCCAAATTCATTACTAAATGACTTGTAAACGAAGAATGAATTGGCAGATTGAGATGAAACCTCACATACCAACATAAGAAAAAAATGTAGGCTAGTAACAGCACCCTCTCTTATCGAACACAAAACTTATTTGAGCAACCTACTATATACATTAGGCCGGATCGATTTGTGGGGAGGCAAAAAAATCGCCCATTGCTCTGTGAAAATCATATTCTAGCGATCAAAATAAGAAACTTTGCCGAAGAAACCATACCTCTAAAACGAATTCTGATGTCCCCCAATTTGGGTCGAACTTTGTAGTTTCTTTTCTATAACTCACTTAAATTAATTTTTTCATTTACATATGTTCTGAGTAAATAAATTTCTTAAGAAAAAAATAGATATTTTTATAAATAAATAATAAATATTATTATAAATAAATAAAAATAAAGAAAAAACATAGCCATTTAGCTGATTTTTTCATGTAAAGGCCAAAAATGGTGATATTTTTAAATTGGGGGACATCAGAATTCGTTTTAGAGGTATGGTTCCTTCGGCAAAGTTTCTTATTTTGATCCCTAGAATACGATTTTCACAGAGCAGTGAGCGATTTTTAAATCGACCCGCCCTAATGCACATGGAATGCATTTTCTAAGGCACTTAAATATTTTGGTTTTGTATAAAACGTGCATACGGACATACTTATGTAGGCATATCTATATGTGCGTGTGTTTAGTTCGTTTTTTGTTGTAATAAGACTTTCATGTGTTATTATATACTCTTAAATATATACTTATATACATATTATATACTCTTATGTACATACATACATATGTCATCGCTTTCAACCTATCGATCACCATAGGTACAATAGCAAATTAACAGCCACTAAATTTGAGGACAAAAACACAAAACCCAGTGAAAAAAACCAAAAATCAATGAAATCCATTCAAAGATTATGCAAATGTACACATACGAGTACTTACCAGCACGTGTATGTGTGAATGTGTGCATGTATGTTTGCATGTATTGCAAAGACGCGGCAGAACTTGACTTAAGGCAAAGTGTTAAAGACGCAAAGGGCCAACAAAATAAATGCTAATCGAATAGCATACCAAAGTGGATAGCGGCTATAGCAGCAGTGAAATAAAAGCAAATCAAAAAGAAATGGTAGTTAAAAATCTGGGAAAATAAACCTACCGAATGAGGTTAATAAAACGGAATTGTTATGGAAATAATGTTGACTGACAATAGCAGAGAAAGAGCAGAATTAGTCGTTATAAATTCAGGGGTATAATTAAATTTTTTTAAAGACAAATTTTATTAATATACTCGTACTATTTGTACCAATAACATAAAATCTGAACTTGCTACATAAAAAATACTCACTTTCTACGAAAACTGTGTATGAAGTGTTTTCACGTGAAAATGTTCGGGATATAAATAAAGAAAAAAACGTGCGATTTTAAGTGGAAACGATCGCATAAATAATACGTTTTTTAATCGCTTATGATGACTTTGGCCAAGAAAATTGAAGTCTGCCGACAAAAGTGGCAGCAGTGACACTCTTTCATTGTTTATATTGTTTTTAGTTTTATTTTTAAAAGTCTTAGAAAACCTATGAATGCGTACTATAGCGCATATTAGCGTGTCATTAATATTAGCCATCAACATAAAACGAAAAAAACAAATAAGAATAACTATTGTAATATTGCCAATTGTTCCGGAGAAAATTTTGTCACACGTGGACGTTTGCGAGAATGTTAAATGAAAACGAAATGCAAAAAGCTCGCAAAACGCTGACACGCAGTACAGAAACGGCGCGCAATGCGCTGAAAATCAAACATATTCATGTATATACCTAAATGTGTATGAGTACACATGCGCCGGAAATAATAAGAGCATAGCAAAATATAAAGTATTTATCGGTTATTCAGTGGTTTAAATGCTTGTCCGAAATAATGCGTAACTGAGGAAAACGGATATTTGAAACTTTACCTGCACTTTTTTATATCTAACCAAACAATAAGGAAATGTGTAAAAAGACAAAATGGAAATGCAAAAAAGTCGGCAATAAAAATGAATTTCCCAAACGGGGTCATAGCTTTTGGTATAAATATTGTTAGACGATTGTTTCGTCGATCTGAATTTTTCGCAAACTAAGATAAACCAAAAAAAATTCAAGTTTTCACATTCACTTTCAAATATTTAAAAGGTAATTTTAGAATAAATCAATAAAATTGTTTATGAAATAAAGTAAAAAATACGGAGCTATTTTTCTATAGGAAAAAAATATACTTGGCTAGCTGAAGCAAATAGCGGAAGTAAACGGTTTTTGAAAGTTTTTGACGGATTTCTTGAGCAAACAACACCTGATGAAGTATCCGTAGTTGTTGTTGTAAAAGTTGTTGTATAAAAAATGTCTCATAAATTTTTGGGGAATGCTGCTGAAGTGACAGTCCTTGGGGTCAGTTTCAAATTTTTGTTGTGCTCGGTAAAGTACAACCGACTGTCGGAGGAACAAAAGTATAAATGGTCTTTTTTTTTGTCGGGACAACTAGCAAGTAAGACACTTATACACAATTAAGTCCATTGCATTGCACTCAGATTTCCTTTAAATTTTTTTTTAAATCTACTCGTCCTCCGAAGAAAACTGAGTAGATCTCGTGATGCCAAGCAGCCAAGGTGGTCACTTCTTAACACATAAGGTCCAATGACCTCAAGCTTGATTCGAACGGGGCAGACGCACGTGAAGTGATCCGCCGTCTCATCCTCCTCTCCACAAGCTGGACAGAGTACACTGTCTGAGATGCCTACCTTTTCCATATGCTTCGCCCACAGAAAGTGGGCCGTCATCAGTCCAACCGGCTGTCTGCAGTCCCTTCTGCTTACTGACATAAGGATTTGCGACAGTTGGTCGGACATTACAGGTAACATCAGTTTAGTCCCTCTGCAGACTCTCTCAGCCTGCCAAGCTCGTTACCCACGATACCCACGAGTCCGGGGCCCTTGTTAGCATCAGGCTACTATGTCTACCGACATAGTTTAGCCTGGATTTACAGGACTCGACTACCGCTTTGCGGTATATCACACATATAGATCTGCCTCTCCATCTGTTTTCCACAACAAAAGTATTCGCTTCATGATCAGCGTACACCTCAGCTTGAAACACAGATGCATGCATTCCAAGAGCAAATTGCAGTTTTGTTCTGCTGGATTTCACGTAGACCCCAGAGCCGTGCTCGGTCCTGGAGCCATCCGTAAAAATGCGAAAACAGAGTTTGCCGGGCTCATTTTCAGAGTTTGACCACAATTGAGCCTCTGGCAGCACCACACTGCATCTCTTTTTAAGTTTATTATTTAGATTTATTGGAAAAAGTAGTCAAAAAGTGGACGGATCGAATGGGTTTAGGTACATATACCGGATATCATATTCAAAAAATAAATGCCATAAATAACTACCGGATTATAAAAAAAAAATTCATTCCTACATTATTTCTGTTTTGTAATATAATTTTAAGTTCTCAAGCTCTTAAAAACACCCGATACAAGGTGGCACAAAATTAATCACCCTATCAGAGATTTTTTAGTTTTTGCATATTTCGTCGTACGTCAACCACATTTGACAATTGTGAACTAGACAGATGCAGCATACAAACAGACAAGCAATGAAGCTCGTAAAGATCAACATAATAATTTACATCACTTAAAATCATTTATTTTTATTTAGTAGAAAAGTTATTCAAAACCAAAAGTGAGGATTAATAAAATATAATTGGTACTACACCCTGTTGGAGCTGAGCTCTTTCTCCTACTTGTGGTGTGCGTCTTTATGTTTTCCACAAATGGCGATATTCGTTTAAAAAAAAAGTACTGTGACAGTTTGGTGTTACAGCGTTCAAAAATAAAGGTAAAAAAGAGAAATTCGATACATTTTTCAGTAACACTACGACCAAGGTGAAAAATTAGAGCGGGTGGCTAAAAAATATCATGCTGTGTATGAGCATCGAATGCAACAACAACAAAATGATTCCAATGATTCCATTCTCGTAAATCTATAGTCGAAAATGTTGGTCAAAGCATGAAAATCGTCGGGTCTGACTCGCACGTATTCCATTGCCTATGTTGAATTGAAGATTAGTCAGAAAATTGTTTTGAATCATTGGCACAAGAATAATAAAAATTATATTAATTTCATCGTCGAAAAGTGAAAAAAGCGTTGAAAACATTTTACTTCACCTAGCAATTCATCAAACAATGAAAGAAATGAACAGCTTTACAAATAGGCGTCGAAGATATGTAAGTGAAGGTGTAAGAATAGTGAAGATTTGAGTAAAGAAATATGAATAAATTGAATTAAAATGATTTCTATGGCAGCTACAGATGTGAGCTTTTGGGTTTTTTTTTTTCAAATTTCTGCACAAACAATAGTCCACAGATGTAGGATTGTGAAAGTATACAGGTTCATTTCTGGAGACAACCCTGTCACTGAACACTTTCTTCAACAAATCAATGGTTTCACGCGCAGCATGTGCCGCAGCCCTATTGAAACCAACGCTTTTCTAAACCAAATCCACATAATTTTGAAAATATGGACTAATTAGAGGGTTGGCTTTAGCGTTTGTGCCTTTTTTTGCGATATCTCTTTCTCTTTTACTCATTCGGAAAGCAAGTGTAGCACAACGTGCCGAAAAAAAGTTCGGTCCATACCACTGAATCTGAAGTATTTTTGCAAGTCAATTTAAAATTTTTTTTTTGTTGTTGAGCCTTCTTCAATTTTTCGTCATATCTTCGGCATTCACAGTCGGACTTTAAAGATATATCGATGTTTTTGTCTCGAGCGACAATTTTTTTATTCCAAAATTCATTGTCCTGAAGCACACTGCTCTAGTTCTTACCTACTAGATCTCAGTTCCTACCTTCCTTACATACCATCCTTATGCCAGTAAATTAAAGCCAAAAATCATTCAACTTTTGTTAAGGAACTATTTAGATTCGAGAGCAATTTCGATTTTTTTTTTTTTTTTGCTGAACCCCACCTTTTCACATTCTTTGTTATAAAGGGTTTTCCAATAACGAGAGATGTTTAAAACAATTTTTTATGGCCGGAATTGGATGGTATTGATCTGGTCAACGTTTATTTTCAACAAGACAGCGCTACGTGCCACACAAGCAACGAAACCACGGGCCCACGTGAAAGAGAAGGTCTACCCCAACAGCCCAGGGTCGATTCAAGACCTCAAAGATGGAATTCGTGAGGCTATCGAGGGCATAGGGCAGCCACTTTGCAATTTGGTTATGGAAAATTTCATGAAAAGGATATTGTCCTATAAGCGTGGTCGTGGTGGTCATTTCCACTATTAACGGCATTCCTTCCTCTTTGTAATAAAATAAACATCCGATCATTTATATTAAAAAATAGCATTTTTCTTTGAATATCAAAATAACACCCTTTATTTTCGGCACTTCCTTTTTTTAAATTTAAAATTTTTTTCTACAGAGGCTTAGAAAGAAATAAAAGACGGATCGAGTTCATGTTGTTTTGGGATATAAGAAAAATTTTAGTTAGACAAAAAATTTGTTACCTCTATCAGTTATGCTAAATGAAAAACCTTGGTGGGCAATGCCGTGAATAATAAATCTTCTTCTTCTTGGCCGACGCGATTTTGGCCAAAGCGCACCAGTCGTTTCTTTCTCGTGCTAACCGGCGCCAGTTGGACACACCAAGTGAAGCCAAGCCCTTCTCTGCCTGATCTCACCAATGCAGAGGAGGCATTCCTCTTCCTCTGCTACCAACAACTGGTACCGCATCGAATGCGTTCAGAGAAGAGGCGTTTGTATCCATTCGGACGACATGAGACAGCCAACGTAGCCGCTGGAGCTTTATTCGCTGCACACATCATGCCAACGCCTGCGATACTCGCCGTCACGTGCAAAGGCCCAAAAATCTTGCGCAGAATCTTTCTCTCAAACACTCCAAGGGACGCCTTATCGGATGTTGTCATCATCCAAGCTTCTAATCCACACAATAGGACGGGTATGATGAGTATTTCATAAATTGAGATATTACAAGTACAAAAAAGTTTCTTTTGAGACAGACAAAGTAAGCAGTAAAGCTTTTCGATTTTATATAAATATTTCATTTCGTACTTCACTCTAGGCCACGCTTTCGGATAGTAGCTTCCAATGGGCCGTTGCTTGAAATTTTATAATAAGCTGACTTCTTAAATGTCATTTTTCAATTTATTACAGCGACGCGAATAGCAACTGTGAAGCATTGCATTTAAGAAAAGAAGAAGAAAAACTTACGCTTATGATGCGTCGTATCAATGATTTCATGCGTGCATTTAGAAATATCAAACGATTACGATTCATAGACTTGTACTGTTTGGGAAAACTTGACTTTCTGCTCAGGCAGGGCCACTGACGTTTAGGCAGTCAACGCTGCATATCTCAACATATACCAAATATACTCTTAAATTTCTATAACTCAGCTAATTTATTGCAAATCAAGAAGAAAAATAAAACTGCACCTATAATATTGACCGTGAGTGTACAAATGTATTCTACTGAGAAGAAACCGCAGGCAAACCACCGCCATAAGTGCGCATTCTTCACACAAGCAACGCCATATCATATCTTTCCTCAAAACGCGCAAAACTGATAAAAAAAAGACGTGTGCAAAGCTGGCAGAAAATTAAATAAGTACGACGCACACACATGCACATAGGCATGTGTACGTCGGCTGCATACTACGGGCTTGGGACTACTGGCCAATAACACTTTTCTTATTTATTAAATATCAAGTACGCTGTTGTAATCGTTTAAACTACTCAGCTGACCAAAAAAGTACCATGAAATGGAAGAGAAATTTATTGGCTTACTTTATTGTGCACACTTACATATATTTTACAAAATTTTATTTGACTTTGGTTTCCCCCCCTTGCGAATACCCACATACACACATAGGTACAAATGTATGTACATGAATATGTAAGTTATATTCCGGTTTTATCAAATAACGAAGAAATTAGGCATCGCTCAGATGTCCGCGGCAGACGCAGCACGGAATGAATTTCTTTTTCTTTTTACAGTTTGCAAATTAGTTTTATTATTATATTTCATATTTAGTTTAGAGTTATGGTAAATTGTTTTGAGCATAAACTGTTTTGTTAAAGTTGGAGTTGATATAAGATGAGAAAAATGCTAATTACACTTTTGTAGGCGAAAAATTTATTAACGTTCTAGTAAATTTTGTCGGTTAGGGGCGAACCTACTGAGTTGATCGGTTCCCATCAGAGCTCTGTACCACCTGAAATTTTCGAGATAATCGATTTTTCCTCAGCTTTTTCCCCTAAAAATCGCAAACAACGTTTAAACTTCAGGCAGAATAATGAATGATACGGGTATCAAACGAAAGAAATAAGTCGTGGCTTTTTAAGGTAAGATTTTTAACTTAAATTTAAATAAATTAAATATACGACTTTAATAAAAACAATTTCGTGTGAAGAAGCCGACAATGTTATTAATATTAAAATAAAAGCTAAAAACCATTTTTAAACAACCTTTTAAATTAAAAATAAAGAGTCTATCTGCTGTTGACACTTTCAAAACTCCAGACATTTTTATTCCCTATCATATTACCAACATTTCGGCAAAAAACAAATTTCTTCTTTTTTTTGTTTTGTAACCGCAATCGCAATCGCTGCTTCGTACGATGTTTTTGTAATTTGTTTGCTTACCTTGAGACATCGTCATCTGTCTCCGGCTTAACAACGTTAACGAATTTACATTCTTCATTTTTTTCTACGTCAACTCCAACGTCGCCGATGTTACTGTTGCTAATCAATGAGCTTTCATCAATGGGTTTTCGTCGCAACAACAGTCCATTATCTAATTTTGCTAAATTTATTCTAGATCGCAACCTTCTTGTTCGTTGCTCAGACATTTTTGTATTATTTATGGTTTATAAACCCTTTCACACTTTTAATGCCACTTCTTCTGAATAATCGGAAATTTAGCCTGTTTAATTTTTTTACACTTTCATAAAACTTATCACACAATTATTTAAATTTATCCGCTAAAACAATTGACTTTCAAATCTTGCATTTCAATTTTTAGGCGAGCTAGTGCAGTACATAAACACAACCAACACAATTAAATTTCTTTCAGCTACTGAAATTAAACATTGGTTGCATGAAAGACGAAACGAGTTGGAAAGAGATACAGAGTGGCTTTGTCAGAGGAAATTGTGTGGGAAAATGTTGCTATATAATTTAATGCCCGTATAGAATGTAAAGTTACTGAATGTATAATATGTGTATTAATTTTAATTAAATTAATAGGTATATTCCATAATCATTCAATTTTTTTATAAAAATACACATAAAAGTCATCAAAGTATTAATTTCATCGTGCATGAAAGTTGTTTTGGCTTATTTATTTATTTTTCTACTACCCTGTTCTTGCATTTATTTTTTAGCACCACTCTGTGTTCGGTTACACTTTTCAGTGCGCAGCTGTTTCCGTGGCAATAACCCAACAAACCTAAATATTATTGTAAATTTAATTTAACAATACGGTTAGAAAGAAATATTTAACTTGAGTTCTTTTGATTGCTTTCAAGTTTGTCGTGGTACTGTGTTAACTTCCGAAGGTAAATATTACTTTTATACACTCATTATCTCATCCATTCTATCTCATGGGAGTTTTTTTAAGAGCTTGAGGGCATAAAATGATAATACAAAACATAAATATAAATTGTTATTGTAATCTGGTAGGTAAAATCATGGCTACGAGTTACGTGGCACATTCGTTCAGTTCAATAAACGGATTGTTAAGCGCGCTGTATGACAAACTGCGCCATCTTGTTGGAACCAAATGTCTTCGGTGTTTAGCTGATTAATTTTTGGAAATAAAAATTCAGTCAGCAAGGTCCGATAGCGTTCGCCATTCAACGTAGCGGCAGCTCCTTCCTCATTTTCAAAGCAATAAGGACCAATAATGCCGCCAATGCTCTATGAAGTTCGCGCACAGATTTATTTTTATCAAAGTAAATTTCTACAGATTTGGAAGGGTTGTTCCAGCGTTGAACGACTCATGTTGCCTTACCAAACATGTAGGCGGTTAGGGTTGTTTCCCAGATAATCCATCTAACTTATTTCCAGATTCAAAATTATGACCCTGTTAAAATTTATTTTAATACCTTCCATTTGGCACCTATAATAGAAATTATGTATTTATGTATATTTAGTAATTCTATGTATTGTACAAGGCGGCCGCCGTAGCCGAATGGGTTGGTGCGTGATTACCATTCTGAATTCACAGAGAGGTCGTTGGTTCGAATCTCGGTGAAAGCAAAATTAATAAAAACATTTTTCTAATAACGGTCGCCCCTCGGCAGGCAATGGCAAACCTCCGAGTGTATTTCTGCCATGAAAAAGCTCCTCATAAAAATATCTGCCGTTCGGAGTCGGCTTGAAACTATAGGTCCCTCCATTTGTAGAACAACATCAAGACGCACACCACAAATACGAGGAGGAGCTCGGCCAAACACTTAACAGAAGTGTACGCGCCAATTATTTATTTTTATTTTTTTTATTATGTATTGTACAACAACCAGAAAGTCTGCGACATTTAATTTTGCAAATCATCAAAACCGAATAAATTAGTCATACGAGCCCATAGGCACATAAAATCATCAATACAAAAATTAATGCAAGCAACTACCTGATTTATTAATACACCCTGTATGGGATGTGACGTTTATGTTCACTAAATTCATAAAGAAACATTGGCCGGAAAGACTAAAAAGGTCCTATTTCCGCCAGTCTCCTCACACCTAAGCTAACAAAGCAATTAAAAAGCATAAAACTAGAAAAACATACTTATTATGCCTTAATAATATAAGTATGCATATGTATGTACATATTTGTGTTTCATTGCAGATTGAAGCATATTTACAGTCCACTTATGTGTTTTAAAGAAAAGCTCAATCGCAAAGGACAAATCCGTGGAAATGATGGAAAAGCGGTTAAAATAATAGCAATAATAGTGCTAATCATAATGAGTCGAAATTATACAGAGAGCACCAACTGCATATTTTATCCTTCAAAGTGGGAGGAGCCAATATTTAATTGGAAGGCTTACGCAAACATACATAAGCTAAAGCGTGTACGTGCACAATGCGTGCTGGTAGATGTAGCATACACAAAGGTGTTCGTATGCACACGTTGAACGGTGGATACCAGTACACTGTAAATATTTTAAAAACAATAAACTCGTATTTAGAACAAAGGATAGATTTAGGACTTTTAGTCACTGTATAAATACGTACCAGTGGATTTTGTGTCACTCATATTGGAGTGTTTAAGATATTATGTCAAATTACGTATTTCAAACTGTTGGCGTTGGTTTAATTGGATTAAGCAAGTAAATAATTCAAAAATAAGCTCTTCTCTTGTTGGGTGGATATTGTATAACAACTAGAAAGTCTGCGACATTTAATTTTGGAATTCTTCGGACACCGCACCAATGGAGGTTCCACTGTACTTACCAGTTTCTTATATGAATAAAATACCTTTATGTTACCTCGTTCAAACAAAAATGTGTATTTATTTTTTCATTTTATTTCCATATGTATATACACTTAAAGTAATTTGAAAGATCCAAATCTTGAAGTCCAAAGCAGTATTACTTTAGCGATATCAATCCATTCGAATTGCAACAGAATCCGATGAACAACAAATTAAGCAGAAAATGACATTTCCTCAAAGAATTTGACCTTCTTCGACGCATTTGATCCCGCTCTTATCAAAATATTAGCCGAAAGTTTTCGAAGATAGCGCTGCATTAGTTTTAGTTTATATAATAATTTTATTGCTATGTACAATTTTATGAAATAAAATTAAAAAAAATAACATTTCAAATTTAAAATAATATAAAATAAATAAAAGTAATATTACATTTGAAGTCATAAACTAAATCTAAAAAAATTGGGATCATTACTGAATAAACTGACTTTGTTTTGTTATAATTATTAATAAATGGGGAAGAATTCTGCTGCTACTCGCTTAATTTCGTTTTTCACTTCAACTGAATTTCAAACGTGGTAGTCTATCATCCCTGCCGAATGCTGCTAAGGAAGCCCATGTGACGTGGCAACCGAAGTTACTCTCACAATTTTTTTTTTCACCGTAGCGAATGGCCAAGCCTGGTAATCTATCAAGCCCTAAACAGAGTTGTAACAGGTAACGGGTTGACGGGTGGTGAACAGGTCATCTGATTCCGTAGGAAGATTCGGTCAGTTGGATGCAATTGCGACGGGACGGTTTTGAGCTGACATTTTGTAGTTACAATAAATTAATTTGTTAGTGAAATCATTTCGTTTGCTATACTTGTGAGCGCATGCCAAAATTAACAACATTGAAACACTGCTGCGTCAAAATTATGGACACAATAAACACATTATGCACTTCATTTACCGCTTTCCCAATCTCCTTGGTCTTTCTTCTGCATGTTTCAGTATTCTTTCAGAGATAAATCGTAGACACACTTATATTTTCGCACTTCCTCTATCAGTAACTCGTTGAAGCTCAATTTTACAAAAAAAAAAACAACTTCTTTTTAAATTACTGACATTTTGCGGGTGATCAGAAAAGCAAGCCTGAGTCTTCAACCCAGCGGAGAAAATAGAAATGAATCGAAGGAAAAGGCCTTCCTCTTCCTCTGCTACCCCCGGCCGGTACAGCATCGAATACTTTCAAAGTCGGAGCGTTTATTTCCATTCGGCCAACATAGCCGCTGGATTTTTATTCGCTGCGCTATGTCTACATATGTCGTCGTAAAGCTCATACAGCTCATTGTGCCATCGCCTGCGATACTCGCCGTCCCCAACGTTCAATGGTCGACTACTATTAGTTAGTTTAAGCCTGGCATGGCTCTCTATGACTTCTACCTATTGGGAAAATTGCATTTGGTCGTGAAAGGAAAACATTTTGCGTCAGTAGAGGGCATCCGAAAGGCTTGTACCGACATGCTGAAGGTCATTCCGGTCAATGATCTGAAACACTCTTTCGAAAAGCTTTTAGATCGCGCAAAACAGTGTATCGAAGCCAGAGGGAACTATTTTGAATAAATAAACTCGAAGCTATCAGAACAAAGCTCCTGTCGTTTCTATTTTAGCTCAGCCTTATTTATTTTGGACTTCACCTTGTATAATCAGTAGGTTAGGTTACGTTATAATGATAGTCGGTCTGTACAACCAACTCTTTTATACCTTACAGGGCCGTTGTGATACCACTGTGTGTCATGAAAACCTCATTCTTTTTTTTCTTGGTGGAACCATTTTGAGGTTCTTATGAAGCGCAGGATTGGTTCCATCGCCCCCAGACAGTTCCGTAAGAGAATTAAAAGAATATTTACATGGAAAACCTGCTCTGATTTTGGCAAAGGCTGGACAATTGCAAAGAAAGTAGTTAACTTTTTCTTCCTCTTCCCCATCTCTATAACTTCTATAATATTCATGGGAGAAAACTCCTAGTCTCAATGAGTAAGAAACTGGTGTATTCACCTATAATAAATAAATGAAATAAAAGTAATAGAACATGAACGCTTTTTAACCTCAACGCTGTGGCAAAAAAAAGTTTAGTGCTATGATTTTTTTCAGTGATCCTCCTTTAGCTATTCATCCTAATTAGGGATGAAGCTGTCTTGCGACAGCCAATCACAAGTCAACTACTGATAAACAGCAAGGCACATACACATATACAAACATTTCCTACGCCAACAAATACCTACGCACATATACATGCATCTGTATTTACTACTCATCAACATACGTTGATATCCGATTTTTTTTTTTTTTTAGCCAATTTTAATTTAACGTTGCAAGTAATTCGAAGCTTCCTCGATGGCTATTTAGCCAGTGTTGTATTTTTATTGTAGTGGCCCGAAGGTCTACAGCGCCACTTGTGAACTTGTGAGTATAGTGGTGGCATCGCTCGTAGGTGTGCCAGCTCGCCACCAGGTGACACCAATACTAAGGCTATGTGCGCTAACTGACCACTACATACTGGGTTCTAGGTTCTTTTGCGTGAAATTTTGCCTGAAGAATTTCTTTTATTGGCCACAGTAGGTACGCGCGAGTAGTGGAGGTAAAGACTCTCACTTATAGTGACAGGATACGAGCGGACCGCAAATAGTTAGTTTTATAGTAGTTTGAAAGCCGAAGTACTTAAGCGTGCCTGGTTATCAGCTCATTCAATTTTCAAAGCTCTAATAGCGCAGTTGATACGTTGCGGGCGGTTAGTGCAGCGGCTCATCTACAATCAAATAATGCTTCCGATTAATCAAAATCAAACGCCTTTGCCGCAACACCAACAACTTAGTAATAAGATTTCTACGACGACAGATGTGGTCACCAATGGTAAAACTCCACACAATCGTCCATCGTCGCCGCGTCAATTTTTTGAACGTCTTTACGGCCATCTCGAAACGAATGAAACTGCATCGAATGCTGATCGAAGTGCCAGTTCGACACAAAATTTAGTTTCAAGTGAAAGTGATAAAAATTGTGTCACCGATTTGAGTGCAACAGTTTGTGATACCACTTATCAAAGCGATGATGGCAGTCTCTCCTCGCCGGAAATATCCATCAACGATGAGAGGTGCGATTCTATGCGATTTGTGCATGCAGCAAAACAAGTGAATTAATTTTCTAAGCAAAATTTTTGAATATTCAAAATGGATTTCGTTATAATAAAAATTAAGCGATTGTGTGTTTAGTTAAATAAAGAATACATTTTTTTAGATCAACAAATGCCTGTTCGACGTATGATCCCTACGGAGCGCACGAATATAATAAAGCTTGCTATGACACAAGGACGGTAATGCCAAGCATTCCCTTTGGATTTCCTAGTGAACCGCACTTCACCGCCGGTTTTACGGCGTTCTGTAAGTAAATGCTTAAGTTTCCCAAATTTGTGGCCTTCAATTGTGAACTTTCAAATTTCAATCATTATTTCCATAATTTTTGTCATGGTAGTGCAAAATGTACACAAAAATTACGCTGAAATGGGAAAACATAGGAAAATAGATAGTTGCCGTAACTTTATAAAATTCCAAATTTCTAAGAAACATCAGAGATTTCTGAATTATTCTCAAGGAAATTTACCAAAACCAAAAATGCGTTAACAAATTTTTCGTATACTCGTACAAATTGGGTTTCAACGAATTTAATGGATGATGGTCAATCTCTGCGCTACTTTTACTATCGTAAGATATCGCCAAAAATAACATAAAATAAATTAAAGATATGTACATACACTCTATATACGAGATCGCGCAAAATTAATCATCCAATTTGGTTTTTAAATAACTTTTTTACTAAAAAGAAAAGTGAGTTTGAATGATGGAAAACTTTGTTTTGACCTTTACGCGCTCCAACGCTTGTCTGTTTGTATACTGCAACTGTCTAGTCCACAAATGTCAAATATGATACACGTACGGCGCCATTTGCAAAAATTATAACATCTTCCGATAGGGTGATTAATTTTGTGCCACCTTGTACAAGAACTTTAATTCAAAGTAAGTCCGCATTCACATCAGAAACTTTTTTCCCTTGTTCACTCCTCTCTCGGGAGCATAGGGCCTCGACAAGACTCAGTCTTGCGTTGGTTTCGTCAGTCTATTTTGAT
This sequence comes from Anastrepha obliqua, assembly GCF_027943255.1. Taxonomy (NCBI): domain Eukaryota; kingdom Metazoa; phylum Arthropoda; class Insecta; order Diptera; family Tephritidae; genus Anastrepha; species Anastrepha obliqua. The sequence continues at coordinate 118,258,627 of NC_072892.1, forward strand.
TTCTGACAGGGTAGGTGATTAGCTTGCCGCATCAGAAAATTGGATGGACCTTAGTACTGCCACAAAAAATTTCAAAACTTTATAATAGTATTTACCATTATGAGTTAACCTAATCGTCTTTTTACGCGGTCTTTTTGTACACGATTTTTTTTTTTTTTTTAAATTTTTTTGAGTATAGTTATAGCATCCGAATTTATGCTGCGAAAAAAAACTCGGATTAGCCGGTCTGCTGCTATCACCTTTAATAGATTCGTCTTGCTTTTCAGCTGTGATTACACTAATTTACAGCTAAGGAAAAACTCAATGTCCGCACTATCAGGTTCCCATGTAATATCAGTCGCCGAGCCCAAAAATCTCAGATTTTTGCTCTGTCACGTTTTCTGTCATATTCTGAGATATCGCTAAATACGGTTTCAGGTTAAAGAAAAAATGTAGATCTTGAAAATTTCGAATATCTGGAGAATTCGCTAGACGACCATAATTTTCCATTAATATTAAACATTTTCAAGATATAGACAAAGTTAAAAAATATATTTTGTTTTTTTTGCAAAAATATGAATATTTTCGATTAAAAAAATATATAATATTAGAAAACGAGTTTAAAATTTTTTTTTAACTTTTGCTGATACTCACACCTCTTCACATTTATATCCCATCCCAAGTGAGGAGAGCTATACTCAGGACAAGCAATGCTACCATTGTCTCAGGCGTTCATCAAATCGCAGAAAGATTGATATTCTTTATGAACTAACCCCGTAGATCTCAATGCCATGGAACGTGATGCTATCCATGTTCAGTTTTGTCAAACGCTTCAAGAGTGAACTAAGTAATAAGAAAGCTTGAGAAGGGTTATCTAAAACCTACAAGGTAAACCAGAAGATGATAGCATTGCATATGGACGGATCCCTTACCGAGGAAGCAACAGGGACAGATGTCTATGGACGGGGGAAAGATACTTGGAAGGGCTAGGCAAGAATTCAAATATTTTTTTTTTAACCTTGAACGCAACTTTAACAACAGAAGCATAGCTATCTTTACTGAGCCAGGCAGCAATAAAGACTCGTCACTTTTTTCCAGGTTACATCAAAACTGATGCTGAAATGTCTTGATAAACTAAATATCTTAGACCACAACAGCCAGGTGCGGTTCCTATGGGTTCCAGGTCTCAAATGAATTACTTAAACTTCAATTACTAGAATAGATGAATAGATGAAGCAACTGACGGAAATAAAAATATGTTGGCAGCACTGAAAAGCAGCCAAAAATTGCATTCGTTTGAGTATTAGTAATTGAATAATAGTATATTAATGAGTATTAGTAAGACCGGGTTCATACAGGCCAACTTTTGTTACCTCAACTCGTTTCTAATGATGCTCGAGTTCTGTCTGCACCCTTTGTGTTTTCGTTATTGGGCAATATCAGGAAAACTAAATAACAGGAAAAAATTATATGAATTTTTAGACTTAGCAGGTTCCTCTTCTGCAGGCATATGAAGGCTATACCCCGTCGGTAGTCTCAATTACTCCCACTGTATTTATAGGTGGTTCCACAGTAGACATCGGAAAAGTTACAGAAGTGTTATATTAACCTACTATCGTCTTGTCTTCGGTATGGTACTGTATTGAGTGTTTCACTCAAATGTCTGTGCTTATCGTCGGTTCGTCAGAAACGCCCGCCTTCTCTGTTGCTGCATCGCTTTGCGTTCCCAATCTATATGGCGAAGACGCGTTATGATCTTACCTGTGAACGTTTGGGCTGCCTCCCACTTACCGCTGGTTGCGCATATATCTCGTAAGAGAGTGCTGGAGGATAGCTCGTTCCTCTCTGAAGCGGTCCCAATAAAACATGATGTGTTCTGCGTTTTCGTCAGTATTCGGGCAGCTTGGACAGAAAGGACTGTCTGGCAACTTAAAATGGTGCAGGTATTCCTGAAAACACCCATGTCCGCTGAGCAACTGCGAAAGGAGATAGTCGGTGCCTCCATGTTTTCAATATGTTAATATGAGTGAAGTTAATATGAGCCGTCTTCAGTTCTGATATGTAACCATAGATCACATGACTGTTAGGCTGTTAGACACCATAGCGCCGATCACGGTGGGTTCTCGGTTCATTAGCGGTCTGGTGAAATGTTATCATGTTGACATATTTCGACCTGGCTGAACTCAAGATTCAATCTTGTATTAGAGTAATAGCACCCACACCAGGAACCATGCCGTTCCAAGTGCGATTTCGTCCACATAAATATTTATTTGCAACTGGCCGTGACTAGACGCGGGATCTAACTGAACCTTGACTCTTATGGATAGTATGAATGTGCACATTTTTTCTTACTCGATAATATTTTGCCTGACCGAGGACAAACCGAGAGCGAACCGTCATACGAGAGGTGCCTTTTATATGTCGGGATTTGGCAACCCTGGTGTTGCAATCTACCAACTGACAGCTGTATCGCAAAGTTTGACAATTTTTGGCTTTTACGTACTCAGAATGTTTTGAAATACCAGCGCTATTTGTGTTGTTTACAGTAACTTAAAAGATTCATCTCGGTCCAAAAATGGAATTAAATTATTATTTTTTACAACTTTCGACGTGGATTAACTCAGCAACATTGCATGGATGAACTTAATTCATTTTTTGGCGATGAAGCTCCATCAAGGACCAGAGGTTATCGATGGTATGGTGAATTCAATCGTGGTCGTAGTTCACTCCAAGACGAATTTCGTGAAGGTCGTACAAAATCAGTTGTTGTTCCGAAAACCATTGATGCTGCGCGCGAACTGATATTGCAAGATCGTCATGTGACCTATCGTGAGATTGAGACAATCTTAGGCATTAGTGGGACCAGCATACATTCAATATTGCATAAGCATTTGACTGTCAAAAAAATTTGTTCGCGGTGGATCCCACACAATTTGTCAATCGCTCAAAAAAAGGTTCGTGTCGATTGGTCGAAGGAAATGCTCAAAAAATACGATCGCGGGGCTTCAAAACACGTCTATGACATCGTGACAGGTGATGAATCATGGATTTACGCGTATGAGCCCGAAAGTAAACAGCAGTCGACTGTATGGGTGTTTCAAGATGAGCCAAATCCAACAAAAGTAGTTCGCGCACGAAGCACTTCCAAGCAAATGATCGCCTGTTTTTTCGGAAAAACTGGACATGTCGCAACCGTACCACTAGAACAACGCAGAACAGTAAATTCTGAGTGGTACACAACCATTTGTTTGCCAGTTGTCTTCCAAGAAATTAGGAAAACCAATCGCAAAAGACGGATCCCTCTTCAACAGAACAATGCGAGCTCTCACACATCGGCTCAAACAACTGCATTTTTGAGCACCCAAAACATCGAATTAATGGGTCATCCGCCGTATAGTCCTGACTTGGCACCGAATGACTTCTTTTTATTCCCGTACGTAAAAAACAAACTGAGAGGTCAACGTTTTTCGACACCTGAAGAAGCGGTTGCGGCATTCAGAATGCATGTTTTGGAGGTACCTCATTCAGAGTGGCAAAAGTGCTTCGACAATTGGTTCAAACGCATGCAAAAGTGTATAGATCTTCATGGAGAATATTTTGAAAAACAATAAAGTGATTTTCGATGATTAAAATTTGTTTTCGTTCTCTAATCCCGACATATAAAAGGCACCCCTCGTATGACAGATTGGCTCTTAAGTAGTCACAGCTTCACAATTTGATTTCGTCGGATGCAAAATACTTGTGGCCGAGTTGGCAAGTAAGTATCTTAAAACAAAAGAAGTTGAATCCAAAGGAACTTAAAAACAGAGAAATGGATATAGGCAGCGTTGACTTTCTGTCTAGTTTTAAATAATTTTTAGTACTTTTAAATGTCAGCAATTCTTTTTGCTATTTAAAATAGTAACGTTATAAAATATTAAAATTCACTCTCCTCCGAATTTTTTTCATAAAACGAGGAATTTCGTAATTTAGAGTTTTCAAGTTACCCTATGATCAGAAAGTGCCGCGAATGTTTAATTTAAACGAACCGGAGGCGTAGTGCACCATGAGTGCCTTCCATCGGGCCAGACAGTCAATAAAGAATATTAGAGATGCTGTACGTCGCAAACGGGCGGGAATGTGGGCAAACAATTCTTGGATTTTGCATGTTGATAACGCGCCATCGCACCGAGCCCAAATTGTGTTAGATTATTTCACCAAACACCAAGTAAATACCATCGTGCAAGCACCGTATTCACCTGATATGGTCTCGTGCGACTTCTTTTTGTTTCCCCAAGTTGAAGTTACCACGACTTCGTGGAAGGAGATTTCAGTCGATAGAGGAGATCGAAGAGAATGCGACGAAGGCCTACTGGGAGGGCATGGAGGAGGGTTAAACGTTGGCACATGTGTGTTGCTCCAGACGGGTCATATTTTGAAGGAGATAAAATAAATTTGCTTGAAATTTAACTCTATTTTGTTTTATTTAAACATTCCCGATACCTTCTGATTATAGGATATACACATAAAAATATACTGGGCATATCTTAAACTATTTTCAAAGCTTTTAGTCTACTAAAATTATTATTATATTATTTTTATTACTCATTTACAAGTCCAAATTTAGTATTGAAAACTTAAAATAAATTAAATAGAAATATATCAATAAAAAACAAATCGTTCATGTAATAATTCGTTATAACTATCACTTTGTACTTAATTCGCATAATACACATACACACCCATATGTACAGGATTCAATTAGACTATGACTACATTTGAGGGAGAAGTAAAAATTTAACAATGATCTTAAAATTTTACAATTTTTTTTACTTTTGCGGCTATGGATCTTTTTTCGAAGCAATCGTACTATTGTCACTGTCTTTCTTATATGCGATATTTCTCAACTCCAAACTTAAAAACATTTTCAGATTTGGATCAGTTATTTTACTCAATATTATTTGCCTTGCCTTTTCGTCGTTGCCTTCGAAAACTTTTGACAGAGTCTCTGCATATTCAATCCAAACACAATTTGCACAGCCAGACATGCAGCATGTTGTGGGTTCGGGCGGTATCTAACAGCAAACGAAATACTTTATTAATATTTTTTTTCAAAGCTTATTTAATTAGTTATCTACCTCAATATCACTCGATTTATTACTAAATATACGAAGCAGATTTTTTAGAAATGTTTTTGAGGGTTGTATTAAAAGACCTCGTGCGCAGGGCTGACAACAGGCAGGTCGCATTTCTGTGCGGAAAAATAAAAAAAATGGATCAAAATATTTGCACTAAATTTAAACAATTAAAATAAATATATGTAAATATGCAATAACTAAAAATCGTAATAAATTTTGAGGTGCTAATAGTGCGAAGTAATAGTATTAGAGCAAGAGGAGCGAGAGCAGTAGCGGTAGCTGGAGCACACATGAATAATTTCACAAATAGCGCTGCGGCCAACTCCAAATTCTTTGCTACTACTCCAATTGAATTTTTTTTTACTATTGCTCTGAGCTACTCGCAGTAACGAACCGTAACTTGGAGCGGTTCACCTGAATAAATTATTTTTTGCTTCCTTATTGTTGTTGGCGTTTATAGCTTTTTGGAAATAATTTCCGTTACATTATATGTATTAGCTATAATTATTTCACCTCAATAGAGGCACACAGTTTGCTTACGTTATTTGCACATTAAAGCTGTGAAAAGAGTCATTACGTTTGGTCGAAAACTTCTTAATTCTAATAAAGTGGGAAAGCAGAAAGATTTAACAGATCGCGAAAAAAGACAAATTGATGTTTTGACCTCAGAGAGACTTTCAAATAACCATGGATCTGTACGTGAAACAAGGTGCCTCCTATGGTAAGACCTACAAAGGCAGGACTGCGATAGCTTTAACAACGAAGGTAACCCGCAAAATCCTTAGGATTGCGTTCCGTCCTTTCAACCACCATTCGAAGGTCTATCCTAAAAGCGCTACATCTGAAACATAAACAATTACAAAAAAAAGCACATTTGAATAAACTTCGCAAGGAATGCCACCTCGATTTTCCAAGGGACCACATAGCTTGGAGCTCTGTTACAAAATACGGTCCCGGTGAATGGAAAAAAGTAGTATTTAGTGATAAAAAGAAATTCAATTGGATACAATTACTATTTCCCTGACTTCAGAAAGGAGGGCAGATACTTGGTTCGACATCACAGCCATGAAAGTGGTGTTATGATATGGGGAGCAATATCGGACTATGGCGTGTTAGAATTGAAAATTTGTAGACTGCAAAATGACGGGAAACAGCTATAAAGCTCAATTGGGATCGTCTTTTCCCCAAGATTCGTGAAACATTTGGATCAAGTGTGGTCAGAACTCGGATTACGTGCCAAAACCTTGAAACTTTACCATGGGCACCGTATTCAAGAGTTCTGAACATTAGTGAGAATATATGAGGACGGCTTGCTCGTACGGTATATGGACAAGCTTTATTAGAATAGGCAACAATTTGAGGACAAAAATGGTTAAATTCGAATCATTAAAACGGCCTGTTCTGAAATTTAATTAGGTTATCTGAAGAATTTGTACAAATCCATTCTTCGTCTAATTTATAAAAAAGGTGGCAGCACAAACTTTTAAGCTTTAATTAATAAATTTAAAAAAACCTATTTTTTCCTTGTTCACTCCTCTCGGGAGCATGGGACCCCGACAAGCCTCAGTCTTGCGTTGGTTTCGTTAATCTATATTTGTTATTATTTTTCCTGATTGGTTAGTGCCTCTATTAAAGTGAACCGGACTGCATTTTGCTTTTATACTTACTAGCTATGTGAGAAAAATTTTGTTTAAAAATATGAGAGGATTGCGATTTTGCGTTTCCAAACAAAAGTTAAGCTTCCGAATGAAATGTTAACCCATTACTCTCTTGTACAGTTTAATATAATACCCACGAAATAAAGTTTCCGCAAAGCCGGGTAGATTCTTTGCAGATTCCTGCGTTCACATTTTTTATATTTTTTTTTTATTCATCTTTATTAAAATTTTTAAGTCAAAATTTTTCCGAATTATGAGCCTTTGACTCAAAGGATGTAGCCTAGAGAAAAACACATTTTAGGTGTTTGCGGTACAGTACGCATTGGGTTGCGCCAAAAATTCAAAATAGAAGTATTAATACATTTTTCCCACCTTAGTCCTTTGATTATGTCGTTTTCAAGGTATTATTATTCATTTATTCTCTCACAAAACTCTAGAAGTATCAAGCGATTGACTACCGTTGGTAGGAAAAATAAAGGGGCTTTCAAAAGATTAGCCTAGATTTTGGGTTAAAATAAAATATGTAAAATTTTAGATTCCAAATTTTTATTCAAAATACGGCTACTAAAAATTAGATGTGACAAATCATCATCGTTTCCTTTATCTCTCATCGGAGCACGGGTTTTCGTTATTTCTGTAAAGTATGTGAGCTACCTGCCTACAGGCAAAATCCGCCAAATAGTCGCTTCATGAATACCTAATTGTTGAGAACGTCGCGATATGGATGTTGAAGGTTATGAGGCAAGACTTTGCACTACAGAATGTCCAATTTTTGGTTTGCTAGTTCTTTTTATTTATTATTCGCTACTGACATCCAGGCGACACTTTTAAAGAACCCTTTGGTTGGTTGGTTGGTTTAAGGGTGACCCCGCATCGGAGTGCCACATAGACCGCAAGTTGGGTCCGTTGTGTTGCCCTGGAGCTCATTATGTTACATGATTTCCCCACCTAACCGAGATTTTTATTGTGGATTTTGGTCAAAGATATTAATTCGTTTCGAGAATTTGATGAGAGATTCGATTTTCAGGTTCGAGAGTACTGAAAGATTGTCAATTGTTGGAGAGCCAAGAAGAGCGAGGCGACTTCTGGCTAGACCGGGACAACTGCACAGCAAATGTCTGCTCGATACTTCCTCATCTTCGTCCTCACAGTATCTGCACAGGTCGTTTTGAGGAACCCCGAGCCGACGTGCGTGAGTGCCCAACAGGCAGTGGCCGGTGATAAGAGATATTATATGCCTTAGTTCGTGTTTCGAAAGACTTATAAGGGTTTTTGTCTGTTTCAGATTGTAGGATGGCCAGATTTGTCTGGTCGTAACGCAAGTAGTTTCCACTCGCCACCTCCGATCAGCAATGCTGTGAAATTCTCGATCAATGAGTAATTTACATGTTGAGAGCGGAATGTGGATTGTGGGTAAGTTACTAACATTTGATTGCGCAGCTCCAGCTCTTGCGAGCTCATCAGCTTTGCAGTTACCTTCGAATCCACTGTGACCCGGTATCCAGATAACTTGGACAGAATTCTGAACACTTATCTCGTTAAGAGATAAGAGACAGGATCGAACCACATCTGAGTGGGTATAAGAGGAGCTGAGTGCTCGAACGGCCGCTTGACTGTCGGTGAAAAAGCGGATATCCTCTAGTGATATTCTATTTTCTAAGAGAGTTTTCGCAGCATACCAGATAGCGCATACTTCCGCTTGGAATACGCTACAGTAGTCGGGTAATCTAAATGATAGATTGATGTGAGGGGATTTGGAAAAGATTCCAAATCCCACTTTACCGTCTTGTTTTGAACCATCTGTATATATAATCAGTGGGCCATCGATTTCGGTTAGATTTGTCTTCCATTCTTCCCTAGTTGGGAGTGAACAGGAGAATAGCAAGGGTGGTGATGGAAGACTTACATGATAGTCTATGTCGGAAGAGATAACAGTGTTCCTGTTCAGTATGGCCGAATGGCCAAGATACTTATTCCATTTCGATATAGCATTCATGCGTGTCGCTGCTTTCGCTGCAATCGCTTTGCCAGCCAGATCGATAGGGAACAAGTGAAGCATCGTATTTAAAGCCTTAGTAGGTGTTGTACTTAAGCATCCTGTTATCAGGAGGCAGGCTGTTCTTTGAACTCGATCAATTGTGGCTACTCTGCACCGTTTTTCGAGTGCTGTCCACCATACAACCACACCGTAGAAGAGTATCGGTTTGATGATCGAGGTATATATCCAATAAATGATCCGAGGTGAAAAACCCCAGGTTTTGCCTATAGCTTTCTTACAAGTATAGAGAGCTATGAAAGCTTTTTTACATCTGTTTTCGATGTTCAATTTCCAACTCAACTTCCTATCTAGAATAACTCCTAGATATTTAGCTGAGTCAGATAGGAGTAATGATTCCCCTTTTAAAGTTATTGTTTGCAGTGGAGGAGATTGTTGTTTCCTATTGAAGAGAACAAGATCTGTCTTTGCTGGATTCGCATTTAGTCCGCATTCGGTGCACCATTTTGACAGAATATTGATTGAGCGTTGCATGAGCTCAGTGAGGGTATTCAGGTGTTTGCCTGACACGCAGAGAGCAATATCATCTGCATAGGCTACAACCTTGCAGCCTGCTTTTTCGAGATTTCGAAGCAAACTGTTTACAGCGAGATTCCAGAGAAGGGGTGAAAGTACTCCGCCTTGAGGGGTGCCTTTGACGGCGTACATTCTCATGCGGCTTAGCCCAAGCTCTGAAGTGATTATTCTATTTTGGAGCATTTGTTCGATCATCTTTCGGATGGAGTAATTAATACCCAATTTGGCAATTTCAGATAAAATAGCGTTGGGTTCAATATTATTAAAAGCACCTTCTATGTCCATAAATGCGACAAGAGAGTACTCCTTATTGTGAAGGGAAGTTTCCACTGTTTGCACCAGTGAATGAAGTGCCGTTTCAGTCGATTTCCCTTTAGTGTAGGCATGTTGTGCCTCAGAGATCAACTTAGTATCAAGTTGGGTTTTGATTTGCTCATCTAAGACTTTTTCAAAAGCCTTTAAGCAAAAAGAGGTTAGGCTAATGGGCCTGAAGTCGTTTGCTTTGCAGTGTGAAGGTTTCCCCGTTTTCGGAATGAATACTACCTTCGATTTCTTCCAAGTTGTCGGAAGGTAAGAGAGATTTAAACACTTGTTAAAGATCCTTGTTAACCAAGGCAGTAGAATTTCCAGTCCTTCTTGAAGTTCTGCTGGAATGATGTTGTCAGGACCTGGTGATTTAAATTTTTTAAAGCTTAGTATTGCTGTAGAGATACTATTAGAGCTGATTAGATCTGATCTATTCCCATAATTACTCTGAGGAGTGCTGGGAAGTGCAGGTAGGTTGGCAACACAGCCTGGAAAGTGAGATTCTAGAAGTATTCTAAGAGTGTGGTCAGTTGAAGTAGTCCAAGTTCCATCTTGAGTCATGATAAAACTGGGAGAGACTGGGTTTGATGCAAGAATCTTGCGTAGTCTGCTTACTTCTGAGGTGTTCTCTAATTCTTGAGTGTATGATCGCCAGGATGTGCGTTTTGCACTTCTGACAGCTTTCTTAAAGTCTTTGAGACATTGTCGATATTCTTCCCATTCGTCTGTAATTTTAGATTGGTTAAAGAGTTTCCGAGTTCGATTGCGAAGTTCTGAGATTTCTGGAGTCCACCAAAAAGGTTTATGCTTACCTCCTGTTTTTGTCAGGGGACAAGATTGTCGTGCTGCGCTTTGACACGTCTTCGTTATCATGTTGACAGCGTTTTCGATATCGTTTTTATTTGCCATTTCAAACTGCCTGATATCAGGAAGTCCATTGGCAAGATGTTCTTTATATTTGATCCAATTCATACGTTTTTTGTTAAGGTACTTCATGGGTTTTGCCGTTTCGGCTTTTAAGGTGAATGTTATATATTGGTGGTCGGAAAAAGAGTGCTGTTTATCAACGCTCCAGTCCTGCACCAGTTGTGTACATGATTCGCTAGCAAGAGTAATATCGAGTACCTCTCTTCTAGACGAGTTAAGAAACGTAGGGACATCACCTCTATTACATATATCAAGCTTATTCGCTAGAATATAATCAAAAAGTTGCTCACCTCGTGTGTTGTTGTTTGTACTGCCCCAAACAATGTGATGTGCATTAGCGTCTGCTCCAATGATGATGCGTTTCTGGTTCAGATGCGCCGTATTGACGAGCCTCCTCACTGCTTCAGGAGGAGGCGCCTCCGCTGCGTCGTAAGGCATGTAAGCCGCCACAATCCAAATCGGGCCGTGGACTGCTTCAACCTCTATGGCAGTGGTGTCAGCATTGCTAAAGGGAAGAAGAAAAGCATTAATATGTTTTCGAATGAGAATACAAGAGCGCGATCTGACGTTAGCCTCACCTTGAAACAAGGTGTAGTGCCTATCTTTCAGGCCGCATATCTTGTTGTTTGATATCCAAGGTTCTTGGATGAGAATGATGTCTTCTCTGAGGTCAGAGAGACGAAGAATGAGGGCTGCCGAGGCAGCCTTAGAGTGGTGCAGATTAATCTGCAGCACTTTTAGACGGGCATTTGATGACTGTGGCGTTCGCGTCATCACCGCTATCTAAGAGACTATCCTCGTCCTCGAGTTGAATGTTGAATAAGTTTCCCACAAGTTCGCTGTTTGATTCCGAATCGGACTCAATCGTCGAAACTTGTGAGAGAGGCTTATCGACATCCATCTCGGGGGCCGCCGTACTCTCTTCGCTGGGTGCGAGGAGATTTTTCGGCTGATAGGTCCAAATGGTAATGGTAGTGAACCCGAATGCCACAATCCCCTTGCGGTCGTCCAGTGCTTGAACGCTTTCCTGGTCCAGGAGCAGCGTGACATGTCTGGAGTTTCCTGAAGGCTCTTCCACCTTAACTACCCTCCAGTTTTCGGTGGGTAGGTTCGGGTTTCCGATCTTCAGTAGCTCCAGGATGGTTTCCGGATCGGATGGCTCTACAGGAATTCTTGCTCTGCCGCGGGGTTTGTTGGGGATATCGCTCTTTTTGATAAGTTGGAGATTCGCTCCGGGCCATACCTCGCCGAGTCGGTCGAGGGCCTTGCCATACAGGCTGACCGAACGTTGATCCGAGCACGCGATCAACTTGACCCTTGCCTGGAACCATCCCGCGTCAGAGCAGAAAGGAAGGGGCCCTGGGTTCTGCTTCAGAACGTCCAGGTATCCCAACTGGAGTTTTCTCTCCACAATCTTCCAGTTTGATGGAGAGATGAAAAAAGAACCCTTTACTACTGAAAAATATTCCTGCAAAATATTATAGCAAAATGAGACAAATTAAATAGTTTTTCAAGTAAGTTTTTCTACAATATTTTTTCTTTTTATTTTTTTTTTTTATTTAAAATTATTATTTTTTTTTACTCAAATTAAATTTGTTTTATTTAAAATTATTATTTTTTCTTTATTTCTTATTTATAATTAAACTGTTTATTTAAACTTCTTTTTTATTTTTAATAAATTTTACAAAAAATTTTTTTTTTAATTTAATTGTATTTTTTTTATAAACTTTGTTTCATTTCATTTAATATAATTTTTTTCCTTTCATTTTTTTTAATATTTTTTTTTATTTCATTTTCATTTTGTTCATAAAACTGTTTATTTAAACTTCTTTTTTATTTTTAATAAATTTTCCAATTTTTTTTTTTTTTATTTAATTTTATTTTTTTTTTATAAACTTTGTTTCATTTCATTTAATATAATTTTTTTCATTTCATTTTTTTTAGTATAACATTTTTTCTACATTATATATATATATTTTATTAAATTTGTTTTATTTAAAATAATTTTTTTTATTTCAAATAATTTTTTTTATTTAAAATATTTTTTTTTATTTAAACTATTTCAAATTATTTTTTTTTACTAACTTTTTTTCATTTCATTTAATATTTTTTTTATTTAATTTTTTTACTACCATTTTTTCATTTCTTTTTATTTTGTTTATAAAACTTTTTCTTAATATTTTTTTTATTTAATTTTTTTACTACCATTTTTTCATTTCTTTTTATTTTGTTTATAAAACTTTTTCATTTCATTTTTTTTTTACTACGACATTTTTCTATTTTTTTTTCTTCATATATACTTTTTTTAATAAAATTTGTTTTATTTAAAATAATTTTTTTTTATTTTATAACTTTTTACTATAATTTTTTTCATTTATTTTTATTAAAGTTTTTTCTCAGTTCATTTTCTACTGTATTTTTTAAAATTAATTTTGTTTAATAAAAAATAAATAATTAAAAAAAAATTTTTTTATTTAAAATACATATAAACATATAGTTCAGCAAGATTTAGGCAATCTATTCGCTTGAAGTGTCTAAACTAAGCTGTCTTTTAATATAAAGAAATGTTTTATGTCACCTTTTCAAAATCTCTGAATGTTATTGCATCCTCTTACACTCTATCAAATGTTGTTCTTTCTAAAGTTAAAGAGTTTTCGAATCTAGGCGTGAAATTAGACTCTGCTTTTACATTCGCAAATCATGATATTCAGATATTGACGCAGGCTTATGCTAATTTAGCCTTTCAAAAGCGCCATGCGAGGGATTTTAAAGACCACTATACTAAAAAAAATTGTATATAACTCCCTAGTTCGTTCTAAGCTCGAATATGCAGTGCACGCTAATAAATGTCTCTCTCTTGCCAACAGACGCACCCTTACCCTTCAGCCTTTGATGTTTGTGGTTCTGTTGATTGCTTCGAAGTTCTTGAACATATTGGTTTTAATTTTCCCCTCAAAACTTTACGATTTTACTATCCATTTAACGTCAAAACAGTTAAATCGAACTGCTACAACTTTGCTCCTATTACGAGGACTGTTAGTGCAACGAAAAGTTGTGTACATTAAATTATAAAAGTCGGTTTTTATATATTTTACAATTAGTTGTTGCCTCCTTCATTTTCAAAATCCTATAATTTTCTGCTTAGAATTTCTTGTTTTTTTTAGCAAGTTCAAGTTTAAAGGCAACTTATTGCAGGATATTTCCATAACCAATCTTCTTCAATAGTTTTCGAATCCTTTGAAAAATATCTTTCATATAAAATCCGGAAGTCATGGAAGCAATAGTCTGCACAAGATTGTAGTGCGAATGATGGTGATGTAAAGTTTGGCAGTTATTCTTCGAGGTTGAACAAGTTTCAAGGTTGCTAGAATTCAGTACTGTCTTTCAAGCTTTTGGAATTTAATCTATTTCGGCGATAAATAAAAGGTGCCGCGAATATGTGTGAACAGTTTTTCTTTTTATTGGAAAGAGTAAGTTTTGCCGTTAAACATGCATTATATAAATACATATATAATTGGCGCGTACACCTTTTTTTTGATATCTTGATGTTGTTTCACAGGTGGAGGGACCTACAGTTTTAAGCCGACTCCGAAAGCAAATGGTTTTTTTTTATGAGGAGTTTTTTCATGGCAGAAATACACTCGGAGGTTTGCCATTGCCTGCCGAGCGGCGGAAAAAATGTTTTCTTAATTTTGGTGTTTCAACGAGATTCGAATATACGTGCTCTCTTGATATGCATTACAAAATCATTTAAATACTTCCGGGCCTCTCAGCGCCTACCAGCCCACTCTGTCGACCACGTTTTTCATGACATTTTCGAGAGTTTTCTGCATTCATTCCACCTATGGTAACTTAGATTTTAAGTTGAAAGTAACTTTCATATAAACTTTGACAGTTATTTTTCGAGGCTGGAAAATTGTCGAGGCTATTGGGATTTTCGAGGTTTTCTCAAGTTTAAGTTAACACCTCTTTTATGTTTTATGAGTAACTTTTACCTTTTCACTCATCACTATTTTCACGGTCTCTTTGTTGTATGATGCTTTTCAGTTCTACTTTCAAGAAACTTCTTAACACCGGATCTGAAACTCTATTCAAGATAATTTCTCTTGCACTCTCATCATAACCATTCATCACATCCGCAATTTTGTACGCATATTCGACCCAAACGCAGCTCGTACAGCCAGCCAGACAACATTGCTTTGGTGTAGGTGGTAACTGTAAATAGCTCAGCTGAAAAGTTTGTCTTCTCAAAACAATAGCAAACAGCAATTAACCCACCTTAATGTCTTCTGGTTTCTGTGTGAGTAGTCGCGTCTGATGATTAATCAACTTTTTTGGCAACGCTTTCAGCCATACAGGTTTTGTGAGAGTTCCTCGAAAGACCGGATACATTTCTAGGCAAATAAGGAAATATGTATATTATAACAAAAACGGTTATAAAGAGAAAGCGATCATTTGCAAATCAGTAAATGTGTCTTTATGAATATGCAAAATTTTCTCACAAACAATTTTGCACAGGTGTGATATGAGCACACAAAAAAATTGTTAACTTCTCTAAGAAAAAAATTATATTAAAAAATATAATAGTAATCAGATAAAAAAGCTATGGGCAAAAATTTGTTACGAGGATATGCACACGTGTGTATGTGTGTGTAAAACAAATATCAGCACTTGCCTAAAAAATACGAGTATATCAAATTTCACAACAAACTGGTTAAATGTGAATGGGGGCGCAAAGTAGAGGAAAAAATCGGAAAAGGATTACAAAAAAATGTGGCTAAATATTTAAGCCAATGCATGCGGTTTTTTCTCTTACGCTTTGCGGTAAAACCGGTTAGTAGCGAGACTTTTTTCCGACATGTTTGTATGCACACACATACATCCATACATATATACGCGTGTAAGTGTAGTAAGCAGGTATTTGCGCCTACACCGCTGCAATGATTACCGCCAATGTTAGAAGGATTCGAAAAAAAGCAAAACTAAGAACGGATTAAAAACTCATTACACACAAAAACAAAATTAAAACATTGTAACTGATATGAAAAGGAAACCTAAAAAACACATCCAGGATTTGCAGCAAACACGCTGACTGTGCGCTGGGAAGCAGATCAAATTACGAAAAAAAAACAAGAACGCAAACTTGGCGCACCTTAAAAAAAACAGCGCAAACATAATGTGAATGAATAGTGTAATTGGGCGTTAATAGTTTTTTTCAGTCAGAGTATTTAAGTGTGGCAAAAACTTTACATATTGTCAACTACTTTTGTGATTCACCAATGCTGCTCTACAAGGAATTATAATAAAATTATACTCCGCCATATTTATATTCCACTAAAATTATGCTTAAATCTTTTTTACAAAACGCTTCAATGTATGAGTAGGATTTTTAATAGCAAGGAGTGTAGAAATTGTAATAATGCACAGGCGACGTAGACAATGAATTCGACAGCCCAGCTGCTTGTATTGTGTGAAAATTCCCGGATCAGGAGCGGCGGCAAAGCATGATCAGGCAACCAAAGGGAGAAAAAGCAAGCATTAAAAATACTTATTGTGAAAATATTCCGTGCGCAGCAAAACTAATGCGACGCACTTGTGCCTGCGACGAGGCAGGGGGAGGCGTTGGCGGCTGGCATGCTCGACTGGTTGAATAAGGGCTTAATTAGTTGTTTCATGATTCTCATTGGGCTGCACGCACAACGCGCAAAACAATCATTTACGACCAATAGACAACCGCAATACAAACACACAAATTCTATCGAAGGATGTTGCTGCTGCCGGAAAACATTAAATCATTTTTTAAATATGTTTTGATTACGTGAAAGAGAGATTAATTTCCATTTGATATCTTCATTGTGGACATCCTGTAGTCGGTGCGTGTACTTTCCATAACTAAGCAACAACAACAAAATATTCAAATAAATAAAAAGCAGGGTGGTTCACAAGTGTAGCGAAATAATTCACATAGCAAAATATACACATACATACACACACACAGCTGTATTATTGTGCATATGCCGATTATTTTTTCATTGTTACTTAATATCAGTTACACATGTAATGTGAATATTTGTGTACACAAGCAAGTGTTATAAGTTGAGCTTAACTTTTTTATTTCAATTTGTTGTTTGAATGATTACTTTGCTTTCGGAAGAATAAAAATGTTTTTTTTTCTTTTTTATATTTCCTTTTGCTGCAGTGGCTCGACGTAGACGGAAGGAAGGTCGCCAACGCCGTCAACGCACCACTTTTAGCACCGAGCAGACTTTGCGGCTGGAAGTGGAGTTTCATCGAAACGAATACATTTCGCGGAATCGTCGATTTGAATTGGCTGAAACGTTGCGCCTTACCGAGACGCAGATAAAAATTTGGTTTCAAAATCGGCGTGCGAAGGATAAACGGATTGAGAAGGCTCAAATTGATCAGCAGTATAGGTAAGTGGGGCAACTATTGCTCCTGGTATTTTTTTTTATTTAATAGCAGTAAATAAACAACAATAAGTTATTGTTCAAATAGAGTTACTTTATATCTATATTAGTTTGGAGAAAAAGAAGTTCATTATTTTCTCGGTAGATGGCTGTCAAAATGTCGATATCTCGTAAACTATCGATCAAACAAATTTAAGTTTATGCTTGTTATCGAGGTGACTCTAAAAACATTAGTTTGCTGTTTTTTGTTTGCTCCATTCAGTAATGAGTTACAGGGTGTTAATAATGAAAGTCAGCAAAAAGAAAATTCGGTACATTTTACGGGCAAATGCAAGCCAGGCCGCTGAAATTGTGACTGGTTGTTATAGTTTTTACAGCTAATTACGTCCAATTTTGGTTTTGTCGATCCCGTTCAGGCATTTTTGACATTAAATATGTACCTCGCCCAGGCAGGCCCATCCCCGAAAATGTCGATAAATTCACAGAAATAATCGAAGTTGATCGGCATCTTAGTACTCGTAGCAATGCCCAGGAGCTATAGATCGAGCATAAAATAGTTTTAAACCATTTGCACAAAGCTGGATTAAAAAAGAAGATCGTTGTTTGGCTGTCACACCAATTAACACCAAAAAACATGATGGATTAAATTTCTATATGCGAAACTTTGGCCAAACGGAATGAAATCGACCCATTTCTTAAACGGGTGGTGACTGGGGATGACAAATGGGTTACATACGACAATATTGTGCGAAAACGATCGTGGGCAAAATGTGATGAGTAGTTCAAACTGTGGCCAAACCAGGACTAACGGCCAGAAAGATTCTACTGTGTATTTGGTGGGACTTGAAATGAATAATTTATTATGAGTTGCTTCCGTATGGCCAAACACTAAATTCAGATCTCTACTATCAACAACTGCACCGTTTAAAGGTAGCAATTTACCAGAAAAGGCCAGTATTGGCCAAGAGAAGAGATGTTGTGTTCCATCAAGACTACGCAAGGCCACACTCGTCTGTAGTGACTCGCCAAAAACTCCGGGAGCTTGGTTGAGAAGTTTTAGTACATCCACCATATAGTCCGAACCTGGCACCAAGCGATTACCACCTTTTTCTCTCAATGCAAAACTTCCTGAGTGATAAGAAATTGGTATCAAAAAAAGATTGTGAAAATCGATTACTAGAGTTGTTCGCCAATAAGTACCAATACTTCTATGAGAGAGGCATTATGAAGCTACCTTTAATATGGCAACAAATTATACAACAAAACGGTCCATATCTAATCCAAATCTAACAATCCGAAACATCTTAAATAAAGCTTTGAATTTGACGCTAAAATAATGAATTTCTTTTTCTCCAAACTAATATTATTTCGTTGTTGTCTGAACCAAGGCTGATTGATTACCAGTTTTGACCATCTGAAGCAAAAATGTGAGAATAATTTCAGCTTCCACGTCACCGCCACGTCAGCCAATCAGTTGATTCCTTCAAAAACGCTGAGGGCCGATTAATGTTGGCCACACCACTAAATTCTGTACATAGTGACAAAATTCGTTAGAAATAGACATATCAGCCGAGTTTGGTTTAAAATTTTTTTTTAATTTTCAATGTTATCGTTCTTGGCTACAAATTGTAAACCGGCGAAAGGTCAGAAATTCACAAAGACCAGATTCCAAAAAACAAAAGAAAATTTGTTTGTTTGCAAAAAGTTCAATCGTATGCTTTCGGATCATATGTTTTGCTGATGAAATATTTTTCCAGCACGCAATTAACTTCTCTCTTGCGTCGAACTTCCACTTTGCTCTCTCAATATTTGAGTTATGGATAATTTTTTGATGTTAACGCGCATCTACTTGCAAAAATTAGGAATGACTGTTACAAGATTTTGTGTTAGCGAATACATCTATTTATTTTTAAGGGATCCGCACAAAATGTAGTCTAGTAATGGAGGCAAATCTGACAGCTTTTAGGCGGCCAATGAAAATCTTTACTTTGGATGAGTATTCGATTTCCCTTTTTCGATTTTAATATTTCCTAACTTTGTAAAACTAACCATACACTAAATTTCTGACACATCATTGATCGTATTTCGACTATCACGATAAAAAAAACTGTTCGTCCAAATTTCAAACGCTAGATTGACCACCTCCTACGTTCATTTTGTATTCCACCATTCTGAGTGCTCTTTAGTCTCTCACACAATACGCTGGATAAAACCTGATATATGTATATGTTATGCTCGCTAAGATAATTCGTAATACAAGTAAAGTCCAAAATAAACAAGACTGGCGTCATATAAATGTTTTTGATGGCGCCACCTTTTTAATGAGTTAATGCGCTGAAGCTACATCCCTAGCTGACTGAAAGTGAAAGCTTGGTGACATTCGGTTCAGTAGAAGCGAAGTTATTGCGTCTAAAGTGTCAGATTGTTTGTGTCATCAGTACAAAAATTATTTTCAAATAAAGAGCTAATATCAAATTTGGTTTTAAAATCGGTAAAAGGTTTACCGAAACATTTGAATTGGTGAAATTTGAGTTTATGGCGATGATTGTCTTATCTCGGGACAGAGTTTATGAGTGCTTTATACGTTTCAGAGATTGTTGTGAGGATATAAACGTTGGGTTTAAGAAACGTTTCATTCCGCACAAATTATCTGAGGACGAAAAATTGCTCAGAATTCAACATTTGAAAGACCTCATTAAAGGGGAGAGGAGAAAAAGATGAAAACTTCCCTTACAGCATTGTAACTGGTGATGAAACGTGGTGTTTTCAACATGAACCTAAAACTAAGCGTCAAAGTGCCGAATGGAAGACCCCAGTCGAGCTCAAAGTTCGCGTTTGGAGAAGTCAAAAATCTAATCGATGCTCATTTGTTTTTACGATTCAAGGGAATTTTTCACAAGGAGTTCAGGCCAATGGGCCAAACCGGCAATGCAATTTTTTATCTAGGCATTTTAAAGCGTTTGTTGCATCGCATTCGTCGAGTTTGCTCTGAATACCGCGAAGGAGGAAGCTGGCGCTTATTGCATGATAATGCACCATCTCATCGATTCACTCTTGTGACTGATTTTTTTAGTAGAAATCGTTTTTGAGCCATCAATCACTCACCGTATTCGCCTGATATGGCTCCCTGTGACTTGTACCTATTCGGAAAATTGCATTTGGCCATGAAAGGAAAACGTTTTGCGTCAGTAGATGGCATCCTTGTACCGACATCCTAAAAGACATTCCGGTCAATGACCTGAAACACTCTTTCGAAAAGCATTTAGATCGCGCAAAACAGTGTATCCAGGCCAGAGGGGACTATTTTGAATAAATAAACTCGAAGCTATCAGAACAAAGCTCCTGTCGTTTCTACTTTAGCTCAGTCTATTGTAGGCTCCTCCTCTGGACTGGAAAAAACACACTGAAATTCATATCCGCATAGGTTGCACCTTACCAATTTCTCGCGGACATCAAATTCAATTCTATTTGAAAAGCAGAAGCCGGTGTTGGAATAAAAAATATTGCGGTATATCGGTCCCTCTTCCACTGACAGTAAATTTTTTTTTCAGTTACGAGTATTCCTTGAAGCATAAAATAAACGGAAGTAAAAACTGTCATCTTTAAAATTATTGTTTACAATAAAATTAACACGAAATTAATTTTACGACATTTATGCGCACACTTAAGACTAATTAGCCCTAAGCAGACAATTCTATTTTATAAATATACACGCACATACATATTTGTTATAAACAACATAGCAAACGAACGTCCATTTTTCTAACCCTCTTTATTTCATTTTTTTCTTCTTGATTATTTTACATTTCAGAAACTTTGTCGTGGCCAATGGTTTCATGACCACAATAATGGGACACACAGCAAGCTATCCACCTCCCATGCCAATGATAACAAATATTCACCAGAGTTTTTACCAACAACACGGCCACAGCGGCAATAACGTTTTACAACCAACAACAACTAGACCGCCACCACCACCACCAGCGCTACAATCAACGAGTCAGCAGCAAACACGCAACTCGATAACACCGCATACAGTTACACCTTCGCTGCATGGCACTAGCAATAACAATGTCAGTGTAACTACCCAGTCATTTAACACCAATTTCCATCCACAAGCAACGACACATTCCGAGATGCAGCCACAGTCGCGCACGCCGCTGCTCACCACAAATCATCATGAACGCATTGATGTCCATTACGGCAGTTTAAATGAGCGCACTTTTTACAAACACACACACGGGAACGCTGAAGGTAGCGGCTTGAATTCGCTCATCGATTCGTGTTAGCCAATTGTGAGAGTGGATCTGTGCGCTCTAATTACTTTGCAAATAAATTTTTCACGGTTTTTTTTTTTTTTTGAGTTAGAATAAAATTTTCTTGTTTCAGTAATATGTATTGTAATTTTCTGAAGATTTTTAATTAAAACTTTAAATTATGATTATTACACATTTTTCATTTTTCAATACTGCAATTGATAAAAAAACTCAGAAACCTTGAAACCTGCATTGTGGTTGTGGTAAATGGCTTTTATTTAGACATATTTGGTAAGTAAAAATATTACGGCTGTCATATGTCCCTGAATTCGAACGTTCGTGAAACTTTAAAATTAAAAAAAAAGTATTTTCTAATACCGGGCACTTCTTAGCAGGCAAAGGCAAGCCTCCGAGTGCATTTCTGTTATGGAAAAGGCAGCATAGTAGGGCTTTGACAGTTCAGCTGCCATTAAATCTCCACAGTGCAATAATACTTCTTCTAAAATACCGGCCAAGCGGCAAACCACGAATAGTGTCCTGAACTCAGCGAAATTCTTAGAATCTGCATCACGTGCAGGCTAACAATAGATGGACCACAAAGCCCACTTGTGAGATAACTAGACAGGTCTGAACTAGAATGGATGAAAGCAGATCTTTGCTTTGCAGATTAATACTTTACTGCTTGGTAACATCACCGGACACACACTGCCTAATAGAAACACATGGGAGGTGTATGGATTTCGCGCTAATGACTTTTGTCACAGCTGCAGCAACGAGGAGAAAGAGGTTGAAGATTGTTGAACACTCTCTCTGTCACTATCTCGTCTTCGGCGAAACGCAACACATATAGCTGCTTAAAACTCACTTCTTTGGATTTTTGGCAGACTTAAAATCCTCTATTTTATTAGAGGGATAAAGTGGCTCCACCACATTTGGAGCTAGAGGGGGAGACTTAAGAAGGAGAAATACATTATGTTCTCGGTAGATTACTGTAATGATACCTCGTAAAGTATCGGTCAAACAATTTCAAGTTTATGCTCGTTGCGAAGGTGACATTTCACACTGAAAAATACTTTTGCTGTTTTTGTTTGTTCCAATCAGTTGTGAGTTACAGGGTGTTAACAATGGAAGACAACAAAGAGAAAATTCGGCACATTTTACAGTTTTTCTATGATAAAGGCGAAAATGAAAACCAGGCCGCTGAAATTGTGAACGGTGTTTATGGTGGCGATACTGTAACGGCTAATTACGTGAAATTTTGGTTTTGCCGATTACGTTCACGATAAAAATCCATTCGATAAAATCACAGAAATAATCAAAGTTGATCGGCAGATTAGTAGTCGTAGCATTGCCTAGGAGCTAAAGATCGACCCATAAAACACTTTTAAACCATTGTGCAAAAATTGTACGCAAAAATAGAGGATTTCTTTTTCCTTAAACTAATACTTTTTATCGTATTTTTTTTATGGGCTTATCACTTTTACCAAATTTTAATAAAATTTTTCTTTTTTGAAATTTACCGTTCATGTAAGGTGGGCGTGGAAAATTTTTTTTTGTTGCCATTTTCTTTCGTATAGAAAACTTCAATCATTTGCTTTGTATGGAAGAAAAGGAGTGGCGCATCAGCGAAAAAATATTTTAAATCAGCGGGACTTTGTAGTCACTTGAAACTTGCACTTTGTTATACTAAAATTCAATAGGTTACAAAACTGAAAACCTAGAAAATTCACAAAAATTCTGGTTAAATAGTTGCAAGTTTTGATAAAAGCTTGAAAAATATTGTACAAAGTTTGGTTTTTGTTATAGTAGTAAGTATATTTTTATACAATAGAAAAAAATAGTGGTGTGTGTTTATAATTTTGCAACGGGCTATATACAAGGTGGCGAAAAATTCATCAATTTTGTGTTTGAAGAACTTTTTTATTAAATAAAAAGATGTTGTCTGTAAAGTCGGTTTACTGACGATAGTTTAACGTAACAACGTCATAAGAAAATACTGATGGAATGGTTGCATTTTTCAAAAGAAAATTTTAATTTTATTTGTTTGATATTTTGTATGGATATAGGGAAGAAGGTAAATGGAATCGCAATGGAATTGCTCAAATTACATTTACACAAACGTGAAAAATTACGAAACATTTATCAAATTCACGAAAGATATGTTCAATTTCGATTGTGCATCAGACGTTAATAAGTCAACAACACTAAGAGGCACCATCATCGATTTGACTTTTTCAAGACACATTACACTCAAAACACTCCCTTTCATTTCCTACTTTTCCTATCATTCTCAACAGAGAAATGGTTCATTACCATGCACACACGAAGAAGGCATATGCAAATACAAATATGTGAATTTATATACATACATATGCGCATATACATACATACGT
This sequence comes from Anastrepha obliqua, assembly GCF_027943255.1. NCBI lineage: Eukaryota > Metazoa > Arthropoda > Insecta > Diptera > Tephritidae > Anastrepha > Anastrepha obliqua. The sequence continues at coordinate 118,282,263 of NC_072892.1, forward strand.
ATATATGCTCACTCAAGTAGAAGACAGCCAGATGTCGAACATTGCCGAACGCGGGGCTGATTGTGCCTCTTTGTCGTTCGTTCCGCGCTCTCGCTTGCAGTTCAAGCAAGGTAACGACGCATGAGCAAGATGACGTCAGCTTTTTTGGTGCGTGCACCGGGCTACATCGAATTATAAGACGTTATCACGTCAAAAAGAATGATGTTGAGTGATGGAAACCTTTATTTTGACGTTTACTCTATTGCTCCTCCATTGCTTTTCTGTTTGTATACTGCAACTGCAGAGAACGTTAACATTAATGTGTTTCATTACCATTAATGTATACATTAACGCTCTCTGGCTGCGGTTAGACTTCATTTGTGGCAATTCGTAGCTCGTGAGACTTCTGTGTGTGTGTGTGTGTGTGTTAAATATGATTGACTAACTACGCAAATTGCAAAAAATATAAATTTTCCGTTTGGGTGATTAATTTTGCACCACCATGTATTGGAAAAAATCCTAGAGGTACGAAGTAATAGTGGCTAAGGCAAATAAATGCCAACATTTATTTCGATTAATTTGTGCTGTTACATACAACTGTTATGTGGGCAAAATTATAATACCCTTGAGCATATGTGAGCGCGCGAGTATAAAAAATCTGCATGAACTTTTAGTACCCTCATTTCTCTCACGCTCTGTTAATATTTCCTTACCATGAAATTCTCCAAATGCTACGGCAGTGATTGTTGGAAACCAGCTCCTTATCGGGAACTAGCCCAGAAATGTTGAGTTGGAGCTGCTATAGTAGCGAGATATTAAAGAATCGAACATTTTTTTTCTAATTTTCTTCCCCATGTTTCCAGTCTTTTGGCGGCATACCATACATGTAGATATATGCGTATGTAGGCTGAATATAAACGCAAAGCGAGCAAATAAAAATGAATATTTGTTTTCTTTTAAATAATGTGCGCGGAAAATCAGTCAAGGATAATGCAAGGTTTATTACCTTCTTCGCTGTGCATTCAATCATTGTTTATTCCTGAATGAGTTTTTTGTGCAAGTACTCAAAACGGACACAGCGACTGCCCAATAACAAATACAATGGGTCAATGGCAAGCTTAAGATTTATGCAGAATGGGAAATTGTACTATTATACCATTATATCTACCGTTATACCTGCCTACATTCACCAACATATTACAATGTGATGAGGTGGGGTGAGATATGCAACACTGTTTTCGTTGTTCAAGGAACATATCAGAAAAAAAAGAATTTTTGGATATGTATACACTGTATCTTATAGAGGAAAAAAATACAAAATTTTTGCATAATTAGTTTTTCAAATTTTCATTTTTTACAATATTTTTTCAATTTTCCGAATATTTGTATAAATGGCTATAAATCTTGAAGAGGGGCTTCTTTAAGAGTGGTTTTCGAATTTAGTTTTATTTCTGTCTACAGTAATTACGTCACGCCAATGTTACGCTTATTTTTCCATTTCCATCTGCCAAATCTTATATTCGCGGGTCGATTCTTTTCAAAATGCCGTGGATAAACAACTAGCACTATTGCAAAAAAACAAAATTTTAGCGTTTACTTACGAAAAAAAAACTTTTCGTAAAATAAACCGTCTAAATCAAGGCGAATCTAATAAAGGTGATATCGGTAAATCAGCTGCCTTTTTTTCTTTCGCCGTGGCTGTCAGCTCAGAGCGAAACAATCATTCTTTGTTTTCTACTTTGTCAACACTTTTCTTTGACAATCAAAAGTAAAAAATATTTATGAATAATTTAATGAATTCGCATTGGTTTAAATCATTAAATTACAAATCCTACACAGAAGGCATAGCCTACGTGATATTAGGCCTGAGTGTAACCTACGTTATCCGTAAATCCCTTAAATGCCATAACCGTAAATTTAATTGTTTTCTTCTTTGAAGAAAAGATGTTTAACCAAACGAACCTGAAGGTTTTATGGGATGGGGAGACCTGAAGGTTTTATGGGAGGGGGAGACGAGGGGAAAGGGAGGGGGATCGGGTACTTTTTACCCCGGGCCCGAAGTTTTCAAAGGGGCCCGGACTCGAGAGTAATTCGAATTATATGAATTAGACATAATTGGGAAGGGCCCGCATTTGCAATTGTCCCCCGGGCCCGGATATGCTCTCTACGGCCCTGGGGATAATGGCGGTATTTATGAAAAAAGCCATAAAATTTTTCAAATATACATACATTTTGAGGGTGAATCACAAATGGTATTAGACGCTGTTAGCACACTCGAAAATATCTCCATTTCATTTCTCATCCACACACGGGAGTACATACAATTTTTAATGCGCATCCGGTGAAAACCTTTGTTTTCCAGCAAAACTATACAGTCTATATGTGATACACACTTTGCTTTGGTTCGTAAGCCGCAACATTTCTCTTCTGAAATGGCCATTAAATTTCTCCAGACCGAAATATAATGGAAAATATTAGAATTTGAATTATGGAAAATATAAAGTGTTCCGTTAAACATACTAAACCGGATACCATCTTAGTCGAAGGACCAGTTCGTTCGCCAGAGTCGTTTGACCATGTCTCGAGCTTATGCAGACAACTTCGCAGTTTGTAATAGAACTCAACAATGCCTGTTAACATTCTCAGTCCCACAGTGGTAATTACAGCCTCTCAATCCAATCCTTCAGCTACTTCGTCCTGTTTTGTGGTCCGGGATTCATAAGAGCTGAATTGGATTGTACGCCCCTAGAGAATTAAGTTTCTTTATGCAGTCCAGAGCTAATGAGGATATTACCTCAAACAATGAAAATATTTTAAGTGCAGCTCGACTATAAATTAAAATGACGATGCGCTCATTACAAAACTGTTTCTGCACACAAACTAATAGCATATACTTCCGCTTGATAGACGCCCGGAAAGTTATCGAACGTCTCAAACCAGTCTATTTAACATATATGCAGTTGAGTTATAGACTTTTATGTCAACGAACAAACCTAATATTATACGAGGCCCCTTCAATAAGTCTGTAGAAAAAGATAGAAAATGAAACTAGTTTATCTTCTCTTAGTTTTATCCACTTTTCCAGGTTTTTCCCCAACTTTTTTAATACATCTAAAATTTTATATTTCGGAAAATCCTCAAAATAGGTTTCTGTTTGGACGATGTCCTCCCCATTTGATGTGAGCTGTTATCCACTTAACTCTCTTTTAAATTTGAAAAAAAAAGACACCAGGGGCCAAGTTCGGTGAATACTGTCGAGTTATTAATAATTCAAATTTAATTCCATAATTTTGGCCAGAGTGCAATTTTACACTTTTTGATTCTTCTAAATAAGCAAAAGTTTCTTGCTTCCATCGATAATAGAATTAATACCTCGCGCATCTATGGTAAATGGCGCTTGGTCTCTATCCTAAGAACATATTGAATACCCCTCGTATTAACTACTGGATCTTAGCGACCAAGTGTGGCGACGATATTCAATAAGCCTTAACTAGACGATACCATTTCACGATAAGTCCAAATCTTTGATTTATCAGAACATTTATCGCCTTTGAATTGCATACTTATCGCGCGTTTAAGCTTTTTCTAAATGAGCACCAATACTATTTTTTTATATTTCACTCTCTTCATTACACAACACATTTGCATTAATTTTCGTTTGGTAAAGATTTTAAGTACATTAGCCGAACACTAATTATGTACAGCTGATAACAAAACTAAATGCTTCACATAATATTCAACCTTATTATTATTTTTACCTTAATATTTATCCACAAAAATAACTTTTCTAAGCCGCGATTCTTATTTGCAAAAACAAAAGCAGCAATCTTATCAGCAAAAACATAGCAACAGCTGATGCTAATGCCGCAATACACTGTGGTGAGTTACTGTACAGTAACTCCCGAAAACATCCTAATATTAGTAGCTGCTATGACAGTAACTCACATAACTTTCTCATTCCTGCAGATACTTTGTTCGAACCTGAAAATGTTGTAAGTATATTTTTATGTACATTTGTTTTGAAGTTAAAATATTAAATCATCAATTATGGTTACGTGAAATGCTTCAATGATAAATTCATTCGTTTATTCATGGCAACATGGCGAAACAGCTGAGGCACGCTTATAGTTACATATTTTTTATAAATTTTTAATTTATAAACTAAATTTTTTACTTAAAGACATCGCTATAGTTTTAGAGAGCAAGTAAAAGACTAAGTAGTTTACTATTTTATACCGCAAGATCGAAGGCGCCACATGTACGAGTTGAAGTAAACGTCAGTCAATTTTACGCCTACCGCTGACCTTTTAACATATATTTAGAAGAGTTAATTTCAATATACATATATTTTTTAAAATGCGAGAATTTCCCACAAATTTCACAAATCCCTCGTCCGAAGATCAAAGTGGTTGGCTTTGTTTTCTTTGTTTTGATTAATTTTTGCTCGTTTTTCAGAAAACTCAAATGGTGTGGAACCCGCTCGAAAAATTAACTTTTTTTATATGTCCGTTTCTACGTGACTTCCTCTCATTGGGAAAACACTCTCATGAACTAATGAAATCTCTTAATCAAATTGGAATTTTTGTTTGGTTTTACAAACCGCTTGAGTGGTTAATTCGCGCTTGATAATCTAAGAAACACAAAGCAAGGCCTACACGACGCTATTGGTTGAATTAACTGATTAACCGTTCAATTCATACATATTAGCTTGGGAAATAGTGGGAGAATAAAAAGTTAAAATGGTAAAAATGATAGTTCAACGTTATGGTCACATTTTCAAGTTTAGTTTAGGCCTTGCATAAGAAAACTCTGTGTTTTGGATTTCCCTGAGGCGAACTCATAGATGTTGACTTCGCTAGAGCAACAATAGCATTTACATATATTTTTTTACAATTTGGTGGTTAGATTGCACAAATTTCATGAGTATGTAAATAAACAAATAAGGCAGCATCAAAGAATCAAGTCATTTTGACAATCTAGAGACAAAATCGCAACATCAACTGCTCTATTGCCACCAACTTGGAAGCATTAGCCTGGGTGGCAAGGCTGATTTCCTTTTTATCTTGTATTTACTCGCCATTTTGTTTCACTCTGTATCGATAGCTGAAAATTTTCTGTATTTGGCATAGTTAATAAACTTGGTCTCAGAATTTATTATAATTTTTTAAGCTTATTACATCAGAGAAAATGTCTTCAAAAATGAAATTAGATAATTCTACATCTGGAAGTGCCAATATTCCGGAGGAATCAAGGAATGCGAATAAACCGACAGATGAAGTACGTACATACATATGTATATAATACAAGTGTCTGACAATTATTAATAAATTTATTTTCAGGAGGATATATGTGAGTTGGAACATTTGCGTAAATTATTTATTGGTGGTTTAGCACCACACACAACTGAAGCAAGTCTAAAGGAATTTTATGGAAAATGGGGTACAGTTGTGGATGCCGTGGTAATGCGCGATCCAACAACTAAACGCTCACGAGGTTTCGGTTTTATAACTTACACAAGAGCATGCAGTGTTGATGAAGCTCAAAAAAACAGACCCCACGTTATCGATAGCAAGTAAGTGTAAGAATATGACATGATTAAAGTATGTTGAGGAATGTACCGGTTTAAACAGATGTTGAGATAGGATTTGTTACATTTTATAGTAGGTTAGATGTCACACATCTACTATTCCAACATATTTAAAAATACATTCAACCCTTAGAGGTGGCTAATTTTTTGCGAAATGGTTAAAACCAAAAAAAAAAAAATTGCATTAAGAGTCCATATTTCTACAACTTAAATTGAACACCTGGGCTCGTAAGTTAGGCATATTTTATTCAATATTTGTACAAAAAGATTCTCTGAATTTGAGAGAGAAAATAGTGAATGTCAAGATATCATCGAAAGTAGTGAGAGTCGTGAAATTATTTTAAAAAACGTATAATAATTAAAAACCTTTCCCAAGAGACTTGAAGTGAAAGTGAAAAAAAATCGTATAATTTCAAAGAAGACATTCTTTATATAACAACATATCAATCCAATTTTCTAAGGTTATGAGCAAGTATAATCTTATCAAAATTATATAATGTACAGCTTTATATAGTTCAAAGAAATAATGTTTCCTTTCACTTTGACACTCGCACAAGCTGGATCGTGGAAACGCCGGGACAATTTCACTGTAATAAATACATATTGTATATATTGTGGAAGGAGTAAATTTCTATCCATTTTTTCTAACACGTTTCTGATAGAATTTGAGATTTAAATAAATTATTTTAAATATCGCCAGATTTCTGAAGCCGTTTATGCTTTTAAAATAAACCTAAGTTTGTGAAAAGTCATTGAAGATTTAGTGTAATAATAGAAAAATACCACGATTTATTGTTTCTTATTATTTATTTGTAGAAAAACGTTATAAATTAAATTTACAAAATATGAATATCTTTGATTGTAAAGTATTATGATATAGCGTAGACCAGGGGTGCAGTTGGCTGGCCTTTGCTCACTTTTAAATTCAATAGCTGCATAAAGCGGTGAAAACCATAACGCTTAGAACGCTTGAGACGGAATTCTAGCCTTTCAACAAGCACAGCATTTTTTGGAAGAACAACATTCAAAATAATCAAACCATGACTTGCGCAAGTGCCGCCTGCCTACCGTTGTTTGTGTCAAAGCAAACGGCTAAAATCGATCGCCATTCATGCACTTCTGGCTCGAAATTGCTTAGCTCATACAAATGTGAATTTTTCGACACTTTCGCCTGATTATTAATACTACGTTACATACAGGATGCGTCAAACGATAGCACATCAACACATTTCGATCTGCAAGGTCAAACATTACAAGATTTGGCCATCTAAAGCAAAATAGTCAGAGTAAATACGGCTGCTACGTCATAATAGTAGAATTGTGCCCGCTCATTTCATAAGTATTTTTACGCTCTTCCAATCAATCGTTGTTCAGAACGCAAGGAAGCATGAACAGTGGCGTTGATGTTTTCTTATATCAGAAACACTAGTCCTCTTCTATTCGCCACATATCTGCTGGACTAACTTCAAAAATTTGCATGCAAAAGCAACAACAAAGTTATGGAGTAAGATTCGCCGATAGCAAGTACAGTTATGCGTCATAGATCTGGTATAACTCACTATTTTACAAACAAATGTAATTTTAGCTCGCTCTATTCCAGCGTTGCTAAGATTTGTTCATTTATACCAGTTGGTTCATCTATTTGCCAATTGCTAACGCTTGCCGAAAAGAAGAGGCCTATGTCAAGAAATCAGCTGTTTCCTTCAAATTCGCTGAGAGCCGGTTAATGGGCTGAGGTTGCCCACACCTTCTGAATGAGTTTTCTGTGCACATAAAAAAAAATGTTTCTTGTTGTTAGCTTTTATAAGACGAAATAAGATGAATAACTCCAGGCAGGTGTATGATTTATACAGAAGTTTGTTCTAAAAATGCGGTGATAAAATATGTGAGCCCGCTTATTCCCACATGAAGCAAAATGAATGCCGAAATAAGCAAAAAAAAATGTAAGACTTGCACTTACCTCAAGAGCCGATTTGGAATTATTGGTGTACTGAGAATTTTAGTAATTTTTACTTTTTTTTACTATTATAATTTTATTAGGCACTTCTGCTGTGGGCAAAGGACATTTAGCTTTTGAATTTTCCATCAAGTCATAATTTGCTCTTTTATGTAATTAGAAAGATATTTATGCATTGCGTTAGTCAAAAATCGTAAATTATAACTTGTCGCATTAAATTGTTTCTTTTAGAACTGTCGACCCCAAACGTGCGCTACCACGTCCTGAACGCGAGGCGCGCGAAACAAATATTTCCGTCAAAAAACTATTCGTTGGAGGTTTGAAGGATAATCATGACGAGCAATCACTCGAAGAATATTTCACCAAATTCGGTAATGTTATATCGGTTAAGATCCTTACGGACAAAACAACAGGAAAACGTCGGGGATTTGCGTTTATCGAATATGATGATTACGACTCTGTTGACAAAGCGATATGTAAGCGATTAGTTTCAATCTTTCAATTTACCACTTATTATTTCTGCTTTTCGTAGTGCAAAAAGTGCATACCATTAAGTATGTAGTCGTTGATGTTAAGAAGTCGGTGTACAAGCAGGAAAAACAGCAAGGGAATGATGGAACCAATGACGCTCAAAATAATGTCAACAGAAATGGACAAAAGCAAAATAACGCCCGTCCACCAGCACCGCAGCAGCCAATGCCACCTTACCCACAGGGACCACCGGCACCTTATCCACAGTGTGCACCATACAATTATTGGGGACCACCACAACACCCAGCGCCACCACCATACGCACCATATCCACAACCACCTGCAAACGGTTGGGGTAACCAACAAGGCTGGAATGGTTGGAACGCAGGACCACCACCGCCACAGGGTTGCGCTCCACCTAATAACTGGTATCCGCCGAACCAATGGCAACCCCAGAATGCTCCTATGCCGGGTCCACAACCACCAAGTGGGCCAGCACCGCCCGCAAACTGGAATGCACCACCTAATGGTCCACCAACAAGTGGACCCCCACAACAACAAGGACCGCCTCCCAACTTCGGTACTGGCTATCAGCAAAATTATGGCGGTGGTCCTACTAAACATAACCCACCGAATACTAATCGTACGCATCCTTATGGCCCACCACAAAATTCTAATTATGGTATGAATTACTGCAGCATAAAAAAGATTTTAGTATGCAAAGTATTTATTGAACTTTACAGCTAATGGAAATCAACAACCACCACCACAAGGTTACAATGGTTATGGCCCAAACAAACCGCCCACAGCGGCTATGCCGCCAGGTAATAATGGTCCGCCAGCAGGACCACCAGTCAACCAGACTGCACAAATGGCAAATAAGTTTAGGCGCTGAAAGGTTGCGTTGTAGTGCCCTGATAATGGAAAAGGTAATTCGTTTTTTATAAACTCGTCAAGTTTTTAGGGTTTCAAATTAGCTAGTACACTAATATATTTATTATAATAAGGTTCACATATAAGATATTTAAGGATGGTTGCTGACTTATTTAGATAGATGCCAAATTGTCATGAAACAGATGCATAAATAACGCAAATATTCAATTACGTTATCAAGTCACATAGCAGCATATTTTTAGGTCACCATTTATTTCAGTTTCTTGCGTTAAGTCATTTCTACATCATTGCGAGTCATAACTTGCTTAAGTAGATTAGTAAGTCAGCTTAACTTATCTTTTTCTCGTAAGAAATATTATTAGAATATTAAACAAATATACATTTGTATGCAAAAATTTAAATAATAAAATATTTAATTTTTAATTTAATTTTCTTTAATTTAGGAATAATACAACAAGCTCAATATAGAAGAAATGCTTATTATTAAACACTGAAGGGCTTACCAGATTTGTCTATCACACTAATAGGTCAATGCATAAAAGGACAATTATGCTAAAATAAGATATCAGCATATGATATATGTATGTGTGTACCATAGAAATAGGCAAATATATGTTCAAGCACTTCCCTAAGTAGTGTAACTTATGTTATAACGTTGTTATTAGATCTAATTAAACACCTTATAAATCAGAGCTTACGGAATTTTTGTAATTTATTGCAAAGCCATTTCCAATCGCTTTCGGAATATGTATGGAACATTTTTTAAGTTTATCTGAAATACATACATATGTAAAGTATGCGTAAGTTCTACATTAAACTACAATATGTAAATGAAAATGTATGCATTAAGTCTTTCTTGTCAGTGCACCTGTGTGGCAAAACTAGTATGTAGGTAAGTTTATTATTTTATGACTATATAAAGATTATGATATAAAGGAATCGTAAATATGGTTTAGTTTAAAAAGTATAATGCATTATTGGTTTCGGCATATCTATGTATAAGAATCAAAACTATATTATTGTACCTAAATTAGTGTATATATGACTGTTCCTGCGAAGATATTAAAGGATTTAATGAATGCATACTACAAATGTACAATAAGGCAAAGTTTCGTAGAAGACGCTTTGTGCTTTGTATAGATTTTAAAAATTGTCAATAGACTACGACACATTGGTTGCGTTTATACAGTTAGCAGTTTTACATTGCAGTTAAAAAATATACATATATTTACATTAAAAAAATGCAAGTTATTTATATAAGTTTATAGTTTAAGTACCGATTTTAACAGAACCTGCTAAACTCTATTTCACAGTTATATCTTATTTAGGCAAAATATACCAAGAAAGTCTACATAGTTTTATCTTGAATTATTATAAAGAATTAGTTTAAACGTGTAGCGCATTTTACCAACACAAGTAATAAAAAACAAAACTAGAATTTACTTCAGTTGATTTTATGTATTTTGAAAAACCTAGCCTATGTATGTTTTCTAGTTATATCAAATAAAGTAAATATAATACAATACATGATACAGTTTTTATGCATTTATTTTATTAGATACCTATGATAACAACATATTTGTAAATATTTAATGTGTACAGGTAAATAAAACTAAGTCTATTGTAAACACAAATAATTTGTCCCTAACTATTTCATAGGAAATTAATTAAATAATAACGTCTAATAATTTTTGTCTCCTGCATGCTATGTACTATTCTCATCTCATTTTATGGCTCGAGACAACTACACAAGTTTCAGTAATGTCTAGAGAGCAACAACGCAAGGCGCAAGATGCTGAGGCAACGCCAATAATCGCAACAACTGCGAGGATTTGCTCAGTTTCATAGATGGTCATCGTGTACGCGCGCAATTTGGGGTAAGTGTTGCCCACTACATAGCTTAAAAATTATTTTTATAAAATTACTATGTATGCAATACAGATTAGAAGAAAAAATAAAATAAAGATGAAAACAATAAGAAATTAGTGATTTTATTAATTTTAAATGCGTGATTTTATCACGGAACGTTTTCATGCGGCTAGTACAGGCTACAAGACCAGCGGACCTCAAGATAATGACCATGGCAGCCGGTTCTAGGTTACCGGAATGACTCGGGTTTTCCCCGACCAAGGGCTTCCGCCCCAGTAAATGAGCCCTGTCTAGTGAACCGTTTATAATGACCATCTAAAACCCCGTTCCCACGACAGTTGGTTCTACGTTATCGAAACTACCCGAATTTATATCGGGCCAAGGACTGTCACTCCAGCAGCATTCCCCGTATATAAATATGGGGAATGTTTATGCTGCTACAACAACAACAACCATCTATAACCCCCTCCGCCTCTGGATCCAACCTGTCGAAACAGCAAGTTTCCTGGGCGTACCGTTCGATGAGCTAAATGAAGGCGACCGGTGATTTACCCCACACTGACAGGGCAAAGTTACTGCTACAACAACAACTACATAAATGAATGAACCGTTTCCATGACAGTCGGTTCTACGTAACCAAAACGACCCGAATATATATCCGGCCAAGGACTGTCACTTCAGCAGCATTCGCCGTGTAGGTATGGGGAATGTTTACGATGCTACAACAACAACAATATAAATGAAGAAAATACGAAATACATGACACGATTCTTTTATGATATTCACATTAGAATCGAAAGTTATATTTTTAAAGGGTTAGGGGTAGTCAGAATTTTCAAAAAATTGAACTTTTTTTGCATTTTCTTAAATTATAATATCTTAAAAATATTGTGTAACAATTTGAAGTGATTCCGACAAACACTTTTCGAGTTATTCAACAATTAACAAAGGGCGCTCGGACACTTTGGAGCGCTACGTAGGCAACAGCAAATCGATATTTTGGAAGCTGCTATGATGGCTGAAGAATTATATGGCCCAGGAATAGATGATACAGTGTAAGTAATTAAATAATTCGTATAAATAATACATAAATCGATAGGAAAACTTTAAATGCGTTTTTCTCTAAACTATTTTTTTGAACTGGTGATCACTGTAACTTAAAAACCGCTTGATAGATTTCAATAAAATTTATACTGCTTTTAAAAAACGTAAAAAACTCGTACCTGATCGAAGGACCTTTTTTTCAATCATTTGAGCAATTAATTGTCAGGTTTTTTCTCGAAAATCTGAAAAATATTTCCTGAGTCCGCCATATTGTTAATGTTGAGAAAAAAAAAAAAATATATATATATATAATTGGCGCGTACACCCGTTTTGGGTGTTTGGCCGAGCTCCTCCTCCTATTTGTGGTGTGCGTCTTGATGTGGTTCCACAAATGGAGGGACCTACAGTTTCAAGCCGACTCCGAACGGCAGATATTTTTTTGAGGAGCTTTTTCATGGCAGAATGCCTTCGATCAGGCACCAGATAATCTGTTAATGAAACTAATTTCTTTTGTTCGATTGATTTTATATGAATCTCCAAGGACTTGTGATGATCACCGCAAGATACTTCTCGAGAAACGGGCTCCACACAAACTGCGATAACTTTTACAATTATTAATTTTTTTTTGGAATTTAGCTAAAGTCAAGTTAAAATATGATGTATTAATGCTATGTTTTTATTTTTGTAAAATAAAGCAATTGATTAGCAAAAAAAAATTATTGAAAATCATAATTTTTTCGGGCCTCTGACTACCTCTAACCACTGAAGCTCTTGCAAGAATTCAAATACTTAGTATTAAATAAGGATCCGTCCTTATCAATACAAGATCGTATTCAGGCAGCTAACAGAGTTTGCTTTGGTCATATTAAACTTATGAAGTCTTTATTGATATCAAAGGAACAAAAGCTCCAGATGTACAAAACTATTATGTAATAAGATCGGTTTTCATCTACGACTGTGAAACATGGGTCCTTTAAGTTAATGACATGAATTTACTGATGCGAATTGTAAGAAAAATTCTCTGAAAAATATTCAGCCCTATACGATTAAAAGACTGTACAGACCACAACCACGGGTCAGTGTTTTAATCGCATGAAGAAATGTAAGTCGTTGCATTTTATAAAGTCGCAAAGATTACGGTGGTATGGACACGTCCTCGGAATGAGCAGCGAAAGAGCAACCAAAAAAGTTTTTAAAGAAAATCCAGAAGGAGAGGCTGGCCAGGGCGACGATGGTTGCAAGACGTAGAAGACGATATACGAAAGATGAGACTCTCACAGCATAGAGTGAAAGCGGGCTGTCGAGAAACATGCAGGCGTATTGTAGACGACTGTAATGCCAATATGATGATCTAACCGCAGATTGGGCGCACATTTTTTTCGTACCGAATCTTATTTATCGGAAGAAGTTACCCTCTCTTGAGTGAAAACCTCTCTTATAGGGCCGTCACAATGGGTCCGTTGCGGCAACGAATTTAACTAACAGCAAAAAAGATTATTATATAGAATGTTTATACTGGTACAACAACAACATGTGTATTTGAGTCGAAGGCGCCAACCGGAATGAAAAAAAAGTGACAACTTTCAACTTTTGCTGGACGAAAATTCCGGTGAAAATGAAGTCTGTTTAAAGAAGAACTATTTTTATCGATGGTGTTTTTTATTTATATCAAATGAAATGCAGAAAATAAATGGAATTTAAATTATTTAAGTCAATTCAAATGCACCTTTATGTTTTTGATAAAAGCTTGAAAGAGTAAAGAAAAGGTAGACTTAACCAAACGTCTGAAGTGACAGACACAAAAAGATATGGTTGTCCTCGCGTGGTTCGAACCAGTGCAGCCATCAAAGCTGCTAGAGAAAGAATTCGCAGAAATCCCCTTAGAAAGCAGAAAATCATGTCCAGGGAAATTAATGTATGGACCAGACCCATGTCAAGACTAATTAGAGATGATCTCCACATGAAAACCTTCCGTCGCTCAACTGATCATCTTTTGACAGCGTGTTTGATAAAATTTATACTCGACAGAGCTTCTTCGGTGGCACACGGTGAACGTGCATGAAAATGTTCTTTTCACAGATGAGGAAATGTTTTTAATAATCAAAACGAAAAAATCTATGCTACAACTTCTAAAGATGCAAAAAAACGTTATTCCAAGGTAGGGTTGCCAGATATATATTGGCCTGAGCCTGGACATATGAACAATATATCTGGACAAAGTTAATTGAAATCGCTTGATTTATCTGTACAAAAATTTTAATTTATTCTGCTTTAAATATATTGCGTACAACAGTTAGTTTCCTTTTTGATAACGTTTTTTTCTGTAACATATAAAGCAAAAAATAATATATTTACATGTATTTTATAACTGCTATGTGCAGAGATACATACATACATTCGGTAAGGTGCGACAAATAAAAAATAAATAAAAACATACAAACATTTCAAAGCTTTAGTAAACCATTTTTAAAAATATTTTTCCAGTTCTCGATTTTTTAAAATTAGTTGTTTTTATATTTATTTTAAATATACTGGATTTTCAAAAGTTCCTTGTGTTTCTCTCACAAATTAAACATTAACAAAAGTTTAAATAATTTCAAATAAGCCCGTCTAAGAAACGGATAAAGTTTTTTCGACCTTCTTAAAGGATAAGACATTTGAAGAATTAAATATTAATTATACCAAGAGTAGAAGAGAGTACCAAACTTACTTTAATTCCGCATATATTTGTTATTGTTACTGACAGTTTGCACCATATTTTTACCACTTGGGGTATTTAATAAATCAATAAACAATCATTATCAAAATTAAGCCTTATAACAAGTTCTGCTTTTATGAGATCTAAAGACATACGATTTCTTTCCTTCGTATAAAGGCTATTGAATAAGCTAAATATCTTCTCGCAATAAGCATTACTTATTGGTATCGAAAAGACAAAAGACACTACTTTTTTTGAATTTTTCATCTCGTCGTTTGATTTTTTGAAAAAAAACTGACCATATTTTGTCATTTGATAGGGTTTTTGGTAATTGATCATGCACTGAATAATTGATCAATTCTGAATAGATATCATCCATGTTGATATTTCATTCTAAATCGAATCGTTTTACAGCTACTCCTAGTTCCTCCCATGACAATAACTTGTATTTAAGATAAAAATATGACAATACCATTTTGATAGAGTTGTCATTATAATCATAGTGTGATTCCAAATATTTCACAGCAGTCTTTAAAAAATTTTCAACTTCGGCTTTAAAATCTTTGCCATCTTGTTCTGGAAGATTTTTTAAAATAGATCTAGCTCTGTTTCCATAAAAGTTATCTTTGATTCTGCTTTTCAAACTGTCTAATAATTTTCGCATTACACGGTCAACGTCAACTATAGTGCATTCATCAATTTCCAACATTAATACTGCTGTCTGAAACGCTTGGATTACATTGTGAACAAAAAATAAATAAGCCTCTGAAATGCTTTCTTCAAAACATTCTTCATTTTCTTGGCTTATGTCATCCACCACTTGTTCGCTGGTAACAAAATCCCAAAATTCCTTTCGAGTTTTTTGTTCTCCTTTTAATAAAAAATACCTTTTTACAGCCGGCCAGTTATATATATTAGTAAATTAACCGTTCTAAAGCCGGTGACAATGAAAGCCAACGAAAGGGCACATGGTGTAAGAGGCTTTTATATTCAAGGTTCGCAAACTCGAAACAAGCTTTTAGTTTATTGGAAGTAATAGCTGAGGAACTAAATTCATTATAAATCTTTATTACTATGTTTTCAACATCGACAGATAAAGAATTAAGAGCGTGCTTTAAACAATTATTAATTACATGACAGTTGCAGTTTGCTTTTAAAACATTATTATTGAGCTCTTACAGTTTTTTGAATTGTGCACACTGTAATTGACTGCCGCGTTATCTGCGCTAAACGACGAAACCTGTCTCAGATGCAGATTATTGGATGCTGTGATCCGTTTAATACAGGGTGGCTGATGAATTTTGCTACATTAAGAAACTCAAATAACTTTTTTTTTAGGGTATGGAATTCATTTATTTTTTTTTCAAGTTGAAGGTCATTAAATTTTATTAAATGTAGCTTAACTAGTTTTAAAAATAATTGAATTTAAATGCCCCCCATGCTCGTTGACACAAGTGCGGCATCTTAGTAAAAAGTTGTTCATTGCTGCTTTGAGAGTTGCGACAGGAATAGCCGCAATTGTTGCCCGAATGGATTGTTTTAGTTCATCCAAATTTGTTGGCTTTGTTTTATAAACTTCTTGTTTACATAAACCCCACAAGAAAAAGTCAGGTGCAGTAAGGTCAGGCGACCTGGGGGGCCAACGAAATTCGGAGTTTCTTGAAATCAGTTTATTGGGAAATTTTCGTCGCAACTCTGTCATAACAGTCTGGGCTATGTGAGACGTTGCCCCATCTTGTTGAAACCACACAGAGTTGAAAGGAATTCTCTTTCGGCGTAGTTCTGGATAGAAAAATTCTTTCAGCATTTTCAAATAACGGTCTCCAGTAACCGTAACGGTGTGACCATTTTCTTCAAAAAAATAAGGCCCGACAATGCAGCGTGAAGAAACCGCACACCACACTGTCACGCGAAGAGGGTGCAATTCCGTCTCGTGGAGTATCTGTGGGTTAGAAGTACTCCATATTCGACAATTTTGTTTGTTCACATTGCCGTTTAAATCGAAATGGGCCTCATCAGACATGAAAAGGCAGTTTAACATGTTTTGGTCTTCTTCCACCATTTGCAAGATCTTCTGGCAAAATTCCAAGCGAATCGGCAAGTCTGCTGCATTCAGTTTGTTAACCATTTGAATTTTGTAGGGAAATAAGTCTAAATCTTTGTGCATTATTGTTTGCAAAGACTGTCGGCTGACACCAAGTTGAGCAGATAAGCTTCTTGTTGAAACCCTTGGATTGCTTTGTATAGCTGCAGCTACAGCAGCGATCGTTTCCTCCGTCCGAACTGGTGGGTTTCGATGATAAGGCCTTCTTGCGACTGTTCCTTGCTCAGCAAAATTATTCACCAGTCTCATTATGGTACATCTGCTCGGGGGATCGCCGCCAAACATCCGCCTGTACTCTCTCTGTACCAAAACTACGGACTCCAGTGCGTGATAGCGGCGGACTATCCAAATTCTTGTTTGCGTGTCCCAGTTATCCATTTTAATAAATTTTAAAGATCAATCTGCAAATTAAAACAAAAATGGAACAGATAACTTAAAAAGAAAAAAAGTTATTCAATTTTTTTTTGGTAGCGGCTTTCATCAGCCACCCTGTATTTCCAAAAATATCTTTAGATGAACCGTTAAAATCTTCATAGAAATCTAGTAACGAATCCCAACGTTAGGATTAAAGTACCGAACTGTGTATGCATAAACCTTTTGGTTTCCAATGCTGGCTGCATCATTAGCAATCGAAAAGTAATAACTGTTTTGGATATTGGCGACTATTTTTTCTTGAGCGTATGGGGCTAAAACGTGTCGTGCAATTGTCGCAGCTTTTGTGCAATCACATGAAATATTCGCTGCTATTTTACTATCAAAAAAAATACTTCGGCAAAGCCTAATGTGACAATCCATGCTAATATAACTTAAACCATAAATAACGTTGTGAAATACCGATATGAGTTCAGCTTGTGATGTTAATAGTACGTCTGTACTTTCTCTGCCCTTCACAATAAATTTATCCAGGCAGCAAGCCTTCTTTTGAAACATCTGAATTAGCTGATAGAATTTAACGCCGGAAAATATCACTTGTTAATTCACTGGCAATTTTTATAAAGTTTTTGGCCTCAATGTGCATACACAGAAAAAACAAAAATGTCGACTTTATTTTTTCTAATTTTTTTCCTTAGAAAAAGGTGCAAAATTTGTATGATTTTTCATGTCAAAAACAAATTCCAAAAATGTTAAATTTAAATTTTTTGACAAAAAAAGATGTGTTTCTAGCATTTTAAAATTCAAAATCCACATTTTTTGTTTTTTCTGTATATTGATTTCGTCTGGACATGATTTTAAAAATCTGGAATCTGGACATGAAGGGAAATCTCTGGACAATCCAGCCAAGTCCAGATCATCTGGCAACCCTATTCCAAGGGTTCAAGAGCGTCTTGTGAAGAGATGTATCATTTCTGCGAAAAATGGGTTAACACCGGGGCAAAAGTGTACCAGGAGAATGTCTTAAAAGGTGTGGTGAAGCAGTTAAGCGGTACTCTCTTCCTCCAACAAGATTCCGCTCCAGTCCATAAAGCAAAAATCACCCAGCAGTAGCTAAAAAATAATATTCCTGTCTTCATAGCCGCAGAAAATTGGCCCTCTGGAAGTCCAAATCTGAATCCGTTGGACTACAGTTTGTGGTCAGAATTGGAGAACATGGCCTGTGGAAGACCTCACAGATATTTGGAGAGTCAAACAACCTTTTGTTTCGAGCGGCGACGCCAGTATCCATGAAAAACGTGCGTGCGGCAATAGCTGAATGGCCTAATCGCTTAAAGGAATGGTCTAATCGCGAATGAAAATTTAATTTTTTTTGATTGCACTGCGACCTGAATAAATCTATCGTAAACTGCTGTAGGCTTAATTTCTACCAGAAGGTTTGGATTTATAGCCCCATTTCCCAGGTAATTTAATCTGCGTCGTGCCACTGCTGGGCAGTCGCAGAGAACGTGTTCTGCTGCTTCTTGTGCCTCTTTGCAGAGTCTACAAGAATCGTTTTATATCACATTTATCTTTTTCATGTGATAATTAAGTTTACAGTGTCCTTTTAGTAGTTCAGTGTAAAGTTTAAGTCCTTTCTGCTTAGGTTAAGGATTGCTTCTGCCTTTATCCGTTCTGGATCTATGAGTCTTTTCGATTTCCGCATGCCCGATTGGTCTCTCCAGTAATCGATTAGGCCTCGTTGTTCCTGCTCACATGGAAAGGCACTTTTGAAGCTGTTATTTAGCCCGCTGAAAGGTTCAGGAACTATGAAGGGAGTGTTTGCCCCCTTTTGTGCCCGCAATTTCATTCCCTTCGAGCCCCTCATGTCCTGCTTGACTGTCAGAGAGAATGTTAATATTGGCACCGCGCGTGCTTCTCCGTACACATTATCTGGCACAAAGCTCTAAGGCGTGGACATCCGCCTGGAAAATGGGAGTGGTTTTTCCCATTGCAACTGCTTTTGAAATGTGGTCCGACAATTCCACCCCGGCACCACCGCCTTTCATTTTGAACCCATCAGTAAACCACACCTGTACACCCTGTTTTAAGAATATTTCATTGTTTCTCCACGCTGAGCGGTCACTAATGGCGACT
Source organism: Anastrepha obliqua (assembly GCF_027943255.1). Taxonomy (NCBI): domain Eukaryota; kingdom Metazoa; phylum Arthropoda; class Insecta; order Diptera; family Tephritidae; genus Anastrepha; species Anastrepha obliqua. The sequence goes on from NC_072892.1 coordinate 118,301,374, forward strand.
TTGAATTTCTTTGAGAATTCGAGTTTCCTTTTCATTTTGTCGTGAACTGTCAGGTACGGAGAGTTCCGGATTGAACCCAGAATCCTTACATGTCCTGTAAGATTGCCTTCTTTGAGATGGAGTAGATTAGGAAGCCTTAGAGCTGCACTGATTGCCATCTCTTTGGCTACAAGATATAGTGGAATGAGTCCAGTGACTATTCCTAGAGCCGCTTTGGGGCACGCTCGCATTGCTCCCGTAACCCTCAGACAGGCTATTCGGTATACCTTGTTAAGTGATATCTGAGTCTTAGTTCGGTATACTTTTGGCCACCATACCAGAGAGGCACAGGTGATCATTGGCAATATTATTTTTTTATAAGACCATGCCATCATCTTTGGCCGCAGACCCCATGTTTTACCGTAGAGCCTTTGGCATACGTATATTGCTCTCAAGGCTTTGTTTGTGATGTACGATAAGTGATTTTCCCAGTTTAAGGTTTTATCAAGGATTACTCCCAGATATTTCATGTTCACAGATAGAGTTAAGACGGTGTCCCCTAGTTTAAAGGTTCCTAGACTTAATTTCCTTCTTCGAGTGAAGGGTACCCCACACTTTTTGTCCGGATTTAACGAAAGCCCTTTCTCCAGACACCAGTTTTGCGTATTTTCGAGAGCTAGTTGCATGCGATCAGTTATAGAAGAGCCAAATTTGCCCCTAACCATGATGATTAAACCGTCAGCAAAGCCCTGAACTTCATATCCGAGATCGTCGAGAGTCTGTAGGAGCTCGTCAATGATCGATAGCCAAAGCAGCAGTGATAAATTACGTGATTGAATAAAACCAACTTCATTGAAATCAGTATTATAATTTCATATCTACAAGTACCTATAACAGACTTAACTTGTAACAGAACTTATGGCACTACTAAGTACATTTACTTCACAACCAACAAAAACCTGTTTATGCACAACGAAATATGATACTACTGTAGGCAAAAAGTAAGGTGAATTTGGTTGTAAATTGAAAAATATTTATTTATTCTTGTAAATCAATTTCATCCCCTTCAAAATAATCCCCTCTCGATGAAATACACTTATGCCAACGATTTTTCCAATCCTCGAAACATGCCAAATAGTCCATTTCCGGTATAGCCATCAACAACTCCTTCGATTCAGCTTTTATCTCCTCAAACGACTCGAAACGCGTTCCCCGGAGTGGTCTCTTGAGTTTTGGGAATAGCCAGAAGTCACACGGAGCCAAATCAGGCGAATACGGTGGTTGCGGAACGATATGCGTGGAATTTTTGGCGAAATGGTCACGAAGAACGAGTGCAGAGTGAGACGGTGCATTATCGTGATGCAAAAACCAAGAATTGTTGGCCCATAATTCTGGTCTTTTTAGACGAACTGCTTCACGTAAACGACGCATAACGCTCAAATAATATTCTTTATTAACAGTTTGGCCAGGTGGAAGGAATTCATAGTGCACCACACAACGAAAATCGAAAAAAACTGTCATCATGACCTTTATTTTTGAACGACTTTGACGTGCTCTTTTCGGTCTAGCCTCGCCTTTAGCACGATATTCGCTTGATTGGTCGGTTGTTTCAGGGTCGTAAGCATAAATCCAAGTCTCATCTCCCGTAATGATGCATTTGAGCTTGTCCTGATAGTCTGAAAGCATTGTTTCACACACATCAACGCGACGACTTTTTTCCAAGAAATTGAGAATTTTCGGTACCAAACGAGATTTGACTTTTCGTAGGCCCAAATGGTCTTTCAAAATGGTTTTCACAGATCCTTCTGATATTTCGATCATATCAGTAAGGTCTTTAACAGTCAACCGACGATTTTTGAGCACTAATCCCTTCACTTTATTGACGTGTTGGTCATCTGTTGACGTCGATGGTCGTCCGGAGCGCTCCAAGTCATCAACACGTTCTCGACCCTCTTTGAAGTCTTTGTACCACTTATAAACATTTTTCTGCGACATGGTCAAATCACCAATGCCTTCTGCAACATGCTAAACGTTTCCGCAGCCGAAATTTCATTCCGCAAACAAAATTTGATGTCACTTCTCTGCTCAATCAAACCAGACATTGTAAAAATCGAAAAATGCACTCTTGGTCGTTTGGTAAACACAAGCGTGAATATATTACTGATAATGACATTCACATGAAAGTTGGCCCAGATGTTATTAACAGTGCTGCCAACTCATGAAATAAATAACTAGAGCGAAATTTTAATCCCGCGAAGTTTGACAAATAAATTCACCTTACTTTTTGCCCACAGTAGTATTTGCTTTCACGACAAGAACAGCTGTTGCTTTTTTGTTTATATGCGGCAATACTTGCATTATGACACGACGGTACTTTTTACAAAGCATGTCAGTCAAATGCGTTACCGCAACGGACGCAAAGGATCCATTGAAACAGTCCTAATAGAAGATCAAAAGCTGACTGGCGGCAAGTGTTCGCCCAAGGGCGGTTTCACTGTACTATAGTAAACTTACGAACATAGATCAAGAATGATCATTTCGTGCTTTGCCGTAGAAAAATAAGTTCTTTTGTGGAAAGTTCACAGATGCAATCGTCTACTTACTAATATATGTATGTGTGCGTGTATATGCTTGTGAAAGGAAAAAGCAAAAGTTCGTATCGGTGCACAGCAAGTGCATCTTATTACTGCATTCATTACATACGTACATACATACGCTTTTCAAAGGTTCTGCGCCACTGCTATCGTTTCCAGTGAGGAAATATCTCATGTGTGCTGTTATTATTTTCCCGATTGCTCGCATCCACATCTGTATCTGGAATTGGTATATACGAATGGTCTGCAACGCTTTCGGCATTTGGGGGCGCGCACACACAGCTGTAAATATAGGGAGCACTTATGTGCATATGTATTGTGTGCATGTGGGGTACAGCCAGTTCTATTGCTGATCAGTCGTCTGGTGCTGCTCGAGCTGTTTAGATCGTTTTTATTGAAATACTCACTATTCTGTGCAATCACTTACTTATTTTCTGCAAAAGTGCGATAATTTATTTTTAGTAATCATGTAAGTAAATAAAATTGTAGAAACGCAAAAGATTTCTTGGCTGCGAGAGTGGAAGCTGCTATCGCTTGTGGGTGGATACATATGGACACAATTGCGGTGTTCTCAACTGGAGCATCCTTTTTGTTTATTGTGTTAGTCAGTCATTTTTTTTCTGTACTCACTGTGTGTATATGTGTGCGTGTGTGTGTGTATGTAGTGTCATATGTGGGTTGCGCTAATTTCTGTGCTTTCAAACATGGCGAAATGTACATTCCCGCACTGCATTTCAGTAATAAAGTTTATATGCACATATATATGTATGTATGTGCATTAAATGTATCGTTTACTTCTGTGGCCATCGGCGCATAAATTTCTATCTATGCAAACTCTTGCGCCGACAAAACACATTGCACTATAATGAAATCATCGCTTGAACAGGATAGTATTTCACTACAAGAAATGAGCGCGATGAACTCATGGAATCAACAAATTGTCAACATATGCACGCATACATACATACATACATATGTTCCAATTGGCCTATCACAACGTGGCATACATTTATAACTAATTTTGTGCTAATGCTGGTGCAGACATATCGAGCTTCCGGCATCTTTTATTCAAATTAGAAATTTATTTAAAATTCAAATTTATTGTTCACTGAAAGAATTCGAATTCAAATTTTTTGGAATCACACATAGGCCGCCAAATATTATTTTTTAATTAATTTAACTGTCATCGATACATTCTAAGGATCGAACATTTCTTAATCGTTCTAACTTTTATTAATATAATAATAATGAACGCATAAATCTTTCAAACTTTTGGCTGAAACTCTCGTCCAACTTGGGATGTGCGTCTTGGCATTGTCACACAAATGGAGGTGCACACGGTTTCACGACGGCTCAGAACCGCAGTTAGTCCTTATAAAAGCAGTTTAGTGTCAGAAATCCATTCAAATTAACATAGTTTTGTAGAGCAGAAAGAGTTCTATCGAACGAATACTTATATACCTTCTGCTCAAATATGAACGAGACGTTATTAATAAAACGGTCCGCGGATGACATATGGCAAAAATAATTTTTTTATTTTTTGGTAGGACTATTATAAGCTTACATGGCAAATTTCAGCGTGATATGTCACATAGTTCGTTTTCTGTGCTACTGCAAACAAGTCAAGCTCGAGTGTGTTCTTCGAATTCTCTTTTATGACTTCAATTGTCTCAAAATGTTTTCCACGGAGCGGCAACTTGAGCTTGGGAAACAGGAAAAAGTCACATGAAGTCCTATCAGGCGAATACAGTGCTTGTGGAACGATATTAACATTATTTGTGTTCAAATAATCGCGAACAAGACGTGATGATTATCGTGATACAAGAACCATGACTTGTTGTCCCACAATTCCTTCCTTTTAAGACGAATGTTCTCGCGCAAACGCTTTAAAACGTCTAAATAATATTCAGCGTTAACCGATCGGCCTTGCGGAAGGAACTCCCAGTGCACCACACCTTCGTAATCGAAAAAAACAGTCAGCATAACCTTAATTTTTGAGCGACTTTGGCTTGGTTTTTTGGGTTGATGTACGGCCCTCTTTGAACGATTTGTACCACTGGAAAACACGTGCACGCGATAGAGCAGAGTCCCCATAGATTGTCTGCAACATTTTTAAGGCGTCTGAAGCCGAAATTTTGTTGGAATAACAAAATTTCAAACAAATTCTTTGTTCAACATGAATTTCCATCGTTAAATTCGAAGAACACACTCGAGCTTGACTTGTTTACAGTAGCACAGAAAACAAACTATGTGACATATCACGCTGAAATTTGCCATGTAAGCTTATAATAGTCCTACCAAAAAATAAAAAATGTATATTTGCTATATGTCATCCGAGGACCGTTTTATTGATAGCGTCTCGTTCATATTTGAGCAGAATATATATATATATTATATAATTGGCGCGTACACCCTTTTTGGGTGTTTGGCCGAGCTCCTCCTCCCATTTGTGATGTGAGTCTTGATGTTGTTCCACAAATGAAGGGACCTACAGTTTCAAGCCGACTCCGAACGGCAGATATTTTGATGAGGAGCTTTTTCATGGCAGAAATACACTCAGAGGTTTGCCATTGCCTGCCGAGCGGCGACCGCTATTAGAAAAATGTTTTTATTAATTTTGGTGTTTTCACCGAGATTCGAACCGACGTTCTCTCTGTGAATTCCGAATGGTAGTCACGCCCCACCCATTCGGCTACGGCGGCCGAACTTTTTGTCAAACAGCAAACAAATCATTGTAAAATAAAAGAAAATATAAAAACGCTATGAACTTATTCCCCAACCCAATATAAATATATATGTCGAGGTCGATTCTGGATAGGTACGAGTTTAACCAGCTACAATATCCAGAACGAATTTCGGCCAACGCGAACCTCGCGAGGTAGCTGAAGCGCTTCATCTGCAATAAGTGGTGATTGGACTCTGATAACGGCATTCAGGAATCGGGAGCTTAGGAAGGTGGTAAGGTGGTCTCCCGATGAATGTCGTTTGGCGTTTGTCTGTATATTGTCCGGTAAACTAGCCCTGTCTAGTGCACCGTACCTCACCCTTCCTTCATTTGAGTAAATATGTCTAGTGCATCAGCCTTGGCTGATAGAGCTCCCTCCCTTATATGCCTGGTTGGTAGCCTCTCGTTATTGCCTTAAGAACAGCTTTCATCTGTAGGGCTGTCGTTGTTGCTATGTTGTTGTGCTTTAACAATCTTCGCTTTCGTTTTTTCGGTATTTGGCGGGTTCCTCCTCCTATTTGAGGTGTGCGTTGTGATGTTTTCCAGAAATGGGGGAACCTACAGTTTTACGCCGCCTCCATACGGCAAATGGTGTTTTATGAGGTGCGTTTTCATGGCCGAAATACACTCGGAGGTTTGTCGTTATCTGCTGAGGAGCGATCGCCATTTTCTATCAATTGGTGTTCATGTCCGCAGTTTCGAACCTGTGCACTTCTGAATATTGTCACGCATCAATCCATTCGGCCGAGGTGATTGAATATTGTTGGGGAAATACTAAAAATTTACCTCAAAAACCAAAATTTCGAAATCATACGAAAATTACGTTCTCTTACTTGAATCTCTATGGGATACCACAGCACGTTCTCATAGAGTACTTACTCATCTTGGTAGGCGCGATAACCGCTTAAGCGATTTTGGTGGAGTTTAACAGAGCGCGGCATTCGTTTCTGTCTCATACTAACCGACGTCAGTTGGGCACGCTAAGTGAAGCCAAGTCCTTCTTCACATGATCTTCCAAAGGAGAAAGAGTTCTTTCTCTTCCGGGTGCCGCTGGATCTTTATTCGCTGTACTTTGTCTATGTCACCATAAAGCTCATATAGCTCATTGTTCCGCCGCGTTACTCGTGGTCGCCAACATGCAAAGGTCCAAAAATCGTCCGCTCAATTTTTGTCTCAAACAATGCACGAGGCACCTCATCGAATATTGCATTGTTCAAGCTTCTGCGACGTACAATAAGATGGACATGATGAGACCCCTATAATAATACTATTCAATTTCCCACTTAGTCCAAAGTAACCCTTTTTGGTAAGAGAGACTCACATAAATCTCTTACTATCATACTTCAGTGCAGTACCGTGAAAACATTGCTGCTGTTGCTGAAAGTGTACAAGAAAAATTAAACCAAGCATATCAACGCGAGGTCTTTCTCAGGAGCTGAACATCTTTTGCTGTGCTAGAAATTGGATTATCGTGAAGTGAATAACTGAAAACTATTTCAAACGTTGGTTTTATACAATAATGTGTCCTCTATCAGCAAGCCGTAAATTGTATAGAGTTTTTTGTTATATTCTCTTAATTGTAATAAAAAAAGTGGACTCTATAGAAGAAGAGCCAAAAAGAACAATAGGTACTCGTTGTTACTACATATAACTACAATGACTTATGCACACCCTTACAAACATGTAAGTTATTTATCTTTAAGGAAATCGTAAGATGAGCGAATAAAAGACGGTGTAATGAAATCACCTGCAGAATCGCTCGACAATTTGGCCGACTTTAAATGCTAAACGCACAGAATCTCTGCTCAGCCAAAATAAGCACAGTCTTAGCACACTGATCTCAGTTATAACTGGGCACTATAATAGGTAGGCATGTCCAGATGATGGGTGTGCAACCGCATGACTTCTGCAGAAGCTGTCTAGATAAGGAAGACACGATCTCGCACCTTCTGTGCCATTGTCCTGCTCTATCCAGACGTATAAGTAGATTTACCATTTTAGGTAGACAATTTTTTAATGAATTGGAAGATTTCAGTTCTGTAGAAATCAGGGATATTCTAAAATTTTTGAAAAGCGCACACTGGTTTTAGGAGGGTAGGGACAAACCTGAGCCTGAGCCTGAGTATGCCACAAATAACAACCGCTCAACCTAACCTAACCTAATTACATATAAATATAAATTTGTTCACAATACCTGTTCAAAAAAAGGAATACACATTTTTAGATAAATGTCGCTCATTTACTCCAAAAACCCAAAATGTTGAGAAAAACGGCTTCAAAATTTTCACTCTACTATGCCTTCCTAAGTAAAAGTAACGACATATTTTCATCCAATGAGGTTTTTTTTTGATTATGACACTATGACGATATGTAGGTATATATCTGTGTATGTACGTATGTATTGAAGGCAGTTTTTTATGCAGTGGTACGAAGTCATATTTCAAAAATGAACTAGAAATTTCAATATACACACACATAAGTACATATGTATGTATGGGTGTAAGCTTATGGAATCAAAGCAAATTGACACGTAGCATTCAATACTGCTAGGTACAAGGCCAAGAACTCAATATACTTGTCGTGTAGTACATTTAAATATGTATGCATGTGTGTACATATACATATATAAATTCATACACACGTATGCGATCGCACATAAATTTTATATATTTATATACAAACGAATATGCTGTTAAAAATAATATGCTGCATATTCCATAAATGAAAGAAATAAATGACATATGCGCGCCGCCTGCAAATTATTTCAATTAAGAGCTGCAAAAATAAAGAAGCTGTAAAATCCAACACATCGACAATTCCATAAAACGAAATATCTTATATGCATACGTACATACATACATATACATATATACATGAGCATACTAATGTACCTGCAGTAAATCGCACTAGTGTAGAATCGATGACAAACTAGATGCATACGAAGCGGTACTGGTCCTCACTCTAAACCCCCTATCTCCACAATGCTTTCAAGTGTCTACTTTTACATGGCGCTTACTTTGTGCAAAACATTAGAACGCGTTCTGAACTGATTCCATTTTAAACAACACATTGCTATGAATTCTTTGGCAAAAACAAGACTCTAATTTAGCTCACATTGCAATGCATCGACTACTGCGATCCCTTATAGGAGGGTCGTTTTAAAAGTCCGTGCAAGGTCAGAGAGACTGCACCACTGGCTTGTATCAAGGTCATGTTTAGTTAGTAGCATTTCTTAGAAGAACATACACGAAGTTTCAGCCAGATTGGTTCATTTCTTTGTGTTTGGCATTCGTTTGAATCGTGGAAGTCAAGTAATTTTCCTTTAACACCACGACAACGTTCCCTGCCAGCTCACGCCTCAGCAGTTATGGTCGCAAAATTAAGGGAAATAGGGTTCGAACACTTCTCACATCCCCCAATCCCCCTTCAGACTTGGTTCCTTCGGATCTCTCGGAATACTATTTGATCCCCAGTATGAAGAATGGCTGGCGGAAAACAGGTTTTATTCAAAGGAGGAGGTGTTGGCAGAAACAAATGACTATTTTGCAGACTTGGACAAATCCTCTTATTCGGAAATGATCAGTAAGCTAGGACAGCGTTGGACTAGTGTATAAGCCAAAAATGAGGCTATGTCGAAAAATAAAAAAAATGTTTACCCCAAACGAATAAACGTTTTTTTCCACGGACTTTTCAAACGACCCTCGTATTTATTTATTCACATAATAGTACGAGTAATCAACAGGGTGAACGATATGAAGTGTTACTTATTCAAAACACCATAACTTTTTTGTGTGAAATCAGTTTTTATTGATTTCAAAGACAAATGATTACAATTTTAGCATATATTAACTTTAGCTCGATATGACCACCTTTTGCCTTGAATATAGCCTTCAAACGGTCAAAAAATGAGTTGCATGCTGCATGATTGTGATCTTGAGGTATTTTGGCCCATTCTCGTATAATCGCTTTTTTCAGCGCATCCATACTGGCATATTTTTTAGTCCTCACCTTGCTCTCCAAAATGGACCAGATGGAATAGCCCATCGGATTTGTGTCTGGCGAATTCGAAAGCCATTGTGTGGACGAAATGAAGTGTGGAACATGATTTCTTAACCATTCTTGGTTCACACGAACTTTATGAGACGGTGCCGAGTCCTGTTGGAATGTCCACGGTCTACGACCGAAATGTTTGCGTGTCCACGGCTCTAAAGCAGCTTCTTAAACATTTTCCCGATAATAAGTTGCATTCACTTTGACACCAGACTCGATAAAGACGATTGGAGCGCGTCCATCAGCGGTCACTGCAGACCAAACCATTACTTGCGATGGGAAATTGCTTGGAGTGGCTATACGTAGACTCAAATTCTCGTATGAGCGTTCGGTCAAGTAAACACGATCGTTTTGAGTGTTTATGAACTGCTCAATTGGGAAATTTTTTTCATCAGAAAACACAATGTTAGGAAATTCGCCACGTTCGTGCAAGCGCAACAACTCCTTTGCTCTTTCGCACCGAACGTTTTTTTGCTGGGGTGAAAGATCGTGTGCTTTTTGGAACTTGTAAGCCTTGACCTTGACCTCATTTCTCAATATGCGTCGAATGCTGTCTTGCGATATTTTCAGTTCTTTGGCCATTTTTCTTCCACTTGGACTTGGATTTCGTTCAAGTCGAGCCTTCACTTTCCGAACCATTTCTGACGTTGTTGCAAACCTCCCTTAGCTCTAGCGCTTCACTCCTGAACTTCTCCTTGACGTTTGCAGAACATGAGAGCCTTTGTTGCTTTGGACAAGACAGTTAAGCTTGGCATCCAGGACAAGGCCAAGATACTTAACTTCGCTGTCCAAATCAATAACAACCCTGTCCATTCTCTTCTCTTTCATTCCTAGTAAAGCTTTCATTCCTGGTAAAAGGGATGATGGCTGTTTTGGACGGGTTTATATGCAGACCTACCCCAGCACACCATCTTTTTGTCAGGTTGAAAACTATTTTCAGTATACCGCGAAGAGTGTTTTCGAACCTGCCTATCGCTATAATTACAACATCATCCGCATATCCCTGACAGTGGATTCCGCTGTTTGTCAGCAAGTGAAGCAGGTCGCCTACTACTACTTACTTGTTTGTAGCTAGATTGTACTGTCTGCTGTTGCGGTTTCAGCTATCCTTGTCTGTAGCAGGAACCCTATTCATCCGCATATAGTGCGCGACATACCTCAGAGTGAGAGGCATTGTCGAAAGCTCCCTCGATATCGAGGAAGGCACAGAGAACTGTTTCCTTACAGTCAAAGGCACTCTGGATCTCCGTTCATAGCAGGGCCTTTCTGCCCTACTACTCCATGAGCATTATACTCGTATTGTAGATGGTGGCGCTGTTAGTCAAAATTCGACCATTAACTTTCTCATTTTACAGTCGTTTTACACTGGTTCAAAAATAGTCACTAGGTGTATAGTATTGGGCTAGTGTTTTAGAAAAATGTCAAAAATTTTAACTACAGGGTGCATTTGAATATGAAAATTAAATATTATATATTGCACTTGTATATGTAGATACATACAAACACACACTATAACAACACTGTGCGAATCGACGTCTGGACGATCGATCAGCTTGAATTGATTTTACGCGGAAGCCAAATCAGTTTGATTGGTGAGAGTAGGAAGCAAAGAAAGTAAAACTACAGTTACCAATTAACAGGAAAATTTGTAGACATTAATTTACGAATATTTCTTATATACTCTTATAATTTTAAGCTTTATTTAATTTCTAAACGAAGAATCAAGCATTTTTAGAGTTGACTTGTAGGCCTGATTAAACTACCTTCATCCAGTTATATGTCTTACAGCCATGCATAAAGAATTCATAATCTAATTTTCTGAGATATGATCGAGTAAAATGCTGTCATATAAAAATGTATTGCAACAACAACACACGCTAAAATATTAAGGGGCAACAAATTTTACTATTAAAATATTGAATATAATAAAAATCTTCAGTATGGATCGAATAAACTTTTTCCAGGAATTTGAAAATGCATTCCTTGTCCAGCTATATTTTATCGTGCACATTAACCCTTTACTGCATGAATTAATAAAGCGTTGAAAAAACTTGTTTCATAGCTTTATTTAATTATCAATAAGACATATTAAAAAAAAAATAATGAAAAAGTTGTATTCTTTTTTTACGGAACCCTCTATAAAAACTAGTTGTAAGGTATATAAAAACCAGTTGAAAATCGGAAAACTTTTTATCCGTCGAGAGAGATGTGCATCGGCTGCATGAAAATACAATATTTATTTTTTTTTTTTCAAAAAGAACGTCTTACCGTGTTATCGCTTTTTGAAAATGAATCAATTGCACCTCAATTCCGCTTTTTTCACCCACTTGGACAAAAGTGAGGTTATTTTGAAATGTCATAAAATCATGGAGAATTTTTTTTTTTTTTTTTCATTTTATTATTGCTAAATATATATGTATTTGATGGATTGAAACGGTAGGTAGGTAGGTGGCACTCCTAAAGTAGCACTAAAGCGCCGTTTTGATACTATTATGAGACCTTCAACACGCAGGTATCTACAGCGCCAGCCAGACCTGTTGATGTAATGGAGAAGATTGGTGGGATTTAGGTTGGCGCACTACCCCAGCCTGTCGAAGAAAGGAGCACCCAGTGACCTTAATAGTGTAGCTGCCATATCGGACATTTACAGAGAAATTGCTCAACAGTCTCCTTTTCTGAAAGGTCCCCACAGCTTCTGCAATGGGGTTAAATGGTAAACCTAGCTTTTCGGCGTGTGTGCCGATCGTCCAATCACCGGTAAGCACTGCTACGAGTTAAGAAATTGAATAGCGTGGATGGATGGATTGAAATAGTTTGAATTATTTTTTTAATACTTAATTAGGAAATAAAAAGGAATCAAAAATGCAATACCTGACATGGGCTCATATGTGGTAAAGGGTTAAGAGAGGCATGCAAAGAAGAGGGAAATTATTGCTGCATTTATGCTCACCACTTGATTCGCATTCATAGATATATAAGTTTGTATGTATGTATGTCTGCATATGCAATTTGTTGGTTGCTGATTGTTTGTCCCACTGAATTTCTATGCCAATTTGCAATGTAATATAAATCACACTTTTAAAACAACATATTTGTCGCGAATAAACGACGAGCTTCGTATAATTCTTTAAAAATGGGTTGAGGTTACTATGGCAACTTGTGCAATCGAGAAGCAAAGCTGCAGATGCTTCATTAGGCGGCAAAAACTCAAAAGCAAGATAATAGCAGACGATCAACCGTTCAGCTTTGTTCGTTCTTCACTGGTGCATGCGTATGCGTATATTATGGATGTATGTGTGTGTATATGTATGTAGTACATTTACGAACTATCATATTCGAGTACATACGTGCATACGTAGTTGACATTGTGATCACGAAATATGGCAGTCGTTTTGAAACACAAACGGAAGTTGGCGATAAGTCAAAGTGATAAGTCCACACTTGCCGGTTAGGCCAATCAAATGTGTTTTTCCGTAAATATATGAGTGTGGCTACATTAATTAAATGCAAACTATGTATGAGAATATTCATATATGTATGTATATCTATGTACGGAGACAGTCGTACTCGAATAGGCTTGTGCTTGCCCACCATTCGGTGCGATGCCCATTTTGGATATAGAAATGGCAAATGAAAGAAAAAGTTGTTTCAGCCGCCAATATGTAGACAATGACAAGAGTCCCAGTAGATTTCTGTCATGAGAAATCGTTTCATAAAAACTATCAGCCATTCAGCGCTGATATAAAGTTTTAGGTCCATTCATTTCTAGAGGGAAATCAACACGTGCTTCACAAATTGGAGTCGAAGCTCACTCAAACGCGTAACAAAGGACTTGGACGCCATTTTAATGTAAAGTACAGCTATGTTCAAAATAATGGTAATGGCAATAGTGGTATGGGTTAGGCTAAGGCCTTTAAGGGGTTAGGGGGCCCGAAAAAAGGATGATTTTCAATAATTTCTGTTTGCTAGTCAGTTGCTCTATTTTACAAAAATAAAACATAGCATTAATACATCATATTTCGTCTTGACTTTAGCAAATTAAAAAAAAAAAAATATTATAATAATTGTAAAAGTTACCGCTGTTTGTGTGGAGCCCGTTTCTCCGGAAGTCCCTTGCGCTGATCATCACAAGTCCTTGGAGATTCATCTTAAATCAATAGGACAAGAGAAATTAGTTTTGTTAATAGATAATCTTATGCCTGATCGAAGCTTCTTTTTTATCAAAATTAATAATGGCGGCCTCAGGAAATATTTTTCAGATTTTCGAGAAAAAACCGACAATTAATTGTTAACAAAAATTGAAATTAAAAAAACAAAAATTCTTCGATTTGGCACGAGTTTTGTATGCTGTTCAAAAGCAGTATAAATTTTATTGAAATTTACCAAACGGTTTTTAAGTTACAGTGATCACCAGTTCAAAAAACATAGTTTAGAGAAAAACGCATTTAAAGTTTTGCTTGCACCGAGCGGAGCGCCCGAGAGCCCTTTGTTAATTTTTGAATAACTCGAAAAGTATTTGTCGGAATCCCTTCAAATTTTCACAAAAAAACAATTCTGCAAAATTTTGAAAATTCTGACTACCAGATTGACCAGTGACCAGATTGATCTATTGTGCGCCCCGAGTGCTTAATTTTAATTATTTAGTATTGCGAGGAAACGAACCAGCTCTTTATAGGGAGCATTTGTAAGTCTTCGCCCTCTAGTAGGTACGAGCCCAGAATTCTGTGCCTCATGGGACCTAATGCTTCACAATTGCCAATTAAGTGTTCCCTGCACTCATCTTCGTCACAGCAGAACCTGCGCAACCTAGTGCTAGCCTGGCCTGTAAGTCTTCCACAGTGTAATCTGAGACTCTTTTTATTTAGGGTTAGAGCAAATTTTGATCTGTTGGTATTAAAGTTCAGGGTCTTGTTGGAGTGATTAAGGCCATTTGTGCTGTTTGGGTATTCCTTGGTTTTTATTTCTTGGATCCCATTTTTTGGGAGTTATTTTAAGTTTTAAGTTATTTTTGTTAAAGCTGAAAAATGGGGTCCTATAAATGGTCCTTGCGCACTTTTTTTGGCATAAAAATTTGCCTTCTCGTTTCCTTCGTGTCCCTTATGTCCTTTTGCTGAGTGCATTGTTAGACTCTATAAGGATTTTCGAATTGAACGTAAAGCTATTTAAGTCTTTGAGGGCTGATTGAGTGTCCGAAAGTATTTTAAATTTTACTTTTTCGAACCCTCTTTTGGATACGATTCACACTGTCTCCATTATGGCAAAAAGCTTCGCATGGAAAATTGTAAAAATTTTATTACTGCTCACAGTAAAGAGTCCCTTCATGCCCAAAGCGATAAAGGTACGCTTTAAACATGCATTTGGGTAAGGTAGTAGATTTGGGTAAGAACGGTATTCTACTTCCTCGTTCTTTCTCTCGATTCATTATTCAAGTCTGGAGATGAGGCAACCAGACCGTCGCGCCATAGAAGACGTCAGACCTCAACACTTCAGCCAGAACCTACCTTGCCTGCCACACACGAAAACTTTCGAATGATGAGCATCAAACAGCTGTGCTTGTACCCGTTGCTCATACGCCTGGGCTGTTCGAGAATGTGCGAACAAAATCGAGAGCTGCAGTATTTAGGCACGTTTTTATAAAAAACGGCCTCAAACGATCAAGAATATTTTATTAAAACGACGGATTTATCAAAAATTTATGAATACTGCAAAAATGAAAATTTAAAACTTCAATAACTTTATAATTGTTTATAATGTGAAAGCTTTGCTGGCATGAATTTTCGAGTAAAATGCTGATACATTTTAAATCAGAACAACAGAGCTGACCCATGATTTATTTTACAAAATTTTATTACCTGGCGAATAACATCCAGACCACGTTCAAGGTATAGAACGACCACTTTTCCAACCTGCTGAATGGCGAGAGCAGTGAGAATCACAGGGAAAATTAATATCCCGATCCCCCATCGCTCATTTACCCAACCACAGCGAACTACAAATAGCAATAGCTCAGTTAAGTTGTAAAAAGGGACATCTTATAGTTTCTCATCATGCCAGTTTTATTGTATCCGCGACATTTGGAGTGTTAAAGAAATAAATTATATTCGCGAAAGATTTATAGATCATAGCGCGTCATCGACAGCGAATGTCTCAGAGGATGTAGGGGTGAGCTGTAAGTGCTTTGCCTGGACATGAACAAAGGCCCAACGGTTCCGCTGGCCGAGTTTAACAAAGCGCGCCAGTCCTTCTTTCTCGTGCTAACCGGTGCCAGTTGGACACACCAAGTGAAACCAAGTCCTTCTCGACCTGATTTTTCCAACGCAGAGGAGGCCTTCCTCTTCCTCTGCTACCACCAGTTGGTACAGCAGCGAATACCTTCATAGCTGGATCGTTTGTATCCATTCGGACGACATGACCCAGCCAATGCAGCTGCTGGATCTTCATTCGCTGCGCTATGTCTATGTCGTCGTAAAGCTCATACAATGCATTGTCCCATTGCCTGTTCATTGTCGCCGTCCCGTGCAAAAGGTCCAAAAATCTTTCGCTCAAACACCCCCAGCGTCGCTTCATCGGATGTTGTCATCGTCCACGCTTCTGCGCCATACGTTAGGACGGACATGATGAGAGCATTGTAGATGGTTTGTTTGATCGTCTCGAGAGGACTTTACTACTCGATTGGCTACTTAGTCCAAAGTAACACTTGTTGGCAAGAGCAATTCTACGTTGGATTTCAGGCTGACATTGTTATCGGTGTTAATGCTGGTTCATAAATAAACGAAGTCTTTTACAATCTCGAAATCATAACTGTCAGTAGTGACGTGGGTACCGATACGCGAGTGCGCCGACTGTTTCGTTTTGTCCTCAATCACCATCAGACCCATTCGCTTTGAAAAAGGCAGAACTAACAGCGCGGTTGTTAAGGCCGATGATATCAATATTTCAGGCATGAAAAATTTTAAATAAAACAATGAAATTATGGATTTCTGCATGTGTGGAGCCAAATCGAGACCTACTCCAAAAATCGGAAGAGGAGTTCGGTCAAATAGCCAACAAAGGATGTACATGTACTCGTAAATATTCTCTAGTGCTTGGAACCCGAATTGGGTTAATGATTATGGCTCGCAAACTCCCCAGCCTGGCAACTTTCTAAACAATTTATTTTTCCGAAACGCATTTTTAATAATTCATAACAAAAAGTATGAGATCATAACTCGAGGTCAATTACTGAATTACTGTCTAAGCTTACTAAAAATATAAATGAAAGCCAATCTGAAGACTGATAGCATTAAGAAAGAAACTAAAAAAAATAAACTATAATCGCTAAACGAGGTCATCCACAAATAAACTCACATGCACACACACAAATATGTACAGTATTTAGAAATACCTAATTTTGTTTTTGTAATATAAACGCGGCTTATCTCGTAGTCGTCTTACTTCCAACATTGTCACCACTCAAAGACGCTCTCACAAAAATTTAGCTAGATTTTTTGAATACTCTAAGTTCACCAGCGCATAAAGAAGGTCCACATTTTGTACTTTTTCAGCTTCGAGTAGCCAGGCAGCCACAGACCGTTACGCAACCATGAAGTGGGCAATCCTGCTTGCAGCAGGCCTCCTCTGTTTGGTGCCAATGCACGCAGAGGAACTACCTGAATTCGATTTGGACGATCTAGCCGATTTCGATGAGAGTGAAGAGGAGCTGTTACGCCAATTCGAGGAGAAGAACTTGGTAAGCACCAAATGCAAAGGAATATTTCAGAATTCAAAAATACCCAGATTACATTTGTATATACAAAAATATTTTAATTTTAGAATAATGATTTGGAACGTGAAAATGAGCTCGCTGCTCAATTTGCTGCTGAGGCTGTAGATCAGCAGAATAGCGTACTGAACCCGGTAGTTGAAAGTGAGTAACTAAACCCCACATACACTCAGCGTGTTTCGCCAGAGTACTTTATTTATTTATTTATTTTTAAAAGCTTACGTGATAATAAAATTATTAGTTCTGGGGGCTTATTTGGTTTCGGAATCGGAAGTACAGAAGCGGATAACCGATTTCCCTCCTTTCATGTCTTGGAAAAATATTTGAAAAAATGCTAACAAAGCGTCTAATGTGGTTTATCTCTAAAAAATGCACTTGTTAGCCATAACCAAGTAGCCTTTAAAAGAAAGCATGGCTTGACTGTCTACGCCCTCTTCAACATTTTATTACTGATGCACTTTCTAGCAAGAATCACGTTACTATTTTATCCACCGATTTCGAAAAAGCTTTCGACCGTATCGGAGCTCATGTCGTTTTATAGCAATTATCCACCTGGGGTATAGGACCAAAGGTATATAATCTTATAAAATCATTTTTAACCGGACGTAAATTTCAAGTCAAAGTTAATGGCGAATTTTCTTAACCTTTTCCCTTGAAAATGGAATTCCTCAAGGCTCACCACTATCGGTTGTACTCTTTTCAATAGCCTTTGAAAATATAAACAAAATAGCAAGCGAATTTAAATCAATTAACTTCCGTATTTATGCTCATGGTGCTATTTTTTACACTAAGTCTAAAGTTCCTTCAACAGCAGAAAGGAATTTCATCAACTTGCTAAATGATATCAATGTTTTGGGGCAATACTCAGGGGCAACACTGACCTATAGCAAATGCAAGGTACTACATACGAGGTGTGTTCAAAAAGTATCGCGAATTTTGAATTTTCGCAAGTTACGTGTATTTCGATCGATTTTTCGATTTTTTTTGTGGCGATATGTTGGTACTCATGTCTCTCACTCATGCCGACGAGTTCGGCCATTTTAAATGTTCCGTTAATTGCTGACAGCTGCTTTGCTTGCACATGTTTAGGCTCGTCTTCGATTTTTACCTATTCAAAAAGATGAATCAAAGAACCTGTATCAAATTTTGTGTGAAAAACGAAATTAAGTGCGCGGATGCACTCCGAATGTTGACTGTGTCATACCAAAGCAATCGGTGGTACAAAATGTTCTCAGAAAGCCGAGAAGATGTGAACGACGAAAAGCATGCCGGACGCCCGAGCACTTCAACAACAGACGAAAAAATTAATGAAGTGAAGAAAATGGTATTGGCCGATCATCGAATCATCGTTAGAGAAGTTGCTGAGGACCTAGACATATCGATTGGCTCGTGCCATTCGATTTTTTTCAATAATTTGACCGTCTCGCCGCAAAATTCGTACCAAACCGGCTCAATTTCAGCCAAAAGCAGCATCGCATGAACATTGCTAATGAGATGTTTAATTCTGTCCGCGACGACCAAAATTTGCTCCAGAGGGTCATAACTGATGACGAATCGTGGGTTTATGGTTAGAACGTGGAAACCAAATCTCAATCATCTCAATGGAAGCTGCCGCACGAACCTGTGACTTTTTCTTGTTCCCGAAACTGAAGAGGCCCATGAAAGGACGACACTGCGCTACGATTGACGAGATAAAGACGGCATTGAAGTGATTCGATGATTGGCACAAGTGCATAATATCTCATAGGATTATTTTAAAGGGGACAAAATAGATATTAACGAATAAATAAATAATTTTTGAAGAAAAACACATAATTCGCGATACTTTTTGAACACACCTCGTATATGCCGAAAGCATGATTGCCAATATATAAACCTTAGCGTAAGCAATTCGTGGCCAATTTTAAAACACTTGGTTTGATTTTACACTTTTGAACCCTACTGTTCAACACTGAGAACTAACCTTTTCGCCAGTCTGAACATTATTAAATATTTGGCATCAAAGCACCTTCGGATATATCAAAACACACTTATCTCGACTAATCGCTCCCTCGTTTTATCTAAACTTGATTCCTGTCTACCCATTTATGACTAGTGTGCCAAACAGCATCTAAACCTTCTCAATGACCTTATCATTCAGCGGTCAGGCGTAGCCTTAACGCCTTCCCAACGTCTCCTATCAAGTGTGTTTTAGCTGAAGCTGGTCTTCCATCTATCACTGAAAGATGTCAAATAACAACTCTTAAGCTTATAGCCAAATTTTCAATCAACACATTTAAGACCGCTTCTCAGCATAATCTCTTTCAAAATTTGATCGGTCATCCGTCGTTCCATCTACAACTGCAACAAACTCGGTATATCTTTACCGGCATCTTGCTCGAAAATTAGTAGTCAGTGTCCCTGGAAACTCCTTCCTGCAGCAATAAATAGTGACCTTCATGCTCTCAGTAAACTTAACACAAATGCGGTAGTTTTTATACGACGTTTTATGGAAATAATTCGTTCGCAGTCCTTAAATAGTTGGGTAACGATTTTCACCGATGGTTCACGTACTGACCATAGTACAACATTTGCTGATTGTAAAAAAAATACCAGTCTAACGGTTAGACGCGATAGAAGTGAAACCTTCCGTAAAACAAACTGAGAGAGAATGAGACGAAAGCAGCATTAGGAGCGGGATAATTATAGGTTCATTATAATATTGCTATAAAGTTCATATTTTATTTTCTTCATTTTATTATTATTCATCCTCAATGTTTTCAATTTCAACAAATGATACGAGTGGCTTATGATAGATAAAATATGATACAAATGCTTTGGTTTCGATGTTGTCAAAAAAAATACCCAAACGGACCGAAGAAACAGACTTACAAATTTCTTCCATTTTCGTCTACTTGTATTCATATAAAAATTTATGTCTCTTCCCACCAAAGCTAAATGTATTAGTATATTTTTTCTTGTATTTATTCAAGGCCGAAATCCCGGCGGTACTGCAATACCGGGCCAACCCGTGGCAGAGGTGGAGCAAGCCCTTAAAGCACTCCGCCCATTTCCAAAAATTAGTTTAACATTTGTTGTCCTCCGATGGAGGATCTTAGCCATAAGGCCGAGAAGCGATAACCATACACAACCAACAAACTCAATACATTTTCAATACATTTTCTAATAAACCTTTTGAGAATTACACGCTCACAAAAATTATTTATATCAACATGTAATATAACGCTTCGTAACTAAATAACTTTTAGGCCAACGCCTACAGCATGACGCGGTAGCCGAGCGACTAGCAATGTGAGCTTCCGATCCAAAATCCTTGGTTCGAATCACAAGAAACAAGAAAAAATAAAAGTTATTTAGTTCGTCGCTATGTTTATATCAACATATAATATAACGCTTCGTAGCCAAGAGGGTCGCTTTTTCGTTTCACTTTTTCTCAAATCACTCCCAACGATTCTAAAGAAGTTTTCACTTCAAAAATCCCTATTCCCAACCTCCCTTTCCAAGCACCAGATCACAACTTTCATACATCTGAGACTCGGTCATATTAAACTAACACACGAAGATCTTCCCCTCGACTTTCCTTCCCGGACTAGCCAGTTTTGTGGAGGGCATCTCTCAATCGAACACATCCTACACCTCTGTCCAACACTAACCCTCAAATGGACTACTGCATTTGGAACTATGGTACCATCCACTCTATTAAATAATGTTACCTTTGACAATGTGATTAAAATATACAATTCTATGAAATCTATTATTATATCAGACCATATTTGAATTGTACAGTTAGAAATAATTCATTTTGTAATCGTCCTTAAGCACGGAAGGCCCTGGTAGGCAGTGTGCTCGTTAAGTTAGGGTTATATTGTATAGGGGATAATAATAATAATAATAAAATTATTAGTAAATTCAAGCAAACGCAGCGCTAGCAGCAGAGGCTTTCGGCTGGCCGGTGATGTGTGTTGGATCAGATACGACGGAGTAGGTCGGTGTCCTTTAGAAATGTGTAAATTTTTGTATGTTATCTTCAGTGGCATCTTTCAAAAGTTAAAGAGGATCTCTGTTGCTGAAGTGGTGATGCCTTTGAGAAGCAAGTTCTGGGCAGGATACCAGTAGGTGATGAACACTGGCTGTGGCTTGGCAGAAGAGGCAGGTGTTGGATATATTTACTACCCTGTAATAGGTGTGCGCTAGTTATTATGGTATGCCCAATACGGAGCCCTGTGTATGGGGTGATGTAGTTGGTGCGTACCGATGATGGATAGGCAGGTTTTGTACGTTGGGGTTAATGTTCGAATAATGGTGTTTATAATATGACCATTCACGAAGTAACTTTGTTTGCCTCTGTTCAAGAATAAGTCGATATATGTCGCTGGGTAGCATGAATTCGGACGTGACTGTTGGTGTAACAGAAATGTCCTTGGCAATTGTATCTACCAGCGTGTTATCCTGGATGCCGGAGTGCCCAGGTATCCACATAATTTTGATGGTGCTCCGATGGGAAATGAGTATGTTTTTAATACAGTCTTTGGATGGCTTGGAAACAGGACAAACTGTCGGAGCAAATGATGTGTTTACCCTTGCTTTTGGCGCAGTACGGCAGAACGGCTTGTAATATAGCGGTTGTTTCAGCGTTGAAAATCGAGCAGAATGAAAATAGAAGGCCGTACGTGATAACTTCCTGATTTTCCTTTACCACTGCGTAAGCAGAGTGGGTTCCTTTCGACCCGTAAGTAAAAACCGATTGCCACCCGTTAAATTTATACACTGCGATTGATTCGGAGAACTTGGCCCTGTAAACGGCGTTTAAAGTATTATCTTTCCGTACAGAAGATAGGTCGTTGATAAAGGATTTTTTGCTAACCGCCCACGGTGGGTAATTAGTGTACCGCAGAGTGTATGGTTTAGAGGACAGTTCCGCATGTTTTGCAAATAAGTCGCAGGTGTGTATAGATGAAGGTATTTTAGGTATAGATACGCGTGAGGTTGCATATTGAAAGTCTTTGTCTATAAGAAGGTTGGGACTCAGAGCAAGTTGTAGTATAGAGATGGAAGACCCGATTCGGCAAGAATAGCCTTTATGGGCGAGGTCGGAAATGCGCGTATGGATCTGCGCACTGCGGTAAGGTAGGGGGCAGCAATCATCTTTAGCTATGTGTTTGCCGTGTAATCCATAAACAGCTAGACCGTAATTGATGGTTGATAGGATGAGGGCTTTTACCACGTTAATCAGTAGAGCTGAGCTAATTAGCGAGCGTTTGCTTGATAAGTATTCCATAATATTTAACTTTACATATAGTTTTTCCCTAACATTTTTGCAGTGCTGTTGGAAGAAATATTTGGGATCGAACATAATACCAAGAAACTTAAGATTATCAGTACTTCCAATATTTACACCACTGAGGGTCAGGGAAAAAGGAGGACACTCCCGTTTTTTACATATATGAAACTTGTTCAAAATGGTACTAATTTCGTTAAAGGCTATAATGAACAAAATGACCGATAAAGGGGATCCCTGTGGAGTGCCATTATCGAGTGGAAAAATGGGAGAGTGGGTGTTGGATATAAGTAGACGTAATTTTCTGTTCGAAAGAAATGATTTTATAAAAGTGTACAAGTTTGAGTTCAAGAAGAGATATGTCGGCTTCTAAGAGTCTGGCAGAGTATGTGATATTAGAAGGAGTGGTACGATTTTGGGGGCTTAGTGAGTCTTTAGAGGTAATAAATTCGGGAAGAAAAGTGTGGTCGGAAGAGGCATTAGAAATGTGGCTGGCAAATTCTTGAGCTATATCCCAAGGATATAGAAGATTGCCATAACGGAATTGATTTGAGAATTGCAAGGTACACCAGTAAGCTTTTTTGTGTCTGCCCATATTCTCTTAGGGTCGGATGATGCAGAAATGTTGCTGGTAAACTTTTGGAAACAGTGCAGCTTAGCATGCTTAATTTCTTGACGAAATTGCGCGTTCAATTTTCTGTGTTGAATGAGATTTGAGGTCGATCGACTGCGTTTAAAATAGTGCCAAGCATGTTGCTAGGCTTGCCTTAGGGACGCAATTTCTTTGTTCCACCATAAGGGGCCTGGTTTTGCTGGTTTTCTTGAGGACAGAGGTATGGAGGTGTTGGCCGCACATCGAATCGCTTTATGGAGGTTGGAGGTTTCTTGTTGATATTGAAAGGCATTTGGAAGGAATTGTAATAGGACTCGCCAGCGCGTTCGAATTTTTTCCAATCCGCTCTATCTGTTTTAAATTTGATTCTAGGGGAAAAGCGAACAGTTTGATAAAGATAGGAAAGTGATCGCTGCCGTCAAGGTCATCTATAAGGGAGCATGATGAGTTGTTGAAGAAGGAGGGAGATGAGAGGGTCAGGTCAATATGGGTAAAGGTTGAGTGAGTTGAGAAGTGGGTGGGAGAGCCGTCATTGAGTACAATGCAGCCAGAAGTAAGGATTGCGTCTTCTATAGCGCGCCCTGTCTGATTAGAGGAGGTAGAACCCCAAAAGGGGCTCCGAGCATTTTTTCTAGTGCACCCGAATTATTTGCTGTGCACGAATTAGTTGGTGTTTTTAGACTTGCTGGCGTTGTTGTATTGTTTGTCTGCTGGGATTTGGGTATGTTCGATGGTATTTGCTTGGCTGCGCTGATATTTGCTGTTGCTTTTTTGTTTGTATCTTCTTCGTTGGTTCTATGTGTCATATTTGTTTGTGAGTCATTTGGTTTGTTTACTATTGTTGGTTCGACCGTTATTGTGTTTTTTTTTACAATTAGTGCAAAGGATGGAGACTTTATATTTTTTTTAGGGGGCTGAATGTTATATGCGTTCGGGTTGCTAATAAACATTTTCCACGCATCTCTAATAGTATCATAATATACATCGCCGCTATATTTTTATCTTATTAACGGACTTGTGTTTCAAAAAGGTGGGAGAGCAAGGATCGTTGGACGAACGTGTCTCTGATTGACAATTCACGCAAAATAGCCTTGGGCATGGATCATGTGGCGATGGAGTGGCGCACTGGCTACATACCTGAATGTTGCGACATCTGTTTTTTGTGTACCCGAGCCTTTGGCAGGTTTTGCATCGCATTGGATTAGGGATGTGTTCTAGCACACGAACCCTTTCCCAACTTAATTTAGTGAATTGTGGTCTCCGGATTAAATCGAACGTCATCCCCATTCGTTGTCCCCATCTTTACGCATGCTTTTTTTAACTTCGATCTCTTTTTGGTCAATCAACCCTTCTGTTAATTCTTCTTCAGAGAGGTTGATGAGGTTTCTCGAAAATATTCTGCCTTCCGTTGTGTTTAAAACTTTGTGAGAAGTAATCTTTACAGGTATGATGTCTATGTGGGTAGCTTAAAGGAACTTTTCGGCCGATTTAGTATTTTCGACTTTAAGGAGCAAGGCACCTGATCTTAATTCCGTTACAACGATACTTTCGGCCAAATGTGTCTTAAATCTCTTTTTATTTGGAAGACATTATAGGATGATATTGGACAATCGTTCTTGCGCCTAAGAATCGAGGTATATGATCGTCGTTGTGTTTTGGCACAGGAAGGGGCACAAAGTCGTCAACTTTTGACCTTTTCTTTGGTTGGAGGTCAGGATCGAATAACCCAGACCTGTTGCTTCCGAAGGGGTCAGCCCCGTTCATGGTGTCGAATGTACACTATTGCAATGTGTTGGTTATTTATGTTTGTGTATTTTAATTCTTTATTTTTTTGTTTTGTTTTATATTTAGTTGATCCCTGTGAGAAGATGCATTGCGGTGCCGGTCGTGTCTGCCAGCTGAATGGCAATGAAGCTAAATGTGTGTGCATACCCGAGTGCCCTGAGGAGGCGGAGGCACGTCGCCACGTCTGCACTAACCGTAATGAAACTTGGCCTTCAGATTGTGCCGTCTATCGGCAAAGATGTCTGTGCGACACCAAAGCACCTGGTTGCCTAAACCCGGAGAACAGTCACGTACATATTGACTATTACGGTCCATGCCATGAGAAACGCGAATGCTCCGAAGAAGATATGAAAGATTTCCCACGTCGCATGCGCGATTGGTTGTTCAACGTCATGCGCGATTTGGCCGAACGTGATGAGCTCACGGAACATTACATGCAAATGGAATTGGAAGCCGAAACTAATATGACTCGTCGCTGGGCTAATGCTGCAGTTTGGAAGTGGTGTGATTTAGATGGTGACACCGACCGCTCTGTATCGCGTCACGAACTCTTCCCCATCCGTGCACCGTTGGTTAGCTTGGAGCAATGTATTGCACCATTCTTAGAATCTTGCGACTCAAATAACGACCATCGCATCACTTTGGTGGAATGGGGCGCTTGCTTGGAACTCGATGAGGTAATTGTACAAAAAGAAGAAATCAGTAAGCAATTTATTTTATTTTTCTTAATTTTTATTAGACCGATTTGAATGAGCGTTGTGACGATATTCACAGGAGCACTCCGCAATTACTCGGCTAAAGATGATTGGGTTCAGGATGATTCCATTAATATTATTTGAAGCTTTATTTTCTGTATCATAACTACTATAGACACATATACATATATGCATACATACATAGAGGAAAAGTATGTCTGTATGAAATTATTTGGTTTATGTTTATCAGCAAATATTGAGATTTTAGATTAAAAGTAAATGTAATAAAAGTTTCTAAAATGTTTAGCAGTAAAGCCTTAATCTGACCAATAGAAGGGGGTGGCGGTAAGTAAACATACGTACGTATTGCATTCGAGAGGCAGCGACTGTCAACAAAATTTTTTCGAGATTTAATGCTCGCAATGCCGGTCGAAGAAGCTGATTGATTGAATATGATCACTTCGAATCTATACAAGGTAATATTGATTCTACAAAATACAAAAATTTTCTGGCTATTGTCCAAGGATGATAAAAAAATCATTCTCCGTGGCTATTATCAATTTTTGACTGAAAAGTGAAGAGGGAAAGAAAATACAAATTCTCTTACTTGAAATCAGGTACTAATCAGGCTTATGAAAAAACACCACCTTGTTTCCTTGGGCAAAAATAAGTCTCTTATTTTCCCAATAGATGGCTGTAGTGATCGATATCCTGTAAAGTATCGATCAAACAATTTCAAGTTTATGCTCATTGGCAAGGTGACATTTCTCACTAAAAAAATTCGTTTGCTGTTTTTTGTTCGTTCCAATCAGTTGTAAGTTACAGGGTGTTAAGAATAGAAGTCAGCAAAGAGAAAGTTCGCTGCATTTTGATAAAGGCGAAAATGAAAGGCAATCCGCAGAAATTGTGAAAGGTATTTATGGTGCAGATACTGTAACGGCTAATTACGTGCAATTTTGGTTTCGTCGATTCCGTTCAGTCAGTTTTAATACAGGGTGGCTGAGGAAAGCCGCTACCAAAAAAAATTGAACAACTTTTTTTCTTTTTAAGTTATCTGTTCCATTTTTGTTTTAATTTGCAGATTGATCTTTAAAATTTATTAAAATGGATAACTGGGACACGCAAACAAGAATTTGGATAGTCCGCCGCTATCACGCACTGGAGTCCGTAGTTTGGGTACAGAGAGAGTACAGGCGGATGTTTGGCGGCGATCCCCCGAGCAGATGGAGCAAGGAACAGTCGCAAGAAGGCCTTATCATCGAAACCCACCAGTTCGGACGGAGGAAACGATCGCTGCTGTAGCTGCAGCTATACAAAGCAATCCAAGGGTTTCAACAAGAAGCTTATCTGCTCAACTTGGTGTCAGCCGACAGTCTTTGCAAACAATAATGCACAAAGATTTAGACTTATTTCCCTACAAAATTCAAATGGTTAACAAACTGAATGCAGCAGACTTGTCGATTCGCTTGGAATTTTGCCAGAAGATCCTGCAAATGGTGGAAGAAGACCAAAACATGTTAAACTGCCTTTTCATGTCTGATGAGGCCCATTTCGATTTAAACGGCAATGTGGACAAACAGAATTGTCGAATATGGAGTACTTCTAACCCACAGATACTCCACGAGACGGAATTGCATCGTCTTCGCGTGACAGTGTGGTGTGCGGTTTCTTGACGCTGTATTGTCGGGTCTTATTTTTTTGAAGAAAATGGTCACACCGTTACGGTTACTGGAGACCGTTATTTGAAAATGCTGAAAGAATTTTTCTATCCAGAACTACGCCGAAAGAGAATTCCTTTCAACTCTGTGTGGTTTCAACAAGATGGGGCAACGTCTCACATAGCCCAGACTGTTATGACAGAGTTGCGACGAAAATTTCCCAATAAACTGATTTCAAGAAACTCCGAATTTCGTTGGCCCCCCAGGTCGCCTGACCTTACTGCACCTGACTTTTTCTTGTGGGGTTTATGTAAACAAGAAGTTTATAAAACAAAGCCAACAAATTTGGATGAACTAAAACAATCCATTCGGGCAACAGTTGCGGCTATTCCTGTCGCAACTCTCAAAGCAGCAATGAACAACTTTTTACTAAGATGCCGCACTTGTGTCAACGAGCATGGGGGGCATTTAAATTCAATTATTTTTAAAACTAGTTAAGCTACATTTAATAAAATTTAATGACCTTTAACTTGAAAAAAAAATAAATGAATTCCATACACTAAAAAAAAAGTTATTTGAGTTTCTTAATGTAGCAAAATTCATCAGCCACCCTGTATTAAATATGCACCTTGCACAAACAGACCCGTCGTCGAAAATGTCGATAAAATCACAGAAATAATAGAAGTTGACCAGCATGTTAGTAGTCGTAGCATCGTCCAGGAGCAAAAGATCGACCATTAAAAATTTGTAAAAACATTAACGCAAAGTTCTATACGAAAATAATGTTTTTTTTTTCTTCCAGGCAATATTTATATAATATATATATGTAGTACAAAGGTAGTCAATCTGAAGTTTTTTCACTCTAGTTCACTCCTACTCTTCCCTAAATCTTTTCACAGGTAGTGGCCCACATTATGGTATCAAAACGGCACGTAAGTGCTACTTGAAATCTACCTGGGGTACTCTTGCCATCTTACCTACCTACCTACCACTCTTCTTGCGAGAATAGGGACTCGACAAGACTCTTCTATCGTACACGGTTCTATGCTGTTGTTTTGGCACCATCCCATGAGATGTCGGCATCTGCTAGTTCGCACAACATCGACCTTCTCCAAGTGTTTTTTGGTCGACCGCGACCTCTACTCCCTTGCGGGTTCCAGTCCAGAGCCATTCTCGTGATGCTATCTGGTGGTTTTCTCAACGTGTGACCTATCAATCGCCACTTTCTGATTGTTTGATTTGCCTAAAGGTGGGGTGTATGGCCAGAATATTCTGCAGATGATGCGGAGGCATTTGTTGACGAAAGATTGTAGCCTCTGTGTGATGGTGTTAGAGACCAGCCATGTTTCGCTTCTGTACAACAATACGGACTTCACGCTTGAGCCGAATATTCGTAGTTGAGTGCGCCTGGAGAGGAGGCAGATGTCATCGGTGAAGTCCAGGTTCTCAAGATGTCCGGTGAAACTCCATACGATGCCCTTTTTGTACAGGGTCAGTTGGCTTATGACGCCATCAAGGACAAAATATCAAGTAAATATCCTTTAAAACAGAAACAGAAATAATAATTACTTGTGTGCATCATTTGTACAGAATAATAAATTTTGCTCCTTTTATAACAGGAATATCAAATTTTTTTTATTATATTAGAATTACCGTTATGTGAGAGGGGTCCTGGTTTTGGTATTGGGCCATTTTCAATACCAAATTACCTTGGACATACTTTCATTGAAATTTATTAATTTTTGCTCGAGTTATAGTTCGCAGGGAAATTACGGTATTTCTTAGCAAACTAAAGGGTTACTAACATTTTTCATAGGAATTCATTACTAAGTTGGGAGCTACTAAGGAACTTTATAATCGGTGTGTAAGAAATATATCACATAACTTCCTCATAAAACTCATATACATCCAGTAGTAACAGAGGGCTCGAATTTAGTGCATGTAAGAAAACTTAGACGTTACTTTCTTTTTTTTTTTGTATTTTCTTGAGAATAAATATTTAGAATAAAAAAAGATATGTAGCGTTACAATTTAGTGTCATTCCTAGTCGAAATAGGACGGGGGAGCCTATTATCGCTAGATATGGGGAAAGAAAGAAATGGAATATCTCCCATGGACCACACAAGCCAGATATGTAAACTAAGTTAAAAAAAACTAACTTCTCTCAAAGTCTGATTCATCATTTGGGTTGCGGTCGAAATCGGGTGTCTGTGATATGAGAGGCAGAACTGGATGCCTCACGATGTATTCACCACTGAGGTACGTGGGGTTGCGCAGGGTTGGTAGCCTAGCCGTAAAACCAAAATGGCCTAGAAATTCACATTAGTTGATTCAAATTTTTTAGAAAGTTCTAAAGTAAAAGTACGTTCACATATGCAGATTAGCAATAAATCCGCAAAAACGAATCTACCCGTTCACATATAGTATGGCACATTGGCTGAAAAATTGATAATCAGCTGCCAAGCCTTCATAGAAATTAATTTGGTGGAATGTTTCGGTGTTTTTGGTTTTTTAATTATTATTAACGATAGCTAATTTAGAAGGATAGCTAATTTAATTGCGCAATTGGCTACTAGTAATAAACAGTTGGGGGAAATCCGTAAACGACGTTTACTGAGGTTGCAGAAAATTACGGCAGCAATACGCATGCGAAATTCGATATTACATTTTATAATAAGTAATAAGAAGACAAATTGTTTATGGATACACACTTTTTTCTGTTATATGAATGCATAGTTAATAATACCTAACAAAAATTATATTAGAATTATGTCTACAAGACAACTTTTCAATCGTTGTAAACATACAAAGGTATGGGACGACTACAGGGTTGCTCTAACAAATTACAACAAAGAATTGAGAAAGTCTAAACGCGAGTCATGGAGAAGATACTGTGAAAGTATTGTCGAAGCGCCAGAGGGCGCCAGGCTCCTTAAAGCTTTGTGCAAGGAACACTCAAACGGTGTTACAACTTTAAAAAGACCAGATGGGTCGTATACAAAAAATCGGAAAGATACTTTGGAATATATGCTTCAAGTACACTTCCCGGGATCTATAGATACGTCATCGACATTGAGGGAGGATCAGTTAACACCAGACCAAGGGGGCGTGGCTAACAAAAAATCCTGGAGTCTGTCAGGACGTATCTTTACCCCAAACAAAGTACGATGGGCCGTTGGGTCCTTCCAATCATTTAAAGCACCAGGGGTAGACGGTATTTTTCCAGCCCTCCTCTTACGAGGGATAGAAATACTAATAAAACCACTTGTAGCCATTTTTAGGAATAGCTTTAGTATGGAATACATACCAAACGTTTGGCGTAAGGTCAACGTGATATTTATTCCAAAAACGGGCAAGAGGTCCAGTGAACTTCCAAAGTCATACAGACCTATTAGTTTAACTTCCTTTCTCCTAAAAACAATGGAAAGATTGGTGGATCTTCACATTAGAGAAAATCTAGAAAAGAACACACCTTTGCATAAATCGCAATACGCATATAATAAAGGGAAATCTACAGAAGGAGCTCTTCACTTTCTCGTATCAAAGATAGAGAAAGCTCATTTTTCTAAGGAAATCGCCTTATGCGCATTTTTAGATATCGAGGGTGCATTTGATAATACAGATTATCGCTCGATTGATAGAGCATTACAAAATAAAACCATTGACAAGCCGACCATAGGGTGGGTAAAGGCAATGCTGGAAAGCAGAGAAATCAGCTCATCTCTAGGAGATGCATCAGTCTCAGTCAAAGCATTAAAAGGATGCCCCCAAGGTGGTGTTTTGTCACCTTTATTATGGTCCTTGGTCATTGACGACCTCCTAGTCAAACTAAGTGAGTTAGGCCTGGAGGTAATTGGCTATGCTGACGATATTGCAGTGATTATTCATGGCAAATTCGACAGAACAATATCCAGCATTATGAATCAAACATTAAATTTCATTCTAAACTGGTGTCGTGCAGAAGGACTTTCTATAAATCCCAGCAAGACTATTATTGTACCCTTCACAAACAGATATAAGTTGGACCTTGGTTCAATTACTGTCGAAGGAACAAATATAAACTATTCCAATGAGGTCAAATATTTAGGAGTTGTTCTGGATAAAAGATTAAATTGGAACTCTCACCTCAAATCGGTGATAGATAAAGCCACCAGAGCCATGTGGGCATGTCGCAGTCTCCTGGGGAGAACATGGGGTATTGACTCCAAAATGATTCATTGGATGTATACAATGATGATTCGACCAATCATCACCTATGCGTCCCTTGTTTGGTGGCCCAAAACCACACAAGAAACAGCCAAGAAATTACTGGCAAGTCTTCAAAGGCAGGCCTGTTTGTCTATAACAGGTGCCATGCGAAACTGTCCCACAACTGCAATTGAAGCGATAGTAGGACTATCCCCACTGCATATATTCATATGGAAATGTGCAGCCAGAAATGCACTAAAAATGCAAATCTTGTCAAATAAGGAATACAGTGACTTTGGTCACATGAGTATTCTAAGAAAAATACCGGATAAGGATATTAGCTGTTCAGTAACAGACTACATGATTCCGAAACGGGTCTTCAATAGAAATTATGAGATAATTATCTCAGACCGTGATGAATGGGAAATTGGAGGACCTTGGGTTAACCCAAAAAGTCTAATATGGTTCACTGATGGTTCAAAAACAAATACTGGAGTTGGTGCCGGGATCTTTGGACCCAACACAAAAATTTCAGAACCCATGGGCAAATGGCCCAGTGTCTTCCAGGCCGAAATCCAAGCGATTTCGATCTGTGCACTGACAAATCTAAAAAGGGGTATCAAAGGGGCCCACATAACTATATATTCGGACAGCCAAGCGGCACTGAAAGCACTAATGTCTCATTCTTTGGAGTCGAGACTAGTGGAAGAATGTGTAAACAATCTTCAAAAACTAAGTACAAAAAATACGGTTGTACTTTGCTGGGTTCCAGGTCACTCTGGAATCGAGGGTAACGAAATTGCTGATGAACTGGCAAGGGCTGGATCGACATCAGACCTTATAGGACCAGAACCATATTGTGGTATCAACTGGGCAGAAGCTAAATCCAGGGTAGACCAGTGGGAACATACTCTCAGAATAGCTTACTGGGAAAATAATCTGAAACTTCGTCAAGCCAAGAGGTTGGTTAGACCCTTTACCTACAAAAAGGAACTGATTAACTTACGGAAAGTAGATATCAGGAAAATAGTAGGCTTTCTTACGGGCCACTACTATCTAAACTATCATCTTAACAGAATTCAACTCCTCAGGGACACTGAGTGTAGACTCTGTCTTGAAGATGATGAAACAACGGAGCACTTATTGTGCGAGTGCGTTGCACTGGCTAGAACCAGAATGCAAATTTTCCACCGTGATCAACTGGATCCGGAAGAAATAAAGAAAGCTCCTATTACAGATATACTAAGGTTTATACGTATAGCAGAAAAATTGTTGGAAGAACATGGCTTTCAACCAACTCCCTTCCAAAGGCAGAGAACAACTAGGCAAACTAGAACCTGATGTAGTGGTCGGGCAACTTTCGCGGATGATCAGAAGGATCATCCATATTAAATTAGGTAGCTTGACACAAAAGATCTTTTAGGTCGCAGTGTCGGTCATTGGACCACCTACTAGGATAAATTAATAATTAATATGTCTACGAACGTATTTTCTTTTCCGGCAACCATTTTATTTAGTTTTTACTTTGACGTTTCTCTTTACATTCGTTAAAATAATTATCTACAACAGAGAAAACCCAGGGTTGTATGATGGGAAAATATGATTAAAATCTACGGTTATTTTATAATCTCAGATTTCGGGAGAGAAATTTCGTATGGGTAATCTCGCTTTTTAATTACGGATTGGGAGTTAGGCACGAAAAAGTGGATAATCTACTTATGTATATATGAACCTATTATATATATTGCTTCTTCAAGAAAATACAAATTTAGTTATAGCAAAAGGAAACTGGTGCAACGCAGCTACAGCTTACTCAGCACATAAAATCATCAGGAAGCATAATTCTGGAAATATCGAAATATTTACGATTTCCCTAAAATACCTCCGAATCGCGGATTGTAGATGGAGAAACCAGACGAAGTGCAAAATTAGCAGAAGGTTATGGCCCACCTACAACCTCTGGCAATCGTCAACATTGATAAACATGAACCGACGGGACGCCAGAAGACTAATAGCATTCATAACTGGATTTTGGTCTATCGGAGAACAAACAGCCGAAAAGGGCATCCCTCACAGCATATACTGTCACAGTTGTAAATAACCGGGGAAAAAGGAAACAATCTTCCATTCCCTCTGTGAATGCCCTGCCCTTATTCCTTGTACGGTAACCAAATGACGCCAACGATTGAATTGAGTTGAAAACTTTAAGTCCCCTGGACGTGATGGAATATATCCAGCAATGCTTAAGAAAGAAGGGCAGAGGCTGATTGAGGCCCTAAAAAGGATCTTCGCAGCTTGTCTTAAACTTGGTCATATACCATCCCAATGGCGACGCGTAGGAGTAGTATTTATTCCGAAGCCAGAAACATCGTTCATGTTGAAAAGTCTTGAACGAGTGGCGGTATTGCCGAGAAGTCCACTTAGTAGAAATCAACCCACTTACCAGAGTGGAAAAGCATGTGAATCAGCCTTACAGGATCTTGTTTGAAACCAAGCTGGAAGCTTACGAGTACACAATGGGCGTGTTCGTGGATATTGAGGGGGCTTTTGATATTGAGGGGGATTTTTGATAATGTCCCCAAGGGTGTGTTCTTCCTCCGCTGTCGTGGGATTGGTCGTAGACTCTCTATTAGCGGAGATGCAGGAACTCGGTTTTCATGTCCAAGCATATGCGGACGTTGTCTGTGCGCTAATATCGGATAAGTCCCTAAGAAGGCTTTGCACGAAAGTGTAGAGGACTCTGGAAAAAATCGATAACTGGTGCATGAGACAAAATCTTTCCGTCAATCCGAACAAAACCACCATAGTCTTGTTCACGAGAAAACGGAAATTGGAAATTCGGGGAAGTTTGACGGATATTTTCTTTACCGATGGATTCAAGAATGAAATAGGGTCTGGAGCCGGAAGTCACTTAAACGATAGTAATAAGTATGACTATGCTATGGGGGAAATGAAAACCGTTTTCCAAGCGGAAATTTTTGCCATCCTTAGATTAGTCGAATGGATAATCGAGAGGAGATGGAGCGGGAAACAGATTGGAGTTTTCAGTGAGAGTCAGGCTGCACTGAAGGCCCTGGAGAACACGCAGCAAACCTCGAATATTTTTCAAGAATGTAAAATGAAGCTTAATTCTCTTGCACGGCAGAACAGGCTCGTACTTATATGGGTCCCAGAACACTCTGATGTTCAAGGAAACGAAATTGCCGATAAATTGGCCAAACGTGGGTCAGCGGTTCCCCCACAGGGACCAGAGGCAATAATCGCAATCAGTTCCGCAGGAATCATGAGGTGGAGCAACGATTATGTATGCAATTGACATAAAGAGCGATGGTCCGGTCTAGAACGCTGAAGAACAGCAAAGTGTTTTGTGACAAGTGCGAACAGAAAACTGTCACACTTTCTACTAAAACTTGGAAGGAAAGACGTTCGGTTGATGGTCGGTATTATTACCGATGAGCCTGCCTTTGCTAGAGCAAAGCTATGAATTTAGGGTTCCGATGTCGTGAGAATGAGTAATATTCGTTCTCCAAAACTGGAGGATATTTACAGATTTTCCAAAGAATCTGGAAAATTCTCACAGGATTAACCACCTTTTCTCTGTCTCTATGCTTTCCTATCTCTTTCTCTGATACTTTCCTCCTTTCCTCCTTGACTATCTAGCCTCTTTTCAGAGCTCTAAATACAAAGAGCTTTTTATCCTGAGACCTTTACAAATTTCAATTCCAATTCAAGTGAACCAATAAATCAAGCTTAGTTTACAACAGCTGAAGCTTTACTGCTGCGAAATATCGTTCTTCTTCTTCTTAATTGGCGCGATAACCGCTTACGCGATTTTGGCCGAGATTAACAAAGCGCGCCAGTCGTTTCTTTCTCGTGCTAACCGGCGCCAATTGGACACATCAAGTGAAGCCAAGTCCTTCTCCACCTGATCTTTCCAACGCAGAGGAGGCCTTCCTCTTCCTCTGCTACCACCAGCTGGTACCGCATCGAATACTTTTAAAGCCGGAGCGTTTGTATCCATTCGGACGACATGACCCAGCCAACGAAGCCGCTGGATCTTTATTCGCTGCGCTATGCCTATGTCGTCGTAAAGCTCATACAGCTCATCGTTCCATCGTCTGCGATATTCGCCGTTGCCAACGTGCAAAGGTCCAAAAATCTTACGCAGAATCTTTCTCTCGAACACTCCAAGCGTCGCTTCATCGGATGTTGTCATCGTCCAAGCTTCTGCGCCATACGTTAGGACGGGCATGGTGAGAGTTTTGTAGAGTGTTAATTTTGTTCGTCGAGAGAGGACTTTACTGCTCAATTGCCTACTTAGTCCAAAGTAGCACTTGTTGGCAAGAGAGATTCTACGTTGGATTTCAAGGCTGACATTGTTATCGGTGTTAATGCTGGTTCCTAAATACACGAAGTCTTTTACAACCTCAAAATTATAACTGTCAACAGTGACGTGGGTGCCGATACGCGAGTGCGCCGACTGTTTGTTTGAAGACAGGAGGTACTTCGTTTTGTCCTCGTTCACCACCAAACCCATTCGCTTTGCCTCTTTATCCAGTTTGGAGAAGGCAGAACTAACAGCGCGGTTGTTAAGGCCGATGATATCGATTTGGTATCAAACGGCTCGGAGAGGTCCTTCCCAATTCTGACGGCGCTACTGGTGTTGAGCAACGTCATCTTACATAGCCGTATTAGTTTTGCGGGGATACCAAATTCAGACATCGCGGCATACAGGTAACTCCTTTCCGTACTGTCGAATGCAGCTTTGAAGTCGACGAAAAGATGGTGTGTGTCGATTCTCCTTTCATGGGTCTTTTCCAAGATTTGGCGTATTGTGAATATTTGGTCGATGGTAGACTTTCCAGGTGTGAAGCCACACTGATAAGGTCCTATCAGTTGGTTGACGGTGGGCTTCAGCCTTTCACACAATACGCTCGCTAGAACCTTATAGGCGATATTTAGAAGACTAATCCCGCGGTAATTGGCACAAATTGCAGGATCGCCCTTCTTATGGATTGGGCAGAGCACACTTAAATTCCAATCGGCAGGCATGCTTTCATCCGACCATATTCTGCATAGGAGCTGATGCATGCACCTTACCAGCTCCTCGCCGCCATGTTTGAATAGCTCAGCCGGCAGTTCGTCGAAAATACCGTTAGAGGAATATTTTGCCGCATGTTTATTTTCGAGCAAAGTACAGTCATCACTTAAATTAGCAGAAAATTTTGGACTTGGGTTACTAGACCAAGTAGGCCGTTAAGCCATCAGTGAGTTAAGGGGAATAACATGCTTTTTTTGGAGCGTGCCGTAATTGACTCTCTGATGGAAGCCTGAGCTATCACCTCCACGCGGTAACGGCTGGAAACTTCTGTGTATTTGTTGGTTGTCGTAGTTTGTTATTTTGTTAACAAATGCTTTAATCGACAAATACGCAGAAGGCTAAGATAGACAGACTCCTAATCCAAGGCGGAACAGCATATGCCGAGGGATGCGTGGCTAAGAGGGTGCTTAGTCGTGAATATGCGAACTCCGGATACCTGGTGACCTCCGGTTTTAATCAAATGCCTTCCCGCGGTACAAGGGCTCTGCCGTGGGTGACCTCACTTCCCTAACACTCGTGGGAATCACATGGAAAATCCAAAAGATAAAATAAAAACCAAACACGACGAATCTGCTGCTGGGCAATCGTCGTCGGTCAACTCGACCGAATCAGCCATCGGGCTGAATAACCCTCTTTCGGCTGCGCGCAGCGTTGTTGGACATGCGCCTAGTCAACCTTTAACAGCATCTACTTTGGCAGGTGCTGTTGTAAAGAAAATCCCCGCATCAACAGCCACACAATCTAAGGAAGACCGACCTCTCCTGGCTCCTAGGCCAACGTCGGAACTTTCAGAATCCGGTCATGAGTCAATGGACTCCTCTGATACCGACACCCTGTGTGGAGACAACAATAGTGTTGTCTCAGAAAAATCTGGATGCACAGTCATTGGTTCAGACCTTGGCAAACTGAACCTAACATCTGGCTTCGTCAAAATGAAGTCAGCTGAGAAAAGGCGTTTCAAGCAAGCGATGGCAAGTGGTCACTCTAGAGAGAAAGCTCTGGAGATAGCGAGAAACGCCTCCACGGCGAAAAGAGTGCGCTCGGAAGAGTCAGCCAAAGAAACGCCAGGTGGCAAAAAACCCAAAACGTCTTCGCACGTGGGAAGGCCAACTTTTAGCCAAGTGACTAGCATTGTTCGGCTGGGTATTGTCCCTTCCGATCTAGCTAAGTCACCTTTTAACAAAGAACAATTGGTTCTTATTCAAGAAACAGTTATTGACGTAATGATCGAGGTCGACGACAATAACAAGCCAGTATTTGAGGGTGCAATACACAGGAACGGTTGGTTGCTGTTTCTTTGCTCCAATAATGACACGGCCAAATGGATGCGAAGCAATTTCGATCTGATTAAAAAGAAATGTGGGCTAGAAATGATGCTCGTGGAGGAAAATGATTTTCCTAAAGCGTTCATCGTGAGGGGTTTCTTCCCACAGAGTATTGAACTCTCTAACGAGAAAATTCTTGCGACCATTGGGGTCCAGAACAATTTAGCAGCCAAACACTGGAAAGTGATTCAAAGGTCGACCGAAGGTGCCATACTTCACCTTATCATGGCGGTTGACGACGAATCGCTGAGTAGGCTAACAGAGCTGAAAGGCAAGATTGCATATCGCTTCGGCCATGTGCGCCTTATCCTCAAAAGCAATAAAGCGGGGGTAAAGGCAGAGGAAAGCGTTGGTACAGCAGAGCCACTGGGCGCGCAAGAAGTACCCGCCGCAACATCCGTAAGTAGTGCTGCTGGGCATACTGATGAAACGACACCCAAAGAGGAAGAAGAGGAGAAACCCTCAACAAGCAAAGCGGCGTTAGAGCGACAAAACGCGATAAAGGTCGTGAAAAAGGCTACCGCTGCAGCTCGGCACACACAGGTGCCAAAGCAAGCAAAACCACGGCCGGTGGGGGGTCATAAGGACCACAAAAACAAGGGACCTCGGGGCGCAAGGCTCCAGCACCTTGTGGCAGAAAATAGCCACAAATGAGCACATTGAAGGTGCTACAGGCGAACTTGCACCATGCCACTGGAAAGTGATTCAAAGGTCGACCGAAGGTGCCATACTTCACCTTATCATGGCGGTTGACGACGAATCGCTGAGTAGGCTAACAGAGCTGAAAGGCAAGATTGCATATCGCTTCGGCCATGTGCGCCTTATCCTCAAAAGCAATAAAGCGGGGGTAAAGGCAGAGGAAAGCGTTGGTACAGCAGAGCCACTGGGCGCGCAAGAAGTACCCGCCGCAACATCCGTAAGTAGTGCTGCTGGGCATACTGATGAAACGACACCCAAAGAGGAAGAAGAGGAGAAACCCTCAACAAGCAAAGCGGCGTTAGAGCGACAAAACGCGATAAAGGTCGTGAAAAAGGCTACCGCTGCAGCTCGGCACACACAGGTGCCAAAGCAAGCAAAACCACGGCCGGTGGGGGTCATAAGGACCACAAAAACAAGGGACCTCGGGGCGCAAGGCTCCAGCACCTTGTGGCAGAAAATAGCCACAAATGAGCACATTGAAGGTGCTACAGGCGAACTTGCACCATGCCACAGGGGCATCAGCCACCATGTGCAAGAGATTCGCCGAGGAAAAAATATCCATAGCTCTACTACAAGAACCGTGGGTATTTGGTGGTCAAGTCAAAGGACTATCTAGCAAGGAATGTAAGTTGGTTTATTATCACTGCCCGCGTCCAAGGGCTGCGATAATGATAGACAATAACACTAACTACTTTCCACTTTCAGAGTTTGCCAGCCAGGATCTGGCAGCTATCCAAATAGAAATCGCAACGGAAAAGGGGACACAGGAAATTGTTTGTGCGTCTGCCTACTTCCCGGGCGATTCCAACGATATACCTCCTGTAGAGGTGCAGGCGCTTATTGAGCACTGTCACTCACGGAACATACAGTTCGTGATCGGATGCGATGCAAACGCGCATCACTGTATCTGGGGCAGCTCGGATGTCAACAATAGAGGTGAGTCTCTCTTAAATTATCTGTTAAGCAAAAACGTAAACATTAGTAATAAAGGTACTAAACCTACGTTTATTAACGCTATTAGAGAGGAGGTACTAGACCTTACTCTAACAAGTCCATACATTGCTAACTTTGTGAGAAATTGGCATGTGTCTGACGAAGCCTCTTTGTCAGACCATCTACACATAAGGTTTGATCTACCAGGCAGAAGGGATCTCAGAAATGAGGTCTTCGATCCTAAAAGAACAAATTGGAAACGATATCAGGAATTACTAGAATCAAAGGTTGATTCACTGCCTATCAACATAAGTTCTGTTGGTGAACTAGATGAGGCAGCGTTTCAACTAAGGGATACAATAATTTCAGCATACCACGAAAGCAACGTAGTCAAAACACGTAATGTGACTAGAAAGGTCCCATGGTGGAATGATAAGCTTGCCAAAATGCGTAAAGAAACAAGACAACTTTTCAATCGTTGTAAACATACAAAGGTATGGGACGACTACAGGGTTGCTCTAACAAATTACAACAAAGAATTGAGAAAGTCTAAACGCGAGTCATGGAGAAGATACTGTGAAAGTATTGTCGAAGCGCCAGAGGGCGCCAGGCTCCTTAAAGCTTTGTGCAAGGAACACTCAAACGGTGTTACAACTTTAAAAAGACCAGATGGGTCGTATACAAAAAATCGGAAAGATACTTTGGAATATATGCTTCAAGTACACTTCCCGGGATCTATAGATACGTCATCGACAGTGAGGGAGGATCAGTTAACACCAGACCAAGGGGGCGTGGCTAACAAAAAATCCTGGAGTCTGTCAGGACGTATCTTTACCCCAAACAAAGTACGATGGGCCGTTGGGTCCTTCCAATCATTTAAAGCACCAGGGGTAGACGGTATTTTTCCAGCCCTCCTCTTACGAGGGATAGAAATACTAATAAAACCACTTGTAGCCATTTTTAGGAATAGCTTTAGTATGGAATACATACCAAACGTTTGGCGTAAGGTCAACGTGATATTTATTCCAAAAACGGGCAAGAGGTCCAGTGAACTTCCAAAGTCATACAGACCTATTAGTTTAACTTCCTTTCTCCTAAAAACAATGGAAAGATTGGTGGATCTTCACATTAGAGAAAATCTAGAAAAGAACACACCTTTGCATAAATCGCAATACGCATATAATAAAGGGAAATCTACAGAAGGAGCTCTTCACTTTCTCGTATCAAAGATAGAGAAAGCTCATTTTTCTAAGGAAATCGCCTTATGCGCATTTTTAGATATCGAGGGTGCATTTGATAATACAGATTATCGCTCGATTGATAGAGCATTACAAAATAAAACCATTGACAAGCCGACCATAGGGTGGGTAAAGGCAATGCTGGAAAGCAGAGAAATCAGCTCATCTCTAGGAGATGCATCAGTCTCAGTCAAAGCATTAAAAGGATGCCCCCAAGGTGGTGTTTTGTCACCTTTATTATGGTCCTTGGTCATTGACGACCTCCTAGTCAAACTAAGTGAGTTAGGCCTGGAGGTAATTGGCTATGCTGACGATATTGCAGTGATTATTCATGGCAAATTCGACAGAACAATATCCAGCATTATGAATCAAACATTAAATTTCATTCTAAACTGGTGTCGTGCAGAAGGACTTTCTATAAATCCCAGCAAGACTATTATTGTACCCTTCACAAACAGATATAAGTTGGACCTTGGTTCAATTACTGTCGAAGGAACAAATATAAACTATTCCAATGAGGTCAAATATTTAGGAGTTGTTCTGGATAAAAGATTAAATTGGAACTCTCACCTCAAATCGGTGATAGATAAAGCCACCAGAGCCATGTGGGCATGTCGCAGTCTCCTGGGGAGAACATGGGGTATTGACTCCAAAATGATTCATTGGATGTATACAATGATGATTCGACCAATCATCACCTATGCGTCCCTTGTTTGGTGGCCCAAAACCACACAAGAAACAGCCAAGAAATTACTGGCAAGTCTTCAAAGGCAGGCCTGTTTGTCTATAACAGGTGCCATGCGAAACTGTCCCACAACTGCAATTGAAGCGATAGTAGGACTATCCCCACTGCATATATTCATATGGAAATGTGCAGCCAGAAATGCACTAAAAATGCAAATCTTGTCAAATAAGGAATACAGTGACTTTGGTCACATGAGTATTCTAAGAAAAATACCGGATAAGGATATTAGCTGTTCAGTAACAGACTACATGATTCCGAAACGGGTCTTCAATAGAAATTATGAGATAATTATCTCAGACCGTGATGAATGGGAAATTGGAGGACCTTGGGTTAACCCAAAAAGTCTAATATGGTTCACTGATGGTTCAAAAACAAATACTGGAGTTGGTGCCGGGATCTTTGGACCCAACACAAAAATTTCAGAACCCATGGGCAAATGGCCCAGTGTCTTCCAGGCCGAAATCCAAGCGATTTCGATCTGTGCACTGACAAATCTAAAAAGGGGTATCAAAGGGGCCCACATAACTATATATTCGGACAGCCAAGCGGCACTGAAAGCACTAATGTCTCATTCTTTGGAGTCGAGACTAGTGGAAGAATGTGTAAACAATCTTCAAAAACTAAGTACAAAAAATACGGTTGTACTTTGCTGGGTTCCAGGTCACTCTGGAATCGAGGGTAACGAAATTGCTGATGAACTGGCAAGGGCTGGATCGACATCAGACCTTATAGGACCAGAACCATATTGTGGTATCAACTGGGCAGAAGCTAAATCCAGGGTAGACCAGTGGGAACATACTCTCAGAATAGCTTACTGGGAAAATAATCTGAAACTTCGTCAAGCCAAGAGGTTGGTTAGACCCTTTACCTACAAAAAGGAACTGATTAACTTACGGAAAGTAGATATCAGGAAAATAGTAGGCTTTCTTACGGGCCACTACTATCTAAACTATCATCTTAACAGAATTCAACTCCTCAGGGACACTGAGTGTAGACTCTGTCTTGAAGATGATGAAACAACGGAGCACTTATTGTGCGAGTGCGTTGCACTGGCTAGAACCAGAATGCAAATTTTCCACCGTGATCAACTGGATCCGGAAGAAATAAAGAAAGCTCCTATTACAGATATACTAAGGTTTATACGTATAGCAGAAAAATTGTTGGAAGAACATGGCTTTCAACCAACTCCCTTCCAAAGGCAGAGAACAACTAGGCAAACTAGAACCTGATGTAGTGGTCGGGCAACTTTCGCGGATGATCAGAAGGATCATCCATATTAAATTAGGTAGCTTGACACAAAAGATCTTTTAGGTCGCAGTGTCGGTCATTGGACCACCTACTAGGATAAATTAATACTAGACCAAGTAAGGTTGCTTTAATAACCAATTTCTTCCATACAAATTATTGCCTCTCATCAAGTGAACCGGATTGTACCGTACACAATATATCTTTCAGGTCGCAGTGCTAAATCCCCACTTCAGGTACTAGGAGGACCGACAAGTAATGTCATTTCTGCGCATATCAAAGTTTCTTTACCGTTTATGAGTTCATTGCGTAGTTGAAAAAGTCGTGCATGAGACATTTCAAACATTTTTTTAGTTGTGGTTAAATTTTCTTTCGCCATTTTGAGTGAAAAGGTTCATATCCGCCATTGCATGCTTATGGAGTTAAGCAACGGTTGCTGCCAAAAATATCTTCGATGTTTACCCAAGTGCCTTAGAAACTCCTAATGGCCAAAGGTTGTTTTCTAAATTCAGATTCGGTCTTTCAGACTCTCATCGATCAGAAAGACCAACAATTTTAGACAACGGAGTAATAAGAGCGGAAGTGGAAGCAAATCGAAGAACTGCAAATACTCTATACCAACCTTGGTGGACCATCCAAAATCGTCCCACGACAGTCGGTTCTACTTAACCGGAACGACTCGGGTTTATATCCAGCCAAGGATTATCACTTCACCAGCATTCCCCGTACATATATGGGGAATTTTTATGCTACTACAAAAACAATAACCATCCAAGAACATTTGCAATAAATTGATAAAACAGAGCAGGAGTTTGGTATCCGCATAATCTATCTGAAGAAAACAGAGCTAACTGATCCACGACATGCAACTTATTGTTTTAACGGTACAATACAGAACCGTCTATTGATTGCTGGATCACTGCAGATGGAAAATGGGTACTGTATGATAATTCAAGATGCAAAAGTCAGTGGCTCCCCCGAATGAACCGCCACAAAGGACTGCTAAACCACAGC
This sequence comes from Anastrepha obliqua, assembly GCF_027943255.1. Classification (NCBI taxonomy): domain Eukaryota; kingdom Metazoa; phylum Arthropoda; class Insecta; order Diptera; family Tephritidae; genus Anastrepha; species Anastrepha obliqua. The sequence continues at coordinate 118,345,001 of NC_072892.1, forward strand.
AGGAACGACCCGGATTTATATGTCCCATTAGGTGTTTTGAGCGGGACCTTTAAGTCCCATTAGGTCTCTATATCATACTAATAAATAAATACCAAATAAGTTGGATGTTTCGTATCAACTAAAATAATATGTATTTCATTTATTTGAAAAAAAAATAAGTACAATTATATTTCATTTAAAAAAATAGAATATTCACAAGAAAACAGAAATTGATTCAAGCACAGCCACGTTTAGAAGCAAACTGAGCGGCCTCTGTTTACTAATATATTTTAGCATAAAAAACACAGAACCGTTACCTTAATGGAAAATTTAGTCCCAATAGGTCCGAAAGGGTTAAACCTGGAGAAACTGTTAATGGAATCCTTTATTGTGAAGCATTAGATCGAGTAAATCAATCATTAATGGAAAGAGTCCGGGGATTATCAATAAAAAAAGGCGCTCTTTTACAACACAATAATGCAAGAAGGCACTGCGCAAGAGAAACGCTGGAAAAAATTAACAGATTGAGGTGAGAGGTACTGCCACACCACTATACTTGCTCAACACTGCGCCATCGAATTTCCATTTATTCCGTTCACAGCAACACCTCTTAACAAATAAAAAAAAACATTCCCATGGCAGCCGGTTCTACGTACCGGAATGACTCGGGTTTTTCCCGACCAAGGGCTGCCGCCCCAGTATACTAGCCCTGTCTAGTGTAACTCATATCATCCCCCGCCTTACGTCACAGGAGCAAACTCCCGCAGCAATCCTGCTCCAAATACTTCTCCTCAGAGCTGGAATCGAATCCAACCCTGGGCCAGAAGTATTCTACTGCTGCGTCTGCCACAAACGGCTTCACCCGAACTCAACCTCGGTTAGGTGCAACAAGTGCAACGGGTGGAGCCACCTTAAGACCTGCTCGGGTCTTAAGTCACATAGGGAGTGGTCCACACGGTATGTGGCCAAGTGTTGCTCCCGCCAGCAGGCGTCTAATGCCTCCACGGCTAACACACCCCCTGATAGGCCGGCACTACCAACCGCCACCACCACAAACACCTCCACGGTGAGGAGCCTATCGGAGCAACACAACTCCCCCTCAACCCCTCCCCTTCCTTCCAGCTCCAACCCCAGTGCGGGGACAAACCAGCAGCTCCTGGTCCCCCGCACAGTCTGTTCCGTGTGTCAGGCCGTAATACCTCGGAATCTGGTAACAGTCCAGTGCAATTCCTGCAATGGCTGGTGCCATTTTCGGAGATGTTCCGGCCTGCGCACCACCCGTGAGTGGACAACTGCCTACGTTGCCCCCTGCTGCAGAGCTCTGCACCCACAACCGCCCCCGGAGGCGCGGCCGCCCATCACCATCAGGCCGCAACAGCCACAGTGGATTGCGCAGCAGGCCCAACGCAGACAACACCACGCGTCCCTCACCCCCCGGATTACACTGACCTCGCCGAGAAGCTTCAAGCTTCTCCAACTAAACTGCAACGGACTTATGAGCAAGGTCGACGAGATAGTCGACTTTATGAACCGGCACAGTATCAAGATAGCTGCGGTCCAAGAAACAAAGTTGCACGCTAGGTCATCTCTGATCACCAGGGATGGCTATAACGTGCACAGACGTGATCGCGAGCGAGACAATGGTGGTGGCCTAGCGTTTATAGTCCACCACACTGTGCAGTATCGTCTTATCGATGAAGGAATCGACCCCAGGGACAGCACCTTAGAATGTCAAGGCATAGCTGTCCGGTCAGGCGATTCCGAGCTCGAAATATTTAACATATATATACCCCCTGTCACCTGCTGCCCGGCAGGATATCACCCTGATATAGGTGCGCTCCTCAGAGGTGAAAACCGATTGGTTGTAGGTGACTTTAATGCGCATCACGATCTTTGGCATTCAAGCCTGCCAAATGATCGTAGGGGACAGCAACTGGCAGAGCAGATAGACGACTCGACATTCAGCACAGTGAACGACGACGCCCCCACCAGGGTAGTGGGCAATTGCAGCAGCTCGCCTGACCTAACAATTGCTAGCGCTGGTCTGATAAATAGCATAACGTGGCGACCTATGCTATCGCTTGCATCAGACCACTTGCCCATTATCGTCTCGATCGAGAGACCTGACGATTTCGTTTCCGCGAATCACCGGTCCTATTTTAACTTTAAAAAAGCTAATTGGGCCGGCTTCACGGAATTTACTGAGGACACCTTCGCCGCTCTTCCCATCCCCACTGATGTGCGCGTAGGCGAACGCGCATTCCGCAAGGTGCTCACAGCTGCTGCGGCTCGCTTCATCCCTGCTGGAAGTTATAAGGACATTCGTCCTCATTTCCCAGCCGAAGCAGCCAGTTTAGCGAACGAGCGTGATCACCTACGCCAGGCCGATCCCGGGGATCCCCGCATAAGGGATCTCAATTTGGAGATCCGGCAACTGGTAAACCAGCATAAGCGGACAAAATGGGTTGAGCACTTGAAGACCTGCAACCTCACCTCTGGGGTGAGCAAGCTCTGGTCCACCGTTAGGTCTCTGTCAAACCCGACGAAGCACAACGACAAGGTGGCTATCACCTTCAACGGTTGCACTTCGTCGGACCCGAAGCGATGCGCGAGCTACTTTAGCCGGCTTTTTATATTGCATTCTCCGGGCGACAGAACCAAGCGTCGTGCTACCAGAAGGCTGCACAAACTGAAGAACAACAGTGCGCCACTTACTTTCTCCAGCGATGAGGTTCAGGGGGCCATCAAGAGTTCGAAATCATCGAAAGCCATTGGCCCTGACGGCTTAAACGCGCTGATGCTGAAGCATCTGGGACCCCTGGGAGTAGGATTTCTCACAAGGGTTTTCAATCTGTCCATGGCCACTCTCATCATCCCTGAAAAGTGGAAAGCAGGGAGAGTGGTCCCACTACTGAAACCTGGGAAACCCGCCAACCAAGGGGAGTCTTATCGGCCGATAACTCTCCTTTCCCCAGTAGTGAAGACACTTGAAGCCCTCCTACTCCCACTCTTTACGAAACACCTGGCCCCAGCCCCACATCAGCACGGTTTCCGACGAGTGCACAGCACCACCACTGCACTCACCGCCATAAACGCCCAGATAAATCGCGGGCTTAACCAAAACCGCCCGTGCGAGAGGACTGTCCTAGTAGCGTTGGACTTGAAAAAGGCTTTCGACACAGTCAGCCACTCCACGCTACTAGATGACATTTATCAGTCGACACTCCCGCCAGGGCTGAAGAGGTGGTCCGCGAACTACCTGAGCGGTCGGCACTCGTCAGTGATTTTTCGAGATCAAATGTCAAAGCAGAGGAAGATTAAGCAAGGCGTACCGCAGGGTGGTGTCCTTTCACCCTTGCTTTTTAACTTCTACATCTCGAAGCTCCCCCAACCACCAGCGGGAGTTTCCCTGATCTCATACGCTGACGATTGCTCGATAATGGCGTCGGGCAATGACATCGATGGCCTGTGTTCCAAAGTGAACGTCTACCTCACCGACCTTTCTCGCTTTTTCACTGCGAGGAATCTACAACTTTCCCCCACCAAGTCCACGGCGACCCTTTTCACCACCTGGACAAAGGAGGTCAAGCTGCCCCTTAAGGTAAAAGTCGACGACACACCAATTCCGACTGTGAATAACCCCAAAATTTTGGGTGTAACCTTTGACAGCTTGCTCTCCTTCTCTGCGCATACAACCGCAATTGCCACTAAAGTCCAAAATCGCAACAAGGTCCTCAAATCGCTGGCCGGCAGCACTTGGGGCAAAGACAAAGAACTGTTGCTTTCGACATTTAAGGCAATTGGCCGGCCGGTTCTCAACTATGCTGCGCCTGTCTGGTCGCCTGGAACTAGTGATTCGCAGTGGACTAAGCTACAGACCTGTCAAAATACCGCCATTCGGACAGCGACCGGGTGCCTCCTGATGTCACCTATACAACATCTTCACAACGAGGCACAAATGCTCCCAGTTGCGGAGCACAATAAATTGCTCAGCAAGCAGTTCCTGCTCGGATGTTACCGCAGGTCTCATCCCTGCAGACACCTGCTTGAGCCCGAGCCGCCTCCCAGGCACGTCAGGAGACACCTCTTTGACTACGCTGGCGATATCCAGAACAAGACCGACCGTAACCTACTGGACCGGACAGTATTTCGACAGTCTATAAACGACATTCACCGGGAGACCGTTACCACCTTCTTAAACTCCCGTCTTGTGAATGCCGTAATTGGAGTCCAACCGCCACCCATCGCAGATGAAGAGCTCCAGCTTCCCCGTGAGACCCGTGTAACATTGGCACAACTACGTTCTGGATACTGTAGCAGGTTAAACTCCTACTTATCCAGAATCGACCCCGACATACCAAACACATGTCCGGCATGCGAAGGTACCCCGCACGACTCTAACCACCTCTTCACATGCCCCCTCAAACCGACTCATCTAACCCCCCTCTCCCTTTGGACCCAACCTGTCGAAACAGCATGTTTCCTGGGCCTACCCCTAGATGAGCCAGACGACGACGAACGATGATATGACTACACTGACAGGGTTACCTATGCTGTTAACAACAACACCAACAACAACAAATAAAAAATTCAAAATTTGGTTGATATGAAAAATGCCATTTCCAGATACTTTACTGAAAAACCAGTCAGAAATTTATTTATTCGAATTTACTGTAAAAAACGGCATTATTTTGTGGTCCTCCTAATATTGCCCCGTATGATGCTTTATATTATATAACCGTCATTGTGTAAGAGTTTGTTTGATCCCAAAAAATAACAGGTAACCCAAATAAAATTTCATTATCCCTCCGTTGGGCACCCGGGTCTGGCCAAACTTTTTCAACTTTAGACGTGAATTTAACAATTTTTATTATATATAGCTAACGACCAGGTAGCTTGCTAAAATTTAATTTTCTATCGATTTTTGAATATAACGAAAAAAAGGTCAGGAGAGTTAAATATGCGAGGGTATACAATTTAGCTGTCCTTACTTGTTTTTACACATCATTTCTTCGATTTCAAAACTTGCGTTTTAAACGTCTTCTAGGAATAAATTAGTCTAGTGCAGAAAAAAAAAGAATTGAACCCTTAATTAAAAAAAATAATTATAGTTATATTTAGTACAGTTCAAAACAAGAACGTCAACATGACCTTTTCGCTGACTTTGCAAATGCCTAATATTTATACGTAAACTTACCTGAAAGTGCTTTACTTTCCATTTATTTAATTTTTTGCAGTAATTTCATACAGTCTTTGTATTAATTAAACTATGTATTTGGTCTTCTCTAAATTTCGACAATTTTACATTTTATTTATTTTATGCTTTCATCAATTTCTTATTTTGCGTGTAAAATATTGTTTTAAAGTTAGGCTTTTCATTTAAGAAAAAATTATATGATAATTAATATTACTTGTATAACAATACGAAAATTATCATAAGTTGTTAAAAAAGAAGTAAACGTTATTATTAAAATAAAAATTAATACCCTTGGGAGAGAATTACAGTATTTTTTCTCTGCGGGTCTTGAACGTTGTCCTCCTGCAAATAAATTCGTTCGTTGGTTATAATTAAAATCAGATTTAAGTAAACTAAGTTGGAAATTTTAAATCTACCTTTTTGCCAATCAATGATTTATGAATATGTGGAATGACACCACCACCAGCAATGGTGGCTTTAATCAGACTATCCAATTCCTCGTCACCACGAATGGCCAACTGCAAATGACGCGGCGTGATACGTTTGACTTTAAGATCCTTTGAGGCGTTACCTGCCAACTCCAAAACCTGAAAGATAAAAAAACAAAATGTGTCAATCTGAATGAACATTCGTATATACTCATATTACAGAAAAATAATTAAATTTCTACCCCCAATTGATAGAAAACCTGAAGGCGACCAAACCAAGAGAATAAAATTTTAAGAAAAAAATACAAATACTCCAAATATAAACAAAAAAACAATATTTGCCATTTTACTGCAAAACTTAATATTAATATTTTAATCATTTTCCAAAATAACTTCGAAATTGTTGATATATTAATTAAAACAAAAACATCACTAACATGGTGTCAGAGTGATACTCTCACTCTGGTGTACATAAGGAAGTGGTAGCTTAATCGAGTTCCAACAGAGTTTAGGAAAATTTATAAATGTTTAATTGATCTTAAATACAATCAAGATTGTAATAAGTGGGGAATTAAACCCGGGGGAGAATAATGCACGGGGTATCGCCTCTCTCCATTGCTTTTCAACTCCTACACATTAAAATTTCCTCCAACATTACCGATTTCCTTTTCTAAGTTGCCAATTGCTCGATAATTGTGTCCGGCAATCGGAGGCCTGTGTTCAGAGGTGAAGTACATATTATCTCTGGAACTTTCGTGACTTAATCCACGACTCCTCTATTTACAATTTGGACGAAAGTCATACTATGATGATGATGGGGGTCACTTATTATAGTTTGACCTCCTTTTCGGGGCATACAACAGTCACCACCGCTACGGTCCTGACGTCGCTAAACGGTAGAACTTGGAGCAAAGACTAAGAAACGGTGATGGTAATATTTCTGGCTCTAAATTATGAGGCGCCCATTTGATCTCAAACTACGAGATGTCGATTTGTTTCCTCCAATACGGCACCTACATAGTGATGCATCTTTGCTCCCAGTAAAAAAAAACAGAGATTCCTGAGAAAACATTACCGTAGGAATCACCAGAAGATGATGCTGGGCTACCTTCTAGTCACATCAGGAGGCATAATTTAACTTAAACTATGTACGAGAACCACTGGACCTTCCAGCGTAGACAGCCAATAAGGTATTCACCAATTTCATGAACTCTCACTCGCCGAATGCCTCCAACAGAGTTCAAAGAGGAGGCATCACTCCACTCCAGACGAAGAGTTTCAGCTACCTCGTAAGACAACAATTACCTTTGGACAATTACGTTCCTGATGATTTATTAGATAAACTTGACCACAGAGCGGACCCTGACATGCTATGCTTAACGAATACCACATCGTTAACTTATTGTTTGCCATTTAAATGTTGTTGACGAAACATTCCATTTTAGCGGTGTATTTTAATCAAAAAAATGTATAGTGTTTAAATCTGAAAGTTTTGGATCTAACTCAGATGTTAAATATCTTAAAAGGATATAACTATTTTGTTCTTTATAAATATATTAGTAATTGTTTAAAGTATAGAGAATTAATTCTAAATGAATTTACTTAGTTCCAAATTGAAGTAAGCCTAAAGCCAGATGAGATATTCGACCGATAATTTCACTGCGCTTAATAGAGCTTAGTAATCTGCTACAACAATCAAGACCGAAAACAAAATTTCCTAATTCCCTTGTTTACATTTGAACACACAAATTTCTTGTCAAAACAGGATCCGACCATTATTAAAAATGCTTATCAAGTGGAATTTAAAATATACTAGCAGTAAGGGCGAAATACCGGAAAATTTAATATCTGCGTAAATTATATAAAACTAAACCAAACTATAATATAAAGAAGTAAAAATATTCGGTAATTATTTAGAAGAGCGGCCCTTCAGAAAATCAATATTTTTGTAAAATTTTTTCAATGATATCAATAAAATGTATTGTAAAAGAGTGTTTAAGATCGGGGGAACTATACTTTTATGTAGGATTTACTGTTAATATGAATATCAAATCCGGCGGGCGACACAACAAGAATTACCGCTTGAACATTATATAAGTGTTTTGAAATGTTGTCCAACTCCGGCTACGCAATCCACAGTATTTTTGCGTAGAACTCCTTTTCGCGTGGGCGGCCTTCGGCCGCGCTTCAAAAAAAAAAACCCTCATCAGTCCAACTCCGGCTACGCAATCCACAGTATTTTTGCGTAGAACTGCTTTTCGCGTGGGCGGCCTTCGGCCGCGCTTCAAAAAAATAACCCTCATCAGTCCAACTCCGGCTACGCAATCCACAGTATTTTTGCGTAGAACACCTTTTCGCGTGGGCGGCCTTCGGCCGCGCTTCAAAAAAAAAAAACCCTCATCAGTCCAACTCCGGCTACGCAATCCACAGTATTTTGGACTGATGAGGGTTTTTTTTTTTGAAGCGCGGCCGAAGGCCGCCCACGCGAAAAGGAGTTCTACGCAAAAATACTGTGGATTGCGTAGCCGGAGTTGGACTGATGAGGGTTATTTTTTTGAAGAGCGGCCGAAGGCCGCCCACGCGAAAAGCAGTTCTACGCAAAATCCTACATAAAAGTATAGTTCCCCCGATCTTAAACACTCTTTTACAATACATTTTATTGATATCATTGAAAAAATTTTACAAAAATATTGATTTTCTGAAGGGCCGCTCTTCTAAATAATTACCAAATATTCTTTTTAGTTTCTTTCCAATAAGCAATATTTAGAAAAAAAAAAATAGGAGAAAAAAATAAAAGCAAACAAAAATAAAAAATGGCGGGCGAATGACGCTAAAAAAACAACTCTAAAACGCTACTTTACAAACTGACAGTACATACAGCGTGAAGAGTACAGCTATTACACACACATATATATGTAAAAAACACATACAAACGAAAATGTTTGCTTTTACTACGCGCGCACGGACGACAATAGGTATGTATGTATGGAAACCCGAAAGCTATATGGGGGGAAATTTGGCGCGTTTATGTACAATTTTTCATTTTTAACGAAACTTACTTCTGCGGTCAAGTACTCCAGAATTGCAGCTGAATAGACGGCGGCCGTTGCACCAACGCGACCATGCGACGTAGTGCGACTTTTCAGATGGCGATGTATACGACCAACAGGGAACTAAAATAAATATATTTACATTATACTTGAACTTTATAAGGATAAAAATAAAACCATTCGAAAGTTAACTGCTTCGCGTACAATGTAATAGTCGCTATATACAACATATGAAAAAGGCGCGAAAACAGCAAGCATTCGCGGTACAGCCGATAACACTTACCTGAAGTCCCGCCCGTGCAGAACGGGATACTGCCTTCGCCTTTGCTTTACCAGAATCTTTACCTGCTTTACCTCCAGCCTTAAAAGAAAAAACACACATGATTCGAGTAATATTATATTTTTAAATACAAAATTAGCGCCAATTTGCCGGAAAACGCTGGCCAATGTGAGGTTAAACACGAACATTTAAATTGAGACTTGAGAAGCGTGAAGTCGCCAAAACTATTGTTTTAAGCCATCTCGTGTATTCGTTTGCAGCATAAATTCAAAAAGCTAAAGTATCAGCTTTCAGTCTTTATCACTACATTTCACAATGTCCCACAGTACTTCGCAGCACGCGCACACATTTACGACGTCCATTGGCTAACGCCAGCAAAATGCATTATTCTCAGTTTATTGTTCTAATTTACAAAATTTACCATTTTATTAATTTTCTAATTTTATTCACACGCAAAACAGAAATGCCAACAAATTATTATAACACTTGGAATGAATATAACACTCTATCTGAATTTTTTCATAGATTTTTCTTAGCGCGACAGTTTTTTCCTTGGGCAGAGGAACGTCAAGTCTGAACACTACGAAGTTTTTTTCACGAATGACGCGTTCGCGCAAAGCAAAACACTTCGTGGCGTTTAACGAACACTTTTAGCTTAAGGGTTGTATTTCTAAATTAAAATACCCTAATTAATATCTTTAAATGCCCACAATGTTTTAGTGGTATTCATTGATTTTTGTTTAATTGTTATTTAATTGAAATATTATATATTTATAAATACTCATATTGCAAAATCGAAGCCACTAGCAGTGGAGGCTATAGGCCTGTTCAGCTTTTCTTGATTCAACCAGGCTCATCCATATAGAGAAATTATAATTGGTCACTAATGCATTCTATTTAGAAACAATTCCAATGTGCCATACAGATTTTCTAATGTCTTATTGTCCCATTATATATTATATATTCATCTGATTTTGCATTATTGTTTGTTAATAAAAATCTTTTGAATTCTTGAACTGTCCTGATTAATGAAAGCTTTTTGTACATTTGCTTTCAATGTTTTATTACGCATGCAAATTTTACAAGCAATGGCACTGAATGTGTAAACAAACACCATCTCATTAATCTCATATAAGGTGAGTTCACTAGCACAACATATTTACATGAATTTCACTTTTGCAATTTGTTAGATGAATTGTCTAAAACGACAACATGGAAGCAGGATGCTTTAACATAGCAACCAAGAAATCCCAATAACAAAAACAAATCAGCTGCTTTATCAAATTCCTATTATATGATAAAGAATTTAGTATTACCCTTCAGATAGATAAAGAAGAAAGTGCTACCTTACAAAACAGTAAAAGTTGAACACGGCTTTAAATTTTCACTGGAAAACAGCTCCACTTTCTAAACTTAGTTTAACTTCAGTTTGGTTGAGTAGCTATCGCAATCAACCACTAATTATTAGTGCTCTGTTACACATAATTTTACATAACTTAGCCAACTTACTATATCAATAACTCGTGTTTCTGGTTAGCCTAAATTCTACTTAACTTAAAAAAAACATAGAGAACAGTAGGTTTTAGTTTCTTACGTTATGTATTTCACGTAAATTGAGAGCCGTGAGATAATCAAACTTCCATTTCATTTTTTCATCTATTTTAAACAATATTTCTCCAAATAGAAATATTATACAGAATAGATTTTTCGTAAAAATATAATTCATATGGAAACGCGTTAAAACGAAAATAAAAACAAAACAATAAAACAATCAAACTAAACATTGTAATTCTGAACGATGGGAAATATAGCTGGTGCACGCTGATGTACCGAGTAATAACCTCTAAATTTCTAGGAAAATAAAGTTAAGCTAAATACTTTAAGTATTGGATAACAAAGCTACACGGGGGTTTTCAGGTTTACAAAACAGCCGTTTAGATATGACTTGTCTACATTGTAAAATATCGTCTATGAAATGCAACAACAATGTATTATTGAAGATATATTATCACTTTCGTTTAAGTAATGGAAGAAAACAGTTGACTTAAAGTAGCCATAATTCCCTCGGGAGCTCGGATTTTTAACGTAAATTTCAGATTTTTAACGATATTCCAAGAATGATAAATTACAAGATTGCGCATTACACATGCTCATTATTTATTCGTTTTTCAATAAGCTGTTCTTGTCACGTCATTTTATTCAACAACTACAAAATTCAGCAACTGTCATATTTAATGACGTATCTATCCTCGCATATGAAATCATCAGCACAAAAAATTTTCCCAAATAATCACGTTAAGAGTGAAGTTAGTCGAAAACGCAAAATTTATATTTAAATGATTTTTGTATTCACGGAATTTTGTTGCGAACTGAAGCCGCCAGCGAACATCTAGAAAACAGCTGTTTCCCTTGTGTATGAACAATAATCATTTACAAGCAATAATAGTAAGAAAATCGATGCTGATACAAATTGTAACTTTTCCGCTGTAGCTTTTGGGATTGCTACCGCTAGGATGTTTAAGCCTAAGCACTTGTCAAATATCAAAAAACAAATATCATAACCAAAGCCAGGCCGAATTCATTAGAGCGCCTTGCTGTTTGAACATATCATTTTTCAAATGACAACCAGCAAATATAATCGTCATATTCGTGTATACAACTGGCACGGTAAAATGAAAATTAAGTTCTCAAACTACGAAATGACAGCTGATGTTAAGACAGAAATTTGTAAGCAGATATGTTTAACATAGCTTCTTGAACAAAATCTGTAGAAGGTGTGTATGTGGGGTTAGAATAAATAGTTTACTCAAGAATAATAGAATACAAGGCATCGTAGAATTCCCAGCACTGACGTCACGGCCAATTGTGGCAAAGGGGAACGAATTTTGGTTATGCAATTGGTCCGTAGAATGTTAAAATCTTTAAACAAAAATTGCAAGTCCAATGACCTTTAACAAAATTCGAAATTTTAGGCACCAAATAAATAGAAATTAATATGTCTTGAAATGAAAATAAGGAAACTTCAAATATGCGTAACTCCAACTGGCAAGCATATTTCATATTTTCACACTAGATATAAAATATTTTTTTGTGGCATCACCTTTGGAGTTGCCAAGAAACACAATAAAAAAGAAAAACTCAAACAGAATTCAACGGTTCGATACAAAGCGCATACGGATTGAAAAATTGGCATCGTTCTAAAAATTGGCGCCTTTGCTATACCATTTTGAAACTTAAAAAGATTTTTGCAGAATTGCGAAGATGCCGCGCGTAAATAAAACAAAAGCAGGCACAACTGGCGCATTAGCGGGAGGGGGCGTTGCAAAAAAAGTATCTGCTCCTAAACGCAATAAATTGTATGCAATGCCAGAGAAGATTGCTGAAGATACTATTCTGACTGATTTGTCCAAAGGGCAATGGTCTATTGGATCTTCGATTGGAACTGGTGGATTTGGTGAGATCTACGCCGCTTGTCGTCTTGGTGAAGAAAATTATAACTACGTTGTAAAGTGTGTAAGTAGTACAATGGAAACATGGTGAAATTACAAAGAATTCATAGCTTATATTAATCCATAGGAGCCACACGACAATGGTCCACTATTTGTGGAAATGCACTTTTATAAGCGTAATGCTAAATTAGAAGATATAAAACAATTTCAACGTGACCATGGTTTGAAAACCCTTGGCATGCCATACATAATTGGAAATGGCTCAGTCGAGTTACAGGGAATAAAGCACCGCTTTATTGTTCTGCCCCGCTATGGTAGTGATATTCAGAAACACTTTTTAGCCAATGGACGCCGCTTACCCGAGGGAACAATCTACAGGCTGGCATTACAAATGTTAGACGTGTACGAGTTTATACACTCGTCTGGTTATATACACGCTGATTTAAAAGCTGCTAACATTCTATTAGGATATGGAAAAGATGGCAATAGTCAAGCATACTTGGTTGATTATGGACTAGCTTCGCATTACACGACAAAGGAATTTAAACCGGATCCGAAGAAAATGCACAACGGTACTATTGAGTATACATCTCGCGATGCACATCTCGGAGTAGCTACAATGCGTGCAGACCTTGAAATTTTAGGCTATAATATTATAGAATGGTCAGGCGCTCAATTACCATGGGTAAGGGGTAACCTACTGACAGCACCGCCAAAAGTGCAAAAGGCTAAAGAAGAATTCATGGCTGACGTAGATAATTGTTTAAAAACTTTGTATCCTAAAGGCGTACCAGGTAGGTCATAAAATCTTGTATATCAACAATTTGATGTGTACCATTCAATGCTTTTAGTTTCTATAGCGGAATATATGAAGTATGTAGCCAAAATGAAGTACGATGAAAAACCAGACTATGAAAGATGTCGTAAAATTTTCATCAGTGCACTAAAAATTATGAAAATACCCAATAGTGGAGAATTGAAATTAACTATGAACGGTGATAATAATAATCCCACGCCCTCAACAAGCAAAGCACGCTCTAAAGTACTTAAAAAGCGTACTTCAGTGGAAATGTGTGCAAGTGATGACGATGACGATGATGTAATATTTGAAGAAAAGAAACCTGTTAAAAAAGCACCACAGAGGCCGCTGAAAACTATTGCCAAACGTTCGCCAAGAACTGTAGCCAGTCCAACGAAACCTATTTCTCCTGTTAAAAATGCATCACCTCGTAAACATATCTCAACTCTGCGGGGTTCACCTGAAACTAAGAGTATATCCAAGTCGACGGCAAAAGCAATGCCTGATCGGAAGCGCCGGTCTTCGTCTTTCTCTCCTGCAAAGGTTATTCGCAGTTCACCCTTAAACAAGAAAGCAAAAACAACGCCACATGAAACCGACAATGGCCACAGAACTCGTACTCCAAACACGTCAAATTCGCACACAACAAGATCAACACCGATTGCTGCAAGAGCGAATATAAATTTCAGTCCTGCGATTTCATTGTCAACTTCGCGACCAGGAAAAACAATTGTTAATGATAATACTACACCTGTGCCACGAACAGGTAAAACTTATGAATTCAATTTTGAATTAGATGTTAGTATGGACGCTAATGTTATAGTTAACGTAAAACGTAAGAAGAAAGCAGCAACGACTCATGCCGCCGCTTCTAAACAAAGTTCTAAGCTAGCGCGTTCCAACGGCAAATCCACAACACAGAGCGATAGCTTTGAGGAGAAAAAAAGTACACCAGTTACACGAGTGAAAGTGCGGAAACTGCCTAGTGATGATGCTTCCGACAGTCCACGTACACCAGCGGTTACTGTTAAAAAATCGAGACGTGTGGTTTCATAAAGAACTATCGCTGTTATAAATGTTGCATTTGTATTTTCATAAAACCCTAATACATTCATTCTTTTTTATAATTATATATGTAATTGTTTCTTATACATACAATTTTTGAAACCTTTGAAATTTGTTGGCCTATACATTAAATAAATATTTGTTTGTAATTGACACTTGAACACCTACCTCCATTTTTATCACACCATCCTCCGGCTAGATGAGACCGACTTGATACTGCTCGTACTTGCTGGATTTAACACGTTTAGACATATTTTTTGGACATAGATTAGTATTTGTATAGGATGGAGTATTTATTAAACGAAAAGGTACAGAAAAAGTTTGATTATTGTTTAAACTTAGCCACTTCGCAAATCCATAGTGTAATAATACAAGGTGTGTCATGCTGTTTTAAGTTCTTATTTACATTTTTGAGATAATTAAAAATAAAACGAGGCACAATTAAAGCTGTTTAACTGCGACGTCTGTCTACTGTAAATAAATGTCATTGCTACCCATGATTCGACTATAGAATCACGATTGCTACCTGTATCATTAAGCTATCCGCAAATCATCTTATTTATTTATTTACATGAGTTATTACACTTAAAAACTAAGCGCTGGCTGCTAGGGCTTTCGGTCCCGTTGAATACTCCCAGTATTTTCACGGCGCTCTAGATTTCGATTTACAGCTCTTCGGCGAGTTTCCATATATTTGAATCTACTTTCTGTTCCTTGTGGTTGTGTATCAAGGATGATAGATGATAGCATATCAAGTAAAATGTAAAATATTGCCAATGGCCATCTTCTAGTTCGTGGAACTGTGGCATAATTGGAATAGTTTGGGCTGAGTTAATCAACATACAGTAAGTATAACTTCAAGTTTCTTCGTAGTTTTATCAACATTTATGATTAAATATTTAAAATCGCTAGCAAATAAAAAAAAAAGTTCTTTGACGCAATTTTTTCTCATTGTAACTGTTAATTTTTTAACAAACGCATGAACTACAGAGAAGAGCCCATTGCCTATAGTTACATTTTTGTTTGAACCTTCAATGACAGAAATGAGGAGCATCACTGCCTGGTTTTCTTAGAAGTTGATTTGAATTTGGTAAATTTAGTCCAGAATCTTTGCGTACGCAAATTTAATCGGTAAACAGGTATGCTGATTTATCATCTGTAAGCCACTGATTTTTCAAGACGTATTTGGCCGACTTCTTTGCCATGGACATTTTAAATTTAAATGCACAGCTTTCAATGGCAAAAACAACTTCACATCTCCCAATGACAGAGTAGAGCTCAGAAATTTTCGGTTGTTGCTTTTGTAATGGTGTAAGAAGATCTCTATAAAAACCGCGTCCTTCCTGCTGTCTTGCAATCTACAATAACTCATTTCCGTTTTCAAATTGTTCCTCTTTATTTGTACAACCTATCTAATAGTTCCAAAAATAATTCGCTTTCCACACAATTTGTAGATGTTTAAAAATATTATATACTAATTGTTTCAACGTACAAAGTTCTTACTCTATTTCCTTCGTATTGGTAGTATAATTACAAAATCAAAAGCGGTATTTACGTAAATCACGTTTCCGTAGTTTATTTTGACTTTCGTTTGTTGCTGTCGTGGTGTTTTGATGATGACTTCGATGAAGATGATTTGCCGGAGGAAGAAGAATGTGAAGATGATTTCTTCGAGGAATGTGAGGAGCTCTTCTCACTTGCACTAACAACATTGAAGGTTGGATTAATGGCGCTGCTAGACGATCCAGACTTAGAACTGCTTGATGACGGTCGCTCCTCTTTATGAGATCTAGAACTTTTATGGTGATGGTGTCTACTTGAAGATGTTGGCACTTGTACCGATTGTGCAGTGGACGAACTAGGCACCTCTTGCTGTACAATAGCAAACGGAGATGATGAATTCGATGTGGATGATGAACGAGATGATGAAGCCGAAGACTTTGTTTTCGATACCAATGCAATTGGCTCTTCAATTATAACACCGGCTGCCTTACTAGTTGAAGGTTTATTAAGGCAATTATCGCATTGCCAATTGTGCTCTTGCCCCTCAGATGTTTCTTCGTCGGTAATAGGTGGTTTGTGACACTCCTGGTGGTAAAGCGTTCCGCAACTTGAACATTCGATCAAACGATTAGTAGCGGTGAAAACCATTTCACCGCAAACGGCGCAATTTAAGTCTCCGAATTCTTTTAGATTAACATCTTCATCACCACCAGTCAGCATTGTGCTACCGACGTGTGCACCATCATCTGAGTCCAAGATAGTGTCGGGTGAATCTGATATAGTTTTAGCAGGAGAACCGGTTAAATTAATTACTTCGTCGACATTTGGGTCCTGCTCCATAGTTTGCGGATGCTCCTGAGGTGGTGGTGGAGTTGCAGCGCGACCAGGAAAGTTTGCTTCAAGCTCTATTAAGTTCTTGCTCATATTGTTGGATATCATAAGTTCTGGCCCATAACGTTGTTTTATAGCTTCATCCAACATTAATCGCAATTCAGCAGCCGAGTTTGGATGAGGAGAGTACAGCAATCTGATTGCTTTTCGTAACATCTCCATCTCATTAGTACTTGCAGCCATTGCTTTTCGCGATAACAAAGTTTTGGGCGGTAAATTATGTGCTAAGTTATTTAATATCAAATATTCATTAAATTTGTATTAAAAAATGGAAACTATCTTAATGTTGTGTTATCTATGACTGATACAAAGAACAGCTGTTGTGTTACTATAATTCCAGGGTTGCAGTGATTGTCAGGAATAGCTGTAATTTAATACATGCAGATAATAAATTGCATTTTATTTCCTTTGCAAAGTGCTACAAAAATTCACAAATTGTTAAAATCTGTTATATTTTAATCAAAAACTAATATTTTCCAAACGCAAGTGCATAGCTGCTGGCCATGAGCGACCTTAATTTCTTTTCCATGCACTTGCGTAAACTGCAATAACCGGCAAACTGTAAACGAGGCATATGTCAAAGCTTTTTTATCATCTTATGTCATTGCAGTTTCTGTGCAAATTGCAATTGGTTTGGTTTATATTAACGCAGCAGCTGACTTTTAGAATATTTAATAAAATTTGCGATACTAAACAAAGCGTTTATCGCCTGATGTAGAAATTTTACGCGCTTATCAAGATCTTTTATTGATTATGATAAGGCAATGACATGTCCATACTGTAATTCGACAAACCATATCGCAGGAAGATATTGAAAACAAATTTCATTTTGCTGAGTATTAATAAACAAATATAAACCTCGCCTATTCAGAGACAATAAGTTTGGAATAAACGAATCGATAAACAGCAAGTGCTAATTGCAAGATTCAATAAAGCGCATGAGAACTAATGATTCTAGTGTATATCAAATGAATTTCATCATAATATAATCGTGAAGAAAATTGGCTTTTTATCAAGAAAACAAAACGCGATGAGTAAGTTAATCACAATAGCTGTGCTAACTTTGGTTGTTATAGAGTGCTGCCATGGGGAAAATAAGGATCCATTGGTAAGTGCAGATATTTTTTTAGTCATCCGTAAGTGTTTTCATCCATTTTCTATTTTGATCATTTTCTCAACGCCTGCCTTTTTATTCTGAATCATTTATTGTCTACTCTATCTTATTCGCATTACCTCTACGAATGATGCCACCTTCTATAAAGAATTCTGTAACTGCGCAGCCACCTAGATTAAGAAATGCTTACACAGTATACTTATAGACATACACTATATTCGTGCAAAATAATGAAAACTATAAATCAGACAAAACATTTTTTTATTAATAATAATAACAAAAAGCGACAATAAAATGGGAGTATGTCTTGCTTAGTTGGCTCAATACTCTGATGGCTTCTCTAAATTTCTTTTTGCCTCTAACTGTGCGAAACTAATCAATTTGAATGTTAAATGTCCTGTAGATTCACCCAGCTCTAAAAATATTTGTGTAATTCTATTAGGCAGTGTTGTTTCCGGCTGCACTTAAATTTATGCACTGAAATCGTCGCTTGCTTTGATGCAGAAGAGGAGCAGGGAATTCAGCAATTATATAGAAAATTAAAATTTTTCTTTTAGCAATGATATTAGAACAAAAAATACCCTAAAACTACCAAAGATTTTTTTGCCTAATATCATTTCTTAATTTATTTGTCTGTACGGTCTTATTTTTTATATATATTGTATATACATATATAATTCGAGGCATACCATCACCTGCCGGGTAGCGGCCGCTGTTAGAAACAACAACCACCCAATCTGCACGGCGGCTGATTTATTGATTATGTTTGCTGTAACATTTTTCATTGGGTAAATTTTTCAATTGGCTCCTACCTTTAGAGCCAGTATACGTCATGTCCTTACGACATATCTATACTTTCTACTAAATTATCGTAACATCTGTCAAATTTCTGTTTTGACTGCGCCCCGACTTCTCACGTGGACAATTTGCCGTCTTAAAATTTAATTCAAAACAAATCAGATCGCTGCATTTCACATGCAAATGCCAAAATACGGAATATCAGCTGATGTTACTGGGCATTTCGATAGTACATTTTTGAATGCTTTCAAGTTTAATTTCAATGAAATCATGAACTATTTTAAGTCATATTTTGCCAACTTCTGTGAAGCAATGGGCTGTCATGTTTTGCATGTTTGACAGCCATTTTTTTTGTTTTCTGGTGACGCTCACATTGGCAGTTTCTTTGGTAATTTTAGTTTTCCAGACTGTGCATTTCCCTTCTCTGCAAAAAATGATCCACCTAGAATCTCGGCGTCTTTTTTCCTCTTCATCGCATAAATTAAACAATCAAGAGCTCAGGTACAATGTACTTACTTGACTGTATTTTCAAAATGACGATAACATAACATGGCAATGCGAACACTTCAAATATTGCCTCAATCAAATTTGACAGTTGTTGTAAAATGAACAATTGAGTGTTGAGATCAAGGTGGATTTATTAAGGTGACAGCATTCACCCAGCTGAATTTTTCGCCGTAGGTATGGCTTACGTCAAAATGATATGCTTTGTTTGTATGTATTGGTATGTTCACATTCGTAAATTTAGATTTGATTACTGATTTTGACGTGATGCTTGGACCAAACGCAACAACAAATACATGTAGGGTTTTACTTATATGTGTTTGCTGTCACCTGTAATAAATTCGCCTTGGTTGAGATGTTGAGTTAAGACAGTGATAGCAAATAATTCGTACGATAGATTGGCTTTAACAGTGGTAATTTGCGGTCTCCACTTGACATATCTGTCTGACATAACTATCTGACGTTTTATTCCATTTCGTGGTAGGCTTTCAATAACTACTGAGAATTTTCAAATTTCTTGAACTTTTTTCTAATCAAATATTAAAAAAAAAAAAACAAATTTAAAATAAAATTGCATACTTGGAACTTTAAAATAGAATACAATTTTTTTAATTGGATGTAAAAGTGGTTATTCGGAAAATTTACGAGACTTACTTTAACGTAACTTCTATTTTTAGATTTTTTAGTTCCGTAGTTGATGACAGTTTCTCTTCAGTTCAGTTTATCTCTTTTAAGTAAAAATCTTAAAACCATATTCTCTTTCTTTTTAGTTCAATATATTCCTCCTCCGAACATTCATCAATAATTAATATTTTGAAGAATTTTTTTCGCTCATTATAATTATAGTACATTCAATCGATTTTTCAAAAATTATGGAAGTATATGTGCGTTTTCTTTCAAAGTGATGGCTGAAACAATGTTACGGCGGCTATCAACCATGTTTGTAGCTTAAAGACAATGTAGCGTGTATGCCGTACTTTAGCAAAGTGCTGTATAAATGAAAGCTTAAGCCGCAATTAGTGGTGCCTTAACTTAGCCATAACCGTAACCACCATCAGCTATTCTGAAATATATGGGTATCGCTGTAAACGGTTATAGGTGCTGCACCATAGCGCCGCATCCATAAGCGTAGCCGTATGTATCTATTTTTTGGAATTTTGGTTTTTCCCCTAAGCAGCTGTGAAAACTTTACATTTGTTTTGATATCGTCACGGTAAAACTTACGTTCGTTTTTCCACTTCAATTGCTTTATCATTTTTGGCCTGCATTGACGTTTTCTTCGCATTGACAACTGTTTATGAACTGAAAATGCCAAATCTAATCAATGCCAACGTCAAAGCAAGACGTAAAGTTTATCAATTCTTATTTTTGTGCGTGTATTGACAATTAGCACAAGTAAACAAATATTTCGAAAATTGTAAGCACGAGTGAAATTCAAGTATCAATTTCACAAATATAGTAAAAACTGATTTTTAGATTATAAATTTTTCTAACTTTATGTTGCATTTTCAACTCAAAGCGTTCGCTGCTAAATTTTCTCGTGTTACCTCAAATTGGAACAAATGGGAAAATTATTGTTCTTAACTGTTCACATTTACATTTTTCTCTTCTTTTTTATAGAAAATATCTTTAAAGGATTGAATTAAAAAAAAAAAAACGTTAACTTTATGTATATAAGCATTTAACCACCTGAGACCGCCGATATGACCAGGGATACCTTAAGTTAAGTTCTTTAGCGCCATCAATCGGAACACAGCAGACGTTCGTCGGTTAAAAGTGAATATAGGCTTTGTTTTGTTCATTTATTTATCGGTCTTTTGCTAGGTGCCAATCATTATAGGTAATTCTTTATGGCGGCCGCTGTAGCCGAATGGGTTGGTGCGTGACTACCATTCGGCATTCGCAGAGAGAACGCAGGTTCGAATCTCGGTGAAACACCAAAATTAAGAAAAAGTTTTTTTCTAATAGCGGTCGCTCCTCGGCAGGCAATTGCAAACCTCCGATTGTATTTCTGACATGACAAAGCTCCTCATAGAAAAATCTGCCGTTCGGAGTCGGCTTGAAACTGTAGGCCCCTCCATGTTGTGGAACAACATCAAGACGCACACCATAAATAGGAGGAGGATCTCGGCCAAACACCCAAAAAGGGTGTACGTGCCAATTATATATACTATATCATCATTATACGTTAAATCATTATTATTCTTATTGTTATAATTATTTTCATTGGGAAGGTGGAGAGAGTTTGGTTTTAGGAATAAGAAGTTATACCTAGCGTTAAAAAGTAGCAATCAAACAGGTGGATTAGCAGCCTTAGTCTTGAGTCTCAGTAGAATGAGTCTCAGGGATAGGTATTTACACACAAGAATGATATGATTCATCGAGATGTATCGAAATATTAAAGCTGATGGTCAATTTCCGAATGTGAGGGTTTATGGGAAAAATAGTTAAGGCTGTTTTGCAAATGTCTGATCAAGCGCTTAATCAGAACGTAATCGGTATATCGCTAAAAAAAAGCGATGATTAGTTATATCTTATGTCAATAATGTTCTGATAAAGTTTACCGAACGATAAACTGCCGATTAGCAGTTACACAAAACAAAAACTAAAATATAAAATTTTGTTTGGCAATTTCAAATATTATATGCAATTTTGTTTTGTCATGGTTGAATCCCAAAAATTTTGCAAACCCCCTTTACACGGGCTATTTTTAGTTCATTAAGAGCTTAGTACATAGAAAACGTTTGATATTTAATACATGAAATGGAACTAAAACTTGAAATGATATAACTTGGCCCAATGTTCTTACAATTCCAAATACTTTAAAATTCAGATTTTATTCGCTCACAATACAGAATATAAGCAAACTCAGGGTTGCTCGAAGAAGAAGCGAAATGGTTTAAAGTTGGCTGGCCAACTTTGTTGAAGGCCGTTTACACTACTCACTCCATTTACTAAGAATCCACTTTCTGTCAGGTTAAAGTCAACTTCTGTAGAATCAGTCTGGTTATTGTAATAGTAATATTAAAATACTTCTGAGCTTCTACTTTCGAGAAACCTCATTTCAATAACGGTTTCGTATATGAAGAAAATTTGTAGAAACCGACAGGAATTTTTGATTCAAATGAAATATGAATTAAAATTAATAATACGAAAGAAATGGAAAATATTTTTTTAACAGATGATATCAAGAAGATTACGAAAATTGAAGCTTGGTCTAAGCCTTTTAATAATATGATGGCTGTAACATTTTTATACATTTAGAATTTATTTGTAATTTATTTAAATTTTGTCGAAAAACACAAAGTTCTTACTGATTATTGCCTTAGTGCTAATATAAACAATAAATTAACAGAATAACAAAAAACAAAAAAAAAAAAAAAACAATCTAAACTAAAATACAACTTGATTAAAAAGAATGTAACGATTAGCGAATTAAATGATGTAACAAAGAAATGAATTGATTTTTAGTTATTGTAAAATCTAACGAAATCTCTGAAATTTTAATATGTTGTTTCAACATAAATGGGTACCGCCCGTACTAGAATCGTATTATTATTTCAATTATTTCGTTTTTTTTTTTATTAAAAAATGAAAAAAACCCGATTTTTAAAGTGCCGAATTCGAAATTGCGCCATCTTGTCAAATTAAAAAAAAATTTGTTTTTTATTTTTATATGTAAAAGAAGTTAAATAAAAAGCCTAAAAAATTTAAATATCGTTTTCAATTTTTTTTATTGTAAAAAAAAAAGTCCTGAAAATACTCGAACTTTTCGAGATCTAGACCACCGGTACCCTTTAACCTTATTATTCTGGCGCAAATCTGAAGAACTATCTTTTGAGTCTCTTGTTATAAATCTTCCGTATTGTTAGCTGACTCTGAATATTGATATTAATCACTATCGTTTGGTTTCACTAATCTGTACTTATTTCATATAGTTTTCATGTACTCATTATAATTAAGGCTTAAAAAATATTTCTTAGCTAAAATTGAGAAACTAATTTTTTTGCATATTTACGAACGGTTTAGTAACACCCACATTGTGAAAACACCTTAATTGTAAAAAGAGGAAAAACAAAAAATACTTTAAAGATATTAAGATGTGGCAACTATATGAGAATTCACTTTTGGCAGCAAAAAGCGTATTGATTCAAAGGTAATCATTTGCTTCGCTTTGTGTTCTTCTTATACCAGACTGTAATTTTCTTTCTTTTTCATGCGTTTTTTTTCGTTTTATAGTGACATTTGCTGTTTACCTGTTTCAAAATGGCGATTGATTTCAATGAAAATTTTCTTTGGTAATCATTGAAAATATGGCATCTTTAGAATTTTTTTTTATCCCACATAATACAACAATGCGAAAATTTAATAGTCATTGCCTTTCATTGTAACTGTAATTTGTGATAACTGCGCTTTTCCAAGGATTGAGACTATTTTAACACCACGTCTGGCAACATTGTTTGTCTGCATGCGTTTTACATTTTTGACAAGACAATTTGCATTTCTTTATTATCTGCTTGGATAGTATTAGTTTTTGTTCTTTGAAGGCTTTGGTGAAAATCTGGAATCAAGTAATATTTTATAACAGTTACCATTTACCGTTGTGGGAAAAAGAGTTTTACATCCTATTTGAAGAAAAATGATTACAGAAAACACGACGAATATGCATGCAAGTTTGGGGTCAAAAAGTGCGATTAAAGCGCTTCAAATGGTCAAGAATCCGCAAGATGACATGGGATGGAAATCAAAGCTCAAGATTCCGCCAAAAGACAACCGGTTTAAGACGAGTGATGTTACCGATACTCGTGGAAATGAATTTGAAGAATTTTGCTTGAAAAGAGAACTGTTAATGGGTATTTTTGAGAAGGGCTGGGAGCGTCCATCGCCGATTCAGGAGGCCGCAATACCAATAGCTTTAAGCGGAAAAGATGTGCTAGCTAGAGCAAAGAACGGTACTGGCAAAACCGGAGCGTACTGCATTCCTGTTTTGGAGCAAATCGATCCAACAAAAGATTATATACAAGCCTTGGTGGTAGTTCCCACAAGGGAGCTCGCTTTGCAAACGTCGCAAATATGCATTGAACTGGCAAAACATCTTGACATACGAGTAATGGTAACAACGGGAGGTACAATTCTAAAAGATGACATACTTCGCATATACCAAAAAGTACAGTTAATTATAGCCACACCTGGGCGTATTTTGGATTTAATGGACAAAAAAGTTGCAGATATGGCGCAATGCAAAATTCTAGTTTTAGATGAAGCCGATAAATTGTTGTCTCTTGATTTCCAAGGCATGCTGGATCATGTTATAATGAGGTTGCCTAAAGATCCACAAATTCTGTTGTTTTCTGCAACATTTCCGTTAAGCGTCAAAAATTTCATGGAGAAGCATTTGCGGGAACCATATGAAATAAATTTAATGGAGGAGCTAACATTAAAAGGCGTAACACAGTATTACGCATTCGTTCAAGAACGCCAAAAAGTTCATTGCTTAAATACACTGTTTTCTAAGCTACAAATAAATCAATCAATAATATTCTGTAATTCCACCCAACGTGTCGAGTTGCTTGCGAAAAAAATAACGGAACTTGGATATTGTTGTTACTATATACATGCTAAGATGGCTCAGACTCATAGAAATCGCGTGTTTCACGATTTTCGACAAGGATTGTGTAGAAATCTTGTATGCTCTGATCTTTTCACTCGAGGTATCGATGTCCAGGCCGTCAATGTTGTTATTAACTTCGATTTCCCCCGAATGGCAGAAACGTATTTGCATCGAATTGGCCGTTCTGGACGTTTCGGTCACCTTGGAATCGCAATTAATTTAATAACCTACGAGGATAGATTCGATCTTCATCGGATTGAAAAAGAGCTTGGAACCGAAATCAAACCGATACCTAAAGTAATTGATCCAGCTTTGTACGTCGCTAATGCAGCCGCTACTTCAACGGAAACCAACAATGATCTTAATAATTCAGTAAATGAAGAGGGTAACATCAGCAAATGAACTAATAGGAGGAAATATTATTTTAAAACTCAACAAAACTAAATACTGAAATACAAAACAATTATAGAGTTTGTCAAATAAATGAAATGAAATGTAATGAAGTTTGGCGAAAACTGTTTTTTTAAATAAAGAACGTTAGTTCTGCGCAAAAAAACGAAACCAAAAAATTTGTATTTGACTTCTATGAGGGCTATGTTAGTTAAGTGGGTTTATTCTGGGAATGCAACTTGAAATTTTCACCCTAGGTCGTTTACTAATGGTCTTACGGCAGATTAGTGGTGCTGTTTGTTTATATCAAGCGGCATTGGAAAGGTTTAGGTGAGAGTCGTTAGAGTATATAAAATTTTAAAAGGACTCGATTTTAATTGGTAAGGTCTTTGTTGAGTAGATTAATTTATTTAAGAATAGAAAGTTTTCTTCTTAAATAAAGCTTGCATTTAAAATGAATTATTAAACCTTTTTCAGGTTTTCTCAACTAATGAGTGCCAGTTAACAGAGCCCATTTATGGGCACAACTTCGATTTCAGTGCCTTGCATTCCGATATTGGAAAAGTGGCGAATAGTTCCAAAGGTGATATATTCGAATACAATATCTGTGGCAACTTAAGTCGTCCCTGTGATGGCAAAACCAATGTAGCAGCATGTTTAAGGAAAGCAGACAAAGAGCTCGTACTAGGTAAGGAGCACATGCTCGTATTAATTAGCATTTGGAGCAGAAAACGTATTTATGAACTTCATTATTCGCTTATGCTGCAGGCACACATCACCAATTGAATTACCATCGTGGCAAAATGTACTTTGAATTCAACAATGGCGCCAAGTGCCCTAGTGGAGATGGCGACTTAAAACTGTTTGTGTTCGTTGGCTGTGACTACACTTTGGATTCCGTGCAATCGCAAGTCACGCAATATGTAAGCGTTTATACTTTTGTATTCGCTAATTTGTAGTTTGAATTTGGCATTCTTTGGTTTGTGTGAACTTTCTTTGCAGGCAGACGATGCTTGCAAATTCTACATAACGTTGGAGACGCCATATGCTTGTTTGCCGGAACCGGATGAAGTTAAATCGAATATGTGCAGCGTACAAGACCCTGTTAATGGTCATAATTATGATCTGCTTTCGTTAAGTGACTTTAATTATAGGTAAAAACAAATATTTCTTTCACAAACCAGTATTGTATATAAATTTTTTTTTCGCAGAACAACTGATCGACATGGAAATGCTTTTGTGATAAACATCTGCAAACCGGTATTGTATGGCGAGAACGCAATGTGTCCGATTGGTAGTGGTGTCTGCTTCATTCAATTAAACTCTACCGACTATAAAAAACGGTTGGTGCAAATACCCATAAATTCGTAAATTGTATGATTTTGCTGTAGAGGGGTCTTTATTAAGTGTAATTTATGCTTTATCAATTGACTTTTTGACGATTCTTTAGCAATTAAGATTCCAATAAGTAGGTTGCTAGCCCGCCTATTCTAGCTGGGTGATATTTAAAAAACTACCTACACCTCCAAGCAGGTGTTGCCTGTTTTGGTCCGCGAGTGGTATTTTATTTCCCACCTATTCTGCATATCTGCCGAGCGTTCTGCTATCCGCCGCCTGAGGACGCGACCGATGGGAGACGATAGACGTGGGGTGGGGTACGATACACTAGACAGGGCTAGTTTACCGGCATAATTACGTTTTGGATACTGCAGCAGGTTAAACTCCTACCTATCCAGAATCGACCCCGACATACTAAACATATGCCCAACCTGTGAAGGCACACTGCGCGACACTAACCACCTTTTCACATGCACCATCAAACCTAGTCATCTAACACCCCTTTCTCTATGGACTCAAACTGTCGAAACAGCAAGTTTCCTAGGCCTACCGTTAGATGAGCTAGACGAAGCCGAACGGTGACTACACTACACTGACAGGGCAAAGTTACTGCTGCAACAACAACAACAACCGATGGGAGACAGGCAACTCCACATGGTTTTAACGCCCTATGCTCCACAAGGAGTTAAAGGAAAACTTGTATATGCTTTATCACAGACTAATGTACAGTGAATCAAAAATAAACTGGGACATTTGTCTGTTCTGACTTCAATCCTTTATAACTTGATAACAGTTCAACCAATTTTCAAATGGCAAAAGCCAATGTAAAGTAATCAATTCAGAATTTTATTAAAAAAAAACTAAACAAATTTAAATTATTTGATAATTTTCCAGCAGACAAAACAATAACTTAATTTTACAACTCAAACATAAAATGGGGCAGCAATAAAAATATGGAAATAAAGAAAAATTGATGAATTAATATTTGTGCAGTATCCCTTTGCACTAATTACAGCTTGCAGACGTCGTTGCTCCGAGTCTACTAGATTTTTGGTGACATCTCTTGGAATATTTGCACATATCTCTTCAATGGCTGATTTTAGGTAACTTTTGCCACTAATCTGTTGCTTGCGCAATTATTTTTCAATGTAGGCCCACAAGTGTCTAATGGCACTGAGATCTGGGCTCTGAGGAGGATGGGGCAATACTTTTTTGTGCATTGTAAAGCAACCATTCCCTTACAATCAGCGCAGTATGCTTTAGTTTGTTGTCGTGGATGTGGGTGAACGTTGCTGGTAAATGTAATTCTTCGACAGTTTTGGGAATGGGCTCCTTCAATATTTTTAGATAATTTATTTTAGTCAGAGCGCCTTCAATTAAACAAAACGACCTCACTCTTCCTCGTGAGACACGTGTAACACTGGCACAATTACGTTCTGGATATTGTAGCAGGTTAAACTCCTACTTATCCAGAATCGACCCTGACGTACCAAACATATGTCCGGCATGTGAAGGCACCCCGCACGACACTAACCACTTTTTCGCATGCCTCCTAAAACCGACTCATCTAACACCCCTTTCCCTCTGGACCCATCCCTGCGAAAAAGCATGTTTCATGGGCCTACCTCTAGATGAGCTAGACGAAGACGACCGCAGATATGCCCGACACTGGCGGGGCTACTATTACTGTTAACAAACAAAAGAAACAAACCTCACTCAATTTGCCGTCATTGCTCCCCAAATCATAACATGCCCGCCACCATGTTTCCCAGCACCAGCCACATTAGACGGATTGAGCGCTGTACCTTCCCTTCTCCAGACAAAACCAAATATGCTGAATTTCGACTAGTCGGTGAAAATAACGTTGCTCCAAAATTCAGTTGGATTGCTATCGTTTTCTTTAGCATAGTTCAAGCTTTTACTCACATTAATCCTTGAAAGAGGGGGACTTTTTCTAGGAATGTACGCCCTTTTTTTGTTACTGTGCAGAAAATTTCTAATAATTAGTTTGTGGGTGTACGTCCACAATTGTCGAATTTTAAGTGATTTGGCAATATTAACTGCAGACATTTTCGGGTTCTCGTTTATTAAATGTATAATTCTTCTCTTGGTCACATTTCCGTTAATTTTGAAAACTCTTCCAGTACCACTTTTTCTAAGAAAATAATGCTTTTCATTATATTTTTTCAATATATTAAATACTGACGACTTGAGTTTTTTCAAAATTTCCGCTATTTGACGCATACTTTTTCCGGAATGGTATTTCACCATCAGTTCTTTTAAATCACTCGACGTTTGCTTATTCATCTTCACTCTTAAAAACTTGCAACGTCAATGGTAAAATGTGGGAAATAAAACTAACTTTTGCAGTTTAGTTGTGAAAAAAATAGCGGAATACGCATAGTTTAATAAAATATGCTAAAAAATTAGGGGGCCCCACTTTTTGTTTGATTTTGATAAACTATGTTATTGCCGTTATTGCTTAAATAACTTACCGTTAATATTAAAACCATAATTATGCGTATTGAATAGTTAAAAATGAAAAAAAAAATCTGAATAATTTCTTTATATAAATTTGAATTTTTTAAATATTGGTGTCCCAGTTTCTTTTTGGTTCACAGTAACTGCTACGCAGCAACTTGGTTTAAGATAGTTCATCTGAATTGTGTCTGTGTAAAAGAAGAGAATAATCTTTCTTTCAAATTATATTTATGACCCAACGTATGGTATTGTATTGAATAATTGTATATAGCGTATAGTATATGGCGTCTTCAAAAGGCAAATTTTATTAGAAGCTTTTTGTTTCACCTCAATAGTAGCCGCGTAGAAATCCGCTCGCCCACAGCAATGGCCGCTGGCCTACTAGGTTTATATCCTAAAAGTTTACTATAGACTATAGACAGAAACCTCATGCGGTATTGTAGACTGCGAGGTCATTTTGTTGTTGTAACATCATACATATTCCCCATCTACGGTGAATGCTGCTGGAGTGACAGTCCTTAGCCGGATATAAAGCCTATTCCTTTTGGTAATGTAGAACCAACTGTTGTGGGAACGACTGCGAAGTCCTCTGCTTATGTTCGGTTTATGGTCGATCGACTCATATGAGTCGATGCACCTGCTTTGCGAAGGCGATGTCATCTCGACCTGAAAGAGCAAACATCTTCGTTCAGTGTGGACAAAGGAGGGCATCTATGTTTTCTGAACGAATTACTGTGAAAAAAGAAGGTTCGTTGGACCTACCGTTACCACGACAGTTAATTCTATGTTACCGGAACGACTCGGTTTTTTATCCGGATGTTACTCGAGCAGCATTCCCCGTACATGTAAACATTATAATAAGAAATTCTATGAATATTTTCTTTAAAAAAATATGCTTTTGGACTTCGAAGTGCAAAAAAAAAACATTCCCTACAACAGCCATACAAAAATAGAATTCCACAAGCAAGCATTTTTATACATTCTTGTTCCGGCATGTGAAGGCACCCCGCACGACACTAACCACCTTTTCACATGCCCCTTAAAACCCACGCATCTAACACCCCTCTCCCTCTGGACCCAACCTGTCGAAACAGCCAGTTTCCTGGATCTACCTCTAGATGAGCCTGATGAAGACGACTGATGATATACTCTGCACTGACGGGGCTTCCCTTACTGCTACTATAATAACAACTACTACAACCACAAAAACAACAGCTACACCAACAAGAACTACAACAACAACACATTCTTGTTGTCGTTTGGGATATGTTGCTTAAGTGACTGTCCTTGGCTAAATTTAAATACCGGTCGTTGCGGTAATGTAGCAACGTAAAAGAAAATGGCGGTTGCACAGCTTGTTTTCGAGCACCGAGCACCGACACAAATGGTTTTTTATGAGAAGCTTTTTCATGACAGAAATGCGTCTGGTATCGCATTTGAAAGGGAAGGATTTGCACTAAACATTTGATTG
The DNA here is from genome assembly GCF_027943255.1 of Anastrepha obliqua. Taxonomy (NCBI): domain Eukaryota; kingdom Metazoa; phylum Arthropoda; class Insecta; order Diptera; family Tephritidae; genus Anastrepha; species Anastrepha obliqua. The sequence goes on from NC_072892.1 coordinate 118,375,349, forward strand.
GTGCATACGAACTTTTTCTCTAGCAGCGTCAATTTTGTATATCTCAAATAGCTATGGTGCGGTGCACTGGACAGGGCTAGTTTGGTGGGTCGGCAGCCCTTGGTAGGAAAAAACTCGAGACATTCCCGCAACGTAGAATTGGCTGCCATGGGACTGACAAATGACAAAACACATTTACAACTACTGGACCGGACAGTATACAGACAAACACTAAACGACATTCATTGGAAGATACTTATCACCTTCCTAAACTCCCAACTTCTGAATGAACTGTTCAACTGCCACCTATTGCAGACGAAGAGCTTCAGTTGCCTCGCTTGACCTGCATAATTTGGCACAATTACGTTCTGGATATTGTAGCAGGTTATTCTCGTACTTATCCACAATCGACCCCGACATACCCAATATATGTCCAGCATGTGAAGGCACACCGCACGACACGAAACCTACTCACCAAACACCCCGCTTACTCTGGATCCAACCTGTCGAAACAACACGTTTTCTGGGTATACCATTACATGAGTTAGACGAGGACGACCGGTGACTATATCGCACTGACAACTAAGACACTAAGCGGCTATGACAACAACACGATTCGCCGCCTATTTTAGCTTGGTGATAGTTAAACAAACTACCTACACCTCCAAGCAGGTCTTTGCCTCTTTTGATCCGCGAGTGGTATTTATTTCCCACCTACCCTGCATATCTGCCGAGCGTTTCCTTATCCGTCACATTGGGACGCGACCGATGGGAGATGGGAGGGAGAGAGTTTGACGCCCTACGCTCCACAAGGAGTTAAAGGAAAACATATACAGGGTTGGCCATATTAAACTGACCCATGTGATTATTAAAAAAATATGGAAAAAGAAACATTTTTTTGTGTTTCATTGTGAAAAACATTTAATTTAGTTCAAGGAGATTCGTTTACATCACTTTTTGAATATGATATCGCGCAAGTGGTCGCCCTTAGCTCGTATAGCGTAATATGCCCGTTTTTCGGCGTTTTCCATAGTTTTGGCCAGCGTCTCGGCCGATATGGCGGCTATTTCCCGTCGGATATTGGCCTTAAGTGCGCCTAGTGTATTTGGCTTGTTGACGTAAACCTTAGATTTCAAATTACAGTAAAAAGTTATAGGGTTACTCAATGGGTCAGTTTAATATGGCCAACCCTGTATATATAACAACAACAACAACATTTGTGCTTCTGCAATTTTTTTTCGGAATCATTTTGCGGCAAATTCTGAAATAGGTTGATAGATTTTTGCTGAAAAGGTATTGCTGCATAATTTTTCATAAATTTTTGGGGAATACTTCTTACCTGTTAGTTCCTTATGGTTGTCTAAGCTCGAATAATTCGGCTATATAGATCCATAACACGGGAAAGGAGCAAAATTTGCGGAATTTAGGAGTTTACGATTTTGAAATTAAATATAGCTTTTATTCAAATATTTACACATATAATTTTAGGTTTTTCAATTATGGCAGCGTTCAACCAAATCCTGTAATAGAAAATGGGCAGCTAATCATGCGCCTTCCATCGACTACATCCTGCAACGGAAAGGATAATTACACATCAATTATACATTTCATATGTGATAAGGAAAAGAAAGTAAGATCTTTAGTGTGAAATGTTGCTTCATATGAATCCTTTGCTTATGCTTTTAATGCGTTTATCTTAGAGTGCTCAGCTGTCACTGGTTGGAGGTAATGAGTGCGTGTATGAATTCTCGTTTATAACTCCATTGGCCTGCAATACCTACCCACCTTGTACCACTATAACACATGGCAGCGAAGTGTAAGTATTGCGTGCCCTTTTAAAATGGATTTTATCTTACTTAAGCATACATATAAATATACACCAGTGCTCAACATAATAGCAGCGTGACATGTTGGAAAGCTGTTACTATTTATTTAGTTTTTATGAAATTTAATTTTTATATTTTTTTAATTGTTTTATTTAATTAATTTTTTTTTAATTAATTTTTTTTTTAATTAATTTTTTTTTTTAATTAATTTTTTTTATAATATACACTTCATTCTCGTTTTACATTACGGATACGTTCCCGACAAATTTGTGGAATAAAAAATCGTCAAAACAATATTAAAAAATTCTTTTTAGAGTTCACTTAAAAATTTATTTCATGCTTACACATTTTAAGGGGTTAGGGGTAGTCAGAGGCCCGAAAAAATGATGATTTTCAATAATTTTTGTTTGCTAGTCAATTGCTTTATTTATCATGTGTCTGACTTTACCAAATTTAAAACAAAAAAAAAATATTAATTGTAAAAGTTATAACTGTTTGTGTTGAGCCCGTTTCTCCAGAAGTCCTTTGAGGTGATCATCACAAGTCCTTGAAGATTCATATAAAATCAATCGGACACGAGAAATTAGTTTTATTAATAGAGAATCTTGTGACCGATCGAAGCTTTTTTTCAAAATTAACAATATGGCAACATCAGGAAATATTTCAGATTATCGAGAAAAAAACCGACAATTTTTTGTTTAAAAAATCAAAATTTTTGAAAAAAAATTCTTCTATCAGACACGAGTTTTTTGTTTTTCAAAAGCAGTATAAATTTTATTGAAATCTACCAAGCTGTTTTTAAGTTACAGTGATCACCAGTTCAAAAAATATAATATAGTTTTGAGAAAAACGCATTTAAAGTTTTGCTATCGAGCGCTCTTTGTTAATTGTTGAATAACTCGAAAAGTATTTGTCGTATTCAATTCAAATTTTCACATAATAATTATTTTTAGGATATTATACTTTAAGAAAATGCAAAAAAAATCCCATTTTATGAAAACTCTGACTACCCCTAACCCCTTAATCATTAAATATATTATAAGAAATAAATTATTAAACGACGAGAGTAAAATCTACCGAGTCTTAGAGACTTTTCCTGAGACTAATTTAAGCGCTTCGTACCTGCGTCGAAAAATCTCACTCTATTTGCTCTATTAAATGCAAGAAAAACTCATAAAATATTGAAAATCGTGTTAAAATAAAACAATTCGTGTAAAAAAAGTTATTTTGTTTTTCTTTTTAACTCGTGTTAAATCATATTCATGTGAAAAGACACCTTGGTGTATGTATTGTAGTTTATACTACAACAAGAATCATATATTCTAAAGTTTCAATCTCTGTGTAAAATTAAACAAAATTCAATAAATTTTATCAAAATTTCAAACTTTTCCATCAGAATATTTAGAAAATTTTCAGACGAATTTTACGCAATTGCTTAAAATAATTCATAAATTTCTTCGCATAAGTTGCAAAGGGCAGCTGAAGACCTCTGCCAGGATAAGGAAAATAAAATGTCGAGTACGCCGTTTTATAGTTCATTAAATTTTGGGGAAAAAGTGAAAGCTTGAGGTGGCTCATAAATCGTGTTGATATTTTACAAATTGTTTTTACTTGCAGTCTTGTGTTTTATTATCTATTTTCTTGATACAAAGATTTCATTTCATTATTTCATTATTGTAAAAAATTTCAAATGTTGATGAAAATTTGTTAAATTTTTTAAAATCGTGCACAAAGTATGAACCTTTCTGTTGCAATATGAGCTTTATTAAAAAAAAAAATGAATTAATTGTATAAAAAATAAATAGATAACAAAACTTTCCCATATATCGCGCTGCTATTATGGTGCATACAAGTGTATATACACAAAAATGCAAATACTCTTTATAATACATTAAAATTATGCCCTTGTATGTTGCACATAGGTTGGACATGCGACCACTGCAGGGTAAATCGTACACTTTGTCGTTGGATGCAAAAAACTATACGTTCGGCATCTGTTCGAATGCGGGTCTGCCATGCCTGGTAAATGATGGTAAGTGCGTGAAATGAATTTTCTGTATGCTATTCGCATGTACATACTTATAAGTATGTATAATGTACATATTACTTATGCCCTATAGACATCCATATCTATGTACATACAAATAGTTGCATAAGAGCGTAAGTATGGCTAATATTTAGTAATATATATGTATTTATTTTTTATTTAATATTTATTATTTTTATTTTTATTTTTTTTTTCATATTTAATATTTAATATTTGTTATCTTTATTTTTTTTTTTTAATATTTATTTTTTTTATTTTTTTAATTTAATATTTATTATTTTTATTTTTTTTTTAATTTAATATTCATTATTTTTATTATTTTTTTATTTAATATTTATTATTTTTATTTTTTTTATTTAATAATTTTGTTATTATTATTTTTTTTATTTTAATATTTATTATTTTTTTATTTTTTTATTTAATATTTATAATTTTTAATTTTTTTTATTTATTATTATATTTATTATTTTTATATTTAATATTTATTATTTTTCTTTTTTTTATTTAATATTTGGTTGGTTGGTTGGTTTAAGGGTGACCCCGCATCGCAGTGCCACATAGACCGCAAGTTGGGTCCGTTGTGTTGCCCTAGAGCTCATTATTTTAAATGATTTCCCCACCTAACCGAGATTTTTATTGTAGATTTTGGTCAAAGATATTAATTCGTTTCGAAAATTTGATGAGAGATTCGATTTTCAGGTCCGAGAGTACTGAAAGATTGTCAATTGTTGGAGAGCCTAGAAGAGCGAGTCGACTTCTGGCTAGACCCGGACAACTGCACAGCAAATGTCTGCTCGATACTTCCTCATCTTCGTCCTCGCAGTATCTGCACAAGTCGTTTTGAGGAACCCCGAGCCGACGTGCGTGAGTGCCCAAAAGGCAGTGGCCGGTGATAAGAGATGTTATATGCCTTAGTTCGTGTTTCGAAAGACTTATAAGGGTTTTTGTCTGTTTCAGATTGTAGGATGGCCAGATTTGTCTGGTCGTAACGCAAGTAGTTTCCACTCGCCACCTCCGATCAGCAATGCTGTGAAATTCTCGATCGATGAGCATTTTACATGTTGAGAGCGGAATGTGGATTGTGGGTAAGTCACTAACATATGATTGCGCAGCTCCAGCTCTTGCGAGCTCATCAGCTTTGCAGTTACCTTCGAATCCACTGTGACCCGGTATCCAGATAACTTGGACAGAATTCTGAACACTTATCTCGTTAAGAGATAAGAGACAGGATCGAACCACATCTGAGTGGGTATAAGAGGAGCTGAGTGCTCGAACGGCCGCTTGACTGTCGGTGAAAAAGCGGATATCCTCTAGTGATATTCTATTTTCTAAGAGAGTTTTCGCAGCATACCAGATAGCGCATACTTCCGCTTGGAATACGCTACAGTAGTCGGGTAATCTAAATGATAGATTGATGTGAGGGGAATTGGAAAAGATTCCAAATCCCACTTTGCCGTCTTGTTTTAAACCATCTGTATATATAGTCAGAGGGCCATCGATTTCGGTAAGATTTGTCTTCCATTCTTCCCTAGTTGGGAGTGAACAGGAGAATAGCAAGGGTGGTGATGGAAGACTTACATGATAGTCTATGTCGGAAGAGATAACAGTGTTCCTGTTCAGTATGGCCGAATGGCCAAGATACTTATTCCATTTCGATATAGCATTCATGCGTGTCGCTGCTTTCGCTGCAATCGCTTTGCCAGCCAGATCGATAGGGAACAAGTGAAGCAACGTACTTAGAGCCTTAGTAGGTGTTGTACTTAAGCATCCTGTTATCAGGAGGCAGGCTGTTCTTTGAACTCGATCAATTGTGGCTACTCTACACCGTTTTTCGAGTGCTGTCCACCATACAAACACACCGTAGAAGAGTATCGGTTTGATGATCGAGGTGTATATCCAATAAATGATCCGAGGTGAAAAACCCCAGGTTTTGCCTATAGCTTTCTTACAAGTATAAAGAGCTATGAAAGCTTTTTTACATCTGTTTTCGATGTTCAATTTCCAACTCAACTTCCTATCTAGAATAACTCCTAGATATTTAGCTGAATCAGATAGGAGTAATGATTCCCCTTTTAAGGTTATTGTTTGCAGTGGAGGAGATTGTTGTTTCCTATTGAAGAGAACAAGATCTGTCTTTGCTGGATTCGCATTTAGTCCGCATTCGGTGCACCATTTTGACAGAATATTGATTGAGCGTTGCATGAGCTCAGTGAGGGTATTCAGGTGTTTGCCTGACACGCAGAGAGCAATGTCATCTGCATAGGCTACAACCTTGCAGCCTGCTTTTTCGAGATTTCGAAGCAAACTGTTTACAGCGAGATTCCAGAGAAGGGGTGAAAGTACTCCGCCTTGAGGGGTGCCTTTGACGGCGTACATTCTCATGCGGCTTACCCCAAGCTCTGAAGTGATTATTCTATTTTGGAGCATTTGTTCGATCATCTTTCGGATGGAGTAATTGATACCCAATTTGGCAATTTCAGCCAAAAAGCGTTGGGTTCAATATTATTAAAAGCACCTTCTATGTCCATAAATGCGACAAGAGAGTACTCTTTATTGTGAAGGGAAGTTTCCACTGTTTGCACCAGTGAATGAAGTGCCGTTTCAGTCGATTTCCCTTTAGTGTAGGCATGTTGTGCCTCAGACATCAACTTAGTATCAAGTTGGGTTTTGATTTGCTCATCTAAGACTTTTTCAAAAGCCTTTAAGCAAAAAGAGGTTAGGCTAATGGGCCTGAAGTCGTTTGGTTTGCAGTGTGAAGGCTTTCCCGTTTTCAGAATGAATACTACCTTCGATTTCTTCCAAATTGTCGGAAGGTAAGAGAGATTTAAACACTTGTTAAAGATCCTTGTTAACCAAGGCAGTAGAATTTCCAGTCCTTCTTGAAGTTCTGCTGGAATGATGTTGTCAGGACCTGGTGATTTAAATTTTTTAAAGCTTAGTATTGCTGTAGAGATGCTATTAGAGCTGATTAGATCTGATCTATTCCCATAATTACTCTGAGGAGTGCTGGGAAGTGCAGGTAAGTTGGCAACACAGCCTGGAAAGTGAGATTCTAGAAGTATTCTAAGAGTGTGGTCAGTTGAAGTAGTCCAAGTTCCATCTTGAGTCATGATAAAACTGGGAGAGACTGGGTTTGATGCAAGAATCTTGCGCAGTCTGCTTACTTCTGAGGTGTTCTCTAATTCTTGAGTGTATGATCGCCAGGATGTGCGTTTTGCACTTCTGACAGCTTTCTTAAAGTCTTTGAGACATTGTCGATATTCTTCCCATTCGTTTGTTATTTTAGATTGGTTAAAGAGTTTCCGAGTTCGATTGCGAAGTTCTGAGATTTCTGGAGTCCACCAAAAAGGTTTATGCTTACCTCCTGTTTTTGTCAGGGGACAAGATTGTCGTGCTGCGCTTTGACACGTCTTCGTTATCATGTTGACAGCGTTTTCGATATCGTTTTTGTTTGCCATTTCAAACTGCCTGATATCAGGAAGTCCATTGGCAAGATGTTCTCTATATTTGATCCAATTCATACGTTTTTTGTTAAGGTACTTCATGGGTTTTGCCGTTTCGGCTTTTAAAGTGAATGTTATATATTGGTGGTCGGAAAAAGAGTGTTGTTTATCAACGCTCCAGTCCTGCACCAGTTGTGTACATGATTCGCTAGCAAGAGTAATATCGAGTACCTCTCTTCTAGACGAGTTAAGAAACGTAGGGACATCACCTCTATTACATATATCAAGCTTATTCGCTAGAATATAATCAAAGAGTTGCTCACCTCGTGTGTTGCTGTTTGTACTGCCCCAAACAGTATTATGTGCATTAGCGTCTGCTCCCATAATTATGCGTTTCTGGATCAGATGCGCCGTATTGACGAGCCTCCTCACTGCTTCAGGAGGAGGCGCCTCCGCTGCGTCGTAAGGCATGTAAGCCGACACAATCCAAATTGGGCCGTGGACTGCTTCAACCTCTATGGCAGTGGTGTCAGCATTGCTAAAGGGAAGAAGAAAAGCATTAATATGTTTTCGAATGAGAATACAAGAGCCCGATCTAACGTTAGCCTCACCTTGAAACAAGGTGTAGTGCCTATCTTTCAGGCCGCATATTTTGTTGTTTGATATCCAAGGTTCTTGGATGAGAATGATGTCTTCTCTGAGGTCAGAGAGACGAAGAATGAGGGCTGCCGAGGCAGCCTTAGAGTGGTGCAGATTAATCTGCAGCACTTTTAGACGGACATTCAATGACTGTGGTGTTCGCGTCATCACCGCTATCTAAAAGACTATCCTCGTCCTCGAGTTGAATGTTGAATAAGTTTCCCACTAGTTCGCTGTTTGATTCCGAGTCGGACTCAATCGTCGAAGCTTGTGAGAGAGGCTTATCGACATCCATCTCGGGGGCCGCCGTACTCTCTTCGCTGGGTGCGAGGAGGTTTTTCGGCTGATAGGTCCAGATGGTAGCTGTAGTGAACCCGAATGCCACAATCCCCTTGCGGTCGTCCAGTGCTTTAACGCTTTCCTGGTCCAGGAGCAGCGTGACATGTCTGGAGTTTCCTGAAGGCTCTTCCACCTTAACTACCCTCCAGTTTTCGGTGGGTAGGTTCGGATTTCCGATCTTCAGTAGCTCCAGGATGGTTTCCGGATCGGATGGCTCTACAGGTATTCTTGCTCTGCCGCGAGGTTTGTTGGGAATTTCGCTCTTCTTGATTAGTTGGAGATTCGCTCCCGGCCATACCTCGCCGAGTCGGTCGAGGGCCTTGCCGTACAGGCTGACAGAGCGTTGATCTGAGCAAGCGATCAACTTGACCCTTGCTTGGAACCAACCCGCGTCAGAGCAGAAAGGAGGGGGTCCTGGGTTCTGCTTCAGAACGTCCAGGTAGCCCAACTGAAGTTTTCTCTCCACAATCTTCCAGTTTGATGGAGAGATGAAACCGTCAGGGTGGCTCTTATCCACCACCCCCATGACCAGACTATCTCTGGCAACTTCGCAGAACTTGCGTAATTTGACCTCAGAGGAAGCTTTATGCTTCTTGGGGTCGTTGGAGCTATGAGGATCCTCTGAAGACCGCTGCCGCTTAGCTGCACTCGGTTTATCTCTGGACGCCTCATAATTCCGAAGGAACTCCCGGGCCCAATCGAGAGTTGACTTTTGCTGGTCGGACAGCTCCTCCTCAGGGGTTTTGCCGAACTTTTCCATAAGGAAAGTGGCGCGTCTTCGATCTCTGTATCGACGGAGATGAGGAGGGATGGGTTTTCTGGAGACTTCTGTCCGACTTGTTTTCCCAGTTTCTGGCAAAACAGATTTGGTGATCACTTGGTTTTCCGCAACCGAGTCGGTTTTGGAGGAAGTAGAAGCCTCAAGGGAATGCGGTGGTGTCTCTGTGACGGTTTTGCTCTTAGCGAGCACTTTCGCCACCGAAGGGGTGGTTTTTGACCCCGCCATAAGTTTGGTGGAGCCAAGGGGTCTTCCGCGTCGGGAAGGAGTTTGTTGTGTTGTTTGTTTTTTGTTTGTTGATTTGTTCATAATTTTGCGGTGCGGTCACTCAGCCGACGTGTCAGCAGTCGTAACCTGGGATTTAGATAGGGAAATAATGGGGTCCGCCACGCCAGAGCCCTATGCCGTGGTAAGTCGAGTTGAAACTGGGGTGCGACAGGTGCCCCAGAGTCCGCATACTAGCGACTTAGCTCACCCTAAGCCATGCATCCCTCGGCGTGTGCTGTTCCACCTTGGATTGGTAGCCTTTGATATAAGGGAGTGGCCTTCTCCCCGTGAGTCCATGTTTATTCCATTCGTATTAGCAGAGACATGACCTACTAATACGAGTGGCTTCTCGCCATCCACCGAAGTGGATATGGGTCACTGCCAGCAATTATGGCAGTTACGGCACGCGTGCAGTAACCCTGCACTACATGTTGTTCCCCCTACCATAGTTGTTGGTTGACGAGAACTAGGCTGGTTCGCGAGTAGGCTTTTACCAAGGCTATGACCTACTTAACCACAGAAGATAACTGTGGCGTACCCTATCCACCACCTGGGACGCGCCGCAATAGGTGCCCAACCAAAGGGATTTAATATTTAATATTTATTATTTTTATTTTTTTTATTTAATATTATTTATGTATTATTTTTTTTTTATTTAATATTTTATATTTATTATTTTATTTAATAATTTTGTTGTTTTTATTTTTTAATTTAATATTTATAATTTTTAATTTTGTTTATTTAATATTTAATATTTATTATTTTTATTTTTTTATATTTAATATTTATTTATTTATTTTTTTTATTTAATATTTAAAATTTATTATTTTTATTTATATTATTTTTTATTTAATATTTAATATTTTATATTTATTATTTTAATTTTTTTTTTATTTAATAGTTTTGTTATTTTTTTTATTTAATATTTAATATTTATACAATAATTTTTAATTTTTTTTTATTTAATATTTAATATTTATTATTTTTATTTTTTTATATTTAATATTTATTATTATTATTTATTTTTTAATTTAATATTTGTTATTATTATTTTTTTAAATTTAATATTTAATATTTATTATTTTTATTTGTTTTTTAATTTAATATTTATTATTTTTTTATTTTTTTAATTTTTTTATTTAATATTTATTATTATTATTTTTATTTTATTTAAAAACTGAGGCTTAAGCATTTCAGACAAAGTTATTTGCAATTCAGCGAGGCAGTTTTGAATATACCGACCATATATATTTTTTTTTATTTATTTGTTTACGAATATGATTACAGTAATCTTGCAGACTAGACACATATATTTACTTATACTTATTCCAAGTCTTGAAGTACAAAATTCTTACAGACTAGCATTAATCTAAATGTAGATCAATCTTAAAATTAGGACAAATATAGAAAATACCTCAACTAAGATGAAATACTAGTGATGTGGCGCAAACAAAAACATACGTAAATATTTAGCTAAAGTCGGTATTGATTGCGTGAAATCAAAATCTATAGCATTGAAGACTAAATTTGGTTCAGCACAAGTTCTTGATACGGGAACGTTGACACCATAACTACTTCTAGAAAAAGATATTTTAAAGAACTCTGAATGTCGAACAATTCTAAAAGGAATATTAAAAGCGATCTTTTCTGAAAGAGAAGGACAGTCAATAGAGCCGGTTATGCTGTTAATGGCAAATTAGTACGCTGTCCTCAAGTGAAGGGAGGCCAATTGGTTGGCAATGAAAACATCGATATGAATTAGTAAGAAGGTAGTGGTAGTGAAACATTTTTGAACTCTCTGGTCATGGCTATTACATGTCAACTTCGAATCAAATACAATACCAAGGCTCTTCATTTGGTTCACACATAGTAAGAGAGAGTTAGCGATACTATGTATATGAAATATGCAAAGTGTTGGTATGCCTACTAAATATAGCATTTTTCAATAGATGCGCTTCAACTTTTTTCCGATAGGGAGGGCGAACGACGCAATATTTTTTATTTTTCGCTTGTCATTTGTAAACTTCATTAGCATACATTTCATCATTGAACGCTACACACTTGAGCAACGATTGCAAATCGTGCAAATTTTTTATGAAAATAATCGTGCAAATTTTTTATGAAAATTTATAAATTTTCCAAAAAATCATCTTCAGTGATGAAGCTCACTTTTGGCTCAATGGCTTTGTCAACAAGTAAAATATGCGTTACTGGGCAGAAAGCAATCCACACGTGATTCATGAGGCACCGTTGCATCCCGAAAAAATCACTGTTTGGTGCGGTTTACATGCCGGCGGCGTAATTGGCCCATATTTTTTCGTTGACGAGAACGATCGCCACGTTACTATGAATGGAAATCGATACCGCGACATGATAAACGATTATTTTTGGCCGCAATTGAATGGTATGGACTAAGACGACATGTGGTTTCAACAGGACGGGGCCACAAGCCACACAGCACACGCTACAATTGATTTGTTGAAGAGTAAGTTCGATGACCGCATTATTTCCAGAAATGGGCCGGTCGAATGGCCGCCGCGCTCGTGTGATTTGACGCCTCTAGACTATTTTCTTTGGGGTTATGTGAAGTCATTGGTCTACAGTAACAAGCCGGCGATGATTTGTGAGCTCAGAGCCAATATTGAACGCGAAATTGCTGGAATTTCGGCCGATTTATGCAAAAGAGTGGTCGAAAATTGGGTTCAACGATAGGACTTCGTAAAACGTGCACTCGGTGGTCATGCAAAAGAAATCGAATTTCATACTTGTATATGTTCAAACTCGATAATAAAAAAAAAATTAGTTAAAAAAGTCAAACCGTTTGTGTTTTATTCAAAAAACAAGTTGAAGCGCTCTTACTGAAAAACGCTTTATAAGTTAAATGAAAGCAATCATAGCTATTAAGCGTCAACTGATTTTTACGGCACCATTTACTGAGTCGCGTAAACCTGTGATTTTTGCAAATATTTTAAGATCATCAGCGTAAAGTAAGAAATTAGCAAATTTGAAGCATGAACTAATATCATTGATGAAAAGAAAAAAGACTCTTAAATCGAGTTTTTTTCAGTTTTTTAATAAAAAAAATACGAAATAATTGAAATAATAATATGATTCTCGTGCGAGCGATTTCAGACGATTCGGTTGAATAGTTTTTTTGACAACACCAGGCCGAAAAATGTCGTTTCGAGATAAATGAGTTTAAAGTTTGAGGTACTGGAGCGCGCGGACCGCCCTCTACCTAGTTAATGGACTGTAGAAGCTATAATATTGGGAATTTCGGCATGAACGATTCCCAGAATATTCTTAAGATACTATACTTTCGAAATATCGAAAAAACAAAAAATTGGTTTTTCAAAATTTCTAGACCACCGGGTCCCCTTAATAGACGCAGCTGCGTTAAAATAAAATTTTAAATAAAATAACGTTGGAAAATTTGTATATAAGTATAAACAATATTGTTTCAATTCGGCTTATAAAAAATTGGCAAATCTTTTCAAGTTGGTGAAATCCGATATTTGAGTATTATTAGCGCAAATAAATTGGTCAGACGACTTTATAAGTTTAAGTTTCATACGTCTTCATATGTCTTAGAAGGTGCCATATGTCCATATGGCGTAAAGAGGTTACAAAAAAAAAATAGTCACCATTTGCCTTGAAACGATTAGGCCATGCAGCTCTTGCAGAGCGCAGGGTTTCCATGGATATTGGCGTCGCTGATCGAACCACAGATTGTTTAAGACTCTCCAAATCTCTGTGAGGCCTTCGACAGGCCATGTTCTCCAATTCTGACCACAAACTGTAGTCCAACGGATTCAGATCTGGAGTTCTAGACGGCCAATCTTCTGCTGCTATGAAGACAGGAATGTCGTTTTTTAGCCACTGCTAGCTGGTTTTCGCCTTATGAGCTGGAGCGGAATCTTCCTGCAAGATCCAACGCTCTCCATTGAAGAGAGTACTGTTCAACTGTTTCACCACGTCTTCTAAGATATCCTCCTGGTACACTTTTGCCTGGTGTTAACCCCTTTTTCGCAGAAATGAAGAGATGTAATGCCTTTACGAGACACTCCCCACCAAACCATTACGAAGGCTGGATGGTGGCTACGCTGAACCCTTGGAACAACATTTTTTGTGTGTTTAGAATTTTTAGCATAGATTTTGTCATTTTGCTTATTAAAAACTTCCTCAATAGTGAACATTTTCTCATCTGTGAAAATAATATTCTCTGTCGAGTATAATTTTCATCAAACGTGTTGTCAAAAGATAATCAGTTCAGCGACGGAAGGTTTCATGAGGAGATCATCTCTGATTAGTCTTGACATGGATCTGGTCGATACATTAATTTCCCTGGACATGATTTTCTGCTTTCTAAGAGGATTTCTGCGAATTCTTTCTCTAGCAGCTTTGATGGCTGCATTGGTTCGAATCACGCGAGAACGACCACCTCTTTTTCTGTCTGTCACTTCAGCCGTTTGGGAAAAACGATTGAACGTGCGATAATTGCGAATTTCCAGGTCTTCAAAGAAATAATAGTCAAGTAGGGCATTCACGGAGGAAGTGTTGTATCGACTCAATTTCTTCTTCATCTTGCAAAAAGTAAAAGTTATAAATAATAATGGCCTTCTTTTGTCGAGTGGTTTCAAATTCAGCAGCGCTAAACGTGCAATATACGAAGGCATAGGATTCGAGAAACAGAATGAACGTAAGGCAAATTTTGGAAACACCTTCTGCACGCACTCTATCTCTCAATATGGAACTGGTGGAAACGGCGCCAGAATGTTGCAGCATATGCCAGATGCGAGCGAAAGCAAAGAGGTATAAAGTAGTTCTATTACCATTCAGTGCTATTACGTCGTACAAAACAGAGCATAGCGTATGCCTTTGAAACGACAAAATTAATATGATTGATGAATGAAAATTTAATATCAAAAATAACGCCAATATCCTTAAATTCTTAAATGGATTGCAAGATCGCTCCAGAGAAGCTGTACTGTTTTTTAGGCAGGATTGTCTTTATTGAATATTTTTCTTCCGAAAATGTCACATTTCTCCACTCATTTGTCCGCGAAATGAGCTGGTTAAGCATCTATGGAGATGCGGTTATGTCATTAAAAGTAATGGTTCTGCTACAAAATATTTTTATACATAATAAAATTAGTCCAATATGTTTTGTCGCACTGAATATTGAATTCTGAATATAATGTTATAATAAATTCTACAACTGTGTATGTTTTCTTAAAATAACTATTCCTTTTTTACTTTTAAATAATTTTATTATATTTAGAATAATATTTTTTAGTGTAAGCGATGTAGTCCGACACTGTATGCAATATTTTTTTGGCTTCCTGTGAAAATTGTTTTGGTGCGTGACTACGATTCCGTAGTGCTTTGGTTCGAAACTCGCTATGGGCACGAAACACCAAAATGATAGGAAAAATGTTTTCTCTACTAGCGTTTGCCACTCGACAGCCAATGCAAACCTCCGAGTGTATTTCTGCCTTAAAAGCGCTACTCATAAGAAATCATAAGCCGTTCGGAGGTGGCTTGAAACTGTTGGTCACTTAAGACACATACTACAAATAAGAGGAGGAGCTCGGCCAAACAACCAAAAAAGGATGTAAACGTTAATTATATATTTATATAATTCCGCCAAGGTGGTGCAAAATTAGTCATCCATTTTTTTTAATAGTTTTTTAACTAAATTTTTAATAATTAATTTTAACTAAATTAAACAAAATGAGTTTAATTAATGGAAATATTTATTTTGACGTTTACGCGCTTTATTGCTTGTATGTTTGAATACCGCTGCTGTCTAGTTCTTAAGTGTCAAATATGATTGACGTACGTCGATATTTGCAAAAATTATAAATCTTCCGATAGGGTAATTCATTTCGCGCCACATTATAGGTACTACTTCCTTCACGAAATTCCACTTCTTCCTCTTCCTATCTTTCAAAAGCTCTCCAGTAAACCATCACCTTCGCTCTCAGAATGATCCAAAATGATTTAATAAATGACGTCATTATTTGAATCTCTTAAATCACTTCATGTATCCATCAGCTCTGCCACTAAAGCGTTTAAAACTGCGTCGGTTCCTTCCATTTCAATTGACTTTTAAGTTTTGATTATTTTCACTTTCTTTATTATTTTATTTTTTCTTGTACAGCCAGCTCTCAGTTGCGTTTGTCACTGGACAAGATTTTGTCAGCAAAATTTCTTCTTACTAAATCTTGTAACTTCTGATACAAGAGAGTCACAGGTACTCTCTGGCTTCCGCTCTCATTTTCGATAACGGAATGATTTTCGGACAAAATCTGATTACTTCTGACTGTTTCTCACTATTTATTGTAGATAACTAATATAACTAAATAATATAAATATTAAGTCAGCTTCAATTTTATCATCTGCTATATTATCAATCCATATGTGCCGACACTTATTCACAATAGCTATGTATGTAGTTGGATGTTGGATTGTTTATTATATATTACATATTTTCTTTTTTTTTTGTTTTTGATAAACCACCGCAATCGCCTTTCTGTCCACTTCTGGCCATCAATTATATTTTAATAGCTACTTAAGTTCACTGAAGTAGAAAAACAAGCCAGTCTCACTTTAAAATATGCAACCTTTCAGGCCTTGATAGAGATAAAAAGGAAAATAGAGCACACACTTAGGTATATGTATATTTGATACATATTCGGTTACAGCGAATGGCATGGAATGGCTGATTTTTATGGCTTTTCGGTTGAGTGGCGAGAAGTAGCACAAATCATGACACCCCATTTAGGGCCAAGCTGAGGTTTGAGTTTCATACTTACATGGGAATGTGTGTAGTTGTCTACATACATGCAAACATACATCCATACGTGCATAGATAAATACGGATGTATGTAAAGTTGTATGCAGCTCAGGGCAGTTATCGCCTACAGCTGCCAATTTATTGCCAATATTCACATTGGTTGTATGCTATTAACTTAATTTCAAGCAGTGTTGTGTGTTGAATTTAAATTTCGCCATCTAACTGAAGCAAAAAATGTATGTGTATGTATGTGTGTCTATATGTACATAAAGAAAAAAAAAACAAATAGCTGGACATAGGAGTGACTATTGCTAACGAATAACTGTAATGGCGGAATGTTAGGTTAGAATCGACAATTAGTGTGGGAAAATGCGTTTAAATTAATCCGCTTTCAATTTCGCTGTGCACTGCAGATATTTCCACCCGTAAGCATATGTATGTATGAGTGTATGGATACATATGGATATTTGCTGGCGTATTTTCGCTGTAATACTCACACGTACCGGTGGACACATTGGCACCTCCCTATCTATGCTGATGGGCGCCATATAGAATGCCATATAATTGATTGTGATATAATTGTAGATAAATACAGTGAGTGCCAACGAAAATCACACAACTATTTTTTGTGATGTGAATTTATTATAAAAATATGTGTAGTCAATACAAAGGCAGATAATATAGATTACAAGGTTTGGCATCCGGAGCAAAATTGTAAGAGTAACTTCGGTCGTCACGTCACAGGGTACTCAGTACTTGTACCTGCTCATTTCAGGCATATTCTTACGCTCGCCCAATCAGTCGTTTAGACGGCAACGAAGTAACATGAGCCTTGACTGCTTTGATTTTTTCTTATATCACCAACACACTCCCAGTTTTGTCGTAAACGAACCGCCGTCACATCTGTTGGATCAGCAAATTAGCAGATTCCTTGATATTCGCCGAGAGCCGGTTAATGTTCTGATGTTGGCCACACCTTCTGAGTTCTTTTCATCGTGTAGTGTAGCTACCTACTATTAGCAGTTTAGGTGTTATGACGTTTTTCGCTGTGAATTTTCCTGTTCGAAATTAATTTCGTAATTTCTATTTCTACCAAAGCTGAGTACCCAAAAATATTTAAAAAACTGGTAAATTTTTTCGAAATTTCGATGTTGCCTCGTTGATTTTGAAGTTCCAGACTAATCGAAAACCAAAAATTACCATTTGCGGAATACATATTTTTTTATAGGATTTGATAACTAAATTTTGTGAACCAACTTTTTCTGTTAAATTTTAAATCAACTCAAGTTCAATATTTTCGAACCGTCCAGAAATTACGCTTCTCTTGGAAAAACAATCCGTGCAACGATGAAGTAAAATAACTTTAGTAATTTTTATGTTTCGAACTTAAAATTTGGGTTCATATTTTTTTATAAGTGGTAACTTTACTTAGTAAATATTGCAAAGGATGCAACAAATATGACCTTATGATTTTGAGCGATACTCACTGCATGTGTTTGTACTATGTGCAGGGTGGTCCATCTAGCATTTGAAATTTAATTTATAAAATAAATACTTTTTAATTAATTATACTTGTTTCAAATAGTAAAACTTAGCAATAAACATAGCCAAAATTTCATTCAAATAACTGCCATACCTGGTTTTATAGTAATGTATTATGTTAATCCAATTTTTCAGTACAGTTTCGCCAATTTCGGCATTTATGTTCAACGGAAACCGCCTTATTTCGTAAATGTCTTAGGTGGGTAGGTAGGTGAAATGGTTGAAGTGCCAGTCTGGCACTCCTCAACTATTACTGAAGCGCAGTTTTGATACTATTATGAAACCTTCAACACGCAGATATCTACAGCCGGCCAGACCTGTTGATGTAATGGAGAAGATTGATGGGATTTAGGTTGACGTACTGTCCCAGATTGCCGAAGAAAGCAGCATCCAGTGAACTTAATCGTTCAGTTGCCAAACTCAGACATTTACAAAGAAAAAACAGTCTCCTTCTCTGAAAGGTCTCCACATCTACTGCAATGATGGTTAAATGGTAAACCTAACTTTTCCGCGTGTGTGTTAATTGTCCCATGACCGGTAAACACAGCTTTGAGTTTGGAAATTGAATGGCGTGGAGTCCCAAGGACTTTCTGAGTCCGCTGTATATTGTACTGGGGCCAAAGGGTTTTCGAAATAGCACATGAAGAAATGGAGCTCCAACTTTTTTGTGCATTCCTGAGAAATAAGTTGAGCAATTTTCCTTTAACAACAGTCAGAGGGATGTCGATCACCGGGTAGGAGGTCTCTGAGACCAATTCAGACCCCTTTCTTCTCTATGTTTCTATATCCTGGAACCCAAATGTCTGGCTATAAGCTAAATTTCTGACTCATTACGTATGTTATTTTAACAGCCACCTCTACTGTGTTCATATCCCTGCTGGCTACCGTGAAAGTGGCATGTTTTGTACTAGTCTGTGTTTGTTCTACAGCAATTGATATCGAGGCTGTACTCTGACTTTTTTAAGTTTTTTTTTTACTTTCAACACCTAGCCATCTCAGGATAAGCACAGTGAATACGAATTTACTATACCATCCGGTGCAACATTAACAACTTTAAACCTATTTTGCGAATGGGTTTAAGGTTCGTGATATATTATCCTTGGTGTGTCTAAAAACAAAAAAAGTACACGTCACTGCCGCACTGTGAATATGTGTGTGTGTTCTTTCTTGTTCAAGGTCGATGAAACGGTGTTTGATGACATTTTTTCTCATATTTTTCAAAACTTTCTCAGTTTTGTCAATAATAAAATATTATCATCAAGGCAAATCTACAAAGTAGTAGCAGCAGAGCGGCGCATTCCATTCGCCACTTCTTTGCTCTCTGTCTCTGGGCTCCGCTCACTTGACGAAAAATTTGCATTTGTAAGCAACAACGCAGTTATTGAGCAAGACTCGCCGCTAGCGAGTATAGTTATATCTCATAAAACTGGTATAACTCACTATTTTCAATGCTGTCAACTCGACGCTTTGTTTATCACTATCTCTAAAAATATCATATACTCGTATGTGTGTTTGTATGTGCATAAATACATATGTATGTATGCATGCACAGGTAGCTTGCGGCTTGTAATTTGTACATCGTCCTTGTTTTTACCAGTTTTCGTATTGCCTGCATATATGTACATCGCTAAATTTTCCTTCTCAATATCCTATTCATAGTCATATTTCTGTCGTATTGCAGTATTTTTCCCGCCTACGGCTTTTGTCATAAATACCGACTCCGCTATTGGATGCGTCGGTGGTTCTTGTTATAGTTATTGTATTCTGTTAATTGCCAATTCGGGGCACGTTCTAACAAATTCACATTTTCCACGCGTTTGATGGAAGATACATTCAATGAGCGCAAATGAATGCAATCATTATTACAAATTAATGTATACTATGTGTGTGTGCATTAGGGTGGCATACATTTTGTCGAAAAATGTGTTTTTTTCTCTTCAACCACAATATTAAACAATATAAATTATTTTATATAAATATAATAATTGTAATATACAAGGTGGCGCAAAATTAATCGCCCTATCGGAAGATTTATAATTTTTGCAAATATCGTCGTACGTCAGTCATCTTTTACACTTTTGAACCAGACAGGTGCGGTATACAAACAGACAAGCAATGAAGCGCGGAAAGATCAAAATAAAGATATTCATCACTCAAATAATATTTAATAAAAAAAGTTCGTGTAGCGCAGTACACATAACAGAAGTGAAACTTTCAAGGCAGACAAAGAAAGAGGGAGAGACCCGAGAGAGAATGATAGAGAGAGAGAGAAAGAATATATATCTAAATAAATTCACAAAATTTGCAGAGAATACAAATAGACAAAATTTATAAAAAACGGAGAAGGGTCAACCGGTGTAGGTAAACGCCGGGCACAAACCGTGGCAACAACGCGCACTACTCCGAGCGTTTATCATCCGCACAAACGCAGCCATTCCAGGACCGCAGCAACGGTACAAATTACGGCAAGGCAATACCATTAAATCCGACGCCGGAATGGATAGCAGTTTACAGTACGCATAAGCACTAGCCGGGAAACGGAAATAAGCGCCAAAAAGTAGGCACCAAAAAACGGCAAAACAATTGGGGCCAAAAAATGCCTCAAACAGTAAACATCAAGGAAATATAACGCCAAAAAGTAGGCACCAAAATTATATTTCCTACAGGTTTGCACCAACAAACAAGCGCCAAAAGTAGGTAGTGTTATTTCTCACTAGAAATTTGCAACCACAAGGAAAAACTCAGGAAAAATAGCCTAAAGTGTATCTAAGATATACATAAGGTATAGCTCTCTCTCTCCTTTTCCTCTACGTTATATCTTTTTTCTCTCTCGCGGAACGCCCTAAACCTTGCATGGCCTTGAAATTGGACTATCCATTCTCGCTTGTCCATCGATGCCTAAGAAGTTGCACTTAAAAAATTATTCCAAAACAAAATTTATTAATTTTTCGCCAACTTGTATACTTAATTATTATTATGTAGGAATTATTTGTATTTATATAATAATAATAAAATATATTAATTACTTTGTTAGTCATCGCCAAAAAAAAATCGAAAAACGTTGAGAACTTTTTCCTGCTTTATACACGCGCGAAAAGTGTTTTTAAATTTCCATCTTTTTAATTCCAAATTTTTGAATGCTTTTAAGAGCATTTCTCATGATTTGTTTATTTTTTTTACAATTTTAAGACCGTACTCCCTTAAAACTTTCCCCGCTAGTGTACCGTTTTCGATACACGCTATACTGCATTTGAACGCCGAGCTGAATTTTTGAATTTAAAATACTTTGGTTTAAAATTTAATATCTGATAATATTTAAAGTGAAACAAATTTAATTGTTTATTATTATTTTGCGTATATTGTCGTTCTAATATTTATAATTATGAAGGTAATACATATTTTCTTAAAACCAGGAAAAAATAGGTATTTATAAAAAGGTATTAAAGCAGTTACCGTGTATCGAAATTGGTACACGCGGCCTTGAAACGACACATCCTCATAAACAGCGCGGCAGGTAACGTGTTAACCGAGCATTACCATGAAAAAGTTCGACCAATCACGTCAATGCATTGACTCTCAATCCAAAGGACGGATTTGGCGGAAGTGAAACAAAACATTCTTCGTACTCAATTGCGGACTCTGGCTTGTTACTGGTTGTTGCTGCGCCATTATTACGGCTTGTTCTTGCAGAGTAAAAGTCGTTGCTGTTGTTGTAACATTTCTTCCAACTGAGCTACTTTTAACTTGAATGACTCTGTATCCTTCATTTTTAACGACGTTTCATTTCTGGAAAGTACATAAAATTTGTGTTTTTGTCATTTTCATCAAATTTTATCTTTTGAATATTGCAATCCCTGTTTTGTCTTTTAACCGTTTTTGTATTGGTCTCTCGCTTTTCGGTTTTTTATTAATTTTTAAGGTTCTCAAGTTATTTTGATTTTGTATTTAATTAGTTATCTCTCAAATTGATTTGGTTTGCTCTTTCTCTTTTCTCTTAATCATAATTTAAGATTTTTAAGAGTTGTGCTATTAAACGGCTCTGAGCGAATTCAATAGAATAAGCTGATAGGCTGACGTCACTTGGGATGTGTTTAACAAATGCGAGCGTGTGATTGTATGTGAAATGATATACAACACAGTTTTAGCTCATGTTGCTTCGTTGCTACCTGAAAAACAATTGATTGGGCGAGTGTGTGTATACATGCGAAATGATCGTGCAGATTTTGGCTGCCGAATCTTCCAAGTGACGTGGTAGCCAAAGTCCCTGCATAATTTTATTTTACACCATAGCTAAATGGCAAATCAGTTATTCTCTTTTTATACTCGCGTATTTGTAACCAAAGCTTATATAGTTTTGTTTATATAAGGGTTGTATGTATGTATCTAATAGCATAAAGGAATTGAGATGGATATATATGGTACATATGTATCTTTACATATTATGTATTATTTATAGAAACATGCTGAGTGTGACGAACGACGACTTTCCGTCCGTCCGTGCGCTTTTTAACTCGATCGAAAATTAATATAATATATTTCAATGACTTTTGGGACGCTTACTTTCTTTTATTTGGAAATCGGGTAATAACGACCCCCATCTTCCATCTCCCATCTCCAATATAAAGGTAATTTTCACAAAAGAAACAAAACTTGATATCTACTATAAATAAAGCGAAATTACTCATATTTGGCACAAGTGCTGAATCCCAAAAAATCTTGCCCAATTTTTATATCGGGTGTTTTTTAAGAGCTTGAGAAATTAAAATGATAATACAAAACAGAAATAGTGTTGGGATGAATTTCTTTTTGATTATAATTTGGTAGATAATTTCGCTCCTTTGGCGAACGAATCAAGACCATCCAGACCTTCGGAGAAATAGATCCTTTACCTGATACCAGGCTCTGACGAAACCACCAAGAGCAGTGCCAAGACCTGAAATCATCAAGGTAATGGGAAAACAGGAATATGTTTAAAGCATATTAATGCCTTTGAGCCATAGCAGACAGTCGTATGGAAGGTGGATCGAACAAACCAGCTATCAGAGCCTACATGTTATAAATATGTATGCAGATAATTTCATGGCATTTTTTTTACATGATATCCGACATACATATGTCCGCCGCGACTATTAGTTACATGGTCTATTCGATCAGGTAAATTTTTGACTACTTTTTAAATAAATCTGGTCGTATGGGGTCAATGGTGGGTTGAATATTGCAATAAATCGATTGTTAAGCTCGCAAGCGTAGGGCAAGTTGCGCCGTCTTATTGTAACCAAATGTCGTCGATGTTTAGCTGATTAAGTCTTGGAAGCAAAAATTTAGTCAGCTTGGCTCGATAGCGCGCTCCATTTACAGTAACCGCAGCCCCTTTCTCATTTCGAAAGAAATAAGCCCCATTATGATATATGAACTTCGCGAACAAATTTTTTGTTTTCAAAGTAAATTTGCACAATTTGGAAGCGATGTTCCAGCGTTGAACGACTCATGTTGACTTGCCAAACCTTATTGAGCAGAAATGTCAACACAGTTTGCCATTCTCAGCTGGCAAACATAAGTTATCGATAGTTCTCATGCAGCTAAAAAAACATCCGATACATATGTTAAGACAAATTTCCGTCCATTCGTCCAAAATTAAATTTTAGTAAACTGCGCGCGGATGTAAAAAACCGTCGCACCCTAAATTACATATTTCCATGAGTACTTAGTACGCACATCTGTGGGGCGACAGTTAAATTTATTGCAGCGATGTCGCATGACAACACATAAATCTCCTCAATCCGCATTGATTCTGATCTTACACAAATATGTATACATCAATACATATGTACGTATGTAAATATGTATATGTGTTCCCTATATGTTCTAAATTTTTTCTAATACGGAAATTCTGGTATTTCCGGGAGCTACAGTTTTCTGCCGCCTCCGAATGGCAAATGGTTTTTTATGAGGAGGTTTTTCATGGCAGAAATACACTCGGAAATTTGCCATTGCCTGCCGTACAAGGAATGCCAAGGGAAGCTGGAAATTCTCGCAATTTCGAGAATCACACGGTCATTAAATATGTAAAAAAAGGAGAATTTTCGACGAAATGCCATCGGTTCTTAAGGATTCTTCATTTTCATGTACGATGATAAAAATTAGGTTTCTCAAATCGGCCGTCACCTGGTACGCTTAGTGAGTGGTTCAAGACAATGTACAGAGAGTCGAAAAATCAGTATTGGCCGATGGACGAGTTAAACTATGGACGATAGCAGAAATACTAAAGATTAGACAAATTTACACATGCAAAAAAAGAAAGAATTTTCGTTGGGTGCCACGAATGCTCAAACCACTCGACAAGCACGATAAACGATTGGACAGCTGTGAGTATTTTTTGAGTTGGATTGACAGAAAGGCCACCAAAGAAATTTAAAGTGGAACAGTCCGCGCCGAAGAGCATGGCTATCATTTCTGGGATAGCGAACAAATTTAAAGGTTCTCGGCATCAATATCGAATACGTACTTTCTAATGTCTCGGATATGCGTGAAAGAGTGAGCGAATTGGGTTCAATTTGATGGAAAATTACTTTGTTATCAAAATTACTTTTCTTCTTTAAATTTGCTGCGAAAAAATTAAAAACTAATTGGAAAAATGCATCAACCGAGGAGATAAAGAAAAATCTATTCCATTTTTTTTATACATATGTACACACATATACCTATATTTGTATATCAATCAGTTGTATACAAACGTTTAACAATTTTCATTTTCAATTCCTTTTCCAACTCTTTACTCTATCTGAAATTGGCTGTCACTGGTGGTGCTACTGAGGCGTATGAACAAGCAATACATTGTCAATTTCCATGCAATCAATCGCATTTGTCAATTGGCCTCGTTCGTTACGTTCGATTTGTTCTACTGACTTTGCAGAAAAATAAGAATGTATTTTTATTTCATATCCTGTTGAATTGCACTATGTGTAGTCTATTAGTGTGTGTGTGTGTTTGTGCATGTACTGGTACATACGTATATCCCCATTTCATTTGCAAAAACCACTTCCCAGCGAAATTATGTACAATTTGAATAGAATTTGCATGTATTCTTGTAATTGGTTTGGTTTTGCATTTACACGAGCTTATGGAACTGCATCAATTGGCATTTTGGCTTCTACCGAGATTTCATTCATGTCAAATTTCTTTGGCAATTAAGCTGTGTGCTATAGCAACGCTGCAATTAAATTAACATACATACATACATGTCACATATTTGCTTGTTTTATATTATATAAGGGGTGTTTTTTTGGTACCGGTGACATATTATTTGGGGAAAAAGAAACCCATTACTTTTGTGCAAAAGATTTAAAACTGTTTTATGGTCGATCTTTAGCTCGTGGGCGATGCTAAGACTATTAACATGCCATTTGATCGACATTTATGACATTATCAACATTTTCTTTAATATCAGAAATGCCTGAACGGAATCGACGAAACCAAAATTGCACGTAATTAGCTGTTACAGTATAGACACCATAAACACCGTTCACCATTCAGCGGCCTGGCTTTTGTTAGGCATTTCCGCCTTTAACTTAAAAAAAACGGTAAAATGTGTCGAATTTTCTCTTTGTTGATTTCCATTGTTAGCACCCTGTAACTCACAAGTGAATGAAACAAACAAAAAACAGCAAAAAAAATTGTTTAGTGTGAAATGTCACCTTGGCAACGAGCATAAACTTTAAATTGTTTGATCGACACTTTACGAGATATCGATCACTGCAGCCATATACCAAGAAACTAATGGATTTCTTTTTCCTTAAACTAATATTTTTTTGATTAGACAGTTTTCGGTTCTTTTTTTCAAATTTATTTTAAAATAAATACTTGGTTAATTTAAGGCGAAAATCTAAAGGGTATTTCAAAAGACGCGCTTTGTTTTAAAATAAAACAAGACAAAATTTAGATTATTTCAGGTTTCACTATTTTTTTTAAAATACGGGTTTTGAAACGTATTTGTGAAAAATCATCATCATCATCGTTTCATTTATCTCCCATTGGAGCCTTAAGTTTCGGCAAAGTATGTGAAAAATTACATCATTTAAATGCCCACCGTGAGTTACCTGCCTACAGGTAAAATCCGCGAAACGGCCGATTCACGAATGTCTAATTATTGAGAACGTCGAGATATCGATGTTGAAGGTTGTTCAGCAACATTTCGCGCTACAGCAGCAATACTCTCGAGAGAACGTCCAGTTTTTGGACTGCCAGTCGTTTTTCTATCCTCGACAGAACCAGCTTCCTGACATTTTTTCGCTGAGTTTTGAGTTGTCGACTCATTCGGACGATTATTTCCACCAAAAGAATCACAAATTTTGCGTGATGTTGTTCTCAAAGGTCGTTCATTTTCATGGGTTAGATTAGGTATATCTGGTTGACCTGAATAGATCTCGCATATACCACAAGGGTCCGTCATATTACCAGTGTTGTTGGGGTCGTGTTAAACATAGTTCGTACATGTGTTGGCTAGTTTTAATAAACCGTTAACCTTTTGTCAGCAATATCCTTCAGAGATGAAAAGTATATTGATCCCAGGCAGTTGTAATGAGTTCTGCTTAGAGCAGGGTAGAGACAAAGGAGGTGTTCTAACGTACCCCTTTCTTCTTCGCATAAGTTACACGCATTGTTCTGAACCAATTCCATTTTGGCGGATTTGGATTTTAAATTCTTTCCTTGGGAGTGATAAAATGGAGTTGGTTGTTTTTGTGTTGCAAGTTTGTAGCATTATTTTTGCAGTCTTTTAGGAGATCGAAGCCTCCCATATAGACTGTGCTTCCAGAGTTAGTTCCTCGTCTAGTTCTGTCTTCAAAACTGAGAGTGAGGGATATACTATATGTTTGACGTACTCATCCTAGGCGAGCGGTTGCCTGTCTTAGTAAGCTCGTCAACTCTCTCATTTCCCTTTATTCCATTGTGCTTTGGTATTCAGTAAATTGGGAACTATATATTCTCGCAGAACTCGTACATTTCAGATGTACTGACATTATTGCTTTAATAGCAGCTTCAGTATTGAGGGGAGTATATTTCAACGCTAATTCAGCTGATTTGCTACAGTGATTAGAAAGCCTGTAAGACTTTTGGAGTCCAAACTGCGAATAGAAGACAGCCGCTCCCACTCCTTCCGTCATTTTGGATACATCTGTAAAAAACTAAATGCGTAGTAATCTGATTCTAAACGCGATTTTGAGGAAACTGAGCGTTTGGGCGCAAAAAAAATAAGAGTTTCTGTCAAGCCAATTTCAGGAATATTAAAAGTATTACCGTCCGTCTAATGGAACGGCTTCCAAAAATTAAACACTGCTAAGTAGGCGTATCCTTTCCGCAATACACGTTGTGTAATTTGTTAGTTTTGCGAGGAATTAAGAAAGCGTATGTTGTTTTTACATTATGAGTCCCGCTTATGAAAAACGATTTGAAGCACTGTTCCTATGTACACACCTTAGAGGCCCAAAAATGTCACGTGCATCTGCAGCAAAATATTTGAAGGTCCTGAAGACGTCCATAAATAAATGGGTGCAACGTTAAACCAACTTCCATGGTCGAGGCCCGCAACAAATATCTCTCCAAGGCAAGATCAGATGATCATTGATTTATTTGTGACAAAGTAGAGCTTATCGCTGCTTGAAGCTAAATCAGTTTTAAGGAAAAGTGGTGTTAATATCATAAATCCGAAGATATGATTCAAAGACGTTTGCGTGCAGAAGATCTCAAATTCCATACCACATCGTAAAAAAACGTTGCTCTCATTATCATTCATTCAAAAAAGACTTGAATGTGCTAAAGTAAATTCAGAACGAAATTGGGCAGACGTAATATTCACGGATGAATCTTGCTTTTGGGCGAATAGTTGCGAGCTGCTGATAATCGATCACTTCGACGAATTGTTAGGCACTCAGTTAAGGCCCATGTTTGGGGCTGCTTCTTCGAAGAAGAATTTAGCCGGTAAATTAAGTTTATCACTAATTTGAATGCAGTTGTGATGAATAAAACTTTACCACAAGCCATTATTGCCGTCAGCTGCGAAAATGTTTGGAAGAAAGCATGGGAACCGAAAGTGTGGAGAGAGAAACAGAAAAGTGGGATTGAAATGTTGGATTGACCTTCACAGTCATCTGATGCTAACCATATAGAAAATGTTTAGGTGATAGTTAAGCAAAAACTTAAAGGAAAAGAAATACGGACGACCAAACGTTATCAAAGCAAATTCGGCTGATTTAGAGTCGATTACCTCACAACTTGCGCAGAAATTATGACAAAGTAGAATTCGAAGATGTGAAGCCATTAGAGCTAATGGTGGGGACTATACATGTTTGAATTATGGTGACCGCCATACTATGAGACGTACTGTATATGTATGTATATAATTGGCGTTTACATCCTTGTTGTTTGGTCGAGCTTCCTCCTCTTATTTGTGGTGTGCGTTTTGTTTTGCTTCACAAATGGAGGGACCTACAGCTTTAGGCC
Organism: Anastrepha obliqua; assembly: GCF_027943255.1. NCBI lineage: Eukaryota > Metazoa > Arthropoda > Insecta > Diptera > Tephritidae > Anastrepha > Anastrepha obliqua. Next base: position 118,403,505 of record NC_072892.1, read on the forward strand.
GCCTCCAAGCAGCAGTTGATTTTTATGAAAGGTTTTTTATGGCAGAAATACACTGGGAGGTTTGCCAATTCGAAGCTTTGCCAAGCTGTTTCGAAGTCAACTTCGAACCTAATTGAAATCGCATCCGTTACACCTCCAACTAATTCGTGCGACTTGCAATTTGAGTTTCGTAATGAATTTGCTTGATTTTCAGTACATATTTGTACACGATGGCGCAAAATTAATCATCCAATTTTATTTTTGAAAAAGTTGGTTACTAAATGAAAACAAAAAAATAGTAATGAAAATGATTGAGTGATGAAACCCTTTATGTGCTCCATTGCTAGTCTATTTGTACACTGCAGCTGTCTAGTTCATAAGTGTCAAATATGACTGAGGCACGACGCCATATCCAAAATTTATAAATATTCTGATAGGGTGATTAATTTTGCGCCATCTTGTATGCAATGATAGGTGCGTAACAACTTTTCATTGCTTTGGCAGCAATGAATTACATAACATTTTGAGCGATGTGTGGTGAGAAGAGTGCGGAAAATGCGACTTTATTTTGAAATCAGTGTGAAATGTGACAAATAAAGTCTATCTTATTGATGGTGAATTTATAAGTATGTGTCTATAGCTCTCTGTTTTAATTATAATTGAGGAAGTAAATACCTCGAATCGCGAGGTAACAAAGTTCGTGGAACTGTCTTGGAAACCGTGAATTGTTACAGGTTGCCTAAGTGTTGTTCGAATTAACTAACTTTTCGAAGTTTGCAGAGTTGCTTTCAGCATTTAGATTCTTAATAAGTCAAGTTTTCTCAAGAGGGATACCCAAAATTGACTTTCCGATTTTTCATATGTCATATGCCGATTTTGAGAGTTAGCGAGGTTTAGCGCTGACTTAACTATTTTGCTGTTCAAAGGCACAGCGAAAAAAAATTTAAAAATTTTAGAAACTTTTTATTTTGTTGCTACTTATAATAAATAAATTGTTGCTAAATATTGTTAAAACTATAAAAGCCTACATCAAAATTTGTCTCCCTGAAAAATTTAAATTAACGCAAACACTTTTGAGCCAATAAAAAAAGTATCGGCCTATGATATATAAAAAATTCAAAAGTCAACTTTAGGTGGCCCGCTTTTAAAAACCGGACCCAATTCAAAAACAATTACGAAACTAGTTACATTTAGGTAGAGAATTTTGTTTGGATAAATGCACATTTAGTGTTCAGCATAAACGCCCTATTATAGACTAAACAGACGTAGGCCTTAATCGGGATTAACGACTTAATTCCGGATTAACTCAGGAATTAGGCGCAACTAATGCGGATTGACAACTAGATTTAATTCTTATAATTTAAACGAATTAGAAAAATTTTTCATGGCAACATTACTGAAAAATGACAGTTAATATCTATTATGAATGAAAAATAATGAAATTTGTAAAGAGAAGAACAAGAAATCCTGGACGTAACGCTAGTTTTCACTAAAGCATTAGAAATGACGTTAATTGTTCTAACAGTTTGGGAAATTAAGAGTTTTTTAAATAAATAATTATTATTTAGTATCATCTCTTACTGACGAAACTAGCCAATAAACAAATCAGCTGCTCACTAAAAAGCATAACAACCGTCTGTCACGCTACAATTTCATTCAGAATTAACACCGCCGGTAATTCCGATTAACGCCGACGCCTATCTAGGCTATTATTTTCGTTTCATCCGCTGGAAAAAAAACTTTTGAAATATCAAATTTTTGATTGTAAAAATAACTTACTTAATTTTTTTTCTTCTCTTTTTTATATACTAAATTTATGCTTTGCGCCTGATCATCAATTGTGAAATAGCTGATTATTATTTTGCCAACTACCGATCAAATTGTCAAGCTTGCTACCGGGGCTCTTCATTATTTGGCGCTTAGGCGTTTCCGTTAGATTTAAAAAACAAAATATCCGTGAAACTTCCAGGTAACGAAGCCACGAGCTGGGTGTGAAAACCACTATATTTTATTACAATAGATAACAAAAACCGTATAAATCAGAGTTCCAAAATCCAAAAAAATTCAACACATTCCGAGAAATTGTCATTAAAATTTTCAACTTCTTATTCAAAATCTTCAGAAAAATTCTGGGAGTGCAACTCATTCAGTTCCAGATGAGATACTTGTCATGTCCTTTTATCTCATTTATCTTTCACCTATATGTCTGAGGCGAGGGGGTCGTTCTAAACGAGGCATAAGAGGCTCTTCTGCCACTATTATAGGGTCGTCTCTAGATCTCCTTAGATGTTCACAGAAACATATAAAAGACATATAGAGTTCGTTCAAAAGACTTAAAACGCTGAAAGGTATTACGTATTTCTTTTCGCCCTGACGATATTGGTCCTCCACTGGGCAACCTAGCTCCTCATATCTGAGGTCGATTACTTTTTTCCCTCTTAGTAGTGGCGTGCCTGAACATATTAATTTATTCGCAGATATTATTAAATTCTTTCGCAGTTCATATTTTACTTCGCCTAATACAAATTTTAAAAAGGGTTCTAGCACGCAATTGCAGGTAAGTGGATTGTCGTCGAGATGAATACGAAGTGGAGGTGAGTGGCTGAGGAAGTACCCCATATCGTCGATGCCATCAAAATCAATTTCCGCTATGAGATTATGTGTGAGGTTGACTTCAGCCAAACTTTTACTTATGAAAAAAAGGAATATGTTACTAACATTCAACGCACGAATGTTGTTATAGCTGAGATCGAGTTTTTTCATTTCGATCAGTTTTGTCTTCCAGTCTCTGTGTAGGTACTTGATCGAATTATTGCGCAGGTTAAGTTCTTCAATTTTATGTAGGAACTGGAATGGCGAGGTCATGTTATCAATGGTGCCATTGGCGTCAGCGAGATCGATTTGGTTATTTTCTAAACTGAGAAATTTCAAGTTGGCTGTGTCACGAAAGGCGTTGAAGTTGATGTTAACCAAGTTATTGTTGTCCAGATGCAGATGCTCGAGACTGGCTAATGGGCTGAATAGCTCACTGTCAAAAGTAAAAAAAAAAATGAATTAATTCACATTCTAGATTTATTGAAGTTGGTGTCAGTTGTATGTTAGCAAAGACCTACCTTGTTATTTCGACGAGTTGATTGTGTGATAATTTCAGCACGCGCAGATTTTTTGTGCTGTGGAAGAGTGTGTCCGGTAGTGATTGCAAACGATTGTTTGACAGGTCAAGAGTGAGGAGCTCCTGTTGATCGTTGAGCAAGTTTTTCGGGAATGTTGTCAGCAGATTCTTGTTCATGTTAAGGCTAGTAATTTTAGTTGAGTTGATAAACAGATCCATGGGCAGGGTTTCCAAACCGCAGCTGATGTGCAATTCTTCCAAATTTGGCAAATTCGCGAATAATCCTGTTGACAGATTTGTTTGTGGCGTTTTATCTTTGTTCATCGGCTTCAATGATGCACAGTCGATTCTAAAACATGTCGCAACCGGCGCAGATTCACAGAAGTAGTTGGTGTAGAATACGTTCACCATGTGGGTGGTGTCGCATAAGGACAAAGATACTATGAAAATATATAACATCATCGGTGCTTTAAAAGACACCAGCCGTTTTAAAGAATGCATGCTTCTTAAACGCATCCGTAGTTTGGCGACTTTTAGAAATTCAGCAAAATCGTTGTGCTGTGCTATCACTGAAGGAAATTTTAAACTGGCTAACCACTCTTTTGTATGTGCTATTTATAGGAATTAGTTGTTATGTTCAAACCTCTCCACTTGTGAAAACCCTGCCGCAGATATTTTTGCTGCGATCGCCATTCACTTTGCTTACCTGATTTTCTAGCAAATTTTCTCAAATGCTTCACCTTGATCTTCTAGCAGCAATGGTGGTGGAAGTGAACAGGCTCTTAAATATTGCAAAATGTTTTGTTTTTAATACACAGAAATTCTGCTTTGTTGTAGCCCGTAGGACACGAGTTTACTTATAGTTTTTCTCCATTATTTCATTTAGTATTTTTTTTCATAGGAATTCTTCAGGTTACAACTTTAAGGAATTATGCATTTTGTTATTTTTGAAGCGATTTGTTTTAAAGATCTATTTTATGTTTGAACGGTATGTACATATTATTTTAGTTTGGCCTCCAAAACAAAAACAAAAAATGTTTGAGCATCAGCTTTAAAATAGCTTAATTTTCCTCTTTTAAGTAAAAAGGGAGCGTAATTTAAAAAAAAAATTATAATTTTTAAACCTAAAAACGAGGTAGGAAATAAAATTTATTTGTTGTTTTTTTCTTTAAAACACATAAAAGCAGATTTCCGAAACTCATAAGTAAATTGAAATCGATTAAAAATTAACTGATTAATGCTAAATTGAATGATAATATGTTGTTGTTGTTGTATCAGTATAAACATTCTCCATAAATATACCGGAAATGCTGCTGAAGTGACAGTCCTTGACCGAATATTATATAATCCGGGTCGTTCCGGTTACGAAGAACCGACCGTCGTGGAGCTGGCTTGTTCGTGTCTCAAACAGTGCTGCTATATTGTGAAGCTGCTGTACGATATAAAAGTTTTGTAACTTTTATTAGAGCTCGAGCTGCTCGGGCATTGAGAAGTGCAAGTAACTCGATACCCCTTTGAAACTCGTTTATTGCTCAGCTTAAGGTGCATTCATTACAAGTGATGGCACTACACCAACAACAATATTTTGTACGTTTTATTGTCAACTAAAAATATTGGCAAAGTACAAAAGAAAGAATGAATTTGCCTTGTTTTATGCTGGACTGACAGCCACATGGACACGGCGAAAGAAAAAAAAAAACAAATCAGCTGATTTACCGATATGACCTTTAAGGGGTTACATGGGTTTCGTCGGGTAAAAAAGGCCTATTTTCAATATTTTTTTTTTCTATGTAAAAAATTATTTATTTAATTCAAACTTTTTTCTGTCTTATAGATACATATTTAAAGAATAATTTCTGGAATTAAAGAAAAAAAGTTAAAACTCCTCCATTGTGCCCACATTTCCGGTGATCTCTCGAAAAAGGTGCGTCCGCGTTGTCAGCATAACCCCTGACAGGATCATCAAAAATGAAAAAACAAAAATAAGTGTTTTAGTTAAGACAATAAACTCGTGCTTGAACGAAGGAAAGAAAAAAAGTAAAAATTGTAATTTGGCAGACATTTTTCCAAAAAAATGAAAATTTCGGTCAAGTTTGCTTGACATTTTGTTTTTTTTTTAATAGTTGTAATTGAAAAAAAAATCCTTCGTTCAAGCACGAGTAAATTGTATCTCGAACACCTGTGTAAAATTTCATCAAGACCGGTTAAGTAATATAGTTTTCGAGAACATTTGACAACCGACTTTGAAAACACGGTTCCGAGAAAAACGCGTTTAAAGTTTTGGGTAACAACAAAAGTGGCTTGGAGCGCACACCTTCCAAAGCCTGTATCTCCGAAACTATAATTCGGATCGACTTGAAAATTTAGGATAATATTCTTGAGAAGTTGTAGAAATTAATAAGCCAAAAAAAAAAACAACATCGATTTTTTGAATCCACGAAACTCTTAATAGATTCGCCTTGGCTCAGTTGCTCAATGCTTGTTTGGAAACAGCTAAACAAGAATTGTCAATTTTAATTTGTTAGCATTCGCCAGTTTCCCAATGACGTTAGCGCTGTTAATAAATAATTTGTAAAACTAAAAAAAAGTGCCTTCAAAAAAGTCTAAATAATCAAAAGTATTTGTTCGAATTACTCGAAAAAGCTCAATTTAATCTAGCTCACGCTCGAAAATTTTCGAGCAATGATCATAGAACAGGTGTGCAGGTACTCGTTCTTAATTTGCTCGGGTTGTTACGGGAAAACTTGCGAATAAAATCGCTGTAAATGTGCTGTAATATCTATTAAATGTTGAAAATGGAATTAATTTTATTTTATATCGAACTTAAGCTAGTCTTTAATTTTAACCATTTATTTAAAGTGTTAAATAAAATAAGAAAAAAAGATTATAAGAAAAAAATATTATAAGAAAAAAAATTATAAGAAAAAAATATTATAAAAAAAAAAAATAAAAGAAAATATTATGAAAAAAATATTATTAAACAAAATGATAAAAAGAATATAATAAAAAAGATATTATTAAAAAAATGATAAAAAAGATATTTTAAAAAAATAATTTCATTTGCTATCAATTGGAGAAATCCTTTTGAGGGTAATTGGAGAATTACTATTTTTTCAATTTGATATCTAAGAAAATCTCCATGTAGAAAAATGGCTTTTAATTTGACAAACGGCTAATACCGTTAATGAGAAGCTATTGAGAATTACTGTAGGAGATTTCAGAATAGCATTTTATATCAAATGCTGATCTCAAACAAAGTGTTTTTGTTACTTATTATTTTGTTTATTTCTGTGGGTACGTTGGGAAAGCTAAGCAATCGGGTCGACGAAAGGCCATTTCGACTATGAAGATGTATAAATACAAAATTAATCACTCTGTCGGAAGATTTATAATTTTTGCAAATGGTCAAATAATCCGTCAAATTCCTTCACTCAAAATAGTTTTTTTTATTTAGTAAAAAAGTTATTCGATAACAAAATTGGGTGATTAATTTTGCGCCACCTTGCACCACGTGCTTTGCGTAAAAAAACGACCCAAATATTCTTCATAAAGGGTCTCCTTTTTTAATATAACAACACATAATTTTTTATCGCATAAATTTTTAATTCGCAAATAATCTGCAAATAAAACAAAAATATCACACATTTCACTCTTTCAAATAAAATACCACAATTTAGCAATTTTAAAGCTGATTTTCAAAAGAATTCTTTTTGTTTTAAAGATAAAACTCCTATCTTTGAAACACGCAACAAATTTGAAAATCGTTCGAAAAGTAACAAAACTATAACTTCTTAATGTTGTAACTTGAAGAATTCCAATGAAAAATATACTAAACAAAGTACGAGTAATGGAGCAAAACTAAATGTATACTCGCGCTCTATGGATTACAATAAAACAAAATTTCTATATGTGAACTCTTGCATATCTCTTTTTTGTAATTACTATTTAACGACTTCGAATATTTAGGACTGCATAATCGTTCATATGTTTGCTTGCTTATCAGTGCGAAAGTGTAGCTTTTTAACGATTAAACTAAATAATTAAGGCCATATTCACCCCAACAATTCTACAGTTGTGCTGTCTTCTTCAAGTAGTAATGACTCAAAGCAAAACTGCAGTGCAAATTATGTTTTTTTTCTGCGACTATGTAAATATTTTTTCAGTTAAATTATGGAATCGATCTTCCGCATACCACCACAGCAATAGAAAAGAAAAAAAATGCATAAAAATTTGTTATCAAAACCTGTGGTTTGTTCGTCAAATGTTCGGAAAGAAAATGATTTTCATTTATGAGACTCATTTCTGGTTAAATGGATTAGTAAATGGGTAAAATTACCGGATTTGGAGCGACGAAAATCTACGGAAAATCAGGCGGCTACACATTTCGAAAATGTTATTGTTTGGTGTGGATTTTGGTTCGATGGTGTCATCATTTCTTCAAAAATGCGCAAGCAGCTGCGCTCATTAACAATTTATGTCACTCAAAAGCATTCCACTAGTACGCGGCACCTACAACGGTGCAGCGGAGACCATTTGCCTCAAATTGCATTTGTATCACCTTGATCAAAAAGCTCCTTGAATATATTCAGGAATTCAAAAAACAAGTTTATTACTCAAAAGTGACATTATTGCCTTACGTCAGCGTTGAATTCAGCTCTCGAAACATTTCTGGAACTTTATTTTCGGTGTAACCATCAGAGTCGTATTCGATTTTTTCATCAGTTCCTTTAGGCTGTGAAAACGGCTTCTCCATAGTAGTTTTTGACTCGATCAAATAGAAAAAAATCACAAGGAGCCGTATCATGGTATCAAGGAGCCGCTAGATGGTATTCTCCACTCAGTCGTCTAATATCTGGATTGAGTGTCATACTCACAAACCTACGTTTCGTCTCCAGTAATAATGCGTTTGTTGAATGTTGGGTCTGATGCAGCCTTCGAGATCATGTCTTTGGCGATATTAACGGGCTTTCTGTTTTCTATGAAATTGAGGTCCCACTTTGCAGCAATACGGCACAAAGCCAAATCTATAACTGCAATGTCGTGAACGGATCCATAAGTAATGCTCAAGTGCTCTGCCAGCTCTTTGATGGCTAATTTGCGGTTATTGATCAACTTTTCTTGCACTTTATTGATGTTTTCGTCATCCTCGATGGGCTCACGATCTCTTCTGAAGCGATCTAGCCACTTGTGAACGGCTGTGTTCTTTAGAGTATCATTACCGAAAAAGTTTCCCAAGATTTCTAAAGTTTTCGCACCATTGAATGTATTTTTAACTCAAAATGTAATATAAGATTTTCTCAAGTCAGTGTAACATTTACAAATATCAAGCAATGGCGATAACATTTAGGTAGGAATGTTAATCGCAGTTGTGGCAACCTAATAAAAAACAAACAGAACTCAAACGAGTCTACTTAGAACGTCACCTGGCAGTTGTACCCGGAACTTTTTGATCAAGGTGGTATGCCCCATACATACTGCCAGCAAACGTCTTTAAAAAATGGAAAGGTGGAATCATGATTGAACTATTTTCTTATTTTTAATTTCAAAGCTCAATCGATTTTAGAGCTGTTCGATTTTCAAAAATAAAATAAGGTGTGTAATTCAAAGCTTGACCAGAGGTTTTATTTTTAGAAATTAGAACTCGACCGCTATACAGGGTAATTTGAAATTTAGTGAAATGAAAAACCGACACTCTGGGAGATTTATTTTCACTCCGTAACGGTTGCACAGATTAAGATGAAATTTAGCTCACGGATCGCTTATAACACGGACTAACATTTGGAATATATTTTAGGCTTTAAAAGGGGCTCAATTAAAATTAGAAATTGTGATTTATAGTTAGCAGCAGATCTTTAATATGAAAGTTTATAATTAAATTTAAATCTTACATATCAAGTACCAGTACGGGAACGTGAGGCAGGCCGTGAGTAGAGTTTGCTGTATCTTCAGAAAAGTCAAAAATTGACAAAATATTGGATGAGCATAGAGCAGAAGCGATTAGTTACACAACGCGGAACGTAACGACATTTCTACTTCTAATTAATCTCTTTGATTTACCAATAGTTAATATTTTGTGAGTTATTTATTTACAATACTTCGTTGAACGAGGAACTCATTCTTAGGCAAATCAAATGCAGAAAGTGGCGATGGATAGGTCAAACATTGAGAAAACCACCAGAAGCATCACGAGAATGGCTCTGGACTGGAACCCGCAAGGGAGCAGAGATGGCGGTCGACCAAAAACATTTGGAGAAGGTCGATGCTGCGCGAACTAGCAGATGCTGACATCTCATAGGACGGTGCAAAAACAACAGCACAGAACCGTGTACGATGGAAGAGTCTTGTCGAGGACCTATGCTCCCGAGAGGAGTGATCAAGGAAAAAAAAAATTATTGCGTTGTCTAACTATTACTTTTACCATATTTTGGAAGGTTTATTATCTGAAGAAGCCTTAGAAATTCACACAAAAACTTTAGAAAATTACTCATACTTGAAAAACTGGAAGAGTACACACAGAAAGAACTTAAAACAAGGAAACAAATGATCAAGGGTTCCGATTTAAGTACTAAGCAATACATTCTTGAAAATTAAGAAATAGATAAAAGCATGGAACTCCTTGCATCAATTATAGGTTCCTCCTCTGAGAATTTAAGTTCAGAAACTGATACAGAATACACAATGAATATATCAGGTCAGTCCATAAGTTCGTGCGTTTTTTAAAGGTGGTTTTCAAATTAATAAAAAAGATGTTTAAATTATTTATTAATCAATAATATATTTTCCTTCATTATTGACGATGTCTTCCCAACGTTTAGGCAAATTTTTAATTCCCTGCTCAAAAAATTTTTTGTTCTTGGAGCCAAAATACGCTTCGATATCCCTTTTTATAGCTTCTTTTGAGGAGTAGTTCTTGTTACTCATATGGGATTGAAGTCCACGGAAAAGGTTATAATCACAAGGAGCAATATCCGGAGAGTATGATGGATGCGGCATTAGCTCCCATCCGAGCTCGTTCAGCTTGCCTAATGCTTGCCTTGCGGTATGAGGTCTTGCGTTGACGTGGTGAAACAAAACTTTGCGTGTATTCACTAAAGACGTCCGATTTTTATTAAGTGCCTCATTCAGGTTTAATAGCTGATGGGAATAATAATCAGCAGTTATGTTGTTGTTGTTGTTGTTGTAACGGCATAAACCTTCCCCATACTTATATTACATACGGGGAATGCTGCTGGAGTGACAGTCCTTGGCCTGATATAAATCCGGGTCGTTTCGGTAACGTAGAACCGACTGTCGTGGAAACGATAATCAGCAGTTATCGTCTGGTTTGGTTGCAGAAGTTCATAATAAACAATACCGGCCATATCTCACCTAATAGACAGGAGAATCTTCTTGGGGAAAAGGCCATCTCTAGGGATCGGTTCTGGTGTTTCATCTTTATCTAACCATTAGCGTTTGTGAACAGGATTATTGTAAAGGACCCATTTTTCATCACCAGTAACGATACGGTTCAAAAAACTTTCATTTTCAAGCCGTTGCAGCAGCTGAGAACACACATTCATTCTCTGCTGAAGGTTGGCGACGGAAAGTCTATGCGGAACCCATTTTCCCAACTTTGAAACCTTTCCCAACTGAACCAGATGACTGTGAACTGTTCCATGCGATGAATTAAACCTCTGAGCTATCATATCGACTGTCAAATTTGGCTTAGCTTCCACGAGTTCGAGCAAGGCGTCGGAGTTAAAGATTTCAGGACGACCAGCGCGCGGGACATCCTCCATGTCGCAGTTACCACTTCGGAATTTTGAAAACCACTTTTGCGCAGTCCTTACACTCACGGTATCTCCGTGAACAGTGTTTATTTCTGCAGCAGCATTTGGATTATTACCACTTTTATAAAAAAATACAAAATATGCCTTTTATACGCGTTCGGAAATTTCATTTTATTTTTTAACAACACGTGCTTCTATCCGCGATTAAAATCACTTGTTGAATGCACAATATATCAACAAAAAAATATAAATAGTTCCGTTATATTCCGCGAATAATTTTTTGTATGCAAAAATCGTACAAAAGTGCAATTATGGGTAAAATACGCACGAACTTATGGCCTGACCTGATACATACAGCTACGGCTATCGGTACGGCGTTATGGTGCGGCCACTATAATCATTTACAGTGACGCACATATGCATGTTTGATCAGAACAGCTGATTGCTATGGTTACGGTTATGGGTCAGGTTAAGAACGCGTGCATTGTAATGTTTGACAGATTTTGCCTGTATTCATTTCGATGTATTCATACTATGAAGTCTGCCAAGGCATATCTAAAGAAGGTGCTGTGTTTAAAGTTTTTGATTGCTTGTTCTTCAACTCGCCCTTAATTTTGAAATGTCAGTAAAACGGAATGACGGAAAGTTGTTGTTGTGTTGTGAATGCGTGACAAACTAATGTTACCTATTTGTCATGCATTCCATTTTTCTATTATCTTTCGCTTGGCATTTCTTATTTTAAAAATGTAGTTGTTGCTCGAATGCTATCACACTAAATAAATTTATCTTGAAGCCTACTCTTGACGATGTATCGAGTTGTTAAAAGTACCGTTGATGTTCCCGATACGCAACAAACCAACACCAACAACCAAAGCATCACTCACAAAGCGAAGAAAAGTAAATTTTAATGAAATTGTTTTTTGTCATTTTGAGATATTTGTATTCAATATTTACAGAGTTTTTGATATTCTAATGAATGTTCATCACCAGGTTTTGATATTCTAATGAATGATCAAAACGTCAATAATATTTTTCTGAGCCAATGTTCTTAGTCTTGCCATAAATTCTGTGGCAAATTTTACAACACATACGGCGAGAACAAATTCGCAGAAAAAAGTTTCGTTATTTTTGCTTTTGTCCGTATGCATTGTCTACTTATAAATTATAGAAAAAACATATGCCCAGGGCAATAAATGTATGCACCAGACCCATGTCAAGACTAATTAGAGATGATCTCCACATGAAAAAGCCTTCCGTCGCTCAACTGGTCATCTTTTGACAACGCGTTTGATGAAAATTATACTCGACAGAGCTTCTTCGGTGGCATGCGGTGAACGGCCATGAAAATATTCTTTTCACAGATGAGAAAATGTTCACAATTGAAAAAGTTTTTATTAACCAAAACGACAAAATCTATGCTAAAACTTCTAAAGATGCAAAGAGGAGCAGCATATCGCAAAATTGGTGTCTACTTTGAAGGAAATAATCGTCCGAATGAATCGACAGTTCAAAGGCTGGTGAACAAATGTCAAGAAACTGGGTTTGTCAGGGATAGAAAAAAAAACTGGCAGTCCAGACTAAGGTTTTTTTAAAGTAAAGTCTATGTGAATAAGCCAACAACGATTCCTGAGCTGAAACACAACATTCAGATCGAGATTGCTGAACTCAATGTGAAAATGCGTGAGCGAACCCTTGAAAATTTTAATTCTCATGAGACAGCCTGTGGACGTGCTCGAGGTGGACGTTTAAATGCCATTTTTCACACATAATTGTTAAGAGCCGTATTTTGAATGAAAATAGCGCAGTATGAAAAAATCTAAATTTTTATATTATTTATTTTTAAACTACATCTACCAGGAGCTAAAGATCAGAATTATTTACATGCTAATTAAACAAAAATATACTCACTTTGGTGTTAAACAAAAAAATATTCCTGGTCTTCTGCCTGAGCTTCCATCAATATTCCCGTGCGCCGTTGCGTATTCGAGGCTTACGTTTTCGTTTTCATTTTGGCAATAGCTGAACAAATCATTATTTCAGTGGAGGATTTTCCCCAGCCGGTGGAGGATTTTGCTGATGGTCACGCGAATGTTGATGATCACGTGGCTGTTTATGGTTATGCGGATATTGATGCTCTTGGCGGTTCATTTCATTAGGTGCACTCTCATGGGATGGCAGTGAGTCACTTCCGTGTGCCACTTGAAAATCACGTGAATCAGAATCCATCGACTCTTCTGCCGTATTCTGTAGAAAATTGATACTTTTTGATTGTCCTAAATAGGCGTAAATGCAATAATAAAGCATTTAACTTACGGACGTTTTTTTATATCAGACATTAGAAACTGCAGTCGCTTGAACAGCACCATTGTCTACCAGTCGTAGCACCACTTCCAGATACATTTTGCCCATTTCGGATTTCTTTAGCAAAACGCTCCCAAAAGTTTCCCCATCGCTTTACAGCAAGATTTTCTACATACATCAAAAATAATCAAGCAGTGACAATGACACAATAACATTGTACTCCCTTATTATTTTCCTTCAAGGCCTAAATTACTCGTAATTTTTTACTACTGGCGTTTTTGAAATTTGTATCTATTTTCTCATAAAAACACAGATAATTTTTTACTAAGTCAATTCATTTCTCATCGTTCATTTCTCACATTCAAATCTTTATTGCAAATATCAAAACAAATGTCCAGTATTTTACAGCTGCTTATGGATATGGGGAAAAACCAAAATTCAATAGATACATACGGCTAGGGTCATGGCTACGACGCTATAGTGCGGTACCTAGAAACGTTTACGGTGACGCCCATATGTCTAAACTGGCTTAATGGTTTAAAACAGGTTGCCCGCCTAAATGCGTTGTATTTGATCTGTTTTGACACCACCGAAAGATGTACAAAAGAAAAAGAAAAAAGTAGGTACAAAATCGTTTTTTTACCATAATCGCTTTTACAGGGCAATCAACCTTGAGATTGCTGAGTGTGAAGAAAATGTACAATTACAATTTTCGACATTTCGGCAACAGATATTAGATCTGTTCATGAAGCAAATAGTTTGTGACAATTATCAAACAAATAATAATAATAAAACAATAATTAACAAATTATCACGTTTTGGTTTTCATATACGCAACAAACCTGCAAAGTACGGAAAAGTGAGAGAGCAAAATGAAATTTCATTTTGAGGTCAAGGTGCAAGTTTTGCAAGTGAGGAAATAATAATAATAAAAATAAATAATAAAATTCAACAATATTTCAATTAAAACTATAAGGCATTGTAGAAATTAATTCTCAGTCTCTCATTCTCATATCACTTCAAAGATATACAGTCTGTGCCAGAAAAAGGGAGCCGCGATTATTCATGAAGTATAAAAGATATATATTTAAAATTTTTTTTTACATAAAAGTATGTACAAAACTACGAGTCGCAATTACTCAATAAGCCATGTAGTCTCCATCGTTGTCGGGTATAGACTGGAATCTTCTTCATTCTTTAAACCAGCTTTTCTGCATAGCTCGTCGACAAACAGGACTAGATTTTGCGAACTTGACGCACGAGGGCTGGACTTGAGGCAAGATGCGTTTTCATAGTTCCCCACACATTTCCAATGGGATTGGCGTCTGGGGACTGGGAAGTCCAGTCCAATACTGTGACGCCATTTTCTTGTTTTGTTGTTTCTTAGTGTGTTTTTCTGAGAGCAGTGGCTTTGATGATGGGGGACGGTAGGATATGTTAGCTTCAGTCGACGTTCCATGGCATTGATACTCCCATCTATTCCCTTTTTAGCAAGAATTGTGCATACTTGGCGTAGTCACAAGGAAGGGTCTCGCTTAAAAAGATGAACGATCTCTTTACTCTGCTTTTTTGTCGTCACACGCTTACACCCGCGCTCGGAAAAGTCATCAACATTTTTGTACACTTATACCGCTGATTCCACATCACAACAAACTTTTTTGATTTTTTAATTACGTTTGCAGACGCGGCGTAAGATAATTTCGGCTCTCTCGAATGCGTACATAAAAATACAGCCTCAAAACGCTGCGCGTACATCTCACTCAGTTTTGGTTCGTTGCGTTTACGAGAAAGTTTCGAACGATACTAACCTGAGTTAGCACTGGCGTCGTAGCCCTTGAGTGGGACTATTACGCAGCAGAAAGCAGAACGAAATATGTATATCTTGAAGTAAAACACCGGTTCTTTTGTACATACATATATTTACTTTTTGAGGAAATCGACCAGCGTCTTCAAAAGATCGAATTTCCCCCTTTCTATCGGGACTTTCCGTTCTGCTCTTTCTTCTTTTTTCATGCTTTCTTCCAGCATTTTAAACGATTGACCTTCGGATCTCTTTTTCTCATCTATATTCTGCTCCAGGGTCGTTTTTTTTGTTTGTGGATGTAGATGAAATGTTTTCTTTTAAATATACGTGTATAAAATAAAGATATTTACGAGTTAAATAAATATCCTATATATATATAATATAAAATTAAATTAAAAGCTACCTGGTGTTAAGGTTATGCCATCTTCTAAATCGCTGATTTCATTCACAGCTTCACTGTCTAAGACAGCCTCTGGCTAACTTGATCTTCTTTCTTTGAATATTTCGTCGATTTTACCTTTTATTAGTTGAAAAATATTGAAAACTGTTTTGTCATATAACAAAAGCCTTTTCAAAACTCACAGCTGATTATGTCTCTTACTTTAGAGATGAGGTTTCCGGGCTTTCACAGCTACCACCTATTTGGTAAAAAAGCAGAAGACAACATTTAAGGGTAGACAAGAAAACAACATAAATATAGAAAACTAGACAATCCATCTCATACGTATTGGGTTCATATTTTGTGAGAGCGCAGCAAAGTTCGAACAAATGCAAAGAACGAGAAAGAGAAAATCGAATGTATCGTGCAATCAATAGAAAGAACAGCTCATGTTTTGGAATTAGTTAGGCTAGTGAGTAATAGTTTTAATTCTTTCTAACTTAAATATTTATTAATTTTTGATTTAAAAACTCGATTCTCAAAGTTGTTGTATTAATTAATTTGAAATATAACACTTGGGGTGAAAGTCCCGGGACTAACAAAGAAAACACGTTGTTTTGGTTTAAAATTAGCAACGTAATTTCTATCAAGAATAACGTAATTATTCCAGCGCAGCTCTAACATCTCAATACCACTTTTGTAGAACGATTTATCTTTTGCCTCAAAATACATTGTTTTGAAAATATTAAAAGCGGCGTCATTCTTAACACAATAACTCAAGAAGAACTCATGAATTTTCAACAGCTGTCTTTTTAAATTTAGTACTAACTGAAAACTGGGAAGGGTGCAAAGGACTGCATGTATTGGCATCACCGGAGCATGTAAAATTTGCCCCAGTGCTGCCCTGAATGTCTTTTTGCACTTACTTCCCATCGACTTTTAAGTTATTTCCGTCGCAGCTTAAAGTGCAATCAGGTTAAAGGAGGTTGGCTCCTGGAGGCAATCTCTCAAGGGACATGGTAGCGTTTTCGGGCAGTTAACACCGTATTTCTCCGAACTTCGAACAGATCTCCCTATGTGCAAACTAGAGTTTGAGGGTCGTGCTAGGGCAATCTTTTCAAATAGGCAAGAAAGCTGCACCGAAGCTTGCACCTCTGTCTTCACTGACGGTTCCAAGATGGAATCGGGAGTCGGAGCAGTGGTTTTCTCTAAATCAGCCAATTTATCTATCTCCTTTAAACTGCCGAACACTGCTAGTGTTTTTTAAGCAGAAGTCTTTGCGATTCTCAGGCATGCAAAATGCTTATGGAACGTGGAAGCGAGGGAGATATTACCATTTTCTCCGATAGTCAAGCCGCTATTAATGCTCTGACGACGCCATGGTGCAGAACGAAAACTCCTGTAAGGAGGAGATCCAATTTCTTGGGTGTGCAGATAACATTCCTCGAACTGGGTTCTAGGGAACTGGGACATAGGAATATAGAGGGAAATGAAATTGCTGATGAGCTTGCCAGGAAGGGGATTGAATTGGTCTTAGAGACCTCCTACCCGATCATCGGCAACATCAGAACTGCACAAAATGCTTCTCAGGAAAGCGCAGAGATGGAACAAAGATTGAACTCCGTTTCTTCATGTGATATTTAGAAAACCCTTTGGCCTCAGTTCATCATACCGAGGACTCAGCAAGTCTTGGGAACTCCATATTATTCAATTTCCCAACTCGTAGAAGTGTTTACCGGTCATTGGACGATCGGAACACACGTGGAACAGCCAGGTTTACCATTTAACCCCCATTGCAAAAGCTGTGGTATCCTTACAGAGAAGAAGACTGTTGAGCACTTTCTCTGTGAATATCAGGTTTGGCAGCTAGACAATTAATTAATCATTGGGTGCTCATTTCTTCGAGAGCCTATCTAACTCCCATCAATCTTCTCCACTATATCAACAGATCTGGCTGGCTGTAGATATCTGCGTGTTGAAGGTCTCAAAACGGCGCTTCAGGGCTAGTTGAGGAATACCAGACCGGCACTTCAACCATTTCCCCTACCTTCCTACCTACTAACTGAAAAAGAGGCCAATACAATAAAACTAGTGTCGTCTATGTTTTAGGCTCGCGACTTTTCCGCCCTTGTGTTATTTTGTGGGTACCAAAAAGTAATGCAAACTTTGTTGCAATTGATTACTGCACTGGAATCTAGAATCACCCCACGCATATCTGAATATAACGCGTGGATTAACTAATTTCAGTTTTAAATTTGTGAGGCCTATTTAGTCCTCTATTATTGGCGGCCGCCGTAGCCGAGTGGGTTGGTGCATGACTACCAAGTGCCCATGTTCGAATCTCCGAGCATGAAACATCGAATTATATGTAGATAAATAAATCCATTATTTTCTCGGTAGATGGCTGCAGTGATCGATATCTCGTAAAATATCGATCAAACAATTTAAAGTTTACGCTCGTTATCAATGTGACATTTCACATTAAAAAAAAAATCGCTCAAATTGTGAATGACGTTTATGGGGCCAATACTCTAACACCCAATTACGTGTAATTTTGGATTCGTCGATTCCGTTCAGGCATTCTTGATGTTGAAGCAAATGTCGATTAAATCACAGAAATAATCGAAGTTAACTGGCCTGCTAGCCTCTTCCAGGAGGTAAAGATCAAACAGATAAAACAGTTTTAAGCCTTCTGCGCAAAAATTTTACACAAAAATAATGGATTTTTTTACCCAACCTAATACAGCAATTGCAACAACAAAACCCACTAACTTCCCTTTTAATGAAATTCTCATAACTTGCGTTTTCGTTACGTTTATTTTTTTAAATTCGAAAATTATATTTTACTTTTGATTTAAAGTATTTCGAATTTCTTAACAAACATTCAACTGCCATCAAAGTTAATTGCATTAGTCATACCAATTAATTTCATTTCGGAAGCCAGCATTTAATTTATTAAACCATCATCTTCAATCCAGATTCCATTACATCCATACAAGGTTCTTCCGGTAAAGCGGCGCGTAGATAAGGCCAGAATAATGGATTACCCCATTTGATATAGGTGCTCTTCGCAAGCCACCTCTGTACGTCTTTATCCAAGCTTTCGATGCTATCTATGTCATTCTGGATTATGACTATCAAATGTTTGTGCATTGAGAATAATCCAGATATGTGCGCCTTGCGGACTTTTTTGTCTGACCACATTTTCAGAAAATTTTTCGAAAGCACCACCATTGTACGCCGCGACTCACCCACTGAACGCTTGACTTGCTTTGTGAAAGATTCTCCAACAATCCAATCACGTTTAGGTAGACACAACTTATATTTGATAGGGCCATGTTCAAGTTCTTCTACCAGCTGCTTAATGACGAAGGGTTCGTCAAGCTGTGTATAGAAGACAAATGTATCGTATTTTCTATTGGAAGAACGCTCAACGCGTCTTTTGTATTTCTCATAAAGTCGTGCACAAACTATGCTCACGATTTGTATTACTATCAGTATAACGATAAACTGGAGCAAACAATGGCTTTGAATTGGACATATTTTGTTGTCGGATACATTCTTCATAAATCTGAAACTGATTTCCGATGAGTTTACAATGCAGCGCATGTGGCCCATATCTTGTTCAGCGAATTTCGGTCGTTCTGTTACATTTCTTGCAAACTCCACCAATGGCTTTGCCTCACAATCACAGATCCATGGGTTGTGTGCGAGGTAAACTGTCTGTAGCCTAGTGCTACTATTGAGGAAATCCACAAGACTCGCATTGAGTCGCTGCAACTGGTTGTGTCGTACATCCAAGTACTGCAATTTGTTCGGTAAGTTCCCAACTTCGATGCTTTGCAATTGATTTCCGGGCGCTTGCAGTGCTAGGACATCAGCATATCCAGTTGTAGTGTTAAGCGGTAGCTCCGTAAGTCTGTTATGTGCCACATTTAGCACGATGCCTTTGAGTTCAGGTAAGTGTGGCAATTGTGGCAGATGCGACATGTTGCTATGCGAGCAGTTCATGAAAAGTATCTTATCAAACGGACGCACCAAACACTCGCAGTTATTCGGACATAGTTTCACTTGCGTAAATTCTTCATCCAGCGGGCAAAATAGCTCCGTTAAGCTGAGATCCATTGCACCTTTCCCCTTCAGCGTTGACGGACCCACACACTTTAAATTATTTGCAATGATTTTAATTTGAGTCAACTTCTTAGAATCGCCGATCATAAATTGTAGAAAGCGGAATAGCACGCAATCGCAGTAGATTGGATTGTTATTCAGATCGATGAGAATTGCTTTAGCGTCATTGAATAAAATAAAGTTCTGGATGGTTTTGAAGTCGATTTGCTCTATGAGATTATGCGTGAGATTAACTTCAATCCCATTTCTACTGATGAAACGCAGGTCGCGATCAGCGAAGGCATGAATTTTGTTATAGCTGAGATCGAGTTTACGTAGCGCGAGCAGCCGTGTTCTCCAGTCCTTATGCAGATACTTTATACTGTTATTGCGTAGATTAAGTTCTTCGAGTTTAAATAAATATCGGAATGGCGAGTTGGTATTATCAATAAGGCCACTGGCGTTGGCGAGGTCGATTTGGTTATTTTCTAAGTGCAGAAATTTCAGGTTGGCTGTGCCACGGAAAGCGTTGAAGCTGATGTTAATCAAGTTATTGTTGTTCAAATGCAAATGCTCGAGATTGGCTAATGGGCGGAATAGTTCACTGGAAAAAATTAAAAAAAAAAAAAAGGTTTGAATTAATTCACAATCTAAATCTAGGGACAGTTGTAGTTTAGCAAAAACCTACCTTGATATTTCGACGAGTTGATTGTGTGATAACTTCAGCACGCGCAGATTTTTTGTGCTTTGGAAGAGTGTGTCTGGTAGTGATTGCAGTCGATTGTGTGACAGGTCAAGACTGAGGAGCTTCCGTTGATCATAGAGCAAGTTTCTCGGCACTTTTGTCAGCAGATTCTTGTTCATGTTAAGGCTAGTAATTTTAGTTGAGTTGATAAACAGATCCATGGGCAGTGTTTCCAAACCACAGCTGATGTGCACCTCCTCCAAATTTGGCAAATTCGCGAATAATCCCGTTGGCAGACTTTTCAGTGGTACTTTGTTGTTTTTGAGCCTGAAAACTGTGAGATGCTCATTTGCCGCAAATAGTCCCGCGGGCAATTCGTGAATTCGATTGCTATTTAGGTCTAAGCTCGTCATATTGCTGAGTAGCGAGAACACATCATGTTCCAAACTCTCAATTTCATTAGACTTCAGATCTAATACAGTCAGAGCGTTGACGCCACGAAAAACTTCCTTATTAAGTTGACGAAAATTATTGTTTCGTAAATTGAGATGCTCAAGTTTATGTTGATTTTTAAATACGCCATTTGGTAGGTGTTCCAAAAAGTTGTTGCCCAAATCCAGATATTCTAAATTTGGTAGTGGTTCTAAAAAGCTTTCGCTCAAAGTACGATTTTTAGCGCGCAGTTCCAACCAAATGAGATTACTTGGGTTACGAACTAAATAATCTGCCGAGTTTTTCAGTGGCTTCGAATTTAGCTTCAAATTTTGCAAATACCCCAGACCACTTAGATGATACTTCTTTATGTTGGCGCTATGCTCGTCAGTGTCGTACGTGAGGTAAACGACTTTTGGTATACCAAAGTGTGTAAGTAGCTCTACTATTGGTTTGCCTTCCGGTATGGGACAATGTTTAAAATGTACGATTCTACTATCACCAATTTTCATAGATGGTAAACTTTCATATTCGTTCGCTTTAGTGTTGTTACATTCGATCCTTACATATTTTCCTGGTTTGATGTATATGTCGAACTTGCCACGGGATTCAGGTGCGGTGCACTCGAGAATAAAACGTTTTGATAGTCTTATGCATTGACAGAAAGAGTTGGTGTTTAGCGCTTTGCAATCCTTCGCCGTTAAGTTGCCCTTGACGTATGAGACTTGTACGGCGAAGAATAAAACGAATAAGAAAACACACCTCGGTGGTTTAAAATGTACAAATCGCTCCAAATAATTCATGCTGGTGAGATGTCTCTGTATTTCTCGCTTTGCTTGTTGTGTTATCCTCGTAAAAAGATTTTAAACTAATTTCAGTAGCAGCTTCTACGTTGTATTTATACCCTGATTCGTACATACCGCAGTTATCTCAGTATGTATCTATGTGTGCACATATGTCGTTGCGTATAGAAAATTAAGGAAAACCCCACTATATGCTTGCAAATTTTCTAAGGCTCTTAGGCGGTTTTCCCAAATGTTTATTACCTTCTTTGAAACAAACTTTGGTTTCTGTGAAGCGAATAGTTAACATCTGTGAAATAATGGGGGTTTTCCAACATATGGATTTATTTATAGCGGAATTTTCAATGTCTTTTGAAGGATAAATATTTGTCCTGGCCGTAATCAAAAGAAAAAATTGCAATACAAACGAAATTAGTTGTCAGTGGCTGGGAAATCTGTCGAAGGTGGTTGCAGTTTAGTTTTTGTTGGTTTGTGTGCTAATTGTCAAAATTTGCAAGTGAAACAATCGAACAAAACAACAACAAAGAAGCAGGTCAGTTCGGTAATCACAAAATTAACTGTTCTCGTTCAACCACCTTGGCGGCCGCCGTAGCCGAATGGGTTAGTGCGTGATTACCATTCGGAATTCACAGAGAGGTCGTTGTTTCGAATCTCGGTGAAAGCAAAATTAATTTAAAAAAAAAACATTTTTCTAATAGCGGTCGCCCCTCGGCAGGCAATGGCAAACCTCCGAGTGTATTTCTGCCATGAAAAAGCTCCTCATAAAAATATCTGCCGTTCGGAGTCGGCTTGAAACTGTAGGTCCCTCCATTTGTGGAACAACATCAATACGCACACCACAAATAGGAGGAGGAGCTCGGCCAAACACCTAACGGAAGTGTACGCGCCAATTATTTATTTTTATTTTTTAGTTCAACCACCTTGAATGAATTCGACTTTGGAATAGGTTAGGTTAGGTTAGGTTATGGTGGTAGTCGGTCCGTACGACCAACTCACATATACCCCTGTGCGACACGGGAAATTTGTTTATTTATCTTCATGAAACCATTTTGTGGTTCTTATGAAGTGCAGGACTGGGCCCATCCCCACGCCGGACAGTTCTGTAAGATAAGTGTTTACCTAGACAACTTGCGCTGTCTTAGTTAAGGCTGGACCACTGCAAATGAAGTGCTCTACTGTTTCTTCCTCTTCCTCATCTCTACAACTTCTACAATATTTAAAGGAGAAAACTCCTAGTCTCAGGAAATGCCTGCCGAATAGCCAATGACCGGTTATACAAGCCACGACCTGCGAGATAGCCTCTCTTGAGAGGCTAACCAGTTCCTTTGTCTTTTTCTTGTTTATTTGCGGCCATAATAACCTAGCTGTCACGAACGTGTCTTCATCCATCCATGCTCTATTGGCGTCTTGGATAATGTTATTCTTTATTATTAAATTGCTCGTCGCCATAGGTAACCCAATGGTAGTTCTGTTATTGGGTAGTTGAAGAGCAGTACCTTTCCTGGCCAGCTCTTCGGCTTTACAATTTCCTTCAATATCTCTGTGCCCCGGAACCCAAATAAGGCTGACCTTGAATACGGCACTAATACCATTTAGGGCTGCTCGGCATTCATGTGCAACCTTTGATCTTATGGCCATTTATTGATTTAATGACCGCCTGGCTATCCGAGAATATTTTTATAGCAGTTTGTGTTACGGCTTGCGTATTTATCTATGTAGCCACTTCTTTTATAGCTAGAACTTCTGCCTGATAGACGCTGAAATAATCTGACAGTCGAACAGCCATTCCCAGTCCTTCTACGTGGTCTTTCTGCTACCCTCTTCTAAACGGTATGCTCGTCTTGAAGTGTCTATTTTTTGTTTCCGATTATTCAGAGTGTGCAAAATAGAAGGGTGACCAAACCACCGGTCTTTCAATAGCGCCATAGCTTTGAGTGTAAGCGCCGAGGCGGCAGCCAGGTGTTTCCCTATGAGATTTAGTGCAGGCAAATTGATTAGGACTTCCAGCGCTTTGTTTGGGGTAGTCCCTCATGCACTAGAGATGCATAAAAAAGTTGGTATTTGGACCTTACTTATGATTTTAGCGTAACTTGCCTTTTGAGCAGATGGCCACCATACAAGTATTCCATATATTAAGATTGACCTAATTGCAGGAGTATGGATCCAGAAGTAAGGGCCGGGGTTAACACCTCCCATTTAAAACCGGCCGAGTTTTTGCAAGTATATAATGAAACGTTGGGCTTTTTTACTTTTTTCTTAATATTAGGTTTCCACGTGATTTTCCTATCTAATATGAGTCCTAAGTACTTGACATTCCATCTCAAAGGAATCTCCACGATCTTAAAAAGCAGCGGGGAGATTGTCGGAAACCTATATGTAGCCGTTACCTTTCTTCAGACGAGTATCGCTTTTATCAGGGCAAGAACAATTAATGGGTCTGAAGTGTTTGGAGTTAGTGCGTAAGGATCTTTTGTGTGTGAAGGAGTTGTTTGTCTCTCTCCAGACTAGCGGAATGTGGCCTATCTTAAGACAACTTCTGATGATAATTTTCATAAACGATAAGACAATTTCCCGTGATTGCTGCAATTCAGCAGGATAGATGCTGTCTAGTTCTGCGGATATATAAGCATCAAGAGTGTTGATAGCGTATTCAATCTTTGCGTTTGTAACCAATAGACCTTTTCTCACCTTTTCGTGGCCTTGGTGAGGTTAAATAGCGTTCTGTGGAATTCCCGTAGTGAGGTTATTTGCTTGGTCCCCCAAAGTGGTTTAGACTTCCCTCTGAGTCGAACAACCGGACAACTAGCTGTGGAGGAGCTATTCATTCCTTTAGTTACCTGATTAACCAATTTATCCAGATGCTCACATGTAGCGGGGTCATTGGGGGCTATCTTTGAAACTCGCCATCTCTTAACGTGGTTATAAAATATGTCAGAAGCCAGGCTGATATCCAAAACTTCGGCTCTGAGCCTAAATTCGAAATACTAATTTTGTTTTCTAGAATAAAGTCAAGTAATGACTCTCTTCTAGTGTCAGTGTCGCTACTCTTCCACAGGGTGCTCTGTGCATTTGTGTCGCAGGATACAGCCAGATGTTTCTTCTTCAGATCTGCCTCTTTCGCGAGGGCGCGAACCTCAAGCTCAATGTTTGCCGCCACCAAGTCGCCGCTACTAAGCTGTGGAAGCAAGGAAATGTTGATATGATTTCTTGCTAGGATGCAGCTACGAATCTTACCTTACCTTTACTTCGTGTCCGCAGATTATGTTGTCCACAGCTCTTGAATAAGGGCTACGTCAGGGCCACCGGCAGCCAAGTGGACAGAAAGGAACGCAGACGTTTAGAGTGGTAGAGATTAATTTGGATCAGCTTCTTGTGAATCTGTCCATTTCATCCCCACCATCGTGACATCGACGTCCCCCTCCGAGATCTCCCCACACAGAGTGTCAGCGAGGAGATCCTCTTCGTTGAAGAGCGGCCCGCATCGGTTAGGCTCTCACAGTCTCTTAGCCAATGACCAACCCTTCGGTATCGCCATGCAAGCCAGGTTTATGACTCTCCTCATCCGAGTCCAAAGCTCGTTCGTCGCTGCGTAGATCTAAATGGTTGCGTCAACAAACCCGAAACTCGGAACATTGTTCCCTTGCGCCTGCGGAGCTAGCGATTCTCCATTCAGGATGAGCATCATCTGTCCTCTATCTTCTACTGGCTCTTCTACTCTTCCTACCTTCCAGTCATGGGTTGGTAGGTCGGTGTTACAGGACTTAAAGATCTGCTCAATTTTGTTGTGCTCGAGCTTGGGGTCTGTTTGGAATTTCTTTGTTACTAAGCGCTTCGAGTTTAGCTCCCGGCCAAACCTCTACTACCTTGCCTACGGCCTACCTGTAGATCGGGGATGACCTGTTATCTTCGCAGACGATGAACTTTGTTCTACCCTGATACCAACTTGCGTCAAAGGGGAGGAAGTGCAAGGTTTTCCTCTAGAACCTGGAGGTAAGCTTCGGTGATAGTCTCTTCAATCCAACTCCATATTTCCTTTTTCCCTTGTCAATGACGGCCAATGTCTCACCACCGCCTTTGACAACCTCACTGAATGCTGGGTATTTATGGCCACCTACTTTTTGTTTTTTTGGCGACCTTTTCTTCCGCTTGTTCTGCGGATCTTTGTGGTTTAGTCTGTTCTTCTGTTAGCTGATCTGCTGCTACCTCTCCAACTCTAAATAAGACCCTATTGGCCGCCTTTTTGTCGTAGTAGCTTTGTTTTAAGGTACAGACATGTTAAGCCAGTCCCCCTGCTCTACAGTTGTAATCCGCTTAGAGATATTAGGCCCTACCATGGCAGCCTGCCGGTTAAACTTGGAAGCAGGTGCCTACCCTGCTGCAGCGGTTGAGGTGAAATGGGGATTGTTCGCCCTAAGCGAAGTTGACCCCGAAACTCCTGCTATTGGTTGATTGGCAGTACTCGTGTTGGGACCAGCCCTATCGCTCAAGCCCTCTCTATTTCCTATTGAGGGCGGTCTGACTACTACCTTGCTCGCACCTAGAGTAGTAGTCAGAGTTGCGCCTTCGTCGGGTTTTTGGGAGGACCGATCTCCTTATTAGGAGTATTTTACTTAAACTTCAAATCCATTTTGGTACTATGAGTGTCGGACAAGAGAATTCCGCCTGCACAGAGATTTGTGCCCACAGGTAAGGCCGGGTAGAACCGGAGGTCGCCA
Organism: Anastrepha obliqua; assembly: GCF_027943255.1. NCBI lineage: Eukaryota > Metazoa > Arthropoda > Insecta > Diptera > Tephritidae > Anastrepha > Anastrepha obliqua. The sequence continues at coordinate 118,429,594 of NC_072892.1, forward strand.
GGTAGTCGAAGCACCCCGTTCCCGACTGGGCTAATTTTAATATGGGTTCCCAGCCGAGCCGAACTTCGTTAGACCTTGTTCCACCGCAGAGCAAAACTTGATCATCGTTCAAAACACAACCCTAAGCATAGGAACTCGTTCAGTACTGCAATGTAATTAAACGACCACACTTGGGATTAATACAGTTGTGTGGGATTACAGTTGTATTCGAGGGTTTGGTAGTAATAATCGTATCCTCTGGGATTTTCCTAAATAGGGTCTGGGTAAAGTATTGTTTTGTACAATACGAAGAAGCGAGTGGATTTTTGTTTTTTCTTTTGGTTTAAGATTTTAGATTGCGGATTGCCAGAACTGAGATCTTAGTATCAGGTTAGAAACTGATAATGAGCTCTCTTAAATTAAAACCGAAAAAATAGCGAAACTGGAAAGAATGTAAATTATTACATGTTTTATTTTAAAACAACATCTATGCGTGTTTTTTGAAAGACCCTTTGTATATGATTGGCGCTTAACCATTTTGGCCTTTTGGCTGAGCTGCTCCTCCTATTTGTGTGGAGTTTTAAGCCGAATCCGAACGGCATATGGTTTTTATGAGAAGGTTTTTCATGACAAAAAAGTCTGTCAATGAACGGTCGCTATTAGAAAAAATTTTTTCTATCAATTGGTGTTTCGTGCCCGGGGTTTCAGACCTGTGCACTTTCGAATGGTAGTCACGAGTCAAGCCATACAGCTTCTAATGCATACAAAATGCATGCATAATTTGCAGGCACAGATTTGCTAAAAGAAGCAAACGTCATAGGCTTTATTCCCGTGCACAATTGTTTGCATATGTTTAAATGTTTCACCGGAAAAGGAGAAAAATGCCAAATCGAGATAAAAGGTAAAGGACAATTCCAAATAAAAAACGGGTTTCGGTTTTCCATTTTCTACAACTTTGGGGAGAGTAGTGAGAGAGTTCCAAAACGGCGTTTCGTTTTCTATAACTCGAGCTGCAATCAGTGGTTCCAGAGCCATAACGTCATAGCTGTAACCATAACCATAGCCACAATATTACAGCATTTGTATATGTCGATTAGTCATGGCATAGCCATAAATAGCTGATATTGAAGAAGAATTAATGACAACAGAAATAACAAAGGAGGTATAAGCAATCAAAGAAAATTCACAGTGATTTAGAAATTAATTTAATGTTTTGAAGCATAATTTCAGTATACGAAAAAAAAAAAAAAATTTAACAGAAAAGGAGGTGGCGAGTGCATCCCATTAACGTGACTTTTCCGGCAGTCTTAATAAAAAAAAGAATTCTCTACTTGCTAATTTAAAAAATATACATACATATATTTACTTTGGTGTTTAGATAAAAAAAGTTGTTTTCGGTCTTCCACCGTAGCATTACGTTTAGTTCATCCCACAGGTAGATTTCCTGTAAGTTTTAATTTTTTCACATTTGTTTCATTGAGCGCAGTATTGGGCTCATTGATGTTGTTGATAGCACTGCAGATGCTGATGGTCACGCGAATGTTGATGGTCACGCTGATGTTGACAACCTTACAGATGTTGATGCTGTTGGTGGCTCATTACATTAGGTGCACTCTCATGGGATGGCAGGAGTCACTTCCGTGTGTCACTTGAAAATCACGTGAATCAGAATCCATTGACTGTTCTGTCGTATTCTGTAGAAAATTGATACTTTTTGATTGTCCTAAATAGGCGTAAATGCAATAATAAAGCATTTAACTTACGGACGTTTTTTTATATCAGACATTAGAAACTGCAGTCGCTTGAACAGCACCATTGTCTACCAGTCGTAGCACCACTTCCAGATACATTCTGCCCATTTCGCATTTCTTTAGCAAAACGCTCCCAAAAGTTTCCCCATCGCTTTACAGCAAGATTTTCTACATACATCAAAAATAATCAAACAGTGACAATGACACAATAACATTGTACTCCCTTATGATTTACCTTCAAGGCCTAAATTACTCGTAGTTTTTATCTTCTGGGTTTTTGAAATCTGTATCTATTTTCTCATAAAAACACAGATAATTTTTTACTAAGTCAATTCGGTTCTTATCGTTCATTTCTAATACTCAAATCTTTATCGCAAATATCGAAACAAATGTTCAGTGTTTTACAGCTGCTTACGGTTACGGGGAAAAACTAAAATTCAATAGACACATTCCGCTACGGTCATGGTTACGACGCTATGGTGCGGTACCTAGAAACGTTTACGGTGACGCCCATATGTCTAAATTGGCTTAACAATTTAAAACAGGTTGCCCGCTTGAATGCATTGTATTTGATCTGTTTTGACATGACCGAAAGACGTGTAAGGACAGGTAAAGAAAAGTTTTAGAAGACAATTATTCTTGTGGGTTGTGAGAGTGAGAAAATGTAAGATTTGTCGACATTTTGAGTATGTTATATTATTTTGACAATTAATATTGAGTAGTAGTAGTAGTAGTATTTTAGTTATTTTATAATATTTATAATGCAGTGGATATGAGGGTGTTCCAATAACAGGTGTTATGAATGAATGAATTGCGCTATCGAGAGATGATTAACGATTTTTTATGGCCGGAATTAGATGGTATTGATCTGGACAACGTTTATGTTCAACAAGACGGCGCTACGTGCCGGTCAAGCAACGAAACCATTGAACTTTTACGGGAAAAGTTTCCGGACTGTGTTATCTCTCGAAGAGGTGATCACAATTGGCCATCAAGATCATTTGATTTACCACCTTGTGATTTTTGTCTTTGTGACCACGTGAAAGAGAAGGTTTACGCCAACAGCCCGGGGTTGATTCAAGAACTCAAAGATGGAATTCGTTAGACTATCGAGGCCATAGGGCAGCCACTTTGCAATTCGGTTATGGAGAATTTCATAAAAAGGATATTGTCCTGTAAGCGTGGTCATTGTGGTCATTTGCCTGATATTATTTTCCACTGATGCTTTCCATTTCAATTCAACCGGGCTATTCGGGTCATGTTCTTCGATTTCGATGTAACTCAAATATGTTGCTCTCTGGTCAAAATAATGAGACACATATTTTTTTGTTCGCCCGAAAAAAATTTTTTTCAAGAGTTATCGGCAATTTTGTTTTTCGGCTCAAACTCGATTTTTTTTAATTATATAAGAAAAACATTTTTTTAAATGCCCATAACTTAGTCAAAAATGAACCGATTTTAATAATTCTGGGTTCAAAATGATCGTAATTACTTACACGAGCGACTTCATGTAGAAACAATTGCAAAACAGTAATTGAAAATTTTTTATTTAGCAAAAAAGAAAAAAAATTGAAATTTTTTCGAAATTCAATATTTCAAAAAGTGTATTTTTTTTTTTTTATAACTTTTTCCAAATCAAAAGGACATCTCAAACTTTAATTGAGCTGAATGCCTAGTAGCTAAAATGAGTTGTTTTTGAGTAATGAATTTTTGAGTAAAAAACCTGTTTCGCACTTTTTGTTTTTTGCAAAATAAAAAATTTTCAACTACTTTTTTGCAACTGTTTCTACATGAAATCGCTTGTGTAAGTAATAACGATCATTTTGAATCCAAAATTATTAAAATCGGTTCATTTTGGACTAAGTTATGAGCATTTAAAAAAGAAATTTTCTTATATTATTAAAATAAAATCGATTTTAAGCCGAAAAACAAAACTGCCGATAAAGCTTGAAAAAAAATTTTTTCGGGCGAACAAAAAAATACGTGTCTCATTATTTTGACCAGAGAGCAACATATTTGAGTTACATCGAAATCAAAGAACATGTCCTTTTGAATTGAAATGGAAAGAATCTATATAAGAAAATTTTTTTTTAATTACTCATAACTTAGTCAAAAATATGCCAATTTGAATGATTCTGGGTTCAAAATAATTGTAATTACTTACACAAGCGACTTCATGCAGAAACAATTGCAAAAAAGAAGTTGAAAATGTTTTATTTTGCAAAAAACAAAAAGTGCGAAACAGGTTTTTTACTCAAAAATTCATTACTCAAAAACAACTCATTTTAGCTACTAGGCATTCAGCTCAATTAAAGTTTGAGATGTCCTTTTGATTTGGAAAAAGTTATAAAAAAAAAAGATACACTTTTTGAAATATTGAATTTCGAAAAAATTTCAATTTTTTTTCTTTTTTGCTAAATAAAAAATTTTCAATTACTGTTTTGCAATTGTTTCTACATGAAGTCGCTCGTGTAAGTAATTACGATCATTTTGAACCCAGAATTATTAAAATCGGTTCATTTTTGACTAAGTTATGGGCATTTAAAAAAAATTTTTTCTTATATAATTAAAAAAAATCGAGTTTGAGCCGAAAAACAAAATTGCCGATAGCTCTTGAAAAAAATTTTTTCGGGCGAACAAAAAAATACGTGTCTCATTATTTTGACCAGAGAGCAACATATTTAAGTTACATCGAAATCGAAGAACATGACCCGAATAGCCCGGCTGAATTGAAATGGAAAGCATCCACTATTAACGGCATATCTTCCTCTTTGTAATGAAATAAACATCCGATCATTTATATTAAAAAATAGTATTTTTTTTAATATCAAAATAACACCTCTTATTGGAAAACCCTTTATATATAATTGGCGCGTACACCCTTTTTGGGTGATTGGCCGAGCTCCTTCTCCTACTTATGGCTTGCGTCTTAATATTGTTTTACAAATGGTCCAAATCCTCTTTTTATTGGTCGTTCTAATTTTGGTCCATTAGCCAAATGTCGTCATAGAAAAGTTGTACAAAACTCTAAGATTTGATGTTTCCAGTTTATTCAGTGAACACTACTCCACGAATTTCGAATAGACGTTCAGAGCTGTTCGAGTTGTATGATATAATTTCTTAGTTTCTACGAAAAAAGGTCTACGATGAATTGCCTGATAGGGTTGATTTGATCTAAAGAAACTGTTGTCTTATGGCGGGCAAGAAAACAAAGACGCCTTGCATAATTGTGTTATGTTGTTTATTTCGTTTATTTCAAGACTAAAACGTAATTAATGTTTTTACAGACCACTTAGATCTAATATGAGCTTAAATTACTACAGATAATTATTAAAAAACTTAAAAAAAAAGAGTTTAGAAATTTATAAAATTTGAAATAATAAAACGGTAAGCATTCTATTAGGAATATGAAAGTGAATGCAACGTCATAGGGATGAACAGTCAATTTCTCCTTTAATTAGTCTAAAAACAAAAGACAGTGAGGGTATAGACCTTCCACTCTCTAGAGACTTTAAGTTAATTAAAATCAAACGGGTATGATAGGAAGCGATAGGCTTTGCCAATTTTAACGACCTGAGAGCATATTTAAGGAACACCTTCTGTACACGTTCAATTCTCTCAATAGCAAATTGGTGGCAAGGCCTCCAGATAAATGTTGCATATTCTAATCTAGAGCGAACAAAGGAAGTAAAAAGTAATTTGTGAGTATAAGGGTCCTAGAACATCGAGCTATTAAGCCGTATAAAACCCAAGATTGAGTAAGAAGTGGACACAATAAAGTTAATGTGACTGTTGAACGAAAAAGGTGAGTCAAAGATCACCCCTAGATCTTTGAATTCATGAACAGATTTAAGTAAAGTATTATCAATGCTGTTAGTTGACTGGAAAACATTTTGAGTTTGGCGAAAGTGACATGAAAACATTTCTAAATATTTAGAGAAATGCCAGAGTTACTGCATCAGCGAACGACCGCATTAATTTCCGTTTGCAACATAGACTTAGAGACTTAAAGATAATCTTTCGCTCCAAGAAACATTCGGAAAATTAAAATCCCCAAAAACACTAATATGGTTATCATCAACCTTATTTAGAACTAGGAAAACAATGTTGTCCGTATGCGACTTGTACAATTAAGTATAAAGAGCCATATCGAGATGATTCCTTAACACAAATACACAATTGATCAAGAATGGGATCCTCATTTAAAAGCGAGATATGGAAAGCTTATAGCTTACGTTGCACTGTAATGAGAACTCCACCCCCTAAATAGCAACCCGTACGTTCTACATTTCGGTCTTTTCGAAAAACACTACATATACTCGTATAAGTTTGAGTCGAAGTATTCTTCGTCAAAAAAATTAGCATTCAGCCAAAAATCTAAAAATCTAAATGAGAACTACGGGTGCGAATAGTCCTCGACTTAGTGCGAATGCCACCCATATTCTGAAAATAAATGTTTAACCCTGGAGTACGAATAATCGACGATTCGACCAGCATCGTTTTTGTTTTACTAAATTGCTTTTAAGTGTGTGTGTCTAACACTTCCAAATTTTGCATGGTGTTAGTAGGTCATTGACTCTTGTTGCAAGCAGTCGTGTTTTTTAAACCGCGTTGTTAGAACATTACTTATTTTTAGGTTAGTACTAGCGTGACTTTTATGTCTGGATTAATAATTTGAAAGGGCGGACCTTGACGTCAGCAGGCCAAACGGACGGTTTTAGAATTTGGTCAAATAATGATGGCGGAACCCCTTGCTAAAAATTAATTTTTTTTTAAACTATGGAAATCAGTACCCTTTTTTATCAGCTTAAAACATAGAATCTGATTTTTATCAATGTTTGAATTTTTAAATAGTAACATAAGAAATTATATTATCCTTAGTTACAGAAGGTTTAAAGGACGCAAGAGGTAACCACTTATTCGTAGCTACTACATCCAGCTCAGTACTTGAATTAAGACCAATAACTGTTGCAACATTGTGTGCGGATTAAAAAACTAGGGAGTCGTTCCTTATATTAAGACTATTTCTACCACGATTTTGTGCATGCCTATTTCTACCAAAAGGTGCATTTTTGACAACTTTGCATCGGAATGGAAATGGCTGAGGAAATAATTATTTAATATATGTATATAAACTTCCAATGTTTGCGTTTGAAATTTAATCCTTATTATAAAAATTATACCGAAAATGCAAAAATATATTTTCTCATTGAATAAGACATTTCTTGCAGATGAATGATTTCTTTATTGAGCGCCTGCTGCTTGAACATTTGCTACACAGTGAACGAATTCTAATTGCTCTATTGCCTAAGCATTGCTTTATTTAGCACTTTCCCCCTTTTTAAAAAGCAATTCATTTCACATAAGGATGTTGAATGATGATGATTGAAAAAGAAACCTCTTCGGGAAATATGAAACTGAATGGAGCAAACAAAAACCAGTGAAGAATTTTTTTTAGTATGAAATGTCACTTTGACAAGGAGCGCTAACTTTATATTGTTTGATTATACTTTACGAGATATCGACCACTACAGCCATCTATCGAGAAAATAAAGGATTCCTTTTTCCCCAAACTAATATAATACTGCAATTGCAACATCTTAACCCTCTAACTACCATTTTAATGAAATTCTCATAACTTGCGTTTTCGTTACGTTTATTTTTTTAAATTCGAAAATTATATTTTACTTTTGAAGTACATAAAAGCATTTCGAATTTCTTAACAAACATTCAACTGCCATCACAGTTAGTTGCATTAGTCATACCAATTAATTTCATTTCGGAATCCAGCATTCCATTTATTAAACCATCATCTTCAATCCAGATTCCATTACATCCATACAAGGTTCTTCCGGTAAAGCGGCGCGTAGATAAGGCCAGAATAATGGATTACCCCATTTGATATAGGTGCTCTTGGCAAGCCATCTCTGTACTTTTTTGTTTAAGCTTCCGATGCGATCTATGTCATTGCGGATTATAATTATCAAATGTTTACGCTTTGGGGATTGTCCAAATATGTGCGCCTTACAGACTTTTTTGTCTGACAACATTTTCAGAAAATTTTTCGAAAGCACCACCATTGTACGCCGCGACTCACCCACTGAACGCTTGACTTGCTTTGTGAAAGATTTTCCAATAATCCAATCACGTTTAGACAGAGACAACTTATATTTGATAGGACCTTTCTCAAGTTCTGCTACCAGTTGCCTATCAATGAAGGGTTTGTCAAGCTGTGTATAGAAGACAATCGTATAGTATTTTCTATTGGAAGAACGCTCAACGCGTATTTTGTAGTTCGCATAAATTTGTGCACAAAAAAAGGCCGCGATTTGTGCTAGTATCAGCATAATTAAAAAGTAGTGAAGCAAACAATCGCTTTCAATTGTACACATTTCGTTGGCGGATACATTCTTCATAAATCTGAGACTGATTTCCGATGAGTTTACAATGCAGCGCATGTGGCCCATATCTTGTTCAGCGAATTTCGGTCGTTCTGCTACATTTCTTGCAAACTCCACCAATGGCTTTGCCTCACAATCACAGATCCATGGGTTGTGTGCGAGGTAAACTGTCTGTAGCCTAGTGCTACTATTGAGGAAATCCACAAGACTCGCATTGAGTCGCTGCAACTGGTTGTGTCGTACATCCAAGTACTGCAATTTGTTCGGTAAGTTACCAACTTCGATGCTTTGCAATTGATTTCCGGGCGCTTGCAGTGCTAAGACATCAGCATATCCAGTTGTAGTGTTAAGCGGTAGCTCCGTAAGTCTGTTATGCGCCACATTTAGCACGATGCCTTTGAGTTCGGGTAAGTGTGGCAATTGTGGCAGATGCGACATGTTGCTATGCGAGCAGTTTATGAAAAGTATCTTATCAAACGGACGCACCAAACACTCGCAGTTATTCGGACATAGTTTCACTTGCGTACATTCTTCATCCAGGGGGCAAAATAGCTCCGTTAAGTTGAGATCCATTGCACCTTTCCCCTTCAGCGTTGACGGACCCACACACTTTAAATTATCTGCAATGATTTTAATTTGAGTCAACTTCTTAGAATCGCCAATCATAAATTGTAGAAAGCGGAATAGTACGCAATCGCAGTAGATTGGATTGTTATTCAGATCGATGAGAATTGCTTTAGCGTCGTTGAATAAAATAAAGTTCTGGATGGTTTTGAAGTCGATTTGCTGTATGAGATTATGCGTGATATTAACTTCAATTCCATTTCTACTGATGAAACGCAGGTCGTGATCTGCGAAGGCATGAATTTTGTTATAGCTGAGATCGAGCTTACGCAGCGCGAGCAGCCGTGTTCTCCAGTCCTTATGCAGATACTTTATATTGTTATTGCGTAGATTAAGTTCTTCGAGTTTAAATAAATATCGGAATGGCGAGTTGGTATTATCAATAAGGCCACTGGCGTTGGCGAGGTCGATTTGGTTATTTTCTAAGTGCAGAAATTTCAGGTTGGCTGTGCCACGGAAAGCGTTGAAGCTGATGTTAATCAAGTTATTGTTGTTCAAATGCAAATGCTCGAGATTGGCTAATGGGCGGAATAGTTCACTGGAAAAAATTAAAAAAAAAAAAAAGGTTTGAATTAATTCACAATCTAAATCTAGGGACAGTTGTAGTTTAGCAAAAACCTACCTTGATATTTCGACGAGTTGATTGTGTGATAACTTCAGCACGCGCAGATTTTTTGTGCTTTGGAAGAGTGTGTCTGGTAGTGATTGCAGTCGATTGTGTGACAGGTCAAGACTGAGGAGCTTCCGTTGATCATAGAGCAAGTTTCTCGGCACTTTTGTCAGCAGATTCTTGTTCATGTTAAGGCTAGTAATTTTAGTTGAGTTGATAAACAGATCCATGGGCAGTGTTTCCAAACCACAGCTGATGTGCACCTCCTCCAAATTTGGCAAATTCGCGAATAATCCCGTTGGCAGACTTTTCAGTGGTACTTTGTTGTTCTTGAGCCTGAATACTGTGAGATGCTCATTTGCCGCAAATAGTCCCGCGGGCAATTCGTGAATTCGATTGCTATTTAGGTCTAAGCTCGTCATATTGCCGAGTAGCGAGAACACATCATGTTCAAAACTCTCAATTTCATTAGACTTCAGATCTAATACAGTTAGGGCGTTGACGCCACGAAAAGCTTCCTTATTAAGGTAACGCAAATTATTGTTTCTTAAATTGAGATGCTCAAGTTTATGTTGATTTTTAAATACACCATTTGGTAGGTGTTCCAAAAAGTTGTTGCCCAAATCCAGATATTCTAAATTTGGTAGTGGTTCTAAAAAGCTTTCGCTCAAAGTACGATTTTCAGCGTGCAGTTCTAACCAAATGAGATTACTTGGGTTACGAACTAAATAATCTGCCGAGTTTTTCAGTGACTTCGAATTAAGTTTCAAATTCTGCAAATACCCCAGACCACTTAAATGATACTTCGTTATGTTGGCGCTTTGCTCGTCAGTGGCGTACGTGAGGTAAACGACGTTTGGTATACCAAAGTGTGTAAGTAGCTCTACTATTGGTTTGCCTTCCGGTAAGGGACAATATTTAAAATGTACGACTCCACTATCACCAAGTTTCATAGATGGTAAACTCTCATATTCGTTCGCTTTAGTGTTGTTACATTCGATCCTTACATATTTTCCTGGTTTGATGTATATGTCGAACTTGCCACGGGATTCAGGTGCGGCGCACTCGAGTTGAAAACCGTTTGGTTGCGTCGAGCATTGACAGAAAGAGTTGGTGTTTAGCGCTTTGCAATCCTCCGTTGTAATGTTGCCCTTGACGTATGAGACTTGTACGGCGAACAATAAAACAAATAAGAAAACACACCTTGGTGGTTTAAAATGTACAAATCGCTCTAAATATGTCATGCTGGTGAGATGTCTCCGTATTTCTCGCTTTCCTAGTTGTGTTATCCTCGTAAAAAGATTTTAAACTAATTTCAGTTGCAGTTTGTGTGCCGTATTTATACTCTGATTCGCGCAAACTGCAGTTATCTCAGGTATCCTATCTATTTGCCTGCGAGGGTTGCTGAACGTTTGTATGTACATATGTATGTATATATGTCACTGCGCATAGAAAATTATGCATGAAAATTTTCTAAGGCTCTTAGGCAGTTTTCCCAAATTTTTATTACCTTCTTTGAAACAAACTCTTGGTTTCTGTGAAGTAATGGGGCTTCTCCAACATATGGATTTACTAGTAGTGGGATTTTTAATGCCGTTTCAAGATTAAATATTTGTCGTGGCCATAGTCAAAAGAAAAATGGCAATACAAACGAAATTAGTTGTCAGTGGTTGGGAAATCTATTGAAGGTGGTTCCAGTTTAGTTTTTGTTGTTTTGTGCACTAACTGTCAAAATTTCCAAAAGTATACAATCAACAACAAACAAAACAACAACAAAGAAGCAGGTCACTTTGCCAATCACGAAATCAATGGGTCTAGTTCAACCACTTTGAATGAGTGCAACTTGGGAATAATACAAAGGGATTGGAACAATGGATTTGCAAAATGTAAATTCTTAGGTAAAATGGGATTACAGTTGAATTTTAAGGTTTGGTCATAGTCATGTCCTCTCGGATTTTTCTAAGTAAGGTATAGGTAAGGTATTGTTATGTACAATACGGAGAAGCGAGTGGTTACTTGTTGTTTTTGGTTTTGATTTTAGAAATAGCGCATAGCCGGAACTTCCATCTTTATATTATATCAGGTTAGCAGCTTATAAACAGCTCACTTAAATTAAAAGACTAAGGAAATAGTAAATGATTTCTTCCAACACAGCAGTGCAGCGCAAAAAAAAAAAATAAGGGTCGCCATAGCAATTAGTACTATCGTGAACTTACAACCTCTAGAGTTCAAATTCGAGAAAAAGCGATGAAGGCGGCATACAGGCTCAATGTAAACGGAGTCTGTGTAAACGAAGAAATCATTGGCCACTGTCACATGGGCATGGTGCTGGAAAACCATCATTTCAGTTTTAGGGAGGTAGCTCGTGACCTTAGCATGTCTTACAAATCAATTCGCAACATTTTACACCATCAATTGGGTATGATGGGCACACGTGGCTGTTCGACACGTTCCAAGAGAGTTGAACTTTTTTCCAAAAATTCATCGGAAGAAGGTGGCTGAAGACATGCTTGAGCAACGTTTCCACCAGCGCATCATAACAGGTGATGAGACGTGGGTATACGAGTTTGACCTGCAAACCAGTCAACATGCAACCAGGCGGCTGAATGGAGCTATCCACATGAGCCGAAACCCAAAAAACCACGTTAAAGTCGGTCAAAAGTGAAAGTCATTCTACTCGTTTTCTTTGATTACACAGGTCGACACTGAAAATGATTCAAGCATCGGACCCGGCCTATCTTATAGATTTTTCATCGCTGAATACGAATCTGACCTTAAAAAGTTTCCATCACGTCAAGATTTTGAAAAAAAATAGTTCAAAAAGTCAAAAAAACGTGTTTTTGACCATTTTTGACCAAATGTAGTGGATGAACCTGAGGTGATGGAAGCTTCTACCTAGCCTTAAACTGAAGCCTGAACCTTCAGTTATAAGATCCAAATCGAAAATACCCTGAATCAATTGTAAATTTTGATGTAGCACAATTTTTTTAACTGCTCGCGCACGATTTTCATAGGTGCAGCCATGCAGGCTAGTGGCTTATCATAGTGGTGCGTTGACTTGTACCTTTTACCTATCATGTTTTTAGTTATTGGGTTTGCTTAGCACGATTCGGAAGTTGTAATTTCAAAATTGAAAGTGTCGGATTCAAGATGGCGAAAATAAAAATTTAATAAAATCAAATAAAAATTTGATTTTGCAGCTTGTCTTAGAATTAAAGGAAAGGCAAAAATTGTATGTAGAATTTCGTTTGTCTAGAAATTTAGTTGTTACAGTTAGAAATATTTCTAGCTATTAGCTATATTTCTACCAAAGACACATATTTCTAACTGTTACACCTTAATTTCAAGCTAATCGCAATTCAGCTATACGGTTAGCTGGGTCAGCTAAAAATTTCTTTCAATGTTTGGTTTTATGATGCGCTGAAGACAAATATGACATCATAATTTAAAAAGGCAAAACCAATATGGTGATCTAAATTAATATACTTTTTACTTCACGAACAACTATTGAAAGATGAATTTATATAGTTATATTAGACTAATTTTTGACAGTAGTAATAAAGTTTTATAATCTGACATTAGCTGGTGAACCAATATTTTAGTGCATAATAAATTTATTAAATTCACGACCCCAGAATGTGCCACGAGGAGGCTGTCAGTATTTTACACTCCACTTTTGTTTTTTTTGTTCTTTTTTATTTTAAAAAATTTTTAATATTCTCGCATTTGTGGTAATTTTTTGTTATTCCTTAGAAAGGAATTTCTTCCTTCTTTGTTTGAATTTTTTGAATCCCCAATTTGTTCTTCAAATACAAGTTTCACGGATGCTTCTAATCTTTGTAAGTTTTCTCAAGGTTTTAAGGAATAAGAAGAAACACACAAAGGATAAAGAATTTAGTTTTGAGTACTTTCATTTTCTAAAATTTGATTTTTATTCGGCAGACTTGGGAAGGTTAATCTTTGTGACTTTCTAGAGTAATTGCAATCATCATCTTTTAATAAGCCCCAGCAGTAATCAGCAAGCATGCTAGGATTCCATTTTCCTTGATATCTTTTCTCCATAGTTTTTATATCTTGATGAAATCTCTCACCATGCTCATCGCTAACGTCTCCACAATTTTGTGGGAAAAAATCCAAATGCGAGTCAAGAAAATGTATCTTCAAGGACATGTTGCAGCCCAAGCGTTCATAGTTTTTCAACATATTTGCAACTAACGTTTTGTACTTGTCAGATCGTCTGCTACCCAGAAAATTCGCGCATACTTCCTTGAATGATATCCAGGCAGCTTTTTCCTTAGCAGTGAGCTTTTTTTGAAATTCTTCATCTTTTAACACTTGGCGAATTTCTGGACCAACAAAAATGCCCTCTTTCAACTTAGCATCACTCAGATATTTAAATTTTTCTTTTAAATGTAGAAATCCTTTACCAGTTTTATCCATGGCTTTTACAAAATTTTTCATCAGGCCAAGTTTGATATGAAGTGGTGGTAAAATGATGCCATTTGAATCAACAAGAGGTTTACTTGAGACATTTTTGGCTCCTGGAATAAATTCCTTTCTCTCTGATAACATATATATCTAATATAAAAAAAGAAATTTGAATCCGACACTTTCAATTTTGAAATTACAACTTCCGAATCGTGCTAAGCAAACCCAATAACTAAAAACATGATAGGTAAAAGGTACAAGTCAGCGCACCACTATGATAAGCCACTAGCCTGCATGGCTGCACCTATGAAAATCGTGCGCGAGCAGTTAAAAAAATTGTGCTACATCAAAATTTACAATTGATTCAGGGTATTTTCGATTTGGATCTTATAACTGAAGGTTCAGGCTTCAGTTTAAGGCTAGGTAGAAGCTTCCATCACCTCAGGTTCATCCACTACATTTGGTCAAAAATGGTCAAAAACACGTTTTTTTGACTTTTTGAACTATTTTTTTTCAAAATCTTGACGTGATGGAAACTTTTTAAGGTCAGATTCGTATTCAGCGATGAAAAATCTATAAGATAGGCCGAGTCCGATGCTTGAATCAGAAAAATAATCATTTTTTGTCGACCAGTGTTATCATTCTGTTCTGCACTCGGAAGTCGCTCCAAAAGGCCCTGCGTTAAGTAAAGAATATTATTAGGAAGTTATGCGACTTTGAAAGAGAATGTGTGTAGGAAACGGGCTAATTTGTGTAAAGAAAACTCATGGATCTTGCACCATGATAACGCACCTTCTCACAAGGCCCATATTGTGAACACTTTTTTAACCAAAAACTCGACAAGTATTGCCGTATTCACCGGACTTAGTCCTCTGTGGTTTTCTCCTTTTCCCAAAACTTAAATTGCCACTCAGCGGACGCCGCTTGCTTTCTGCCCATACCACGTTTCCCTGCTATTTTTCTTTGCAGAATTAGTTGTAGGACATGGCATTTATTCTTTCGCATAAAATGGTCCAAATCCGCAGTTTTTCTTCTTTTGATCGTAGTAAATAAATCACGATTCTTCTGGGTTCTACGCAGTACTTCAGCATTTGCTACTCTATCGGTCCAGGTCCATATTTTTATAAGTTTTCTGTACTTATATATCCACATCTCAAATGCTTCTATTTTATTTATGTCAGTGGCTTTAATAGTCCATATCTTAATAGCATAAAGTAAGACAGATAATACCTAACATTTAACAAATCGAATTTTCAGTTTCATACTTAGGTCATGGTTATTGAGGACTTTTTTGTACTTAATAAATGTTGTCCAAGAAGCTTCAACTCGGGATTCTATTTGTTTTGAAGGATCCCAATTTTCGTTATTCCAACAGTTTAAGTATTTGAAATTTATCACATTTTCTATGGACATGCCATTGCTTGCTGCTAAGCTTGTATCAGTATAGATGTTTCTTCTGCTAATTTTATATACAGGGTCCGGCACTCGAAGTGTAACCAATTTCAGACCTCTTGCGTAGCTGATGAACGGGCCTCAGCTGTCTGTTAGTTGGCTAAATGACATTTCAGAGTATTGTTTACAAGGGGGCGGGAGCATTTTGCCGAAAGTAAAGGCGAAAAAAGAAAATCAGTAATGGATTGCAAACGTAATAGTGTGATTGCATTACATTTGATACTGGTAGCATCGCGCTTCGTCATAGAGGTGGTTATCAAAAGACTGCAATGCCACGTAAAATACTTCAAAAAGTGAAGAAGCGACTTGAGCGAAATCCCCGACGAAGTGCCAATTAAATGGCGAAAGAACTGAAAATATCTGACCATAGCATCCGCCGCATACGGAAAAATGATCTGAAAGTCAAGATCCAAAAGGCGCATGATCTCACACCAAACCAGCAACAAATCAGACTTGAGAGAGCGAAGGAGTTGCTCCGCTTAGCCGAAAGCGGTAAATTTCCGAAAATTGTGTTTTCTGACGAGAAAATTTTTCAAATTGAGCAATTCGTTAATTCCCAAAACGATAGGTATTATTTGACCGACCATTCATACGAGAATTTGAATCATCGATTGGCCACCAGGGGGTAGCAGGAGCCCACTGTAAACACATATAGGCGATCTCCAATCGTTTTCATCGAACCTGGCGTCAAGGTAAATTCGAAATATTATCGAGAAAGTATTCTGGAGGTTGCTTTGAAGCCGTGGACAGACAAACATTTCGGCGGCAGACCATGGACGAATCAACTGGACTCGGCACCATCTTACAAAGTTCGAGTGAACGTTCACACAATGGCTCTGAAATTCCCCATGCGCGAATCTGATGGATCACTTTCTTTGGGTCATTTTGGAGAACAAGGTCCGAACTAAAAGATTCACCAGTCTCGAGGCGCTGTAAAAAGCCTTTGTCTGCGAGTTGACCAAAATACCTGTAAGTCACATTCGGGCAGCTTGCGATTCGTTTCTGGACCGGGTCAAGACCGTAGTCAAGGCAAAGGGTGGTCATATCCAGCAAAAGTAAATTGATTCTTAATTTTGTATTATTTTTACACATTTTTTACTTTGAATTGAATAAAAGTAATTTTCCAAACTAAATTTATGGCTTCTTTAGTGGTTACACTTCGAGTGCCGCACCCTGTAATATATTATATTTAGTTCTTTTACGTTTATTTTGTAAATCGAAGTTCTTACTGCAAAGCGTAACAGCATTGACTAGTTCTTGTTGGTAGAGAACTTAGACTGTGTGCTAAGAGCGTTGTATCGTCAGCGTGTCTGATGTTCTTAAAATTTATCTTATTCGCCTTAATGCCAGCTGCTACCCTTGTGGTCCTTCTTGGAAGATTCTGTTAGAGTAGATGTTAAATAGTCATGGCGAGAGAATACCTACTTGTTTAATCCCTCTTAGTAAAGGTATTGTGTTCGTAGTTTCATTGTTTATATTTACTTTTGCAGCCTGCTGCCAATAAAGATTGTTTTACATTTAAGGGGACAGATACCTGTAAACGGCCATATTTTTCCTGATTTTCATTAAAATTATTTAAAATGAAGAAGTCAATATATTTTTTTCAAAATTGGCATACAGTTTATTTATACATTAAGATAATATAAATTTTATTTTTTATTTTAATCATTTAAAATGGCGGATGTACATTCAATTCTTCCAGGAAGGTCGCAGCGAGGCTTCTAAATCGGCGGGCATTGTAGCTTCGGCGTCAGTGACCTGAATACAAGAAACCAAAAATTTTTTGTTTGTTAATGTCATAATGTCAAAAATTCGCGGAATAAAATGCTTAAAAAAAATTAATTTTGAGGTGAATTTTCCTACTACAGGGTGGGCCATATAGCGTTTGCTTTTTGAACCATCTATTTTTTTGAGAATGGTAACACAAATTACATGTCAAATGTGTTCATAATTTACTTAAAGGTTAAGGTTTGACATTTACGAAATGGGACGCTATACGCTTGAACAAAATTGGGAAATACTGAAAACCTATTTCCAAAGTGGTGAGTCTTCTTCTTCTTCCGCGGTTACAGTAAATGGCGAGCGTTACCGTGACATGCTCAACGAGTTTTTGTTTCCAAAAATTGAAGAGGATGACATGGACGACATTTGGTTTCAACAGGACGGTGCAACTTGTCACACTGCCAAAGTTACACTCGAACTTTTTGCTACCGTTTTTGAATTCCGATATCAATTGGCCGCCTCGGAGCGGTGATTTAAGCCCGTTGGATTATTTTTTGTGGGGAGCCGTTAAGGACAAATGCTATGCGAACCATTCAGAGACGATTGATGCTTTAAAACACGAAATCGAAGTTGCCATTCATGAAATTGGAGCCCAAACAATCGAAAATGTGCTTAAAAATTGGGTTGATCGAATGGCCTACTGTAAAGCCAGTCGTGGCAGTAATTTGAACGATATTATTTTTCATTCATAAATGACAATGATTTTTGGACCTTTGCACGTTGGCAACGGCGAATATCGCAGACGATGGAACGATGAGCTGTATGAGCTTTACGACGACATAGACATAGCGCAGCGAATAAAGATCCAGCGGCTTCGTTGGCTGCGTCATGTCGTCCGAATGGATACAAACGCTCCGGCTTTGAAAGTATTCGATGCGGTACCAGCTGGTGGTAGCAGAGGAAGAGGAAGGCCTCCTCTGCGTTGGAAAGATCAGGTGGAGAAGGACTTGGCTTCACTTGGTGTGTCCAATTGGCGCCGGTTAGCACGAGAAAGAAACGACTGGCGCGCTTTGTTAATCTCGGCCAAAATCGCGTAAGCGGTTATCGCGCCAATTAAGAAGAAGAGAAATGACAATGTTCAATCTTCAAAATAAAAAAAAAGTTTGAAAAATATTAATTAGTTTTTTTTTATAGCCGATTCGAAAAGAAAATTTTACATGCTTTGCTTCGAAAAAATAAAAAGTGCAAAATTTCAGGGAAATCGGTCAATAACTTTTCGAGATATCGTGCACGCCAATTCGAAAAATATAGTTTTGAGAAAAACGCGTCTAAAGTCGGCAACGTAACTATACCTCTCCTAGCGCTCGAACACAAAGAACAGAGTCGTCACGGTTGACGATCTATAATATAAGAAATTCTTATATTTATCTGCCCCCTTAAGTTCATTTGTATCGATTTTTCATGTTTTGTAGAATCTTTATGAGCAGCTCGTGTCAAGAGCTTTTTCGTAATTTATACAGTAAACTGATTTTTGTGGACGTCTCTGCAATTTTCAACTTATGCGTGAATGCAAAATGTTGCTTCTCGTGCTCCCGTGCTTTCTTTAAATTCGATTCACACTTATTATCCTTGTGTGTTTTGATGGCATTTTCAATTCTTCGTCTTTTATTAAAGCTGGTCGCATTGCAATTTCAGTAGGTATTGCCTAATACGCAGATCTATTGCTCAATAACATTTAAGTCAAATGCTGGAGTAGGTGGCTGTAGAAGTTTTGGGCAATTATGAATAAAGTGATGTGCTTGGGATCGTTAGCCCGATAATCATCAACATTTCTTAAAACTCCAAATTTTTCAGCGCTTTGAGACCCATTGCAGTAATTTCAAGTGTGTAGAACGGTCATGAATATATGTAATTCTTCAAAGAGCAAGTTCTTAAATATTTACCGATTATCTGCTAATATGAAAATTTACATTTTTATTGATCGGAAACCCTATTTCGCTATGTCGGAGTATCTGTCACTTATTTGAGACTATCTGGCAGATATTCTGAGAGTTTTATTGTAGCAGTTAGGTGCTTGCCTCTACATATAATTGGATTTTGGATTCTCAAATAGGTTATTGTTATCGTGATGATATGAACAGAAAAAAATTCATACCTCAAAAAGGTATTCATTTTCCTGTTTTTTTCTTTTTTGGCAGAAGAGAAATTCGTAATTCGTATAAACTCTGTTTATAAATTAGATCTTACTTTTTGTAGTTACATTTAATGAGATTTTACATATTTTTCTTGCCCCTGAAGTGTGCATAATAGCGGATCTCTTTCAAATCTTTTCAATTTCGGTAGATATAAGGCCATCACAATGGGTCTGTTCCGTCCATTGCGGCTACGAATTTGACTGACAGCAAAATAGATTAGGTGTATTTGAATAGAAGGCGCCACATACGTCATGTCGGAATGCGCAAAAGCTGGCAACTTGCTACTTTGGCCTTACGTCAAGTGCGGCGAAAATGACAACAGTTTAAAGAAGAACAATATTTTATTGATGGTGTTTTTATTATATCAAATTCAATGCAGAAAATAAATGAAATTTAAATGAATTGAGTAAATTTGAGTGAGTTGAGCACCCTTTTCTTTTCGATAAAAGCTTGAAAGAGTAGAGAAAAGGATAGATTTAACCAAACATGTTAAATTCGAATTAGAATTAGCAATCGATTCAATTGGTTTATATTCTCTAATTCATCAAACAATTGGAATGAGTTCAACTAATTCCCATTAGATAATTGAAATTTTTATTCCAATGGTAAAACTAATTGCAATTAGTTGCCAACTAAAATTGGTTTACCTTCACAATTAGAAATCTAATTGACTTCTGCGAATGCAATTAGATATTTAATTAGCTCGAATTAGAATTAATTATTTTGATAAAAATAAATTTTTTGCAAATAATTATTATTATTCGTATCCATCACTGATTATGCAATCAAGCTGAACCTTCCTACAACAAACGAAAATCATAAATGTGAGGGTTCGCATACTGAATCGACCTTTTATGATTTCAGTGATGGTGGTAAGTTCTGCATAAGTAACACATATACATATATGGTATTTTTAGTAAACTGATTACATTTTTGCAGAAGGAAGTACTGCTTCATTGTCAAAATTGACAGAGGAGGATAAAAGCATGCATTTTATTTCGAATATGATGCATCAATATTTGAATGATGATGATAAAACTTCCAATATATGGTCCAAATATCCCACATTAAAGAACATAGCACTATTTTGCAACACGCCGCTTGCCCTGTGGAGCGACTATTTTCCTTTGCGGGCATTATTAATAGTCCCAGGCGGAGTTGCTTGACTGACTTTTCTTTTGAAAATCTCGTATTGCTGAAAGCGAATATACCCGGATATTCTAGTTAATAAACAGTTAGTACATACGTTAAATAGATGTACATGTATGTAATATACGTAGTACATATTATGTACATAAGTAATATTATATATATATGTGTAATATTCATATTATGAATATTTCAGTTTTTTTTTGTTTTTCCAAATATCAAAATAATTAATTCTAATTCGAGCTAATTGAATATCTAATTGCATTAGCAGAAGTCAATTAGATTTGTAATTGTAAAGGTAAACCAATTTTTTTTGCTAATGGCAACTAATTGCAATTAGTTTTACCATTGGAATAAAAATTTCAACTATCTAATGGGAATTAGTTGAACTAATTCTAATTGTTTAATGAATTAGAGAATTTCACAAAAGAAGGTTAATTAGCAATAATTAGCATTATCTAATCATTATTTAACATTTCTGGATTTAACCAAGTTGTTCTGAAAAATGAATGTGCGTTATGGTTGAAGTTATGATCGCACTCACCGTCTACGACTACCATAAAATTAAGGGGCTAAATACGTCCAGCAGCGCCAAAAATGCGCTGAAAGAAAAACTTTTTAGGAGGGATAACAATATAAATAAATATAAAAAAATTGTATACATTGTTTATTAGTATTTAAACTTTATAAAAAATGATTTTAATGTTTCTTTACAACAATTTGTATATAAAAAATCACGTGACCCAAAGTACAATAAAAAACAAGTTGCTCCACAGTCTGCATCATTTCTCATTGAAATGTTGATGGATCTGTAAAAAGTAAAAAAAATTCTTGTAAAATAAAGTTGTAGTTATAGTCTGTTGAGTCGGATTTTTGAATTTCGAAAAATTTTGCAATTTACGGCATTTTAACAAAAAAGTATGCGTTTTACGTCATAAATGTCACACTTTAAATATATTTATAAAATTTTTAATAAAAAAATTAAAAATCAAATCTATAGAAAAAACACTTTCGAATATTAAAAAAAAAATTCCGTGCCGGAAAAAGAAAGTACTTTCGAGAAAAACGAGTTTTAGGTACAAGAGCGCGCGGACCGTTCTCTACCTTATTAATGGGCTGTAGAAGCTATTATATAATATTTAAAATTTCCGCATGAAAATTTCACAGTGTATTCTTAAGATACTATACTTTCGAAATATCGAAAAAAATTCTTTTCTCTTCTGGACGAATGTAACCCCTTAACTCTCTTTCGCTTCAATCAGCATTAATTTTATCATATATTTCACAACCAACAAAAACATGATTACACATAATAAAATATGATATTTGATTTCACGACAAGTTTTTAAAAGCTTTGTTGCTTTTTTGTTTATATGCGGCAATACCTTCATTGTGGCGCCACACAGTGCGGCCGATTCCCAAAAAGCTGGCCAAAAGTCGAAAAAAAAGTTTCTAGATAGAGTTTTTTTGTCTTTGGGTTGGCTACAGTAATGCCTTGAGTAGTGAAAACCGTTCATAGCAACGTCCCGTACCCTAAGTATCCTCTGTATTTTCAGTCGCAACGTGGCCTTCGTTTGAGCATCGTATTACTGTCGATGAATAGTGAAAGTTGTACACATTTGAAATATTTTGTAATGGAGTAAATTGAACAAAACCAAATGGAATCATCTTCGGAAGGTTAGTAAAATACGAGAAATCTTTAGTACATATCAATACCTCGACACAAAATTTTTAGCTGCAGCAATACGTAGATACATTTTTTGCAATTTTTTTTATAAAATTTGAGTTTTTAAACTGTATAGTAATACAACGCCGTCATATGCTGCTTTGAAACTTGACTTGTTTACAGTAGCACAGAAAACAAACTATGTGACATATCACGCTGAAATTTGCCATGTAAGCTTATAACAGTCCTACCAAAAAACAAAAAATTTATTTTTGCCATATGTCATCCGCGGACCGTTTTATTGATACCGTCTCGTTCATATTTGAGCAGATTGCATAAAGGCAAGTTTTAAAATTTGTCAGATTATGGCAAATTTTAAGCCAAATTTTAAACTTTTTATATGGAGTTTTTGAAAAAATTTCAAGTATTCAAAATTTTAACTCATTTTAGTGAATGAGAATTTGAGGAATTGAGAACTTTTTTCGGCCGCGGTCTTATGCATTTTTTTCACTTCGTGCCTACTCTCATTGTTTTTTGATGTGCAAGAAAATACTCAAGAACATCAGCAGAAAAAATTGTCAAAATTTATCGCGATTTTTGAACCACCCATGGTTCTGCGAGAGCACAAAGGGCCCCTAGACGTGATGCTTTCAAATGTGTACGAGTGTTCCAACTTCCAAATATGATCCTATTTTTCATGCCAAAGGTCATCGAATTATGAGCGGGTTGTTTATTCCGAGGCTTATTTATTTTGGTTTCATTGATAGATTTGAGTTTAAGATTGGCAGGCCATCAGCCTACTTCACCGATTCTGGTGCCGAGATGTTGGCTGCAGCCTCCAAACATGTCACCAGCTTTGTAATATCATTTCCTTTGTTACGGATGGTTAGATGATACCGCCTATACTCGGTCGTCAGAGCCTCGTTAATTTTAAAACAGGGAGTAAGTACCGCATGAAAGGATAGGCATATCGCCTATATAGCCATAGCGAATATATATTCGCATCACCAACTCCATTTAGACCTTTGATGGAATTTTGTCGGCCTCCCCTTTACTTTATTTATTATTTTTACTATTTATTATTTGCCAAAAGGCAATGATCTATATATATTTTCTAAAAAGCTATTTTACGTCATTTTACAGATGAGGATTTTTTGTAAAAAAAGGAAGTAGTAGATCTTGAGAAATTATTTAGAACTCGTATTTCCACTTCTCATTATTTAGCCGCGCTAAATGTCGAACACAGCGATGCCTATGGACGGTAGTGATTTCCTTTGGAAAATATTTTACATACGCAATGCTTGAACAGATAGACAAGTTTGAATAACATCAACCGAGCTCAATTGGGGATCAGTGTGACCAGATTACCATTTTCGTAACTTGATTTAGCATTTTTTATTCCTTAACCACGGAGTTTTTATTTATTTAATTTAGTCAAAAAACATAAAGGTTCTTACTGACTATCAAATAAAACGAGTTAGAACTGAAAAACTGAACTTTTAGTTATTGTAAAATCTAACGATACGCAGTTCCCGATCTCATTAAATTCGCGTAAAGTCCGAGCAATAAGTGCATTGGACTCGAAATTCGTTTTGAATATTTTGAGATAAATAAAGAGGGCAAGAGCTTCGTAAAGTTCTCGCCGGAATAAGAAAGTTAATGCATTGCAAAAGAGATGCACAGAAAGCGATAGAATCGACCTTCTGCACAAAAACGACTTTAATCCAATTAATAACAAGCGGGAGCTATAAAAGGTATAAGAGACAGAAAATTTAAAATATCTTAGAGCGTATTTAAGAAACATTTTTTGTACCCGTTTGATTCTCGTGATAGCTAATTGGTGATAAGGTCTCCAAATAAATGAGCCATATTTTAGTTCTTTCTTCCTGACATTTTAGCCTCTTCTAATAAAAATGTGATGTTTAAAGTTATGTAAAATATACATTTTTTAAAAATTAGTTCAATAGTTCATTCAGTTCTATTTAGTTTTAGTTTTACTTTTTTTATCATCTGTTGGTGTTGGTGACTATTCGTGTATTATTTGTGCGTGTGTTAAGCAGGGCGCAGACGGCAAATTTGGTATGGTATTTTTTTATATGTGAAAAGAAGTGAGAAGAGGAAGAGGAACAAAGTGGTTCGGTTTGGGTGCAGGACTGGGTTAAAAGACGAGATAAGTGCACGCATACACATCTGTATTCAAACTTTCTATACTAGCGTTTCCGCCTACTTCTTTATATTTTCTAATAAAATTTGTTAAGAAGGGTTGAGAGAAGAAGATTTTATATTCTTGCGAAACCTCAAAAGTAGCAAAAAGTTAGATGTGCACTTTTAAATCATCAAATTCTATAAGAATCAATAAATTGGCAATAGCAGTAAAATCTTCTCAGAATGGTGTGCCTCTGGAGGCAATCTCTCAAGAATTGTTTACTGGAAGCAATCTATCAAACCTTCAACTGGTAGCATTTTTGGGCAGTTAACACCGTATTTCTCCGAAATTCGGACAGATATTTCAATCCGCAAACTGGACCTTGAGGATCGTGCTAGGGCAATCATTCCAAATAGGCAGGATTTGATCGAGGGAAAATCTGCACTGAACCTTTCACCTCTGTTTTCACTGATGGCTTCAAGACGGAATCGGGAGTCGGAGGAGGGGTTTTCTCTATATCAGCCATTTTATCTGTATCTAAAATTGCCGCATACTGCTAGTATTTTTCAGGCAGAAGTCTTTGCGATCCTGCAGACAAGCAAAATGCTTAGGGACTTGGGAGTGAGAGAGATATTAACATTTTCTCCGATAGTCAAGCCGCGATCAAAGCTCTGACGACGCCATGGTGCGGAACCTAATTAGTCAATTCTTGTAAGGAGGAGATCAAATCTCTTGGGTGTGCAGGAAACATTTCTCTAATCTGGGTTCTAGGACATAGGAACATAGAGGGAAATGAAATTGCCGATGAGTATGCCAGGAAGGGGACTAAATTGGTCTCAGTGACCTCTTACCCGGCCATCGGAATCCCTCTGACAGTGATTTCCCACCTGCATAAATTATTTCTCAGAAAAGCGCAGAAAAGATGGCGCTCATTGGACGATCGGCTCACACGCGGAACGCTAGGGCTACCATTTACGCCCATTGCAAAAGCTGTGGGGAAATTTCCCCTTCTCCGAAATTGTTAAGCACTTTCTCTGTAAATGTCCGGGCTTGTCAGCTAGACGATGAAGATCACTGGGTGCTCCTTTCTCCGACATCCTAGGACAGTGCGCCAACCTAAATCCCATCAATCTTCTCCATTACATCAACAGGTCTGGCTGGCTGTAGATATCTGCCTGTTGGAGGTCTCATAATGGTATCAAAACGACGCTTTAGTGCTTCTTGGGGGTGCCAGAGTCGTACTTTAACCATTTCACCTACCTACCTACCTTTTTTTGCTTTTTTTAATTATACAGTTTTTTTTTCTTACAATTTTGGTAGCTTCTAACTAAAAAACAAAAACTCAAGAATGTTTGCATTTTGCGCATTAAAAAGCACTAAACTTATGGCAAAGAGAAAAGAGTTGGGAACACTGCACAACTGGGCTAGGGTGACGTCACGTACTCTCTGGTGGGCGCAATCATTCTTGCATACATGCTATATAGTCTCTTGCTAACTGCTCTCTTGCAACATAAAAACAACAACAAATTGCATTTTGACTCTCACTAAGTCATATTTGTTTTAAGCTCATATTTGTTAACTTAGTTGTAAGAATTATGTAACCTTGCAGATTATTACTAAAGTTACCTTCGAAAAGAACGGATTATTATTATATATATTATATCATTCGATTGTTCAAGGAATTTTTTTAGACTAAAAACAAAAATCTTTTAAACCAAAGTTGTAAGCAAATTTATTAATACAAATTCCATGGTTCCTTAAAACCTACATTTAATTTATTGCTACTCTATCGCCTTCTCCACGCTATCGGATTGAACACTAATTCAATTACACTTTTTACTGTTCCAGAGAAGAGCTGGAAACTCGTTCATTCAAACGTAACCAGTCACATTTTATTTGCGGCAATCGCACTGCTCAAACCCTCCAACTCCATCAACACCATCAACGCCACCCTAATCGAATATTTGCCTAACATTAGGAATGTGTGAGTGTGTGTGCGTTCGTATGTATGTATATGCATGCATGTATGTGTATGTATGTATGTGTATGCATGCATGCAGTATGTAAATATGTATATTGGCACGCTAGCCTTTTAGGCGTATCATTTATATAGCCATTCAGTCAGGAAGCCCACTAAATTCAAACATACCATGAAAGCAGTCGTCATAACGTGCCACACCATGAGCCGCTCTCCACATCTACGAGTAACAAATCTACATTGTCATTTATCAATTTAGTTGACAGTCAATTTCTTTTCAATTCCGCAACATCACTCGAATTGATTCAGTCGTTTTTGCATGCAGTCATTACCCTGTAGGAAAATTCTACTATTTGCGTTTTGACAAGTTTTTTGTATTTTTCTTTTGTTTGTTTAATGTTTAAAAACTTTTTATAAAAGTATAGCGCTTTATATAACAAAGGCTCCCTTCGTACTCCCGCTTATTTTTATAAATTTTGTTTTTACAGAAAAAGTATGTTCGAAAATATTTTTACATGGAAGAAAAAAATACAACACCATCAGCAAAAAGTTTAGCAAGTTAAACAGGATTTTTCAAAAAACGCACACTAGATCTTTATGAAATTTAATGGGCTATAAAACTGCATACCAGAAATTTTTCTAAAAATTCTAATTAAAAAGTTTGAAGCTTTGATGAAATTTTGTTGATTTCTTTTAATTTTTATATTATTTAAATTTACTTTTAAATTTTTCTTTTTTAGCGTTAAGTCGTTTTGCCTTCAGTTCCACTTGTTTAGCTATTAAAGCCAGCTCCTCCTTCTTCAGGTTTTACTCCATTTCATTGCGTTTATCTCTAATAAACTGGAATTGACCTCAAATACTTGGGATAGTGTCGTTCTGAAATACTTATATATTTTTGCTTTTCCCCGCACTTTTTACGAGAGTGTTTGGAGGCTCGGCGTTCGCTTGCACAGGCATGGAGGGTTATCTTGCTAGTGCTTCAAATTTAGTCCTTTATCAAAGAAAAACTCTAAACTTGACTTCCATTGTTAGCACCCTGTAACTCACAACTGAATGGAACAAACAAAAAAAAAAAAAATAAAAAAAAGAAATTTTTTAGAGTGAAATGTCATCTTCATAACGAGCATAAACTTTAAATTGTTTGATCGTAGTGTATCTACCAAGAAAATAATGGATTTATTTTTCCCCACACTAATATATACTTTAGTGTATAATACATTTTCGTCGTCTTTCGACTGGTACCTGTAGTTGTTGCATTTTTCTTATTTCTATCTTAAATATGTTACCATCATTTTTAATCTTTTAATCGCCAAATAAATCTCACTAGTTTTGATATTTCCTGCAGGGCAGTACCAATCAGTCTTGTATTTGTATACCTATTTGTGTTCGCGTGCATTTTGGAATGGCACACTTTAAGTGGGGTTCATCGTGTGAAGTGGAGTAATGCTGATGAATATGGTGAGAATGGGGGGGAAAGTTGGGGGCTATAACAAGCAGTTGGTGTCGGCCAGACAACCAACACTCAATCAAATTCAAGCAATTGAAATAAATTGAGTGTTGTCTATATTGGCGAATATTGGGAAAAGGTACGTAGGCGTAGGTGAGCGGAGGTGTTAAGCTCACTTATAGTGACGGACAAAATATTTGGAAATTGAAATAGAATAATTAGCTGTGGAAATACCTGCAATTCTGAATATTATCGTAACCTTTTAGACTAGGCGAGCGGAAAAATTCGTGAAAAAATACCCAGTTTGCAAAAGACAAAAATTCTTTTTCATCAGTATAATGCCGTGTCACAAGAGCATTTTGACAAGAGCTGAAATCCATGAATTATAAATCGAATTGTTGGAGCATCCGTCGTACTCAAGAAATTTGGCTCCTAGCAACTTCCATCTGTTTACAGACCTAAAAAACATGCAAACAAGCAACTGAAAAGAAAAATGTATAAGAGGGAAATGTCTAATGGTTGTGTTTTTGTTGCAAATGTTATGCCCGATACTGTACATATGTATGTTTGTTGCTTATTGGATTTTCTGGTGGACGGGAAACTGGAGTAGGCATTTTGTTTGTTGTATTCTAATATATTTTTGGATTTTATTTCCGTAACAATTTAATAAAGGCAATTCACGTACATGCATACTAAGGTATATGCACGTAAGTCTATATGTATTACTTCAAAATTGGCAAGTTTTTTAGCACCAGCCAGCAACCAACGATGTGTTCTGAAGTTGATAGGCTCTTGAACTAACAAAATTTGTCGTAAATGCATATGTACATATGTATGTACAAAGTGTGTTCAAAAAGTATTGCGCATCTTGTGTTTTTTTTTTTCAAAAATTATTTATTTATTCATTACTATCTATTTTGTCCCCTTCAAAGTAGTCGCCATGAGGTATTATGTACTTGTGCCAACGTTTTTTCCAATCATCAAAGCACTTTAAAAAATCATTTTTTTATTTTGTTCAGCTCCTCCTTCGATCCCGTCTTTATCTCGTCAATCGTAGTGTAGCGTCGTCCTTTCATGGGCCTCTTCAGTTTCTGGAACAAGAAAAAGTCAAGGGGGGCCAGATCTGGGGAATACGGTGGCTGTGGCATCATTTGTGTGTTGTTTTTGGCCAAAAAGTCGCGCAGAAGCAACGATGTGTGAGCAGAGGCGTTATCGTGATGCATGAGCCAATTTTTGTTCTTACACAAATCCGGGCGTTTCTGGCGCATTGCCTCGCGTAAATTGCGCATAACTTCCAGGTAATATTCCCTATTGACCGTTTTACCCTGTAGCAAGAACTTATGATGCACAACGCCTCTGCAATTGAAGAAAACGGTAAGCAAAACTTTTACGTTCGACCGAACTTGGCGCACTTTTTTCGGTCTTGGTTCGTGTGGCAGCTTCCATTGAGATGATTGAGCTTTGGTTTCCATGTCATAACCATAAACCCCCGATTCGTCACTAATTATGACCCTCTGGAGCAAATGTGGGTCGTCGCGGACAGACTCAAACATCTCATTAGCAATGTTCATGCGTTGATGCTTTTGGTCGAAATTGAGCAGTTTTGGTACGAATTTTGCGGCGACCCGTCTCATGCCCAAATCATTGAAAAAAAAAAAAATCGAATCGCACGAGCCAATCGATATGTCTAGGTCCTGAGTACCTTCAATTTGGAAAAAAATCTTAAAAACACTGTATAATCTCAGGACTTCTGGCAACACTTTGCCGAAGCCCAGCTCGTCATCGATTGACTTATTTTCTCTTATTTGGTATAAAACCTTGCTTCCGCTGTTTTTCGATAGATGAAATAATAATCAAAATAAATAGACGGGTATAAAATATTGCAATGTAAGCTTCGACATCTGAGAACATAGCCACATTCTTGCCGTGATTCTTCATAAATTTATGCTCGGTTAAAGATGCCAGGTATTGTGTCAAATTCTTCTCC
The DNA here is from genome assembly GCF_027943255.1 of Anastrepha obliqua. Lineage (NCBI taxonomy): Eukaryota > Metazoa > Arthropoda > Insecta > Diptera > Tephritidae > Anastrepha > Anastrepha obliqua. The sequence continues at coordinate 118,459,129 of NC_072892.1, forward strand.
TTTGCTTCAATTTGAAGAAAAGTGCGGCTAATGAGGTTAATCGAATGGTAAAAAAATGTATCGTTAGTATCATGAATGCTTCAAAATCATTGGTTTTAATGTGAAGGGACCGACAAAGCGGTGGAAGACAGAAAGTTATCTGAGATTCAGGATTGGCGACACTTCTTGATGAGCATTTAAGTTAAGCGCAAATCAACCGAGTCAATCCGATATATTTCAAAGCCACGGTAATGGCTTTAAAGCAAGGGAACTGTATGAATTGAAGCCGAGCCGATGCTGAAAAGTTACTTCAAAGAAAGTTCAGTAACTTCCAACGACAACTTTGTTCGCTGCGATGGTTCACACCACAGAAAATCTTTGGGAAGCGTGGACATGTTTTCTCGGCGGCAGCAAAACCGAAGCTTATGGCGCCACGGTATGGCTCTGTATTTGGAGTGGGCCCTATTCGGTGTGATAAATTATATAAATATTGGATATTAATATGCTTTGAATTGATCACTGAAGAGAAAATTCTTTCAAACGCTTGAGCTTTTGTCGAGCAAAGGGGGTGAAGATATGCTTAGAAACACAAAATGGCAAGCGCTACTTTACTCGCCTCAAGGAGCGACACGTTTTTGCTGATTTTGCAGCGGTGGTATCAGTGGCTCACTTTTCTTTAAAAATACTGCTGGGTCCACTTCGGTCAACGTTGAGCGCTACAGAGACATGTTAACCGATGCGTGACCACGATTCAGAGTACGAATCTCTGTGCGTGAGACACCAAAATAAAGAAAGTTTTTTCTAATAGCGGCCGCCCCTCGACAAGCAATGTCAAGTCTCCTAGTGTATTTCTGTCATGGAAAAGCTCCTCATAAAAAATATCTGCCGTTCAGAGTCGTCTCTGCAATCCATCTTTTGCGCTCCAAGTTCGATAATCGTCTTATCAGCCGTCTCGAAGATGTCAATTGACTACCTCGGAGCTGCGACTCGACGCCATTCGACTTTTTTATGGGGTGCCGTGAGGGACCGATGTTATAGGAGCAAACCCTTAACGATTCAGGCCCTTAATGCCCATTTGATTTTAAATTAATCGAGAATTGATAAGTTACGTGCGTTCTGGGAGTTACGCTTCAAACCGCTCTTGTAATTAGTAAATAACAGTGATTAATCAAACATATAGCCTAGTTTTATGTTATTTAATTCATTTCATATTTAATTCTTTTCATTTTTAAATAATTAAAATTTTCAATGCTCACCTAATTTTTTTTCATTCACTAGGTGCCTGCCTTGTCGAGAATGCACAAACCACAACTATGGGTCAAATGAACTCACAATTGCGTTTTAATCATTCCGGTTCACCGTATTTGCTATACACCAACGGAGCTCTATGCGATGCCCAAAACAAGTGGTCGACGAAAATTGAGTTTATCTGCGCCAACAATGCAACAAAAGACAATCAGACTACGGGCAGCAGCAGCAATACCAGCATCGCAATGGATCCGAAAATAATTGAAAATAAGAATTGCCAACTACTAATTCACATTCAAACGCCATTGGCCTGTCAAGAGCAGATTAACTGTAAAGCCAAAGTCTATGTTGAGCATTCGGAGGATGGCACAGGCGAAGAAGTGTTCGATTTGACGCCATTGATTAGTGCAACCGACAACTATGAGGCCAAAATTAATACCGCATCAATAACGGAACAACAAGTGTCCAAATCCACCAAGGTAAGAGGCTTCTATGCAGTTGTATGTCGTTGATTGTCAAATAATGTCTGCCTTCTGCTACACCACCTCACTCAACAGCAGCTGAGTAGTTTGGCAATCATGCATTTCATTTTCATTTCAACAAGTTTTTAATGCCTCTCTTCTTCTTTCTTCTTACTACTTTATTTGCAGTTCTTTTTGAATGTCTGCCGTCCGTTGGTGTCGAAATTCGGTTTGGGCTGTCCGGGTGGTTCTGCAGCGTGCATGGCTAGAGTGGATTCTGCGTCATCAACACCAGAAGAGGAGAAGGTGAGCGCTTACAGGCCTTAAAGTATTTTTCAAATTTCCACTCCTTAATTTAGTGGCAAGAAAACAAGGTGTTCTTGTTGTTGTTGTTGTGGTTGATGATGTTCAGTGCAAGGTATACACCTTTGGCACGTTTGCAGCTTGCATTTTGAAGTATCCTTGGGAATTCCTTGTGGGAATTAATTAAAAACGACACCACTACAATTTGCTGTAGCACTCCATTGTGCCGTGCTAAGCCATGTCGTGCTATGCTGCATCGTGGCGCTGGATATATGTATATTCGTGCTGCACTACACTGCAACGTTGATAAGTGGATCGTTGTGTTGCTGCATTTTTAATTTGCGCACCGATTTTTCTTTTCCCTACATCTACTTACACATACATACATATATACGAGCACCTACATATATGAGTATATACATACGTACATATTTCTGTTGGAATACTGTCATTTTAATTATGCAATCACTTATGAATTCGTTGAGCACATCAACGAGTGGTTGCAGTAAATAATAATGCAGGCAAAAAATAACGTAGAGCAAATTCTGGCAAATCTAGCAAGTTGATTTTCAATTTGGGGTAGCCAAGTGATTAAATTTTCAAAATTCACATTCATCAAGAACCTACGATTGAGTTTAAAAAAGCGCACGACAAAAAGCGGTTATTAAAACCGAGCAATAAATGGGCGTTGATAGGTCGAATAGTTTCGTCGAAATTCTATGACTATTACATGTGGCGTTGTTGGTGCTCAACGCGCATTTTTTGACCTCAAAAAGAAACCAAAAACATTATTTATAAAAGTTAAAAGTTATGTGGTTTGCTTTCTTATTCCGACATGCGCAATGAGTCTCCTTACAAGTAAAAATTCAAATTTGTATCCAATGTATCCCAAAGTGTTTCGAGAACCAATGTTAAAAAGTGTGAAAGGGTTCATAAAGATCAAAAAAAGTATGAGACTTGGAGCTGCTCATGTTTCAATAATAAAAGGGTGTGTAAAGTTTGACTACTGATTTCGGATCCTACTGAATCCTTTGATGCATTTTGGAAGTAAGTAAAAAATGTTGCCCAAATTCACTATGATTTTTTTCAGGTTTTAGAAAGATGAATATCTTAAATCTAAATGCTCTTAGTTTGACAAAAAATTGTGATATGCAAAAGCATACAAAAATAATAAAAAAAATATATATATATATAATTGGCGCCTACATTCTTTTCGGCTGTTTGGCCGAGCTCTTCCTCCTATTTGTGTTGTGCGTCTTGATGTTGTTCCACAAATGGAGGGACCTACAGTTTTAAGCCAACTCCGAACGGCATATATGTTTTTTTTTTTTTTTTTTATGAAGAGCTTTTTTGTGGTAGAAATACACTCGGAGGTTTGACATTGCCTGCCGAGGAGTGATCGCTATTAGAAAAGCTTTTTCTTAATTTTGGTGTTTCACCGAGATTCGAGCCTACGTTCTCTTTAAATTCCGAATGGTAGTAACCACTAACAATTCGGCTACGGCGACCGCCATAAAATACAACTTAGTATTTTGAACTTAATTTTTGGATAATAACAATTTCTGCAACTTCCCGTACATTTTACAAAGGCTTTCACAACCACTTTGAGTTTCCCACAAAAAATATTTTTTTCCCATTCTCAGAAAACCGTTGTTAATCCATGTACGTATCGTCCAAAGTTCAATGAATATTTGTTGTTTTTTGTTGTTGTTTTATTGACAATTGCATTTACAGTTAACTACAAAAAGGCAATAAGCTTCTAGCTATGGCTACTGTGACCATTCTTTTGATAGGGTTTTCCAACTTTTTAATCTGCGTTTCAAAAAGTATTTGACTGAAGTTGGAATTGGAATTATCCAGTTTCACAACCCGTTCCTTAAAATTGGCCAACTATTTTTCCGCAACAATCAGTATGTGATCTAAAAACGAAATTCATTTAAATGAAACTACACTTTTAAAATAAAAAAGGATTTACGCTGTTTGCCTAGAAGCGTCGACCGAAAGATGTTCCGTCTCGGTGTTATTTCAGCAATGCAAAAATGCGATAGGCATTGGAAGAACATCACAAAACAACTTTGCCCCCTTGCGATCTGGAGCGATCTAGGCCGATCTCGAAATCCATTGCCGAAAAGTGATACGCACAAACTTTTTCGCCTGGTTTCACTGAAGTCTCGCACGATTTTACCTAATGTTTTCTTTTTATTTTGCCTTTTGGGACGTGAACAAACCTAACGCCTTCTTTTGCTTAAGTTTTGTGGCGCAACAAAAGCAATGTTCCTTTCAAACTTTTTCTGCAAAGGTTTTCATTTCTTTTGAGTACTTTTTCTTCAGAATTTGCTCTGAAATAAAAAGTAGCTCTTTCAAGAGGAAAGAGATATCTTGCATCATCTTTAATTATTGCTTTATGGGTAATGCTAAGTTTTGTTGTGAAAATTTAAAGCTTTTGGTATTTAAGAGTTGCGATTTAAAGTTATTCAAAGGTTTTGTTTGAGGTCGTCGTAGCCGAATGGGTTGGTAGTGTCCGGGATAAACTAGTGGTTGAAACCGACCTTATTAAGCTTATTCAGAAAATGTTTAGCGATAGAACGGTCGCGGCAGAGTAAGTGGCGCCTCCCTCCACTGGCAGGTGAGCAGAGGCACTCCACAAAGCCGTCCTCTCTCGACACTACTCTGAGTTTTTCTACTTAACGAATTGCTAGAGGAGCTGTAGAAGAGAGGCTGCAAGGTAATTGCTTGCGCGAATGACGTTGAACTTATTGCCAGGGCGAAGTTTTTAGATGCCCGGTTATCTAAATTTAGTTGTGAAATGGATCGCAGATTGCAGTCTCTCTTAAGAAAGGGCAAACGTGGAAGCCCAACATTGAGAAGAGAATTAGGAAGGCAACAGTTGCCTTGTATGGGTGTAAGGGCGCTACCGGCAAAAGATGGGGCCTTTTAACTAAAGTTACATTTTGACATTTTGGCTATATGACACAATTATAAAGCAAATTATGTTGCATGGAGGATTTGTTTAATGGAACGCACTGAAAAAGGACGCCATCATCTAAGAAGCTGGAGAGGGTTCAAGAGTCTGCCCTCGTTGGAATCAGTGGGGTAATTCAGGCCAATCCTATTCTAGCGCTTAACGATTTGCTGTATGTGGTACCTGTTTACATCGCAGGGAAAACTGTCGCTGTACGCGCCGAGTGTTCGAGCCATAAGCTAGACTTAAGCCACGGACATTCTAGTATCCTTAAAAGCTCTGAGTTCATTCCCATGATGCTGGATCATTGTACACCGTCGTTGGGTCCGAGTGGTACTTTTTCATTTATATTCCCTCAAGGGAGGAGTGGGTGGTTTTCAAAATTTGGATACAGGGCATTGCAAATATGTTTACGGAAGAATTGGTGGGGGAATATTCTGCGAGGAGCTCCCTATCAATCTCATATTTAGGCTTCCAACATAGTCCTTGAAAGATTTTTCCTCTTCTTTTGTTAGGTCGCCACAGTAGGGAGCTGGTGTTTTGCAAGTGCTTTGGAGTGCTCTAAGCCTAGTGGATTGCGCCAGTTTAATTCTTTATGAGCTTTTTCCTCTTTTACCTCTTCCTTTGTTTGGGATTCCTATAAAAGCTCGTTTATTTCCGAGAGCTCTGCAGGTCCCTAACTTGGTAGATTGTCTTAGGATAATTCTCTATGACCTTTTTCCTGTTTTTCGTCTTTTACCTCTTCTCTTGTTACGTCGCAACAGTAGGGAACTGGATCTATAGAAGAAGTTGAATGAAATCCATTACTTTTCCAGCTAGTCTCTATGATGCTTTACATGCACTATAGAACGGACAAAAAGAGTGAACGTGAATTGGTAACTTCCTTCTTTTACAAGATTACACATACGAGTACATACGCCGAATGAAAAAGGCATGCAACAGCCTTCTTCAAATACCAATTATCGCCGTTACAGACGTAGCGAAAATTCAACAGTTTCAGCACAATGAATGAGCAAACGAGTTTGAGCTCAGCGAATGGATGAATGACTGGCTGAACAACAATTCAATGACTAACTGGATGGATGGGCCAGGGTGAGTGTATTATTGTGTGGGTGTAAATGGGAGTGCAATTTTGTTGCTGTTGCTATTTCTGTATACGCATGTGTGTTTGTGTGCGTTTTCGAGCAACTTAACGTGTTAATGATGTTGCAAACAAATCGAATGCTGAATGGTAAATGATGAATCGAAATTGAAGAATGCCAAATGCATGGGCATGAATACCTCCGTCATGCCTGCCATGCCTACTAAACTATGAATTGTGAATTGCTCGCAAGCTAAATTCTCTAATATCGTGCAACTTGTAACCGCTTGCCTACGCGTGAAAAAATAAAAAAGTATGCACCAACTAAGCATACGAGGGTCATTTGAAAAGTTCGTGTAAAGCCAGAGAGATGGCATTACTGGTGCATATCGAGGTTATGTTTAGTTAGTAGCAACACCATCGTCATTGTTTTCTTGAATTCCTAGGGGACATTAGGCACCTGGTATTTCTTTGGCAATAAATTTAATCAGAAGGCCTCTTTCCTGGAGATGGAGCATCCACTTTCAAGGCATCCAGGCGCCCCAACTGGTGACCTTTACGGGGCTAAAGGCGAATACCGTTCACCCCAGGAGAGTTCCTCCGCCTTCAACCACTACATTCAAGACCCCAAAATTCAATCCTGCTTGGGTTACCAATAAGTAGTAGCAATTAAAGGTTGACACATATAAAAAGATCAAAGCGCTCCTTCGCCAGATTTGCCAACCAGTTCATCTGACTTCAGTCATCTCCACCGTTGGGACTCAACGCCGGTGCTTGGGTTGTACATCATGCACCCCTCTCATTATCTACTACTTCCGGTTACTACACGTGGCTTTACTTCTCGATTCCCTTCTGTAGTCTTGCTCGCGGTGTGCCCGCACCATTTGATGTGTGTTACTCGGAGACTGGGAGTAGATTTTTGTACCCCAAGAGTAGAAGAACAAACCCCAAGTTTCAGCCAGATCGGTTTATAACTTTGTTTTTGGTATTCGTTTGAATCGAGGAAGTTGAGGGATTTTCCTTATCCATCACGACAACGCACCAGCTCACGCCTCAGCATTTGTGGTCGTAAAATTAATGGAAATAGGGTTCCAACTATTTTCACATGCTCTCTGTTCTCCAGGCTTGGCACCCTCGGATTGCTCGGACTACTATTTGTGCCATAATTTGAAGAAATGTCTGGCGGGAAAGGGATTTTATTCAAACGAGGAGGTGATTGTAGAAACGAATGGCTATTTTTCACACTTGGACAAGTCCTACATATTATTCAGAAAGAATCAACAAACTAGAACCGCGTTGGACGAACTATATAAGCATAAAAGTAGACTATGTCGAAGAATAAAAATGTTTACCGCAAACAGTTTAGTAGTTTTTGTTTTTTTGCACGGACTTTTCAAACGACCCTGTGATTTGTTAGCGACATTGAAACTTTGATGCTGCTTTTCGTACACAAAATCCATATCATTCTTCGATTTGCTGCTAAAAAAGTGAATATGGATGGGTGCCGATGGCACACTCCTGGCTAGATTTCTGTCTGCCAGTACGTTGCACAAAGTGCCGGTAGGGACCAATGCTAACCTTATGTGATTTGAAATACAATGTCGACGTAACAATTGTTCTACCGACACACATACATACGTACATACATATGTAGAATGTCTATTGTCTTGCTGTATTACCTCATTTACAATTGTTGCTGCTATTGTCGACATTGTCGAGGGACGGGCATGGAAATTGGTTGTTGTGCTGTTGTTACTGCTGTTGCATAGGGATCCAGAATTTGCTATCAATGCACGAAATTAACAGTTAGTCTTGAATGACGCTACGCCAACATATACGCACAGATTATTACGACTAGGCGAATGCATACGGGGGTATGTACTTTAGGACGGGTCAAATTTATTCTCCACTTTGTTTTGGTGATTGAAGTATTTTATTCGGGATGCTGAACAAAAAAGTTCATGGAAGTATGGTTCTAAAACGGATCTCTCGAGTCTCCTTATTTCTAATTTTAGTTATTAACCCACAACAAAAAAATTTTTTTTGCCAAATTTTTATCAACAATTTTTTTTGTATTGTTTTAATTCAAAAAATTGTTTTTGTAAAATTAATTTTTTTTATTTAAAAAACTTTTTTTGTAAATTTTATTTTTTTTATTAAAAAACTTTTTTTGTAAAATTAATTTTTTTGTAAAATTTTTTTTAATATAATTTATATAATTTTGTAAAATTTAAATTTTGAATATACAAATTTAAATTTAAATTTACAATAAAAATGTGTAAAAATTTGTAAAAAAGAAAGTTTTAGTGAAAAAAATAAAAGTTTCTAAACAATTTTTAATGTACATACTTTGATTTTTTTGTAAATTTTATGTTTCTAATTAAATTTTTTTTTGTAATAGGACTATGAATAAGTTCGTGCGGTTTTTTTCGAAATTTGAAACTTTATTGACGTAAAATGGTTACAAATTTAATATTCAAAGTATTGTCCATCGCTTACTACTACTTTTTCCCATGTTTCTGGCAATTCACGGATTCCCTTTGTGAAAAATTCGGTCGGTTTTGCCGCAATCCACGAATCGATCCATTTTTTGACTTCATCGTAATTACGGAAGTGCTGGTCAGCCAGGCCATGTTGCATCGATCGGAAGAGATAGTAATCGGATGGCGCAAGGTCTGGACTATACGGCGGGTGGGGTAGGACATCCCATTTGAGCGTTTCTAAGTATGTTTTGACCACTTGTGCAACATGTGGCCGAGCATTGTCATGTTGCAAAATAACTTTGTCGTGTCTATCGGCGTATTGCGGCCGTTTTTCTCGCAGTGCTCGGCTCAAACGCATCAATTGTCGTCGGTAGACATCCCCCGTAATCGTTTCATTCGGTTTCAGTAGCTCATAATACACAACACCCAGCTGGTCCCACCAGATACACAGCATAACCTTCAGGCCATGAATATTCTGCGCCGACGTCGATGTTGAAGCATGGCCAGGGTATCCATACGTTGCCCGTCGTTTTGGATTGTCGTAATGGACCCACTTTTCATCGCCAGTCACAATTCGATGCAAAAAACCCTTTCTTTTGTGCCGTTGAAGCAGTTGTTCGCATGCCATAAAACGGCGTTCAACGTCTCTTGGCTTCAATTCATACGGCACCCAATGGCCTACCTTTCGGATCCTTCCCATGGCTTTTAAACGTTTGGAAATGGTTGATTGATCAACTCCCAAAGTTTTTGCAACCTCTTCTTGCGTTTGAGCCGGATCTTGATCGAGCAATTCCTCCAATTCGGTATCCATGAACTTTGGCGGCGCACCCTCGCGTTCTTCGTCTTCCAAGCCAAAATCACCACTTTTAAAGCGTGCAAACCACTTCTGGCACGTTCGCTCAGCTAGAGCATGCTCACCATAAACTTCCACCAAGATACGATGACTTTTGGCTGCTTTTTTCTTCATATTAAAGAATTCCCCGCAAAAACACATTATTTGGCACGAAATTCGACATTTTCAAGTGTGGTAAAAATATTGTTGTTTACGCTTCAAATAAAAAACTTATACTGACGTTTGTGCCTTACGACAGTAGCTCTCCAATGAATGTTTGGAAATGTGGATCGATGGAATAATAATCAAGTTACGCCATCTCTTGTAAAACCGCACGAACTTATTCATAGTCCTATTATATTAATATAATATTTATTTTTTTTTATTTAAATTTGTTTTTTTTTTGGTAAATTTAAATATTGTTTTTTTTTGTGAATTGTTGTTTGTAAATTTAATTTTAATTTTTTATATAAATTTTCTAAAACGAAATTTGAAAAAAATGTGTTAAAAAAGTTTTAATGATTAAAATAAAATATTCATAAGCAAATTTTTCATATTTTTTCAATTAAAATTTTTTTTTTATAAAATTAATATTTTAATTTCACAATTTTTTTTTGTAAATTTTATGTTTTTTGTTAAAAAATTTTTATTTGTACAATTTATTTTAAAAGTTAAATTTAAATTCTCAAAAAAAACCTTTTTTTTATAATTAAAACATAAAATTTGAGTTTACAAAAAAACAAATCTAAATTAAACAAAAATAAAGTTTACAAAAAAACAAATTTTTAAATTAGAAATATAAAATTTAACGAAAAAAAAATTTTAATAAAACATATATTAAACAATTTTTTTTCGAAAAGTTTATTTGATTCATTTAATTTTTTTTTTACACATGCTTTTTGTAAATTTTATTCTTTTAATTAAAAAAATTTTATTTGTAAAATATTTTTTTTTTATTTTAAAAATTAAATTTAAATTTACAAAAACAAGTTTTTTAAATTAAAAAATAAAATTTAAACTTACAAAAAAATTTTTTTAATTAAAAAGAATAAATTTGTCAGAAAAAATGTGTAATAATTTGTAAAAAAATTTTGTATTGTTTTTTTTTAATTAAATTTTTTTTTGTAAATTTGATTTAATTTAAAATGTTTTTTTTACAAATTTTTACATATTGTTTTGGACAAGTTTTATATTGTAAAATTGTTTTTTCAATGCACAAACTTTTATTTGTAAATTTTTTTTTAATTCTTTTGTTCGTGAATTTGATTTGTTTTTTCTGTTGTAGACATGTTTATGGTTTTGGGTCCTAGAAATTTATGTTTATGTTTATTTGGTAGGAAATTCTGCGATGAAGAGCACAGCGTCAGTTAGGGGTCAGCTTCTCATATTAATCCATTTATTGTCCCACCATGTCAGTTGAGCGTCACAACCCTCTTGTGTTCGATTTTTCCAATGTATCATAGGTATAGATGAGGAAGAAGCAGCTCATTAAAATGCAGAAGACACAACAACCAATGCAATGGTATTTTTAACTCTATTTCGAGTGGCCTAATTACTCTTTGCAACACAATAAAACTAAACAAGGTTCTGACAATGAATTCAGGTAAATAAGTAAATTACAGAATAATGGCACTAAGCATTGAAATACGAAATAAAACGTTGCCAAATTTAAGAATGCTATTTCGGCCAAGAATGCTATTAAAGCCAATTGAACTCTGGGATAATGTGTTTTAGACAGATGAGTCCTCACTTCAGTTGCAGAGTGCATTTGAAAGAAGACCTACGTAGTGGAGCAGTGCAGCCTCTCAGTTGAGTTATGCTTTGGCAGTGTGTGCCCTTATACGAGTATGGAGAGCTCGTGTCCAAGCCGAATACATTGCACTTCCTATTGACCATGCATTCACATCAGCCAACATCCTTTTCTCAACTAATGACAGGATTTACAACATTATAACGCACAATATCACTAGGCTTGGCTGCCTATAAAATATTTGATTGAAATAAATCAAGCCACCACAAAGTCCAGATCTAAACATTATTGAAAATGTTTGGTCTTTTTATCAATAAGAATACGAAAAGGCATAATACAATCGAAGAAATTAAGGGAATTCGGGATAAGCGGACAATTCCATTTCTGTACAAATTGGTTGACTCCATTCCTTCCAGGCTACAAGCAGTAATCGATGCCAAAGGCAATGAAATGGAATATTAATCAATATTCTTACAAAATATTATTTAATATAAAATTTTAAAATAGCATTTAACTTTACAAGCAAATAATTTTTAAGGCTGTGTAAATACTTGTGACGTCAGAAGGCATAAATTCAAGCGTTCGATTTAATGCGAAATATGCTATTGTTTTCTTTGAATTTGCACTATTTCTCTTTGTCTAGCCTAAAGATTTCAACAACAAAAAAAATTTTAATAAAGTTGTTTAACAGCAACAAACAAAGGCTTTCTAGTAAACATTGTGACAATTGCGACAAAGCAAACAATTCTTTTAACAGGTTAGCTTTCAAATGCATTCCAAATTATATTGTGTGACAGTTATGAGGACCGGTTAATTTTCGGAGTAGATAGGTATTAGCAGCGAACAAAAAACACGTGAAGAAATTGTAAACATTTTGGTATGTAAATAATTCGAAATGGCTTAAAGTTAAGTGCGAAAGTACTAAGTTTCCAGAATTTACACCCTTTTTGGGTGTTTGGCCGAGCTCCTGTTCCCATTTGTGGTGTGCGTGTTGATGCTGTTCCACAAATAGAGGAACCAACAGTTTCAAGCCGACTCCGAACGTCGGATATGTTTTATGACTTTCATGGCAGAAATACACTCGGGGGTTTGCCATTGTCTGCCGAGGGGCGACCGCTATTAGAAAAAAACTTTTTCTTCATTTTGGTGTTTCACCGAGATTCGAACCTACGTTCTCTCTGAATTCTAAATGGTAGTCACACACCAACCCATTCAGTTACGGCGACCTCCGAAATACGAAAAACTATAGTCTGGCTAAAAAATTAAGAAACAATCGGGGCGAAAAATTGGCTGTGGTAACCGTAACAAGGCGGAAAAAGTGATAACCATGCGGAAGAGGAATCCAAATCTCTCCGGAAGAAATGTAATTCGGATATAGTAGGGTGGGAAGCTTGGAGTCATTTGTACGTAGAGCTAAAGTGAAACCTGGTCTGAAGGCATACAAAGTGCAAAAAGTGGTGAATCGCAATGCACGACAGTAGAGCAGATGGTGGTTAAAATACTCGTCAAAAAGCAGTACAGGGTGGTTTTTTTATTCATTTTTTGTACAGGGTGGCTGATGAAAGCCGCTACCAAAAAAAAATTGAATAACTTTTTTTCTTTTTAAGTTATCTGTTCCATTTTTGTTTTAATTTGCAGATTGATCTTTAAAATTTATTAAAATGGATAACTGGGACACGCAAACAAGAATTTGGATAGTCCGCCGCTATCACGCACTGGAGTTCGTAGTTTTGGTACAGAGAGAGTACAGGCGGATGTTTGGCGGCGATCCCCCGAGCAGATGGACCATAATGAGACTGGTGAATAATTTTGCTGAGCAAGGAACAGTCGCAAGAAGGCCTTATCATCGAAACCCACCAGTTCGGACGGAGGAAACGATCGCTGCTGTAGCTGCAGCTATACAAAGCAATCCAAGGATTTCAACAAGAAGCTTATCTGCTCAACTTGGTGTCAGCCGACAGTCTTTGCAAACAATAATGCACAAAGATTTAGACTTATTTTCCTACAAAATTCAAATGGTTAACAAACTGAATACAGCAGACTTGCTGATTCGCTTGGAATTTTGCCAGAAGATCCTGCAAATGGTGGAAGAAGACCAAAACATGTTAAACTGCCTTTTCATGTCTGATGAGGCCCATTTCGATTTAAACGGCAATGTGAACAAACAAAATTGTCGAATATGGAGTACTTCTAACCCACAGATACTCCACGAGACGGAATTGCATCCTCTTCGCGTGACAGTGTGGTGTGCGGTTTCTTCACGCTGTATTGTCGGGCCTTATTTTTTTGAAGAAAATGGTCACACCGTTACGGTTACTGGAGACCGTTATTTGAAAATGCTGAAAGAATTTTTCTATCAAGAACTACGCCGAAAGAGAATTCCTTTCAACTCTGTGTGGTTTCAACAAGATGGGGCAACGTCTCACATAGCCCAGACTGTAATGACAGAGTTGCGACGAAAATTTCCCAATAAACTGATTTCAAGAAACTCCGAATTTCGTTGGCCCCCCCGGTCGCCTGACCTTACTGCACCTGACTTTTTCTTGTGGGGTTTATGTCAACAAGAAGTTTATAAAACAAAGCCAACAAATTTGGATGAACTAAAACAATCCATTCGGGCAACAATTGCGGCTATTCCTGTCGCAACTCTCAAAGCAGCAATGAACAACTTTTTACTAAGATGCCGCACTTGTGTCAACGAGCATGGGGGGCATTTAAATTTAATTATTTTTAAAACTAGTTAAGCTACATTTAATAAAATTTAATGACCTTCAACTTGAAAAAAAAATAAATGAATTCATACACTAAAAAAAAAGTTATTTGAGTTTCTTAATGTATATTAGCAAAATTCATCAGCCACCCTGTATTTGTTTATTTAATGATTCGATCCTAACTCAGCAAAGGTAAACCTTATAATTATTACTGCTGGTCACAATAGGTTACAATTTTCATAGTAAAATTTACAAAGATATTTTAAGTTACAAAGAAAAACAAATCAAGCCAACATTACTTGAGAAATACTTATGAATTAAAATTATCTCTCATAGGGCTAATGTTTCTTTGAAGTTCGCGACTACTTGTGCATGCTACTTATAGATACTAAATTTTGGGGAAGACAATTCCCCGAGGGAATTTCTTGCAGAAATAATACTGCATAATCGACTATGTAACATACGTTTTTTCTGATTTTTCTTAAAATTCCTGGCCAAGAATTTTTGCCGATGCTAGAGCAAAATGTCTCGGAAAAAATTTGGTTACAAAAAAGGACAAAGTTTCCCAAAAACAAAAAAAAAACCTCGTTTAGCAAGTCATCTGCAGATGTGACGTGAAGAGTAAAATTTTCGTAACCACAGATACTATTACCACAGAAACTTACAATAAAGACTGCTTAGAAAAATGAATTTGGCCATGGAGTGTCTATCTTTTTTGATCTGATCTCGCTTCATACCACTGCAGTAAAGCAATACTAAATGCTTGAACTGTACGAGAAAAATGGTATAGTTTTTGTAGATATAGAAGCGAACAGCCCCAGAACTTCGGCCGATCGAGGGATATTGGGCTCTAGTAAAAAGATAATTAAAGAGATAAAGAGGATAAAATAGATACCTAGGGATGTCAAAGATTTCCGACTCAAATGGCATGCTGTGAGTCAGACGATTCAAGACCTATTCCAGAAAATAGCGGTCGGCCCCAGGCAATGGCAAACCTCCGAGTGAATTTATGTTATGCGGCATGGCAAAGAAATAGAACAAGGCGAAGATTTTACCTACCCAGGCACTGTAATATCTGCTAAGAATAGTGCGGGAAAGGATATCCTGTCCAGAATGAATAAAGCAACTGGCGCATGCGGTCAGCTACGCCAAATCGTCATAAGTATCCTTCTTAGCAAAAAGTGGACTATTTTGAATCAAATGCCATCTCAGTACTGCTCTATAAATGCGAGACCTGGCTTGTAACCGACCATTTAACCGGAAAAATGCAATGTTTTGTAAGCAGATGTCCCCGGCACATTCGCAAGGTGTGGTGGCTAAACGTCGTCAGCAACGAGGAGTTATATAATATAAAAAGTGCAACTTGCAGCTAACCATAGAAAATTTCGAAAGTGGAAAAGATGCAACGGAAGTCTGTCGACAAGCTCTTGATTGGACCCCAAAGTAAGCCATAATATGGACCGACCTAAGACTACATGGAGAAAATCGCTATAAAAATAAGTCGATGAATGCGGGAAATCATGGAACGTACTAAAATTGCTATGCTGCCTATGCTTCAATGGCAGATAAAGGAAATGATGATGAAACATTAAATTTAAAAATTAGAATGCTCGAAACCCAATCTACAGCTATGCTTCTCTGGACGTTTTTATTCAGAATTGTAAGAAGAAAACTTTGGTCCCCGAAACAAGATCTATATTTTTTAAGAACGAATTGACCCGCTCTAATGTACATTCTCCCATACGCATGCAGACAGGCATCTAAGGTGCTTACGTTGTAAATGTGCATTAAGCATTTGAAAATGCCCTCTACATAATTTGCTTGAAGTATTTTAGTAATAACACTCAGCTCGCAAATCATTGCTTGACCCGAGAGCAAAAGGAGCAACTGCTATCGGTGCTTAAGTTTTGTGAGGACTCGATTGCTTATCAAATTCAGCATTTCCCATTATGCTAGTGTGAAATCGCCTTTCAGCAAAATTTTGTATTGATACCTAAAGTTTACAAGACTCAATTTCAAGTCAACCAAAGTGTTAAAGTATTGCGAGAGTAACTTTAGTACTTCCTTTTGCTTCACGAATGTAAATTTGTACCAACAAGTCGTACTTCTTTCCTGAATTACTTATTTCTCCTAAATTAGACATAACATATTTTTATGGTTCTTCAACCTATAAAGAAGTAAAAAAAAAATGCATGCCAATAAAGGATTGCAAGTTGTAATTTACCACTTTATACTGAACAAAAATGCCATAAAAAAGTTTGAACTGCGTGTGCTCCGATTGAATTGGTTACATTATTATCATTGAAGTGAATTGAGAAATGTGAAAATGCAATTCCTCACACTATAGTAATTCTTGACGAAACCGTTATACGGCTGTTGTCTTTTTCACTTTAAATATCACATTTTAGTTATGGCTGCTTGTAAGGGGCGGGGTTGCGCTGATCAAGTTTCTTTTAATTCGACTTTTCAAGTGAATGTAATCCCTTTTGTAGATCCTCCTTTGAGCATATCTTTTGCATTTCATTTCATGTTTTCATCGTACCATCGCCATACTAAAGAACATTTAGTATTAGTTATAGTTATACAGTCTGTCTAGCAGAATAGCTACAGGTATAAAAAAAACAATAACACACTGTTGCTGTACCCATCTAAATACATTAGAAGGGAACATTTGCAATAGGCAGGTGCATAACAGGCACAGCGTTCCAGGTACGCGCTGCCGCTCCGGCCTTGTACTATACTTTCAAGCACTCTTAAACGCCTTTTCAAATTTGCTTGTAACTTCGAAAATATTCACCGGAACGGCATTAAATTTTCTGTGTGTATTCTTAAATTTATGTACATTAAGAAACAAAAAAATCGATTTTTTGAAAATTCTAACTGTATATAATCCCTTAAAGAAGATTAGCTTTACGTAAGAACACCCAGCGAAGTTTGTGACATAGTTCTGCACACTATTTACAGGGTCGAGGTTTTCAGACTGCTCGCGCAATTGATACACGGGCTTCAGCTGTCTGTTAGTTGACTAAATAATAGCCATCGCTTTTTCCCATCTCTCAGGCAATTTGTGGATGCCGCGCCAAAAAAATTGGCCATCTTTGGCCGCAAACCAATCATCGAGCCATTTTTTTGGCTTCTTCGTGAGAATTGAAGCGCTGCTCGGAAAGTGCGTGGCCCATCGATGCAAACAAATGATAATCGGAATGCGCCAAGTCTGGTGAGTAAGCCGCATGCACCAGCGGTTCCCAATCGTACGTCTCTACCAATTCCCGGATCGCTCTTGTTCGATGTGGCGGTGCATTATCATGTTTAAATCGGCCAATTGTCGTTGGTAGCGTGCACCGTCAACTGTTTCACCTGGTTTTAATAGCTCGTATCAAATCATACCACGCTGATCACAGAAAACACACTGCATTGCCTTGCGGTCGAGGCCTTTTGGTTTGGCCGTTGTTTTTGGCTTGTGGCCAGGCGGACCATACGATCGTTTACGCTTGGGATTGGACAAATACACCCATTTTTCATCACCCGTAACGATTCGATGCAAAAACGATTTCCTTTTGAACTGGGAGAGCAGCATTTCACAAGTGGTTTTTCGGTTCTCTTGCTGCCTTTCAGTCAGTCCATGCGGCACCCATCTTCGGACCTTTAAAATCATGCCCACGTCTTTCAAACGTTTGGAAATGGTTTTTTGGGTCACTCCCAATGATGGGATTCTTGCGTTTGACCATCATTTTCATCCAACAATGCTTGCAATTCGGTGGTCCTCGTTCTCCACGCTAAACTCACCACTTCGGAATTTTTGAAACCACCTGAAGCACTGTGCTCTACTTAGAGGATGTCCACCATAAGCTTCTATAAGCATTTGATGAGCTTGAGAAGCGTTTTTCTTCAATTGATTACAGAAAATCAACGATGTCCGCAAATCGTAGTTTGAAGGCACTAAATTCGACATTTTAAGAGCGACAAAAATGCATTTTTGTATGAAACGTAACAAACAATGAACTGAATATTGTTGACAGATGACACACGAAAAAAACAAGACATTTGGGAAGGTTAAAAAATACTCCTATCGACATCCATGGACTAATAGTTGAAAGTCTCATTTCATAGGTATCTACCTGGTAAATGACAGTCCAGAGTATTGCTTACAAGCGCGCGTCAGTATTTTCCCGAGAGTAAACGCGAAAAAAGAAAATCAATAATGGATTTCAAAAGTAATAGTGTGATTGTATTAAATTTGGTAAATCACAACCAGCGATTGCTCGTGAGCTCGAGCACCTTAAAGTAAATAAAGTTTTTGTTCATCGCACCATTACTCGTTACAATGATACTGGTAGCATCGCGAAACGTCATGGAGGTGGTCATCAAAAGACTGCAACGTCACGTGAAACAGTTCAAAAAGTAAAGAATGGACTTGAACGGAATCCCCGACGAAGTGCCAATAAATTGTGAAATAACTGAAAATATCTGACCGTAGCATTCGCCGCATACTGAAAAATGATCTCGGAGTCAAGCCTTACAAGTTCCAAAAGGCGTATGATCTCACACCAAAGCAACAGCAAATCAGACTTGAGAGAGCGAAGGAGTTGCTTCGCTTGGTCGAAAGCGGCTAATTTCCGAACATTGTGTTTTCTAACGAAACACTTTTTAAAGTTCAGCAATTCGTGAACTCCAAAACGATGGGGTTTATTTAACCGACCGTTTATAAGAGAATTTGAGTCATCGATGGAGGCAGCACCCGCCACTGGTAATGGCTTCTGCCGCTGTAACCGCAGATGGGCGCTTTCCAATCGTTATCATCGAGCCTTGCGTCAAGGTAAATTCGAAATATTATCGGGAAAGTATTCTGGAGGTTGCTTTGAAGCCGTGGGCAGACAAACATTTCGGTGGCAGACCATGGACGTTTCTTCAGGACTCGGCAGAGTCTCACAAAGCTCGAGTGAACCACGAATGGTTAAAAAACAACGTTCCGAACTTCATAACGTCCCCACAATGGCTCTCAAATTCACTAGACGCGCATCCGATGGACTATTCTTTTGGGGCCATTTTGGAGAGCAGGGTCCGAACAAAAGGATTCGCTAGTCTCGAGGCGCTGAAAAAGGACATTGTCCGCGAGTAAACAATACAAAAAACAATAGACTATGGCCTTGAGACGGTCCAGAAACGAATCGCAAGCTGCCCGAATGTGACTCGTAGTTATGGTGGTCATATCGAGCAAAAGTAAATTGATTCTTAATTTTGTATTATTTTCACACATAGGCAAGTGTTTTTTGATGCGCGTAATCGCGAAGGCTTCGAAAAATTAACGCAGTAGAGACTAAGCAAAAAACCATCATAAATTTCCTAACGGTACTAACCGCGTCCTGATCTAGAGGTGTATACTGCGAGAAATAAACAATTAAATGTGTGCAGTTTCTTTACGACGTAGTCCATAATAAAATTAGTTTCTTCTTTTCTACTCTGTATTTCGATCCGAGTCATATAAATTGAAGTGATTTTCAATATTTAGCTGAGTTGTCAAATTTGTAATCGTCATTTAGTTATCACACTGAGTGACTTTGCTTGTGCTCGCAGAGTTTTGTGTGACTTCGTCAAAAAGTCAAGCGAAAATTGTGCAGAGTTAAACAAATATTTGGTGGACACTGTTATGTTGCCCTCAGAGGGAGTTGAAATAGTTGGAGCAAGTGTTCAGATAAATTTAGTATCTAAGTTCAATCGTCGATGGGACAACGTATCGGCGAATAAGACGGGACCTCTTTGTGAGTATTGCACGCACTTTACCCAAGAATGATAAAAAGGAAGTTCTTAAGAAGATGAAATATGCTACAGAATCCGCGAGGATCGATTGCTTTGAAAACTTTTTTTATAACTTGATATTGCATGCCTCTTGTGAGCTGCAAACCGGAGGGACCTGATAGAGAGTCAAGCAAAAACTCACTTGGCTTTTCGAAGGCTTAGCCGAAGGTAACTAATAGGTCCAACTGAATGGTAGTCACAGCCGCCCTCAATAATTGCCGATAGATTGTCAGGTTTAACGACGGAAATAATTGATTTCAAAGTTTAGTCGCTATTGTATTTTTTTTTTAATTTATACTTCGTGCACAACGTGATTCAATTGTTGTTAATCTGGGTCATGATAGACAGAATGCAGAAGTGAGACCAACATCAGACCGTTAACCGACTCTCACCAATCAGCTGATTTGCTGATTTAACCTGGGTTTTGACAACACAGTCCACACACGCACACACAAATCAACACAGTCTCCGCACATGTCGCTTCGTTGCCATGTGAATAACGACTGATGGGACGAACGTAAGAATACGTGTGAAATGAGCGGGCACAATTCTGCTGCCGAAACTTCTATGAAGTGACAGCCGAAGTTTTGAAATTGAAATTTGAATAGGTCGAACCAAAGAGCGCCAAGAGATTTGGTGGCTCCTAAAACAGTCGGGCTAAAAAGCCTATTGTATTTAGAGCTCTGGAAAGAGGGTAGATAGTCAAGGAGGAAAGGAGAAAAGTATCAGAGAGAGAGATACGAAAGAATAGAGATAAATAAAATAATTGTGAGAACTTTCCAAATTCTATGGCAAATCTATAAATATCCTCCAGTTTTAGAGAACGAATATTTTTTTTTTATTTTAAAATTGGAAAAGTAATGAATTACAATCACAATGATTTTAAAAACATTAGCGGCTAGGCCATCGGCTTCACGTATCATAACTATTAATATGGTATTTTATATTTTAAAGTACAAATTATTTTTGTAAATAAAGTGTATAAATCTTCTAATGTTTTCTGCGTTTACTTCGGACAGGAGTTTTTCTATTGTGTGGCTTGATATTTATTGCCTTATTGAATGTAATGCATCACAATTTGTAACGATGTGTTTGATACTCGTAGAAAGTAATTCTTCGTTGCAGAATTCACAAACGTGGTTTTGTGGATTGTTGTTTCGAAAGAGGTTGCTGTGGGTCAGCCGTGTATGTCCAAGCCGAAAACGGGCATAAATAATCGTGTTTCGCCCTGTGGTTGTTGCTGGGAAGATTGGAGGGTTGAAGCTTGGATTAATGTATTTGTAATAACGGTTAATGTTTTGCCATCGTTGTAACATTTGTTGTCGATTTGCTTTGTTGGTTGCGTTTTTTAGGCCGACCTTGTTAAAGCTGTATGTTGTGTGTAACGGCGACTTGGTGGCAGGTTTTGCCAAGGTGTTTCCACGTATTCCAATATGTGTAGGGATCCAAAACAACTTTATTTTTTCAGCATTTGATATTAGCGTATCTCTGATTTGAGATATCAATACATCGTTTTTGTTTATGTTTTTTATTGAAGTCAAAGTTGAAAGTGAGTCACTGCAAATAAGCCATTTTCCTCCGGTTTTTTTTCGAATATTACTCATTCTCACGATATCGGAACCCAAAAATCGTAGTCTTGCTCTAGCAAATCCAGGACACTCAAAGCCACTTACAGCCGAAGTTACTCTCACAAACCGTGAACTTGGGTCACTAAAAATGTTATTTTAATAAAGATTGACGAAGAAGTATATGTTTTCATATTCATACATGCATACATACATATATTTTTGTTACCAAAATTCTCTTAAAAATATTCTGTTACCACAAAGGGAAAAACTAAATTTTCAGAATATTCATAAAATTAAATTTATAATGAGCTGGCGGTGTTGAATGTTATGAGATGAAATACATACATACATATATAAACCCACAAATTCTAAATATTTACGCGCAAGAAGCGTGTGACACAAGAAATATGCAATAGGTGATACTCTTGGGAGTTTTGCGTGCACCTCCTAACCCCGCTCCCTAATTTGTTAACGAATCAACAACTCTGTTGGATTCCCTTTCACCGAATTCCACAGAATTTTGTGAAATGTTCACGTTACTCTGAAATTTCCACGCGCAAAACAACGCTGATTTCACGAAAATAACCACGTAGGTAAGCTGCCATGTCATATTTGCGATAAAAATGCGCCGAGGCGGATGAACGCGAGCGAGTTGACAGCGCGAAGTTGCTGAAAGAAAAACCAAATGAATTCAAATGATGGCGCAAAAGGCGAAGCGATAAAACGTTAACGCGCTGGAAAAGGGATGTTCGCATGGACACAACCATACACACATACATATGTATGTATATACACTCATGCTTACCTACATATATAAGCGCAAAAGAGCCAATTCCAAAATATTGTCACACATACACAAACACACAAGCGAAAGTATATATATACGTTTTTGTGCCCGCGAACACAAACGCAATTGCATGTGTATATGCGTGTGTAGATGCCGCATGACCTCATAATCCACAAAATTATGCGACGCGACATAGCGCAGCGCAATATTTCTAAAAAGTCGCAGCATTGCAAATGTTGAAATGTGTCTGCCGCAACGCGATTGCCTCATATGCTCCCGAGCATATTTAACGCTCAAGTGCAGCAAAGTGAAAAAATAAGTAAATGCGCCTTTTAAGAAAACGCTAAACAGTGCGAGAGACGCATTGGGAAAAGCTTGTGCCATCAACTGTTCAGTTTTCTTATTGCCACATTTTGCGTTTTGGCATTCCACACGAATGACATTGCCAATTGTGGAAGCGGAAAAGGAACTGGAAACAGCAACACATCGGAAGTGCGGAATATATGCACATACATAGTGAATGTGTGTGTGTGTGTGTAACAGTATGCTATACTATGAACAGAAGGAGCTCGTGTCTGGCTTGTGGAGAGAGAAGGAACTCGACGTATTTTGATGGCATACAAATCAACGCTTCACTTTTGTCACTACGGAAAAGTTTCTGCTAAACGCCGCTTTCGTACTTCCGCTTGATGTGACTTGCGTACGCTTAATGTACTGCAACAACAACTGCGCTGCTGAGAATGCAACAACTGCTTGGTATGCAAACGAGTTTCGGGGACTGTGTAAAAGCTGCATGTAAATTCTGAATTCTCGTCCTCGAATATCGCCTCCTCCGAATACCGAATTTTACTGGTAAAAAAAAAAAACAATTTTTTTAAGGAACAATGCTTCATTTCAAAACATATGCGGTTGAAAATTTCGAACTTGAAAATATACCCATTTTGTCACGACTACTTGGCCAGACTTGAGAGATGCAAAGAATATTCACGTAAGCTCCTTTAATTTCATCACTTTCCAGCTTCCCTTTGCTTTGCAAAGCTATCGGGCATGAAGATGGCTCCCAATTATGTGAAGTAAGTGGTTGAATCCTATTCGACTTTTTCTTTTGCGGTTTTATGAAGTCGCAAGGCATTGCTTAAATCTAGCAGAGTCATTAAAATTTGAATTTTTCGATCTGTGCTAGCGAAAACGATGACTCGAGATGGCGTCTCACCACCAAAAGTTGAAGCGAGTTTTTTTTGCAATTGTAAGTCAAAGAATTGCCAATTTAAGAGAAAAAAATTTTATACTTTTTCTATCAGATAATAAAAAATAAAAACTTATTTTAATTTATAATAAAAAAAATTATATGCCAAAAAAATTTTTAAACTTAAAATGTTTTTGACATTTTTATTTTGTAATTTAAATTAAAAAAGGATTAATGATTTATTTTTTATTTTTTTTTGTAATTTTTTATAGAATTTTCCGATTATAAACAAAAAATTAATATAATTTTTATTTATAATGAAAATCATTGAATTTAAACCAAATTTTTTAAAGCAAAATTGAAAAAAATGTTATTCAAACAAAAATTTTTTCAGATAAATGTTTGTAAAATCTCGCTATATTTATTCTATTTTTACTTTTTTAAGTAAAATCTTTGTTTTTTCTAAATTTTTGTTTTTGCATTTTCAAATTTGGGTAAGTTTGGTTTTTGCAATTTTAAGTCAAATAATTGTTGGTTTAAGAGACAAGAAAAATTATTTGTAATAAGAAAATTTCAATTTCAACCAATTTTTTTAATTAAAATTTCTTTAAATCACATTTAAATTAAAAAAAATATATATTTTTTGTAAAATGCCCAAATTTTCTATTTTTATTTTCTAAGTCAAACAATTGTCGGTGTATGAGATCTCCCATATTCTCCATACTTTTCAAAAATTAAAAAGAAAATATTTTTTTGTAAATTTGGTTTTGATTTTTTCGAAATTGTGCAAGTCGTTTAAGTCGATTAAATAATAATAAATAAAACAATGAATTTGAAAGAAAATATAATAAAAAAATATTTAAACACATTTTTTGTAAAATTTCGAAATTTTTTATTTTAATTTTTTAGGGTCAAAGGATTATCGGTCTAAGAGAGAAATTTATGTTTTTTGTAGGAAGTTTTCTATAATTTCCAAATTAAAAAAAAAATCCTTTTTTGAATATTATTGTTTTTGCTGTTTGTTCAAACTTGTGTAAGTCTCTTTGAAATTGTTAGTCAAATTATTGTTGGTTGAAGTTAAAGTTTTTTTAAAGTATTATATTTTATCCCGATAATAAAAAAATAACAATTTTTAAAAAATAAATTTATAATAAAAAAATTTAAGTTTAAAAGAAATATGCTTACAATAAAAAAAAATTATATTTAAACACAATTTTTTAAAATTAAGATTTGTTTGATATTTAAAAATATTTGTTTGTTGTAATTTTCTTTTTAAAAGAAAATTTTTTATATCAAGAAATCAATGTTTTTTGGCAATTGAAAAAATTTCAATTGTGTTTCTAACTTTGATAACCACAATTTTTTTAAATTAAAATTTGTTCGATATTTAAAAAAATGTGTTTGCATATAATTTTCTTTTAAAATTTTTGTTTATTTATTTCAAATTTTGATACTTTTAAACTTTTAGTCCTGCTCAAATGAAAGCTTGGAATTTTCCCATTAAAATGGGATACCAACTGTTAACGAAGAAACAAAATTTCAAAATTGAATATTGACCTTGAACGTACCCAAGGTATGATACAATCGATTAACGTACAGCTCAACGTAAAGGGTTTTCCAATAAGAGGTGCTATTTTGATAAAATACCAATGGTTTCGTTGCTTGTGTGGCACGTAGCGCAGTCTTGTTGAAAATAAACGTTGTCCAGATTAATACCATCCAATTCCGGTCATAAAAAATCGTTAATCATCTCTCGATAGCGCAATCCATTCATTTCCATTTTCGAAAAAGTAAGGTCCGATGACTCCTCCGAACCATAAGCCGCACCAAACAGTTACACGTTGAAGATAGAGAGGCTTTTCAATAATAACTCTTGGATTTTCTGAGCCCCAGATCCAACAATTTTGCTTGTTGACGAAGCCACCGAGGTGGAAATGAGCCTCATCACTCAATATGATATTTCGATGGTATTCCGGATCATTTTCATGAATTTCAACGACCCAATCAGCAAAGACACGACGTTGTTGATGATCGGCCGACTTGAGTTCTTGTGTTAACTGGACTTTATAAGCCTTAAGACCCAAGTCTTTATGCAAAATACGGTGTAATGACGTTTGTGGAATTCCTAATTCCAAAGAACGACGAGGAATGGACAAATGGACAAATCTGGGTTTTCTTCAACACTTTCGGCTACAACAGTAATATTTTCGATTTTCGGCTGTTCTTTAGCGACGTGCACGGGTTTTATTCTTCACATCACTAACTTGTCCAAACAGCTCCAATTTGTTCACCAATTTCTGTATTGCGGTCCGACAAGGTGCTTCACGATGACCCAAAAATGTTCGAGTTTTACGTATCGTCTCTGCCAAATTTTCACCATTTTTATAGTGAATTTTAATAATTTCAATGCGTTGTTTAAGCGAGTATCGTTCCATTTTTATTAATGGCGTAGTTTCTTTTTGTCAAATATCAAAAAATCTCAGCTTTAAAAGTGACATCTACCGAAATAGCGGGCTATTCAAAATAACACCTGTTATTGGAAAACCCTTTACATTAAAAACACAAAACTTTTTTTCTTCTATGCTTATTGTAGAAAATATTTATTTTGTTTTCCTTTAGACCGGGAAAGTTTTAACTTACAATTTGAAGAAAAAAAAAAGGACTTGCAAAAAATAAAAAATCAAAACTGCGAACCCATCTAGTCAACCACCCAATATGACCGCCCCCTGCTCTATTATTATTATTATTTTTGGGCTACTTAGCACGGCGGTCAAAAGAGATCTATTGTCCAATGCTGTTTTGTAGTAGCGGATCTTCATCAAATTTCATTAAAATCTAAGCGTTGAAATTTTTAGGCGTTTACACTTCAGTTGTTTTTCTCCATATATGGAGACGAAGTGAAATCAGGAGGTTTTTGTTTAATATTTTAATACTTTGATTATTATTACTGCAAATATTTAAATGTAATATTATTTATATAACAAAAAAAGATTTTTATGAAAATATAAAGAAATACTTTACTTCGCACGAAAAACTGGAAAACAATTTTAATGCATTTTATGGTAGGGGAGATCGGGGGGTTATGAGACGGGTTTTGTTTTTTGACCATAAACATAATATAACCTATCCATTTTTCTGCACATTAAAATTTTTTAATTGTGATTAAGTATAACAACACTTTGACAAAAGATTAATTTCTTAAAATTATAGAAAAATCTCTAAGTTTTGCCTGCCTGCTCAAAAATCATTTTTTTCGGATTTTCGCATGTTCGGGGGGTTGTGAGACACAAATTTCATCAGAAAGAAAACGGCCTGATTTTATAAAAATTTTTTATTTCAATCGTTAAAAAGGCATATATTGGCTTCTACAATATAATTGATATGAACAATATGAATAATATACCTAATCAATCAAGTCAATGAATATCCGAAAAAGAAAATATTAGATTAATCAGATTCACAATGGATGCAGGTGTAATAGCCGGCTGTTAAATTTGCACATTTCAAGTGAACAGGTCTATCGCAAGTATTACAGTGAATCGAATTGTTTCGGTTTAATTTTTTGGGCATTACACCTTTGCAGATAATACAAAAGTCTTCATCTTCAGAGTAGAATACTATTAAATGTTCCTAGATTACGGAAATAGCATGTCTCATGACCCCCCGAATACGCTGTCTCACGACCCCCCAATTGCTTTATTTTCAATGTGGCCACTGTTTTATGGATGCATTTAATATTTACGCAAAACTCTTGTTGTGGGTCAAAAGGCTACTCACCAAGGAAGGTTTTGATGCATGCACTTTTATAATTAGCTTGTTCAACAAAGTGTAAGAAACAACAAAAACGATTATCAGCAAAACTTTCAATCACACAAGTGGAGTCGCGGTATGAGGACACACAAATAACCTGCATGAACAAAATATTTGTCATGTAAATATTATGATTGAAAGCTAGCAAGAAGTTACGCAGATACCAGACAGATGCCGCGCTCTTCAGTTCAGGGCTGTGAGCGTGTCTCATGACCCCCCGTGTCTCACGACCCCCCGATCTCCCCTAGTATTTTTATGACACAGCGGCATTATTTAGTGTTATTTTTTTCGACTCTTTCAATGTTGCGACTACTCAAAATTAATTCCGGTAGCATACGCGTATAAAAACAATTGAATTGGAACACTACAATGGGTTGCTATTAAAATAATTACACATATTTTCACTTACACATACACCCAGCACTGCATACTAACTACAGAAACAACCCACTGTGCCCTACATTCGCATGATTGCTTACGCGCTTTGGTGCATTTCAGTTCAATTGCCACCTCCTTCATTGTTGCTGCTCCGCGTGTGTCGCAATTGGCTGTTGAACTGGCATTTGCTCAGAACCGGCGACCTCTAATGTTGCAATATGTGCACTTCATGTGCATCATGATAATTTCGACTTTTGGCCTTCGAATGCATTTAATTTTTTCTCAAGTCGTGCTCAGCAAAGCTTCGCTGGTCTTATTGCCGCACGTATCTAGCCTTTTTTGCTATTTCAGACACATCAGCATATGTTTCACAGCTACATAGGTATGTGTACATACTCGCATACTGTGGATGTATATTTGAGAATTGCATTAAAACGTTATTATTATTTGAGTGTTTTTTTGTGATCTGAATGAATTTCTAGTTTTTGTTACAAATGCAGTACGGAAAACCTAATTCAATGCCTTTTGAATTCGTCGACTCGTATTTGCGCGCAGCGTGCAAATTTAATAAGCTGCCTTAAAAAAGATTTTTTTGTTCGTTTTCCTTATTCGTTCATTTTATTTATTTTCTCCATTTGTGTTAATTGGTCATTGCCTCCTATTTCTGAGTTAATTGCGGCATTTATAGAATATTATCCTCATTTTGTGTTGCTGCGATCTGCGACTGACTAAGTGTTTTTCAGATGTTCGAACTTTTTTTTTGTGGGTGGGGTAGGGTTTAAAATGCCTTCGCCCTTACAATGACCGTCGTCTACTGCATCGTGTGATATGATCACTAAAATGATTCCTCATTTCCTTCTAGGGAGACACCCTTCCGGGGACTGCTTGCTATATTACTTCGGCATCCATAAAGGAGCTATTCTATTCACCCTCGTCTGGGTCCACCATATTTGTAGCCAGATTTCACGCTATAGGCTCACCTCCTTGTGTCTCGATATGGGCGGCGTCGCTTTGGTGCTCTGTGTCGAGGTCAATCATTTTTTTCGTAGTACGTTGTCGATGTATTTCTTTATCACGTTCCAGCTGTCCTCGCGTTCGAACATTTTGGGGATTGTGTTGCTCGGCGCGAAGTCGCCAATCTGCTCCCTTAGAGCATTTCTTTTCGCGAGTCATCTGTTACAGCTAAAAAACATGTGTTCAACGTCATCGCTCAGCGATTCTCAGTATATGTACTTGGAACCGGTTACTTTGCCCACGCGCGAAAGGTATCTCCAGAAGTACCCGTGGCCCGCGAGGAACTGCGTTAAGAAGTAGTTCACTTCCTCGAAGTTGCTTTGGACCCATTTGCCAATTGATGGAATAAGTTTCGCCGTCCATCTGCCACTCGGTTCAGTGTCCCAACGGCTTTGTCACCGCAGCATGGTGGGCATCTCCGTTCTGAGAAACTAGTGACGGTGTGTTTCCTCTTGGAGTCCCACGTCAAACTATAGCAAGCAGCAGCATCGGCTGAGTGGCGCACCAAAGCATGAGATTGGCTTGCATTATCAACTAGTGTGACAATTTCTTGAACTTTCTTCGCAAATTTACTTATGACTGACATTTCTTTTAGGTTTTCTATATCAAACAAACAAGAAAAGGAGATAAACATTCGATGACTTTCTTAGAAAACAGAAGGAACACAATTTTTGAATATTTGGTGACTGTTGACTGGAAGGGTCAACATTTTTAATTCCGGTTCAACCTTTTGAGAAGAAATCAATGAATTAAAAATATATAAATTTTTTTTGTAAAAGTGTCTTTGTTATAAGCTAATTAAATGTTTGAATCGATTTTTAAAAATTGCCTCTTTGTGGCTGGTTTTAGTATCGCCATTGCATCTCGCGTCCCGATTTCGAGATATTCGAGACTGATGGCGCTGAGCTTGAAGAGGTTAACTAGTTTTGTTATCTTGACAGCATAAAATCCTCAAAAAGTTGCTCAAAAGAAGATATTAAGAATCGCATAGGAAAAGCAACCTTTTGGCTCCTTTAAAAACCTCTGGAGATCGTCTATAATCACACAAAACACCAAGATAAAAATTTTCAATTCGAATATCAAGTCAGTTCTACTGTCCGGCTGCGAATCTTGGAACTCTGCAGTTACAGACATGCAACGCCTATAGGCCTTTGTAAATCGATGCCTGCGAACGATGCTTCGCATTTTCTGGTCTAACGCCTGTGGAGTAGCACGAACCAAACTCTAATAAAAACGGAAGTTCTAAAAGGGAAATGGGGCTGGCTTGGACACATTCTTAGAAGAGAATCAAATGACACACGCTGCACTTGATTGGAATCCCCAAGGTAACCGACGAAGAGGTAGACCCCCGCTGACCTGACTGAGGAGTTTCGAAACGGAGATAAGGAAGACCAACAAAAGTTGGTACGAGCTGAAGAGGATTGCTTCTGATAGAGGGGGATGGAGGAAGATTATTGCGGCTCTTTGCTCACTCGCGGAACCATATATTTCTCGTCCCATTTTCAATTAAAAACACATTTTTAAATAGTTAAGTAGTAAATAAAATCGAGTATAGGAATTTTTGGAAATTAGTCTTCAAGCAAAAAATCGCAAAATTCTCAAATCTTTGATACCATGTAGGTATGTTCCAAATGTGCCAATTATGTTCAGCCACATAGAGAAGCAGCCACATGAAAAATGTGCCCCAAAAACAAAAACAACAAAATGTAAAATAATGTTCCGTAACAAGGCGGAGGAGGACCTCGGCTAAGCACCCGACACAGGGCGGAAGCGTTAATTATATATTTATGTAAAAGATGGCACAAAATTAATCATCCAATTTTGTTGTTGAATAACTTGTTTACTAAATAAAAAAAGTAATTTTGAGTAATGAAATCTTTACTTTGACCTTTACGCGCACTAGCTGGTTTTTTAGTTCTTCTTCTTCTTGATTGGCGCGATAAACACTAAAGCGATTTTGGCCCAGATGAACAAAGCTAGCCAGTCGTTTCTTTCTCGTGCTAATTGGACACACAGTGAAGCCAAGTCCTTCTCCACCTGATCGTTCCAACGCAGAGGAGGCCTTCCTCTTCCTCTGCTACCATCAGCTGGTACCGCATCGAATACTTTCAAAGCCGGAGCATTTGTATTCGGACGACATGACCCAGCCAACGTAGCCGCTGGATCTTTATTCGTTGCACTATGACTATGTCGTCGTAAAGCTTATACAGCTCATTGTTCCATTGCCTGCGATATTCGCCGTTGCCAACGTGCAAAGGTCCAAAAATCTTGCGCAGAACCTTTTTCTCCAACACTCCAAGGGAGGTATCTGCGCTATACGTTAGGGCGGGCATGAAAGAGGACTTTACTTCTCAAATAGCCTACTTAGTCCAAAGTAGTACTTGTTGGCAAGAGAGATTCTAAGTTGGACTTCAAGGCTGACATTGTTAACGGTGTTGAACTCTCTTAAAACCTCGAGACGAGAATCATAACTGTCAACAGTGACGTGGGTGCCGATATGCGAGTGCGCCGACTGCTTGTTAGATGGCAGGAGGTATTTCGTTTTGTCCTCGTTCACCACCGGATCCATTCGTTTTGCTTCTTCATCCAGTTTGGATAATATTCGATCCAATTTTCAGCTATTCTTCTCTTCCAGTTGTTCTTTGTTCGAAATATAATGGTTTCGTGTACGTTTTTCCAACACATCTCATAGCTGCTTGATGGGCGCTCTTGTCTATGGATTTTGGGGGAGTGTTTAGAGTGCACGGAGTATTGTGCAATATCCATCCTTAAACAATACTTCCTTGGTATCAAAGCTTTCTTTAAGCTCGGCTGCGATTTTAGATCAAGAAGTCTTCAGCTATTTTTTCACAATTTTTATTAAGTAGCGCTCTTGTTGAAATAACTAATAGAGCTAAATGTTAGTTAAAGTGAAATGGTTTGAAAATTGATAAATCGCGCTATTCCATTACTACGAAAATGACAGCAGGTTTACTTTTAAAGTTACTATAGCAAAGTAGAGAATGGATACGAAAAAAACTATTCGATTGTGTTTATGGTACTCATTACTTGCGTAAAACTATGAGTAAAAATTCGTACACGTATTCAAAGTGTTTATTTTCATTATTAATTGGCGTATTCACTTTTTGTAACTTCTACGTATTCTTCAAAATGTATTCGGTTAAGTTTGAGCTTGCGGAGAAAATTGTGCGCCAAAAACAAGTAAATGGTCATGGCAAACATTTTAAATTATTCGCAAAGTACAGTCACTTATGGGCTACAAATGTTTATTGAAACTTTGTCGGTGGAACGATGGCCTGGCAGGACGTCAAAAATGAAAGCGAAAGAAAGGTGCCATTAGTCGAAAAAAGCTGACCTTTCACTTTGAGATGTTCCAAAACAGGTCCATATGTCGACAGGTTACGTCCAAGAAGTGTACAAAAGTGAAGGTTTACGATCACATAAGAAGATTGCCGTACCCAATTGAAATGATAAACCAAATGAGAGCGATAAAACACGCGCGCGAAAAATCTACAGTCAAGACATCCATAAATGTGGTTGTGTGGTTATGGATTACGTCAAAGCAGGCTTTAAGCGGATTCAGGGCACAACGAAAAGGTGCCTTAAGCTAAAAATGTTGGAGAAGTTCCCTAAAAAATATTTGGTTTGGTAAGCCATCTGCCAGATATACAGACTTAGATCTGTTCTGGCCCCGTTTAGCACCGTGTCATTATAGCCGTCTTGCCATGAACTGGTATGAAAATCACGGAGTAAATATTGTTCAAAAGGACCACAACTCACCAAACTATACACGATTGCAGCCCATGGGAAAATATTGGGTAAATGCAAGAAAATTTTTAAAAACAAAAAAAAAAAAAAAGAAATTAAAAATGAGCAGCAGTTTAAAATGAATTGGCAGAGAGCAGCAGATACAGAAACAGATACAAAAAGAGATGTCCATCGTCGAATGAGTGGAGTCAAATCTAAATAGCGCCATTTTATTAACAACAACGAGATTATATGTACATAAGTTTTTTGTTTAACATAGTACGTTTGAAATAGCTTATAAAAAATTTATGATATAACGATTTTTGTCCGACCAATATTTCTCGTGTCCATTCTTTAAGATATATTACGCAAAATATGCGGAATTAATTTAGAATTTGTTGCTTTTTCCTAAAAATAAAGAAATTGATATCGATTTTTTTAATAGATAAAATAACATAAACTTGTAGAGCCACGAAGTTAAAAAAATTGTATTAACAGTATGCGAATAATTTTCTTGGCTTATATGATATTTTAGCATCTTCCACAAGGGTAATTCCATATGTTATTTTCTGAAGTATTTCCATTGTCTGCACTTTCGGTATTCATTGCTTTAAGTTTTTTCTTTGAATAAACAAGTTTGGTTATTATGATATTTCTTCGTCCATCTTACAAAAATACGTATTTTTTGCATATAGGAATATATGTATGTGCGCTAGAATAGCTGGAAAAATTAAGTTTTCCGTTATAATCAGAAAAGTTTTTTATCTCGTTTTCTTAGGCAAACTTTTGCCTCCATCTTCTCCCAAAGTAGTTGGCAGGCGATAAAAAGTTATTCAATAAATTCTTTGTTAAATCAAACTTTCCATATTGATTAGTTAGTTGGTGTGTATCTATTTATAAATATAGCCAGGTTAAAAATCTGTGTTATTTATAAACATGCGTATGTATGTGTGTACGCCTGTATATTTCTATGCCTAGGTATAGAAATTAATGGTAATATTTCCTCGCAAAGTATAAACTTATGATGTTGGGAACAAACTTTGTCTGCATTTTTATTGGGTATGGGAATAAGTTTTCGCCCCCGCAAAAGAGGTGTCGCTGCTGATACTATTTTTGTGTTCCCTCTCCTAATATACTGGTGGTTTGAAGGTGCATACGTGAGGTCTCGATCGCAGTAGTTGACATTTGATTGAAGCGTAAAGGTTCTTTTTTTAACCGACGTCAAAAATCTCTACGTTCGTCCCGAAAAAACAGCATTTGCGGGAAGTTATACTTCGCTATTGCCTTTTAAAGAAAACTGCAGCTGAACCGTGTCATATATTGATAAATATTTACGTTAATCACGCTCCATCAACTACAACTTGTAAAGAGTGGCAATTTCTTTCATCGCTTCGAAAGTGGCAATTTCGAAGATACTCAACTGCAACAATTATTAGATGAGGACGCATATTGAACCCTTGTTGGTAAGCCTTAAGAATTGGATGTTGACAGATAAACCATAGGTAAACGTTTGCACGCGATGGAAATGGTCCAGAAAGCAGGTAACTGAGTGCTACATCAATTGAAGGAGAGGGATATCGAGATACGTTTGATGATGTGTGAGTTGCTTCTTGAACGGCAGAAGAAAAAGGTTTTATGCATCGCATCGTTACTGGCGATGAAAAATGTATCTATTCTAAGCGTCGAAAATATTGGAGTCTGCCAGGTGAGCCAGGTCCATCGACAGCGAAAAGAAATATTCATGCTTCAAAAATTATGTTGTGCATATGGTGGGATCAGAAGGGTGTCATCTATTATGAACTTTTTAAACCATCTGGAATCATCACTGGCGCTTATTACCGACTACAGCTAATGCATTTGAATGGAACTCTTTTTGCTGCATGACAACGCCAGGCCATACGTTGCTAAATCGGTTCAGAAATATATAGAAGGACTGAATTGGGAAATCTTACCCCACCCGCCGTACTCCCCATTGCACCTTCGGATTACCATCTGTTTCGGTCAATGCAATCAGCCCTTATTGGAGAGCGGTTCACTTCTTACGGGAGCATCGCAAACTGGCTCAATGAATGGATCTAGTTAAAATAACTCGAAATTTTCATCATGAAATATGAAGTAAAGGTGTAGTTTCTAATGGCACTTCAATAACTTTTACTAAGCAAGGGCGGAACCTTATTCCCATACCCAATATATATATAATTAAAGTTTTTGCATCGGTTTTAGAAATTAAAATGAACTCAGATTTGCTGGCATCTTGCTCACTAAGCGAAAAAAAGTCCGGGGATCTTCATAATTGCCCTAAAGCTCCTTACTGTTTTTATAGTCGAATGGGGGTAAATCAGAGTCAAACTAAGAGAAATAACCAGCCTAGGGAAGTCTTAAAGTCACGAAACTAGTAAATGTGATTGACTTATTTTCAAAAAATTGAATTTTTGTATTTTAAATTTTTCTCAGGCATATCTTTTCTGCATGTTGTGTATGTTATGTCAAAATTTCACGGAAATCAGAGTGAAACTAACGGTCATAGATACATAACTTTAAATGGAGGTAGTCAGACTAAGGATGATTTGAACTTAGGAAACCAGGAAATGTGACAGATCTATTTTCCAAAAAATTTTTGATTTGACATTTTGGTTTTTTAGAGTTGCCTTCCCTCTAACGGACTTCGATATGCTTCACGTCATTTTATGGAGACAGATAGGAGAAAAATATTTTCTTTGCAATAGTGCCTGAGTTTTTTATGCTTTATAGGCCTGTCACAATGGGTCCGTTGCGTCCATGTACGGCGCATATGTGACGCCTTCGATTAAAATACATAGAATCTATTTTACACTCAGCCGAATTTGTTGCCGCAATGGACGCAACGGACCTATTGTGATAGGTCTATTAAGAATTTACAATTTCGTCTTAGAAATGTACTCTACTCAGCTACTGCTTCTTTGCTTTACGAGGAATTCCTCTTCTTAATTCATAAGAATGGCAAAATAAATAGCGAAATTTGTGAAGTTACGAGGGTATTTTGAAAAGTCTGCTAAATTCTTTGTAGTAAACCTTTTTTATTTTTCTACATAGTCTCCTTTTAGACTTCGCTGTTCTAGTTTGTTGATCTGTTTCGGATAATAGGATTGGTCTAAGTCTAAAAAAAATCCATTCGTTTCTGCAATCACCTTCTCGTTTGAATAAAATCTTTTTCCCACAACTATTTCTTCAAACTCGATAACAAGTAATAGTTCGAGGGATTACGCGCCAGTAGTGCAATCTCTCTGACTTTGCACGAACTTTCCAAATACCCTCTAATGTAGCAAAAGGACAAAATCCGATTGCAGACTGTGGTGTATGATTCCTAATAGTCTACCTTAAGTCCCAGTTATTCGAATGTTTATTGTGATTTAGTACATACACCTAAGTTCAAAGTAATGGAAGCGGGACAAATTATCATGTTTTAATATTTTTTAGTATTTAAT
Source organism: Anastrepha obliqua (assembly GCF_027943255.1). NCBI lineage: Eukaryota > Metazoa > Arthropoda > Insecta > Diptera > Tephritidae > Anastrepha > Anastrepha obliqua. The sequence continues at coordinate 118,494,689 of NC_072892.1, forward strand.
TTTTTTGATGTTTTTCTAAAAGTGCATTACACTTTAACATAAAAACCACAAATTTTGTACAGAGTCACAAAAATTTAACAAATTTCAACAAAAAAATACATAAAAATTTCTAATTTTTTTTTTTTTAATTTTTAGAAACGCTCTGTGTAGGCAGTTTTATAGCCCATTTAATTTTAATAGAACAAAGTGATTTGATTTTTGACAATTTTTTTTCGCTGAGGTTGTGATCGTTTTCTTCCATAGGGGTGACTTCCCGATATGTGCTTTATATGGAAGAAAATTCACAAGGTCGTATGCAAAAACAAAAAAAAAAAAAATATATATATATATATACAACCAACGCGATTTTTGAGGGACTTTTTTCCATTAAATTTAATTGGCTATAAAACTACATACGTGCTTATATGGCAACATGATGTCGAGAAGCCAATCCTCAAATAGTGGCAGTTTGATGTTGATTTTGGGGCGATGACAGCATTTGCCAATTTTTCTTCGAAAATGTTCCTGGATGCGCCATTCCGGTCAGCGGTGCGCTACAGAAGCATGATAACCGATTTTTTGTGGCCGGAAATTGAAGACACGGGCTTGTACGATCTTTGTTTTCAGCAGAATGGTGGGCCATGCCACAACCGACCTTTCAGTGCCGGTATCGGCGATGTCAATTTACAACTTCGGAGCTGCGATTTCACATCGTTGGACTTTTTTATGGTGTGACCTGAATAACCGATGCTATGCGAACAAGGCGAATTGAGTATCGAAGGTGGCGCCATTAAAAAGCAGTTACTTTATTTTTCGCCATTTTGACAAGTCTGACGTCGGCTCCTTTCGCAATACAAAACAAAGAAAGGGAGCAGAAATTATACTGGGTTGCCCATATTTGACGGACTCATGTGTTTTTTTTTTAATCAAAGAAAAACACAATTTTTTTGATGTTGACGATAATAATCATTTTATTTGGTTCAAGTAGATTTGTTGACATTATTTTTTAATATGATATCTCTCAAATGGCCCCCTTGAGCCTGTACGGCGTATTGTGCCCGTTTTGCAGCATTTTCCATAATTTTAGCTAACATTTCGGCTGGAATAGCGGCTATTTCCTCACGGATGTTGTTCTTGAGCTCTTCTATGGTCTTTGGCTTATTAGTATAAACCTTTGATTTTAAATATCCTCACAAGAAGAAGTCAGGTGGCGTTAAATCGGGCGAACGCGGTCACCAGCCATTTTTTGACATCCAACGACGAGGAAACAATTTCTTCAAAAAATCGATTGTGGTGCGAGCTGTGTGTGATGGAGCGCCGTCTTGTTGAAACCAGAACTGCCTCATACGCTTTCGACGAATATTTGGCATCACAATTTTCTTCTTTTCTTCTTCTTCTTCTTCTTTTCACAATTGACTTCTTTTGTTGAATGGAGAGCTCGCGTGGCGTGTACTGTTCCATGGTAAAAATATGCTTGGCCTGACGCTTCCAACGCGGTATGTCATTAAGCGATCTGACGTCTCTGTCAAAAGATACAGGGTGTCCGTCGAATATGGGCAACCCTGTGTGCTTGTGAAAATTCAATAAATGGCTTGGTAATATTGTGATTTGTGAAAGTTAAACTAATCAAACTAATGAAAGCGAAGTGCCATGTGTTAAATTGTAAAAGTAAAAATTAATCCTCCGAATGCAGCTCGTTTTGTTTTTTTTTTTTTAAGAAAGTGTGTGTGTGTGCATGTAATTTCTTGTGTTTGGTTGTTTCCATTGCTTTCGTCTACTCTTCTTCTTCAAAAACAAGTAATTCCCCTTCATTTTCCTTGTTTATTCTTGAGCTCTTACGACACGGCGAATTCGGAAGGGGCAATCTTCTTCTCCATCATTCTTGCTATGCGAACAATCGAAAGAATGATAGAAACAAGATTGCGTCCATCAGAGAGTGCGTGACGTCGCATTAGCTCAGCAGTGCAGTGTTGCCAACCATTTGCTCTTCGCAATAAATTTAGTGCTTTTTTATGCCCAAAATGCGAACATTTTTAAGTTTGGAGTTTGTTTCTTTTTTTAATTTAAAGCTCCCAAAACTGTAAGTTACAATAAAAAAAAAATGAATTATTAAACAAAATAACATTAAAAGGGGTCACTCTGAGAAGATTTTAGTGTTAATGAAAATTTGTTGGTTCTTATAAAATTTGATATTTTGAAAGTGAAAATTTAATTTTTTGGTTATGTTAGAATATTAAATCTTCCTCTCTCAACTCTTCTTAACATTGTGAACCTGTTTACATATTTTAAAAAGCGTTTGAATTTATGGAATGTGAATTAAAATCATAGTTTCTTCGGGTCTTCAATCCTGAGTGGGACATAGGGCATCAAGAGGTGCTTTCATAGTGAAAATAAGCAACAAACTACCATAAAATACTGAAAAAACCATAACGAAATCTTTACAAAAAGAGTAACTTATCTTGTTACATAACCTGAAATATTGCAAAAAAGTCGTTCTCTTAACAAAACAGTTTTTTTCGCAAAGAAACTCTTACATTAAATTGTACAGAATCATAACACATTTATTTAAAAAAAACGCACAATTTTAAATACAATTTGTCACGCATACAAAGTTCTTTAAGTAATTCAATAAAAGTTTGGTATTTTATTTTCTTTAAATGGCCATTTTAGTGTGTTTTTATATCCAAATCTAGGCAACACTGCAGTAGCGAGAGAGATTTGACTGCTGCGAGGAGAAAAAACCACCAATAACCGCAATCGCGGGCGACGCGACCAGATGTTAAAAAAAGTAAAGCTAAATAAAACTAAATGAATTATCGAACTAATTTTTAAAAAATGTTTATTTTATATAATTATAAACATTGCATTTTAATTAGAACAGGCTAGAAAAATGTCATGAAGAAAGAACTAAAACTTCGAGACTAAATAACAAAAAAAATGCCAAATCAAGTTACGGAAATTGTAATCTGGCCATACTGGTGCTATTACGACGTCACTCATTGTCAAATTTGCTGGGAGCAAAGTAATGATATCATGATAGGCGCCATATTATTATTTTTTCCATCATGGGACAATCCATTAACGATTCAGGCTCTCAAGGCGCATATCAGGTCACCCATTCGCGAAATAGAGACAGATAACGTCACCAAAGTTTTGGAAAACTGGATTAACAGGTTGCGCTACTGAAATCGGGTTCCATAAATAATGGAAATTTTTAAATAAATAATTGGCGAAGTGTTTACTCTTTCGAATTAATCAATAATGTACTGAAAAAAAATAGATCTTGGTTAATTTTTTTGAATTTCACAAATCTCTTTCTAAAATCCACTAGAGCAAATGCAATAAAAAGCTGATTTCGCTTTGGAATCAAACCCATTCATACAATATTTTGCCACTAATTTCAATTAAATTTGTTTTTATTGAATTTCTTATTTTTTCAGCTACATACATACAGACATGTACACCTATGTATTATGTATATACGACTATGGCGTAGTAAAGTGAAAATCACGGAATTTATTAATATCCTCCTGTGAGGGATTTTCTCGAAAACACATTTATCACGAAGAAAATATGGTAAAGAAGTCGGAGAGGAGAACTTGAATGGGAATAAATAAATATAAGCAGATATGTTGCTGTTTGTGTACCTATATATATATACATATATATATGTATATTCTCCTTATAGCATCAATAAATAGCTAAAAACTCAAAGGGAATAATAAATCTGTTTTTGCTGCTTGAGCGTTCGTCGTTTTGGTAATGCGATAAAGATGAGCGGTTTGCTGTCCGAACGCCAGCCTCTGGACGGATGGTAAAAAAATCGCTGCAAAAGAGAAACACTTAACATTCACATATATATTTATACGTATAATGTATGTACAGACCTAAGTACACGCCAGACGTGTGGTGGTCGTTGAACACTCAAATTGACCACAAGCAAAAAATGCTTGCATGTAATAACCCAGCAGTGGAAAATTGGGCATTATTTAGGCATTCTACAACCTTATGGCGAGTGTCAACCACCGTAATTTCTGTGATTTCGGTTCTTGTATTTTAACACAAACAGTGAAGTATGGAGAAAGAAATGGGGTAACTCAATCTGGCAGGATCGCGAAAATCCCGCTACATAGGCACAGTGTCAGGTCTACAAACTATGTTTTATCTCTTCTCAGAAAAGAGTGTAAACTTGTGGTGCGAATACTGAAGGGACACCGTCTCATTTCATCCGCGGTCAAACTAAAGCTAGTGCTGAACGATACATGCACACAGGGCCGTGGAGAGAGTATTCGGGCCCCGAGGGAAACTTGAGATGCGGGCCCCTTCAAATTTTTTTTATTTATCAAAATGCGTATTATGTTATAGTGATATAACATTTAAACATTGAAACACTCATTGATAAAATTTTTGATAGAATTAATTATGAAATATTGATTAAAATGATTTTTAGAAAACTCTTCAGCAGATCTGAAATAAAAAACGCAGCTGAAAAAAGTTAAAATTTTTTATTCATTTTGTGAGCCTTACAAATATTTGAAAATGACTGCCACGATGCTTAGAATTTTGCTTTTCTTGCTTTAGCTGAGGCAAAAGCTCTTATAATATCATCGAAGTCGAGTTTCCTTGCTAACTCAGATTCCTAATACAAAGTTGCCAATCCTGTTACTCGGCTCTGAGTTGAACAAGAACGATGGTAGTCTTTGATCCTTGATAAAGCGCTGAACGATCTTTCGGCGCCGGCAACCGATACTGGCAGGGTCCAGAATATTCGCAAAGCAATGCAGATGTTCGGGAACAGAGTATCCAAGATTTTAGCTCTGATGGCATTCAACAAGTCGAATGGAGGCATACAACATTCCGAATTTCCAGTAAAATTCGCCTTGTATGGTACACACTCTTCAAGTGACACATCTCAATTGAGATTTCTTCCGACACATCAGAAGGGTATTTTTTAGCAAAATTAAGAGCTGCTGTCTGAAGTTCTGCCTTTTCAATTTTAGGAAATAGCCACAGGAATGAGAAAATGTTGTTTATGTTTTTAATTGCAGTAAACCGATTTTCAATACTAGTGATAACATAACATTCGATATGGTGACACCAAAAAAAGTCTGTGACGGAACTCTGGTAGAAGTATTATTTACTATATTTTTTCAAGCAGGAAATTTTTTGGAATTACCCTCGAGTCCGGGACCCTCTGAAAACTTCGGGCCCGGGGGAAAAAGTACCCGATGCCCCCCCTCTCGTCGGGCCTGCATGCACAACATCTGGAACATCTACTCTGCCACTGCCCTTCACTTAGCAAAACACGAATAAGCTGCTTAGGTTCTGTATCATGTTCAACCATAGAAAGCGTGGCAGATCAAAATATGTTAGTTATTTAAACTGCGTGTTAAGACAAAATATAAAGTTCTGAAACTCTCCATACAAACACTTGGTACCACTGTGGACAATTTCTGGCCTATGTACGATCTACAGAATCAGCCAAGTCTAACCTAACCTAACCTCAATGTGGCAATATAGCCATCTATACAGATCTTTAAAAACTTGTAGTGAGGGTGCGAAATGGTCTTTACATGCAAATCCTTCTCCTTTCGGTTGTAAACTCACTTCCCGCCTTTTAGGCTGAAATTGGAGCGGTCGGAGGCTGCTGTTGTTCAACAGAGATACTGAAACTTTCATAAAGATATAAATGTGACAATTCATTGATGGAGAGTACGAAATTCAAGCTCTGAGTTTATTTAAGGTTTAATTTTAAAGTTGCTCTGGACTGACGCTGATCTTTGTAGGAAATCGCTCAACAAATTCCTTCTCAAATTCAAATTGCTCTTCAAATTCACTTGGCTGCGAGGTTCAAAACCATTATTTTGTATGCTTAAACCAGCTCAATATTGGCGCTTATAGCCTTTATTGGGTGTAAGGCCAAGCTCCTCCTTCTCTTTGTTATGTGCGCCTTGATATTTTTCATCAGAGGACCTACAGTTTCATGCCGGCTCCGAACGGTTTGTTGGTGTCTTTTTGAGCAGATGGTTTTTTATGAGGCGAGGTCCGACCGCTATTTATTGAAAATCGTTTCCATAATTTGGTGTTTCGTGACCGCGGTTTCGTACCCGTTCACTTGCGATTAGTAGTCACGTACCAAACCATTCGGATACGGCTGCCGGCTCAAGAAAGATATTAACAATAATTCTATTTTGCAGGACTTACCGCAGACTGATTGTCAAAAACTATTACTGCTATATTTTTACTAGTTAGTATGTTACGCCTTAGAGTTCTCGTCTGACTCCTACTTCTTAGCTTCAGAATCTCTAGTGGACCCTTCATCAACAATCTTCCTCTAGCTCACTCACTCTCTCTCTTACTATATTTTTCTAATTACGAACGTTCATCGTCTGCTTCGACATCATCAACCCATTTCTTTTTTGGTCGGTCTTTTTTACTTCCTCAGGGAGGCTCAGGGAGGAGGCCGCAACAAATTCTTTCCATTCAAATCAGTTTTGCGCCAGTCTCTTAACTTCATCACAAGTTAAATTAAAGACGCACATTTCTAAATCCAACAATCGCCTTCAAGTGTTCCACTACGACTACGGGTACCTTATGGGCTCCAATCAATAGCTCTTGTTAGGTCATCACATTGTCTAGGAAAGGGTGTCGCTAATCCAACCCAATTTTCTTCTACAAATCTTAAGAAGTATTGAGGCTAGCTGAGTTATTCTCCACAAATTGGATCTTCAAATAACAAACTTCCTCAACCTCTTGCGTTGTGAAATGTGTACTGTTTTTTAGACTGGACGTGGGCAGCCAAATGTTGCTAGAGCATGCCTAATTCGGTTTTTGCTGTCTTCGCCCGAGCCAGATACTGCCCAGATGACAGAAATATTTCACTTTTTCCAGTTGGTTAATTACGCGAGCACAAGGGTAAAAGTCTTTTACTTACTCTATATTGCAGTCCATCTTGTACCCGCCTCAGAGAAGGAAAATGGCTTGCTTATCGGCAATCTAATCTCTCTTCTGGAAGAAAAACATAACTGAAAACTCAGGTTGAAGCTTAGGCCGTCTTTTAAGTACATATATAACCTTTTAGTCATCATCCCATGTTGCAAGTTCGAAATCGACATTCGTAAGGTAATGAGTTCTGCTGCTCACGCTCACGCTTCCGATTATATTATATATTAGAAGGATCAGAAGGAGTCAGATTTGCGATGACGTTTAGTGCATAAGAGTTTGTTATTGCTTATTACCCATACTGAGGCTCCATTGCATAAAATTCGTCTTCTGAGGCTCTTTTCTATTAGGAGCTTTTTCATGGCAGAAATACAGTGCTTTTGCTGCTTTTTGCGTGCATTTTTGAATACCATCTTAATCAAAAAGTTCCCGGAACAACCGCCAGGTGATGCTCTAAGTCAACTGAATTTAGTTCTGTTTTTTTAGTAGGTTACCACATCGGCAATTAACATTTCTACCAAATGTTATCGCAAAAATTACGCCGTTTTGAGTAATTGAGGCCGTCTGAGGATTTGGATCTGCAGTAATGAGTTTGTATTAAATTTTGCTCTAAAAACGAATTAGGCCGTCGGCAGGCCATTGACTTCGAGAACTAATGAAAATATCAAAGAAGTGAAAAAAAGTTTATCAATAACTGCAAATTCACCGTCAATGAGCTGGCAGAGGACTTGAAAATTGTTTATGGATCCGTTCAAAACATTGTTAATGATTTGGGGTTGCCTTGCCTCAATTTTATACAAAAAACAAAAAAAAAAAAAAATTTGGGGTCGGGTCACTTTTGATTAATAAACTTGTATTTTCAATTTTCTGAATATATTCCGGAAGCTTTTTGATCAAGGAGGTATATTTGCCAAACATCCCCTTAGCGCCAGCTAACTGTCGCAAATAAAACGATTTCCAGTCAACTCTGCCAAAAAATGTATCAAAAGCGTATAAAAGTGCTCAGAACATCCAGCTATTGACCTGGGTGACGCCCGAATAACCGTCTAAGCTTAGGGAGAACTCCTCATTTTTATTTCTTTGAGCATTCATAGATTACCGTAAAATCTAAGAACAGCCAGGGTCCTGCCGATTTTACTGCATGCTTTTATTAGATATGTATATGCGTATTTGTACGTATGAGTGTACCTATGTACGAGTATCATACATAAGTGTACGTGTGCATTCCTAACATTTCTGTCTGCTGTGTCCGTTGCTGCGTCTGCATATTTTCATTCCAACATTGCAACATTGCTTATGTATGGATTAAGGTTTCTTAACCGCTTGTGGCCAGCATACGCACACACACACACAGATGTCAATTGGTTGAAATGATTTTGCTTAATATGTGTATGCGCAGATCAATATGCAATCGCATATGTATGTATGTGTGTGTATGTGTATAAAATCGAAATTCTATGCAATTCTGCTGTTACTGATTTCAGCTTTGCCACAGCAACTGACTGACCACGCAACTTTGGGTTTGCTGAGATGCTCGTAGTCCAAATCTCAATGCTCGTCCAATACAATGCCAAGTGCATGGAATTGTGTGCACTGAATGTTGCCTCATTTGATGTCTGTGGTTGCAGCATTGCTTCCTGTATTGCTTTTGTCCACTTTAGTTGCTGGTATTTGCGGCTGCATTTGTTGCTTATGCATACATGTGTTGTCACTGTTGGTTAAGTGACAAAGTGGTTTTGAGGGAAGTTGCCACAATTCTTATGCATTTATAATGTTTTGGTGCAACAAGAAGCACTTATCGATGTACTGAGTTTACTCGGTGACTTGCGTAGCGGTGATTGCCGCAATTGCGATTCAAAGGAATTGCAGATAAGTTAAAATCACAAATGCACTTATTTTATTGTGGCTACAAAGTAGTTTCCTTGCAGCTTGGCATGGGGTGAACACCACACACAGTGATGCTTTTTTTTATTATTATAGGCGTTGCAGTAGCGCGCTGCCCTCAAATAGGCTTCTAAAACCAGGACAGACCAGTTTTACGGCGATTTTCTCAACATACGGAACTGCCGGTAGGCAATACTTTGTGGTTCGTTAATCGCCACCGCTTCATCTAGCTCTCTCTTTCAGCTACGATGTCGCTCGCTACCCTCCATTTCATTTCATCACATTATTAATCATGTTTTGTATAACGACTTCTGCGGACAAATTTACTCTGGCAATTTCTTGAACTCTACTCTTGCGCGCCATAAAGCGCGTAAATTCAAAGAAAGTCGTGGAAAGACGTCCTCGTGTACCTTGCTCATTTGTCGTTACCTTGCTCATTTGTAGTTACCTTGAATGAACTGCAAGCGAAAGCGCGGAACGAACGACAAAGCAAACGAAAGGCAACGTTCGACATCTTGCTCTCTCCTACTTAAGTGAGCGTATATATGTATGTATATGCGCATATGTACATATATAAATTCACGTATTTGTATTGGCATATACCTTCTTATTGATTATTATTAATTTGATTTACTTGAAGAATTTAAAATAAAACCAAGTTTGTTAATAATTCCTGTTGTTTTAATGTTATTATTATTAATTTTTTTATTATATATGAAGGAAAAAGTGTATGGTAATATTTACCATATACCTTATAAGATATGTTGTATACTAATATATGTATATAAACATGCATATACATATACAATTTCGCGCAATTTTCAAAAAGAATAAATCTATATGTAAAGATGCATACAAGTCATATGGACATATCAAATATACGAATCTATTCTGTACGCAAGCAAATGTAAGCTAATGTGCTTGAACTGCAAGCGAGAGCGCGGAACGAACGACAAAGAGCACAATCGGCCCCCGCGTTCGACATCTGGCTCTGTCCTACTTGAGTGAGCATATATATGTATGTATATGCGCATATGTAGGTATATAAAATCACATACTTGTATTTGCATATGCCTTCTTCTTGTGTGCGTGGTAATGAACCATTTCTCTGTTGAGAATAGGACGATGATAGAAAAAGTAGGAAATGAAAGGGAGTGTTTCGAGTGTAAAGTGTCTCGAAAAAGGCAAATCGATGATGGTGCCTCTTAGTGTTGTTGACTTATTAACGTCTGATGCACAATCGAAATTGAAGAAATCTTTCATGAATTTGATAAATGTTTCGTCATTTTTCAAGTTGGTGTAAATGTATTTAACTTGACCTATTCCATTGCAATTCCATTTACCTCCTCCTCTATATCCATACAAAATATCTATCAAACAAATAAAATTAAAATTTTGTTTTGAAAATTGCAACCATTCCATCAATATTTTCTTATGACGTTGTCACGTTAAACTATCGTCAGTAAACCGACTTTACAGACAACCTCTTTTTCTGATAGAATTTTCGTTGTTTAGCGATACGCAGGCATTCAGACGCATTTTGTTTCACTGCATCAATCTTTTCTGATATACACCCCAATTCGTTTGCTCGGTATTAAGCGCCTCATATTACCTTACCCCCCAAATGGGGCTAGTTGTACGCTGGTCTGGAGATATTCCAAGCAAGGCGTTTTCATTAGAGTTGCATGGATGCGTGATTTTATAGATCCATTCGTAAACATACCAAGAATACACAGCATTCAATTGGAATCATTTTGCGTTTCTCAAATAGATGCTGCTTTTGAATTTCAAATTGAAATTTAATACGAAATTCATAGAACATTCGATTGCCTTGCCATCGCTACGTATGCAACGTACAGTGGCGGTCGGAATAATAGCAGCGCGAATGTGTTTTTTTTATAATAATATTTTTGATCTTATTTGGCCAAATATTGAAAACTCGTTCATTGTGATATCACATAGGGAAACAGGGGAGAAACCAAACAGGTGGAAAAAAGGAAGAAGGAGCTTTGGTTTAGAGGATGACGACCAACAGTTGCTAATTAAATTTGTATTAACCGCTTCAAGGTACTGATAAAATTCACCAGGTGCAATTCCGCTGGGTGCTACAAGAGAGGTTCGAATATTTGCCCGACGAGAGCAGGGCAGCTGAGAAGAAGGTGCTAAGATGATTCCACGTCATCCTACAGACAGCTTCTGCAGAAAGGACTTGACACAGTCTCTAGTCTCACTGCGTGGACACCTAACGGACAATGTCCGATAAGGATACCCACTTAATTCGGGAGTTGGCCAATTAGCTAGCACTTCCTGAGTTATCGCGCGGCTATCTTTCCAGGAGTAGACCACAGGTTCTCAATCGAACCCCAATCCACTTGTTTTACAGTGAAACCATCGGCAGGGTCCCCTGTCTACCCTGTTCATCAGCCCAGCAGGTTTACTCTATGCCGCTGTGACCGGGAACCTAGGTCAGCCTAATATCAGGCATTTTCCGAATAATTTCGAACGCACAAAGAACGAGCTCCTGGCCTTAATTGCTGCTTGGCTGTCGGAGTAGATATTAATGCCGGGCAACTCTTAACGAGTTGGCGAAATATAATATTACCGTATCTCTTTGATATGGGTGCCGGGGCGTAGTGACATACCAGGTATTATTAAGGCAGACAAATTAGCCAGAGAGGGCGCCAATACTCGCCTCCCTGTTGGCTTGGAGATTGTAGGTATACCCTTCTCAGCCGACAAACTGCGTGGTAAAGTAGCATTGCCACAGGAATTTTACCAAAGTGGGACGTCAGGCGCTACTTAATTGGCCAAGGACGAATGTCTCTATGTTGGTTGCCCACTGTCTTCTAGGTCGACATGCTCAAAGAATGAACGTACCTCATTGCGACTATTGCAAAAGCTGCAAGAATGAGGAGGAGGAAGGGTCTGTCAGACGTCTTCCTGCTTGGCATACCATTAGATTTGGATACTTTGACTTATCGTTCTTGAATCATACTGATGATCCTAGGGATGTAAGTGTCAGCCAGATCCATGGGTTCCCACTTAAAACAAAATGGTTTAACAAAATGGTTTAGCAGGTAAACTGCTACTGTCATACCACAATGGATCAGCAACGGTCTAAGTGAGTTAGTTTAAAAACCGGCTGCCACTTATACCTATCTACCTAAAACCATTTTTAAAAGACATCAATGCACAACATTCTTAACTTAATCACTTAAGCTTCGCGGATATTGGCGTTTGAATTGTTGGCCGCAGAAACAACAACTCCCGTTTTGTCCCCTACGAATGTTTTCGCTTTTTGTAATTATCTTGAACAGATTTCCAAAATCAAATTTAGCCCTAATTATATGATTCATTAAGAGCTATAAGTGTCAAAATTGGGCAAACAACCATTACGTTGCCGAAAAGTCTTCTAAAACAACCTCTTCGCTTTCAAGATTAATGGTTGCAGAAGCACCAGTACTCATCATCAGCGGCACGATACCTATAGATCTACTATCGAGAGAATGAAGAGAACTATGAATCCTTAAAAAAGGCAGATGGACGACGAGACTTCTATTAAGCATAGACAAATGGTATGACAAACAGTTCGGAGAGGTGAACTTCTATAAATATTACTCAGATACTATCTGGATATGGGTATTTTCGCAAACATCTAAACAAAAGGGGGAAAACTGAAACCACTGAACGCATCTACGCACCCATTGATGCGTGATGATCAAATGTGAAAGATGAAAGTTAGGTCCCTTAAGGCCAGACAACATCATCGAAATAATGGTAGAAAGCGCAGAAAATTGGCAACTTATTGGCACATACATAGAGCGAGACCTGCGCGCAAAAAAACTTCACATAGACAGAGATGCTTAACCGACTTGCTAACCTAACCTAACCTCAACATACCTACCTAATTAGAAGATGAGGTGATAGCATTATGCTGGCTCCAAAACTGGCGACTTTAGACACAGGGAGAGTAGAAGAAGCAGTCGATATCAAAATAACTACTTGGATCTCTTCTGTCTTCTATGAAATGCTACCATAGTTCCGAGGCAGAGGAAACATCCAGGAGAGAAAAAAGAGGGATTGTTTGAGTGGCACACCACTCGACGGTCGCTGTAAGAGCGAAGGTATTTTAAACCTTACCTTACGCCACAAAAAAATTAAACATTTTATATGAGGATTGTTTTCCGATTGAATGTGAGTGACTGTCACAAACAGCATAATAGAAATGCCCATATCCAGAATTGTTCTAAAAAAAAGTTGGAAATTTTTATGAAATCTTTAAAAAAAAAAGTTTGAAATTTTAATGAAATCTTGAAAAAAAACTTTGAAATTTTTGTTTTACTAGTTTAACATTTGTTTCAAAGTTTGAAAAAAAAAAATTAAAAAAAAAAATGTGAAAAAATTTTAAATTCTTTTTTTTTTAATTTAAAAAAAATTTGCGTTTTGAAAAAATTTTAAATTAAAATTAAATTCAAAACGGAATTTTTTTTTCAAATTTGTAAAAAAAAAATAAAATTTATTTTACAAACTTGAAACTTTAAATTATATGGTTTTTGTTGTAACATTAATTATATTTTTATAAGAAAATTGAAAAATAAAAAAACCTTGAAATATTGCACTGCAATTACTTAGACCGGTACTGTGTGTACATTCATACATATACATACGTATGCACTCGTGTTCTTTAGCTGCTCCATAGCTGCTTCTACTCATAATAAAAACACAATGTAATGAAATGCCTCACGCGATACGACGCCGTAACAGTAACAATAACGCATACAACAGAATGAATGAAAGCACAAATACATGCAACTAAACTACAACACTTGCACTGGCAAAGTGCCCTGCTTCTGTTTGCGTGAAATTCTACGTTACGTTGCAGCACGAACGTCTTCTCGCATTCCTAATGTTATGTCTACTTCTCGCATTGTTGCTGCTTATTCTCTGCTGTATAGTATGTAAGCAGTAGCTGCTTGCTGCTGTTTTTTCGTTTTGCTGTTTTAGCTGCTGCAATAACATTAACATTAGCCACTTTCTACAGTATAATGCCGCTGCTGCTTGTTGCATAAACAAGCTTCGTTTCTTCTTTCTTGCAACTCGATGCAAATTTGCATTGCTTTTGTTGTGGAGCTTTGTTCCGCTCAACGCAGTAATGAAATAAGATTCCTTTAAAACATCGTTTTTAATGTTTGTGTATATGGCGTTGTTAACAGCGATAGTAAAGTTGTATTTGTTGCTTTTTGCTATAAAGATTTTATTTAATAGAAAGCAATTGCAGCAGTGGAATTACCATGCATGTACTCCTATGTAGTTCTGTTATACGAATTTATGCCGTAATTCTACGTATTTTTAATAGCTCATGAAATTTGCATATTCTGTAATTGAGATATCTGAGAAAAACATTTTCGTAAAATTTCGTAAAATAAATCAACTATTTATTCTTCGGATCAAACAGAGGTGGTTAATTTTCGAAGCGCAACTGTATGCCTCCAATTCAGCAACAAGTAGGTGGATTGAATCATGTGAATCAGCCTTACGTGGTCTTGTTAGCAACATTGAAGCCGCGCTGGAAGCTGACGAGCACGCAATGGGTGTGTTCGTGGGCATTGAGGGGGCTTTTGATAATGCCACTTTTGGCTCAATATGTTTCTCTGCCGAGCGACATGGAGTTAATCAAACCATTGTAAAGTGGATATATTTCAGGCTCTCTGAAAGGATGTTGACCGCTAGTGAGAACAGTGATGAACTAATCATCGTCAGGGCCAAGAAAGGATGTGCCCAAGGGGGTTATCTTTCTCCGCTGTTGTGGTGTTTGGTCGTAGACTCTCTACTAGCGGAGATGCAGGTACTCGGTTTTCATGTGCAAGAACATGCGGACGATGTCTGTGCGCTAACATCGGATAAATCCCTAAGAAGACTTTGCACGAAAGGAGGATTGTGGACAAAATCGATGACTGGTGCATGAGACAAGGTCTTCCGTCGATCCGAACAAAACAACCACAGTCTTGCAAATTGGATGGACTTAGCCTTCCAACACTGAAAGGTGTGACACTTGGTCTTTCCGATGAAGTTAAATATCTAGGAGTTATCTTGGTTAAGAAGTTGACATAGGAGACACACGTTTCACTGAAGTTGAATCACGCATTAAAGGGTTTGCTGCAATGCCCCAGAGCCTTTGGTAAAACCTGGGCTATGAAACCTGCTGTAGTCCACAGCATTTATCAGACCAATCATCACTTACGCCTCTGTGGTCTGGCGACGACGCACCATGATTAAGACCACACTCCGGGAACTGTACAGGCTGCATAGAAGTATATGTTTGTATATTGAGTACAACCTCCGGCGATGCTCTAAATGCTGTGCTTGTGCAATGTTTAGACTCCATAAATATGGTTTCAAGCTTTCTTTACCGATGGGTCCAAGAATGAAATAGGGTCTGGAGCCGGATGGTACTTAAACGATAGTAATAAGTATCACTATGCTATGGGGGAAATGGCAACTGTTTTCCAAATGGAAGTTTTTGCCATCCTGAAAGTAACCGAAGATGATGGAGCGGGAAACAGATTGGAGTTTTTAGTGACAGTCAGGCTGCACTGAAGGCACTGGAGACGCGAAACAAACCTCAAAGATTGTTCAAGAATGTAAGAAGAAGCTTAATTCTGTCGCAAGACAAAACAGGCTTGTACTTATATGGGTTTCAGCACACTCCGGTGTTCAAGGAAACGAAATTGCCGATGAATTGGCCAACCGTGGATCAGCGGTTTCCCCACAAGGGCCAGAGCCAATAATCGGAGTCAGTTCCGCAGGAATCATGAATTGGAGCAGCGATTATGTATGCAATTTACATAAAGAGCGATCGTCCGGTCTAGAAAGCTGCAGAACAGCAAAGTGTTTTGTGACAAGTCCGAACAGAAAACTGTGAAACTTTCTACTAAAACTTGGAAGGAAAGACGTTCGGTTGATGGTCGGTGTTATTACAGGACACAACTCATGGGGTCAGCATATGACCACCATTGAAATTTTGAGGACCCGATTTGCCTGTCTTGCTTGGAGGAGGCGGATAGCACTGAGGACTTTCTATGTGAGTGGGTCCCGATGTCGTGAGAGTGCGTAATATTCATTCTCTAAAACTGGAGGATATTTACAGATTTGCCAAAGAATCTGGAAAATTCTCACATTACTAACTATCTCTATCTCTGTCTCTATTCTTTCCTATCTCTTTCCCTGATACTTTTCTCTTTCCCTCCTTGACTATCTACCCTCTTTCCAGAGTTTTTTAAATGTGTTTTAGGAGCCACCAAATCTCCTGGTGCTCCTTGGCTCGATCTTTTCAAATTTCAATTTCAGTCCCGGCTGGGTGTCTCTCCACAAGGAGAGGAGGAATTGTTTTAGTGGCCGCACCACTCGACGCAGTGGGCGACGACCGCTGTACTTGCGAAGGCATTTTGAACCCTACCTCACCCTCCAAAAAAAAAATCTTCTTAAATCGTTTTAGAAGCAACAACAGTCTGCTTTCGGAAGCTATTTTTCTCACTCCCATGTTGGTTAATTCCTTCGAAATTCTTCCTTATCGAAATAAAACTAAAGATGATAATCTGCATCAGTAGTTTATATTCCCATCTTTAAAAAAGTAAATGTAGATCAGGGATTCGTGTTGGTAGGGCTCCATAGCTGAGGGGATGTGAGCAGTGATTTGTATGACCTTTGTTTTACCTGCATTCGTGCTTACGCTGATGAAATCGCTATAGTACGCAGAGGTAAATTTCTTCAGAGAACACTTTAATATAAAATATTCCAAGCCCAGCAAAACCTGCGTGACCGAAACTCTAACACAATTACACTTTTTTGTATGTTACAAACACATATGCACTCGTATTTGTTTGAAAATCGACTTTTTATTTTGGTTCTCCGTCACCTTTGAAAAATGTGTAAGCAGTAAGCAAACTTTATTCATATATTTTTTTTCATTTTTGCATCAGTAAAAGTAAACAAACGCCGTAGCCGAATGGGTTGGTGCGTGACTACCATTCAGAATTCACAGAGAACGTTAGTTCGAATCTCGGTGAAAACACCAAAATTAAGAAAAACATTTTTCTAATTGCGGTCACCCATCAGCAAGCAGTGGCAAACCACCGAGTGTATTTCTGCCATGAAAAAAAGCTTCTCATAAACATAAACATATCATAAAACAAAATAAAATAAATGTATAAAAATGATTTTTCTTTTGTGACTCGAACCCAGGATTTTGGATCGGAAGCCCGCACTGCTATCCGCTCTGCTATCGCGATATGCTGTCGGCGGTGCGCTAAAAGTTATTTTGTTTGTCGCTACGTTTATATGTAACTGGCACTGAAACGAATCCATATGTATGAAGGGGATAGAAAATCACACGTACACAAAATTTTTGGCACGATTTTCCCAACGCTCTTAACAAAGTGATTGTAATAAGCAGGTGACCGGGACTCTTCTTGCTGGGAGATTTAATGGCCTATCGTCAACAGACTGAAGTGTGGAAGATATTGAAAGATGGCCAAGCTCAAATAGCGAGCACCCGATGAAATTCACAAGGAATCGCAATCAATCATATGGGGTGTCACTAGTCAGCGTTTTGGTTTAATCAGCGCGAACAGCTTTCAATCAATCCTTCCATTTTCATCTTCAAAACGAATCAGTATTTTTTTTGGTACACCACAGTTTCGTTTTCAAACCTGAATTTCTTTGGTTGGCTGGAAAAAATACCTTTTACTCAGTGCTTTCTTTTGAACAAAATTTTCCGTATCACTCTATTGTAGACTAATAATAATAAAATGATTTTGAAGTTTGTATAAAAATTTTTAGCACTAAAACACTACTTTTATTTTGCTTTCAGAGTCTTGGCTTCCCCACAGCGTCGATGATTGTTTATAATCGTACAACCGCTCAGTTGCTGTACCTGCAAGGGAGCCCCTGCCCCACCGACAGCAAAGCGCAACTTTCCTCGAGCATTGAATTTTACTGTGATATGCGGGCCGGCTTGGTAAGTGGTACATATTTATGGTAGGGTTATTCAGAAAAAAGTCGAATTGTTCTACATGAAAAGAGAAATTACAAGTTTTTTTTCCTTGTTTTTTAAAGGCGATTGTTATCTTATGAGAACGAAGTCATTTTGATATAAAACCGTTCATTTCATATAAATAATTTAGAAATATCTATAATTTTAAAGTTGTTAAGGCTTGAAATCGTTACTCAAGTGATTTGAGTATCTCTGAGTGCAGTTCTGAAGTCAGCTTTTCAAAATTCAAAATAGCGGATGCGACATGATTTTAAAACGTAAAGGAATTCTGTTGAAACTTGTTATATATCGGGTATTTTTATTGTTGCATGAGAACTTTCGTATCAATAACTATGGTTTGACAGCTGAGAGTGGCAAACTGCGTTGACATTTTTGTTCAGTAAGGTTTGTTAAGTCATATTGAATCGTTAACGTCAGGCCAACGCTTCCAAATTGTGCAAATTTACTTTGAAAAAGAAAAAACCTGTTCGCTAAAATGTATATAGCACTGGCGGCATCATCGGTCTTTATTTTTGTCGAAATGAGAAAGGATCTGCTGTTACTTAAGCTGAATTTTTGTTATCAATTTAATGCAATTTAATGCACACTTGCGTGCTTAACAATCGATTTATTGCAATATTCATGCCACCATTGACGCCAGATTTATTCGAAAAAGTAGTAAAAAATTAGATTGATCCAATGGACCACGTAACTCGTAGCCGCTGTGGACAGATTCAAAAAAATAAATTTCATGAAATTATCTATCAAATTATAATTAATATTAAAAAAATTGAAATTTTTTCGAAATTCAATATTTCAAAAAGTGTATTTTTATATAACTTTTTCCAAATCAAAAGGACACCTCAAACTTCAATTAAGCTGAATGCCCAGTAGCTAAAATGAGTTGTTTTTGAGTAATGAATTTTTGAGTAAAAAACCTGTTTCGCATTTTTTGTTTTTTGCAAAATAAAAAATTTTCAACTACTTTTTTGCAACTGTTTCTACATGAAATCGCTCGTGTAAGTAATGACAATCATTTTGAACCCAAAACTATTAAAATCGGTTCATTTTTGACTAAGTTATGAACATTTAAAAAAATTTGTTTCTTATATAATTAAAAAAAATCGAGTTTGAGTCGAAATACAAAATTGCCGATAACTCTTGAAAAAAATTTTTTTCGGGCGAACAAAAAAATATGTGTCTCATTATTTTGACCAGAGAGCAACATATTTAAGTTACATCGAAATCGAAGAACATGACCCGAATAGCACGGTTGAATTGAAATGGAAAGCATCCCTATAGAAAGCCATAAAAGCATTGTGTAGACTGTAGACAATGTGAAATCATATTTACATATATTTCAGAACGAAGACGGAACTTCGGGGCGTAGAGAAATCTTTAAGATGCTATCTGAATAGCACCCCCTCTTTTCTTCAGCTAAGGACGATCTTGTGCCCATAGTTTCATTTATTATAGAAAGAAATTTGATGTCAAATGTAAGCAGTGGAGCAATCCAGAATGCACTAAACAAAATTTTACGTATATTTTTTTTTACCGATGGGTCCAACAATGAAATAAGTTCTGGAGCCGGATGTCACTCAAACAATAGTGACAAGTATCATTACGCTATGAGGGGAATGGTAACTGTTTTTCAAATGGAAATTTTTGCCATTCTGAAAGTAGCAGAATGAATAATTGAGAGTAGATAGAGTGGGAAACAGATTGGAGTCTTTAGTGCACTGAAGGCTCTAGAGAACGCAAAGCAAACCTCAAAGATTGTTCAGGAATGTAAGAATAAATTTAATTCTGTTGTCAGACGGAATAAGCTTGTACTGGGTATGGGTTCCAAGGCAACGCGCTGTTCAAGGAAATTAAATTGCCAATGAATTGGCCAACTTTGGATCAGCGGTTACCGTACAGGGACCAGAGCCAATAATCGGAATCAGTTCTGTCGGAATCATGTATAAAAAGGGATGGTCCAGTCAGGAATGCTACAGAACTGCAAAGTGGTTTGTGACAAGCCTGAATAGAAAATTGTCGAGCACTATTCTAAAACTTGGTAAAAAAAAAATTTTTGGTTGATGGTCGGTATTATTGCAGGACACAACTCATGGGGTTAGCATATGAGCCTCATTGAGATCATAGAGGACCCGGTGTGCCTGTCTTGCTTAGAGGAGTCGTATAGCATTGAGCATTTTCTCTGTGAGTGTCCTACCTTTGCTGGAATTTTGGGTTCCAATGTCATAAGAAAGCTTAATATTCGTTCTATCAAACTGGAGGATATTTTCAGATTTGCCAAAGAATCTGGAAAATTCTTAGCCATCTCTGTCTCTGTATCTATTCTATCCTATCTCTTTCTCTCTGTTACTTCTCTCCTTTCCTCTTTGACTATCTGCCCTTTTACTTTCCAAAGCTTTGAACAAAATGGCCTTTTTAGCCTGAGTCTTTTAGGAGTTACCAATCCTTGGTGTTTTTTGGCTCGCCTGTTTCAAATTTTAATTTTAATTTCTAAAGACGTAAAAACCCCGAAAATGGGTGTTCTAAGAAATATTTAATAAACCGAAGTTTTTTGTGAACCACCCTAATATATACACAATCAAGGATAAATATGTTCACATAATGTACGCATGCTGTGCCATTGTAGTGGGTTTATGTATATACATACGTAATGTACCACCCTAATGCATGCGCATTCAATCACAGATATTTATATTCGTTTAATGGTTACATACTCTGGCATTGCAGTAGTGTAAGTGCGTTCGTACGTATGTATGTAGTTGTTGATAATGATGATTAAATGTTGCACAATTTGTAGAGATTTCATTAAGTATAAAAGTTTTTAATGGTATTTGTAATCCCATCTCACTACAAATTAATCCAATATGCGTCGGCGTTCACAAATGCGTCATTTAACCAGGATTTAATAGTCAATTTACGGTGCGTTGCGATTGAAAAATAGCCGCCATTCTCTTTCAGTTTTCCACCAATTTTGCTGATGGCTGCAAGCAAACTTATTCATGCACAGGCAAAATGCAAAAAAAAAGTCTTTGTAAGGGAGTGCGGTACATTTACACTATAGGTACAGTTATATACACAGATAGTTATAAAAATAAATACGGACGTTTCTTCAGACGAATTTCTGCAACAGTTAGTTTTTCAAAGAGTAAAAAAAATTGTGCTACATAGTTTATTAGAGTAAGCGAAGTTAACAAATTCCTTTATGTTTACGAAGCTTCATAATATGTAAATGCAAATCAATTTTATTATGGAATCTTCAATTACTCTGGAGCTCATCGGTCATCAAAGAAGTTTTGAAGTAATAGTCTTAGGAGATATTTTCTTATGGTAACTTCTGACAAGCAAATTTTTGTTTTCCACACTCGCTCCTTAAGGGGTTATATACCTTGTGGTCCGGTGAAATTAGCGAAAGTTGGGTTTTTTTTAAAGATATGTAGCAATAATTTTACTGTATAAAAGTTTTTATTATTGGATATTACAATGTTTAAAGAAAAAAAAGGCTTTGTTTGTGTAAAAATATTTAAAAATGGCGGAGTTATGGCGTTTTCCCCCAAGACCCTTTTTTTTGGAAGAGGCTTGCGGTGGACGCGATTCAAGTCCACCAAGTCAACTGAAATCAAAAAATCGAAAAGATTTCATTAGTATAGGGTTATATCTTCTTAGTGAACGATCAATATATTAAATATTTTGATTTTTGTGAAAATAGGAACATGTTTTTAAAAAACTCCAATTCTACAGTCCTAAAATTGGCATTAAAAAATTCATATCTGCAAAATAAAAATTTATACATAAAAAGTTGATCGTTCACTAAGAGGCGACATCAATTACGAACAATTTAAAAAAAAAATTATAAAAATCGGTTGAATACTTTTTTTGCAATCGCGTCCACCGCAAAAGCATTTTTGGAAAAACACGTTTTTGAGATAATCGCGTTTAAAGTTTCAAGCGCCGCATGAGGCCGTACGCTCAGGACGTGACGACGCACAATTTAAAACGCTGTAACTTTCGATCTATTGCTCAGATCTCTATGAAATTTTTGGAAAATGTTCTCAAAGGATTGTACTTTACGATAAAGAAATAAAATTTATTTTGATTTTTTTGAAAAACACAAGGTATATAACCCCTTAAGTCTCTTCTGGCACTGGCATCTTTATAGACTGTGTCCGAATACCTTCACAGCAATCAAACCATTATTTGAGTGACCTCAAAGATCTTCAGACTCGAAGCGTAGAACACAGATAGAAAACTCGTTATAACGTTTGTATAATACAGAGAAGCGGCCTCGGTATTCTAGGGTAAGTGCACTAGCCTGCCAACATCCCAGAGGTTGTGGGTTTGAATCCCCAGGGTCCTCGCATTTTTCCAAACTTTCCTACTTTACTACATAGTTTCTATTAAAAACAAATCATTCCTCAACTCCAACAACCTTATCCTTCCAA
This sequence comes from Anastrepha obliqua, assembly GCF_027943255.1. Classification (NCBI taxonomy): domain Eukaryota; kingdom Metazoa; phylum Arthropoda; class Insecta; order Diptera; family Tephritidae; genus Anastrepha; species Anastrepha obliqua. The sequence continues at coordinate 118,516,982 of NC_072892.1, forward strand.
TCCTTACTTCCGCACAAAAGTCAAGGCATTACTTCCATTGTGGCTGCTAAAACAAGAAAAAACAAAGAAAAAAGACACAGTTACACATTGCATCAGTTGCGCCAGCAAGAGGAAGCGGGCAATCGCGGTAATACGCAGACACACTAAATTTAGCGAAGTCCTCAACCATCTGTGTGTGATCCTTCTGCCAGAAAAATGTGACACACAGATGGCGCTTCAAGCAGTAAGGAGGAGTTGTTCCTAAGCAACGACTGGTGGGCATTGCCACTACTTAGGACTGTTAGAGGCAGGCTAATCACCTGCCCTGGCAGAAATCAAATAGATTAACGAAACCAACGCAATACTAAGTCTTGTCGAGGCCCTATACTCCCGAATGGAGTGACCAAGGAAAACAAAAACAAAAAATACAGAGAATTGAGAATGAGGAAAAAATATAACTGTTTTCCCAATGCCTCTTATTACATTTGACGCTTGCTCAAAAGGCTTACATTCCGCAAAGCATCTCGGCCGACGATCCGGAACACTTAATTTATCCATTAGGATTGTGCTAATATCTGGAGTTAAGTGGATTTGTGCACAGGGTCATGTTCGCGAAACATCAGATGATAGAAAAAGGTGTTTTTATTTAACTTCTTTTACATACCAAAATGAAAAAAAAAAAATGTTTTTTAATTTTAATAATTTAAAAAATGACACTGAAGTTGACCCTCCCGAAAAATTGGACCTGGATGGTGTTGTCCATTTTGGCTCTTTTATTTATTTGGAATACAAAAACCAAAAAAATATTAATCAGTATGACTGTAGCTATGCCTCCGAGAATAAAAAAAAAAATACAAAATGGCGCGGTTTTGAATATCACACTCTAAAAATCAGGTTTTTTCAGTTTTTTATAAAAAAAAATACGAAATAATTCAAATAATAACATGATTCTAGTACGGGCGATATCCATTGATGTTGTGAACAATATATTAAAATTTCAGCCCATTCGATTGAATAGTTTGTCTGGTTTTTTGACAAGACCAGGCCGAAAAAAGTCGTTTCGAGATAAATGAGTTTAAAGTTAGAGGTACAGGAGCGCGATCCGCGCTACCTAGTTAATGAGCTGTAGAAGCTGTAATATTGGTAATTTCTGCAAGAAAATTTCACAGTATATTCTTAGGATAATATACTTTCGAAATATCGAAGAAACAAAAAAACCCATTTTTTGAAATTTCTAAACCAAACCCCCTTAAATAAAATCAAATGTTTTGCCATAAAAATATCATTGTTCGCTTTTGCCTTGTACATTTCAGTACAAGTTTCGAAGACGCACATAAGTTTTTCCATGGTTTCTATGGCAGCTTCATTGTCATAACTATCTCTGAGACAATATTCTAAGAGAGTTTGGCAAAATACACGAAACGCGAAATGAACGGATTTCACACAAGTGTATTCTGCGAAGGGGTGTATTTGTTTGCAAATTTTTCCAACAAGTACATGAAAATCATGTATCCATTATTCCTAATATGTTGGATCCTTTACCTCACCTTGCATTGATAGCTTCAGTGAACGTTAGCCGCGTTGAGTTGGCAATACATAACCTTAAATGTAGTCGAGAAATTGATCACGAAGGTCTTGCCCCAATATCTAGTTCAATTGTGAACTCATTTAATGAATGCCTAAGCAAAGGTGTTTTTCTGAACTCCTGGATGCTCTGCATTATCTTACCAGCATTCAAATCTGCCAACCGCAATGACGTCAGTAATTATAGACCCATCGTGAAACAGAGATGCACGGACATCAGCTGTCTGTTAGTTGGCTAAATGACAGTTCAGAGTTTACAAGCACGCGGCGAGTTGCCGAGAGCATGGAGTAATGGATTTCAATTGCATTATTGGATGTGATTGCATTATATTTGGCTGGAAAATCACATCCAGCGATAGTTCGAGAGCTCGAGCACCTTAAAGTAAATAAAGTTTTTGTTTATCGCACCATTACTCGTTACAACGATGCCAGTAGCGGCGCGAAACGTCATGGAGGTGGTAATCAAAAGACTGCAACGTCACGAAAAATGGTTCAAAAAGTGAAGAAGCGACTCGAGCGAGATCCCGACGAAGTGCCAATCAAATGGCGAAAGATCCTCCGCATACTGAAAAATGATCTAAAAGTCAAGCCTTACAAGATCCAAAAGGCGCAAGGCAATTTCACACCAAAGTAGCAACAAATCAGACTTGAGAGAGCGAAGGAGTTGCTTCGCTTGGCCGAAAGCGGTCAGTTTCCAAACATTATGTGTTTTGACGAGAAAATTTTTCAAATTTAGCAATTCGCAAACTCTCAAAACGATAGAGTTTATTTAATCGACCATTCATACGAGAATTTGAGTCATCGAGGCAGTACCCGCCAGGAGGCAGCACCCGCCACAGGCAATAGTTTGGGACACTGTAACCGCAGATGAGCGCACTCCAATCGTTTTCATCGAGCCTGGTAAATGCGAAAAATTATCGAGAAATTATCGGAGGTTCCTTTGAAGCCGCTCTCGAATTCACCAGACGCGAATTCGATGTATTATTCTTTTTGGGCCTTTTTGGAGAGCAAGGTCCGAACTAAAAGATCCATTAGTTTCGAGACGCTGAAAAAAGTCATTGTCCGTGAGTGGGCCAAAATACCTGCAAGTCACATTCGGGCAGCTTGCGATTCGTTTCTGGGCCGTCTTAAGACCACAGTTAAGACAAAAGGTGATCATATCGAGCAAAAGTAAATTGATTCTTAATTTTGTATAATTTTCACACATTTTTATTTTGAATTGAATGAAGGTAATTTTTCAAACTAAGTTTATGGCCTTTTTAATTGGTTACACTTCGAGTGGTGGACCCTGTATACGTAGTATAAATGGCACTTACGCCCTTCTTGTTTGGGCGACCTCCTCCTATAATTTGTGGCGTGCGTCTTGATATTGTTTCACAAAGAGAGGGCCCTATAATTTTAAGCCGACTCCGAATGGCAGATCTTTTTTATGAGGAGCTTTTTCATGACAGAAATATACTCGGAGGTTTGCCATTGCCTGCCGAGGGGCGACCGCTATTAGAAAACACTGTTTCTATCATTTTGCTGTTTAATGCATGGAGATTCGAACCTACGTATTCCCGAAGAGTATGTCTACGGCGGCCGCCTTTATATAGAGCAAATTATATATCTTTTTCTTCTTCTTCCTATTAGCATCACAGTCCTTGGTGCACCACTGCTTCATTGACAACTTTGCGCAATCTGTCTCTATCCAAGGCTGCCTCCTTCCACTGCCGCACGTTTAGCTTTTCAGGGTCAACTTCCACATTTTCGAGCTATCTCTTTCTGGAGTGTCCTCTTCTTCGGTCTCCAATAGGGCGTAATTCAACTGTCGTTCGAGTTGTTCTCTCCTTGGGCATTCTAAATTCGTGCCCAAGCCATCTTATTCTCTGAGATTTTATAAACCTTATCAGAGTTTCGCTTTTTGCTAAAAGTTTTTGCTAAAAGCTTTCTATGTAGGTACATTCTTGTACACTCTCAAATAGTCTACCACAAGCAGGTCATCATGCTTTAAAGCGGAGCTGGCTTTGACCATAAACTTCGTTTTCTCCGCGTTAATTCCTAGCCCAGTAGTTCTTATTATTTTTTCTATTTTTTCACTATTCTTTTATTAACGCAATTTTTTATTCACTTCCGCCTTTCACCATTATAAGTATATCATCTGAGTATTCACAACGGTGGAATGGCTTGTTGTATATATTCCCGTTTTGACTTACATATATATGTGTATAGGTTTTTGATGTACTGAATCTGAATTCAACCCCAAAATAACCAGGACGTGAATTTTTCCAGATACTCTAGCGAAATCGAACGATTTTTGACTATATTTGAGGTTATGTAAAATTATAAGATATGTTTTATTTCAAGCTCAAATCTTAAAATACGCCTCTTTCCCCTTTAAACCCATATTTATTCACAAAAACTGCTGCGTTTCCATCTGCGATATCCTTATTTTCCTGTAGTTACCTATTTTGTTGACCACTTGTGTATGTATAAGTTAATGTGTAGGTGTAGTATACCAGCACATTGGCATCACAATTGTTTCTTCACACAATCGTTATTAAGGTTGTAGTGGATTGTTGCTAGCGTACATTGCAATCGGCCACAACGCATTCTGTTCGCTCAGCCTTGATATGAGCGCATAGCACTTTTGTTGGCGTCGCCACCAAAGCGATTGTTACTACTGCAGTTAATGCAATTTGTTGCTGTGCTTACTGTAACTATGGTATTGCAAATTAATATAGTAGCACCCAGTTTACACACCCTTTTTGAGTTTACCGCAGTAGCAGCTGTGGCTAGGTGTTTGGTCCGTCGGGCGTCTGAACGCTAAACTGTTGGTGTGTGTGTTTATATGAATGTGCAGTGCGCCCGTATTACCTTGAAATGCGCTGACCTTTGTGGTTGTGGGTCATAGCCGAGGTTAGCATTAGTGTTGCACGGTTTTTAACCGATTTTGTGGTTGACATGATGTGCGGGAAGCAGAGGGAAGGGCTATGTGAATTGTTCAATATTTGCAAGTACATATGTAGGTATTCACATGTATTGCATGCGCTTGTATTTGCACTCATAATTGCCAGCTTAATATGCATTTATATTTGTTTGCGCTTTTTTCTGCTATTTGATGTTGGCCCTATTTTGGTGGGGGGTGGAACTCAAAGTGCAGCAATAAAACAAAGCGATTTGTTGCACTCGAATGAAGGCCGAAACAGGAAATGTATAGAAAAAAATTAAATTAAGAAAATCTACAAATGCGGGGGCGTGTGGGCCATTTACAGTGCAAATAAAAGTAAATTGCTATAAAGCTTGATTATAATCCTTTAATTGCAATATATGTACAGTGCGGCGCATTATATATGTACATATTATATATGGGTACGTACAACTGTACTTACATAAGCCGTTTTCTTTGAAAGAGGTGTAAGTGTATTTTTTTTATATGAAGATATTTAAGGTTTTGCATTTGAATAATTTGAAAAATGCCGATATAGGCTATTACACTAATTATGTATTTTTTCAACATTAAAGTGATTTAAATTTATGATGTACCATAATAATTTTTCAAATACCTATACTTTTAATGACTTCAAAAGGACTTGCACCACTTTCAAAGTCAGCAAAAAATAAAAATCTTGCATTTAAAAAATATTTACCACGGGATCTCAATTGAAACAAACCAATTTTTTTCTGATTTTTTTTTAAATACTTCGAAAAAATATATATACCAGGTGAAGGCTAAAATAAACAAGACTGAGCTAAAATAGAAACGACGGGAGCTTTGTTCTGATAACTTCGAGTTTATTTTTTCAAAATAGTCCCCTCTGGTCGCAATAAACTATTTTGGGCGATCTAAAAGCTTTTCGAAAGAGTGTTTCAGGTCATTGACCGGAATATTCTTCAGGATGTCGGTACAAGCATTTTGGATGGCCTCTATGGACGCAAAAAGTTTTCCTTTCATGATCAAATGCAATTATACGAATAGATAGAAGTCACAGAGAGCCATATCAGGCGAATACGGTGAGTGATTGATGATTAAAATGCGGTTTTTAGTCAAAAAATCAGTCACAGTAGTGGATCGGTCAGATGCTGCACTGTCATGCAATAAGCGGCTGCTTCCTCATTCGTGGCATTCAGGGCGAATTCGACGAATGCGATGCAAAAAACGCTTCAAAACGCCAAGATAGAAAATTGCATTGACGGTTTGGTCCATTGGCACGAACTCCTTGTGGACAATTCCCTTCGAATCGTAAGAACAAATGAGCATCAACTTCATTTTTGACTTCTCCAAACGCGATTTTTTTGGTGGTGACTCATCAGGTACCTTCCATTCGGCACTTTGACGCTTAGTTTCAGGTTCAGGTTGGAAACACCACGCTTCATCACCAGTTACAGTGTTGTAAATGAAGTTCTTGTCTTTTCTCACCTCTTTAATGAGGTCTTTCGAAAGTTGAATTCTGAGCAATGTTTGGTCCTCAGTTAACTTGTGCGAAATGAAACGTGCACAGATCTTTCGTAAGCTCAAATTATCAGTTAAAATTATATAAATCGATGTTCTGGAGATATTCAACTTCGATTCCATGAATTTCAACGATGATTTCGGTTCATTTTTGATAAATTTACAAACAATTTCGAGGGAGTTTTCGCTGATTACTGATTTTGGGCGGCCTGTAGCCCGTATGTTCATTGTCATTTATGTCACCAAAACCATCTCTGAAACGTGTAAACCACTCATGAACTCTGGCTCTAGATAATGAGATACGACAATCATCGCCATAATATTTTTTTCTTCTATTCAAATGTTTCGGGAAACGTTTTACCGATTTTGAAACAAATTTGTTCGAAACTCATGTTTGTACCAATGACACAAACACACTGACACTTTAGACGCAATAGCTTCGCTTCCACGGAACCGAACGCCAGCTTTCACGGGAAGTCAACTGGGGTTGTAACATTTAAGTCTTGCTTATTTTGTACTTCACCTAGTATAAACTCAAAACTTTTTTTATTTTTTGTATTGAAAGAATGATTTTATATTACTTTGGGGGAAAAGAAATCCATTGTGTTCTCGGTAGACGGCTGTAGTGATCGATGTCTCGTAAAGTATTGATCAATCAATTTGAAGTTTATGCTCGTTGTCAAGGTGACATTTCACAGTAAAAAAAACTTCTTTGCTATTTTTTGTTTGTCCTATTCAGTTGAGAGTTACAGGATGCCAACAATGGAAGTCAACAAGGAGAAAATTCGGTACAAATTACAGATTTTCTTTGATGAGGGCGAAAATGCTGCTGAAATTGTGAATGGTGATTATGGTGCCGATACTCTAACAGTTAATAACGTGCAAATGTGGTTTCGTCCATTCCGTTCAGGCATTTTTGATCTTGAAGCAAAAGGCGATAAAGTCGAAAATGGCGATAAAATCACAAAAATAATCCAAGTTAATCGGCATGTTAGTAGTTGTAGCATCGCCCAGGAGCAAACGATCGACCATAAAACAGTTTTAAACCATTTGCGGAAAATGAAAATTAAAAATAATGGATTTATTTTTTCGTTACCCTAAACCCATTATTTGCTGTTTTGTCGAGCTCCTCCTCATATTTGTGGTCTGCGTTTTGATGTTGTACCACAAATGGAAGGACCAACAGTTTTAAGCCGACCCCGAATGGCAACTAGTTTTTATGAGTAGTTTTTCCATTGCCTGCCAAGCGACGGTATTAGAGCGCCGCTATTAGAAAAACTTTTTCTACCATTTGGTGTTTCATGCAGGGAAATTTGAACGTATGCACTTCCGAATGGTAGTCGCGTCCCAACCCTTCCGGCCACCGCGGGCGCTTATACCAAGTGGCGCAAAATTACTCATCCAATTTCGTTTTTGAATAACTTTTTTAGTAAAAAAAAAACACTGATTTTGAGGGAAATCTTTGTTTGGACCTTTGCAATTTTTTCTGTTAATTGGAAAAGATGATAACGTCTGCGATTGTGTTAGTGTTTGTTGGTAAGTAGCTCCAAAGATAGAAGTCTGAGATGACTAAATCGGGTGATCTTGCTGGCCATGCCAATCAGATTGCGGAACTAGGAAGCGCTTCCTTCACAATATGCATTGTGGCCTATGCTGTGTGTGCAGTTGGTACGTCTTGTTGAAACCACTTGTTCACCAAGCCCCGTTTATCCAATTCCGGCAGTAAGAAGTCGTTTATTACGGCCCCGTATCGTTCACCATTAACAGCGAAAGTAGTGCCGATGACGTACTAAAAAAATATGTCCCTAGTACTTCTTCCGTGTGAACACCGCTCCACACAGTCTCTATGAGAGGATGTAACGGTTCGTCGTGCATCACGCGCCGATTTTTAGTGCGCTAAAAACGAAGGTTTTGCTTATTACGTGACCCCTTTAGTGGAAGTGCAATTAATCGTTCATAATGACTTTCGACATAAAATCGTTCTCTTCCTTTTGTTGAGATTGAGGATAGTTGATAGTAATTCACACGCTACTGACGGTCAGCGCCCATATGATGGTTGGACTCTATGATTTTCATCTGTCTATCGATAGAGTGCGGAGCAGCTTTGACGGCAAACCATAAGCAGTACGAGGAGGGTTCTATAAGAACCCGTCTTAGAAATGAAGACACAATTTTTTCAAAACTTTGTATTTTTTATTTTTCAACATAGTCCCCTTTTAGAAAGATACGCGTTTCCCAACGCTCCGCACATTTTTTAACCACCAATATCTAACTGTGATCATAGATGGCAAAGCGTCCCCATAGACAGGATCTATTTTTGCTTTTATCTCCTCTCATTTTTTCCCATCCAAACAAAAAGCGAAATCAGTTAGAAATTTCCTTTGCCGTCGTTTGATAGATGGCAGCACACGATGCTAGCACCAACTTCCCTCAGGAGTGCGATCTTTCATATTGAACCGTCCTCGTATTCATATTTTCAGCTGCTAGTTTGCGTTTTCGCCTTTATCGAAGAAATATTGCGTTTTGTCTTTTCGCTTAGTACGAAGCTTGTTTTAGTACGAAAACTTATCGTTCTAACGCCATTTACCTTAATCCGATCGAACTTATTGGTGCTCCACCTTACTTTTATTTTGACCTGTACGCGCTCCATAGCTCGACTGTTTGTACACATACTGTAGCTGTATAAAAATATAAATCTTCGGATTAGTTTTACGCCACCTTGTATAGGGTTTTTCAGTAAGAGCGCTTCAACTTTTGAACTTTTTTGAATAAAACACAAACTGTTTGACTTGTTTAACTAATTTTTTTTTTTATTATCGAGTTTGAACATATACATTTAAGTATGAAATTCGATTTCTTTTGCATGACCACTGCGTGCACGTTTTACGAAGTCCAATCGTTGAACCCAATTTTCGACCACTCTTTTGCATAAATCGGCCGAAATTCCAGCAATTTCGCGTTCAATATTGGCTCTGAGCTCACAAATCGTCGCCGGCTTGTTACTGTAGACCAATGACTTCACATAACCCCAAAACGGGACGGCTTGTTAAATGGATCGTAAAATGGCCGTAATGCTCTTAAAGTAGCAGCAACAGAACGATTATTTTCATAAAAAATTTGCACGATTTGCAATCGTTGCTCAAGTGTGTAGCGTTCCATGATGAAATGTATACTAATGAAGTTTACAAATGACAAGCGAAAAATAAAAAATATTGCGTCTTTCGCCCTCCCTATCGGAAAAAAGTTGAAGCGCACCTATTGAAAAACCCTACAGATGGCGAGTTGCAGATTACCTTAGTTACCGTATATTTTTATCACGTCAATTTTTATTTAATTTAATCTCATTTCATTTCGTTTCAGGGCACACCGATTCTAGAGGCAATCATCGATTGCCATTATCAATTCCAATGGGCGACAAACGTTATTTGCCCCTCCCACATGTGCAATTTCAATGAAGAAACATGCGAAATAATTAACGATGATATTTCCATTAGATACAACCTTAAAACGGCGCTCTTCGCAGACGAAGGCAAAGTAAAGGTGAGTGACTCAGCTAGCGAATAAGGCAATTTTCGTTTGAGGACTTTGATGTAGCATAAACTAGCACGACATTTTCTCTGTCTTATTTTTATTTAGATTCCCAGCGGCAATGGCGAATTTACGCTCGACTTTTGTGGCACGCATGGCAAGGCCGAAACGGATTATTCACAGGGTTTGGTAAATTTGTTCTTTAGCGCGAATACGCCGTGTGGTGAGTAAGAAGTTTTTTGTATTTGTAATGCTTTTATAAATTGGATGTTAGATGTAGATATTTTTTACTATAAGTGTAGAAATAAACATTTTTTTTAATTCCCATCTACCTTTAAATAACGCAGACCTACAACATACATTTTTTCTTTATATTCATTTCTTTATACTTTGATATAAGACTGGTTTCCGTTACATTTTTCTACACTGCACATAATTCTGTGATCAATCCTGAACTCTCCGTACCTGACGGTCTGTGACAAGATGGAGAGAAAACTAGAATTCTCCAAGCATTTCAAGGTGGTCATCCGTGATCGCTCAGCTTGGAGGAATAATGAAACATCTTTAAAACAAGGCGTACAGGTGTAGTTTACTGATGGGCCCAAAATGGAAGACGGCAGTGCCGCGGTTGGAGTTTTCCGGTCACACTTCAAGAAGGCAACTACAATGGGAAAAATGACTTCCATTTTTCAGGCGGAGGTCCACGCCTTAGAGCCATGTGCCAGGGAATGTCTTCGTAGAGGCACGCGTGGTGCCGATATCAACCTTCTCTCTGGCAGTCAAGGAGCTCGAAAATCGCCAGACCGCTTCTTATTCCAATCGACGTTGGCCTGGGAGTGTTGTAAAATTACCGATACTCTAGCGTCCAGAAACTGTGATACTCTGTTGTGGGTACGGGGACATGAGAGGTGCGAAGGGAATGAAATTGCGGTCCTGAATCTTTCTGTAGGGTAAACAACAGCTTCAAAAGTACCTTTTTACGTGAGTGGGAACAGCGAGGCTTAATCGAAGAGACTCATTGATCTATAATTTCTAGAAGGTAGAGGTAGTCCTTAACCTTAGCAGAAAATACATAAAACTCTATATTGAACTACTAACAGGACATTGTAAACTCAAACTGAAAAAATTGGTGTGGCAAAAAGTGATTCTTGTAGACTCTGTAAGGAGGCACAAGAAACAACAGAACATGCTCTATGCGTCTGTCCAGCAGCAGACTAAATTGCCTGGGAGTTGGGGTTATAGATTCAAACCTCCTGATAAAATTGAAGCCTACAGCAGTTTTATGATTTACAAGGTGAAGTCCAAAATAATCAAGACTGGCGTCATAAAAATGTTTTTAACGCCGCAATCTTTTTAATGAGTTAGTGTGTTGGCAGTTACATCACTAGCTGACTTCCAGTGCAAGCGTGGTGACATTCGGTTCAGTGAAAGCGAAGTTATTGCGTCTAAAGTGTCAGTGTGTTTGTGTCATCGGTAAAAAACTCTTTTCAGATCGGTAAAACGTTTCCCGAAACATTTGAATAGATGAAACAAATTTTATGGCGATGATTGTCTATCTCATTATTTAGAGCCAGAGTTCATGAGTGGTTTACACGTTTCAGAGATGGTTTTGGGGACATAAATGACAATGAACATACGGGCCCGCTCAAAATCAGTAATCACCGAAAACTCCCTCGAAATTGTTCGTAAATTTATCAAAAATGAACCGAAATCATCGTTAAAATTCATGAAGTCGGGGCTGAATATCTCTAAAATATCGATTTATCGCATTTTAACTGATCATTTGGGCTTATGAAAGGGGTGTGCACGTTTCATTCCGCACAAGTCAACTGAGGACCAAAAATTGCTTAGAATTCAACATTCAAAAGACCTCATTAAAGAGGCGAGAACGTGGTGTTCCCAACATGAACCTGAAACTAAGCGTCAAAGTGCCGAATGGAAGGTACCAGACGAGCCACCACCCAAAAAATCGCGTTGGAGAAATAAAAAATAAAGTTGATTCTCATTTATTTTTATGATTCCAAGGGAATTGTCCACAAGGAGCTCATGGCAATGGACCAAACCGTCAATGCAATTTTCTAATTTGGCGTTTTGAAGCGTTTGTTGCATCGCATTCGTCGAATTCGCCCTGAATACCGCGAAGGAGGAAGCTGGCGTTTATTGCATGATAATTCACCATCTCATCGATCCACTCTTGTGACTGAATTTTTGACTAGAAATCGCATTTTAACCATCAATCACTCACCGTATTCATCTGATATGGCTCCCTGTGACTTCCACCTATTCGAAAAATTGCATTTGACCATGAAAGGAGAACGTTTTGCGTCCGTAAAGGCCATCTAAAAGGCGTGTAGTGACATCGTGAATGAACTGAAACACATTTTCGAAAAGCCTTTAGATCGCGCAAAAAAGTATATCGACTCTCGGGCTATTTTGATTAATAAATTCAAAATTACAAAGCTCGTGCCATTTCTATTTCAGCTCAGTCTTGTTTATTTTGGACTTCACCTAATATTAATAGTCTAAAACCTTTTGAGTAGGCTACATGGCTGCATCTTTTTAGGTCGCAGTGTACAAAGAGCCAATTTATAATTACATATAATAATAGTTCTTTTTAATTTTTTTCATACAATTTTTATAATAGTTTTTGTTTTTCGTCGAAGTCGAAAATAAATATTTATATCGTTGTGCATTTCTTTGGAAAATGTTTCCTGCTAATTGGAAATTCAACATGAAAATGCTTTCGCTGCCAAATTGGTGTAGTTTAATTTATTTACCGCAATGCTGTAACGGGATTAGCGCATCCGGTTCGCAAGCACTTTCACGCTTTGTTTTTTTGTAAGCATCAAATGTATTTAACATTTAATAGTTTTTCTACCCCGTTTTCCCAACATCTTCCTTATGCCACTCATTCGTCTGCTTAAGTAATCTTTAAATCACATTAGAATTGGCAATTGTCCCGTTGCGCTTGTTTTGTCTTCTGCGCTTATCCCGCTATTTCGCGCTTTGGCGCTCCCCTACGGATATTATCGCAACGTATCCTAACTGCTTTGTCTCGCCTGCTCGCATGGTGGCAATGTGTTTGATGCCACATGCGGGCACACATAAATGGGGTCCCTCCTTAGGTAAGACCTAATTTTCTACTAAATTTTATCTGTAAGCTATGTACTATATTTTTTTATTTTGCCTTATTTTGGATTTAAATTCTTTCTGGTCGGTCATTTTGTAAAAAAATTAAATATGTATGAATATGAATCGTCGATTTCGTTTACTTTAGGTATGCGTAAGGTATATATTTATGTAACCTCCTCGGTCCCGAGAAAAAAAAACATTCACTTTCTTTAAAAATGTGTTTTTTATAACTACAGCGTCAAAATTAAGAGAAAAATTTGTTTCAAGTATATGAAGGACGAAAGGATTATGACATATTGCAGGTGCAGACCGCTGGCCATTTGTAACTAAGTTGAGTAGAAAACGTTAAAATACCAAAAACGTAAAGCATTCATTTTATTTAATTCATATTATTTTTAAATTCATAAATAAGTGTAAACTTTCAATACCAAGTTAATTAAAATGGTATTATAAAATTATTCTAGTATTAATAGAACAATAATGAGCACTTAAGAGTGAAACTCCATGAAGCAATGCCGATCGTTATTGATGCACAGAAATATGTCACAAGAAATGCATTTAAAACGAGTCTTTTGATTGCATCCTTCTTTACCGCAACGCATAAACTTGTTTTTGTCAGAGACGGCACAAATTGGTAAATGTTTATTCTGCGTTGTGCGTATATCTTTCGGCGGCCACGGTTTTACTTTTCTTTTAACTTTTTTTGTCGGAGGTTCATACTCTATATCTGATGAGGACTCTCCCTCTTTATCTATGGTAGCATCAGCAATTAAACATTCTGCGATATAGAATTTGAAGTCAACCAAATCCATGACATTTTTTTTGTTTTCACCACATGCATATTTACTATATCTCTTTTATACAAAATCCAAGAGTTGCATGCAGCGAAATCGACAAAGTGCCAAAATACCTTTAAAGGCCACTTTTTGGTGCGAATAGCAATCCTGTAATAGGAGACGTACCTATCCGCTAAATCTCTTCCTCCCATGCATTGGTTATAACGTAAAATCGCATTTGGACAATCGATGTTGATGTATTTTCTGCCTACTTTATCCCATCGTCGAGCGGATTGAAGAGGATGTGATCCACTCGATGTTGAAGCTATTAATACAGAGCGACTATCCATCCACTTAATAATGCACATTTTATCATCTTCTCTTATGAATTCTTCGAAGCTACCTCTTCCCTTTTTTAACAACGCTTTGTCGTTCGATAACTTTGCCCGAAGTTCCTTAGGCACTTTGTTAAGTTGAATAGTACCTGTTGCAAATATACCTTTATCCAACAAATACTCGAGAATAGCTATAGAGGTAAAATAGCGATCAATGTGTATCTCACAATCTTTATTGAGGTGTGTAGAAAGTTTTTTTACCACCGTACCACCAATTCCCAAATATTTATCAGGCTTTCCGTCGGGCCATGTATTTGCCCCTTGGTGTATAAAAAAGTCCAGTATCAAACCATCAGTCGGCGCTAAAACAAAGTTTTTCAATCCCACTGGATTTAGTTTACCTTTTACGTATTGTTTAAGACTCGTTTTCCTGAAAATGGAATCATTTGCTCGTCGATGCTACATTTATTGGGCTTAGGTATCGATCTACACTTTCCCAACAAAACGTCTAGTACTGGTCGAATTCTACAAAGTTTATTTTTTTATCCTCTTCGGTAACTGACATATTGTCAGCAAAATGTATGGCATTTCTCAACTTGAAAAATCGATCTTTAGGGATTTGGGTGATAGCTGGAACTTTTATTTGAGGTCGATAATACATATGTATCCTTGGAAGTTTCATGCACCCCGCTATAATATGAGCGCCTACAAGCTTTTTGTACTCACAAGGAGTTGCGTTTAAATGGTTGTTGTTTTGATGAGCGTACATATTACTTTTTTCTGAAACCAAACTCCAGAAATCGTCGTTGAAATATTCACAAAAATAATTATAAGGTGTCCACATCTGTCTATTTTCAACATCCCATTCAAGTTCATCAGGGCAATCAGAAGAATTGGTAAAGTTTTTTGAAAACCATTTAAATTTTCTGTTTTGTGTTTGCTGCAGAACTTCGGGTATGGAAGGTTCTTCTTCATCGAATAATTCCGAGGTTGTTTCCTCCTCCAAATCTAGCCCAATTTGCTCCTCCATATCGTCTTCATCATCTGACATTCCCTCAACATCACTTTCCAAGAGTATATCGAAAATTTGCTGCTCTGAAAGTTTACTTGCCATATTTATACTAATACGTTACAAATGTGCAGCTGGCTGGACATGAGAAAAATTGCCAAAAATAACGGTATTAGAAGAAAGTAATTGAAAGAATTTATACATTACTTTGTTAACTGTAGTTTAAACAATAATATTAAATATTATTTCGATTTTTTCTGCTTCACAATTTTGAAAATTTGAAACATTTTGGCTTACTACTTTACTAAAACTGTTTTTCGTTCAGGTGATGAGACTCAATGTGCTTTATTTTACATTATTACCAGCTTTGAGAAAAAGTGTTTACATTTTAGTACAAACAATATGTGCAGCTGGCTATACAAATGGTCACTAGCTCAATAACTGTTTTAAAAACGTTTCTACGAGCATTTAAAATTTGTCCAGTAGGCTGCACGTGAGGAACGAGGAGGGTAAGCTTGTCTAATTTACAGTTAGAAACTTTGAATCTGGCAACATTAGTCTTGGATCGTGAGAGTACTGCTCGTGTCATGATTTGGTTGATGACCCTTACTCGCGTGTTCCAACTCTCATGTGTGACAACGTCGAGTGTTACCGAAATTATATTCTCTATTTTATTCACTGTCTTGAAGTTGACTCCATTGCCTAGAAGTTGACTCCATTAGACTATTTTTTGTGAGGGCACAGTTAAGAATAAATGTTACGCCTAACCTTTAAGGACTATACAAGAGTTGAAGCATCACATTAAAGTTGTCATTGGCGAGATAAGTGCCGAGGATTCACCAGCCTTATCATCACCATAGCATCACAGTTCGGGGTGAACCACTGCTTCCAACCTGTTTTTTTACATCAGATATGCCCATAATTCTTATGTTGGGTTCAATGTCATCACTCCATCTTTTTCTCGGCCGATCGCTCTTTCTGTCGCATTGCGGATTTGTTTCGAAGAATTTTAGTTGCTCATTCATAGAATGTGACCCCAATGTCATCGAATTCTTCGCGATTTAAAGTATCTGATAACATTTGCACCTCTACTAAATGTGTCTAACTCGTCATTGGTCTTGTGGTAGGTTTCATCTTAAGTTGTGTAAAGCCATATATCTTTCTGAGAATCTTTCTTTCGAAACAAATTCATTTCAAAGATTTCATTGATGTCAAAAAAACCTTGCATGATTCACGCCGAACAGTGATGATGATGACGAGACTAGTGGATCCTCGGTACTTATCTCACCAATGTCAACTTGGATTTGATGTTTCAACTCTTGAATAGTCCTTAAAGGTGTCCTCACAAAAAAAAATCTAATGGAGTCAGTTTCTAGGTGAAAATTTAACTGATTATTCGTTTTACGAGGGCAGTGCGGAAAAAATGGATTATAAGGTTGATTATGTGGCACAGTGCACCGTGCCGTTGCAAGCAAATATTGTCCATGTCATTAACTTCAACTAGTGGAAAAAAAGAATTGGTTAGGATGGTGCGGTAATGCTTGTCACAGACGGAAATGGCGGCTTCTTTTTCAGTTTCAATGGTCCAATGATGACGTCCGATCAAAATGCGCAGCAAACAGTCACTCGTTGTGGATGGCTCAGCTACTCCTTGACGGCGTGTGGATTTTTTGATACCCCTGAATGCGATAATTCTGTCTGTTATGTTGGCCGCCGAGGTAAAAATGAGAATCATCTGAAAAGTTAAATTTTCGTTAAAAATGCCCTTCTTCAACCAAGTTTTCTTCAGTCCAAGCTTACTTTTAGTCCTTATATATCGCTTGGGCGAGCTTCTCCCCCTTTTTGGTGGCTTGCGTCTTGATGTTGTTCCATAAATGCAGGGACCTACAGTTTTAAGCCGACTCCGAGCGGGGTATGGTTTTATGAGGAACCTTTTCATGGCCTGCCAAGAGACGACCGCTATTACAAAAATATTTTCTATCATTTCGTATTTCATGCACGGTTGAGATCCAAAGCTACGCACTTCCGAATGGTAGTGACGCACCAAGCCATTCGGCTACGACGGCCACTACCTTCAGCCCATTAGGCAAATTTTATTCAAGCGCAAATCGACCTACTGGGTTTGCGAATGGCTAACCATGAACATTTTACATTTTTGGATGTCTGGCAGACTTGGAATCGGCAACCATGCAGAATAATTTATAGTTTATCCGAGAGACGAAGTGGTTTCAGCACATGGGGAATTAGAAGGGGAACTTGATCCCAAATTAGGGGGATCCGTACTCTTATGAAGGGTGACAACCACCGTAACATAAACCAACCTAACTATAAACTAGATCTCTGCCACATTAAGGATGTCATTTTGGCTGCCAAATTATTGTAAAAAAATCAATAGTTCAAATTCCAAACGTTAAATGAACCACTCAGAACCATTATAATAGTGAAAAGTGATAGACATTAGGTTAGAGGTACGGTAACTCCCATGCAAACATTTTGTTTATTGCTCATGTTAAGGTACCGGAATTTGGTAACCCTTTATGTATTCGTATTCCACTTTTCTTCTACATATTCGCATCAATACCCTGCTTATTCCTTTATGCTCGTATGAGTTCCAATTTTTAAAGTTAAAAAAAAAAAAATAGAAAAAGATCAATGAGCGATACTACTAGGAGACCACCAGCGAAAAATGTATTATGTTATAAAATAAATAGCGGTATCGCTGCCCCAACGATCTGATATAAAAGTGTCCAGAATTTCCGAAACAGCAGCTGTTTTACTTCAAAAAGTATAATAAGCCGCACTTAATGAAATACCCATTACACATATATATACAATACATATACAAAAATATAGATATGCATACACACATACTCGCGCATACTTTTTGTTGGTTTTCAAATAAAAATAATATTCTCCAGCCATGCTGTGAAGTGTTTTCTTGCATATGGAAGCCGGATGACTCTATCTTCTTACTTCCTGTTTGCTGCACCATACTTTGGCCTGTCGTTCAGCGGATCCTTCTTTGCTGTTTATAGATTCCACTTGTTCTTTTTTGTTGCATTGCACGTTATGCCACCAGCTTTTCATTCGCTGCCATATGCGCTTAAGGTTTGCGTTCGCTTAGCTTCATTGCCATGGCAGCTCAGCAGTCGGTGCCCAGCATTCCTTATTTTCGCTTTTGCTTTTTCCATCAGCCACTACCGCTTCATATTTTTCGTTTTTGTTAGCATCTTTCCAGCATCGAGTTAAAAACCAATACAAAAAAGTAACACAAGCAGCAGGAATTTAAAAATGAAATCCACAAGATAATGGAAAAAACTTGCCTTGTTTCCGCGGTCTATGAATTCTTAATGTGGCGACGATAGCTGCGGCAAGTTGGCGACAACAGCAAGCAAAGATTACAACGGAAAAATTTTACTGCAGTCTGAGAAATTTGTTTTGCCTCATAATTTTTTTTTCTCAAAATTTCATCCATATTTATTTTTCTTCTTCCTATTTGGCGATACAGCTTTTCGTCAATTTGGGCGGAAACCGAATGCCAAATGTCAAGTGCTAGCATTAACTTGTTTTGTTCTGAAATCACTGAACGTATTTTCAGAAACAGACCGCCTTAGTTAGGATTCGCGATAGAGTCGTTTTTTCCGGAATGACAACTTTGTGTATAACCTTCTTTCGGTGAGCCGGTAATAACATCTGTCTTTCGATAATAACATCTGTCAAAGCCATTGATTAGAGAGAAATATTCTGGGAAAGATTATTGAACCTTCGAGCTTTCCGGTATGAGCTTTGCATGATATGAACAAAGAGTAGCGGATGGATGAATATGCTTTAATTCTGCTAGTACGTCCAGTGGATCTCAGTGTGCCGAATCACACCTTGCCCTCGTGCCTAACATTTATTTTGGTGTTAGGTACCCAACCTATAATCAGGTTTCTAGTACATCTACGTACAGTGCAGATCTGCTCTCAGGCGAACCTTCCGTTATTATCTATAAGTATTTAGGTGCAAATCTAGAGTCTCAATTATGAGAAAGTACACGTTCATTGTGCCCTCAACAATAAGGAAATGATGGTGAGATTACTGGATTTCTAATGACGAGCTCCTTGGACGAAGCAAACAAAGTCCGGTTGAGATTGAAATACGCGAACGAAAGTGGAAATGGATAGGCCATATAATCCGTAAACCTGCGACTGACATCAGCAGAATGTCCCTAGATTGGAATACGCTAGGCTATCGTCGAAGAGAATAGCCGCAAGGTGCATGGAGACGAAGCCTGTATCACAAATTCACGACATCTGACGATTTGCTCACTTGGCCGCAGATAAAGTCAAAGCGGAAAATCGACACCAATGGAATTTATTTGTACTCGTATCAGCACTTTGCACAAAGAAACCAATGCTCGCAAAAACCACTACGGTGAACGCGTTTTGAAAGTCGAACGGAAGTAGTAAAAAAACGAAGACGGCTCTGATAGCTATACCGAAAATAGAGTTCCAGAAATTTTTCGAGTGCTGGATCGAATGTTGACACAGGTGCCTGGAAGTTGAGATGGAGTACTTTGAAAGCGTTAATATTACTTTTGGGGAATAAACTTGTATTTTGAATTTTCTGAATATATTCCGGAAACTTTTTCGATCAAGGTCGTAAATTTTAATTCAACTTTTACTAAAATTTAAATTAAATTAATCCTCTCTGTTAAATTAGAAGTAGAAAAAAAAATAATAATAAAAGAAAAAAACAAAAAAATAATAATAGAGAACAAAAAATAAATAAATAAGTAAATAAATAAAAAATAAAGAAAAAAATAAAGTAAAATATAATAAATAAAAACAAACAAAAGTAAATAACAAAATGAAAAAAAGAAAAATATCAATAATAAAAAACAAAAATAAATAAATAATAAAAAAAATTAAAAATATAAAATAAAATATTCAAAAAAATAAAGTATTCAAAATAAAAAAACATGATTTTGAGTGATGAAAATCTTTATTTTAACCTTTACTTACTTCATTGCGCCCACATCTAGGCCATGATGCAGCCTCCTTCAAACTAGGAATTTTTAGTTGTGTATCCAAAAATTCAATTTAAAGAAAAAAAATTGTTTTTGTATCAAAAGTAGAGAAACTCATTAATTTTTTAACCGATTTTCCGTGTCGTAGGAGTTCTATCGTTAACTTTTCAAAATAGTTAACAAAATTTTTTTCACACTGTAGTCGTATCAACAGCATGGTGGATGGGGGCTGGCGTGCAGAATGTATGCGTTTCTGCCTCTTTCGTTTTGCTGTGGTGGTCGCCATTACGTAGAAAAGCACTCAAGTGGGCGTAGGCACTTTCATTGCTGTTGCCCGATTAAAAGTACAAATCTGTGGGATTTTCATTTTCATTTCTGTCTTTACCATCTCGCATCTTTTTTTTTGTCTCTGTCCATTGCATGTTGTTGTTTTTGCATCACGTCTCTTATAAATGTAATTTCTTGTGTTTTCATTTCGTGTATTTTCGCTCTGCTTGAGCAGGGGTAATGCGATTTCACAGCTATCACGCTGGCAAGGTGTTTTTAGTTGTAAATACTTTTATTCCTAAAATTAAAAATTTACGAAAGATTGTTAAACAAATCTTTCTTCATAAACTCAATTCTATTCACTTTTGTATCATAAATCATGATTTTTTATGTAAATTTTTCTAAATTGAAATAAAAGTATCGATAAGAAATCTCGATTCAATGACTTGTAAGTAAAATAACTGAATCATTAATCAATTCTCTTTAAAACGAAAAATGTAGCATTTAAACAAAAACATACATACATGGGTATGTATTTGTATGTATGCAGCTGTTGACCAGTCATCTGAAATGGCATTTAATTTAAAATGAAGAATTGCAGTGTTGTTGCAAATTAAAAAAAATGCAATTGTTTTCCAATTTACCCATGAATCAGAGCTCATTAAGTAGATTTATTATTAAAATAAAGAATATTCCTATTGAGATGCGACATGTTTGCTACTCAAATGGGAGAAATGGCCTCTGACATATCCTTAGTTGAGCTTTCATGAGTCAGTTCATCGGTCATTCTGCTAGCTTCTCGCACATGCAATGAGAAAAAAAAGTCTTGGACGTATAATATTAAAAAGTATTACAATACTTTTTGTGAATTTGCAAGCTTTCGTCCGAAAATTTTGGAAAAATGCATGTATTTTTTGCTTGCCCTAACCACTATTAATTCGTACGCCTACGTTTTGTACTCAGATAGGGTGGCGCAAAATTAATCACCGTATCGTAAGATTTAGATTTTTGTAAATGGCTTCGTACACCAATCATATTTGACACTTGTGAACTAGGCAGCTGCTATGCACAAGCAATGGAGCGCGTAAAGATAGAAATTGAGAGTTGCATTACTGAAAATCATTTTTTTTATTTAGTAAAAAAGTTATTCACAAACGTAATTGGGTGATTAATTTTGTGCCAGCTTGCATGCTTAAGTATAAACGCACCACTATTTTTTTATAGTTCACCACTCGTACAACAAAATCGCTTTCTACAAAATTAAAAGAAAAATACAATTTTATTTTCAAATTTTCATAAATTCACTTTTCAACCAGAATTTTTACGCCTTTCCTCTCACATAAAGTACTTCCTAAAATTTTTTTATATGGAATAAAAAGCCTAACACAGACAGCAAAAAACCAAAAACATCAAATCAGTGGAATTTTGTAGTCACTTGAAATTTACACTTTCTTATAAAGACTGATCAGATTGGAGTTACTTTTTTCAATAAGATGTTTTTGACAGATCACGCGTGACTACTGTCAAACTAAATGCATAATTTTCTGAGTATTCATTGACATTTTATCATGAAAAGACTTACGTCTCAGCAACGTTTACAAATCGTACAATTGTATTACAAAAATCGACGCTCTGTGAAAAAACTTAATCGCGCGCTCAGGCCAACTTATGGTGTTCAGCGATGAGACTCATTTTTGGCGTAATGGCTACGTCAATAAGCCAAATTGCTGTATTTAAGCTGAAGAATAAGTCCAAGCCATTATATCCATTGAAAACAACTGTTTGGTGCGGCCTATGGGCTGGAGCAATCATTGGCGCATATATTTTCAAAGACGAAGCTGGTGCCAATGTAACAGTGAATGGCGAACGCTATCGCGCCATGATAAAGGATTTTTTGATACCGGAAGTTGAAGCCAGTGATCTCCACGACATATGGTTTCAGCAAGACGACCATTGCGGCTACTTGCCATACAGCCCGTGAAACAGTGGATTCATTGCTTCGTCGATTAGAGGAGGACTTTGTCTCCCGTTTCGCACCAGTGGATTGGCCACCAAGATCGTGTGAAATCACACTTTTGGACTTTTATGGTAGTTGTGAGGGTATGTGAAGTCGATGAGTTTTGTGGATAAGCCAGCTTCGATTGAGGCGGTGGAAGTCAACATTACTGAAGTTATTCCCGAGATACCAACCGAAGTGCTCCACCGATTCATTCAAAATTTGTGTTTACGGATGGCCGAATTACGGCGCAGTTTCGGCCAACATTTGAAAGAGATTATTTTTAAAAAATAAATATCAAGAATAGTATGTAGATTGCCCAATCAATTTGAATTTTCGTAGTTTTATTTCAATTTAAATCTTTATTGATCACCAGTTACTAAAAATCTTTCTTTCCTCCCTTTTACTTTCCCCAGCTTCGGACACAATGGGCTCTTAACCAGAGTATTTCAGAAGCTACCATTCTCTTGGTGCTTCTTGACTCGCCTGTTTCAAATTTGAATTTCAAACTAATACTAAAAATCAACGGACCATAAAATGGAATACCCAAACAAATTCTAAAAATTCTGATTAAAAGTTGAAAGAATTGATGAAATTTTGAAGAATGTTATATCAAGTTTTAAACTTTGCGTTATATGATTTTGGTTGTAGTAAGGACTATATTTTTATATAAAAAAAAAAAACAAAAATAGTAATGTGTTTATAATTTTGCCACAGGGTGCCCATAAAAAAATCCGAAGGGTACGAATTAATACTAGTCAGAGCAAGTATATTCGATTTTGATTACGTCTCTACTCTCAAAGTATTTTGCAGAAATTTTTTGCCAACAAAAATTTTCTTTACCTCCGAAGAAATATGAATTCAAACTTTACTAGGTAAAAAAATCAAGTTTTATTTTATTTTATGGAAAAGCGCAATTTCTTTCAAGTGACTTCTCCCTTCGTTTGGAGCCAAATTTATCAACCAACAAAAAAAAGTAACAATAGAATTGTCCTTCTCGAGTACTCATTTGGATTGCTCTTTGAGTCAAAAATTTTGGAGGGAACACTTCTCGCCCTTGCTACATAGTGGCAACTGCGCATGCAACAGAGAATGTGAAGACCCCGAGCCCCCAATTGTTGACCACGGGACTGTCGTTCTGCTACCCGATCATGACGAAGGGGGAATAGCGATAACGCGGCTAAAGAATAACAAAGCCGGGTGAGCCGTTGGACTGCCAGCTAAGCTATTCAAACATAGAAGCGCAGTGCTGGTAAGATGCATGAATCAGTTCCTACGCAAGATATGGTCGGATGAAAGCATGTCTGCCGATTGGAATTTAAGTATGCTCTGCCCAATCCATAAGAAAGGTGATCCTGCAATCTGTGCCAATTATCGCGGAAGTAGAATTCTAAATATCGCCTATAAGATTCTAGCGAGCGTATTGTGTGAAAGGCTGAAGCCCGCCGTCAACAAACTGATTCGACCTTATCAGTGTGGCTTTAAACCTGGAAAGTCTACCATCGACCAAATATTCTCAATACGTCAAATCTTGGAAAAGACCCATGAAAGGAGAATCGACACACACCATCTTTTCGTCGAGGTTGTAAAGGACTTCGTGTATTTAGGAACTAGCATTAACACCGATAACAATGTCAGCGTTGAAATCCAACGCAGAATCTCTCTTGCCAACATGTGCTACTTTGGACTAAGTAGGCAACTGAGCAGTAAAGTCCTCTCTCGACGAACAAAACTAACGCTCTACAATGCTCTCATCATGCTCGTCCTAACGTATGGCGCAGAAGCGTGGACGATGACAACATCCGATGAAGCGACGCTTGGAGTTTTTGAGAGAAAGATTATGCGCAAGAGTTATGAGGTTTACGAAAACATAGACATAACACAGCGAATCAAAATCCAGCGGCTACGTTGGTTGAGTCATGTCGTCCGAATAGATACAAACGCTCAAGCTATGAAAGTATTTGATGTGATACCAGCTGGTAGTAGCAGAGGAAGAGGAAGGCCTCTTGTGCGTTGGAAAGATCAGGTAGAGAAGGACTTGACTTCATTTGGTGTGTCCAATTGGCGCCGCTTAGCACGAGACTGGCGCGCTTTGTTAAACTTATTATAATATAGTATTAAACTCATTATAAAGAAGAAGAGAGTGTACAAGTATATTCTGAGGAGAGTCTACTTTTGTTCGAAGCTCATGACCTACCATATATATTTTACTATGCACGCATTTTCCATGAAATGTTTTTTCTTTATCGCATACCCTTTCGAAGGATTTACTCATTTAATGCAACCAATACAACCAGTTTTTCTCCAAACCTCTTCCGAACTGCAGCTAAGGCGATTTATTTCACCAACTGGCAGTGAGTGCTTCAAGTGAAACCCTCATCTGCGTGTGAGCTCAATTACTTGCATCATTTCAAATGTCAGAGTCTTAATTGTACAATTGCATGCCCATTGGCGTTATACGCATTCACTACTCAAACTTGCTGAGTTTTTTCAACTGCAATACCAACAATAACAACTCCACTTCAGAGCACACAGTAAGCCTTCAGAAGTGGCAGCATAATAGCCATTAGTAATACCTTTTTCTTTTGTGCTTTCAAAGTTTTCATCTTTTCTTTACATGCGAGAAAAGTGAAAACCCACACCATTTCAACTTGTGAGCTGGGGTTTTTTGTGCGTTTTACTGGGTTGTTGGTGAAACTATTATTTTTTGTATGCTCTCTCACATCGATATTGGCAAGTGTTGCATTCGCACAGGCTTTACGTTTTTTATGGAATTTATTCGATAGTTGTGGCGAGTTAATTCAATTATTAAAAAACCAACGGAATTGTTCGGCAATTTCAAGCTTCTTCTTTGTTGAACTAAAATTTGTTAAGATTTAAAGCTGCATACCAATTTTATTTTTTAGAAATTCTGATTAAATGCCTTAGAATTGTTTGATACCCATATTTTAGAAGGTAAATACAATTTGAATTTAATTCAAATTCTGATTAAATGCCTTAGAATTATTTGATACCCATATTTTAGAAGGTAAATACAATTTGAATTTAATTCAAATTCTGATTAAATGCCTTAGAATTGTTTGATACCCATATTTAAGAAGGTAAATACAATTTGAATTTAATTCAAATTCTGATTAAATGCCTTAGAATTGTTTGATACCCATATTTTAGAAGGTAAATACAATTTGAATTTAATCTCTATTTTGTCATTAAAAATTAGACAACAACTGCACTCAAACATTTTAATTTTATTAAAGTCCTGTACCTACATATTGGCGGTTGATTCAACTTCACTTAATTCAACTGTTTTATTAGTTTCTACTCTTGAAATAATAATTAGGTGGCAGCTCCATTTAAACATAAATGTTTTTAAAATTTCTTTTTTGTTTTTGAGCATATTTGGAACCCATATATCGTCCCCTTAGTATAACAATAGCCTATGTGCTCATAGGCTATAATTTTTTTATTGAATTTTTGGATTCTCCATCGTCGATTTTATATGTGGTCAAAATTTTGTCAAATTCTAGTTCTACAAAGTGGGTCAAAACGTCAGTCAAAAAATAATAAATATTTACAGACATAATGAGATTTGAGTGAGAGCCACTTTCGACAAAAAGTTTGAAATTCATTTTCTCAAAACATCAAAAAATTTATAGGCTATTTTAATACTAAGGGGACGATATAAGAGTTTTAAAATTTTTGTAATTAATCCCTACTTTTCCATTAGAAATTAAGTGGCAATACCATTCAAAAACATTGTTCTTCTCAAGCTTTTTTAATCACCTTTTGGTTCATACCCATATTTTAGTATGTAATTAAAATTTGAATTTAATCTATATTTTTCTTTTAAAAATTTTTTAAAAAACTTCACTCAAATATTTTTGTTTTTTAAGTCCAATACCTACGCTTTTGCGTTTAATTCAAGTGTTTTTTAGTTTCTACTCTTGAAATAAAAGTTAAGTGGCAGCTCCATTTAAAAGTAAATGTTTTTAAGATTTCTTCTTTGTTTTTGAGCATATTTGGGATTTATATATAAGAATCATTAAAGTTTTTTAATTAACCCCAACTTTTCCATTAAAAATTAAGTGGCAGCACTATTCAAGAATACTATTCCTTTAAAGCTGTTTTAACCACCTTTTGTTTGATACCCATATTTTAGTATACAATTAAATTTTACATTTGAACCTTAATTTTTCCATTAAAAAATAGGTGGCAACTTCACTTATACATTTTTCGTTTTATTAAAGTCGAATACCTACTCTTTAGCGCTTAATTCAGCTATTTTATTAGTTTCTACGAAAAATTCTAATAAAAATTAGGTGGCAACGCTGTTAAAAATATACGAAAATTACTAGACCGCAGCTACATCACTTTTATAAGAATTATGTATGTTTTTTTACCATTTAAAGTATGAAAGACTGTTACAGACTGATGATATCAGTGAGCTTATTTTTTTACCCATTCAAGTTCCTTGGTGTAATTTTTCCGTCTTACATTAACGGGATACATTTAGTACATAATCCACAAGGAACTTCGCAATCTTAAAAAGGAAGCCTATTTTTCACTCTTGCGAAAAGTCAATTTTGTATGAACACAAATGGCTTTTGCGAACCACCGACACAGCGAGAAGCCTAAAGTAATATTTCCCTTTTTGTTTTGTTTTGAAGCCGTTGAAACTTTCTGAATAAAAATTGATAATTTGTGACACTTTTGGTTGCTGCAGTTGAAATCTCTCTGCTTGTGTTCTGTTCTATGTGAAAGCATAAAATATTTTTTATGCAATGCTCGAGACAATTTGTTGTTTTTGCGCTCCACAAAGCATAGTACAATAACAACAGTCATAAAATTACAAGCAAACATTTGTCAACAACTGTGGGGCTGTAGCAAATCTTCACGTACGTCTGCAGCTTGTTTTATGTTAGAGCCTTAGAAAGTCACACAATAAACAAATGCCGTTATCAGTCTCATACTACATAGATAGCGCTGATACATTTGAAGTACCCCGATTGGGGTATAGAAGAGTAAGAATTTTAATAAGAGATATACTAAGAAAATGTAGATATTTTCCCATGGTTTAATTTGTTGGAAGAAGCGAATGACTTCTCTCCCATAGAATTTTATGTTGACAGTTTCATGGCGCGATAATGCCTAGCACTTTAAGCGGAGATTTATGAAACGCGCCAAACCTATTTGGTTTGTGGAATACGCGTTTGTTAACAGAGGCATAATTTTTATAAGAAAAAAGGATACAAGTCGATTAGTAGTTATTAAAGATTGATAAACAAAATTTAAGCTATTGGCAACTATTATTTTGAGACTGAAATGATAATAGATTCTTCAAAATAATTATAAGTGAAAAGCAACATTTAAGTCTTCAAAGACTTACTTAGACTTGTAAGTTATAAAAATCGTTTCTCTAGCCATAAGTAATTTTTTTCGCGAATAAGTAGACTTCTTGTTATATTTTTCCGTTGCCGACCAGTTTTCCCAATCCATTTTCCCAAAACTTTTTTCCCAATGCTTACTTTTCCCAAAGGCAAATGTTCCCAAATTTTTTCATCCAAACTGTTTTTCCCAAGACTTTTTTCCCAAAAGTCATTTTTCCCAAAACTTTTGTTCCCAATAAAATAAATTCTTTAGAGGAGTTCTACGCAAAAATACGGTGGATTGCATAGCCGGAGTCGGACTGATGAGGGTTATTTTTTTTAAGCGCGGCCGAAGGCCCCCAAGGCGAAAAGGAGTTCTACGCAAAAATACGGTGGATTGCGTAGCCGGAGCTGGACTGATGAGGGTTATTTTTTTGAAGCGCGGCCGAAGGCCGCCCACGCGAAAAGGAGTTCTACGCAAAAAAAAAAAAAACAAGTTTGGGAAAAATAGGATTTTAATTGAATTGGGAAAAATGGTTTTGGGAAAATTGGTTTGGGAGCTATTTTATTGGGAACAAAAGTTTTGGGAAAAATGACTTTTGGGAAAAATGGATTGGGAAAAGTGTACGGTAACCATATTTTTCGTATTACCTACGTAATTGACTTTGTGTTTTAATAAGTAATACCATTAGCTTAGAACGCAAACTTTAAAGCATTATTAACCCTAACCCTCTAATACCCAGCACCGCCTTTTGGCGGGACCAACAAAAACTTCTGTAAAAACTACCAAAATATAAAAAAAACTATAAAAATGGGATTCCCTAAACTTAAATAATCTATGTCAGCATGTCTTTGTTTGAAGTCTATGGACTTAGCTTATTTATATTCGCAGAAAATTAATTTGAAAGTCAAATTTGGCAGTGATCGGACATAAAAAAAATTATTGAAAAAAAAAAATTTAATGTATAAAAAGAAAAAATCTAGTTAATTTCATCGCACAGAGCCAAAAAAACAAAAAAACTGGTGAGTAGGTAATTCAAAATATTTATTAGGAAGATAAATTAGTAATGAATGGAATTAAATTCCAACCGATGACAAAAATGCAGCAAGTGAAGAAGACTGCGGTTCCGATGATGACGATGAAGAGGCTGCAAATGAGTCAATTTTTGATAAGAACATCAACGAATGTCTGAACTCGACTGATGAATTAATTAATGCGCTTAAATTTGAGTATCCTGGATTATTTTGAAGCACATGTGACTTCAACTGTAATTTTTTCAAAGGAAAAAATTGCAGTCGCCGCCGGTCCAATTTTGTTTTATTTATTGAATCTTTCTTCTATAAGAAACTAACAATAAGTTAACGAATCTTACATGCAAGAGTATTATTTTTCCTTGCCAGTGCTAGGAAACTAATTATTTGTTCGAATGAAATATATGAGCATATTTGCATATATGATTCGGATGTGAATGTGATGAAAGTGAATGAATGGTGGAAGCAAAAGAGGACGGGCTTCCAGTCTCCGATTCTTCGCAGCTGGGAGCCAGAAAGGCCTAGTTTCCAGTTTGCCTTAAAGCTTCCGTTACACCTCATGCTGATTGTGTAAGGTTTTCCGGGTGTGGTAGATGTTCATGCAGTTTTCGGTTTAGTTCCCTCTTTCCCTTAAAGCTGCCGTTGTTCCTCATGTTATTCTTTTTTTTTTTGTTTTATTTTATTTTATTTCATTTTATTTTATTTTATTTTATTTCATTTCGATGGAGGAAGCCGGAAGGACCCAGTGTCAAGTCTCCAATTGGTCCAACTGTTGCTCTTCGGTTTCAATCAAGTAAACGCCGACGTGAATCTCACTTACTCTCAAATCAATTACTTGAAAGAAGAAGCATGCGAATGATCTCGTATTCTAAGCCCGCGATGAAATGTCTGCCGAATTCAAAGTATTGACGGCACCTTTTGATTGCTCCAAATATTTCTTGTCAGAAGAGTATCTAAATGTACCGATAGTTTGGTAATCCCTCACTTGTTTGAAAACTACATACATAAATTTTCTCGTGCTTAGTCCTTGACCGAGAAAATTATTTTATATGTTCGTGAAAAAGATCTTGAAACGCGGTTCGTAACAGATGAAGGCGAACTTCAAAAATTGATTGGCAACGAGTTCTTTAAGTCAGTCTATCGCCATCCAAATAATTGTTCGTATTAGGGAAAACATTCGTTCGATGACTCGAAATAAGTTTGATGAACTTTGTAAACGATTGCATTTTAACGATAATTCGTGCGCCATTCCCAAAGATGTGTCTGGTTGTGATCGATTATTCCAAGTGAGATCACTCATCAAGCACTTTAATGTAAGATTTCAAGCTGTTCCCATGTTTCAAAGGCTGTGCATTTATGAGAAAATGTGTTCGACAAAAATGCAAGGCAATCCGACCCGCCAATATATGCAGCTAAATCTCATAAATGGGGAACAAAACTATTCTCCACATGCGATTCGACCGGCTTCTCATATGATTTCGAAATTTACTCAGGCGCTAGAGATAACGTCATACTTGAAAATACTCTTCACTGGGGGCGCAGCTGTCAATAATTGGAGAACAACGTTTTCTGCAAGGCGTTTTCTTCATTATTGAATTAAGTGGTTGCACCAGCGAAAGGCATTGCATTAGCAAAAGTGTACTGCCATACTAAGCATTTTATTTTTGCTCAGAACTCAAATCTGCCGCATGGGTATTTAAACATCCCCTGAAGATCTCGGTTTTAGTAAAAGTTGTAAGCTTGTAATTTGGCAACACAGCTTCTATGGCTTTAATGGGTTAAAACAATTTATCTGGGTTAAAACAAACCATCTGGAGGATGGTGGTCAGGACGATTCTTCTGCATATGGTTCAAGCAGCTCACAACGTCCGGGACTAGTCCACGTATCCTCTGGATAGCTTCCGAACACCCGTTCGGGAGTGAGCTAACGTGAGAAGGCGAAGCATTCCAGCATAGCTGGTTGTGCGCTGGGTTTGGGACCCGCCACTTAAAAATCCCCCCCAATGAAAACAGCAACAAAGCCTCGGATGAGAACTCCCAACACTGATGACGACCCCTGCAAACGAAATAAGGAATACGATTTGAGGGCATGCACCTGGAATGTCCAGACCCTTAATGGGGAAGGTGCCTCTGCCCGGCTGGTTGATTTCCTCGTGAGAGTAAAGGCTGACATCACTGCCATCCAAGAGATGCGATACGGGGCAAGGCAAGAAAACCATAGGACCTTGCGACGTCTACTATAGCTGCCATGTAAAGGAGCGCAAATTCGGTGTCGGATTTGTTGTGGGAGAGAGACTTCGTCGCCAAGTATTGTCGTTCACTCCGGTGGACGAGCGTCTCGCAATAATCCGCATCAAAACGCGATTTTTTAACATCTCGCTAACTTACGCCCACGCCCCGACTGAAAAGAAAAACGATGCGACCAAAGATTCCTTCTATGAGCGCTTGGAACGTTCCTATGAGCGCTGCCCCCGCCACGACATAAAAATCGTTCTTGGCGACTTCAACGCCAGGGTGGGCGAGGAGGGAATTTTTGGTCCCACAGTCGGAAAATTCACCCTGTACAACGAAACATCTGGTAACGTACAGAGGCTGATCGACTTCGCCGCGGCCCGAAATATGGTACGCTTGTAGTGTATTAGATGTACGTACGTTCCGAGGACCCAACATCATATATATGATAGATATGAAATTATAATCCTTTTTAATGAAGTTACTTTTATTTAATCATGTAAATACTAAAGAAATAAACTTAAATTTTCATGGTTTTTACACAAGCCTTTAAACGATTAGGCCATTCTGCTCTTGCAGCACGCACGGTTTCCATGGATATTGACGTCGCTGCTCAAACCAAAGATTGTATTAGACGCAAAATCTCTGTGAGGTCTTCGACAGACCCTGTTCTCCAATTCTGACCACAAACTATAGTCCAATGCATTCAGATCTGGACTTCCAGACGGCAAATCTTCTGTGGCTATGAACCCAGGAATATTGTTCTTTAGCCACTGCTGGGTGGTTTTGCTTTATGGACTGGAGCGGTCTCCATCAAAGAGAGTACGACTCAACTGCTTCACCACGTCTTCTAAGATACACTGGTTTACTTTTGCCCGGTGTTAACCCCTTTTTCGCAGAAATGAAGAGATGTAATGCCTTTATAAGACACTTCACACAAAACCATTACGGAGTTTGGATGTTGGTCACCCTGAACCCTTGGAAGAACATTTTGTGCGACTTCAGAAGTTTTAGCATAGATTTTGTCATTTTGCTTATTAAAAACTTCGTTAACAGTGAAAATTTTCTCATCTGTAAATAAATAATATTATATTTTCATGGCCGTTGACCGCGTGCCATCGAAGAAGCTGCTTGCATACGTCGAGTCGACGGAAGTCTTCAATGTGAATATCATCTCTAATAAGTCTTGAATTTTCTGCGGGGATTGCTGCGAACTCTTTCTCAAACGGCTGTACTGGGTGCAACTACGCGAGGACGACCACTTCTTTTTCTGATCCTGCAGTAAACAAAAAGGCAAATAAAAGGCGAAATATTAAGAATTTTCAGCAATTCGTAAATCTCATTTGCACTTTTACCACACTTTTGTAATGCAATCACTGCAATTCGATTTTCTTAGCTCCTCTCTAAATGATAATATTCTAAAGGGTGGTTAAGTTTGAAGGGCCGGTATTGATTTTGAATAAAATACAATTTTTGTAGGAAATTATTGCAACTTCTCTTTATTATGATAATATTGGTATGGCTCAATTACGTATGGAACAAAATATCGGCCAAATGGTGGCCCCGGCTTCGGTGGCCACCTCCATCCGATGGTCCAAATTTTCCGTGACGCTGAGACATAATTGAGGTTGTATGCCATTAATGTGCCGAATTATCTCATCCTTTAGCTCTTGAATTGTTGCTGGCTTATCGACGTACACCTTTCCTTTCAAATAACTCCAAAGAAAGAAGTCCAACGGTGTCAAATCACGGCCAATTGACATCGCCGCGACGTGAGATTATTCGGCCATCAAATTTTTCGCGCAAAGAGTCACTGTTTCGTTAGTAACTGCCTGACCAGCCTCATTTTGGAAAAAATACGGCCCAATGATGCCGCCGGCCCATACACCACACCAAACAGACACTCTTTGTGGGTGCATTGGTTTTTCGGCAATCACTCTTGGATTACCATTCGCCCAAATGCGGCAATTCTGCTTATTGACGAATCCACTGAGGTGAAAATGTGCCTCATCACTGAAAATGAAGTGTGCGGTTTGATTTGAACGCCCGTTCTCATAATAAGCCTGAATAACTTTAACGCGTTGCTCGATTATATATCTTTCCATGGTTCAAATTGAGTTAGTTTGAAATTGAAAAATGTCAAATGAGATGCAGAAAAAATTTGACGTTTAGGTGTGGTTCACATTCAACATCGGCCCTTGAAATTTAACCTTTTATATATTTCTGATATAAAAAAGCTTGCCGTTCAAAAGCAAAAAAGGGCAGCAAAAAACAAAATCTGTGGAACGGAGAGGCCAAAAATTATCGAAACTGTTATGCGTTACTCTAATACAGTTATTATTACGATGCCCTGCCCGAAAATGTGCCCTGCTACGCTTGATTTCTCAATTTTTCGTTGGCATTGAGTCAGAAAATTTCAACACATTTTCATTGTTCTGCTTTTGAGCCTGCAACTAGAAGTTGTTTTTAGTTTTTGTTTTCACATACTTTCGAAACAATTTACGCTTTGTAATTATTATGAGTGTGCGTTTTGATTGTGTTTAGTTGTTGTTGTTGTTGTTTAGCAGCACTTTTTTCGCTTTTACTTTGATGATTTTGACTCCTCTGGGTTTGTGTTTAATTTCCGTTCTTTTGCTATTTTGCGCCTATGCAGCCCCCCTTCACCTTTGTTGTTTAACCCTTTGAGCTGTGGCAACTGCAAGTGAAGGTTTCCGTTTTTGATTGACACATTAAAGTAAAAAGTTTTGCTTTCATTTATCCCCATTCAGACAAGCAATTATTTGAATTTCAGGTATGGGATTCGTTTGTACGATTTGATTTGACTTTTCTTGTATTAACATTTCAAATATTATATAGATAACTGTAAATGGCATGGCAGATAGTAGCACTCATACTCAAAATAACTCAGCAATCACAAAATCCATAGTTCTGGTACTTTTTTTAGCTGGTTAAGGAAGATGTGTGTGTTTTGATGAGGGGTGGTCAAAAAGTTTGCTGAATGAAGGGAAAGGGTGTGAAATTTACTTTTTGATATTCTCCTTTGAGCTAAATTATTATTATTATTCTTATTCTGAAATGGTTTAGTATTGCGACCAGAAATATCTTTTTCAATAAACTTTAGTATTTATATAAGCGTACTATAACCGCTACAGTTATTGATATTAATTTAATTAAATATATCTATATACATATATTACGTTATCTTTTAACTGTATTTTAAGACTACGTATTAGTAAAAATATTTATTTAAAAAGAAGCTAAAGTGTATCTTCTGAGCTCCTGTCAAAAAAAAAAAACAAAACGTTTTGCGATTAAAAAAACAAACAGATTTCGTTAAGGCATCTTTCTGGTCTAGAATTTCGAAAAAGTTGATTTCTTTTTTTATGTTATGATAGTTTATACTTCAAAATTGTTATGTTGTCATTGAAAAACCAAATTTTTTTTTGTAAATAAAGAATTAATCTAATGAGTAAAAATGATTTTCCATTAACACCGATTGTTTTTCTTAAATTTTCAACGCCTTCAATTTTCACGTCTCTAGACCAGAGAGAGAATGAGAGAGAGAGAGAGAGAGAGAGAGAGAGAGAGAGAGAGAGAGAGAGAGAATGAAATAATATATATCTAAATAAATTCACAACATTTGCAGAGAATACAAATAGACAAAATTTACAAAAGACGGAGAAGGATCGACCGGTGTAGGTAAACGCCGGACACAAACCGTGGCAACAACGCACACTACTCCGAGCGGTTATCATCCGCACAAAAGCAGCGATTTCAGAACCGCAACAACGACACAAATTACTGCAAGGCAATAGTAATAAATCTGACGCCGGAATGGATAGCACTTTATATACGCACAAGCACTATCCAGGAAACGGAAATAAGAGCCATAAAAGTAGGCACACAAAAAAAAAAAAAACGCCAAAAAAATTGGGACCAGAAAAACGCCAGTAGGCACCAAGGAAATATAACGCCAAAAAGTAGGTACCAAAAATATATTTCCTACAAGTTGCACCAACAAACAAGCGCCAAAACGTAGGCACTCAGGAAAAATAGCCCAAAGTGTATCTAAGATATATATAAGGTATAGCTCTCTCTCTCTTTTCCTCTACGTTATATCTTTTTTCTCTCTCGCGGAACGAAAATGCCCAAAACGTTGCATGGCCTTGAAATTTTACTCTACATTCTCGCTCGTCCGTCGACGCCTAAGAACTTTCACTTCAAAAATAAAAAAAAATAGATTTTTCAAAATTCTATAATAACTGTGAATAACCCCTTAAGTTAAATTCAGTTTAAGATCTCTCATATAAGTTATTTATAGTAAATACGAAAAAAATATATAAAATCTAATCTAGGGTGAACCTAGAATCCCTCCATTCGGCGAATGCCTTTTCTTCCGCTCGTATTTAAAATATCATATTTTAAAATATTTTTCTATATATTGATGTCTTAGATACTATATACATACATATGTACATACACAGTATTTAATTTCTTATCAAATACGTTTTTATTGCCTTTTCAGGTACAACAAATGTACAGTTGCGCATGATTTGCAGCAACGAGCTAAAGCGTGTTATCAACTACAACAATGTGAGTAGATATTTAATGCTTAAAAATACTATATATCTCTGGTACAGTATATTTCTCTCTATTATTGACTATTTTAAATATCAAATCTTGTATGCCTTTTGAACTTCGATTATATTGAATGACACGAAAATTAGTTGATTAGTTTTACGAAAATTAGTTATAACTAATTTCTATGTTCGAACGATTCTTCCACATACAGGGTTGGCCATATTAAACTGACCCATGTGATTATTAAAAAAATATGGAAAAAGAAACATTTTTTTGTGTTTCATTGTGAAAAACATTTAATTTAGTTCAAGGAGATTCGTTTACATCACTTTTTGAATATGATATCGCGCAAGTGGTCGCCCATGTGATTATTAAAAAAATATGGAAAAAGAAACATTTTTTTGTGTTTCATTGGGAAAACATTTAATTTAGTTCAAGGAGATTCGTTTACATCACTTTTTGAATATGATATCGCGCAAGTGGTCGTCCTTAGCTCGTATAGCGTAATGTGTCTTTGGCTTGTTGACGTAAACCTTAGATTTCAAATTACAGTAAAAAGTTATAGGGTTACTCAATGGGTCAGTTTAATATGGCCAACCCTGTACACACAGGTTTTTTTTATTTTAATTTTTTATTTTTTATGTTTTTTTTTGAATATCCAGGTGGATTTCGCACCAGTATTATATTAACATTTGTGTCATACATTTTAACATTGAGTTTTATAAATTGAGCTTCATGATTTCTCGTGCAGTATGCGCATATCTTATCTCCTTCCTTGCAACTCATCTGGCAAAAATATTCCCATTGGTAATTTAAAGTTTGTTTCTCGGTAAGAAAGGTGACTACTAAAACTAAAGAATAATGAAATTAAATAATTAAGTTACAAATTTGCGTTTAACTAAACTAAAAAATACAGTTCAATGACACAGAAAAGTCTTTTAAAGCCTTTAAAACCGAGAAATCTAGCAATTGGATATCTCATTAAAATCACGAAGTGTATATTCAAAAGGAGCATTACGAGCATAACTTGCTAAGAATTCTCGGAGGTGTAACGAAAGTAATACTTTAAGGCAGTAATGGGCGATCAGTGCCATGCCTAATAACATGGAGCACAGACGAGAGAGAAAGTATCGATCTTCTGGTTGGTTCGTTGCTTAAAGAGGCGATTCATCCAGAATCCAACTAGCGCTTCCGCACTATTTTGTTACCTGACTATATATACGGCCTGATTATATCCAGTTTGTGCGATTTAAGAACCTTATTGACGTCTAAGCCTGACAACAATTGTTCGAGACTCTCGAACAGTGGTTTGCCAAGGGTTGACATTCTTACCTTCCATAAGGCAGGGCATTAATAGCGGAAATGGAAAAACGTTTCCTTTTTCTCTGGTTGTTTACAATTGTGACAGTGAGTGCCCGTTTGACCCATTTTGGTTGCGTGTTTCCCGATAGACCAGAAGTCAGTTATCACCGCCGTGAGTCTGAGTCCGTTCGTCTTAAATTTGTCAGTATTGTCGTTTGTTTGTGCTTGAAGGTGAGCCAAACATTCTGCTAACTTTGCATGTTGTGTGGTCTCTCCATTTGCATTTCGCAATTTGTAGATATTTCAAGGAAATTACATTGTTGATTGCACCCATTGGTGTGAATTCCGATTTTGTAAGAATGTCATTCATGGCAAATCCCCCTCTCGCCAGTTCGTCCGCTTTTTCGTTTTCTTCAATGTTCCGATGTCTCGGCACCCAGATTAAGGTAAGTATAAACCATAAAATATTCAAGGTGGTAAAGCTATTTCTGATGTAACCAGTCCTCCCCGAGATGAACTGTGTTTGTCGTAATAATAGACTGGCATGACCATAAGTTATTTCCCCCAGCGCCTCTCTTCATTAAACCTAAACGCATTCATGGTATCCATCTTGTTGATATGGAGATCCATCGGAGTAACATGTGTCAGTATATTAAGAGCCTCCCTAGGACATGGGCTATACGCATCAAACGCAATTGCTCAGGCTGATCTTTGTAAATATTTTACTAGGTAGTTTGATATTATTATATAATATATATCTTCCAAGGGCTTTCCACCAAACTACCGATCCGTATAATAAAATTGGCCGTATAACCGCCTTAGGTTGAAGACCTCATTTTCTTCTTCGTTCAGTCATACAAAGGTGTTTCTGCTTTCCTTACCTGTTCTTCTATGTTCAGTTTCCAGCTGAGTTCGGAGTCCAAGATTTCTTCAAGTACTTTGCGCTGGATGAAATTGGAAGAGTTTGTCCATTAATTAGTGGTAGGGTAAAATTGGATTCCTTGTATTTAGTGGTAAAATGTATGAGTTCTGAGCTCATCTAGCGCCCTTTGAATGATACCACTGATCGTGTTAGGACACAGTTCTGATGCCATTACCTCCACAGCATTAGCATACGCCACCACTTTGACCCCACCTCTGTCAAGTTTAATCAAGATTTTGCTTATCAGATATAACCATAAAACTCTTGGTTTTGTTGGTATATTAGCTTTGATTATCCTGATTTCTAGCATAGAGATGAACCAATTACTAATGCAGTCTTCCAAAATATTCTCAATACTTTTCTGCATTCGCTTGACCTAATTTTTAAAGCATTTTCCACTTATGAGTGGAGATCTCCAAATAAGAGCTGTTTAAAAGTTTCAACAGCTTCATGAGGTATTAAAAAACGTTGACCTCACATTTTATTTTTGTATTCTTTTACATTTAAATATAAGGTCTGTACGGCAGATGACCTATGATTTCGGTCTTTTGAGTGCTCAAAAACTCTCTTGTGTGAGCCGATACGTGAAAGCTCGTATTGTATTGGTGAAAGATATTCCATCTTCGGCGGTTGGGTTTCCTTGAATCTCCAAAAAATTCTGATAAACAAATGGTTGTGCACCACTCCGAATTTACTGAAGTTCTAAATTTCTTCTAGTGGCGCTTGCCGTAGCCGAATGGGTTGTTGCGTGACTAGCATTTGGAAGTGTACAGGTTCGAATAGCCGTGCATGAAACATCAAATGATTTAAAAAGTTTTTTCTAAGAGCGGTCGCTCCTCGTCAGGTAACGGCAAACCTTCGAGTGGATTTCTGCCATGAAAAAGATCCTCATAAAAAATAGCTGACTTCGGAGGCGGCATAGAAATGTAGGCAGATACATTTGGGGAATAAAATTAAGATGTACAACAAATAGAAGGAGTAGCTCGTCCAAACATCCAACAAAGGAAACGCAACAATTTCGTTAGGATTCACTTTTTTAAACCTTTAGTTGGACGTTTACAATTTCTTCTGTTAAGTGGGGAAAATGATATTCTTCAAGATGCTGCCACCAGTGTTGATACACCTCTATGCCTGTTTTATTGCTTTTTTCATCATTTTTCGTAAGATTTCCGGAGATAACTTTTTGATTCCTGACTATTTGGTGATTCCTCTCGCATATTCTCATTGTCACGTCACGTTTGCGATTGTCTGAGTATTTGTTGGCATAAACCCGACACTTTAAGTATCCCTAAAGACGGAAATCTAGGATGGTTCAATCGGATGCTCTTGCTGGGCATGTCAAATCGCCACAACGGAAGATTGCGCGATTCACAACATCCAATTTGGCCTATGCTGCGCGTGCAGTTGGACCGTCTTGTTGAAACCACTTGTTCGACAAGCCCCGTTCATCCAATTTCGGCAGTAAGAAGTCGTGTTTCATGGCCCTGTAGCATTTGCCAGTAACAGTCACCGTTTTGTCGATAACGACCTCTAAATATATGTACAACTCAATCACTCCTCCCGCGTGAACACCGCACCACACGCAGATTGTCAGTGTCCCAAAAACGAAGATTTTGCTTACTGACGTAATCGTTTAAGTGGTCGTCTCTTATAATGATTTTCACTACAAGGACGACTTGACAGTAATCCACACGCAACTCACGGGCAACAAATGCACAGTTTGCACTTTCTACGGAACATGAGTAAGTCTTCACTTAAAATTCGCAGTGGGGCCCGTCTTTTTGTTTTTCTTCTACTGGGGGTGGCAAAAAGCATCGAAAGCCGGTAAGTGTGAGACTTGTCTTTCGACTCAACCACTAAATATCCACCCCAGCCCAGTAAATACCCACCCCTGCCACGTTTTCTTTCCACGGAACAACTGTTAAGTATTACTTCAACTAGGCTACTAACCATTATTGTCTTCCCAACCCTAATACTCAATTCTTCCCTTTCGAACTCAAAACGAGGGCAGACAAAGAAAAGATGCTCTGCATCTGTAATTAAGCTGTCACAAAATTTGCAGTACAGGTCGTTTTAATGATTAAATCTATGCGGATAAGATTTAAAGTATCCATGTCTACTAAGTACTTGTGCCAGGTAGAAGTCTTTCTGTCCATGTTTTCAATTTATTCATTTGAAGATATTCCGAATCAGTCGATACATCCATCGTTAGTCCATAGAGTTTTTCCATTCCTCTTGCCACGTACGGATGCTTTGCTCTCGTTTGGTATTTCGGTTGATCAGCTGTACTGGATCCAATTGGAGTTTTTTTATCTCAGCGAATTCGAAAGCAGTCAGCGCAACTGGTAGCATAACCGCGTGCACTAATACAACATCCTTCGATACTGAAGACACATAACCCGTATACTGATTCGATGCCTTTCATGTAGGAGCTGTAGGAGCATATACCACACTGGTAAGTAGCTTCCTAGAAGCCTGCTTAGTACCTCTCGTATCCATCATAATCCGGGTTATTTTAGATAGGATTTGCGTCTCAACAATTTTCCTGCAACTGATAAGAACTGCTTCCGTTTTACGGTTTGAAAGGCACAAACGACTATTGCGCAGCTAATCTTTATTGATTTCGACCGCTTGATTGCAGATTGATTCAGCCTGGTTAAGGAGTTTAGCAAAAACTACTATTCCAATGTCAATCCATATGTCTGGCGATGCCCAATTGCGTGGCTCGTCGTCTGGTTGATGTTTCTACGTTCTCAGTGATATTAGGAATCGACATCGATATTCATGCCACTGATCGATTACTGGTATAAAAAAATCTACACAATTATTTCACATTCTTGCGGAGTATAGAGGTCCATTGCTTATATTTTTGTATCCTGCAGCTGTCTAGCTCAGAAGTATTAAAATTGATAGACGTTCGATGTCAGTTGCAAAAATTATAATATCTTCCGATAGGGTGATTAATTTTGTGCCACCTTGTGGCACACCAGGTTATATCAAAATCGAAGCAATGCAGTTTTTAGGTAGGTTCATTTAACGTATTTGGCCCCATATGCATGTTTGTATTTATTTCGATTCCATGAGGCTAATAGAACCCGTTATGTACAACATGAAAACAATTGAAGTGAATTACGAGGGTGTCGTTCAAAAGCTACACCCACACAATTTTCTGAAGTAAGACAAATAGCTACACATACGAGTGCATATTTAATTCTAAATCTTTACAACGGCACTTTAGTTACATGCAACAAAACAGCAATAAGTAGCGACAAAAGTTGCACTTTGCGTTGGGGGCGCCAACGACGGAGGTCGTGCAAGTTTTCTAGTAGCGTCGAAAAGTTGGTGTTAGTTTTCGTGTTTTCGCGTTTTCGCATTGCTTGCGGCATTACTGTTTCATATCGCACTTCTGTTGCCCGCCGTTGCCACTGCTGCCGCGCTGGTTGTTGTATGCAACTAAGTTGTGTTAGCATTTTGTTTCGAATGCGCTGAAGATGTGCGATGGCACTTTTAAAGTTTCACTAGTTGTTATTATTGTTATGCATAGTTGCTGTTGTTATGCGGCATGTTCGTAAATTAGTACGCGTGTCTAGGTATGTTGCAATAATATGAGTGTGTGGTGCGTGGTGTGTTGGGTCGTACGCATAATCGTAAGTATGAATGTATGTGTGTACATATGTAGGTGTTTCTGGTCATGTTTTTGGCCATGTTTGGCATTCTGCTGTACTCCCCTTGTGTTCGCACGGATAAATTATGTGCCAAGTTGTTACATGGCGGCAGCAACGATGCGCCCCCCTTGGCGTGTGAGTGTTGGTTTTGTTTTCTGGTTTGGTTATTTATAGTACACTTTCAAAGTATTTCAAACGGAAGTTATTATTATTTATTTCTATTAAGATATGCGTATATGGATATGAAGCTCAAAAAAAAAAGAAAACAAAAAAAAACAATCTCATGCAAGTGCTTGAGTTCTGTTGTTTTGTGTGTCATGGCTGCTAGTGATAAGCGGATGTGAGCATTTTGCGAAAACTTACTTGCATGAAATTCAAGTAGCGTAGTAGTTACTAAATAAAGGAAGAGTATTTCATATTCTTTGGTTAGAACTTTTTAAGGACACAATTTTTATTTGTTTACATTTATATTTACTATAACAAAATTATCCTGAAAGTGCTTCTTTAGACTTCCAGACCAGATCTAGGATACAAACAAAACAGCAGAAACGATAAGACTAATAAACTTACCTCCGGCGAACCTTTCCATTTTTGTTGATAATCAAGCAGCGATCAAGGCACTCAGCTTCAGCACGCATCAATTCAAGATAAGTTAATGAATGCAGGAGGTCGCTTTCGCTTATCCAACAACACATCACCACATTTTGTTGCGTACCCGGCAACTCTGTGCTGGAGGGAAATGGAAGAGCGGATGAGTGTGCAAGGAAAGGCTTGACCTTCTCCAGTGGTAGAGAACATAAACATTTTTCTAAACGAACTGTACACTGCGATGGACTTTGAGCGTAATCGCGGAAACCAATAGAAGGTGGTGTCTTCCTATTATGCGCCCTGACCAAAACTGAATCTCAAAAGTGCTAAATGTCTGCTTGGATTCCATAGATCTACTACCAGCGTCTTCACAGGCGTGCTATTGGTATCCTATCCAGTAGATTGGGTGTACCTCACAATGACTTCTGCAGCGGTAGATTTGAGTTGGTGCAACACCTCCTCTGTGAATGTCCTGGACTTTAAAGAAGCCGTGCCAAATATCTTGGCTATTATTTCTATGAAGACCTGGGAAATTTGCAAAATGCCTCGTTGGAGGGATCAGTTACCTTCTTGAAAAGATCTAAGCTGTTTGAGTAACTTATTTAGCAGATGGAAATCAAATGCAGGTACCACAATGGGCCTTAGGGCCACCGAGTGTCTTGTCCTGGACAGGCAACCTGGCTAAACTAACTTAACCTAGGCGTTTACACCTTTGTTTCGATGTTTGGCCGCTGATATTTTGTTAACCTTCTAAGATCCCCCGAGGTCTTCCGATTCACGCATAGTCAGAATGATTTCGCGATCCTACAAGCTCGGTAGAGTAGACCGCAGTTAGTCAAGGGTCTAGCCAGCTTATCTTTCCCGTAGTTTCCTGCAGTCTCGCTATGGCCAGGTAACCAGATCAGCTTTATATCAAAGAATTTGGAAAGTGAATGGAATGCTTGACTCCTTGATCAGTTTCAAGTGCCCAGCATCGAGCCCAGTGTCTTGATTGCAGCTTTACTGTCGGAATAGACATTAATCTTCGTGACAGTTATTACCAAAGTGAGCATCCTATCAATTGTTTCTTTGATAGCGACTACCTTTGCTTGGAACAAACTGCAGGGATCCGGTAACCTGAATTTGAGTCTGATGGGGGGCGCCGAACAGCTTAGAATACTCCTCAGCCAAACCGTCCATCCAAATTTGAGCCATACTTGCACAAATTCACCAGATTCAGTCTCCAAATGCTGAACCCAGCTCCTTTTCCCTTAATGAAATATAAGTGGAGAATGTCCTGCTTGGGATAGGCGAGGATTGATCAGTCGCCAGAGAAATAAACCCAAAGTTTCTGAGGGTAATTGAGTGTCCTTAAGTACGATCCAGCTTGTAGCCCGGGTCTTTCAGTCTGATTGGGGCATGTGCAGCGGCTGTTTTGCTTGCGTTTTCTACAGGTAACACAGCATCGCGTTGAGTACTAGAGTAGGAGCAGTTCGTAGTGACACGCTTATTCCAATGAGAGCAGATTCTTGAACTCTCTCCAGCTTCTTCACCGGTGCTATCCTCTCCAGTGAGTTTCAACAGGCAAGGAATCCATACAACAGATCACACTAACGAACCTCAAGCGCCTAGCTGCTAGACCCGGACATTTGCAAAGAATGTGTTCAACGGCCTCTTTCTCTGCAGGATTTCCACAGCTTCTGCAATGGGGGTTGTACGGAAATCCAAGCTTCTCCGTATGAGTTTCGATCACCCAGTGACCGGCGACCACCGTTATGAGATTGGAAATTGAATGGCGGGTGATCTCTAGCACTTTAAACGTCCTGGTTCTGTCGTACTGAATTCAAAATATTTTTGAAATAGCACTCGATAAGATGGAACTCCATCTGTTTTGTCGCTTTTTTAAGAAATAAATATTGCAGTTTTCGTCAAACAATGGTTAAGGGGACACCGATGTCTGAGATGGGGACAACTGAAACCGGTTCTGTCGACTCTTTTCTGGCAAGTTCATCGGCAATTTAATTAGGAAAAGGTTTCCTGCATATACGAGACGTTTGATCTCCTCCATACAGTAGTTGACCAGAAGAGATCTGCAACATGGCGACGACAAGGTCACCCTCCCAACGGTGATCCCTCAGTTTTGCTGCAACTCGCGAAGACCTCTGCTTGTAAATCACTACTAGTTTTCGGCAGTTCAGAGGAGACTCAAATATTGCCTGATTTAGATAAAACCCTCGCCCCCACTTTAGATTCCATCTTGGACTCATCCGTGAAAACAGAGGTATCCATGTCCGAGCAGACTCTCCTCTCCTTTCAATCCAGCCTGCTTGGAAAGATAGGCTGAGCGCAACCATCAAAACCCAGTTTACGGATGGAGAGATCTGTAAGAAG
This sequence comes from Anastrepha obliqua, assembly GCF_027943255.1. Classification (NCBI taxonomy): domain Eukaryota; kingdom Metazoa; phylum Arthropoda; class Insecta; order Diptera; family Tephritidae; genus Anastrepha; species Anastrepha obliqua. Next base: position 118,561,089 of record NC_072892.1, read on the forward strand.
TACAGAGAAGGTAAGAGAAATCTGCCTCAAAATGCTACCATGTCCTACAGGAGATTGTCTCCAGAGACCAATCTTCTTCAATTTAACAACACTCTGAGCGGCAGTGGATTGAACATAAAGATCAACTGGAAATAAATGCAGAATGACGTTAAGGGCGACTGTGAGGCATATTCTGCACCCCCCACTGATGCCAATACATGCAGTCCTTTGCGCTCTCTCTAATTTAGTGGTGTTGTAGACCTGTCGAAGATCTACTCACCAAACTAGGCAGCCATATGTTAAAATTGGACCATGAGGTTATACATCCAGAGCACGACACGTGGATTAAGGCCCAATTTAATGCCGAACATAGATTTACAGGAGTAGAAAGCTATACTGGCCGTCTTAACTCGATTTTGGAGCTTGGAGTCAGATATTACACCAAGGTATTTGACTTCTGACGAGAGCGTTTGTGGAATCTAGGAAGTCTAAAAGTTGGTGGTTTGCATTTTCTGGTGAATAACACCAACTCCGTTTTGTTAGTGTTGAGTTCAACAACGTAACTGGTGGCGACTGAGTACCGCGAATGCTTGTTCCAAAATTTAAGCCATGACTGAGGAGAGGGGTCGTGAAACCAGTAGGGGACAAACAATGTTTTTAACGGCAGTCAGATGTACGCTATCGGAAGGGTTCGTGTTAATATCCGAGCCATTGATTGTCACTGCAGAATTTTTCTGAATATAAAAATAAAAATGTATATGGAATTTAGTTGAAGATCCGCGTCAATGCATGTGGACCAGCATTTAATATAGAAAAATCTTTAGACACACACAAGCATAATAGATGTGTACATACATACATTTCACCACATTAGTTTGTTTCACTAAGCCACTGCAACAGGTATTCTTAGATTTCGATTATTTGCGGTTGCTCTCGATTGTTTGAGCAGGCTTTTGCACAGAAATAATATATTCAGCGATTCTTTTCTGTATTCACGCGATATTAATTTACCTCGTACATACACACAAACTCATGCATATGTTAATATGTGTCTCTTAAAGCTATGCCTGGGAGGTGATGTTTCGCGAGCAATAAGCAAGCAAACTTATTCTTTTCTCCCTCCATCGTAATCAAATTCTCATTCAGTAGCACAAACACATACATGTATAGATATATGTATGTATGCCTGTATTTGCAATATTTTCTTACAGCCTCATGCACCTCATCTTCCTCCATCTTGCATAATTCACAGCTCATGATACTTGTCATTTTCACATCATTTCGCGTGGGTTATGACTGTGGCTGGCTGGTTAGGTGACTGACGCACTGAACGTTGGGATGTTTTATGAATAAGCCGGCTGAACACAAAGTGTGAACAATATTAAAGAAAGAAGAGAGTGCAAATAAGAAAAAGTGTCGAACCGCAAATGCACAAACACAAATACATCTAATATTACGATCTAGAGTGGAGTGCTATTGGCGCTACCGCTGCTGCTGCTGCTATTCCCCTTGGCAAGAATTCACCATATGCGTTTATTTATTATTGTTATGAGGCAAAATATTTTTCTCCGCTATTGTTGTTTTTTGCCTTTTTCTTTTTGGTTTTAGTTTGCTGCCACCACTGTTGTTATCTTTATTGTTTTACAGTGTGTTTACTGTTTCTATATTCTGCGTGAATTTTTCTATGTGCGGTTGTGTATGTGCGTTTTCATTCATATGCGCTCTATTTGTACTCTATGCGGGGTCTATATAGAAGAACTGTGTACACGTGTGTGTTTACTCAACTAGAAATGAAATCAGCGCGCATACAAAGCAATGGTACACATGTACACCAACGAACACACTCACACATATGCCCTCCCATTTTTACGTTACCACAACAACGGGCACTGAGTTGCACAAAGCAATAGAAGTTGGAACACAACAAGAGCCTTGAAAGAAGAGAACTCAAGCATCTCAAAAGTGTTATGGAGGGGCGAAAAAGAGTATTGCCAAGACGCGCGTATAAGCAGGCAACTAACAAAGTAAAATGAATATGTATATGTACAATATATGTGTATGCATACAAAGGAAGCGTTGCTAAAACCTAAGAATGACAAATATAGAAAAAGTATAATGAAAAAAAAAAAAAAAATGTATGTTAAAACAACGCAGCAACCTGACGTTCTTCATGCTTATTTTTGTGTGTCGGCTATGCAGACAACATTTGCTTTGTGAACGCTGAAAAGTATGCTTCTACGTTGCTTGCTTTGGCGCTTTTGTTAGCTTTACTCTAGCAGGCATAATGGCTTACAAGGTGTATTTGTGTAACAGTATGTGTATGTACATGCGTGTAACATTTATCACAAATGTGCTTGTCGTAAATCACACTGAAGCACTCAATAACCTTTTGCAACTTTGAGCGACGTGAGGCTTTTTATGCGGCAAATACACTTTGGTTGAGCGTTGAACGCACATTTGCTCTTATTTTATGCTGACGAAGTGATGGAAATCATTAGCATGTGCGAAAAATGTACTTGTTGCAGTCTGTTTAAAAGAAATACACTTTAAAATTACACCTGGGCTGACAATTTTTCTTGAAGTGTACGCCTGAAAGCTGTTTTTACTGCACTTTTGGAATTTTTTTCCGGGGAACTAAAGGAATCTAGGACTCCGAACTTTCTACTACTCAGATAGCGTGAAAAAATGATAGTGAAAAAATCAATAAAAATATTCATTACATTTTTAGATACATACTTACTGTATACAGTGAAGCTTCCTTTGGACAGACACTCACCGTCAGTCAACTTTTTTCCGCTGGGAAATTTTTGATTGACGTACTTTTTTTTTTGTTTTTTGAAAAGGAAGCTATTTTGCAGATGGTTTTGAAATTTTTTTTTTTTGACAATTTGAATGCAGTAAAGTCACACATCCATTTTGACATACTGTGTTTTTTCAATTTTGCACCTAATAAGGAAAATCAGATTTATTTCTTTTAAAATTTCATACAGAGACTCAGTAACGACATTATACCAAATATACTGAACTAGCTTTAACCCGCGGCCCGCTCGCATAGGAGTAGTTTTGAGGGATTTAGGATATGTATATAAAAGAGTTACAAGCAATAATGTCATAGAAAATAATTTTTTATTAATAACCATAATATTACAATACCCGGCATCCGTTGCTATGCCTCGTTGAATAAAATCAAAACAACCAATCAGAAAAATATCAAGCAAAATTATTTATATTAATTTTCTATCTCAAACCGTTTTTGAACTTTGCATTTGGGCCATAATTGAACAACTTATGGGGATTATGAAGTCTGGAGTGTGCTATAAATAGTGGGAAATAGGAAAAACTAAGATTTTTTTGATTAAATTTAAGCAAATATTTGATTATTAGTGACGAATGAGAGTGGTGGCGCGGCCTGGGGGCTGTGGGAAGGGAGTACCATCATAAAAACATGCCTATAACTTTCATTGGGTGAAAATATGAATGTATAACAATTTTTACGTCATTTGGTGTTGTCGTTTCGTAGTGATGCGCGGACAACGTACAGACATTCACCTTTATAGTATAGATTAATTGTGTTTTTTATCTGAAAAAAACTATGTTTGCAAGATTTGATTAGTAAAACTTAGCTACCGCTAATATAGCCAAATTGCTTAAAAATTCGTCAATTGTGAACGTAGACCCACAAACTATCAGAGATTTGTCTGCACAGTAACGAGTACAGAGCGTACACTCCTAGAAAAAGTCCCCTTCTTTCAAGGATTAATGTGAGTAAAAGCTTGAACTATGCTAAGGAAAACGTTAGCAGTCCAACTGAATTTTGGAGCAACATTATTTACACCGACGAGCCGGAATTCAGCATATTTGGGGCGAATGGCCGCAGTTTTGTCTGGGAAAGGGAAAGTACCGCGCTCAATCCGTCAATGTGGCTGGTACTGTGAAACATGGTGGCGGGCATGTTATGATTTGGGGAGCAATGATGGCAAATATAGTGATGCCGTTTTGTTTCATTGAAGGCACTCTGACTAAAATAAATTATCTAGGTGTAGTGAAGGAGCACATTCCCAAAACATTTACCAGCAACGCACATAGGAGTATTTCAGTCCAAAAACTGGTCAAAACTATTAAGTGCTTTTTTCAAAGACATTTATTAATAAAACATGTTTATGAATCACAATGGCAATATATTTCACAATAATAAAACAAAATTAAATAAAAATGATCAATTAAATAAACAATATATCTATTTCACGTTTACTTTGTAAGTGATTGATAAACGGCATATAATTAATGGTTTATGATTATTTTTTGTAGTACTTGAATAAGCTGTGACTTAAGCTTCGTCTATTGTCGGTGTACCCGGAATCAGGAGTTTATTTGCCTCTTCAGAAAACGGGTTTTTTTTCTCTTATTTTTCTTTTTGCTAGTGCAGTTCAAGAATGGGTGAGATGTTAGTAACAACCTGTTCAAAATATCTCTGTTGCACTCTACTCTAGAAAATTTTCGGGAAAAATCCAGGCGGTATTTTCGGAAGTGCTTATTACTGGCCTCGGCTGCCTCTTCTGATAGTTGTCCAATGGCATTAAAATGGCATGAGTGATCACCATGGCACCGTGTATTAATACCTTATGGAGTGTAGGAGACATTGGTTGCCAGTCATACAAGTCTGTGTAAAGTTTTGTTGTAATTTGTGTATATCTATCAAACTTAACAGAATCTACATCGTAGCCGCTTGAAATAACTTCTAAAATAACTCTTAATCGCTCTTAAGCACTTGATTAATTCCAGTGATCCGAGAAGAGGTTTCTGGGTCTTCAAAAAATCTTCTTGACGTATTGCCATCGTTGGTGTTACCATAACCGGATTTCGGAATGTCAACAACGAGACCCATTTCTTCTCTGAAACGTTTTTGAATTTTTTCTCTGTCTTACTGCAATATTTTTTTCGCTTCTTTTGATCGTGCTTGCCGTTTTTTAATGTTAGCCTATACGATAAATGCAATAGGGAAGAAACGAATTCTAGCATGGAGGGCCGAGAGGCCAAATTTGAGTGCCTCGTTATTTATCTCAGTTGATTTCTTCAGCTTATTAAGAAGAAGAAATCTGTTTTTGCAGTGTATACTTTTAGAACTGAGAAAAAAAAATTGTGGACATGCGGGGTTAATTTTATTACCGTTTATATTTGACAAGGGTCCAAATATTATGATCACACTAACAATTTTACTTGACAAGGTCTGACACCTATTTAAAATTTTACTAAAAAAGAAACGCTTTTTACTAGGACTTAAAAATCCTCACTTCGAGTGCAATCTTGTCATCAAACCAAAAAAATAATAGGACTATGAATAAGTTCCTTGCGGTTTTACAACAGATGGCGTAACTTGATTATTATTCCATCGATCCACATTTCCAAACATTCATTGGAGAGCTACTGTCGTAAGGCACAAACGTCAGTATAAGTTTTTTATTTGAAGCGTAAACAACAATATTTTTACCACACTTGAAAATGTCGAATTTCGTGCCAAATAATGTGTTTTTGCGGGGAATTCTTCTTCATTATTTTAATATGAAGAAAAAAGCAGACGAAAGTCATCGTATCTTGGTGGAAGTTTATGGTGAGCATGCTCTAGCTGAGCGAACGTGCCAGAAGTGGTTTGCACGCTTTAAAAGTGGTGATTTTGGCTTGGAAGACGAAGAACGCGAGGGTGCGCCGCCAAAGTTCATGGATACCGAATTGGAGGAATTGCTCGATCAAGATCCGGCTCAAACGCAAGAAGAGGTTGCAAAAACTTTGGGAGTTGATCAATCAACCATTTCCAAACGTTTAAAAGCCATGGGAATGATCCGAAAGGTAGGCCATTGGGTGCCGTATGAATTGAAGCCAAGAGACGTTGAACGCCGTTTTATGGCATGCGAACAACTGCTTCAACGGCACAAAAGAAAGGGTTTTTTGCATCGAATTGTGACTGGCGATGAAAAGTGGGTCCATTACGACAATCCAAAACGTCGGGCAACGTATGGATACCCTGGCCATGCTTCAACATCGACGTCGGCGCAGAATATTCATGGCCTGAAGGTTATGCTGTGTATCTGGTGGGACCAGCTGGGTGTTGTGTATTATGAGCTACTGAAACCGAATGAAACGATTACGGGGGATGTCTACCGACGACAATTGATGCGTTTGAGCCGAGCACTGCGAGAAAAACGGCCGCAATACGCCGATAGACACGACAAAGTTATTTTGCAACATGACAATGCTCGGCCACATGTTGCACAAGTGGTCAAAACATACTTAGAAACGCTCAAATGGGATGTCCTACCCCACCCGCCGTATAGTCCAGACCTTGCGCCATCCGATTACTATCTCTTCCGATCGATGCAACATGGCCTGGCTGACCAGCACTTCCGTAATTACGATGAAGTCAAAAAATGGATCGATTCGTGGATTGCGGCAAAACCGACCGAATTTTTCACAAAGGGAATCCGTGAATTGCCAGAAAGATGGGAAAAAGTAGTAGCAAGCGATGGACAATACTTTGAATATTAAATTTGTAACCATTTTACGTCAATAAAGTTTCAAATTTCGAAAAAAAACCGCACGAACTTATCCATAGTCCTATTATATGAAGATTCATCTAAAACCAATCCGACAAGAGAAATGAGTTTTATTAATAGACAATCTTGTGCCTGATCGAAGTTTTTTTTTCAAAATATTTTTCAGATTTTCGAAAAAAAAACCGACAATTAATTGTAAAAAAAAATAGAAATTTTCGAAAAAAAGATCCTTCGAACAGGCCCGAGTTTTTTATGTTTTTCAAAAGCAGTATAAATTTTATTGAAATCTACCAAGCGGTTTTTAAGTTACAGCTATCACCAATTCAAAAAACATAGTTTTGAGAAAAACGCATTTAAAGTTTTGCTATCGTTTTATGTAGAGTTATACGCATTATTTAATTACTTACACTGTGTCATCTATTCCTGGGCCATATAATCATTCTTCAGCCGCCATAGCAGCTTCCAAAATATCGATTTGCTTACGTAGAATTCCACAGCGCCCGAGCGCCCGAGCGCCCTTTGTTAATTGTTGAATAACTCGAAAAGTATTTGTCGGAATCTCTTCAAATTATTACACAATATTTTTCCGATATTATACTTTAATAAAACGCAAAAAAAAGCTCAATTTTTTTAAATTTCTCACTACCCCTAAGCCCTGAAGTCAGAACAAACAAATGTCTGTTATTAACTAAACGACCGATTTCCCGCAATGTTTTTTTTTTTGAGAGATTTTATTATACAAAATTTTTCTAATCAACATAAAACTCTTATACTCTTCGTGTCTTCACTAAAAATGAATTTTTTTTTTAATTTATTTGTATTTCTTCAAATGTTAATCTTCACTTTGAATTTTTTGTTTAAATTACTTGAACTTTTCTGAACTAAAACCAACAAATTGCGTATGTTCTCCAAACAATCGCCCACTGTATAATCGTACTAACCTCTTCTGTGATATCAATTTCGCTCGCATCAAAGACCAAGCGAAGCATACCTAAAGGGATCTAAAATTTACAATATGCACAGGCTTTGTTTAAAAATTTGTGATTACATATTGAGAAACGCGTTAATTTCAATCTTTCGGAAATACAGAGCTGGTATACATATGTATACTTAGGCGACTAATTTTGGAGGTACTGCCTTCTTTTTAAACTTAATTTACTTACTTCTGGATTTATATATGAATGACCAACAATATGGCGGTGATATACTCGTATAGAGGAATACATTTCAAAAACGGCAGGAGAAACTACTAATTTGATTATTATTTAGAGCTGGTATTGTTGTTAGAATTTTTGTTCTCACATGCGATATTGTAAATTGATAGTTGTTAAGGTAGTTAACGTCATTTACAATGAATTTCACATACATATACTCTAAGTCTTAGTTGGAGCATAGGGCGTCAACAACTGTTTTTCGCCATCGAACAGGGTTTTAGAGCAAGGGCTCTAAGCTCATTCCAAAAACCTCTTTTGGCCTCTCGTTGAACGGCGTCTGGTGGCTCGTGGTCTGTCTACATTTCGCCCTGCCTGTTGGAAGGGGCTCCATCGCAGCGCTTGTTTGGTGATGTTGTCGTCACTCTTCCTCAAGGTTTGTGCAAACCATTGCCATTTCCTTCTCCGAATTTCCGTCGCCACATCGGATTGATTAGCCTTTCACATATTAATTTAAAAATGTCTCCTAAGACTATTAAATAATAATTAATAGGTAAAGGCTAGGTTCGATATGACAAATTGTCATAAAAACTTGTTCATGCAAATGCTGAAATTGTGTTGGGCATGGGAATCAGTTTCCGTTATTTCTTACCCAAAGTTGCGAATTATTTAAACAATTAAATAATACAAGGCTATTATGTGAAGTATGTGCCATTGGAAGCTACAACTTTACTTCATCTTTTCCGACAAAAAATTCGAGTTCCTTTGACTTCCATTCATTGAGCCAGTTTGCGATGCTCTCGTAAGAAGTGAACCGCTCTCCAATAAGGGGTCAGCCGTCGAAACAGATAGTAATCCGACGGTGCAATGTCTTGGGAATACGGTGGCTGGGGCAAGATTTTCTTGCCTCATCCGCAGAATTTTTCTCTCGAACACTGCAAGTGATGCCTCATCCAAGCTTCTGCGCCATATGTTAGGACCGTTATGATGAGAGCCTTCGAAAGTTTTACTTTTGTTCATCGAGAGAGGACTTTACTACTCAATTGTTTACTTAGTCCAAAGTAGCACTTATAGTCAAGAGAGACTTTTTGTCAGAGTTGAAGGCTGACATTATCATCGGTTTAATGCTGGTTACTAGATAAACGAAATCTCTTACAACCTCGAAATCATAACTGTCAATAAGGTGCTCGCCAACGGTTTGTTTGATCTCAGGAGGTACTTCGTTTTGTCCTTGTTCATCACCAGTCTTATTCGCTGTGCTTCTTTATCCAGTTTAGAAAATGCAAAACTAACAGCGCAGTTGTGAAGGCTGGCAGCCTTCAAACCATTACACTGCCGCCACTGTGTTTGATTGTAGGAGTTAGGTTTGCCTTCCTTAGCGCAGAATTTGCTTTTATCCATACATATTTTTTCCTATCTGACCCATAATATGACATAAATATGACATCTTTCCAAAAGTCAGCTGGCTTATCAGCGTAGGTTTTCGCTTATTTCAATCGTTTTGTTGCACTCTTCGCTGATACAAATGGTTTCTTGCGGGGAACTCATCGTGAAGCTTCCAATTTCCTCGAGGCTTTCTGCAATCTTGGTTGCTTCGATTTTTGGGTCAGCTTTAACCATTCGTTCGATTACTCGAGCGTCTTCCTCATTATTTTTTTTTTTTCGTTCTTTACCTTTTGAAACGCTCCATTTTATTCATATGTTTTGACGACCGATTGGATGGTAACAAGAGGCTTGTCAACAATTGCAGATATTTCACGAATGGATCGAAGTTGGAAGGAAAGGTTAGCGGAGAAATATTCTTCGAGGAGCTCTCCATCAGACTCAAATTCAGGTTACCGGTTCACTGCAATGTGTTCCAGGCAGAGATAGCCGTGTATGCGTACAACTGTAAAAAAAGTAAATATTTATATTTTCGATAGCCAAGCGGTAATTAGGGCCCTCGGGTCAATGATGGAGCATTCGAAACTTGTCAGGGAATGCTTGACTTTACTTTCGATTGCATCCGACATAAAGCTTATCTGGATTCCTGGTCACAGCGACAGTGCGGGAAACTGTGAGGCAGATGAGTTGGCTAGACAAGGGACATGTGAGGTGATTTGCCCGCGAAGGGAGCGGATTGGCATCCCCTTGACCGCCTGTGGTCTGCTCCTGGTGCGCGGTGAAATGGTTGCCTAAGAAGTGGGCACACTTGGACGAAGAAATTGTAACAATGCATTTATAAAGGTGTCTAGTATATATTTAGTTTGTTGTTCTTATTGTGTTTTGTCTTTCGAAATATGTAATAATAATGCAACATTTTCGTCAACATACTCAACTAAATACGAGTACACCGTAGAGACCTCCAAGTTTCGTGAATGGAAACATTGAAAAAACAAAAACCACTTTTTCTATTATGCTTGGTTTCTTTAACAAATTTGTGCTCGTGGTGAGTATTTCTTTTCTGTTCTGTTGCCGTTGCTTAGCAATATTTTGCTTGTGGCTTCACTGATTCTTTACTTTTCCTTGTACTGGACGTGTACATATCCCCGTAGTCAAACCTACTAGTTTTCAACCACAAACTTCACTACCAATTTGCTTTGAAGCTGAAGTAGTTCGTCTTCAGTCTTGCCACAGTCCTAGCAACTGGTATTTTGGATATGGCGATGTCCTACGAAATGTCAATTGTCAGTCTGCTCATTAGCCTTATAACAATTGGCGAGCTACCTGATCTCTGCATCAGCATTCGTTATGCAAGGTGGCGCAAAATTAATCATCCCAATTGATTTTTGAATACCTCTTTTATTAAATAAAAAAAGAAAAATATTTTTGGTGCTGGAAATCAATCAGTCAAGCGTACGCTGTTGAACATTACTAGGGAAAGTTGTGATAAAGAAAAAGTGATGTCATCCAAGAATATGGAATCGCTGAGCCTACATCTCCTACGTGCCCAGCTACCCAGGGATGATATCACTACAGTCATTAAATTTGAGAGGAAGTTCAGAATTGAACTAGACGATAAAGTAAACTGGAGTGCACCTGCGCTTGAAAGGAAACTCCAAGAGCGTGCCCTCCATTAGTATACAGATGGCTGGAACGTACCAGAAGGCATAGGTTCTAGAATATTTGGCTCGAAAATGAAGCATCCTAAGCCGATGAGTAGTTTTATAAAGAATTTTGCAAGCATTTTACGGAAGTGTATGCCGCCTGTCTATATCTGCAGAGATCAACATAGACGGAAGCCTCTCGAATGAGCGAATTTTTATTCTAAGCGACAGTCAGCTGGCATTAGAGGACTTGCCCTCCTGTGAGGTTAAGTTCTCACTAGTCCTTGAGTGTATCGAGAAACTGAATTTGTTAGGAACATACAATCGTATTCGGCATCACATAACTCCCAGAACACAGGGGTATAACTGGGAATGGAGTAGCGGATGCATTGGCTAGATAGACTGTGCCTCGTTACTAATAGGACCAGATCCCTTCGTTGCTATGAGACAACACACCATCAAAGAGAAGTTAGTGAAGTGAAGAGCTAAGTCTAAGAAATGTTGACTGGCACCAAGTTATGGGGCCACGCCAGGCGAAGTCATTGCTGCGCAGGTAAAGTCAAAAGAGGCTTAGGAAACTTATTACTCTCCCTAAGGATAAACTGAGAGTGCTCACGGCCATTCTTACAAGCCATTGCAGATTGCATAGTCAACTGCACTGATTCTTGTCATTTCTGCGATCAACCCCCGGAGGCTCCAATACATCTTCTCCTTGAATGTGGTGCAATAGAAGGTTACAAGTCGAAGGTGCGGAGAAGGTTGAGACATCTCGACCAGATGCAGCCAGAAGAAAGGCATGTACGCTCAGCTCATGCCAGCTCTATCTTAAGCTGAATAAGGGAAATTGATTTGAATGTGATACTGCGTCACCTTGAGCTTCGAGGTTGTCCACTTCTGCTGGGATTCCAATCCTGGCCCATTCCATTGATTTTGGAGGCAGTGTATATCCTCTACATCTCCATTTAGACTCACGCATTTCCAGATGAAGCGGTTGTTATTTACTGCCACTGAGCAATTCTTGGTTTGATACACATCTATCTGGCCACAATATACGGAGCATGACTCTGCGGCATCGACTGACGAACGTCTGAAGTCGTCTGATGCTTTCTGCTGACTGACATGTGCCGTTCTGTAACTGGCACAAGTCTAGTCGCTCCCGAACTAGTATGACTTCTTTCATCAAATACTAGTTTATGAACTACATAGAATGTTTGATGGTTAGTTTGGCTTTCCACTGTACGAGTAGTACACTTCTAAATATTTATAAATACATATATTCTTATTGTGCTTATGAGATTTTGTGCTTTTTCTGTTTTGTCGCGTATTCATATTGAGTTATCGCTTAAGAAAACATTGTAATACCTATTATGGATAAATATTCTTATATACACTACTACATAGAAACATACATATGTATGTATGTATATAAGCTCTTTAATTACTTCGTAAATTTTTGTAACGACTGTATAGCGGCTAGCGTAGCAGAGTAGGTTTATAGAACAATATGAAGGCGACCATCACACGCTGAAGTTGATCGACCTTCTGAGACACGGTTTCCTTGGAATGGCTGACAGACATAGTAGGGACAGAACTCAAGTCATTTTTCTTCCATGAGCATTACGAAAGGCCTGTGTGGCAGCTGAGTGAGACCGACCGACTAAGTGAGACCGACTAACCTAATCTCATAGTGAGCTTCAAATAACCTTTAACTTCAGAAACTTGTTCAACTGTGTAAGTTTATTTGTTGTTTCGAGTATGCAGCTTACCTTTCCAAGATGTTACGAAAAGGACAAAGATAAAATTAGCTGCGTTCGGTTGAGTGGACTTAAGTCAAATTTTGTCGCCACCCAAGCGTAAAGGACAAACGCTTTCCCCAATCAAATGTTCAACTCACTCACCAGTAGTTTGCTATAAATTCAGCCCAAATCTTCAACGAATAAATTTTATGGCCTCATTTATGTGTGCATTTAATATATTAAGTAGTTGCGTGAATGGCTTGTTGGAAAAGCACATAACATTTTACTAAACCATCCAATCGGCTAACTGACCAAAAAAATACCAACGAGAAAATGATAAATCATCGAGACAAAGGGAAAATAAAAATTGTTGCAAGTATTTGTGCTTATTAGAGATTAGAGATGCTAATTTTAGGATCATAGAATCTCGGTGTTTTTAAATAAGGATATTTTGCAGATTTGAGCATACCGGTCCTTAGGTAATTTATTGATTTTTGCAATTGTCTGATTATATATTTCCAAATGAAAAAATTTCAACACTTAGATTACTTCGATGTTTGCACTTCGACCTAATGGCGTTTTGTGCCCTATACTCATCACAGTACGTCATCCAGACCCAGTTTCCTTTTCAAACCCTGGGTAGGGTTCAGCGTATCTGTCTTTCTTTTGCCTGTAATTCGCCGAGATGTGTGCAGCACTTACTTTTAAGGTAGTGTTTTTATCAATACTATTTTTAAAAAAATTATCTATAGTTTGGTATATGAACAAGCTTCTATTACGAATATTGAAAAAGTTATACTTTCTACTCAAATATGAACGAGACGTTATCAATAAAACGGTCCGCGGATGACATATGGCAAAAATAAATTTTTTGTTTTTTGGTAGGACTGTTATAAGCTTACATGGCAAATTTCAGCGTGATATGTCACATAGTTTGTTTTCTGTGCTACTGTAAACAAGTCAAGCTCGAGTGTGTTCTTCGAATTCTCTTTTATGACTTCAATTGTCTCAAAATGTTAAAAAATTATTTTTGCCATATGTCATCCGCGGACCGTTTTATTGATAACGTCTCGTTCATATTTCAGTAGAAGGTATATATATATATATTGAATTTTGAAAAAGTTATATTCCAGTACAAATCCCGAAATGAAGGCCTTGAAATTCCGAAATTTATTATCATCATCATCAACAAGCAGCGATTACAGCTCAGGGTGAGCTCTAGCTTCGGCTGCCCTCCTTGCGCACAGTGTGTCCTAACCATCGAAGCCTCTGGGATTTAATGTGTTTAACGACATCTTCTTCCTGGCATAAGTTCAGCAACTCATCGTTGTAGATTTTTCGGTACGATTCATCATTGCAGCGTATGGGGCCAAATACCCTTCGGAGCACTTTTCGTTCGCACACTCTTAAGCTTCTCTCGTCTTTGTTTGTCATTCTCCAGCACTCGTACGACAGCACCCACAGTATTATTAACTGGTAGAGGCGGAGTTTACATTCACGTGTTTGCAGCTTAGACTTCAGCAATTTTGTTTGGGTGTAATATACTTTTTTTGCTGCCAATATTCTGTCTAGTGTACTCCTCTCGAGAGCATTGGACCTCGATAAGACTCTCGTATACGGTTCTGTGTTGTTGTTTTTGCACCCCCCCCATGAGATGTCGGCATGGGAGTTCGCGAAACATCGACCTTCTCCAATTGTTTTTTGGTCGATCGCGACTTCTGCTCCTTTGCGTGTTCCAGTCTAGATCCATTCTCGTGTTGATATCTGGTGGTTTTCTCAACGTGTGACTTATCCATCGCCACTTTCTGCGTTTGATTTGCTTAAGGATGGGTCCGCCATTCATTAATCTCCGCAATGCGTCGTTACTGATGGTGTTTGGCCAGAATATTCTACAGATGATGCAGAGGTATTTGTTGACGAAATAGTGTAGCCTCTGTGGGATGGTGTTAGAGACCAGCCATGTTTCGTTTCTGTATAACAATAAAGACTTCCCGCATAAGCCGAATATTCGTAGTTTAGTGCGCCTGGAGCTCTTCGGACTCCTCCATACTGTATGCGTTCGCCGGAATGCCGTCCTTGCTTTGTTTAGCCTGCAGTGGACATCTTCATCTGCTCCACCATCTTGCGTGATGATGCAGCCGAGGTAGTAGAAGATTTCGACAAATTCCACCGGGCATCCGTTAACCAATATATGTCTTGCGTTATTGACCTCCAGTCCGACAGTGCGTGCTAGCGCGACTAGTCTGTCCGCCTTCACTTGCATGTCAGGAAGTTTGTGAGAAAGGAGGCAGATGTCATCGGCTAAATCCAGGTCCTCAAGATGTCAGGTGAAACTCTATACGATGCTTTTTCGTGCTGGGTCAGTTGGCTCATGACGTCATCAAGGACGAATACGAAGAGAAGGGGCGACAGAGATCGCTGATATCGCATTTGTGAAGCACTGCCTTTTCGACTCAGTACCAGCAATTAACACTTCGAAATATTTGAAGTGTTGAACTCCCTCAAAGGTAAATGTCCCGATTTCGAGTTTTTCAGGATTTCGTCTCTCTTCGATGCGCGAGATCTTCAGATCTTCAGTTTTGCCTTCATTTATTCTAAGGCCTACTCCTTCTTCTTCAAATAGATACCTTTTTTTTCCTTGCCACTATTGCGATATCGTCCGCATACGCGATTGTTATTCCTGAGCGACTAAGAAGATTTCCAAATTTGACATCATTTCTCATCGCATATGGAGGACGGAAATTAAAGACAGACGTAGAAAGCGAGTCGCCTTATTTCACGCCACAGGAAATTTCAAAGGGTTTAGACACTGTTTGTTGTACAACTAATTTTCCAGTAGTGTTAATCAGAGTTGCCATTACCAACTGAACGAGTTCTTCGCGACACCCAAGTCGGTAAGCGCTTCTGGGATTTTGTCACTGTCAAAGGCTTGCTTGAAATCGACGAAGATTATTCAAGATTTTTCTTTAACATAAATATTTGGTCTATTGTTGATCGACTTGGGCGAAAGCCGCCTTGGTATTCACCCAGTCGCGATTAGCTGGGAAGCGAGAGTTCGAGCGAAGATGTGGTGTTTAGGAGTATGATTCCACTATAGTTTTTACAGTTCCATTTGCCTCCCTTTTTCTGAATAAGATTTACCCACCCTGCAAGCCACGCTTCCGGGATGCAATCTCGCTGTCACATTCTTAGAAAGAAGTGTAGGAGAACTTGAAGTACGTTCTCTTCGAGGGATTTCAGCAGCTTCTCCAGGAGCCTTATTGTTACTCATATGAGTAATAGCTTTATGAAGTTCCATTAAAGTTGAATCCGGCTGTAATGTTGCCGGTTGTTATCGGGTGTCGGCTACTTTCTTCAGATAATAAATATAACTCCGTTTTTATCCTTGCAAATTTTAAGGCGAGGCAGGAAGTGTTTTGTTTGTTGTTTAACTCGATTCTAGAATTTTCTACTGTCATTTTCAAATCCCGTAATCCCGAAATGAATGTCTCGAGATCCCGATATCTATATCCCGAAATCACTATCCCGACATTCCAAAATGAAAAATATCAAAAATAAACGTTAATAATGTTACCTCTAATACATATACAGACATTCACTACTCCCCCAGACAGTGTTGCGTAGATACTGTCTACTACGAATATTGCCCGCGTCTGAGTAAATGGAGGAAACACACATTAAAAGACTGTCCCGACTTGAACATCTTTTCTCATTTGTTCATTCTCTTGTCTCTTGTCCGTTGTCTGATATTTTCGCCGCAGTAAACCTGGCCAAGATGGCCGAGATAATGGCAGTTGGAGCGAAAGTAAAGTGCAGTCGAGTGTGTAAAATGTTATCGCACACAAAACATCAAATTTCATACATCATAAAACATATTGGCTTAAAAAGTAACCATTTCACAAGCCACCATACAAAATACTCGCACAACCTCACACCCACACATTTAACTACATATCTTATTAAGTTTGATCCCAGTAAGCAAAAGGTGGAATATTTTCACTTGGTCAGCCAACAAACGCAAAATAATGTTTAGGTAATTGTAGACGCTTGTGGCATTCTATTGCATCTGGGTTCGGTGTCCGCTGTGGATGCGGAATACGAAATAATAGAAAAAGATTTCTCGGTTTTGAAAACGATTTTTCGAATGGAAAATATACGCTCGTCAACAGAGGTAATGTAAAATAGTAAAAAAAAAAAACAATAACAACAATAAAGCAAAAAGTGTCGTATTGAAGTAGCATCTCTTAAATGCAATGCTGGGCGCTAATAACAGGCGCAGATTTTGTATTTCATTGCAAAAAAAAAGTCGACAATGAAATTAAGAATCGGTTTCAAACAGTTGCCGAGCCCTATCTGAGTATATTCGATTCATATGGTGGACTAGTTCAAATTCTTGAGTTAAATTCTTATGTAGAGCGAAATTCTTCAAAGATTGTGGCAAGGCAAATTTCATCATTTATTCAGAAAAATAATTTATTGTCCCCACCGTAGTCTGTGTTTAGACTTATGCATAGCTGCTCTATAACTGTGATAAAAATATTAGATTGGGGAATAAATTCAAAGCGTTTTCACATTTTCTTTTATTCTATTTATACGTTAATTGTAGTTTTGAGTTATTTAATTTTTTATTATATTAGTTTTGAGGCTTAGAAATGGAATAGCCAAGAGGCAAAAATCAACATTTTCGACACCTGCTCTTCTTCGCTTTTCATCGAAGTCAAAAAGCTGCCGAAGCAGCCCGGGAAATTTGCGAAGTCTATGGAGAAGGTGTCATAAAGGAGTCTACAGCACGTAAATGGTTTGCAAAGTTCAAAAATGGCGTCTTTGACGTCAATGACACGTCCCGCAGCGGAAGGCATTCTGAATTCGATGAAGGACGTCTCAAATCACTTCAAGGAGAACGGTCGCCAAGCCAGTCGTCAATTGGTAGAAAAAATGAATTGCTATCATATAACGATTCTCAATCATCTTCATTCAATGGGATTTACCGAAAAATTGAGAGCTTGGGTGCCTCACGAGCCCAACGAAAAAAACAAAGAATTTACCTTCAAATTGCTTCTCAGCATCTCGCCCGCCGTCGAGAAACACATGGTTATAAATAACGCTTTTTGTACCGAATCGTCACGGGAGATGAGAAATGGTGTCTATACATCAATATGAAGAAATGACTTGATAAGGAGTGGATAGAGGAGATACGCCAAAGACGAGAGTCAAGCCGGATCTTCAACCAACTGGGAGGGCATGATGCACTGGAAATGCTCGAAAAGAATGCCATGGACCGGTGCTTCGGACCTTGCACCGACCGATTACCATCTTTTGCGCTCCCTATCAAACCATGTCAAACCATATGAACGGCGTTACCTTCGATAACAAGGAGGTCCTTAAAAACTGGCTCAACAACTTCTTTGACACCAGACCAGGCAATTTTTTCGCTGAGTGGCATAAACAAATTGGCGAGAGGTGGAAAGAGGTTGTAAACAGCAACGGCGAATATAAGTTTGATTAACTTATTGATATAATTATTGTTTTTGTGTAAATAAATATCTTCGGTAAAAACGCTACGAACTTATTCCTAATCTAATACATAGACGTAAGGAGATAGATTGACACGGTGACCTATCTCTTCTTTGCCTTCTGGATTTCTCTAAGGCACTTAATCCGGTAAATATGGTCTTTGTTGCAAAAAGCTTAAAAACTTTTCTGTATTTATTTTCTGGTAATTCTGCCAAGCTTATGATCAGCTACTTTTCAGGAAAAACTTGAAGGGTAGTGTACAAGGCTGGCTCCTCCATGTCGTAGCCATTAAGCCGAAAATAGGCCTCATCGCTGAACGAAATTCGGGCTCCAAAATGCAGATCCTGGGCGAGTTTTTGAAGAGCCCAACGACTTAAATTATGATGCTTTGGAAGATCGGCCTGCTTCAAATTTTGGACTAGCTGTATTTTATATGATTAATAATATATGATGAAACCAAGATCTTTTGCGAAAAATCGCCCAAGTAGTGCCATAAGATAGGCCAAGTTGTTGATTCTTCCGGGTCTTCGGCAAAACTCTTATTGACAGCCGAAATATTATCTTAATACAATTTGTCTACTTAGTACAAAGTAGCCCTTGTTGGCAAGAGAGATTCTTAATTAAATTTCAAGGCTGACATTGTTATCGGTGTTAATGCTGGTTCCTAAATAATCGAAGTTTCTGACAACCTGGAAATCATAACTGTCAACAGTGACGCGGGTGGCGATACGCGAGTGTGCCGACTGTTTGTTTGATGAGAGGAGGTACTTCGTTTTGTCCTCGTTCATCACCAGACCTACTCGCTTTGCTTTTTTATCCAGTTTGAAAAAAGGTATAAGCCAGCTATTGTATGCTCTTATAAAAAATTGTGCCTAAGCGATAAAATATGCGGTTCGCACGATCTCTTCCAGCATCAGGTTAATGTCATACGACAGAGATTTACGTTGTCTGACATCTCGTTTCGTATCAAACGGCTCGGAGAAGTCCTTCCCAATTCTGTCGGGGCTGCTGTTATTGAGCAGCATCAACTTATTGACAGTATGAAGGATTTAATTGATTAACCATGTCTCCTCGAGCGCTTTGTCTCCATATTCCAAGCGATCCCTCGGTAATAATGACATTTTTTACACAAAGTTTTTCCGAACTCTGTGTTTCTAATGCTTCTTTATCCAGAACAAATATCAAATATCACAACTTTTGTTAACTGGGATGCCTTTGTGAGGGGGGTTTGTGTGTGTGTGTATAAGCATATTTCCATTGCCAGCTTTCGTCCAGCAATCATATTGGACTAGCTGAGAGCAACATCTTCTGACTGTGACATCAGTAATAATTTGCACAAACAATAGGGCAGCGACAATAAAATGGGAAAAGGCAAGATGAGACGAGACGAAACAAATCAACTTCAACGCAAAGTTCTTTTTCGGCTTTTTCAGTGAATACATTTAAAGCAGATTGCTTACAACAAGAATATGAAACAATGACTGGGCGATCTTAGCGTATTAAAATGGAAAAGCAAAGAAAAGAAGGAAAGGTTTTTCACAAGCAAAATAGAAAAGCCCACCTTCATCTTGTTCTGACACTTGCCGCAAGTCTTTTACCAAGCGATGCGCTTATCGTCACCAAATCATCTTGCGCTCGCTTCGAATTTGTGAGTTGATGCATGAAAAAGGACGTACGCTTTGTACGTTGCTGGTACGTCGAGCATACAAAATGGACATAATAGTGTACGGCTTTGTTGGACTGAGATACAGTGAGTGAAAAAGATAGAGAAAGAAAGCTGAAGGGAAGTGTGCTATCAGTTTATCTTTTTTTCTTTGCTTAAACTACTTCTTGGATTGTAAAACCATAGAAAACTAAATGGCGTACAAAGAAACTATAAAGGCGAGAAAAGCAAGTGAAGGACGCAGCACGAAATCGGTCAGCAGTCTGCAGAGAAGATTCTCAAAGGGAACAAGAGTCACTCTTGTATAATAGAGATTATTTGAAACCGCTTGGATTCCTCTTTTGAACCTTATCATTGCAAATGAAACAAGAAAATATATGTAAAAAAAGAACTTAAAGGAAATCAAAATCAAAAATTTAAAAGTTGCTTTCCAGCGCACACAAACGAAGCAGCTGCACGTCACTGTCGTTCAAAAGTAGGCAAGGAGAACAAAACATAGGCGGTCATAAGTAGCTTTTAACAACAAGTTAAGTGGAGTAAGTTTCTTACTCAAGAAACTCAAGAAAATAATGAAGCCAGTCGGCAGCCACAGCCGCCAGCAGCAAGCAACAAGCAGCAAACTAGTTGAGTAGAGGAAAGTAGCTGTGTGGTAGACTGGCTTTCAGCTTTTGAATGCTCGCAGCAAGAACGTAGTTGAGACGGAAATCGAAATAAGGAACGCTCTGTAAAATCGTGTCTAATAAACCAGCAGCCAACATGATTTAGGGGAGGGATGCGCACGCATCTTTGATGGGATTGAGAAGTGTAAAAACTTAAGTTCTGCTAGGCAGGTTTTGCTAAGTGCATACGTACGTACACATAAAGTTAGCGGCTGTGCGTGAGCACGCATGCAATTGCATAAGTGGGCATTTCGTAGGCGAAGCACGCGCCAAGCGCGCAAAATTATTATCGATAGTTGCTTTTTCTTGTTTCGATTTTATTATATTTTTGAGCTCAGTCATTTTGTAGTTGCATTGAAATCTTTAAAAAAAAAAAAAATAAATAACTGGCGCGTACACTTCTGTTAGGTGTTTGGCCGAGCTCCTCCTCCTATTTGTGGTGTGCGTCTTGATGTTGTTCCACAAATGGAGGGACCTACAGTTTCAAGCCGACTCCGAACGGCAGATATTTTTATGAGGAGCTTTTTCATGGCAGAAATACACTCGGAGGTTTGCCATTGCCTGCCGAGGGGCGACCGCTATTAGAAAAATGTTTTTATTAATTTTGCTTTCACCGAGATTCGAACCAACGACCTCTCTGTGAATTCCGAATGGTAGTCACGCACCAACCCATTCGGCTACGGCGGCCGCTAGTTGCATTGAAATCTTTACGTTAAAGAAAAGTGGGCTCCTAATTTATGTTTTTATTTTTTACAAGGAGGAAGAAGTAGGAATTTTGGAATGAATGGCCATATAAAGAGGAAGTATTTGTTTCTGAAAAAAGTTAAATTAAAAAAAAATAATAATAAATAAATAAATAAAATAAAACAATTTAAAAAATTTAATTAAATAAACGAGAAATTAAAATAAAAAAATAAAGAATAAAGAAAACTAAAAAAAAATAACAAAAATAAAAAAAAAGTTAGGAAATAATAATAAAAAATTGTTATAACACAAATAAAAATAATTAAATAACTATAAAAAATGTAAAGAAAAAATTGAACTAAATGCGAGAAAAATTAAAAAAAAACATTAAGATTAAATATTTTTTTATTTTTTTATTTTTTTTTTTTAATATAAAAACATTAAGTTATAAAACAAAAAATATAAATTCCAAGACCAAAATTATAAACTGTAAAAAAAAAATTATAAATTATAAAGCAAAACTTATAAAAACAATTAAGGAAGAATAATAATAAAAATAAATAATACAAAAAACAATATCACCCAAATTAAAAAACAAAAATTGAAAGAAAAATAAGGAAACTAAAAAACAGATTATAAAAAATTAAATACGTTTTTTGTTAATTATAAAAGTTACAAATTGTAAATTAATAATTAAATAAAATAAATATTAACAGAAAAAAATTAATAAAATAAATATTAACATTATATACTTTTTTTGTAATTATAAAAGTTATAAATTGTTAATCAATAATTAATTAAAAAAAAAATTAAATCGAATAAACATTAACAAAAAAAAAAAAAAAAAAAAAAAATAAAATAAAATAAAATAAAATAAAATAAAATAAAATAAAATAAAATAAAATAAAATAAAATAAAATAAAATAAAATAAAATAAAATAAAATAAAATAAAATAAAATAAAATAAAATAAAATAAAAGATTATAATAAAAATAAAAAATAAAAATTTTTTTACAAAAATTTAATAAAATAATAACAAAAATTGAAGAAAATAATAACACAAATTCAAAAAGTAAAAAAAAAAACAATAACAAAAATGAAAAAAAACTTTTTTTTGAATTCTAATTTTTTTTTAATTACATCTAATTGTTGTTTGTTAAAAAAAATGTAAATCTATGCTTGTTTGTGCTTCAACTGTACAGTTATTTATATTAGTATTTGATCCAGGAATTTCTGAAGTTTGGCCTTGCTACCCAAATGCGCTGTTTTTTGCGAAGAAACTTTTTTGTTAAAAATTAAATACTGTTTTTAAAAGGCCTTGCATTTAGATTAAGGAGCCCTCCCCTTGCACGAAAGGTCAAACATGTAGCATAAGCAGATAAGTCATCAGTGAAACAGTTGATGCTTGTAAGTGATTGACCAGGATACAAATCGTGAGATGTACATTTTTTGGTAGAGTTTAAAAATACCGAGAATTCTTTGACATTTAGTTTTTCTTTAAACTGCGGAATACATCAAAAGACATTTAGTGGCTCCATATTCAAAGTTTGCGATACATCGTTCCATTTTTTAACCCAGTGTACACCACTGGACACTGTGCGCCCTAGACTCTTTGGCAAGGATATGAAGAAGTCTGCCATTTGGCAGAGAAAAACAGTGCGAAACATAGTACATAAGAGTATGTAAATATTGTGGAAGTATGTAAATATAGTGCTTATATTTTCTACACCCCATACGTGAGCAGCATAAAACTCAATCGATCTTGAGCACGCATCAAACATTTTTAGTTTTTTTGGAAATGGAAATCTGAGCATTTATTGTTATTTTAGAGTCGGTAAGCTTCAAATCTAAGTGCCTGGTGTAAGACAGTTTGTAGGTAATCAATACGCCAAGAATTTATATTCATTGACAATCTCTAAATTTTCATCCCCAAACTTCCAACTGTATGAAGCAGGAATTCTGGTGCACACCCTAAGCACCATATATTTAGACTTAGGCAAATTAACTTTAGGGACTAATTCAATGCTATAATCTCGTATTGCATTGACCATATCCTGTAGATCGGTCAGCCGCTCGGCAAGAAGGCGGACGCTGACGACTTGCATACATAAGAAACTTAATGTAACGGTTAGTCACATTTATACCACCTGGTTGAAATCCGTTTAAGTAATTTAAGTACATGGAAAACAAAATCAGACTTTTCTAACTCCTTGATTTAGTAATTAAATGAGTGGGAGAGTTTTTCTTGCAGCCAAATCTTCGTACAAAAGATTTATAACTCCGACTTTTTGGCTCGAAAGGCCGTAAGATGCCAGTTTATAAAAAATCATACCTCGCGTGATAGTATCGAATGTACATTAAGAGTCACAATATCCTTTTCATGAAATTTTCCTAACCGAATTGCAAAGTGACTGTCCTATGTCCTCGATAGCCTCATGAATTCCATCTTTGAGGTATTGAATCGACCCTGGCCTGTTGGCGTAGACCTTCTCTTTCACGTGGCCCCAAAGAAAAAAGTCTCAAAATCACAAGATCTCGGTGGTCAATTGTGATCAACTCTTCGAGACACGGTCCGGAAACTTTTCCCGTAAAAGACCAATGGTTTCGTTGCCTGTGTGGCACGTAGCGCAGTCTTGTTGAAAATAAACGTTGTCCAGATCAATACCAATAACACCTGTTATTAAAAAACCCTATACTTATTCAGTTTGAATTATTATTTAGTACATAAAGTTTTATAAAATATCAAAATTTGCGAAAAATCTGCAACTTAAGCACTTTTTTGTGTATTATTGTGAATATTGTGCGCTTAGTGCCCAAATTGGTGAGTCGTAACCGTTTTCTTCCGTGTGTAAAGTGCAAATTGTTGGCCTTTAGCTTACTCTCAGGAATTGGCTATACGCATTCACTCTTTGAGCGCATTCTCTGTCGTTTAATTTTCCGATTTAATTAATGTTACTCATACGCCCCATGTGACTCTGCCATTGGTAAATTTTTAACACACTTAATTGCAGTGAAGTTATTTGTTGCACACTTAAGTACGTTCTGCTTCTCAGCTTAATATGAACTAAAAGAAAAAAAACGTGGAAAAATTTGCTTAAATACTCAGAGTTGTTTGTGCGGTCTTTTACCGCTCGGCGGCGCCTTTGATTTCTTCAATTTGCTTACGTCCTTCAAAAATATTCGCATGCGCGTTTAAAGCAGCATAGAGCCAATATCAGCGATGCTGTTTTCCCAAGTGAATATGTACCCAAGTAGATATATATTTGTGTAAACGGGTATTAACAATCCAAAACATACGCATAAAAAGCACGTTAAATCAATACACTTAATGAATGTAAACAATGCGTTTTACTATATATTCACATACAGGTAGTATTTTATACACAATGGCGAAATTCTCGTAAAGCACTAGAAACGCAGAAAACCCAAAACCAACAACAACAACAGTAAAAGCCGAAAACGCAAATTCATGAAAGAAAAGATGACGCTCCGGAAATGTGTTTGTATGTAAAAATCATCTGTATGTGAAGAAGCCTCCAAAAACCAAAAAACTACGCCACCATCTCCCCGTAGCCGCAAACCACATAAGAGCAATCAAGTGGCAGAACGGCTTGGGTGAGATGATGGAACATTTGATGATGCTCGTGGAATAAATGCCAAACTCGGGTGTGTGAGGTTTGGTAAGGCATGTAGCTGGTGTTGGTGACAAAGCGAAGCAGTTGCAGGCAATTTAAATATTTATATTGTGAGGAAATAAGTATATACGCGTACATGTATGGGCCGCCGCCAGCAAGACGACTTCTCGGTCACGAGTTGCAGCTGGCACAGCAATAAATCGTATATGTTTCTACAAACTTGCTTGCGCTACCTGAGCATGTGTAGGTGTATTAACGCACACGTGGATAATTTGCGTTCCTTCATTTTTTTCTGTTTCAACTTTTCGCAGAATGCCGCGTTTTTATACCTTTTACAAAGGAGATGAGTATAGTTCAGATATGTGCAGAATTGTAACGGACTTCCTTCTTCGCCATCAGGACTTTTGAGATTTTTTGAATTAGATTTTTTTCTTATATAAGTAGATATCTATGGCAAATTCCGCGCCAGTTGCAATGCAATTAGACTAAATTCATGCTTGTCTTGGAGAGATTTCAGGTTTCGGCTCCCAAAAACTCTATGTAGGAACTTTATATTGACTTGGATGCTATACTGCCTGGATGCTCTTTGGATGTATCCCTGAACTGGAGATTGCGTGACTTCTAAAGTTCTCCAACAGTACGTGCGTCTTAAGTGGTGCATATTTTCGTTAAAATAGGACTGATCTGGTATTACTATGGAGCTAAATTGTCTCATTGTGGCTTCAGCCAGCCAGTGTAACCTAACCTTAGCGAGACTTTGCAGGAGCCTAGTTTACATTATTCCACAATCTGCTGTTCCACATTCTGAATAAGAATCGCAGACAGTTTTGAGTAGGGTGACGGATTAACGACTATCTTCACTGATGGCTCAGGCCTAAATATTGAGTCGGCGGTAGGATCCATTCAAAAGTTTGCAGTTAAGCCTATGCCTACGTCTACCAGATAACTGCATAGTATTTTAAGTTAAACTAATAGCTATAAAAAAGCTGTTTTGTGGGTAAGAGACTCACTTGGAGTAGCAAAACCGATTACTATTGATTCTGATCGTTTAGTTGCCATCAAATCTCTACAGTGCAATAACACTTTTGCCCAGCATATTTTTATCCATGAGAAGGCTTTGGATAAGGTCACTCTACTAAGTAGACAGGTTTAATCTAGAAGAAATGAGCACAGAACTACGCCCCTCTCATTAGTACTGTGGTTGGTATCATCAGCGCGCACTGTCTAATCTGAAACGTATGGGGTTGACCTTAAATGACTTCTACCGCAGCTGCAGAAACAAGGTGGAGGTAAAAAGCGTTGAACACTTCCTTAGCCACCATCCCGTTCTTGTCAAAATGAGATATCGCTCTCTAAACTCTTACTTCTTTGGATGTCTAGCAGACTTGGAATCGGTAGCCATCCACAGTAGTTTATCGTTTATTCCAGATACGAAGTGGTTTCACCACATTTGGGATTAAAGAGCGAACTTGAGTCCAAACTATTGCTAATACAATGAGCCTCCAAGCCTAAGTGGACTCGAGCTACAGCCCTATGGAGAGTGGCAACCACCGTAACCTAACTTAATCTAGGTCGATCTGCATTGCAAAAGCCTTTTATAGTTGGGGTAATGGACTTACTTGTAGATTGACTAGCGCGCTAGAACGAATGTACACAAATCTAGGTCCCTCATCTATCTTTCTGCCCCTGCTTATTGTATACACATGGGAAGCGTATGCGGTTCCCTGCTATTGCCCAGCTCTTGCCCAAACTCAGGTCTAACCTCTTACTTCTTTGATTGTTTGACCGACTTAGAATTTGCATGCATTCACAATATTTCATACTTTATTATATCCACTGCGTGTAGCTCCTCGAAGTAATTAGTCCAAGTTAATTGTTAGCCTAGTTTCTACCGGAATTTTTATAGTCTAGCTGAGAATTGGTGGTGGTGGTTATGGAGGTGTTGTCTGAGTGGCCTAACTTAGATCCAATTAGCACAAAAGATGCCATTTTGATACTCCACTTGTAGAACCATCTTGATTTTACTATGAATCCGCCTAGAAAATAGACAACATTTTCTTTTCTGCAATTTCTTTCAACTTAACCATCGAGGATTTCCCCTATGTCGCACAGCTCCCAGACTTGGGCACTCACACAGATGGTGAAATACTGCTTCCTTATATTCTTCTTGACTGCAGCTTCTGCATCTGTCGTTGTACGGTCTCCCAAA
Source organism: Anastrepha obliqua (assembly GCF_027943255.1). Lineage (NCBI taxonomy): Eukaryota > Metazoa > Arthropoda > Insecta > Diptera > Tephritidae > Anastrepha > Anastrepha obliqua. The sequence continues at coordinate 118,587,893 of NC_072892.1, forward strand.
GGTTTATGTTGACGTAATTCTTAATATGTCTGCCACGTTTGTTTAGTTATTTTGCAGGTATCCGTGTTAGTCCATCTGTCAATGGCCTAATTTTTGAATAGCGAGAAGATCTCCCATTTGCGCACTCCTTGGGGGCTGCCTACTTCTACCGCTTCGGATTCGTTATACGATGCCCCTTGTCTTGGTAGCTGATCAGCTTTCTAATTTCCTTCTATGTTGCTATGACCAGGTACCTAGATGAGAGAATGGTCTGTCGTGCGCGCTAAAGCATTAAATTCCTCTTGGAATTGTCTAACAATTTTTGAATTTGTTATAGATGACTTTAAAGTGGAGATGGCAATTTGACTATTTCAAAAAATGGATGATTTCTAATTATCTTGCAAGCTTCTCTTATCCCGAGATCTTCTGCTTGAAACATACTGTTCCAATTCCCCAGGCGAAAATACTTGGAAATTTCGAGGTCTTTCGAATATACATCGGCGTCGACGCAGCAATCCATCCTGGCTCCGTCAGAATAAAGTGCAGTTGTATTGTAATTCAAATTTCATTCCTTGCGCGTGGGGAGCTTTACCCTAAACTCTGATCTACAGTCTAGGTTAGCGGTAGTGAAATATGATGAGTTGCTAGTAAGTCTAACTTGACTTGGTCACTATGACCAAACATCCTAGCATTTCAAAAACCACCTTCTTATATTCTGAAGGCGATTTCTAGCTGAGAATTCTTCCCGGTTGATATATTGTATAAGTTTGGCAATACAAGTGAGTTGGTTAGAAGTGAATCCTTATTCTACATTTGTGGTGGCAAAGGAAGAGAAAAACTAAATGCAGAATATGACCCTTCGCTTGGTGTTTCAAACTTGAAAGAGCTGACATTTTACTGAGCTGACGAATACACAAAAGAGATACAAACTAATGTGCTTTTGTAAGGCGCCTGTTAAGCCCACTTATACCAGTTCAATTCAATAGCAGGCTCAAGGGCTCTACTATCAAATTCTATGGAGCTTTTTGTTTCTACTCAACGAAGAATAAATTTACCTTGATTCAGTTTAAGGTATTTCTCTTTTGCCATAGCCGAAGACATTGACAGCCCTACTCTCTTTATATAATATTCCGCCATGTTTTCCTCTCGATTTAATTCCATTTACAGGCAATATACCTACATACTCGTATATAAAATTTAAACGTTTACTTTTAATTAAATTTTTGGTATGAATTGGCAATTAAATTTTATGCGAAACCTTTGCGCACGCGACGAGTGAAGGTATTGTTGCTTAAAAGCGAAAAGCCTAAGGATGTGTGGAAAATGGATATGTGCGCCGCAATATTTTCGTTGTGTTGCCGGAAGTGGGAATGTGTGTATAGGACAGTTTTGTACACATGCAAAATCAATACGTGAGTGAGTATGGCGGCTGGTTCGACGGCTGCGAATTTTGTTTTTGGTGTATATTTTCGGATTTAAAGTCAGACACACGTAAATAAGTAAATGCAAAAAGATCTGATGAATCTATGTGGGATGTGTGTGTAATTTTTTGCTCCCGAAAATTCGGGATAGTTTTCTAATGTATACTCTAATGTAATTCCGGTATATAAGCATCAGTATATGCTGGTATCAGTTAATGCTGGTATTTTCGGGATCCTGTCACTTCAGGATTTCGGGATGGGCATGCCTACTGCGTATACATATTTCTAAAGTCTCTTAGCTACACATTTACGTGATATTTTTAAATTTAGATTTCCCATAGCGGATTTTGCTTCAATTCTCGCGCACACACTTGCACGTTCGCCTTTGTAATAAGCTTTGTTCATTTTGTGTACCCAAATATGTGCATACAAAATTGTAATGCTTGTTTGTAATTTTTTACTTAATTTGGAGCATAACCAGCTGAAATATATGTGCTTTAGAATTTTTGATTGTGTGTTGCGTAGCTGACTTTTTAGTTAAAGAATTATCCGTGAAGTCTCTACGATCTGCCACCTACATCAGTTTGATAATCAGATATTCTAAAGCGACTGAGATGAAGTCCGCATCTATTAACTGACTAACTTCGAGGTAACCATATCAGACCTGGACTCCCTGGACGTAAAGCTTATATATAACCGCTTCAAGCTATTGATGAATTTCACCAGCTGGGAAGAAGGTGTTGAGATGATTCCACTTCATCCTCTAGACAGCTTCTGCAGAAAGGACTTTAAGCAATTCCAAGACTCGCCGCATGGGTACTCAACGGACAATGTCGGGTAAGGATACCTACCAAATTCGAAATATGCTTCTTTGTTAGCCTTAAAAGGTCCCTCGGGCGCTGAGGGATCTCGCAACTTTACACGTTTGCGTACTAGCCCAGCGCTCGCGGAGCCTATGAGTAGGCCACAGGTTCTCGAAGGAACCCCTCGTTTCCTATGAAACCATTTCCAGGATCCCCTGTCTAGCCAACTCATAAGTTCAGTAGTTTCTCTCTATGCTGCTGCGACCGGGACCCAGATGAGTCTAATATCGAAATATTCGGATGCAATCGGGAGAGAAGTCAAGCATTCCGCAACTAATTTCGAACTCATGGCCTGGCTCAGCAATATTTTCATTCTTACGAAGAGGCTAACAACTGCAACTGAGTCACGGGTCATTTGAAAATATGGCGAGTTTTTAGGACGTGTTGGTGTTTGAAGTAGGCACGTAATTTTTTCACCCTCGCAATTGTATGGAGATCTCTTTAGTTTTTTGCTGCTTCTGAGCGGCAGATAGTTTTTTATGAGAAGCTTTTTCAACACAAAAATCGCTCGCGATGTGCAATGTGGATGTTTCGACAAACTTTGTTCAAAAATCCTAGAAAAGGTAATTTTTTTTTACCGATTGAAATATTTTTTTTTCATGAAATTATCCCAAAAGCTTTTGGAAGAGATTGTGTGGGGCTTTATTTTTTACATTTTTTTATAACATCAAAACACACCTTGAATAGGGGTATTTTTATGATAAATTCAGAAAAAATTTGAAAACAAAAAAATTTACGAGCAAAAAAAAAAATTATTAAAATTAGTCAAAAATTAGACCCTAAAATAATTTTTGAATAAAATGTGTCAAAAAATTCCCGGTGTGCGGTGGTTTCTAACTACCTACCCGAAGAGATATAAATTGGGAAATTAGAATGAAAATAGCTCTGTCAATTGATGATCCATTCCCATTTTCTGTGCAACCGCTTTCGCGGAGTGGTGTGCGATCTTTTTTCCCGCCTCCATCAAGGTCCCGGCTTTTCATCCTGAAAATTTTTTCCGCAAATCTACTGATGATTTCCCACGTTTCTTTGCTACTTAGCATCTTGTCGATTAAATTTCCAGTGGTTATGTGTGACCGACTGCATTCTCCAGCATTCAACGGTCTTGTTGCCAACGCAGGCCTTGGAAAAAATTGTGACATATAGCTGCTGTACCATATAGCGACGTCTTTTATTAGCCTAGCCGCCCATATTCCGTGTGCTTCGTTTTTTTAGCGGTCCTGGCGGTAGCCTTATCGTTTTATCTACGCTGCAGGTTAGCTGACTCCTTCTTCCATCCTTTCGTTCTTTAACGCTCAATAGTTTTTCCCGTCAAAGGTTATTAAATCTATCGGTATTGAACCGCTTATCAGCTGAATAGCTGGGCCTGATACTGTGCCGTAGGCAGACACAACTCTCAGATCTGTTGTTCGTTGTACCGATGCTAGGAGCTTACACCGGTGATTGGAAGAGAACGAAGAGTGTGGTAGCCATCATTATTTACCGTTTCCTTTGGTCCCCCTACGTTTCCAATCAGCCTAGTAAAGTAGAGTAGTGATACCATCTTCGCGGCTTACTCTGCTTTTTATTTGGGCCCAGAAAGTTAATCTTGGGTACAGTCTTATGCCTGCGTACTTTAGCACCATTTTTGTGGTTAGCGTATTTGAGCAAGTTTGCATGCTAACTTCTAACGGGATTTACTTCTTAGTTAGAAATATTAGCTCCATTTTGTCTGCGCCTAATTTAAGGCCATGTGAATCTAGCCACTTTGTGTTCGTACAATGACTTGGTTAAGTTTTTTACAAGCTTCTTCAAGGTTTCGTGGTGCGATGACTACGGCGATTTCGTCTGCGTATTCGATTAGAAAGGTTCTATTGCGCATTTCTATATTGAATACCTCGTCGTAGTTGATGTTCCACAAATCGAGACCGAGAATTTATCTTTGTGCCGCTCCCGGTGTGACGTCTCTATAACGAGAACCATCTGGGGTTTGATAAACGAGTTGGCGGTCTCGCAAACAATTCCTCATTATGCGCTGTAGGTATGTTGGAATTTGGAATCTTAGCTCTAGCCGCCTTAGCGATATGTCCGCTCATCTTACGCTATTGAAAGCGTTCCTTACATTTTAGGTGGCAAGGAGGACTATGCTTCTGGATTGAATGCTGCCCTGTTACGCTACTCTTAAGCTGTTTAGGACAGTTTCGATTACCCCTATTGTAGACTTTCTTCATCTAAAGCCGTGCTGTCTTGCTGATAGTCTGGTGTTATCTATGGCTGCGGCCGGTCGGAGCTTGATTAGTCTTTCATGGGGTGCGTCTGCTGTGTCGAGCATGAACAATGGCCTATATGCTGACGAGAGGTTCGTGTTGCTTTTCCCTTGTTTATTAGCACGAGCTGCTGCTTTTCCCATTCTCCATCTCTTAGACAGGCGTTGTACATGTCTAGTAAGATTTGTGGTCACAAATTTCCGATCTCCTTGAGGACTTCTGCGGGTACTCCATCCGCTCGTTTTGCCTTGTAGTATTTACACCTACTGCAATAAAATGATCTATAAATGCATTAAAAAGTAGTAATAAAAAATAATAATAAAAAATAATAATAAAAATAATAAGAAAAAAATTAAAAAAAAAAAAAATAATAAATAATAGTAAAATAAATATACTTCTCAAATTTTGAGTCATTTACTCCGGAATTGAATTTCAAAGGGGGGAATCCTACGAGCTCTTCAAATGCATTAGCCCTACCGCTTTCACATACGCTCTCACTTTCGGGAAAAAATACACATCCATATGCTAAGTCAAAATTTTATAAATACCCAAATACGAATACGCACCTATACTCACATACAGGTAAGCATGCATTTGTATTAGTGCTTTTAAAACGTTGGTCCTGTGTGTCGTGTAAATCACTTAAGTTTCGTGACCGGCAACTGTGCCACTTTCCTTTCGATTGTGTTCGACCTAATTATGCTCCGAATTATCTAACAAATTTGGCAATATTAACCTGCTTGCCCTGTTGTCCGACAATGTTACCGACTTTTAGCCATTCATTTAACCATTTCCCCCTTCCACACACATACACATATTTAATCTGATTGCCTGCTCTTTGTGCCATCATTTGTTGTGGTAATGGTTGCACAATTTGTTGTTATGGGTTGTTTTTGTTGTTAAACTATTTTGGTCACTTACAATTTTGTTATTCTACATTTAACGTTCAAACATCGATTTCCGGCGATGAGAGTGTGTTAACATTTATGTAAAAACAATGTGTGTGTGTATGTGTGTATATAAATGTTTGCCATTTTTCGATTAGTGCCCTATATTCGTTGCTCCTGTTGATGCTATCGCAGCTGCTTTAATGGAAATCCCAAAATAGTGTAGCCATCCGTAACAGTACCTAGTGAATTTGCCTAACATATATGTATAAGTATGTATGTATGTATGCACATGTGTGAGCGCATACACTTATCTCCATTTGTAGTCGAGTGTATTTCGGTTGTATTAAATTAATGATTTGGCTCATTTGTGCGAAGGTGATAAAGTAAATGACTGTACGCCTGAAGGGTTTTTGAGAGATTTAATATATACACACACACACACAAAAGCATACACATACTCCGAAAATAATAATCAACCTCCTCTTCCTTTCGTTTTTAGTAGGTAAATATGTATGTATACAAATATACGTTCACCGGAATTTCGATTACTATAGTAAATCGAAATAATCTCTACTCTTCACTTCATTCGCTTCATCAAGTAAATATTTGTTGGTAAAAATATGCAGAACTAAATCAAAATCTAAACTTGATATATGTAACACAGATTCTCAAAATATCAGAGGAAGAAATTCATTATTTTTGAGTAAAATTTTTGACCAAATGATTTAATACGAGGCTATGACTACCAACATGTCTTGACTGGCCTTGATTATTTCTGTGATTTTATCGACATTTACGATGGCGGGTTTGCCTGTGAATATTTAACATCAAAAATGCCTGAACGGATGTGACGAAGCCAATATTTCTCTTAATTAGGGACCATAAACACCATTCACAATTTCAGTGGCCTGGCTTGCAGATTCACCTTTATTAAAAAAAAAAAACTGTAAAATGTATCGAATTTTCTCTTTGTTAACTGCCATGGTTAACAGCCTGTAACTCACAACTGAATGGAACAAACAAAAAAATAATAACAGAAAAAAGAATTTGTTTAGTGTGAAATGTCACTTTGACAACCAGATTAAGCTTTAAATAGTTTGATCGATACTTTAGGAAATATCGATCCCTACGGCCGTCTAGCGAGAAATTAATTAATTAATTTTTTTTCCGAAACTAATTGTCGCTTACACCCTATTTGATTGTTTAACCGAGTTCTTCCCCATATTTGTGGGGATAGATATTTTTCCACAAATGGAACTTTAGGCTGACTCCGCACTGCCTATCAGATTTCGACGAGCCCGAAAAAATAATTGGTACGACGAGGAATGTAATGTCGCCGCGGAAAAAAGTATGCTGCATATACCTAGAGTCACGCTGCGATCTGGTGCAACGCGAGCTATGTTGGATTGGTACCGGGAGCTCAAAAAGGAAAAGAGCCGTCTTATAAGAATGAAGAAACGAGAAATGCTGGCCAATTGGAAAACACACGAACATTCTACCAGAAAGTTCGGTGGCTTATAGAAGGTTTTATGACTGGAGCGTTTTCCTATAAGAACAAAGACGGCGATCTGCTGACTGACATCCAGAGCATACTTAAATTATTGAGGCAACACTTCTTGAACTTGCTAAATACTGGCAGCTGCGCATGTCCCAGAGAATATGAATATCCCGATACCCCAATCGTTCACGACGGAATTGTCGTTCCGCTACCCGACCATGACGAGGTGAGAATAGCGATAACGCGGATAAAGAACATTTAAACATGGCGGCGAGGAGCTGGTAAGTTGCCTGCATCAACTTCTATGCAAAATATGGTCAGATGAAAGCATGCCTGCCAATTGGAATTTAAGTGTGCTCTAACCAATCCATAAGAAGGGCGATCCTGCAATCTGTGCCAATTATCGCGGAAGAATTCTAAATATGGCGTATTATAAGGTTCTAGCGAGCGTATTGTGTGCCCGCCGTCAATCAACTGATTGGGCCTTATCAGTGTGGCTTTAGATCTGGAAAGACTACCATCGACAATATGCTCACAATTCGCTAAGTCTTGGAAAAGATGCATGAAAGCTGAATCGACACACACCATCTTTTCGTCGACTTAAAAGCTGTATTCGACAGTACGAAAAGGACTTACCCGCGATGTCTGAATGTGCTCAATACCATCAGCTCCATCAGAATTGGGAAGGAGTTCTCCGAGCCGTTTTATACCAAACGAGGTTTCAGGCAGGATAACCGGCTGTTATGTGACTTCTTTATCTTGCGAGTCGCAGAATTTAATCGCTCAGGCACAATTTTATATAAGATTGTATAATTGTTGGCGTAAAAGGAAGTACCTCCTGATATCAAACAAACAATCGGTGCGCTCGCGTATTGGCACCCACGTTACTGTTGACAGTTATGATTGGAGTCTTGAGGTTGTAAAAGACTTGGATTACTTACGAGCCAGCATTTACACCGGTAACAATGTCAGCCTTCTTATCCAATGGAAAATCCCTCTTGCCAACAAGTGCTACTTTGGACTAAGTAGGCAACTGAATAGTAAAGTCCTCTCTCGACGAACAAAACTAACGCTCTACAAGGCTCTCATCATGCCCGCCCTAACGTATGGCGCAGAAGCTTGGACGATGACAACATCCGATGAAGCGACGCTTGAAGTGTTTGAGAGAAAGATTCTGCGGAAGATTTTTGGGCCGGTGATTTTTTGGCAACGGCGAATATCGCAGGCGATGGAACGATGAGCTGTATGAGCTTTACGACGACATATATATAAATATAATTGGCGCGTACACCCTTTTTGGGGTATTTGGCCGAGCTCCTCCTCCTATTTGTGGTGTGCGTCTTGATGTTGTTCCACAAATGGAGGGACCTACAGTTTCAAGCCGACTCCGAACGGCAGATATTTTTATGAGGAGCTTTTTCATGGCAGAAATACACTCGGAGGTTTGGCATTGCCTGCCGAGGCGCGACCGCTATTAGAAAACTGTTTTTCTTAATTTGGTGTTTTCACCGAGATTCGAACCGACGTTCTCTCTGTGAATTCCGAATGGTAGTCGCGCACCAACCCATTCGGCTACGGCGGCCGACATAGACATAGCGCAGCGAATAAAGATCCAGCGGTTATGTTGACTGGGTCATGTCGTCCGAATGGATACAAACGCTTTGGCTTTGAAAGTATTCGATGCGGTACCAGCTGGTGGTAGCAGAGGAAGAGGAAGGCCTACCCTGCGTTGGAAAGATCAGGTGGAGAAGGACTTGGCTTCACTTGGTGTGCCCAATTGGCGCCGGTTAGCATGAGAAAGAAACCACTGGCGCGCTTTGTTGAACTCGGCCAAAATCGCGTAAGCGGTTATCGCGCCAATTAAGGAGAAGAAGAATAATCAATATTCATTAAGTTATTATTTTTTTGTCTCTCTGAGTCCTTTTGGGCTTCCTCTGCTGACTATAACCTGATAAAGATGATTCGAATACGCGAGCTGCTATTTATATTTCTGGCCTGGCGATGAAAAAAATAAACATTTGTGGTTGAGGATGATTTTCTTTGCTTTTCAAAATATTTTCCATGATGATTAATACATTGTTGCATTTTTTTGAACAAATTTTTGTGAGCCAACAGGCGTTTTTTGTATGTAATCCAACGTTAACGGAGGTTTTCTACCACAAGGTGATCATGCAGAATCTTACCAATAGAATTTCAATAACTTCTTTCGGAATTCGTCGGTGAGAGAAAATTCCTTATATCAGTTACGGTGCTAAAGGATGGCGCTTGCTCGCTGTATACTGATTTTAGTTCATCGGTGCATTAATTTCTTGTGAATCCACGTCAAAAATCGTGAAAAATATCGCATTAAAATGTTCATGGTTTACTTCCATTTAATTGCCGATAGGAGTTTTTAAAGCCACTCCATTTTCTAAGTGCGTTTATGTTAGTTTCCAATGGAAACTTCAATAGCGCCTGCCAACACTGGAAGTACCAAAGCCCAAAAATATAAATAGTAACTCTCGAACGGCAGCATATATGGGAGGCAATTTCACAAAAACAAGAATCATAAGCAATTGTTCAGGGAGAACCATATTCAGGGTACTTAGTTTATAGCCAAAAGTACCGATCCGAGTATAAGATCCTATCTTTTGCTGGCATAGATATTTTCTTTCAATATTACTTCCATGTAAAAGTATCGATACTTGCATGACATAGTTTCATTCCTAGCTGTAGACCCCCGTATAAAACGTTTGACAAGATGACGAAGTAATAGTGAGAAATAAATTAATAAGGAAACAATTGGCACAGATCGTACGACCAGCCTTCGTGTATATGGAGTGTGACATACATACTTAATTTTTTTTGTTTATTTGGACGAAGTCTTGGAATTAACAATTTCTTACCGACCACTGTTACATAAACTATTTAAGCTGCTTGACGCCTTATTCGATAGCTCGACCAGGAATTCATTTGTTCCTAAGTTTTATTGCCTTTAATTGCTGCGACTTTATTTGCTGGTAGTGGGACGTTAATTTCCTTGCCAATAATTGGTAATTTTAAGTCTTAATGCTCCGGTTAAAACATTGGAACGTGTTTGTTCAAGTTGTTTGCTTTAAAATATTTTTTAGGTGTGTTTACATAAAAATATACAACAGCACTAGTTGGCTACATATTTGCAACAAAGTTTTTTGACACTTGTTTTAACAGAAATAATTTTATTTATTGACTGCGTTAGCTTTGGATATCATCTTCTCGCTGCAGTCAATTATATTTATGGGTCTCCCGCTAACGCTAATATTGGTGGCAATCGCATTGATACATAGCGACAGTTATTCAATTAATAGTTCAGCGCTGAAATTAACACGAAGCACTCACACACACAGAAGCGATAGTAATAAATTTATTGAACAGATATTTGCGTTGCTTCAAAGGGTTAGGTTTTGGTGAACCAAATATAATAAAAACGAGGAGCCAAGTGCACGCAGATAAAAACCCAGATAGCGGTATTAAAACATTCAAACCATGTAGCATAGATAAAAGCTGAACTACTCAGCAGACATTCAAGTTCATGAACTGGTACTTGATAAAAGAAATCATACTAGTTCGATGGTGCCTAGAATTGAACCAGTTGCAAAAAGACCAATTAGAGGTGTATGCAAAAACAAAAATATTCTATTAAATAAAAGTACTTCAAGAATCAAAGATGCACACAGATAGCCTTACACATTTTAAAGTATTTGGCCAAACTCATAGGCTATTATTTTTTTATTAAATTTTTGGATTCTCCATCGTCGATTTTATATGTGGTCAAAATTTTGTCAAATTCTACTTCCACAAAGTGGGTCAAAACGTCAGTCAAAAATTAATAAATATTTACAGACATAACGAGATTTGAGTGAGAGCTACTTTCGACAAAAAGTTTGAAATTCATTTTCTCAAAACATCAAAAAATTTATAGGCTATTTTAATACTAAGGGGACGATTTGTGGTATGCGACTTGATGTTTTCTCACAAATGAAGAGATGGAGATGATTTTTTATGAGGCGCTCTTTTAAGGCAAAAATACACTTGAAGGTTTGCATTGTCTGTCGAGGGGCAACCGCTATTAATACCCACTTTTTCTATCAATTGGTGTTTTGTGCCTATAGCGAGTTTCTAACCTGTGCACTTCCGAATGGCAGTCACGCACCAATCCATTCGTCTACGGCGGTTGCACAAAATGGGTTTTAGATGAATAAATTTGTTGAGGGGGCTAGGTTTTTGTGGCAGTCGGGTACTACTAAATACTACGGTTCGTTGTGGTACTACTTCGTAACACGGGAACTTGTTTATTCATGAAACAATTTAGTGGTTCCTATGAAGCTTAGGAGAGAGTTTATTCTAACACCAGATAGTCCGGTAAAAGAGTCTAAAAAGTATTTTCCTAACAACCTTGCTCTACTCCTAGCTAAGGCTGGACAATTGCAAAGGAAGTGTTCAACTGTTTCTTCCTCTTCTTCGTCTCTACAACTTCTGCAGCATCCATGAGAAAATACTCCTGCCCTAGAAGAGTGCATACCCAACAGCCATTTACCGGTAACACAAGCCACTTACTTCCAGATATTCTCTCTTGAGAGGTTGCGTAATTCCCCTGACCTTTTCTTATCTATTTGCTGCCGAATTAGCCTGTTTGTAGCACAAGTATTTTCTTCTCTCCATGACCTATTGGGCTCCTGGAGAATACGATTTTTTATCCTTAATTTGCAAGTTGCCATAGGAATCCCAATGTTGCTTCTGATTTCAAGCAGTGGGAAATAAGTTATCTTTCTGGCTAGCTCATCGGCCCTGCAAGTTCATTCAATATCTTTATGTCCCGGAACCCATGTGCGTCTGACTTTAAAGACGGTACTAATATCTTTTAGAGCTGTCAGGTATTCTTGATCGTAGTTTACCCGACCCCACTGATTTGATGGCCGCCTAGCTATACGAGGAGATATTTATCGTAGTTTTTATTGCGGTGTTTATGTTAAGGCACACAGTTGCCTCCTTTGTGGACAAGACTTCTGCTTGACAGATGCTGCAGTAGCCCGGAAGTCAGATAGATAATTATAGTCCTAATTCTTTTAAAAAATCTCCATAGCCTACTTTATTTTCTAGCTTGGATCCATCCTCTTCTCCATGGTCTTGAGTTTGCCACTCTGTTCTTGACGGGATATTAGTCTTGAAGAGCCTATCGAAGGTGGTTAATCATCTGCTGCTTTGTGCACTATGAATTGGTTAGTTAACTGGTATAACGCAAAGCTTGACTAGTTAATGCTGAAGCAGGAGCTGAGTAGTTTTTCAAGTGATTTGATGCTGAAGCATAGGCTGACAATTGACATTTCCTAGGACATCGCCATGCTAAAAAGCACTTGGTTTACCTTCGAAAAAGCAACAAAAGATAAAAGGCGAACTATTTCAGCTACGAAGCATAATTTTAGTAAGGCAGTTCAGAAATAGTTGGTTTAACTGCAGGGGCTTTGCACCTTTCACGTGCGCAAACAAAACAAAGTAATATTCATTGGCCGTGTGGGCGTGCGGCAATAACCGTATGAGGGGGATGACTGCATGCCGATTACGTTGCTCATTTGTTTACATAACAGTAGAACCCGTTGATAAGCCCCAGGCGATCGGTAGCATTTGTGTATTTACAACAACTAGGGTATTAGACGTAAATACAGTTGTGGGCATGAAAGAAGTTGTAGTGACTAGAAGGTATGATATATATCATAAGGTGTTCGTGCTTTGTGAAAAGTGGATGTGCAACTGCATTAAATATCAAGGTGTGCCGAATCCTAAGAAAATGACGCAAGTGACAGAAGGAAAATTTTAATCAACGATAAGAAAAATGTGGCATCTGTTAGTTAATTAAAAAGTAAAATTTGGTAAAATTACCAATCCAAGAATTATGAAAGGGCAAATTGCATGAACAGGCGAACTAACTAAGGAGGCAATGGAAATACTATAAATTCAAATGTGCAGAAGAAGTTAAGCTGAAAAAATGCATGGTAGAATTTATGAACTTGTTACGTCTCGTGGTATATTCCTAACCTCTCCGTTCTCAAAGTACATTCTACATATTTAGAAACGGCTATCAGCTATAATTTTATGCTGTGTAAAAATTCATGACGATATGAATTCATAGTAACTCAATAGAAACATAGAGGGAAATAAAGTTGCTGTTGAGCTTGTCAGGAAGAGGACTGAATTGGTCTCAGAGACCTCCTACCCGGTCGTCGGCATCCGCCTGATTGTTGCCAAAGGGGAATCGCATTATTTATTTTTCTGAAAAGCAAAGAAAAGATGAAGCTCCGTTTATTCATGTGCTATTTCGAAAACCCTTCAGCCCCAGTACAATAGACGGAGGACTCAGCAAGTCCTGTGGACTCCACGCCGTTCAATTTCCGAACTCTTGGCTGTATTTGCCGGTCATTGGACGATCGGTACACACGGGGAAAAACTAGGTTTACCTTTTACATTAAAGAGGAAAAAATCGCAGGGAGCCATATCAAGTGAACTCGATGGCTGTTGGATGGTATTCGTTTCGTTCTTGATCAAAAATTCACGGATAATGATGCGCTGTGCCACAGTGCGTTATGATGGTGCAAAATTCGCGAGTTCTTTTTTCAAAAAGCATTTCGTTTTTGTCGGATTGCTTCATGTAAATATCTTATAACGGCCAAATAATAGGCCTTATTAACTGTCTGACAGGGAATTAATAGGGCTAAATACAAAAAATCGATCCCAATAGGGTGGTACTCATCAATCTTCCAGGCAGAAATACATGCCATCGAGGTATGTGTGAGGGAAGAACTACGTAGAAAAATGATAGGAAGCCACATTTACATACTTTTAGATAGGCAGGCGGCTTGAAAGTTCTTCTATCAACTGTAATCACCTCGAAAATGGTAATGACTGATGGGAGTTATAGGGAAAATTACATGGTTGCTCTGCTAGCTAAAAAGGGGCAAACATGCTTCTAATTGGCCCTGAGCCTATTCGTGGACTTACAAAAGGCCACATTACCGATTTTCTCAGAAAGTGGCAGGAGAAGAAATTCGTTGAACGCTTGCCAAATTCTATCGGGTACCGCAGCAAGCTTTGCATAAAAAATTTCGTTTGGTCGCAGTGTGGAGGAATATATAACTGTCTGACGAATTTTGGAGCAATACCGCGCAAGCCCAACCCATTAACTACAATATTTTGAACGGATCAATAAGCAATGTCCAAGTCCTCTGCCAGAAATCGGGTGATTAATTTGGGGTTATTGATAAACTGTTTTTTCACTGTATTGATGTTTTCATCAGCTTTCGATGTCGACGGGCTGCCACCACGTTCGTCATTCTCGATGAACTCACGATCTCTTCTGAAGCGCTCATGCCACTCGTAAACTGCTGTTTTCTTTAGATTATCATTACCGAAACAGTTTCCCAATAATTCTAAGTCTTTACAACCATTGAATCCATTTTGAACGCAAAATTTAATACAAACTCGTTGTTGCAAATTGAAGTAAATTTTTAAAACCGGAAAAAATCGAAAACACGTGGAGTGGTAGATTTACTCAAGACGGCGTAACTTTTACAAATATCAAGCAATGGCGATAAAATTATGTACGAATGTTAACCACAGATGTGGCAACCTAACAAAAAATAAATAAAAAACAGGAATCAAATCACTTGACTTAGGGCGTCACCTGGCGGTTCTTGCGGAAACTTTTCGATGAATGTGATATCTTGACTCCAGTGCTATCTGACGGGTCAAAAATGCATTTATGAACCTTCCTAGGTATGCTGAAAAGAAATCATCAAAATTCATTGCAATTGGATGAGCGCTAAACTAAAAAAAATTATTTGCTATATATGAAGAAGAAAAATAAAAGTTGACTCCAATATAGGAAATTCATGTAAATTCCAAAAATATCCTTTTTCTGTCCTATTCTTTACGAAATTACCATATTTTAAGCTCTGCCACTAATTTATAATTAGGTTATTTCTATCCAGTCCCTTTTGGGGAAAAAGAAATCCATTATTTCCGCCTAAAATGTTTGCGCAATTAAAACTGTTTTATGGTCGATATTCAGCTCTTGGGCAAATTGTTTAAATTATTTGATCGCTACTTTACGAGATATCGATCACTGCAGCCATCTAATGATAAAATAATATATTACCTTTTCTCTAAATTTCTATTTTATTTATTTTAAGTCATCTCTTTAATTAGTCTATGCCATATTTATTAGCTAAGGCCGTTGCCTCATTTGAAATGGTGTTTTTTGGGTATTTCTTTAAAAGTGTGTAAAACGGAGATGAAAGAGGATGTTTATTTTTGTTTTCAGTGTTTTAATTTTTGATCCTTTGTTAAAAAATAAATTTTTTTTGGCAGCCTTCAAAAAATGGTCTTCACATGGACAATGGACACAGATATAGCCGGTTCAACCAAACCGATTTTGATGAAATAAAATTTAGATGACGTAGAATTAGTGTTGTTATACTGAGAACTAGGATTACTCAGGAAAAAAATTTATAGAATTTTTTTCGGACCTTTAAGGCCAATAAAAGGGTTAAAAAACGGATTTTCATTTTTGAACGTCCGCCATTTTGTCAAATTTTTTATGTTTTTTAAGATCGTAGTTCGCACGATAGCGACGTTCATGCTGAACAAGAACCTTTTTGTCTTTTTGATTGCAGACACCTGTGAGTCCCGGAATTCGTGTAGCCTCGTGTGGCCAAAAACAAGTTTTAATTTTTTAACAATGGATCAAAAAATAAAATATTCAAAACAAACATAAAAAAATCTTCTTTCGTTTCTGTTTCACACGCTTTTAGAGAGGAAGAAAGAAACACAAAAAAATCACCATTTCAAATGTGGCGGTGTTTGCATTTTTATGTCCGTAACTGTACCTATGATTGAACATTACTATTTGAGCAAAATTAATATTAAGCAGTGTAGTAGTATTCAGTTTTCGGACGCTGCCAAAGGAACGTAAATAAACACTATTGTATTGGTGTAACGAACAAAAGCATTTGCGCATACACACAAACATTATTGTATAATTATCACTTGCGTATATGTAAGTAACAGCATGCATGCATGGATGTGTGTGCTGAAGCTTATGTGAAAATGCTATGTGTTGAACCTTGGGGCAACGTGAGAGCTTTCGTCCGAGAGCTGTTTAATTACGCTATGGGAGTAGATTTCTGTGCTTGTTTGCTTGTTTGCTAGTTGCCGGTGTTAATTTGTTGTTAACTGTGAATAAATGTATGTATGCCCGTATATATTGCCTACACACGTGCGCGTGTATGATTACATTTGGTTCGGTTATGCGCCTATGCCTATGCTAGATTGTACGTAGGTATAGTGTTGAAACGTCTTATTATATCGATAGAAAATTAGTTCTATAAGTCCTTGACGATTAGTAGCGCACAGCAGCAGCGGTAATGAAACAGTAATGAATGCAAAGCAGGGGTCGATAAGGGTGGGGGTATATGTGCGTTTACGCTATAGGCAGGTATGATAACTTATTGGCAAAATGTGGCAACCAGTGCTCAGCAGGTCAAATGCTCTTAGACGAGTACCATTAGCAACATACATTATTATTATAAGCATAAGCATGTGCCTGTGTGTGTTTAAAGTTTGTGTGGCCGTTGGTGTTTTGTGGCAAAGTCTCAATTTACCGAGCGTACAAAGCATAATGGGTTTGCATACGCACATATATAAGTATAGTATATATGTATGTATAATATATGTAAAAGGTGCGCAACTAAGTTCTCGTTTTTTTTTTTTGATGAAAATACAACTTTATTCGGAAAAAATGGTTACAAGTGAATCATTGAAAGTATTGCCCACCGCTCGCTACTACTCTTTTCCATCTTTGTGATAGATCTCGTATACCCTCGCGGCAAAGCTGTTCATCTTTTGAGGCTACCCACGGATCAAGCCTTTTTTGATGTCTTCATATGAATGGAACTGCTGGTCAGCTAGACCATGTGCCATCGATCGAAACAGGTCATAATCGGACGGCGCAATGTCTGGAGAATATGGCGAGTGGGGTAGGATTTCCCATTTCAGTGTTTCCAGGTAGGTTTTAACGGGTTTGGCAACGTGAGACTGAGCGTTGTCATGCTGTAGAATCACTTTATCATGCTTCTCTGTATTGCGGCCGCTTCTCGCGCAGTGCTCGGCTCAATCGCATCAATTGAAGTCGATACCGATCGCCAGTGATGGTTTCACTTGGTTTTAACAGTTCATAATAAATAACACCAACTTGGTCTCACCAAATACATAGCATAACCCATGACTTTTTTTTCTTTGAATTGCTGTAATGAATCTATTTTTCATCACCCGTCACTATGCGATGAAGAAAACCCTTTCTTTTTTGCCGCTGGAGCAGTTGTTCACAGGCGAAAAAAGAAAAAACAACATTCAACATCCCTTGGTTTTAACTCATAAGGAGCCCAAGTTTTAACTCCCAACCGCTTGGAAATAGATTGGCGGGTAACTCCTAATACTGAAGCAAGCTCTTCTTGCGCTTGACACGGATCCTCAGTGAGCAATGCCTCCAATTCAGCGTCTTCGAAGGTTTTTGGCCTTCCTTCACGCGGACGGTCGTCAACATTAAAATCACCGTCTTTGAAGCGACGGAACCAATATCGGCACGTTGTTTCACTTAAATCAGCATCTCTATAAACTTTTTGTAGCTCTCGACGCGCTTCAGCCACCGTTTTTTTCGAATGAAAGAGGAAAATCAACACTTCCCGCAAATGACGATTATTCGGCCAAAATCAGACATTTTCACAAAACCAAAAGTATATGATACCAAAACAAAATCACTAATCGAAGCAGTTTGTTTACCATATGTCTAGGCTTGGTTTATGATGTTTAGGTTATGTTAGAATCGACTAGCATACACTGCTGGCGGCATCTATTGAAAAACAGCGGGAATTTAGTTGCGCCCTTAATACAGTATGGATTTACCTATATGTACTTAATCCTGCCATAAGTTCTGTTAAAAGTTAAGTCCGTTATGCTTAGATATGATTTTGCAATAATTTTTTTTACACAAGTCTTCAAACGATTAGGCCATTTAGCTCTTGCAGCGCGCACGGTTTCCATGGATATTGACGTCACTGCTCGAACCAAAGATTGTTTGAGATTCTTCAAATTTCTGTGAGGTCTTGAACAGACCATGCTCTCCAATTCTGAATGGATTCAGATCTGAATTTCCAGGCGGTCAATCTTCTGCGGCGGTCGCAGTAGCCGAATGGGTTGTTGCGCGACTACCATTCGAAATTCAGAGAGAACGTAGGTTCGAATCTCGGTGAAAGACCAAAATGAAGAAAACGTTTTTTCTAATAGCGGCCGCTCCTCGGCAGGCAATGGCAAACCTCCGACTGTATTTCTGCCATAAAAAAGCTCCTCATAAAAAATATATTCGACGTTCTGAGTCGGCTTGAAACTGTAGGTCCTTTCATTTCTGGGCGAACATTAAAATGCACGCCACACATAGAAGAAGGAACTCGGCCAAACACTCACAAAGGCTGTACGCGCCAATTATATATATACATATAGGTATATATGCAATATATAATATTACTTTTTAGACACCGCTGGGTGGTTTTTGCTTTATGGGCTGGAGCGGAACCTTGCTGGAAGAAGCAACGCTCTTTATTGAAGAGAGTACGGCTCAACTGTTTCACCACGCCTTCTAAGATATCCTCCTGGCTCACCTTTGCTTCGGCCTTAAACTCTTCGCAGAAAGTAAGTGATTTACAAGACACTTTCCACCAAACCATTACGGAAGCTTGATGGTTGCCACGCTGAACCCTTGGAAGAACATTTTGTACGTCTTCAGAAGTTTTAGCATTTATTTTGTAGTGTTGCTTATTAAAAACTTCGTCAACAGTGTAAATTTTCTCATCTGTGAAAATAATATTTTCATGACCGTTGACCGCGTGCCACCGAAGAAGTTGCTTGCATCTGCCGGGTCTAATTTTCTTCATATGTGTTGTCAAGAGATGACCAGTTGAGTGATGGAAGGTGAATATCATCTCTAACAAGTTTTGACATAGATCTGGTCGATACATTCATTTCCCGGGACATGAGTTTTTGTTTTCTAAGAGAATTATGAGAATTCTTTCTCGAACGGATTTTATGGCTGCACTTTTACTACTCAGTTGTCTATTTACTCCAAAGTAGCACATGTTGGCAAAAGAGATTCTTCGTTGGATTACAAAACTGACATTTTTATCGTTCTTAATGGTGGTTCCAAAATAAAGGAAGTCTTTTACAACCTCGAAAAAATAACTGTCAACAGTGACGTGGGTGTGCCGACTGCTTGATTGAGGACCGGAGGTACTTTGTTTTGTCCTCGTTCACCACCAGACCCATTCGCTTTGCTTCTTTATCCAGTTTGGAGAAGGCAGAACTACCAGAGCAGCTGTTAAGACCGATGGTGTCAATATCATCGCCATACGCCAACAATTTTGCGCTCTTACAATATAAAAAAATTGTGCCTGAGGGATTATGTTCTGCGGCTCGCACGATATTTTCCAACATCAGTAAGACTTTTACGTGGTGGGTCCCAAACTCAGCGCAAAACCAGATATCCTGGCTTGCTTCACCTTCTCACGTTAGCTCGCTCTCGAACGGGTGTTCGAAAGCTATCAGAGGATATTTGGGCTAATTCCGGAAGTTCTGAGCTGCTTGAACCTCAGGTAGAAGAATCGTTCTGGCGGCTCCCAAGTGAATGACGATCATTAACTTTCCACACTTGCGTGTACTGCTACGTATGGAACTATCCTTCCGATAGGTTAGGTTAGGTATATCTGGCTGATCTGAAAAGATCTCACATAGACTGCACGTATCTGTAGTGTTACCAGTGATGTTGGCGTCGTGTTAAACATAATTCGTGATACATGTCTTGGAGAGTTTTAATAAACGGTTTAAACAACAGGAACAGCGATATCCTTCAGAGATGAAAAGTGTACCGATCCCAGGCAGTTGTAACGAGTTCTGCTTCGAGCAGGACAGTGGCAAAGGAGGCGTTCTAACGTACGCCCTTCTTCTTCACGTAAGTTACATGCGTCGTTCTGGACCAATCACATCTGTCTGTACTCCAACCGATATTTCACATTTCTTCCGTGGCAGTGATAAAATGGAGTTGGTTGCTTTCGTGTTGCAAGTTCGTAGAATTATTTTGGCAATGCTGTAAGAGGTGGGGAATCCTCGATTATAGACTGTACCTCCAGAGTTAGTTTCTCGGCTAGTTCCGTCTTCTAGTGCTGAGAGTGACGGATATATGTTCGACGTACTGATCCTAGGCGAGCGGCTGGCTGCCTTAGCAAGCTCGTCAACTCTCTCAATTCATTCTATTCTCTTTTGCGCTGGTACGGTACCGTTCCCATAGAACTTTCTTGTCATTTGTGTCTGTAATGGCTTATTTTCATTAAGGGGTAACACCACTGTAGAAATTTCAAAAAATTTATTTTTTTTTTTATAAGCTTAAAAAGTTCTTTGAACCTTTTAAAATACAGAACAAAAAGTTTTATACGTTACCGAAGTCTATTTCATAAATATTTTAAGCTTTTAACCAAGCGTTAGTGACTGCTACCTACCGACTTCTCCAAATTTCCAAATTTTAAACGCGTTTTTCTCAAAACACGTTTTCTGAAATTGGCACGCAGCATAACTCAAACAATTTTAAATATTTTTAATCAGGTTTTTCACTACGTCTGTATAATAACCTTCTTAAGAGAAGAGCGTAGGGGATTTTCGATAGATTAATTTAAACGATTGTTATAATTATTTAAGTGCCGTTTTTTTAGTCCAAAATAGAGTTTTTTCCTTCAAATGCTTGCTAATTCCACAAAAATAAATATTTTTTAAATCCCCTACGTGTTTCTCTAGCTATTCTTATCTAGATTAAGAAAAAAAATGTTTCTTTGTTCCAGATTAAAATTTGCACCCTCTGTGCTGCGTGCCGCGGAGCTCCTTCAAGAGAAACCACATTACAAAAATGTCTCCAATGCCGCCATTTTGTAAAATTTTTCGATCAAACTTTGTAGTTTTGTATTTTAGTATATAAGTAATAACTTCCCAAATCAGAGTGATTGTTTCCCCTTTCCTTCTATACAAAAAAATTCTTTAAAAATCGTGTTTATTTTACGCGTGTACAGTGGTGTTAGCAGCGGTGTCTTCCTTTTAAGGTATACTCCGCAAGATCTTTTGACCATTTTGTGAAGATTGAAGCGGTCATGTGCAGCTCCAGCCTCTCTATTTCATTGCATTCTTTAGCCGCTCATTTTCGCAACACGCACTTTTCGAAGAATTTCCTGATTTAATTGTCAAAATTTATGAGCACAGGGACGCTGTAGTTATTTTGCGCAGTGCTAAAAAGCAGTGAATAGTTCTAGCTAAAAAGGTTTGAATAGTTTTATTTTTCTGCAGCACTTAACAATTTCGGTTTAAAAATAATTGTCTGTGCTAAGACTAGTCCCATTATATTTTGCATTATTTTATTGTTGCTGCCGCAATCGAATAAAAAAAGATTCTCCTTTTTTTTTTTGTAAGTGACCGGAATCATTGAAATCAACTTTGTAAGGGAGAAAGGCACACAAATTCTTGCTGCGGTTTGCCACAGAAAACAACACAAAAAAATAAGCAAAATAAAAAAAAAAAACCAAAAATAACCACAAGCAGCTTACGCCATTATGAGTGCCGCAAATTGTTGGTTGCGCTACATCATTTAAAAGGTCTAAATGTACATAGAAAAAACTAAACGAAACAGTAGCGAAAAATTCCTTGAAATAACTCAACTTCCGCTTCCGTGATTGGCAACGATAATAATTGCCTCTCCCCGCAACCCCTCTTTTGCGCCAACCATGGGCTTCGAACAAACACTGAACTCAATTTGTATGCTGTGCTGGAGTGTTGTTGCTGTTTTGTTTTTTGTTTTGTTGCATTTTTAATGGTGATAGCCCTGCAGTAAAATAGAGCTTGAAATTGACCTCCTGCCGCGTTTGGCGCTATTCTACTGACATAACCGCATTTCGCATGACGAAATACGTTAAAGCAAAATAAAGACAAACAAAAGAAGAGGAGCATAAAAAGGAACTGAAATTCATAACTTGCAGTTAAAGTTAATTGCAAACGATTCGAAAGTGCATACACATACATATATCCAAGCACTTGCAAGCATATTTATGAATGAATGAGTTTGTTAGTGTATTTGCTGATAGCAACAGTTCAACGCGAAATGTACGATACGAACCTGAGTGATTGGCAAGTGAGTGAGCGGGCATACTTCAATCTAAGTACATACATACGTACACACTGCTTGCGGTGGTTGGAGGGGCATAAGTAACAGAGTAAGTCATACTCAAGAGCCATAGTCCTTTCGTGAATTGGTCTATCATAAAAAGTAACTGCGAATTTTTGCCGTTTGCAAACGTTTTCCTTTGTGCGCAAAATGGGTTTTGGCAGCGTCGCAAATGGCGACGGCAAAAACCTGCAATTTCCGCAGGAAGTCATCACTATGACATACATACTGCAGTAACACACCAATACATGCATATATGGGAATACAAGTACATTTATGTGTGATAAACGGTTACATTTCGCGCTCGTTACTTTTCGCATTGCTGTCATCTTATGAGCTGTTGGCATGCGTAGCGGATAGTGCCGACGGCCCGAAAGGGAAATGACTCGAAAATGTGTATGTGTGTACGTTACCAAGGCTAGATGTTTGAAGAGCGGCTACTCGTAGCTGAGAAAAGTCTAGAAAAAATAATTTGTAAATCATGCAGCGAAAATTTGTTTGCCTGCTTTCATTCACTTACGCGTGGTGGCCAACCGCGGATCAAGACTTAAGTAAAGTAAATTTCGGGCTTTAGTACTAAATACATGTATGCTATTGTTGCTGGTGCTGTTGCTTTTGCTTTTCATTTTCATGCTTTCGTGCTGGCGGCACATGAAATAAACAGCACTTAACGTAGCTGCAATTCAACGCCAATCGCACGAAAACGTGCGCCAAAGTTTGCAAGTTCGAGTTCACTTCCGTCTGTCAGCTGCTCTAGCCGACTGCTGTGCATACCCGCACAGTGGTTTCAAACCGATGATAGGCGGCACAAATTTAATATTTCGTGGACGATTAGTCTCATTGAGCTGAAAATTGGCACAATCAAACTTCACCTAAAATTTAGAAAAAATAAAAAAAATTTAATTCAAAACAAAGTGGTCGTTAATATGGCTATCGAAATTCTTTGAAAATAACATATTTTGTTGCAGTTAAAGCCATTCCGTATTATCCTCCTCGTGCCAGAAGCATAGTTTTAATTATTTGAATATTTTATTATTTTTCCAAATGGATGAAGCTGTGATTTCTATTTATATTTTTAGACTAACCATGGAAACATGAAGATTGGTGGTAGAAAACGATTTCATTATTTTCAAATATTCTCCAGGATTATCAATACACTTTTTTATTTTTGAAGCACTTTGTCCAGTCGCATTTCCATTACATTTTTTAAGTAGTGGACGCGAACACAACTTTCTCACCACAAAATAGTCATGCAAAATACTTTATAATATTATTAATGCTCATCACACTAATACAAAGGATGCCTCAATCTCACAGTATGCGCCATCTTTTTATTTTGCTCAATCATTCCACATCATCCACATCGCCCATATTTTCTAGCACAACTGATTTTGAACGACCTTCCTCGAATTCGTCGTTGAGCGAACAGCGACTATGAGAAAATTCATTGCACGAAATTGTTCACGGTTCAATTCCAGTTTCTTGCCGATATGAATTTTTGAAGCGACTGTAAACAACACTAATATGGCTTACACATGGAAACTTTCTGAGTGCGTTTTTGGTAAATATCAAATGGCAGCTTCAGCTGGTGTCTGACAACACTAGAAGTGCCAAAAATTGGAAATATAAATTGCAATTCTTGTAACTGAAACTATACTTCACTTCACGAGTACTTCATTATACGGGTAGATACTTGTACTGTAGTCTACAATCAATAAGTTAGTTCTTACAGTCATTGCTATTGGATAGCACTTTCAAAAAAATATTTGTAGAGGAAGCAATGGAACAGGACGTACATGTAGATATTGGTATGATTATGTAGCGACAACCGCCTCTACCAATTGTAAAATATTTTCGCTAACTTTTTTCAATTCGCTTAAGAGCAATAGATGAAAAGCTCCTTACGGTTTTCTTTTAATTTTTGAGTTCTCTCTCTCTCTCTCTCTCTTATGTGTGATTGCTACAGCATAGGTGCTACCTGCGCACGATGAAGAGAATAATAAGGTGGCGCCCATCGTGGTGCTGCTGCTTTTCTCTCGGAGAATTTGATTCCTTATTTTTCAAAACAATGAGATTAGAAATAAAAACTTTTCCATTTTATTTTTGTTTATATAGTATAGATATTCACTTTTAATAAAGCATCATACTTGTGACCAATTTTTTTTTATTTTAAAAGTTGAACATAAAAAAATACACTGGAAGAGTAACCAATTAAAAGGCCATAAATTTAGTTTGGAAAATTACTTTTATTTAAGTCAAAGGGAAGTGTGAAAGTAATACCAAATTAAGAATCAATTTACTTTTGCTCGATATTACCACCTTTTGCCTTGACTACGGCCTTGAGACGGTCTAGAAACGAGTCGCAAGTAGTCCGAATGTGAGTTGCTTTCTCAGCGTGAGACTGGTAAATCTTTTAGTTCGGATCTTCCTCTCCCAAATGGCCCAAAGAGAATAATCTATCGGTTTCGCGTCTGGTGAATTTGAGATCCATTGTGTGGACGTTCTGAAGATCGGAAAGTTGTTTTTTTAGTCATTCTTGGTTCGCTCGAGCTATGTGAGATGGTGCCAAGTCTTGTTGAAAAGTCCATGGTCAGCCACCGAAATGTTTGTTAGTCTACGGCTTCAAAGCAACCTTCGGAATACTTTCCCGATAATATTTCGTATTTACCTTGACGCCACGCTCGATAGCGATTAGAGAGCGCCCATCTGCGGTTGCAACGGCCCAAACCATTACTTGTGGCGGGTGCTTCCTTCTGGTGGCCAATCGATGACTCAAATTCTCGTACGAACGGTCGGTCAAGCAAACCCTATCGTTTAGGAGTTTACGAATTGCTCAATTTGAAAAATTTTCTTGCCAAAAAATACAATGTTCGGAAATTAACCGCTTTCGGCTAAACGAAGCAACTTCTTCACTCTCTCAAGTCTGATTGTCTGACTTGTTGTTGCTTTGGTGTGGGATCATGCGCCTTCTGGATCTTGTAAGGCTTGACTTTGAGATCTGCCTGTATGCGGCGGATGCTACGGTCTTTCGCCATTTGATAGGCACTTCGTCGGGTATTTGGCTCAAGTCGCTTCTTCACATTTCGAACCATTTCACGTGATGTTGCAGTAATTTGATGACCACCTCCATGACGATGCTACCAGTATCATTGTAACGAGTACTGTTGCGATAAACAAAACCTTTATTTACTTGAAGGTGCTCGAGCTCCCGAAGAATCGGTAGTTGTGATTTTCCTGCCAAATATAATGCCATCGCACTACTCGGCAAAATGCTTCCGCGCGCTTATAAACAATACTCTGGACTGTAATTTAGCCAACTAACAGACAGCTGATGCCCGTGCATCAGCTGCGCAAGCGGTCTGAAGTTGGTTACACTTCGAGAGCCGGACCATGCAAGTACAGGGTGGGCCATATAGCGTTTGCTTTTTGAACCACCTATTTTTGTGAGAATGGTAACACAAATGACATGCCAAATGTGTTCATAATTTACTTAAAGGTTTGACATTTACGAAATGGGACCCTATACGCTTGAACAAAATTGGGAAATATTGAAAACCTATTTCCAAAGTGGTGAATCTTCTTCTTTTCTGATTTTCTCATCGGTGGCTACGTTAATAAGCAAAATTGTCGGGTTTGGGGCTCAGAAAATCCACACGTTACTGTAGAGAAGCAAATGCATTCTCAACGAGTCACTGTTTGGTGCGGTTTTTGTTCTGGCGGCATCATCGGGCCATTTTTTTCGAAAATGAGCGAGGAGCCGCGGTTACAGTAAATGGCGAGCGTTACCGTGACATGCTCAACGAGTTGTTTCCAAAAATTAAAGAGGATGACATGGACGACATTTGGTTTCAACAGGACGGTGCAACTTGTCACACTGCCAAAGTTATACTCGAACTTTTGGCTACCGTTTTTGAAAACCGAATAATCAGCCGAAATTCCGATATCAATTGGCCGCCTCGGAGCTGTAATTTAAGCCCGTTGGACTATTTTTTGTGGGGAGCCGTTAAGGACAAATGCTATGCGAACTATCCAGAGACGATTGATGCTTTAAAACACGAAATCGAAGTTGCCATTCATGAAATTGGAGCGCAAACAAACGAAAATGTGCTTAAAAATTGGGTTGATCGAATGGCCTACTGTAAAGCCAGTCGTGGCAGTCATTTGAACGATATTATTTTTCATTCATAAATGACAATGTTCAATCTTCAAAATAAAAAAAAAAGTTTGAAAAAATATTGATTAGTTTGTTTTTATAGCCGATTCAAAAAGCAAATTTTACATGGCCCACCCTATACAACGTGTTGCTGCCACACGGTGACGAGAATATGCCATTGATATGGAGTTTCCAACAACCATCATAAACACAGTTCTAATCATTGTAAAACTTGGTTGGGACTTAAGGTGACCCGGTGGTCTAGAAATTTAAAAAAATCGATCTTTTGTTTTTCGATATTTCGAAAGTTAATGAAAAATAATAGGAAAAACTGTGGGACCAAGGGCGAACTGTTTGAATCTGTAATATTAATATTTTCAATGCTTAAGAGATGCGCAGCAGTCATCCAAAATAAGGGATTTTCTACAAAATATATACTAGCACAGAAACGTATTTGTAGAAACCAATATAGGGATCGCTTTGTTTTGATGTTTTGTCCATTGAATTTTTGACTACTATGAATTATTTTATGTTACACTTTTGAAATAAAAAAAAATTGGTCACAAGTAAGATGTTTTATTAAAAGTGAATATCTCTACTATATAAACCAGAATAAAATGCAAAAAATCTGTTTGTTTTAAGAAAATCAATAATCGCAAAAAATGCAATAGGTCGGCCAATGCACTATAGTTTTGGGCAGTACTGTATGTGCAATTTATTCGTGTGTTGCCTGTGTAATTTCTTCTTTGTCTCGCATTCTTGTTAGCATTGTCACATTTCTCTCGCGGAATTCTACCAGCGTGACGTCACGTCTTTCATGCTTGCTAAGCGCGTATTTCTTGTTTAAGACATTAAATTTTGTACTAACTTAGTATTTTGATAATTAATAAAATAATGGATTATTCAAAGTAATCGGTTACATTGGTAAATATTCGAACTGCTACATATAAATACAAAAACAGAAAAATAAAAAAAGTAAAAGTAAATAAAAACTTAAAAACATAGAAGTAAATAAAAGTTAAAAAAAAAAGTAAAAGTAAAAAAAAAAAATTAAAAAAGCAAGCAACACTAAAGCATCATTTGTTGGGTTTTTCCGCTCTTATTCTGATACATTTCTTTCATGTTATATTGATTCTCCTAATATATTAACTACATTGCAATTTGTCATTCACTGAGTGAAACATTATGAATACATTTTATGATATTTGGCTAGACAAGTTGAAATCAGTATTTTAAAAGCAAAACTAGAAATAATTGAAAAATTCAAAAATAATTATGTTAATTTTTAAACTAAGCAAATGTGTCAGAGGTTTTTAAGCTGTTTAGTAATCGAATTGCTTTTTAAAGCATACCGTCTGAAAGTATGAAAAATTATTTGTTGCCGTCATAGGGCGGTCCAAAGCCAAGCATGCTGCTCCTGGCCACATGTCAGTCAAACTGATATCTAATTCCATTGCGTTTCAATGCATTCCGCGTGGTAGTATGCAAAATATTAAACAAAAAATATATCTACTTATACTTGTCGTTTGTGAGCTAAGCGGCTATAAACAAATTGCTCGATAATCGCTAAATCGTTGTTACATTTATACAAAAATTTTTCACTTAGTAAGCAACGGAATTTTCTAGTGATCAGAGGAGTAGTGAATCGGAAGCATGAAATACCTAAAAATACCCGGTGTCGCTGAAATGTGATGCCTAAAAACTCCTTGCATTCGATCAGGACGCCAATCACTGACAATCGCCCAAACCAAAAAATTTCTAGAACAAGAACTGCACACCATGCACATTTTTTTTCTCGAAGTCAATGTTCTCTTTTAAGGAATTTACTTCTTCGCTTTGCGTCTGCAATAATTCCACGAACATTCGCGTATGACTTAGTATTTCTTTGTATAAATTATTTATTATAGAGACTTGGAACAAGTCCATAGAATAATATCAGAAATCGAAAAAGCATTAGAGGAAAAGAAGGTATGTTCAGCAGTTTTCCTCGACGTCGCACAGGCGTTCGATAAAGTATGGCATGAAGGCTTGATTTACAAATTAAAGACTTGCCTCCCATACCAATATTGTAGTCTGCTGGAGTCATATTTTACTTCAAGATATTTAAGAATTAAACAGGGAAAGGAATATTCTGAACTGGTTGAAATAAAAGCCGGCGTACCACAAGGTAGCATCCTGGGTCCAATCCTGTATATTCTTTATACCCGAGATTTACCACTAATGGCAAATTGTTTAACTGCCACCTTCGCTGACGACACTGCAATTTTATGTGTTGAAAAGACAGAAGAAAAAGCTGCAAGGAACCTTCAAACTGCAATCGACTCTATGGTATCATGGACGAGAAAATGGGGAATCAAACTCAATAACAGTAAATCCATTCACGTGAATTTTACAAATAAAATTACAAAATACCAACCAATAATGATTTCTAATGAAAAAGTCCCATTCGCTAATACTGCAAAATACCTAGGTATTACCCTAGATGCGAAGTTGCGATGGAAAGAGCATATACAAATAAAACGAAATGAGCTTAACATCAGGCTGAACAAAATGAACTGGCTAATTGGATGGAAATCGCATTTATCCATATATAACAAATTATAGCTCTATAAACAAACATTAAAACCATTATGGGCCTATGGTGCACAGCTTTGAGGTTGCGCCAGTGAAGAAAATATCAATGTAATACAACGCTTTCAAAACAAAGTGCTGAGAATCATCGTTAAAACACCCTGGTACGTCAGAAATGCTGATATTCATCGGGACCTTAAAGTTAACACTGTAACTGAAGAAATTAAGAAAATAGCAGAAGCGCACCAAATTCGACTTCAAGGGCATGTAAACGAAGAAGCTAGGAGCATCCTTAGTAACCCGTGCCCAGTTCGAAGATTAAAGAGGAAAAAACCACATGAACTTGCTGGCTATTAACAGAAAATAAGAAATATTGTTTGTAATTTCTTTTTATCAATTGTAATTTATTTTCGAATCAAACTGCTCGTTAGTTTCTGAACTAGTTGTAGTGTAATTAAACATTGTAATTTACTTATTATGTTTGAAATAAAAAAAAAAAAAAAAAAAAAAAAAAATTATAGAGATTTATTTCAGTATCGACATCGTCGCAAGCTACCACAGCTAATTGTTGTTATAATTAAAGAAAAAAATAAATTCACGAGTCGTTTGCAAAGCGACACTATTGATTGATCAAATAATTGCAAAACCCATTTTCTATAAAAATTGTCCGGTGTTTTGAGTTAATAATATCCACTGCCTTCTGGATCATGGAGTTACCTAATTTAGCGAAAAAATCTTTTTAAGTGAAATGCCTAAAATATAATTAAGAGGGGCACCGAGTTGCTCGATCTCGGGCAACACGCTTTGTTCTTCTGCTCTTCTCAATATTGTGGTTGTCTGTAGACTAAAAACAAAAACAAATGCACTCTCTTTTTTTTGGCGGTGACGTTGAGTTACAAATGCCTTCACACCATATAATAATCGTCGTTACTTCGTGTGTGGTGATTTCACCAAAAGCATCCCTCCTCTTCCCTTGGAGCTTTTGCTCAACCCCGGAATGCCTCCGCATTGCTTCGAGGTAGAGGTTCAAGACGGCGTCCTAAGAAGGACATATTCCCTTACCCTGCTTCCATATTCGACGGACTCGATGGATTTCGATGACTCTTTGGGTCCATTCCAATCGACGAGGCTTGTCCGCAGGCAACAATCTTTGCGTCAATTGAATCTTATACGGGAATAAATGCACACCAATTCGGATAATTCGTTGTATAGTGGTCCGAGCAATGCCCAACTACTGAGAAGGGTGATTTTGGGATGTCCTTGGCGACGCCTTGGTCGGTTTTGATTTGGCCTCTTTGGATTAGAAAGAGCATCACCAGTCGAAAACCTTTCGTACAAACGTTTTATGGTGTTCTTAGAAGGCGCACTTTTCACATTATTTAATTTTTTATACGCACGTTGAGTTTTCACAATTGACTTCTTTTGTTGAATGTAAATTTCAACAATTTGGGAGCGCTCGCGTGGCGTGTACTGTTCCAAATCTGTTTGGACTGACGCTTCCAACGCGGTATGTCATTAAGCGATCTGACATGTCTGTCAACAGATACAGGGTTGCCAAATGGGTCCGTCGAATATTGGCAACCCTGTAGGATGCTTAATAAATTTTACGCCTCTCTTTTCGAATAATATCTGCAACGAAACGACGACATTCTATTTTCCTTCGCCTATCATCATTTCCTCGATTATTTCTTTAGGTGTAAATACACCAATTGTTGCAGAGCTGTTCTCTTTGTGTTTCACCTCTCGCATTTGGAAAAGGGTCATCGTATTCAGTATCTCCATAAATGCAAGTTGGTAGGGTCATCGCTACAAACACTTGCGAAAGGACCAATGTCTGTCGAAAACTGTAATCTCAGCGTGCTTTCTTTGTACTCACTTTTTTAAATCGAGTATCAGTCTCGCTGTCCATCTACTTTACTGCTCAGAGTTTCATCTTGTTTGCCAAAGTGTGAGCGTTTAAATTCTAATGTCGGAGAATGATCCTGGATTTTCTCAGATTGTGGCCTGCCATCTCCGTTTGTATTCTTGTGTTAGAAGATATATATACATTTAGGGATGGTTTCGCTGATAACTAAAACCGATGTCTGATACTATTCTGTATGAAGAAGGCACTTTGAGAGTGCAGGTGCGTTGCACAGATTGCAAAGTTTTTCGCCGCCATTCACCCTTAGCGAATAGCCCATATTTCGTATCCGTATAAAAGAATCGAGTTTGTCGTGCCCATTAAAAGTTTTCGCTTGCTTTAAGTTGAACCGCCACGCACTTTAAATGCTTCCAACCATATGTTCTTTTTGGCAGTTCTTTTCCAGTGCTGCCAACGTGTGTTTATAGCGAATGGCGAATCGAAGAGGGCTATAGTTGCACTAAATCTTCTGTGGGGTATGAGCGTCATATGAGGCAACCCCTAAAATAACTGGTATAGAATTTTGCTTAAGTCTCGTTTCTAGCATGATTTTTCGCTAGGTGGCGCTGGGGTAGAGATATCTCTAAAAGTCGTATCTGCGGCCCAATCAGGCTTAAATTCGACACATACATACATATTTTAGCTACACAAAGACATACAAATATTTTATCTCTAAATTGAGAGAGCCGCAGCGAAGTGTTTTAGTATTTCCGCAGATTTTTTCACCTGTTTACAAATAGGAAAAAGTAGCAGGGAAAATTTTAAATGTAAAAAGCAATTATGAGCTATTCAACAACAACAATTTTTAACCGTACAACAACCACTAAATATAGCCAAAAACTATTTACCCAGCGGACTACCATATTAATCAAAATCTTTCAGAAATATCCACTTCTAGAAATATCATATAATATAAATGATTATTCTTAACCGTTATATAAATAGATAATAAGGAAAGGCATGTTAAATTATTTCTAGATTTTTTTCCCCCTCTGGAGCCACTGTGCACCAGTTAGGCTTAGTTTTTCAGTTATTCACCATTTGCCATTTAAAATTTGCAATTTCGTTGCCATTCAGACTGCCACTGGAAGTTGGTTGGTTACTCCAACTTGCCTGCCGTTATTTGCATTTACCCCCATCTGTCCATCTCCCGCTTTCTAATCTCGTTTGCTATGGCGCCCACTCCCACGCCGATGGACGGTCGAGCCATTAGCGATTCAATGAAATGGCGCTTTAAATGGCTGCAAACTTTTTAATGCATTGCCTACGTGCGCCACTCGCTACTCCCGGTTTCGCTAAACGTAGACCGCTGATGCGCATTGCAAGCGCAACATACCGCGAATCTACCCCGCCTATACCCGTGGCGCGCTGCACCCCTGTTTTATGGTATTTGCTTTTGGCAATTGTTGAATTTTATTGGTGTTTTTGTTGCTGCTAGTAGCTATAATTTTTGGCGAAATTCTTGTTGTTTGCTCAAAGGCGCGTCTGGGCCGCCAGGACTTTGCCACTTGGTTGCCTCCGCAGCCGTTGACCTTCCGCTGCACTTTGCGTTGCTGTTATTATTTTAAATTTTTGCTATTGTTACAAATTCCAGCTGCATTGCCATTACGATGGAGTTAGAAGTTTGCTCTTTACCGTTATGCGCGTTTCGGAAAACATTTACGTTTCATGGTTTGCGAAGCGCGAGGTCCTCTCTGTACGCTGTTGTATGTAGCAATGGGGGGACTTTCACATTTCATTTATTTTCGCATAGTTGCCGAGTTGTTCTTGCGCTAGGTTTGTTATTGTTGTCGCTGCTTAGCTTATGAAGAATATTCCTCTTAAATTGAAGATCAGAAATTGTTTTGAGTTGGCTTCAGTAGAATTTTGCGAAAACTTAAAGTTTTCGCTAATAAAATTTGATTATACGAGTAGGTGTGTGTGATGTCAGCTGTGTGGGTAGCCAAATTATGCCAGCGTAACTATCGAGTTTCGATAATTTGGAAATATAATAAATAGCTTAATGTACACCCCCTAGTCAATAAAAGACGAATTTTTTATGAACAAAAGCAGTTAGCGCTCATCTTTCGGATAGTTTCGAAATATGTACCAGACCAGAACTGCATATGGATGTGCAGCTGCACAGATTTGCTTCTTCAAATAATTATAGCTCTAGGACTTAGTGAGAAGTTTTGACAACTTATTTGTTTCTTTTTTAATATGAAAATTGTCTTTATGAAAATTTAGTTCAGTCTCCTACAAAAGACATATAAATCCGAGTCTCTAACTTTATACAAATTAAGGCTTCTTTGACTTGTGCCAGTGTGGAGCATCTTGTCTCCCATCAGACGCGTCCCCGGGTGGTGGATAGGGGAAAGCTCGGCAGATATGCAAGATAGGTGGGAAATAAAGTACCACTCGCGAACCAAAACTAGAAACCAACCACCGTCTATCTAACATTGAGCGGCTGAAACCAGCATCTGACTCGTACCGAGCTGCTGTCAACTAATAGCTCTTCCGGCTAGGTAAATTTAAGGTGACAATCCCATCGCGAGGATAGGAACCTTAGGCTAACAACCTACAGTCTCTGAAAACAAATTCACGCCTATTGTGAATGTCGACTGGCAGTAGAATAGACTCCTGTCGCTTAAGTCGATACTATTCTTGTATGGTGTAACGTGACCGACTTAGATGTACTCTAATGTGAATGGTCGTCTAAATTGTAAACAGCTGTGCCACTTTGTTAATATTTTTACTGAGTTTGATTTACTTTTTATTACTTTGAAATAAAATTTGTTTAACAAAAACCAAATAAATGGACAATACTGAGTATTCAATTCATCTTGTGAGCCGCTGCTTCCAATATCGTTTCCTGGTGGACGGCCGCAAGCATCATATTTTAATAGTGCTTCTTCCAGAGATGTTAGAACATGAAAAACGTTTGGACCACAACACTTGCACGAAGTCCGGCTTAGTTTTGAGACAATTTCTTTTTTGCTCTTGAAATCTGTCCAAACTCATGGCCAAAATGCCAGCTATTTCATTTATTTAATCTCAATTAGAATATTTTAAATTTAACCACTTTTCCCATCATCTCACTGGCGGTTCCGAGCTCTGTGGCTATGGCTTTCCACCTTATTTTTGCTGTGTCTTTGCAATTTCCCTTACTCTTGATGAATCTGCATCAGTTGGACCAGGCGCGCAAGTTGTGTTGAGGTAAGAGCGGCTGAAATATTGGGTTCACGAAATGGGTCCTCATACTCTCTAACCACTACGAATTCGTACCACTACGCTTTTTTATATTTTACCGTTGTAAAATTATAAACACTTCACTTTTTTTTCAATTTAGTTCAAAATATACTATAGCAAAAACCATATAACGAAAAGTTTCAACCCTAGCACACAATTTTTGAAATTTAAAAAATTTTTTTAGAACTTTATAAACTCAAAAATTATATCAAAACTTTCAACTATTTAACGAGAATGCTTAGATTTTTCAGGTTGCCGCAGTTTTATAGTTCATAGAATTTTAGTGCAAGTTTGAAGTGGCTACAAAAGGCCGTTGGATTTTGACAATTTTTTTTTCGCTGATGGGCTTACTAGGTTGCGGTTCGATAGAAAAGGGCGTTGCTACTAGCCAACATTTTTTTGTTATGTTGTTACACTCTTCATATGAACGTATGTGAAGTTTCATTTCAATCTATCAATTCTATCGTTGTTCACAAATCATTTAGCATCGACGTGTCACAGTATTTTGGAATGGAAACAGTCAATGTATCACGCAGTGATTGAATTTTTATTTTTGGAAGGTTTAGGAGGAAAGGAAATTTGCGAACGAATGCTGAAGTTGATCAGAAATTTTCGTCATTATTTAATATAGTACAGTAGAAAAATGGCTTGCTGAGTTTGAACGTCGTCGTACAAGCCTTGAAGACGACCCACGTCAAGGACGTCCAAAAACAGCAACAACACCAGAAATCGTAAGAGAAATACAGGATATCGTATTGTAAAATTGCCAAGTAATCAAAAGAGATTTAGTAGAAGTCCAAGGCATCTCATTGGGCAGTGTAAGCAATAGTTTGACTGAAGTATTGGGTTTCAGAAAGCTGTGTGCCGCATTCGCTAACAATGAAATAAAAACACAATAGAGTTCGACTTTCTCAACAACAATTAGAGCGTTTTTGAAAGGATAAAGTGGATTTTGTGCGTCGATTCAACACTAAAGGAATTTTATTTGTCGATTACTAGCAAACTCGCCACACAATAAATTCTGAATATTATTCGCTTTTCGACTGGCTGAAGGGAAAAATCCGTGAAGAAATACCCAAGTTGCAAGTTTCAACCTTAGTACACAACAATTTGCAAACTAAAAAAATGCTTTTCCATCAGAACAATCCACCGTGTCACAAGAGAATTTTGACAATGGCTAAAACCCTGGTGGTCTGGAGCTCGAAAATATAGGGTATTTTCAGGAATTTTTGTTTGCATTAAACAAAATGAAAAACGATATTTAAATTTTTTAGGCTTTTTATTTAACTTCTTTTATATACAAAAATGAATTTTTTTTCAATAATTTTAAAAATGGCGCGGCTGTTGACCCTCCCGAAAAATTGGACCTGGACGGTGTTGTCCATTTTGGCTCTTCCATTTATCTGGAACACAAAAACAAAAAAAAAAAAATTAGTCAGTACGACTGTAGCTATGTCCCGTTACTAGAATAAAGAAAATTTGACAAAATGGCGTGGTTGTTAATTTGACACTCTAAAAATCAGGTTTGTTTTTCAGTTTTTTTATCAAAAAATACGAAATAATTGCAATAATAATATGATTATAGTACGGCTGATAGCCATTGATGTTGAGAACAACATTTTTAAATTTCAGACGATTCGGGTGAATATTGTTTTTTTTTTACCACACCAGGCCGAAAACAGCCTTTCGAGATAAATGAGTTTAAAGTTTGAGGTGCAGAGCGCGCGGACTGCTCTCTACCTGGTTAATGGGCTGTAGAAGCTATAATATTAGGAATTTACGCATGAAAATTTTACAGTATATTCTTAAAAATTTGAAATTTCTAGACCACCGGGTCCCTTATAGTTCGAGTTGTTGGAGCATCCACCGTGTTCACCACATTTAGCGCCTAGCGACTTCCATCTGTTTCCAGACCTAAAAAAATTCATGCAAAGGATAGGTTTTTATCAAATGATGAGGTTTTTTTCATCTGTGGAAGCAGCCTTTTCAGATCCTCACTCCAGGGATGGAATTCATGGATTGGAATTTATTTGGCACAAGTGTACTGAAGTTCAGGGAAACTGTACTGAATAATAAAGTGTATTTCAAACCATCAAATTGTGTTGTTCTTACCGAACAACTTAGTAATTAGATAATCGCTTGATGTACCTAGGATCTGAAAGCACCGGGAATGTTTAAATAAAACAAAACAGAGTTAAATTTCAGGCAAATTTATTTTATCTCCTTCAAAATATGACCAGTCTGAAGCAACATACATGTGCCAAAGTTTAACACAGTCCTCCATGCTCCTCCTTCGTCGCATTCTCTTTGATCTCCCTTATCGACTGAAATCTCCTTCCACGAAGTGGTAACTTCAGCTTGGGAAACAAAAAGAAGTCACACGGGGCCATATCAGGTGAATACGGTGCTTGCACGATGGTATTTACTTGGTGTTTGGTCAAATAATCCAGCACAATTTGGGCTCGGTGCAATGGCGTGTTATAGTCATGCAAAATTCAAGAATTGTTTGCCCACATTTCCGGCCGTTTGCGACATACATCATCTTTCAAATGCTTTCAATTGGATACATAGTGACGGATGTGTGTCTTACGGTCCTACCAACATAAGAAAATAATATGGACCGGGTCCCACTTACGCGGTTGACTTAAATTAAATATTCCTGGTACTTACTGATCATAGGGTAAGTTCTTGACTATTGTACAGCGGATGAGATACAATTTTTTATCCTAGCTTTGGGAATTTTTGCCCGGTTGTTAACTCATATGTCCTGCCTGGAGTCGTTACGATGGAATAGAACACAACTCTTTCTCTACATACTCACTAATTCTGGCCACTGATTCACTGATCAATCGCTCTTTCAATCGAGCCAAACATAACGAAAAGCCTTCGTGACCGTTAATTCGGTTGTTGTTGTTATAGCAGCATTAACGTTCACCATGCATGTACGGGGAATGCTGTTGGGGTGACAATTCATGGCAGGATATAAATACGGGTCATTCTGGTAGAACGTAGAACTGACTGTCGTGGGAACGTTAAGTCTGTCTCGGTGGTCGCTTACGTCGGCTCACCGCGACTTGACCACGCGATATACATACATACATATAAACATATAAGTACATACCTGCGCTTGCCATTTATGCGACCCAGAAGCCGAGTGAGTTTTTGCGTGACTACCATTTGGTATCTCTCTCTATCCGCAAACTAGAGTTTGAGGGTCATGCTAGCGCAATCTTTCCAAATAGGCGGGATGTGGTCGAGGGGAAAATTTGCACCGAAACTTGCACCTCTGTCTTTCCTGATGGTTCCAAGATAGAATCGGGAGTCGGAGTAGGGGTTCTCTCTAAATCAGCCAATTTAGCTATCTCCTTTAAACTGCCGAACACTGTTAGTGCTTTTCAAGCAGAAGTCTTTGCGATCCTGCACACAAGCAAAATGCTTAAGGAACGCGGAGCGGAGATATTAACATTCAACATTCAAATCTCTTGGGTGTGCAAGAAACATTTCCGGAACGTGGGTTCTAGGACACATATATAGAAATGAAATTGCTGATGAGCTTACCGAGAAGGGGACTGAATTTACCTCAGAGACCTCTTACCCGATTAATTCAATCCCCCTTATAGTGGTTAATAGGGAACTGTACAAATAATTTCTCAGGAAAGCGCAGAAAAGATGGAGCTCCATTTCTTCATGTGCAATTTCGAAAATCTTTTGGCCCCAGTACATCATACGGATGACTCAGAAAGTCTTGGGGGCTCC
The DNA here is from genome assembly GCF_027943255.1 of Anastrepha obliqua. Taxonomy (NCBI): domain Eukaryota; kingdom Metazoa; phylum Arthropoda; class Insecta; order Diptera; family Tephritidae; genus Anastrepha; species Anastrepha obliqua. The sequence goes on from NC_072892.1 coordinate 118,625,714, forward strand.
ACGCTATTCACAGCCAGGCTTACCATTTAACCCCCATTGCAGAAGCTGTGGGGACCTTTCAGAGAAGAAGACTGTTGAGCATTTTCTCTGTAAATGTCCAGCTTGGCAGCTAGACAATTAAGGTCACTGGGTGCTCGGTTCTTCGACAGCCTGTGGCAGTGCGCCAACCTAAGTCCCATCAATCTTCTCCATTATATCAACAGTATAGGCTGGCTGTAGATATCTGCCTGTTGGAAGGTCTCATAATAGTATCAAAACGGCGCTTTAGTGTTACTTGAGGAGTGCCAGACTGGCACTTCAACCATTTCACCTACCTACCTACATACTTACCATTTGGTAGAGTTGCTCTCTCGAAACCTTTTCAGATATGAAGACATAACACCACTTCAGTTTTTTGTTTTCTTTTAAAATATGCATTTTATTTATACGCATTAATTCATACCTAAATATACACTTAGCAATATATCGTAAATTTAGTCCAAATATATGCGTTTCTGAGTGTGGCTGTGTATGTGCCTCTTTAAGAACACACCAATTTGTATTTTACTTACATACATAATATGTTTATATATATAATATTCTGCTTCTTGAGTGTCTGCATGAATATACATATACATACACACAAATATTTATAATTGGAAATACGACGAATCTTACTTTTACTGCACACAAATATTCGAGCTACAGACAATTTAGTCATATACATGATTATGAGTGTGTGTGTGAGTGTATGTGTGCATGTGTGCTGTATGAATTTATGTAGGTATGAGTGCAAGTTTGGTGATATATGCCTGTAAATACATATATACAGACATATTCATTTCAGATTTGGGAACTGAGAAAGATTCTTCGAGTATTTCGAGCTTAACTAAATCGAGTTTAGGTTTTGAAATGTGTTTTTTTTTGTTTTTTTGGCAGTTGCCAAATATTCATGTAGGTGTGTGAAAAACGGAATTTGCATGCACACATGCAAATATATGTATGTGTGTGTGTATGCGCAAGAGTTAGATTTACATTTGCTGTGGAGATTAACCAAAGAAAATATTTCATTGCTAACTGCGTGTCAGATTTCCTTGTAATATTTTTTAAATATTTTTTTTTTTTTAATTTTACTTTTTTAGTTGTGTTTTCTGTTTCACTTACCCAGCTTAGGCTGTGTTTGTGAACTGATTACTTAATTTATGTTGCTTTTGGTTGCTCTTTTTGTGATTCGAGTTCTATGCTTGCCGCATATGCAACAGCTAACGCACATAGATTTCAAAATTTTTTTCTTCATCTTAGTTTTATTTTATTCATATTTATGTAGAAGGCATTTGTTTGGGTATACGTACTCCTCTAAAGCTACATCTCTTTTGTTTTGTTTTGTTTTCATTTAAATTTAATTATTTTATGAAATACGTATTTTGAAAAATCTACTAAGTACGTTCTTACTGTATAGCGGAAATTAAATTCACGTTTATGCTAAATACTTATAAGTACAATTTGTAATCATATGTAATGCTGTTAATTACTAGTTTTTGGATTTTTATATTGCATTTGCGAAAATGTTTTGTTTTCTCTCTCTCTCTCTCATATATACATGTATGTGTTTGTGTGTGTGCAAGTGCGTGCTAAACTGTGTGTGTCTGTTGGATTTTACAATATCTGTTACTAACTACATACATACATACATATATGCTATGAACAGTGAAGCTAGAAATCGTGTCCGGTATGTAAATATATTTATTTTTGAGAGATCCGCGCAATGAAATTTTTGCCATCCAAAAATGAGATTCCTAACAAAAAATGATAAATTTTCTGCATTGGAGTTTTTGCCATGCAAAAATGAGATTCCGAAGAAGAAATTATAAATTCGCTACGCTGACCTTTTTTTTACATTAAAATTTTTGTTAGGATACAAAAACAATTTCTGCTGTATTTTTGTTTTTTTGACATTCTTCACAAACCAATTACCAGTGCCGCGCTTATTATTTATAAAAGTATAAGCCAACAAAATTTGCTGTTAATTAGCATGACATTCCGAAAAAAATTATAAGTTCGCCGCGTTGCGCTTGTTGCTGCATAAAAATGAGAATCCTGACAAGAAATTTTAGATTTTCTACGCTGACTTTTGTTATATTAAATTGTGAATCCTGACGAAAAAATTCCTGTTTGCATTTGTTATTCTGATGCTCTTAACAAAAAATTATGAAGTTCCTGTGCCGAGCTTATTATCTATAAAAGGATAATCCTAAAAAAGTCTGGTCTTAATTTATTTGCCATTCCGAAAAAATAAGATATTCGCCACGTTGCGCTTTTTGTTGCACAAAAAAAAAGAGAATCCTGACAAAAAATTTTCAGCTCTTAATTTTTTTACACAACCAAAAAAAAAAAAATATAAGTTCTCCGCGTTCAGCTCTTTGCTATTAATGAAATCCTGGCAAAAAAAGTATAAATATTCTACGCTGAGCTGCTTTTTTTACATGAAAATGAGAGTTCTGAAAAACATTTATGATTTTATTTATTTAATTCTTTTTTAGTTTTGAACAAAAAATTATAAATATTCTGTGTTGAGCTTATTATCTGTAAAAGGATAATCCTAAAAAAAGGTGCAGATTTTAAATGTTGACTTTTTTTTAATTTTTTTTTTACACTCTGTTACGTAAAAATGACAATTATCACGAAAATTTTTCTGCACTTATATTTTTTTGATAAGAAAAAACACTAAATAGATATTCTGCGCGTTGCGCTTTTTGTTATATAAAAATGAGAATCCTGACAAAACAAAGGTCCTGCTCTTAATGTTTTGATATAACAAAGAAAAAATTATAAATTCCCTGCGTTGAGCTTCTGACTTTTTTGGAATTCTTAGCAAGAAATTACAAATCTTCTGCGTCTAGATTTTTGTTACATAAAAATGAAAATTCAAATAATTGATTAATTAAATTTTCTGCCATTACTTTTTTTAGATTTTCATTTTTTGCTTTTAGTTTTGTCATGTGAAATAAAAAATTATAAATTCTCCGCATTGAGCTTTTTCTTTTATGTAAAATGAAAGTCGTAAGAAAAATCGGTTTTTAGCTTTTATGAGATTAAAAAAAAAAATTATAAATTTTCTGTATCGCGTTCTTTATGAACAATAAAATGAGAATTCCAACAAATAATTTTGAGCTTAGGTGCTTTTATTTTTTGGCTTTAATTTTTTTCCATACAAAAAAAAGTTATAAATTCTTCGCATTGCGCTTTTTTTTTAGTAATAAAATGGAAATCCTAACATAAAAATTCCTAACAAAACATTAAAATTTTTCACGTTTATATTTTTGTTGCATAAAAAAGATATTCTTATCAAATAATTTTCTGCGTTTGATTTTTGTTTTTTGATTTTCTTAACAAAAATTTCTTTAAATTTTCTGTGTCAAACTTTTTATTTTGATGAGAGTGTAACAAAAATAAAATTAGTTTTAAATTTTCTGTATCGCGCTTTGTTTAACAATAAAATGACAATCCTAAGCAAGAATTTTGTGCCTTTCATTTTTTTTAATTCCTCAATAAAAACAAAGTTTTCAACGTGAATATTTTTATTTTTAGGCTTCAATATTAAAAAAAATGTAAATTCTTCTTAAGAAAAATTGGTTATTTCAAAAAAAAAAAAGATGTATTTTTGTAGCGAGCTCTTGCTTTATAATAAAATGACAAACCTAAGCAGGAATTTTCTGCCTTGAGGTTTTTTTTTAATATTCTTAAAAATTATAAATTTTTCGCGTTTAGCTTTTTGTTAACAAAAAAATTAAAATCCTAATGAATAATTTATTTTTTTAAATATTATTTTTACAACCAACTGTTACATAAAAATGAGAATCCTAACAAATAATTTTCTGCCTTTAAGTGTTTTGCTGGCTTTTCTTAACAAAAACTTACAAATTTTCTGGTCGAGCTCTCAATTTTTTGCTTTCAATTTTTATCCATTACAAAAAAAGTATATAAATTCTTCTTAAAAGAAACTTACAAAGTTTCTGCGTCAAACGTTTTGTTCACGTTAAAATAAGAGGAGTAAAAAAGTTTGCCTTTAATGTTTTGAAATTCCTAACAAAAAAGAAGAATAAAAAAATATTACAAATTTTCTGCCTTTTATTTCTATAAAATGCGAGTCCTAAAAATGCATATTTTAATTCGTTTACATTCCTAACAAAAAATTGTAAATGTAGATTCAACGAAATGAGTTTCCTATCTTATTAATTTAAAAAAGTGCCGTAGAAATGGCTACTACATTTTTTTTATTTTTTTGTTGTAATGAACACAATTATCTTGAGCTTAATTAAAATGAGCTTGTTTTACACTGTTCAACATGTTTTCATAAATCTTGGAAATTTTTATATTTTTTTCTTAAATGTTAGAAATTTTTATAAATATTTTTTTCTGCTTAGCTATTAATTATCGGCTATGTTCTTACATGCTTAATGCTAGCGAGAGTATAAAAATACGTTTGTATGTGAGATACTATTTTTTACAAGGCAAAAAAACATCATATATTTTTCGAGAAAGTAAATTGATTTGTGACTATATAAAAGCTTATGTGAAAGAAAATAAAACATTCTTTTTTTATAATTCGAGTTGGTGCCCAATATCCTATCCTCAGTTAAAAAGTAACTTAGTCATAATTTATACAATTTGTCAATTGTATGAGCGCATAATAAGAAATGCCTAAAAGTATACCACTTATCCCTGTGACGGTTTTGTTTTGTTCAAATCAAGAAACTTTAAGGATAATTGTTTGCAAGCAATCACTTATAGATGTATGTAAGTATGTGTGTCTAATTTCAAAACATAAACAACAAAAGTAATAATAGAAAAAAATTAGCATAAGATAATTTCGTTTGTCTAGCAACCCTGAATTTCGAATTGCTGTTTTCCCATTTTCACACGAGTTTGCGTAATTTCCGCATAATTCCTTCTCAAATCGTACACGCCTTTCTATTTCAGGGCTGCATTCTTCGTACGCTCTCTTTCCTTCCCTTCTTCCTCCCCGCTTGCTGTGCCTCAGCTATTGTCGCCTTAAAACGCATTGATGTCTCTGGCTCATCGGAACAACAAATCGTCGTCGAACTGAAACATTTCCGCCTTCTCCCTGTTCTATACATCACTTTGCTTGGCATTTGTATTGATAATGAAAGCGCCATTGATGTGCCCATTCTGTGCCTTGCCATTCAATTGATAGTTTGTCGCTGTGCCGTTTGCCATCTTTCCATTCGGTATGATAATCGCCGTTTGTGGTGTGCCGCCATTCAGATGCGCTATAAGTGGATTCTTTGCTGCCATTGCGGGTGGTGTAGTGGGCGAAGGTGTCACCGGCGATGGTTTGATGAGTTCAAGTTTATCATCGACCGAACTTTTCATTGCAGTCTTCTCCAGGCCGCCACCTGGTTTCCTGCTTGGATGTGGCATGGCATAGCGCAGCTTCTCCCAGAAGTATGGATCGCCCCATTTTAGATAGGTGTTCGTCTTGAGGTATGCCTGCAGTTCGCTGTCCAAATTGTTGATGTTTTCAATATCACTGTAGATGATAACAATCAAACGATTGCGTTTCTCATTTAGCGCCGATTGATGAGCAGCACGGAATTCCATGCGCGCCCACACTGATTCGATAAAGTTCTGCGAAAGCACGACAATGGTGCGTCTGGACTCATCCACCGAGCGCACAATTTGTTCAGGTATGCAGCCGCCAACAATGAAGTCACGCACGTGTATGCACAGTTTGAATGGTATCGGACCATGCTCGAGTTCGGGTACGAGATAGTCGGCGATGAAGGCTTCATCTTTGTGTGAGTAGGAAACGAACGCATCATATTTCTTGTCCTTGTCCAGCTCCTCTTCGGTAACGAACCACAGACACCAGTTATGCGCGTAGAGAAAAACTTTAATCTCTTGATTGTATTTGTAGTACAGCGCTACACCGATGCCTATTATTAGACCGAGCAGTGCGATGATGATGCCGAATGCGATTACCAAACCCATTTCGGTTGGACAGATATCAGCCACGGAAATGTCTTTGAACCATTGCACATTTTGCGGTTTCGCCGGATCTGCGGCACAGCGCATCTGATTGAAATCACGCACGGTTAGCTTCTGTAGTATTTTGGCGGTCTGTGTGAATTCAAGCAAAGGTCTCGCTTCACAGTCGCACATCCAAGCATTGTGCGATAGTAGAAGCCCCTCGAGTGAGGTGCTGCTGTTCAGCAAGTTTAGTGTGCTCGTATTTAGCCGCTGTAGCATATTATGACGCACATCCAAGTACTGCAGTTCCACTGGCAAATTGTTTGCTTCAATCTGACGCAATTGGTTACCGGCGGCATGGATCTTTTTCACATCAGCATAACCGGTTGTAGTGGCCAAAGGCAACCGAGCAATGTTATTGTTTTCGACAAATAGCTCAATGCCTTTGAGTAGTGGCTCGTGTGGTAGTGTTGGTAAACGCGTCATATTGCCATTCGAACAATTCACCAAGAGCATCAGATCGTGTGGACGCACCCAACATTCGCAGGGACGCGGACAACGCTTTTCGCTGGAGGCGCTGTCATCGAGCGGACACACAAGTTCCATATAGCTAAGTTCGCGCAAATACTTTTCTTTCAATGCCGGTGGGCCTTCACATTTCAAATTAGATGTTGTCAGCTCGATTTTGTACTCAAACTTATCTTTAAACTCGCCGAAAACGAACTGCAAGAAGGGCAACATGAGGCAGTCACAATGGAGCGGATTATCGTTCAAATCTATGTGCACCAAGCGGTGCACAAAAGGCACATCTATGATTCTGATTGTATTGAAATTGATTTCGTGTATGAGATTGTGCGTTAGATTGACCGTGACACCGTGTTTGCTGAGGAACTGCAGGTCCTGGTCGTGGAATATGGTGATGTTGTTGTAGCTGAGATCGAGTTGTTGCAGCTCGAGCAGCTGGGTCTTCCAATCGTTGAAGATGTACATGATGGAGTTGTTGCGCAAATTGAGTTCCTGCAGTTGAAACAGGAATTGGAATGGTGAATTGGCGTCGAACTCAGAGTTCGGATGCTGGCTGGGCTCAAGTATGGCAGCATGCGCTTCAGCGAGATCGATTTTGTTGTTCTCCAAATTCAGGAATTTCAAGTTGGCCGTATCACGGAAAGCATTGATGTTAATTGCAAACAAATTGTTGTTGTCGATGTGCAGAATTTCTAGATTGACGAGTGGATTGAAAACTTCGCTGTTGGAAAAAAGATATTACAAAGACTGATTATTAGTATTTAGTGACAAGGATGGCTGTAAAGTTCTAGGTGCTTCTCTCTTTTCTCTTGCTCTTACCTTGAGATTTCGCTGAGTTGATTATACGATAGTCTGAGTTCCACCAAGTTCCTTGTGCTCTGGAACAAGCCATCCGGTAAGGTTTGTAGGAGATTATGCGTCAGATCCAAATCATAGAGTTCGTGTTGATCTATCAGCAGCTTCTCCGGTAAAGTGGTCAGCATATTTTCCTTCATGGTGAGATTTGCAAGCTTTGTGGAGTTTGCGAACAGGTCCTCGGGCACGGTTTCCAATTCGCAAGTCAAACGCACATCCTTCAAATGTGGTAAATTTGCAAAGAGACCGGAAGGCAGTGTAATGAGTGCCACACGATTGTTGATCAGCCGGAACTCGGTGAGATTTTTATTATTGGCAAAAAGCCCATACGGCAATTCACGTATATGATTAGCATTAATGTAAATGCTACTCAAATTCGTCAGCGGCTGAAAAACATCTGGCGCAAATGTTTCGATATTATTGGCACTCAAGTCGATGTCGGTGAGTGCGGTAGCATCCTCGAATACATCCTTTGTCAGATTACGCAATTGATTGCCCCACAAATTGAGATGCAGCAGTTTTTGTTGATTCTTAAAAATGCCACGCGGCAAAGTTTTCAAATTATTGTGTCCAAGTTCGAGGAATGTCAAACTCTTCAACGGCTCAAACAGTTTCTCCGTCAAATTCACATTATTCGAACGCAAATCTAACCAATTTAAATTACCCAAATCGGCGAACAAATCCGCCGGCATATGGGTTAAACTATTCGAACTAAAGCGTAGATGCGCCAAATTTTCCAGATCGCTGAGATGGTGACGCGTCAGATTGGCGCCCAACTCGCCGCTTTCAAACATCAAATAATTCACCTTTGTTATGCCCAAATGTTCAAAGAGGCGTGCGATGGGCGTATGTCCAGGCAACGGACAGTGACGGATTTGCACGATTTTGCTGGTACCGATCGACATGTTCGGCAGCATTTTGTAGTCGCGCGCATCCACATGATCGCACTCGATTTGCACGTGTTCGCCTGGGCTGATTTGAAGTGTGAATTTGAATGATTGATTGAAGTCTATGGGCGCACATTGGATCTCGAAGCGCGAGGGCATCGTTGAGCACTGACAATGTGAGTTCGCGCTCAGATTACGACAGTCTTTTTGTGAGAAAGCGGCCAAAGTGGACGACGGCAGTTGGCAAGTAACAATGAGCACAGCGAAAGCGAGGATGAGGCTGCGACACGATAGGCTAAAATTGGTGGGCGTTGAGCGATGCTGTTTGGAGGACAGCGCGCAACCGCTGACGGGAGGCGTATGATATTGCAGCATTTTCATGATGATGCTTGTTGTTTGAATGCTTGTTTTATTCGTTACTATTTTTCACTCACTTTTCGTTTTTAATTGTATCTAAAAGCAGAAAAACGGCAAAGGGAAAAATTTGGTAAGAAATTTTTTTGCGCAAAAAAAAAAATAAAAATAAGTTTTGGGCAAAAAATAAAAATAAATAAATAAATCAATTTAACTAAAAGTTTGCACCTTACGATCGTTTTCTAATCAGTTGTGTTAGCAATACCAGCCGCGCTAGGACTGAACGTGAATTTGAAACTGCATTAGTACTTCAGCGAATACCCTTGGTATACCAATTTTTATTCTCATCTATTTACATATCTACCTGTGTTGGTCCTGTGGCACGTAGCCTTGTGTACATACACACACACACACACGTGTTAGATATGGGAAAATCCGTTTTGCCATAAATTGCTTCGCGTACCTGTTGTCCTTGAAAATATCCCAAAACGATTAGCCGTTTGAAAATTTTCCCACATCTTCATATCCTCCTTTCGGCAGACGTGATTTTTAAGTGAAAACATGCTGAGATGCGCCGAAGTGTGGTTACTGAATGCTTGTCACACTGGTTTTGTGTTCCTTTGAAGAATACACAATGACAATTTTTTTTAATGATCATTTCATGCCATTGCCTTAACGGATGTAAATTGACCACGTAAACAAACAATGTTGTGTGACGACTATGAGATTTGATCTTGAAATAATACAAGGTGTTTTTTCAGGGGAAGTCGGATTATTGGAAATGACATAAAGGGTACAGTTGTAAGTGAAAATGGGTTTATTTAAGCACAAAAAAACCCAATAATGCGATATAGCAGTTATGAAAGAGAAAGAGCTGTGGATTAGGCGCCTTCGATTTGCCTTTTCTCTGTTCACTATCTCTGGACTCTACTCGCTTGACGGAAAATTTGCATGTGAAAGCAACAACAAAGTTATCGAGCAAGATTTGCCGCTAGCAAGTGAAAACTGCAATTTGTAGTGCCGTACCTTAAGCTGGCCACAAGCAGCGCGATTTGTGCCTAGTCCGTGGCATATACACTGTACACAAGTCCATAAACCATCATTTCGTTGCGATCGTCGTACTGTTTGCATACGAAATAATAAATATTTCCATGTGGACAACGCCGTCCAGGTCCAATTCTTCGGGAGGGTCAACTTCAGCGCCATTTTAAAAATTTTTAAAGTTAAAAAAAAATTTTTTAAGGTGTTAAATAAAAAGCCTAAAAAATGTAAATATCGTTTTCGATTTTTTATTAAATTTCTTGAAAACACACCACATTTTCGAGCTCTAGGCCACCGGGACCCCTTAAGTTGTGAGGAAATATGGAAATGAGTGCTCCAGAGGAATATACATATAATACAATTTTTTATTAACACTTGTCGTATTTCCGCTTACTCTTACGACGGTCAGTAAAAAAAATGAGAAAATCCACAAACTGTGCCACAAACTAGCAACAAATTCCAAGTAAATGAAAATTTTCAATTACTTGGGATTTGTGGCCGCACTTCGCCATACACAATGGCTGTTCTTCCAACTGCAACAAATCCCTAGGAATTTTGCCCTGTTTGAGGCCAGCTTTAGCCGACCCATAGCAATCAACTGTTCTGTTCAAACGCATGGACGTCACTGTAAACGATTAAAGGTGCCGCACCATAGCGCCTTATGGTGCTCACACTCACCTACGTACCGTAATTCCTTTCCGCTGCCCGTAGGATACACAAAATTAAGCAAAACTTAGCCCGTAGAAAACAACTGCGTTCATTTAGTTACATATCTACACAATACATTGGTTTGTGTTTGATTGTAGCGACACAATGTTGCCATTGATATTTTTGCTTACACACTTTTTTACACATCCGCGTTAGCAGTTACAATTTTTCATTGTTTAATAAACCAAAGCCAAAAACCAACAAATTCAAATAGTTCATTTGTCTATGTATAATTAACATTATTCAATATTGTTTTTAAGCTATTTTAATAAACTTTTAAATTTTTTTAAGTTTATTTTGTAAATGATTTCGAAATGTACTGTTTGGCAACACTGTGTGGTAAGAGAGCAATCAGCTGCCACGGTTCTACGAGAATTTTCAAAAATCCTACGATAAAATTTACGATACTACTCAACGGAACGGTGGTGAGAATTCATTTGCATACGGCTCTCATTAGTCTCATCGTGTCAGTTGACACGGGCCTGCGTTTACGTTGGTGAGTGTGAGCACCATTAGCCATAACCGTAGCCGTATGCATCTATTGAATTTTGGTTTTTACGTGTAACCGCTGTGCAGCTGTGAAATATTTGACATTTGTTTTAATATTTGCCTTAAAGATTTGAATATTAGAAATAAGCGACGGAAAATTGATTTAGTGCAAAAGTATTCATGTTTTTATGGCAAAATGCAAATGCTGACATTAATTCTACTTCAATATCAGATCTTTGCGGTTACAGCACCACTAATTACAGCTTGAAACTGGTATAACTGACTATTTTCAATGCTGCCAACTCTCTTTCAAGAGAATTTCATTAGACCGCGTTCATGCAGTGACATTTTTGCTGCTTCAACATTTCGAATTCACTTTGGGTGTTGCTCGTCGCGTTCACATTCCTTGCAATTGTAAGTTTTTTGTCTATAGCCAACAACAAAATTGGGCAGTACGAGAACGCAAAGGGTCTTAGTACAAGTAGAGAGTTGATGCAACAAATGTTTCTCCGTATAAACGTAGTCTTACTAATACTGATACTAAATGATTCCCAACAAATATATATAATTTTCGGCAGCTCTTTTCCAGTGTTAACAACGTACGTCCATTTATACCAGTTGCTTCGCTTGGCGAATCGAAGATGCCTAAGTATCAGGTCCGTCCATAAGTTCGTGCGTTTTTAACGGTGGTTTGAAAATTAATAGAAAAGATGTTTAAAGTATTTATTAATCAATAATATATTTTCCTTCATTATTGACAATGTCTTTCCAACGTTTAGGCAAATTTTTAATTCCCTGCTCAAAAAATTGTTTGTCCTTGGAGCCAAAATATGCTTCGATATCCCTTTTTATAGCTTCTTTTGAGGAGTAATTCTTGTTACTCATATGGGACTTAAGTCCACGGAAAAGGTGATAATCACAAGGTACAATATCGGGAGAGTATGGTGTATGCGGCATAAGCTCCCATCCGAGCTTGCCTAATGTTTGCCTTGCGGTATGAGGTCTTGCGTTGTCGTGGTGAAACAAAACTTTGCGTCTATTCACTAAAGATTTTTGTTAAGTGCCTCATTCAGGCTTGATAGCTGATGGGAATAATAATCAGCAGTTATCGTCTGGTTTGGTTCCAGAAATTCATAATAAACAATACCGGTCATATGCCACCAAATAGACAGGAGAATATTCTTGAGGTGAAGGCCATCTCTAGGTGTCGGTTCTGGTGTTTCATCTTTATCTAACCATTGGCATTTGCGAACAGGATTATGGTAAAGGACCCATTTTTCATCACCAGTAACAATACGGTTCAAAAAACTTTCATTTTCAAGCCGTTGCAGCAGCTGAAAACACACTTTCACTCTCTGCTGAAGGTTGGTGACGGAAAGTTTATGCGGAACCCATTTTCCCAACTTTGAAACCTTTCCCGACTGAACCAGGTGCCTGTGAACTGTTCCAGGCGACGAATTAAACCTCTGAGCTATCATATCGACTGTCAAATTTGGCTCAGCTTCCACGAGTTCGAGCAAGGCGTCGGAGTCGAAGACTTCAGGACGACCTCCACGTCGCAGTTACCACTTCGGAATTTTCAAAACCACTTTTGCGCAGTCCTTACACTCATGGTATCCTCTCCGTGAACAGTGCTTGTTTCTGCAGCAGCAGCTGTTGCATTTTTACCACTTTTATAAAAAAAAATACAAAATATGCCTCTTATACGCGATCGAAAATTCCATTTTATTTTTTAACAACACGTGCTTCTATCAGCGATTAGAATCACTTCTTGAATGCACTATATATCAGAGAAAATATAAATAGTTCCGTTATATTCCGCGAATAATTTTTTGTATGCAAAAATCGTACAAAAGTGAAATTATGGGTAAAATACGCACGAACTTATGGACTGACCTGGTATAAACATTTTGACGCTGGCAGACGGCAGGCAGTATCTCTCAGATATTAAAACGCACACATTCTTATGAATGCAATTATTTTGGCGGCAACACTTCGGTGCGGTGTAGACTTCAGTCTACAAAACTGCAAATTGTCATTGTCGCCAAATTCTTTGTCTTTGCCTCAAATATTGCCGGCCAACGATTTGAGGAATTTGTTGCGATGTTCGATTTTAGTAGCAATTGCGGTTGTGTGTGCGCAGAGAAGGAAAGCAAATAGTCGAAGCTTACTCCCAAAATTTTGGAATTGTTTACAGTGGGTATTGGTGTGTTGTCGACTTTTACCTTAAGTTGCAGTTTGAACTGCTTTTTCCAGGTGGTAAAGAGGGTCGTCGTGAACTAAGTGGGGGGAAGTTGTAGATTCCTCACAGTGTAGAAGTGAGAAAGACAGGTAAGGTAATCGTTTACTTTGGCGCACAGGTCATCAATGTCACCGCTCGACGACATTATCGTACAATCATCAGCGTAGAAGGCTCCCCAGTAAACTAGCCCTGCCTAGTGCTCCGTATCTCATCTTTTCTGTGATCAATGCTGCTTTTTCCCGACAAGAGGAATTTGAAAATAATGGCGTCAACTCATACAGCTCACCATACATTTATTTACATAAAGAAAACAAGTTGCCATAGGTACAAAATAAATGATTCCTGTATGTACAATATTTCTTTTACATTTTACAGAGGGCAACTTCGTCACCGTATTTTTTCTAAGAAAAAGCTTTTTAAGACTCCAATTCCCCTTCAAAAACACAATCATATTGCACTTGCTCATATCTGTCATAACCATAGGTTAATGCAACTGCAAAAGCCTTTATAGTCATGTTCGTTTAATTTTTCCTGTCATAATTGACACAAATTATGAAAACTTCGCGTAGTGGTGATCGTAGCTTTTGAGCGTTTATTTTTTACATTTACCTATTATGATGTAGATATCACTGCAGTTGTATGCATACACATATTATATTTATATGTGTATGTGCGTGTTTATGAATGAGCTCCTGTGGTGTAACAAATTATCGAAGCGTTAAGGCTCTAATTGAAATCCCAGTACAACACAATCACCCCAGGGCTTACGAATTTATATGTACATAAACACTATCTCTCTCCCTACTAGGGTTCCCGGTTGTCAGCCAGCCACCATTGCTGCTGAGATGTCCTTTACTTTAGTGGCGATGTATTGGCGCGCACGCTATTGAAGCGGAAGTCATTAGTAGCAAAAACAGGCAACAGCAGTCAGCGGTAAATGCGGTTAAATGCACTTTGGCTGCATACAACAGAGCAGAGTGCTCAACATATTAACATATATATGAGTGTATGTATGTGTGCATGTGTGTACATGTGTTTTTGCGTCGGCAAGCATTGCCAGGATATTTTGCAACTATAAACAGAAACAGGCAAACCCCGTTTGAATGCAAGCACAATTAGAAGCCTATAATGTACAGCCTGTGCGTGTGTATGTGTGTGTGTGTGTCCTGTATGCGCATGTGTGCATATTGTATTGCTTTAATGCATAGTAAATATAAACAAACTGCGCATTTCCTTGCTCGAACAGTACTACATTCGCTCACACATACATACATACAGGTGTATGTATGTTTTTATTGATACATGCGCACTATATACATACATATGTGTATGTGTGTGTGTGTTCATATGCATAAAATTGTGCGAGTGCTTGGCAATCAGCTGCCAATGGACCGTAATAACATTCACCATAGTAATAATGGACGCTGTTATCAAATGCCTTCACACTCATCACACACGCACACAGGCTCGCATGCGTTCGCGTCCAATCAATAGCCAGCCATCAGCCTTCAGTGCCTTCAGTATGACTGACCTGACTCATTTACATAATTCCATCTAATGGAGTACTCTCGCACAGCAGAGAATACATGAATATGCAGCGAGTGCGTTTGCTCTTGCTTTTGTTGCTATTGGTGCTGGTGATGGGCTTAATGAACGTCACTAGCAGTTTTGTGTGATGCACAGAATGCATACAACTCACTGCCGTCAACGGGCTTGGTTGGTGCTAATTTTATTCGAATTTGGAGAAATTGCTCTCGAAAAAGTGAGGCTGTTCAATAGCGAATGCTTTTACTTTGAAGCTAACTAAATTCCATGCAATTATTTCCGTTGAGGTGTCGCGGTTTTACGCCATGCTGCGCCGACAGCTAACAAACATAAGCCACAAAATTCATGCAACTATGCTTGGTTTTTGCCGATTCAAGTCAAGTGGGTATATTTTTGAAAGCTAAATTTTATAGTAGTAGCTCGGTACTGCTATGGCGGATACTAAAAAATTTAAATAAAAATATTGAAAATTTAATACTTAAATTTTTATTACAAAAAAAAAAAAAACAAATAAAAAAGAATAAAATAATTTCTTAAAAATAAATTTTTTTTGAATGAAAAAAATGTTTTATACTTAAAAAAAAGAATAAAAAAAAAATTTTTTATTAAAAAAACAAATAATTTAAAAAAAAACAATAAAAAAATAATAAAGTTTTTTTAATTAATTTAATTAATTGAATAAAAAATTTTTTTGAATAAAAAAAATATTGCTTTTGAATAAAAAAATAAAAATAAAAATGTTTTTTGAATAAAAAAAGTTTTTTTGCATAAAAAAATTTTTTTTAATAAAAACACTTTTTTTTAACAAAAAAAAAAAGTTTTGAATAAAAAAAACGATCAAAAACATTGGAACGAGGAAAAACCCTAC
The DNA here is from genome assembly GCF_027943255.1 of Anastrepha obliqua. Taxonomy (NCBI): domain Eukaryota; kingdom Metazoa; phylum Arthropoda; class Insecta; order Diptera; family Tephritidae; genus Anastrepha; species Anastrepha obliqua. The sequence continues at coordinate 118,641,198 of NC_072892.1, forward strand.
CAAAAGTAAAGAGCATATAAAACAATTCTCACTTAATAAATTTTAACGAATTAAAAACTATTACTTTAGCGCCAATATGTTGTCATATATTTTATCCTAAGTTGTATCTACTCTATCACTTGTGCTGCAAAACCACTTTTATTGAAAGGAAGAATACACAGGATATTTTTTCTTAACCAGCTAAGCGCGCAAATTATTTTCAAAATTGTGTTTGGAAGTGATTAAAGTTCCTAATAACGCATAAGCTAGTGATGATCACAGGAATGTTGAGTAGACTAATTGCGAACATCGGTGGACCAAGCCAAAGTAAAAGAAGGTTGATCATGGCCACCACAAACACAATACTCCTGTACGGCAGTTAAATATGGGGAGATACGCTAAACTGCTAAACCAAGCGCAAAGCACTGGAGGCTGTACAAGAAACGGCGGAACTTAGAGTTGCTTCAGCTATCGAACTGTGTTTTTATGATGAGCGGAGAGATACCTATCGACCTCATGGCCCGAGAACGAGTGAATGCGTGGGACTCTAGGAAGAAAATGCGCCACCACTAATGCCGCGGAACGGAGATGCCAAACCATGCAATCGTGACAAAGCCGATGGGACACTGAATCGAGTGGCAAATGGACGGCTAAGCTCAATCCTACAATAGGTAAATGGGAATTTCAAAGGAACTTCGGAGCAAAGTGGGATATTTCATGACTCACCTCCTTTCGGGCTACGTATACTTCCGGTAATACCTATACGGCATGGGTAAGGTAAAATACCCCAGGTGCGAAGCACCGAGCGATGACGCCGAGCACATGTTCTTTAATTGCGAGAGATGACTCGAGGAACGAGAAGCCTTGAGGGAGCAGATTGGCGACATCGTGCAATTCAATGTGATCGGCAAGATACTTGAACGCGAGGACAACAGGAATGCGGTTAAACCATACGTTGAAGGCGTATTACGGAGAAAAAAGATAGACGTCGACGCAGTACAACAAAGCGTAGCCTCACAGACAGAGCCATAAGAAGACGAGTCTACAACATGAAGCTGGCTACAAGCATGGTGGACCCAGACGTGGGTAAATAGAATTGGTCCATTTCATAGGGAAGGGAGTTTCCCCAGAAAAGGAGTAGGGATTGTTTTGGTGGCCACACCACACGACTAGCAGCAGACGACGGTTGCTGTAAGTGCGAAGGCATTTTGAACTTTACCGCACCCACCAAAAAAAAAAAAAACAAAAACAAAAAAAGAACAAAAAAAAAATTTGTTTGGGGAAAAATAAATCCCTTAATTTCTCGGTAGACGGCTGTAGTGATCGATATCTCCTAAAGTATCGATCAAACAATTTAAAGTTTTTGCTAGTTGTCAAGGCGACATTTCACACCAAACATTTTTTTTGCTGTTTTCGGTTTGTCAAATATGGATTACAGCATTATATGGCAAAAAAGATAGTCACCTTGATCAGCTACGCCTAACGCAGGAATAAATATTCCCTTTCCATTCCACTGAAAATTTATTTTGTGTCTTATTGTGCCTTGCTTCCACTTGGTTGGCGGCTGCTTAAAAAGCAATCTGTGGTATACCATAGACAAAGGTATATGCGCACATATCTGGACAAATTTGCAGATTAATGAAATAGACTGTGTGTGCAACCCATAACAAGAACCAAAACCATGTGCACACTTTCACATTTGATTGGCTGTGCTTGGCTGTAATTGTGATGTGCCAAATTTTTGCTAAGCCACACAAAAACTATAACCGATTCTCAATTGTCCCTCTGTTTTGCCACTAATGACACTTTCCACTGGCTGGGAACTGCTTGTTGTTAAAGGGTCACTCATTGCTGTGGTTTTAACTTTCACACTGCAACAACAAAACTCTTTATTTACGTACAAACGAATAGTATTTGCTTGCATTCAACATTTTTTCTTCGCAATTTGTTTTTTTATTGCTTTTATGTTTGTTTATTGTTGTACTACAATTTGCAAACTGGCACAATAAGAAAAGAAAGTCATTAAAGTCATGTTGTTGACACAAGAAAAATGACAAGCTGACATGTGTAAGACAAGTGTTGCATTGTTGTTGGTTGACTATACATAGTTTATGCGAGTTGCAGCCGATTGTTGTAACTGTTTGTGGGCTTTGTAGGTACATTGGTTGCTTTTGATGCCATTTGTTGTGTTGTTAATGCTGTCATTAAACGTAAATATGCATGCCGCTTTCTGAGCTTCGTTCATTCAAAGAGAAAAAAGTTAAAAAATAAAATAAAATAAAAATGATCTGCTACTAGAGGTAGTAATTGCCGCTGCTGACTAAAAGCAATCAAATAAATAGGGCAAATTAAAGAATGAGAGAATATTAAAAGTAGGAGGAACAGCATAAAAAATAAAAATGTTAAAAAATATATTAGAGTAGTGCAATGTAAAATAGTTTCTCTTGGAAATGGGGAAGCAATCGTTTCACTAAAAGTTTCATCTTTTTCTCGCCTTGAAAGCGTAGCTTCTATTTTTTTTTTAATTTATTTCTTAATTTTCATATCTGCATTTGTAATTTTCATTGCATTAAATTAATATTTAATTACTGAGCAGTCATTGCCTTGTCATCGAGGCCACTGACTATACGTGAGAAGTTGGCGAGCGTATGAAAATTAAATGAAAAAGCAAATAAAGTGTGAAACGATGTGATTGCAACTTTTCATTTTTGCTAGTCATAAACCTAATTTCGAAAAAGAAATAAAAGTGAGAGAAAAAAATATTTTTTTTTGTTTTTATTTATTCGTCGAAGTAAAAAGCATGAATTTGTTCACAGAAATATATTTACGAGTGTATGCTTTCAGAAGCTGATGCAAAAAATGTAAATGAGCTAATTTATTTTTGCAAACTATAGAGTAAAAAAATAACTACGAAATGAAGATATAGTATAGAATGAAGACAAGTGAATAAATAAATAAATAAATGAAAAAAAAAACAAAAAAAAAATTAATTAATTAATAAAAAATAAATAAATAAATAAATAAAAATAAATAAATAAATATTAAGTTATTAAATAAATAAATAAGGGAGAAAATAAATGAATAATAAATAAATTAAAAATAACTTTAAAAAATACATAAATAAATAAATTATTAACAAATAAGCAATAAATTTAAATAAATAAATAAGCAAAAAGTAAACAAAAAGTAAATAAATAACACAGAAATAAATAAATTAATAAATTATGACAAAATAAAAAATAAATAAATGAACAAATAGATAAATAAGCAATTATTCCAGCAAAAAAACTAATTTTATTTTTAATCTTTGATGAATGAAATAAATAAATAATAAATAAGTAAATAAATAAGTAAATAAATAAATATATAAATATATAAATAAAAAATATATAAATAAGTAATTAAATAAAAAAATAGATACAAGTAAACAAATAAAAAAATCAGCAATTACTCAAAAAAAAAAAATTATTTTAAATCTTGTTTAAAACGATTTAAAAATTTTTTCATGTCAGCTATGAGGATAAGTGTTGGACTATCTCTTCAATCTCAACAAACACAGAACAAAACCTTCTTGACATTAACGATCACGACGATCGCTTAGACGATTTTTGCACCGGCAGTTGCAGTCCGCCATCCTTAGGTAAATCAAACGAAGAAAATGGCGATGTATAGGTCACATATTGAGAAAATTGCCAGATAGCACCACAAGAATGACACTGGATTGAAACTCGCAAGGGAGCAGAGGTCGCGGGCGACCAAAAAACACTTGGAAAAGGTTGATGCTGCGCGAGCTAGCAGAAGCCGAAATCTCATGGGACGGTGCAAAAACAACAGCACAGCACCGTGTACGATGTAAGAGTCTTGTCGAGGCGCTATGCTCCCGAGAGGAGTGAACAAGCAAAAAAACGTTGCACTCCGCTACAAAAATAGATGCATTAATTTTATTAGACAAGTTATTTTCTTTTTATACACACTAATTCCTCCACCAACTGCCTCAATTTGTATAATTTCTACCAATTTCGAATCAATTTTTTTATTATTAATTTAATTAATTAATTTTTAATTCAAAGTTTTTTTATACCAATTTTTTTTAATTGCATTTTACTTTTTAATTTCAATCTAATTTTGTTTTTTTATTTATATTAACTTTTTTTTTTTAATAATTCGTGCAATTTTTTTCGTTGTATTTATGACATAAATTTAATTTCTAAATAAATATCAGCGGTAAATTTGTTATGAATAAACACTTTTTGTAAATTCGTTTTCTATTTCATCACCTGGCGATCATTTAATTAATTACCTACTTATTTGACATTCTCCAATTTTTTTCTCACTGCTTTATTCATCTTTTTGCCATCATGCGTAGGGGCGCTCGATTAATTATTTTGATGCATTTTGTGTAATTGCATGCACCAAAAGCGCATATCTGCCAGAAGCGTGCAAATTATTGTTGTCTTTGTGTATTTGAATTCGTGCAACACCAATAAATTGCGCAACATAAAGATAATTGATAACATCGCCACCATTGACACATTCACATCAGCTTCAATGCCTCAAACAAATCATCAGCTGCAGAAGCGCTTGATTATTATTATTATTATGTATTGTATGTACATATCTATGTGTATGTATGTATGTGCGTATAAGCATTGTCACTGTTAACAGCAGTATTATCTTTACTATTAACGCTGGCATAATGAGACTTGAAAGCGATTTTCAAATGAACCTTTGTGCTGGTAGCGGCGTTTGGCGGCTGTTTGTTTGTTGGTAGGACGCATATGACCACAGGCAAAACAATCATAAATTATAATTGAATCCTTTACAAATATAATTAACAGCAAAGCGCTTGATGGGCATCAAGAACACACGCACACGCACACGCGCACACACGCGTACACATGTAAACCTGTGTACTCACGCAAAATGGCGGGTACTTGCACACAGGCGCATAAATAGAACAACAATCAACATTAGTTGTGTTCGATGAGTGCACTAGGAGTGCAAAGAATTAGCTAACAAAGTGCAAAGGCGCGCGATTCAGTGCAAACCAGCTGATTTGTGGTAAATAAAGCATTCGAGGAATTGACGTATAAAAGTGAAATTAACCGAAGGCGTTTATTTGAAGAAGTTGAAGACGACTTGTTATCTAGTGGGAGCAGTGGCTCTGGTTCGAGTGATTCATCCCCAAACGTCGCAATAAGGTGCAACTTTTTTGTGCAACAGAAGAAAGCAGCGAAGAAATTGGGTTGAAGCATTTTTATAATGAAAAACTTTACATTTTACGCAGACATGGAGCTTGAATGCATTTCTGGGTAGAATGAAAACTGTTTCATTCGCTTCTGAAAATAATTGAAACGAGCGATATATGCACTTGCATCCCACGAAAGTATTGTAAAGGCATCACATTGACAATTTTTGACAATTGTTATTTATGTTTTAATTTCAAGTTTCAAACTTTTTACATGATTTGTATGAATTCGACAAATTTTCATCAAAATCGGGAACTTTTTTATCGGAATTACAAAAAAAAAAAATGGTGCGCAGTTTTATAGCTCATTAAATTTCAGTACAATAAAGTTCAAGGTGGCGCAAAATTAATCACCCTAATAACTTGTGACCCAGACAGCTGAAGTATACAAACAGACAATCAATGTGGCGCGTAAAGACTAAAATAAAGAGTGCCCATCGTCTTCTTCTTCTTTTTAGCACGACAGTCCTTGGTGAACCATTGCTTCATTCATAACCTTGCGCCATCTGTCTCTATCTAAGGCTACCTCCTTCCACCGCTGCACGTTTAGCTTTTCAGGGTCAACTTCCACATCCTTGAGCCATCTCTTTCTGGGTCGTCCTCTTTTTCCGCCTCTAACATGGCGTAATTTAACTGTCTTTCGAGTTGTTCTCTTCTTGGGCATTAAACACGTGTTCGAGCCAACTTATCCTCTGAGATTTTATAATTCTTTTTTGCCAAGATTTCCATTACTCACAATTTTTTTTTTTCATTTAATAAAAAAGTTGTTAAAAAAAAATTGATGGTTAGTTTTGCCCCACTTTGTACAAGTTTGAAGTTGCTCAAAATGTTCGTTGCTTTTTGATAAATGTTTAAACTGCTGATTTTCGCATTTTCTCCGTGGGAGTATGAAAAAAAAGTACATTCGTTATATGGAAGAAAATGTCTAATACCTAAAGAGGAAAAAATGATCAGAATAGAACGAAAATTTTGAGCTACGTCAAACCTTTATTTTGTTATACTAATATAGAATTTAATGAACTATAAAGTTGCGTACACAATTTTTTTTAAATTCTGAATACAAAGTTTGAAATTTTTAGATTTGTCGAATTTTTACAAATCATGTACAAAGCTTGAAACCAGGACTATTATAATCTTTGTTTAAAATAAACCACATTTTTATAAAAAAAAATAAGTAAATAAATAATGGATTCTTCGGAAAGTAATTTCGTTTTTTTCTCGACAAAGGATTTAATTGTATTTTTGCACAGCTAACTTCACACTTAAGTCGCGTTGTCATTAAATGCTTTGACAGTTGATATAGCAAGGCTTGTGTATAAATAAGTTTAATTGAAATTGCCAGAAAGAAATAAACCGATGTGTATGGAGAAGATATATTCACAATACGCCAGTGTCAGAACTGGTTTGCAAAATTTCCAACCGGCAATTTTGATGTCGAAGATGCACCACGTTCTGGAAGGCCGATTGAAGCTGATAAAGACGCGATAAAAGCATTAATTGATGCAAACCAGCGAATAACAATACGAAAGATCGGTGAGAGGTTAAGTTTAGCGAATTCAACTGTTTGTGACCACCTGAAAAGCCTGGGTTTAACCTCGAAGCTCGATATATCCACAAAAAACCGCAATTACTTTCCGAACAACCCAATAGTTATCACTTGTCTGTATATGGTGTCTTTAAAATAAAAAAAAACAATCATTGATTGGGTTTTTCCCTAAATTATTCTAAAAATTTATTATGAATAAAATCACACAAAATATGTTTCTATACTAATACTTTTTCATCTATTTGCATCGATACATGTCACTCAGAAATGAATATACTCTTCCATATATATATATATATATACATTAGGGTGGTCCAAAAAAAATTTGTATGCTGCCGCCCCCCAAAATAGTAAAGAATGAAAAATAAAAAGACCCGTATTTTTTTTTTTTTTAATCAGACCATTTTAATGGTGCCGCCGGGGCTTTGAAATATCCCATGTATTTTGCATGGGAAAAAAATACTTTTTCGTAGATTTCATGTAAAAACCTGGAAAATGAATATATTTTAACCGGATAACTCAGTTTCTCTTCATAATTGGTCAGGGAATAACAACCAATTATGAAATAATTAATTTTTTTTGTATTAACTATTTTCATAAAAGTAATATAAAATATTGTTTTTCGATTTTTTCTTAGATTTTCGTTTTATGGGGGCTTTTTGGGGTTCTATAAAAAATAGTTAATACAAAAAAAAATTAATTATTTAATAATTGGTTGTTATTCCCTGACCAATTATGAAGAGAAACTGAGGTATCCGGTTAAAATATATTCATTTTCCAGGTTTTTACATGAAATCTACGAAAAAGTATTTTTTTCCCATGCAAAATACATGGGATATTTCAAAGCCCCGGCGGCACCATTAAATATGGTCTGATTAAAAAAAAAAAATACGGGTCTTTTTATTTTTCATTCTTTACCATTATGGGGGCGGCAGCATAAAAATTGTAATATAAATTTTTTCCCATGCATTTTTGGACCACCCTAATATACATAGATAATTGGCGCGTTCACCCTTTTTGGGTGCTTGGCCGAGCTTCTCCTCCTATTTGTGGTGTGCGTCTTGATGTTGTTCCACAAATGAAGGGACCTACAGTTTCAAGCCGACTCCGAACGGCAGATATTTTTTGTGAGGAGCTTTTTCATGGCAGAAGTACACTCGGAGGTTTGCCATTGCCTACCGAGGGGCGACCGCTATTTTTTTTAAATTTGGCGTTGCATCGAGATTCGAGCTTACGTTCTCTTTGTTAATTCCGAATGGTAGTCACGCACCAACGCATTCGGCTACGGCGGCCGCTCTTCCATATGGTGAATATAATACAATTTCATGTTTTTATAATTCCTTTTCTTTTGCTTGGTTTTTCTCTTGTATTCTCGCTTAATGCACTCTCAAAAACAGTTTTTATTTTTCATGTGCCGCCTTATCGCGCACCAGATTGAGGCTAATTTAGTTTAGTACACAAAAGCGTAAGTTACTTCTGTGAACAGACCTATACGCTCGCTTCAATAATTCTATATGTGTAAACATATATGCACATGTGTTAAAGCTCGAGTATGCATGTATGGGTATGCGTATTACGCAAATGCCTCATCGGTGCGCTGCGTAATATTTGATTTGTATGTCAACATAATAAACTTAATTAATTTTTAATGCATAAATTATGCAAAGTTATTAAATCTACTTAAATGCATATAGAAACTGATATATGTATGTATATAATCGTACATAAACGGACGCCCACATAAATGGTTAGTTGCAATTGACAACAAAGGTCTAAAAAATTAAAAGCAGAAGCAGCTGGGCAAAAAACGTGTTGAGTGGAAAATTAAGCAAACAAAATAAAATATGAAACAAGAAAAAAAGTAAGAAGGACACCTATTAATTTGTTCAATTAATGCATTCATATTTTAAATGCATAATATGCATATTAAGCTTAATAAATAGTAGCAAAGAAGGGTTTCCATTAAAAAAAAAAAAAAAATGGAATAAAACCTAAATTTAAACAAAATGACATTTAAATGAATGAAACAATTAAAATGGAATGATATTAACATGGATTAAATACAAATTTATGGAATATAAAAATTTCTTCTTATTTGCGTAAAATAATCACAACAGACATTCAAAAATAGGTATAACATTAATATAATTTGATGGCATGCATTATTTTCCTTTTGACAAACTGTTATATAATTTCATTGCATTTCAAAGCATTCCATCTGAAAGTATGCAAAATGTAATAAAAAATATCCCTGTCTATACTTGGCAGCACTGGGCAAGAGTATAATAAAATAATATCACCACGTATATTTGGCAACACTGGCTACGGTTAGGTTAGGTTAGCCTGATTGGCATTAAGCGATACCGATGGGTAGCGATACCAGATGAAGACCGACCTCTATGAATACTGAAAGAAAACATCATGTTGGATGCGAACGCTTTTGGCGAATCCAAGCAGAGCAGGGAGATCTGCTTTTAAGACGTCCCCTATACCCTCACACAGTGGGACTCCCAGGCATTTTAAACGCGTTTTTAATAATGCCGGACAAACGCATAGTAGGTGTTCTAAAGTTTCCTCAACACCCTCTCTGCATATCCTGCATTTGTCCGTGTTAGCAATCCCTATCTTGTACGTATTTGCATCCATTAGATTATGACCCATCAGCATACCTATGAAAGTTCTGTAGTATTTTTCCGAGATCGTAAGTACGAATTGAGTCAGTTTTTTGACGTTAGCTCGACACTTTTGCTGTTTTGCATGTGGTCAGATTAGTTCTGGGTTGACATAATAAAAAAATATCCCTTTTTATACTTGGCAGCATTGGCCAAAGCAATTTGTTTGTTACCTAAGTAATTGAAAGGCGCCGCAAAATTAATTACTCTCTCGGAAGATTTATAATAATTTTTGCAAATAGCGTCTTACGTCAGCCGTATTTATCACTTATAAACTAGACAGCTGCAGTATCCAAATAGACGAGCAATGGAGCAAAGGTCGAAATAAAGATTTGCATCATTCAAAATCAATTTTCTTTATTTAAAAATCAAATCAATATGAATCAAAAACCAAATTGGATGATTAATTTTGCGCCACCTTGTATTTTGAATGAAAAGTTTATATATTTGTTTATTAATGAAGGTTGTGCTGGAAGTTTTACATTTTATGACTAATAAATGATATTTTGCAGTACAGATGTAAATTTTTTTTGTTGAAATGTCTGATTTAGCCTTGATTAAGTAGAGCCTCAATATTGGTAATTTCACACTGAATGCTGTTTTCAGTTCTGAACTATTGCTGGTTTATTCACATAAACTCTATATTTGAGATATCCTTTCAGAACATAGTAAACAGGCTTTAAATCGCGTAACCTGTAAAATATTGTCAAATTACTCCTACTGCGAATTTGCTTTGTAATAAATTGAATGCTATGTTGGTGGTGTGGCATGGCCCACCATCCACATAAGGCGTCAATATCCATACCCTCAACAATAGGCCAATAAAGGCTTTCAAAATACATCCAAATACTGTGCGCACTATTCAAGTGATACATTTTTCGAACTCAATCCATTAAGTCCACAAGGCAATAGAAGAGAGATGACATAGAAAAATACACACGAACTAGGGGCACATCTGATGTCAAAAGAAAGGCAGAAGACTTAGTGACGTGGAGGCGACTTGTAACGGTAGCAATGGCTCACACCAAACTGTGATTCTGTGATGATATTGAGTTAAGTAAATTTTTGCACAACATAATTATATCTGTAAGCATGTCAAGAGAGACGCAACCGATCTGTGACAGATGACAAAATTAAGCACTAAACAAACATATAGGTATTCAAAGACCCTGTACCCTAGCAGAACCACAGTTCAAAATGAGCATTATTTACATATTAAATACTAATCCAATAATATGCTAATCTTTTCAACTCTAACATTTATCCCTAGAAGTATGCTACAATTTTTTGTTCGTCACTAAAAGGCGTTTAGGTGTTTGCAAGCACAAAGTTTTCCTTTATTTTTGTTTTTTTTTTTGTTTTACAGTTCTCAGTTACTTTTTCCTCCTTCGTTTTTTTTTTTTTTTTGCCACTATTGCTGGTAATAATGCAATTAAAACAGCAAACAAGTAATGAATAAACACCCAACTGTGCAAGCAACAGCCCCATGCAAACACTCACGTACACCGCATATCCCAGTGTACTTTTATATGTATATAGGCACTTTTGAAAATTTGAATATGCGACCGCAAAAGTTTTCCGCTTTTTCTCACTCCATGAAAAGAAAAAAAAAAATAAACGGTGGAGAAAAAAAATTAACGCGCGAAAATTTATAATTTAAAAGAAAAAGTTTTCGCTACGTTGCTGGCTGGATTGCACACCGAGAAGAAGCAGAGCGAGTGAAAAGTGTCAAGGGGTAGCAAAAACACGAAAAAACGCGCTCAAACACGGTGTGTGAGTGTGTGGAGCGAAAACTGTGTCGAAGGCCAATTTGACACATTTTTTCCGTTTTGCTATGTAGTTGACGATGGAACTGGAGTCTCGGTTTTAAGCAATAAAATAAAAAGTATGCATAAAAAAATATTAAAAAAATAAAACAAATAAAAATAAAAATCCTACAGAAAAATATACTAAAGCAGAAATGTAGCTGGCCAGCAACACTTTTTCCAAATTGAGTTAATTCTATTTCGATTATAAAATTTGTCCTCATCACCCACACCCACACGCACACAAACAAACGCAAACATTCCAGCTCGAATAGCCGACGCTCATTGCCAGTATAACATGGTTATATGGCTAGCTAGTTCGTGGTTGCATGTTGGGGCTTTAACCTAATTGTATTTCATTTTCAAAGCCATGCAGCCAGATTTCGCCTGCGGCCAGGAATATTGAATTAAATTCAGAAGTTTGTTATTGGCTTTACCGCTAATGGCAAGTCGCTCTTGTTTCTTGCGTTTATTTATTTTATGTGATCTGCCTTTGGTGGAAAAGAAAAAACAACAACAAAAAAAGGTTAAGATTTCCTGTCGTCCTTTTGTTGTTTAAAGTTTGGACCCTATTTTTTGCCTTTTAGCGGAAGGTTAATGCCGAAAATTTTCCGTCAAGGGTTAAGTTTATTGAACTTTCTGCGGATTTAAAAAGATGAATAGGAAATTAACCAAAAAATACACACACACATACAAAGAGTAGAAAGGAAATGAAATAACCAATTTTGTTATCGTGGGTAAATTTTTATGTTTGGGCTTTTATGTAACCTCCTAGCCACACAGCGCTAATGCTAATTTGGTATACTACAAAAATGGTATAAATAAACAAGTAAAATATTGTTTATGAAGCCGCCTTTATGAGTGAGCATAAGTTTGTGTTTATAGCTATTTGATTACATTAATAAACAAAATTATCTAAGACCAAGGCAACGCAAAATCAGCTTTGGAAAGATGCAAAATTAATTTAAGTTTTTTGCTCTGAAGTTTTGAAGTCTAGCAGGGTTGTTTTGTTGTTGTTTGTTATACGTTGAAATTATGGAGCGAAATGAGTCTCGCTTTTTGTGCAAATAAAATGTAATATAAGAGGAGTGATTTATTTTTACATAGGCACTAATAATAATAATAATAATAATAATAATAATAATAATAATCAATATTCTCGCCTTTGCAAATTGTAATTTATTTAGTTTCAAAATGTTGCTCTGCTGTTATACTGGGAAAGCCTTTTAGATCATTTTGGTAATTTTTGATTAATTTGATTATATGAGATGATGTTGAAAACCCAATCGTTTTCAAGATATTCGATTTTAAAGATTATGAAAAAAAAAACACATTTTTTAGGAGTCCGATTTTTCCCCCTCTTTTTAGTTAAAGTGTATGGCAATTGATGATGTCGTGACATTTAAAAATGACTGCTTGATAAAATTTTGAATTTTGAAATTTAGGCCAAGTGTTAAAAAAAATAATAATAAATAAATAAATAAAATAATAATAATTATTTAATAAAATAAAAAAATATATACGTATAAACATAAAACAATTTAAAAAAAGAGAAATAAAAAATAATAATAATAACAAATAAATAAAAAAAGTTTGCTTCGATTTGAAAGATTATAAAGAAAAACTTTTTTTTAAGAGTCCGATTTGCTTCCGGTTATAAGTTAAAGGGTATAGAAATGATTGATGCCCTGACAGTTAAAATGTATCTCTTGAGTATATTGTGAATGAGCTATTGTGAAATATATGCTCAAAAAAAAACAAGAAACAGAATAAAAAAAAATTTTTTTTAAATAAAAACATTAAAAATTTGGGTGGAAACTATTCTGCAAATTATTCTGCAGTATATCTATCAGTCTAGCTAATAGCAAAAAGTTATAATACTTAAATAAAAAAAACTAATCGGTAGGGGAATTGCGCGCCCAATTTCTTCTTCTTATTCAATTTAATTTTTTTTTTAAATTGAATAAAAAGAAAAAAATTGTAGAAATATATGACTCAAGCAAAAAACTTAGCAATTTAAATTTTTATATCGAGAACAGCGTTCCCAGTAATCCTACATAAGATTCCAAGCCGAGCTCAAACTAGGATCTCAAATTTTAAAAATTTATTTTTTATCAAAAATGTCGCTAAATCAAATAATGTGTAAAATCATAATGTGGCTTTGCATTGGCTTACGAAACAAGTGGCTTAAATAGGGACTATGTTGGGATGGATATGGGAATATATTGGTAAAAAAATTATTTAAATTAAATCAAAAAAATATTTAGAACTGTTTGACGTTAAGCATGTAACAATAAATACATAAAACTCTTCAGCTAATTTCAGTAAAAATGCAATATTCAATAAGCCTGAGGCTCAAAATGATCTGAAATGAAATAACAAATCTTCAGTAAATGCACAAGCGATGGATACCACCAGTGATATTCCACAAAAACTTATGGCACTGAAAGGGTTAATGCGGAAAAACCCACAGTACTGTGAAGAATCACTGCAAAAATAGTGAGTATTTTGAGTAATGCTTCGAAAACGTTATCGCGTGTCTCGGTGATATGAATTAGGCAAGCACAGATGCGACACAGTTGAATTTCTTTCTTGAACTCTACAGAAAAGCTGCTCTACATTATGTTCGTTTTGAGAAACTGTTTAAAGCATCCCGCCTAAAAGTGTGCAAAATATATTTGAACAAATATCTCCACTTGGAAGCACTGACCTAAGCATGTAGTTTTTGAGCTAAACGATTCTAAACAAAGTCACGGGCTTCCTTTCACATACAAATTTTCCGCTTAGTCGAGAGTGAGTCGAGAAGTGGTGAATCGAAAGCGGCAATTGATAATGTATATTGAAAGAAAGTTTCAGTTAAAGTTTGAATTGTATGTTTATTTGTATTCAAGAATTAAATTGAGGATAAATTAGGAAATTGCAATAGCGCCAAAATAGAGATCAGAAAAAAGTTGTACCTGCCTTTTTCAATTAATATTAATTATTTGTATTGCACTCGATAGCACGCAATGCCATAAAATAAGAAGCACAAATGCTGTCACAAGTATAATTATTTAAGTACGGGCAACACTATGCTCCCTCGAGAGTGTGATGCGTTGAAAGGTCATGCAAATGCACACACCGAACGCCTTATATTCCAAAAAAAACCACAACTTTATATCTCTAAGCAGCAAAAAAAAGGTAATAAAAACAAATATTAAAAAAAAGTAATAATAAAAACATAAATATTAAAAAAAAAAAAAATAATAATAATAAAAAATAAAAATAATAATAATAATTTAAAAAAATCCCTTGTAATAATCATTTCAACTGAATTGACTGATTCCTTGGCTTTTCGAAAACTGAATTCAGTAGCTGGCAGACGACTGAAAAACCAAAAGATCTGTCAAGAGTGTCTATTGTATTCGGGTTTTGTTTGTAACAGAGGGTGTATATCAGTGTGTTGTCATATGTCTGTGTCTTTGTGAGCCAATTACTGCTAATTAGAGCAGAAGTGTAACGCTTTGTAATGATGAAATATTAATTTTCGCGCAATTATTTCAAACAAATATATTTATATGTGAGAGATGGCGGCGAGCTACGTGAGTATAAATGTTCATTAGGGTACAAACTAAAATTCGAAACTAGAAAACTTTGTTCTCAAGATTTTTTGAACTCTTCTCCAAATTTTGTTGTTTACCTAATGTTTTTTACTTAATGTTTGTTTTTTGTTGTTAATTGGTTAAGAGATCACGACGGTTAATTTTAGCGTGGAAATTATGTCTTTACATGTTTTCGGTTTACAAACTTATATAATACAATATATAGATTTATTTATATATTTTTTTAAATATTTTTAATATAGTAAAAGTCATTTAAAAATATTTTTATGGAAACACAATTTTTTTGAGCCAATAAGCCGCTGTTAGTAACAGTGGAGCAGCTGAGTTGATTTTTGTTTTTTTTGTTCGCTAAATTTTCAATTTGTGTATAAATTACTCTAAACTGTCAATCTTTGAATATAGATTTTTACATTTCGCGGACCAGAAGCAAAGAAGAAATATATATATATTGCCACTACTATTTTAATGTGGAGCGAAGTCAGTTCCTGAAATGCCATAATATGTAGATATCTTTAAATTAAGAAATACAAAACATCAGTTGTGCCGGATTCTATACAAATACTATATAATAGGAGAATTATTTCTCAAAAAAAAAAAAATAAATAAAGTGAATAAATAAAAAAAAAATATTTTTTTTTCAATTTGTTTTGTCAAATTTAGTTTTTTTTTCTAACTCGTCGCGAGAAAAGAAAAAATCATAAACAAATTTTTTGAAAATAGGAAACATTTTTTTTTATGAATTTTTAACAGTTCTACCCTGCTTCTATAAAAGTATAATATAGGGTTTTTCAATAAGGGCGGGTAGATGTTGAAATGGAATAAAACGGCGTTTGCTGTGTGGCACGTAGCGCCGTCCTGCTGGAACCACAAGTCGTCTAGGTCCATATGGTTCAATATGGGCCATAAGAAATTGGAAGGGTCACCACGTCTACCGAAAAATGGGCGCAATGCGCGCAACGTTTGTGTTAATGAACACTCATTTTGATAATAAAGTTTTATTATTTGAACGTGCTGTTCAATCGTGTAACTTGCCATAATGCAAATCATCATAAACAACTGAATAATAAACAAAAGATTTGACAGATGTCACCAAAACAAAATGGCTGCCACAGGGCGCCAAAATCTACCCGCGCCAATTGAAAAACTCTTTAGAAACAAATTTAAAATTATTTTGTTGAATTTAATTTTTTTGCTGACTCGTCGCATCCTCTAATTCATAAAAGAGTCTAGGAAAATGGGAAAGATCATTTGCTATATAAAGGAGAAAAATTAAAGACAAGAGTTTTGAATTCTATTATTATTTTATGTAGATGGGATTAATTTAAATATTAATCTAATAAATTAATAAATGACAAGTCTGACCGGCTGCTATAAAAATGTAATAGAAATTTCATTAAAAAAATTAATTCATTTAAAAAAAATTTCATGAAATAATTTATGAAAATAGGAAACATTATTTTTCGTGAAAAGGTAAAATATAAGAGAATAGATATTTGAAATTCCAGTTCTTTGCTGACTCGTCATGATCTGTAAATCACTCAAAAAAGATCTAGAAAAGATTGCTTCTCATAAAGTGGGGAAAAATGAGGGGGTCGTGATCTGTGTGTCAGTTTTAAAAACGCATATGAAAATAGGAAACTTTATTTATCATAAAGAGGAGAAAAATGAGGGAGTATGCTTTGAAAAACCATTTTTTCGCTGACTCGTCCTTATCTGTAAATCATTTAAAAAAATCTGTGAAAACAGGAAACTTTATTTATCATAAAAAATTAAAAAACGGGAAGCATTTTTGAAATAAATTTTTTTCGCTGATTCATCGCTATTATTTATAGAAGTTATAAAAACTATAAGCTAAAAATTTATACAAAATTTTATAGAAATTTTTTCTCATAAAAACGGAGTAAGGCTTTGCATTTTTTTCATTCGATAGGCAACCTATTGTCTATTCATATGTGTGCATAAGTAGGTTCGCATGTGAATGTAAAATTTCAGTACAGTAGCAAATTATAATTACGCATACGCCCCTTGTCCCCCTTTGTCACCCAAGATCAGGTGGTGGGTTGCATAGGAATGTCGAAATACAAATCATAGCAGACAGCTCCATTAAATTGGCATTAAAATTTTAACAATACGGCACTGCAGTTTCTACTTCTCCAACTGCTACTGACGAGTTTACTCTTCCTTCTGCTACCTACTCATAAGCAGCACAGCCAGCTCGAGGACGATTCTAATTAAAACTGCAATTTTAAGTGGAACCGCATTAAAAATGCCAAAGCACAAAAACGTGCCGAGTGTTGAGTGCTGAATGTTGAGCGTTATGAGAGTAGCGGCAGGCGTTGAAGCGGTGAATCGCTGCAACCTACGCGTCCATCCATAATTAATGTGTTGGCGAAAATCACGTGCATGCATGCATGTGATATGTGTGTATACATACATATATTCAAAAATTTTTGTAAGCTATCCATGAGTGTGCATATGTGTGCGCAGCAGTGAAGTGCCGCCACTTTGCCGCAAGACAAACTGCAGCAGCAACGCATCGACAGCTGCTGCTACTTGCGAAGAAACATAATGACAATTTCGACATGCAGAGGCTACAATGGGTTCAAGCCTGAAGGCCACACGTTGACTACAATGGCAGGAATGCAGTAAATTTTACATCTAAGAAGTACATGTGTGTGTGTGTGGTATATAAGCGACAACTGTCACTTAGCAACAGATACACTAGGCAGACAGACAGTCGACCGGCAGGCCTATTGACAAGGTTGCTTTGTTTCGCTTAACCCATAAAATTCACATAAAATACGAGCACTGCAACATTTTGTACTACAATTTTTTTGTGTACTGCTTTTGTGCGTTTGCAGTTGCTGTTGTTGTTGTTGTTCGTGGTTACACGTGCTATGCGGCGCAGTACGAGTATTTGCATACTTGTGCCAAACATAGTTGCAGCGTAACGAGACGTTTATCACTCCACCTTTAGGTAATACACTCACATTTTTGTTGTTCTTCGTTTCTTATCCGTTTGTTCAGTTTTGTTCTTTGTTTTTTTTTTTTTGCATTATAAGTTGTGCATGATTTGCATTTTACATTTGCATTTTGTGTTTAAGAGTTTGTGCTCATAGCTATCCACCCGCATTTTACACAAACTAACTTTGTTCACCTTTGATTTTTTCCACTGCTGGGTAGCCACTCCCTCACTGGCATCTCCTTTTTGCTTTCCACTAACTAGCTATAGACCGTAAATTTCTTTCCTTTTCTGTTTTTTCCCTCCCATTGAGGTTGAGCGTGTTGAGCTTCTAAAGTGTCATCTAGAGTTTTTGACCCGCTTACACGCCTCAAGGCAGTACATACCATTTGCTTAGGCAAAAAAACAACAAAAAATGAAGAAAGAAAACCAGAAATGCTTTCAGTTATTTTCTGAAAACTTTCAGCCCTTTGTGTCTAATTAGAAGCAAAGAAATTGAGGCAAAGACAATGCTAGAGTGTTGCAATGTTGGTGGCAAGTTCTAGTGGGTGTGTTCTCAAGTGGCGTGCAAGCATGGGTAGCCAGCACCGGCAGTAGAACAAACGAATGATAAATAGCATTTTTAAGCGTAAGCGAAAAGTGAAAAGGGTCTAAGGGTATGAAGTGTGTGTGAATGCAGAAAAAGAGGAGGAGAAAAGGACCTTTTTTTAATATGTAGAAGCGCCTTGCTGATATTCGAGTATACAACGGGAGAGAGTTAAAATTCAAATTTATGCTAATGCGGGTAATTATGCTAAGAGCAGCAGCGGCAAAAATGGCGACGACTACAATTGCCATGACAGCAGATAGCAAGCAAAGAGCAAGAACCATCCAAAAAAAAAAAGACAAACGAAGCAGAAGACAAATCTGTAATAAAACTGCTAAACAAAGCAAAAATATGCTTTTGTAGTTCAGCATGAGCTGAGTGCTCCGGAAAACGGAAGGATGCGCTACAGCATGTAATGAGCTCAGCTTGGTGAACTCACCAACGTTGACATGCAGCTCAAAATTCAAAGGCGCGCATGTTGAAATTTTGAAAGGACAAACAAAAAAGCATCACCCTTTGCTTCTCTATAAGCGCAATTAAATATTCGTCGCTATGTTAATTTATGTATAATTTTTGGCTTTGGCGCAACACAGCAAAGAACGAAATAATGGCAATTATTTTCAAATAATAATTTTTTAATGTCACCCAAGTGGAAAAGTTAAAAAAGTTGGAAATGTTTGAAATGCTATGGAAAAATTACGCAACGCGGCATTCAATGTAAGTAAATTTGGGAGATAGTGAATGAATGAAAAATTGAAAGGGATAAAACAAAGAATGAGCAAGGAATTTTTGAATGAATGAAAATGAAAGAATGCATGAATGAATTACTGTAGTTGTATAGCGGTTGGCATGAAAATTAAAAGTTTCATTAAAATTTAGAATGAATGTTTTATTCAAAACTGGCGTAAAAAGTGTGACTCATAAAAGCTTATTTAGTTTGCGTGTTTGATAAAATAAAATTGAAAAAATATTTGAGCTTCTGCGCGAGCGTAAACTATTTTCTTTTGTTGTTTTTTGAGTTTAAAAACTTTGTAATTCAGGCTGCTAGAATGCAGGAAAGCGACAAATAATGCAATAATGCTACTACTTAGCTACAGGGTGGCGCCAACTTATATCTGAAATTAATTTACAATTTTTGCAAATTGCGTCATACATCAATCATATTTGACATTTTTGAGCTAGACAAGTAATCAGAGTGAAAATAAGTATGTCCATCACTCATCATAAGTCTATCAATACGAGTTGAAAACTCAACGCAAACCTATGGTAAAGTTTCAATATATGCGTATGTATAGTTATTGTTAATAATAGAAAAAGAATATATATATAATAGCAAATAAAAAAACTACAAATGGAAAAACTAGTAAATAAAAAATAAAAAGTAATAAATAAAAAAATTATATTAAAAAAAAAATAAAGCAAAAAATATAATAAATAAAAAAGCAAGTCAGTAATTAATTATAAAAAAAAGTAACAATTAAATTAAAAAAAATAATAATAAAAAAAATAAAATAAATAACAAAAAACAAATAAATAAATAAATACAAAAAAAAATTGAGAAATAAAAAATAGAAAAATTGTAATAAATAAAAAAATAATAAACAAACCAGAAAAATTATAAATAAAAAATAGTAACACCAAAACTATAAAAAAAAAAATAGTAAAAAAAGAATGAAAGATATATAAAAAAATGAAAGGTATAATAAATAAAAATGTGTAATAAATAAAAAACTAATATAGTAAAAGCAAAAAAAAGTAAAAGGAATAAAAAATAGTGATTAATAAAAAAAAAGAAATAATAATTAATAAAAAAAAAAAATAAATAATAATTAATAAAAAAATGGTAATATAATAATTAATAAAACAAAGTAATAATTAACAAAAAAAAAATCAATAAAAAATCAAATAATAATAAAGAAGGAATAACAAACAAAATGAAAGATATATAAAAAAATTATTATATCTAATAAAAAAATTCTAGTAATAAAAAGAAATACAATAAAATAATATAATGAAAGATATAAAAAAATGTATTATATTTAATAAAAATGTAGTAAGTAAAATAAAGTAAAAAAAAGAATAATAATAAAAAAGTAATTAAAAAAATATATAATTAATGAGAGTAAATAATAATAATTAATAAAAATGATATAATAATGAAAAATAAATAAACATAAAAATAAATAAAAAAATTGCACAAAAAATAATAAATAAAAAATTATAAAAAAGTATTAAATAGAAAAAAAGAGAAATAAACACAATTAATTATAAAAGCATAAGAGAAAAAAATTTCAGTGAGTTTTCTAAAAGGTTGATACAGATAGATTAGAATTTTGGTTATCTTTATTTCCTTTGTTTACAGAACATGGTTTTGACGAAATTACTTCAAACGCGAACTTTTCTAACATATTGTTCTACTTTGGAGCGGTTGAAAATTTAAGTTTTTAAACGAAAATTGTGACATTCATTTTATGTGCTTTAAGATTTAACCCAATAAATGTGACATCTCTCCAGCTACCTTGCAGCTTACCAAGCTGCTCGATACTCATTCATTGCTCAAGTGCTCAAATATTTGTTCGGGTATAAATGTATAAAACTTAAAAAAGTCAAAGTAATAAAAGTATTACTCGAACTACTCGTAAAAGCTCGATATAATCGAGTTCGTACTCCAACAGTTTCGAGCAGCAATGAGCATCGACCAGATGTGCGAGTATTCGTTGCACATTTGCTCGGGCTGTTCAAAAATGTGTGAACAAAATCGAGAGCTCCAATTCGTAAGTAAAGCTCCTCTCCAAATTGTGGTGCACATCTTAATGCTGTCTCATAAATGGAAGGGGCCTACCTTATTATGTCGCCTTTTAATAGAAAAGGGTTTTATGAGATGCTACTTCATGGCAGAAATACCATTTGAAGGCTTGCTATTGCCTAATTTAGAAGAAGAAAACTTTAAATGAACAGCAAATTTTAATGCTTCATGTCTATAATGGGCATCGAACTTGTAATGAACAGCATCGTAGTCACTCACGTACGCACTGGACGCTCTAGAAGTATACACTGCGAAAAGCTTTAAATTCTGAAAAATTACATAATACTTATATCGAATGTTTTAAATTAATATAATGAATGAATTCAAAATATGCAAATAATTGGATTAAGTAATTTTACATGTCGCTGCATGCACGTGACTTATAAAAGTGAAAAATACGCTAAGGTAGCCAAAACTACATGTATATGTACGTACAAGCCCTAACCATTCAGCGGCTGCGTTCGCAAGCAAATGCACACGCATCTGCATGAGTTCACATACTCCCACACTAATGTAATGAAACCTAATGCCGTGCCAAACACACACACACACACAAACACAAATACATTCATATGTACACACTCACTTTAGCAACCATAATTGCACCGCAAACGTAAAGAATAATGACAAAAATATGGAAGTGAAAAGTGTTGACACGAAAATGAAATGGCATACCTACGATGCAACGCGCAACAAGCGCAGCGTACAAAATATTCTAACGTTCTAGGTATTATTGTAACGTGCGTCAACAAGAGGGTGAGCGCCAACCACAATTGCTGATCCTATTTCTAGCAACAGATTGCATGGCATACCATTGCTCTATTGTCGTTTGCCATGTGTTAGTCTGTCACCTGGTTTGCTGGCTGGGCACGCCTTTTACACAATCATTGCACGAGCTGGCGATATGATTAAAAACAAACAAAAAACATGAACAGAATAGCAAAAAAACCCATGAAACCAAATGAGGGAGAAAAGCAATAACAACCAATGATTGCATTTACAACATTTGTGAAGTTGCACAGTCCGCAATAGAACTTGAAAAACAAATACTATTACAGACAAGTATTAATAAGTTACAGAGTGCAGTATACTGGATTTTTTTTATTTATATAAATAAAAGAAAAATAATAATAAAAAAAATATATATAAAAAAAGACATATTTTGATGTACGCGTCAAATTTCATGCAATAACTTTTGTGCCCGTGCACTTAAAACTCCATTTATTGGCTATTATACACTAAAACAAATAAATTGTGTATTCCTGAAATTCTCCCACAACACTTTGGTTTCACTCGAAAATGTATTCATAAACTTCATTTATTGCGCTACTTTGGAGAATTGTGTCAAAATTTATGGATTTTTATAGCACTTCTTTTCTGTATGTATGCGCGCGCGTATATGTGTGTGAGTGAATAAGTGGATATGCTCCTGAAAAATTCATTTATTGCTCTAGTCAACTTTTCACAAACTTTTTGATACAAACAGCTTAAAAGCCCAACATGGCGTATAAGTGATGCGTTTAAGCAAAATTTGTTTTGGGCGTAAAAATAACTGTACATATTTTAGGTTATTATTACATATATAATGAATTTTTTTTTTGGATCGTAACTGGGTCTTAAAGTACACTCTGCTGCTGGTAAACCAATTTTGATATTTAAAAATGTTTTATTTGCCTCTGAGATATCGGCTGTTGAATTGGTAGAAAGTGACGCTAAAAAAAACAAGTGAGAGTAGATATTGTAAGTAAACTCTAAATTGAAATCAATCATATCAGAGGCACAAAAATAATATATTTTTTTATTTATGAAAATGAGTTTAAAAGGGAACTAGTCGTGCCTTTAGATATTGTTACGGCCTGAAAAAAAAATGTAAAATAACCTCAAATTTAGAGGTTCTTGCACGCCGAAATATCTCGAACACGTAACATCCTGGTGCCAACTTCACATTCAGCATTTCAGGAATAATGGAAAAATTATAGTCTACTTCTTTGTTCCGCAAACGAATCAAATATTGCCGGAGAGCTCACATTAAAGTTAACGCAGGTAGAAAAAAGGGATTGAATATTGAGAAATGCAGCTCTTTACCACGAATAGGAGTTTTTTAGCAACTTTGAATAAATACATTATGCTAGGGTGTTCAATTAGTTTTGCGGTTCGATAAGAGAGGGCGCTGCTACTAGCCTACATTTTTTTATTATGTTGGTGCACTCTTCATATGGACGCATGTGAAGTTTCATTTTAATCAGTCCATTCATTCTTTATTTATTTACAAGCCGTTGAGTATCGACGTGTCTTTGTATTTTCAGCACTGCAAAAATAAAGTGTCGTGCAATGAAAAGCAAAGGAAATTTATGAACGAGTGCTGAAAGTGGATAAGGTCTTTTCACCATCAATTAGTACAGTAGAAAGATGGGTTTGCTGAATTTAAACTTTGTGTAACAAGCCTTGAAGATGGTCCACCTCCACGTCAAGGACGTTCAAAAAGAGCAAAAACACCAGAAATCGTAGAAAAAACACAGGTTATTGGAAAACCTTCGAGTGACTGAAAGAGATTTAGTAGAAGCTCTAGGCATCTCATTGGGCGGTATAAGCAATATTTTGATTGAAGTATTGGGTTTCAGAAAGCTGTGTGCCGCATTTGCTAACAATGAAACAAAAACACAATCGAATACGACTTTCCCTTAGCAACATTAAGAGCGTTTTCGAAAGGTTAAAGTGGATTTTGTGTGTCGGTTCAAGACTATGGATGATTCTTGGATCTATCACCATAATTCTATATTAAAAAACAAGAGGCTTAAGAGTGTTGTGAACCCGAAGCTTCGGCTCCAAAACGAGTTTGTGTTCAGAAATCGACCAAGAAGGTGTTAGCATCAGTTTTTTGGTATGCAAAAGGAATTTGTGTGTGAATTATTTGCAAAATAGTAAAACAATAAACTCTGAATATTATTATAACAACAACTTTTTAAATCAGCTGAAAGAAAAAATTTGAAAATAAAGGATATCAAAGCAGTAATACAGGTATTTCATCATTTACCTGCAACCTTTCAATTTATACGCAATGTAAGTGCATGCATACATATTTATTTCTCATATTTATATTTGTAAAAAAAAGTAATAAAAATAATAATGAAAACAAAAATCAACTTAATTGAAATAAAAAATGAATGGAAAAAGCGACCGCACAAAAGTGGCAAAACATTGAAAGCCATTTAAAAGTTTTCTGTTATCACATTGCCAAAGTATTTGGTGCTTGTATGTATGTATGTATGTACGTGTATGTGCGTACGCAAACTGATGCTCTTACTGCTGCCAAAATATGTTGACGGCGTTAGCAATGTGATAAATATTTGATGAGGTTAAAATTGTTTGCATACAAATATTCGTACATACATATTCACAGCCATTCGTACATAAATATTTATTTATTCCACCATATACACGAAGTTTCAGCGCCAACAGCAAAAGTTTATGAACATTTTCGAAGTTGCAAAACAACGAGGAAAAAAGTTATTCAAAAAGAAAGGAAACAATGGTAGCTCAGCTGCGCTCAACCCACAGTTCGATGCGAAGAGATGCGAGAAAATTTTGGCGGCATTAAAGATGAGACAGCCGCTGTTTTGCTGCCGAAGCTTTAAGGCGGTGACATCTCGCATATACGGCAATTCAGCTATAGTCAGCCTTTTTTGTTGTTGGTATAGCTTGTACATATTTATGTGTGTACATATTGGCTTGCTTGCTTTCAGCAGTTAGTTGTTTTTGTTAAATTGCTGATGTAGTTGTCGCAATTCATGCTGTACGCCCAAAAAGTGCAACGACCGCCTGTGCACCCACTTAACAAACAACAAATGGCTTTAAAACAGCATACTACAACAACAATCAATGTTGTATGACAAAAGTGCTGAGCTGACAATTAAATTTTGCTGTTGCAAGAAATTATGGAAGAAAGCAAATTTTCAAGAAATTCAATTAAAACTTGCATGACTGTTTAGCCGAAATGCTTGTTTTTGTGCTTTCTATAGTTGTTAGTGCTGCTGTGCTGCTGCTGTCGTTTTAGGTTTTGCTGCCTGCGGTAAACGCTGCTAGCTGTTGTGTCCTTCTGTTATTGCAAACATTTTTAGCAAAGAAATTGTCATTTATTTGTCGTTGTGGGTTAGCCGGGCAAGAGAGTTGTAAGAGGTGTGTAGAGAAGTTTTAAGCGAGGATTAGTAAGAAAATTTTCTTTCCTCAACTGAAGTTGGTAAGAGTTTGAGAGTTAAACTTGAATAAAACTTGTACGATTCGTGTGGTTCCACAATCTAAAGTATATATTTTCGAAATTCTAGAACTCTAGAAAAATTTGAAATTTACTTTAAATTGAAAAATTGTTTATTTTGTTTATTAGATTTTTGCATCTGGCATTTGCATATTGTTTTATTTACTTATATTTTTTTATTTGAAACCTTGTTTATATTTACTAAAATTTTTGTATATTTACTTTTACTTATTTACTTTCATTTTATTTAAATTTGTTTTGTTTACTTATAATTCTTGTTATCACAATGGAGCGGCAACGGTCTAAGTCAGTTGATCCAGAGACCGACTATCAGTTCTTCTACCTATTTTTCTTTTATTTATTTATATTATTTTTTATATTTTTTTATATATTTAAGTTTTTTTTTTGTTCACTTATATTTTTTTATGAAGCACTTAAAATTTATTTTTAAAATTAAATTTATTAGAAAAAAACAAATAACAACAAAAACCAAAATTTACAAAATGTGCTAAATACATTTAAAACATAAAAATTTAATATAATTAAAAAATTTAAAACTTGTTTTTTCAAAATTTTCAAAATGTTAAAAAAAAAATGTTTTAAGAAATTTTCGGAAAATATTGTTTTTGAATCGAATAAGAAATTTTTCTGAAATCCCGCAATATAGTAATTTACTTTTATTTGGTTTTATTTACTTAAATTTTTTACTTATTTTTGTTTATTTATTTCAATTTTTTTTATTTACCGATATTTTTTTATTTACGGATATGTTTTTTTTACCGATATGTTTTGAGTTACTTATATTTTTTTATTTAATTTTTTTTCTACTTTAATTATTTAAATTTTTTTTTATTTCTTTCAAAATGTTCAAAAAAAAAATATGTTTCAAGAAATTTTCGGAAAATATTGTTTTTGAATCGAAAAAGAAATTTTTCTGAAAGCCCGCAATATAGTAATTTACTTTTATTTGGTTTTATTTACTTAAATTTTTTACTTAGTTTTGTTTATTTCTTTCAATTTTTTTTATTTACCGATATTTTTTTATTTACTGATATGTTTTTTTTACCGATACGTTTTGATTTACTTATATTTTTTTATTTAATTTTTTTTCTACTTTTGTTATTTAAATTGTTTTTTATTTCTTATCTTTATTATTTTATTTTTTTTTTACTTCAACTTTGTTTGCTTAAAATTTTTTTATATTTACTTCTACTTTTTTATTTTATTTTATTTACTTATATTTTTTATTTAATTTTTTTTTATTTACTTATACATTTTTATTTAATTTTTTTTTATTTACTTCTCCTTATTTTACTTAAATTTTGTCGCATTTATTTTTATTTTGTCGAATACTATGCATATAAACCCTTTGTACACATTCGCTTCTGCCTCTGTACAGTTTTACACTTCTTATGCGATTTTTTTTATTTGGTTGTTTGCTTTTTTGTGAAGAGTCTTTAGTAAATTTCGTACAGTTTTGCTACTTCAGCTGTTTTAATTGTTTTTCTGTTGCTGCTCTTGTTGTTTGCTCATGCAATTGTCTTTCAAATGTCGACTGCAGCAAGCCATCGAAAACAAAAATACAACAAGAACAACAGCAATAACGAGGAGGCAGCAACCAGGCGATTGGAAATTGAACAAACGAATTTGAATTTGCCAAACAAATTGTCTTCGTAGCAAGGCAGACGACACTCGATTTCAATGTTTTAGAGCCAGTGCACGAGTATGAGTGCGTGTGTGCGTGTGTGTGTAGTAACTGTCACTGATGTCGCTTGCTATATTTGCTAAAATTTTCATGGGCTGTTAGGCTAGAATTTTGCGTATGCTTTCGCCTTTAGCTTCAAATTTTTCCCACTTCTTTTCGCATCCTCAGCACCAGCTGTTGCTGCTTGTTTTCTAATTTTATCTCGACGAGTGATTTCAAATTTAAATTTATGATTTAATACAATTATGAAAATTTTATCAGCAATAGGCCAAGCGTGCACTAACTGCGCCGAGTGTGAGAGAGAAAGAAGAGGCCAGAGTGGCAGTGCGTACTGTGTAATGGCAAATGTCCGTTTGTAAAGTAGCTGAGACTGATTCGATAGGTAGCAATAGCTGCATTGCCTGGGCTGTGTAAGTTCATAGCACATAATTGGACTCGACTTCGGGAGCATAGAGTGTGCATATATACATACAAACATATACATATACATAGGCGAATATGTTTGCCTGCATAACATTTTATTTTCAGTTTAATCCATTTATACTGAAGTCATATCCTAGGAGACTTATGAAACGAATTTAATTATGGTAATCAAGTTTCGAAATTTATTGACTTTTACTGCATTTGTTGCCAGCTTATCTTATGATACAGGTGTTGTCGATTGTTCACAAATGAGATTGGCAAAGTTTTTATATTGCTGAAGCAATTTGTAAGTAATTCATTCCAATTTGGCCGCTAGTAGAGCGAGAAGTTAACTAGTTTGCGGGTAGTTTATAGTATATACATATGTGTGTGCACATTAAAAAAAATGTTAAGTAAAATGCAAAAAAAGATACCTCTGCGCAAAATATCCCACACTATCCAGTCCAGCTCACCACAGCAAGTCAATGGCTGGATGCCATTTCTTGGATTAACTCTAATGGACGCTCATTTCATATACCCGACTTGCGCGCATGTAATGTATTTTATGTGTGTTTGATGCTAAGGCATTCGGAGCATATTTATAAAGGACGCTATGGAATACAAAAGTCATTACGCTTTTATCCTTTGTAGAAAAACGTTGAAAAATACAAAAAGAAAAAAAAATACTTCGCTACACCTTTTCTTGGCTACAAATTCAGCATCCATTGCACGCCTGCAACAAAGTGCACTTTTATGCTTTACATTCTGCAGTCCTATATGCGAGTATATGCCCCGACATAGTGGATACACCTGTAAACATAGCTGGCTCAACTGAAGTGAGTAGACATTCATATGCCGATAATATTGCTACACCTATGGCTACATTACCGTCGCTTCGCAGCAGCCAAAGCAACAGTGGCTTCTTGTTCGCCAAAGCTGATCACGCGCTCACACACACACACACATGCATTCTGTTTGCTGCTATACAATGAGGAAATATGTGAAAATGTATAAGAGAAGCGAGCTAGGCGATGAGGCGTGGTGTGTGTGCTCATGGACCCTTATTATCCAGTTTTCCTTGCTGTGCAATGACAATGAAATTGCAACGGCAAAGGCAAACGTAACAGCAACAGGAACAGGAACACTAACAACAATAACAGTTTACAGGATATATTGTATGCATTTTGTGAATGTATTAGTGCATCTTGGTGGGGTTGTAAACTTTTATTGTGTGGCAGCCATGCGAGCGAACGCTTTATATCACACCGTTATAGCGTTGCACATACATAGACACACACACATTTGTACAAGTGTGTTTTTGCATGCATATTCGTGTGAGATAAACACTCCAATGCGCGCGCACAAGCCATACATTTTATTTACGCAAGCAATTTAAGTTTCTGTTAAGTATCCATAACTGCAATTCTACAATGTTTGGCCATAATTTAATTAAGCAACTTGTTTACTTGAAATTTTACGAGGCCAGGCGAGCCAATGGTGGTCTATGTGGTGTGGTGGAGGATGCGTAAGTGGCATTGCAGCGTTTATTATTTTTTATGATGGTCACAACAGTTAATAGTAGCAGTGCGTTTAATTTTGAGTTGTTAAAAAGTGCAGTTAAAAGAGTCAAAGCGCAATAGTTGGTGTTATTTTATGTTTTCAACGAATTTTTTAACTGGTCGAAAGTTAGTTAGTGGAGGATTTAATGCGCAGAGTAGTTGAGATTTTATGCGGTTGAGATTTATTTCAATCCATATTAAAGCGGAAAATTTGAACAATTATGCGTTAACAAATACAAAGCGCCAGTTAAAGCAAATTAAATGAAAGCGCCTAAATCAGACAGAAACGGAAAATCTACATTTTACAGCCGGCCTTAAATTACATATCAGGATTGCCGTTTGTAATACAAAATCAGATGACATATCAAAAACTGAAGAAGAACTTAGTTAAATGCAAAGTTTTTAAAAGAAAATCAGTTACATAACTGGTACGATTAGTTTAAATCATATTATCGCGTTTTTGATAGGAATAAAATAGTTTGATTTTGGATTCTCAAATGAAAAAAAACAGGAGTTCAAAAATTCATTTTGCTCCTTTATTCAATTTGTAATTTTTCAGATCGAACAAAAACAATTATTTTTCTTGAAATTCAAACAACAATAAATATTTATTCCTTTTAAAATCAATTGGGATTTTTTAAATTACAAAAAAAAGCAGCAAATGCAAAACACAAAACTCATTGTTCCCTTCAAATCAAAAACAAAATACAAACAAATCCTTGTTCCTTTAAATTCAACTCTGGACTTTCCAAATTGAAAAAAAAAGAGATGCAAAGAAATCTTTGTTCTTCTCAATTCATTTCTAGATTTTTGGAAAATTACAAAAAAATCTAAAAAACCAAAAAACCAAAAATAAAAAAAAAGATTTTACTGGAAATTCAATTTGGATTCGTTAAATTTAAAAAAATGTCAAACAGATCATTTCAAATTTAACAAAAAAAAAACATTTTATTTCTTGAAACTCAATTCGGCGATGTTTCAAATTAAGGTGATTACGGACAAAGTAAAAAATATTTGTCATGCCCGTCCTAACGTATGGCGCAGAAGCTTGGACGATGACAACACCCGATGAAGCGACGCTTGGAGTGTTCGAGAAAAAGATTCTGCGTAAGATTTTTGGACCTTTGCACGTTGGCAACGGCGAATATCGTAGACGATGGAACGATGAGCTGTATGAGCTTTACGACGACATAGACATAGCGCAGCGAATAAAGATCCAGCGGCTTCGTTGGCTGGGTCATGTCGTCCGAATGGATACAAACGCTCCGGCTTTGAAAGTATTCGATGCGGTACCAGCTGGTGGTAGCAGAGGAAGAGGAAGGCCTCCTCTGCGTTCGAAAGATCAGGTGGAGAAGGACTTGGCTTCACTTGGTGTGTCCAATTGGCGCCGGTTAGCACGAGAAAGGAACGACTGGCGCGCTTTGTTAATCTCGGCCAAAATCGCGTAAGCGGTTATTGCGCCAATTAAGAAGAAGAAGAAGAAAAAATATTTGTTCCGTGAAATTCGTTTTGGAAAAAACCAATTTTTAGAAACTCAATCTGGATTTTTCGAATTAAAAAAATAAATTGTCTTCTTAGGCGGGCAGAGGACACTCGATTTTAATGTTTTAGTGCCTGTGCACGAGTATGAGCGTGTGTGTGTGTGTGTAGTAACTGTCACTGATGTCGAATTAAAAAAACATAAATGTTAAAAAACGGATATATACATATTTAAAATTGGTGCGTACACCCTTTTTGGGCGTTTGGCCGAGCTTCTCCTCCTATTTGTCTTGATGTTCTTCCACAAATGGAACGGATCTGGGTTACTTTAAAGCTTTTTCCAATAAAAAAAAAAATAAATAAAAATATG
Organism: Anastrepha obliqua; assembly: GCF_027943255.1. Taxonomy (NCBI): domain Eukaryota; kingdom Metazoa; phylum Arthropoda; class Insecta; order Diptera; family Tephritidae; genus Anastrepha; species Anastrepha obliqua. Next base: position 118,672,171 of record NC_072892.1, read on the forward strand.
TATGCCTATAAACTTCGAAGGAAAACTTTGTTCCTGCAACATATTGAAGTTCAATTTTGGATCTTACACATTAAAACACAACGGTCAAAAAAAGGTCTTGTTCTTCGAAATTCAATTTTGGATGTTTCTAATTATAAAAAAAAAGCAAACGGAAGTCTTTATTTCTGGGAGTTTTGAACTTTGAAAATTTTAAAAAGAAAAAAACAGAGCAAGGCAACAATCATTATTTATGGATTTTTAAAATAAAGAAATAAAACAAAACACAACAAAAAAAAAATATGTATTCCTTCAAGTTCAATTTGAGATTGTAAAATTAAATTAAAAAAAAAATTAAAAATAAAAAAATAAAAAAAAAAATTTAAAAGAAAAACAAACAAACAAGTAATTAAACACAAATCCAAAGAGAAATCACTGAAATCCAATTTTAAAAAATTAAAAAAAAAATTACAAAAATAAAAAATTAAAAGCAAAAGTAAATCAATGTAATTAAAACTATATGCAAAGCGAAATCAAAGAAATTGAATTTTAAAATTTTTCCAAGTCAAAGAAAAAAAAAAACAATTAAAAACAAAATACAAAATGTCATTGCTTCTCGAAATTCAGTTTGAGATTTTTCAAATAAAAACAAAATTATTCAAAAACATCTTCGTTTCGTGAAAACAAAACATGGACTTTTAAAATTAGGCTAAAAAATTGAATCCTTATTAAAAAAAAAAAATTACAAGCCAAATTTTTGTTTCTTAAAATCCAATGCGGCATCAACTTGGCTTCATGGTATTAACGATTTGCCGTGGCAACACGAACAACCAAAATTTGTAGTGTATTTGCCATTACAATTTGTAGGTGTGTTGATGTCAGATTGTCTTCAAAAAGTAAAAAAAAAAGGTTCAAGACATTCGTCGCGTTGACTAAGGCGGGTGTTTGATTTAGAGATTTTTGTCGAAGATAAAAATTCATTGGGTACAAACCTTATGTTTAGCTGAAAGAAGAAAAAGAAGAAGAATATGTTTAATTATTGGCGGAAAAATAGATATTACTAAAAAGTAAGCAAAAACTTTTTCTACAATAAAATTTTGGTGTGTAAATAAAAAAGAATGGAAGTTTCGTCGTAATAAACTTACAGATATAAAAATATATATGCGAATACATGTATAGATATGTACAAGTAGGCAGGTATGAACTATATTGCGTGCTTATGTGTAATTTGTGTCTCAATGCATTCCACTATTCATCTATTATGCTTGTTTATTCTCCCGCCTGCTTTCTTCTCTGCTTTAAGATTGAAAATTTCAGACCTGTCGCTACTATTCTCTATTGCGTGCATTTCCTTTTTTAAGGCAGCCTCCCTCGCTCTATTTTCTTCAGTGCTATCCACATAATAACACCTGGCCAGCAGCATTATAATGGGATTGCACTTTTTGCTGGTGCTGCTGCTGCTGCTGTTTCTTGCTGAAAGCCTCCCCTGGCAGCCAGCATCTTTTGAGTGCACATACGAAATACTTACATATTTACCTATTTATGTATGCCCTAGCATGTATGCACATATGCGGCATATGTGTGCGTGCAAACCCAAGTGAGCAACATTAAAGGTCTTTGCCTTTTTGCTGTTCTTTTCTAATGCTCGTATGTTTGGTTACAACGCCGTCTGGCATAAGACCCAACATATACAGGCGTATGTATGCGCTGTGTATGTGGGTGTAGCTGTGCCAGTCGAGGTGTGTATGACTAGATGGGCGTCACAATTTGTGCCATCGGTAATTTGAAAGGCGTTCAAGCAGTTGGTTGCTCCTTTTTCTATTGCACTCACACATACCACTGCATTCTATTTTAAGCGTAACATAAAGGCACACATATACTTTTGTATACACTTGAGTATGCATACTCATAGTGTGTTGTAAGTTGCAACTTTTTCCGCAAACGCAAATTCACATGCACAGAAACAAAAGTAATGGGTGCAAAAAACTCATGCGGACCAACCCTTGAACATATGCATACATACATACATATGCACACACATACACACACATATAAACGTGTGCTCTTAGTAGAATGCCTCAACTTGTATGCACTTAGGCAGCATTAAACAGTTTGGTGCAATTTGTGTTTAGCAAATTTTTCGTTGGAAATTTTCTTCTTCATACGATACGCTGCTGTATGGCAGTGCATTCATATTACGTATACGCCGGGTAGGCTACAAAGTTTCCACTGAAGTGCACTTGAGCACTTGGGCGCATTGCAAAGGCACACAAGGTATAAAATTCAACGAAAAAGTGTAAAAAAATTATCAACTTATTCGTTTGGCTTTTATGTAGCTGCAAAAAAAAAAAAAAACACTCACTTAAGCATAAAACGACGTTTAAGCAGGTTAATTAAACAAAAGTTTCTTTTAATTAGTGTCCTTAAGGTGGAGCAGCAACATTTTGTGTGGCTTTCATTTGCAATTTTGTAAATTGGTGTAGTTTTTTTTTTACTTTTTGTTTTTGTTGAGACATCTTCAATGGTGTTTTTGCTTTTGCGGCTTGTCAGTATTTAAGGTGTTTACTGAGTGGTAGAAAATAAAATAAATGAAAGGGTGAATTAACTGTGTCTGTGTTTGCTTTTAAGTGATCGGTGGGGGTAGAGGGGATGTAGGTGTCTGTATTTACGGCTGTCTGGCAGTTGACGAGACGGAGGTGGTCTGTGGGTTTTTTTGTTGTTTTTTATCTGCGGATAGACACTGGCAAGGTTCTTCTTCTGGGAGCTAGAATACATATGAAAATTTCGACTCATATTCGAGTCGCTGACAATTTTAAGTATATTAAACATTAATTTAAAGCAAATTAATCGTTTTTATTTGTCCAAAGGGCTGTATTGATGCATTGAAGGCTATTTTCAGTATCTTTGTGCATTTTTACACTGCACCGCGTCTAAATTTACGTGCCTATATAACAATCTGGGGCTGGAAACATCAAATAATAGAGAATGATTTTTCTAATAGCGGTCTCGGCAGGCAATGGCAAACTTCCGAGTGTATTTCTGCCATGAAAAAGCTCTGCATAAAGAAACCATCTGCAGTACGAAGTCGGCCTAAAACTGTAGGCCTCTCCATTCGTGGAAAAATATCAAGACGCGCATCATAAATAGTAGGAAAAATTCGGCCAAACACCCAAGAAAGGTGTAATCGCCAGTTGTATGTTATAGTTTGGAGGAAAAGAAATGCATTATTTTTTCAGTAGATGGCTGTAGTGATCGATATCTCGTAAAGTATCGATCAAACAATTTAAAGTTAATGCTCGTTGTCAAGGTAACATTTCACACTAAAAAACTACAGTTGTTCTTTGGTTTGTTCATCCAGTTGTGAGTTACAGGTTGTTAACAATGGAAGTCAACAAGGGGAAAATTCGGTACATTTACAGTTTTCCTTTGATAAAGGCAAAAATGAAATATAGGCAGTTGAAATTGTGAATGGTGCCGCTGCTGTAACAACTAATTACGTACAATTTTAGTTTCGCCGATGCCGTTCAGGCATTTTTGATGTTAAAGAAAATGTCGATTATGTCGAAAATGTCCTTAAAATCACAGAAAAATCGAAATTGACCATCCGGTTATAGTAGTCGTAGCATCGCCGAGGATCTTAAGATTTCAATTTTATACCACTAATGCAAAAATAATGGATTTAGTTTTCCCCAAACTGGAATATAAAAATTTATATATGGATATACATGAGCTTGTTTGGTGAATTCGTTGAGAACTGAGGTGGCACAAAATTAATCATCCAATTTTGAAGCATGATTTGAGTATGGAAGTCTGTATTTTGCAAATTATATAATTTTTTTAATTATTCTGCTAGTCAGTCCAGAATCCGTTTTTGGAAATTCCAAAAAAAAAAGAATTAATTCTGCTGTTTGGCTGTCAAACTCTCAAGTAGCTGTTGGCTGTTTTCTGGCTCTCAAGTAACCATTTGTCTTGCAATTTCTGGCCTAGAACTTTCATGACATTTTGAATATTTTTCAAATAATTTAATCAGACTTTAATGTTGCTCTTAATTAACCATAAATTAAAATAAAATTTAATTGCCATGTGAACGTGACGAAATACTTCCTCTGCACGAATAAATATGTACGCTTGACGAGCGTATGTCTGTACGTGCATAGTTGAAATTACAAAGAAAAACTATGTACGTACAAATGTTGTCGTGCTTTACATTTCATTTACATGTACAGCAAATTTCCTGCCATTGCATGTTAATTTAATTCAATTTAGATGAAAATTATATGTTGTCACATACGTAAATCCATACATACACACACACACATACACGCATGCATACATAATAAGCGCAGTAGTGAATGCGAAAGTTGCTGAACCTGCAACATTACCAATGCATATGCAAAGTAGGAGTGCATATTTATGTTTGTATATGTATGTGCATATATGCATACATGTGTGCGTGCACTACAGTTACATATGTTAGGGCTTGGAAATGTCATTTACTACATTTCCGGTGCAATTGTACTCTGACATTAGTTGCCACAAATGCATAAGCATACACACACACATATGCTTCTTTGTGTAGGTGTAGGGGTAGGTACAAACGAACATACAAATGAGCTGTGAGCTGTGAGCTGAGTAAAAGTAAATTTTGTTTGTGCTTGTGTTTCCATATAGCAGATACATACCATAGGTATACATGTATGCATTTATACGCTCATATGCAATAATAATAATAATAATTCTGCAATTTGTAATTACCACAGCATTGTTTGCCGAATAATTCATTTATATATTCATTAATAGGACCATGCACACGTACACGTTTGCGTACATATACATGCATACTATACGTATATGTATCCACTTCTTCTCCATGTGGGGTGAGTTTGGCTGTTTTCGAATTTTTCGGAAATTATTCATTCAACTGACTGGAATTTTTCAAAAAATGAAAAAAAAAAAAATTTTTTTGATTGTTCCTAAGACCTTAAATCATATGAGTGGGCACATTTTTCGTACAAAATTAAAATAATTTATGGAAAGTTATGACTGGACCCATCTAAGCTTGGCGGCGATTGATGTAACAGTTTAGAAAAAACTATAAATCATATACTTTTAGGTGATTCACAAGGTGCCATAAGTGCCACACTGCCTTATATCCTAAGACTTTTAACAGTTAAATAATTGTTTAGAGGACTCAAAGCCACAACCCGCTATGAAAGAATTCATAATATGACCTGCATGGTACTTTGCGAACTAAATATATTCTTAGCCGCTTAAAGTTTATGACGCCACTTACTAAACCCTTGTGAATACCCCTATTATACTTCTTCACGAGGCTGGGTGGTTAGCTCAAAGGCTCATACTTATTAATTCATTATGAATATGTGATCAGTTTTAAGCCTACAGTACAGATTGAATGAGTACGCCGAGCAAATATTAGGCGAGTATCAATGTGGTTTTAGGAGTGGAAGGTCGACGACCGACCAAAACCTTGTAGATCGCCAAATATTTGAAAAGTTTCACGAGTATAAAATCAACCTGAATGCTCTCTTAAGTACTTTGATTAAAAGCAAGATTCTTCGCATTAAAGTTCAACGAAAATGAAGCTAAGTATTTCGCAAGACTCAACACGTTGAGAAAAGCGCCAGATTTTACAATTGGTGATTATACATTTGACAGCGTGTTAAAAGGCAAGCTCTTGAGTAGGAAAACGAAAACCAAAATATATTGTATAAAACACCGATTCGAATGCGAAACGCAGACATTGGAAGCGGATACAATTAAACAATTGAGTTTATTTGAAAGAAGAATACTGAGGAGAATAATGGGTCCAGTACGAGAAGAACATGACCTCTATCGCATTAGAGCTAGAGGAATTCCTATAGGGAAAAAACGTTGTGCGATTTGTCTAATCGCAGCGTATCCGATAGTTAGGACACGTTTGCAGAATGCTAAATGAAAGACTACCTCGCTAAGTTCTAGATGCGCGCATGCTACGATGGTAAGACGACGTTGAGAACGATCTAAGAAGCATAGGAGTGACCTACAATCATAGTCTGACTATGGATCGAGATGCATGGAGAAGAAGTGTGAAGGAAGCTTAGGCTCACAGCGAGTTATAGTGCTACAAAGTTATAGCTACAAATGATGATGGTCAGTTCTAAGCTATCAATTGCAACAGGCATGCCACAAGGCGATAGCTGAAGCTCAATACCATTCAATGTCGGATACCGATCCGAATGATGCAATTATTATATTTTTATTATAAAAAAAAAACAAAAAAACAATAACAGCATCAGCTAATTTCAGCATAAATCTACAACATTTTCTCCGTTTAAGATTTTAGAGGTTTTGGGAGTATTTTTTTTTTGTTGGTTTGTTTTGGAAGGAGGTTTAAATCAAAATGTCAGAAATATCACCAAAGGCGCCGTCGCACCAGATTTCGGGAGCATAGCGTGGGCATTGGAACAAAACATGAGTAACATCTTCTTCCCTCTTCGTGCCGATTGGGCTGTTTGGTGAACTGTCATGCGCCCAAATTTATCGATGTGTTTTCTAAATACCCAGTGCCTTGAAAAGAATTGGGGTAGGAGGTAGTTTATCATCGCATAGTTCCTTTTTAATCACATCATCAGGATGGGTATTAACCCATGCATCCATCTACTGATAGGTGATCTGCTGCACCGGTCTTGCCATCTTTCTTCTGCTATAATTTCTTCACGTCTTGCTCTGCCATGCTTTTCGGATAGCCTCTCTGCATTTCGTTTGCTAAAACGTCTACGGAATTAGTCCTGCAATGACGAAGGAAGCGTCTTCACAAAATGGCTCGGAAGTGGCAGAGAGTACGTGAGAAAAGTGGCAGTTCCGCGGGGAGAGTGGTAGATTGTGGTGAGGTATTTAGCACGTCGGTGTAACTGTGAGGTTAAAAGCGCTACACGGGCGTCATCTCAGAAAAAATAAAAAAAACTCTTATGTTTTAACAATATAGCTTGACACACAAATGTATATGCACGAGCATCGAAAGTCGTAATTCGCCTGAAATGTCTGCATCATTCCGTAACTACCAATAATTACTAGCAAATGTACAGATGTGTAAGCAGATCCCGTATGTAGTAGATACAGATGTAAATTCGTCCCGTTCTTGTTTTCTGTGTAATGAAGTAATCTACGCAAATGCACAAATGCCTTTTATGCTCTCTCATTCGTAGTATTTTCTCGTATGACTTATTCATATATATGCATCTAAATATATATTAATACTTTAATGAAAGACAGGTTATCATCTTACATATGAATTTCTCGAAATGGTATTTATAATCACAAATAGTATTTCTAAGGCAGCATTACAATACTAACCAGACGTGAACAGACAAAACACACTGGGAAGTATAATAAGAATTAAACGCTTACTTACTTGCATCATAAAAGCACATAGTAAATATGTATGAAGAACGATTTAACCATATGCGGGGGAATTTTCTCTCTGCAACGTTTATATAGACATTCAATGGGGGAAAGTGTTGGGCAGCCACACAAATCCATTGTGTGAGCAGCCTATGGTCTTTAACAATACATTCCCAGACGGATTTTCCGTATGCCCACTACAGCAGTATTAAAATGCTCTCATATGATTGTCAATAACTTTACTGATGTGTATGCGTGTGGGTGTGCTTAGATGGGCCTTTTCGAATTATGGCACGTACTTTCATAGAAAGCAATTCTTTTTTAGGCATTCGTAGGTTGCGAGTTGGAATCGAATTTATAATTGTAACCAACAATTTCCGACGTACATATATGAGAATTATTACTTTTGAGTAATATTCTCGTTCGCCGTAGCTAAGTGGACTGATGGGTGATTATCAACAGCTCCGTTTTGGGCTTCCAATAAGTTTTTTCTAGGATTTCAATTATGAGTGGTTAGGTGAAACGTCTGCGCTAAGGCGAGATAAAGAAAGACTCAACGGAAATATTTTCGCGCTGAAATGCATTCAAATATATTTAAAGATGAATTTAATTTGAGTTATTGGAGCGTTAGTTAAAATACGTAAATCATAATTTAGTGCGGTGCCCCTGCTCGATGATGTAAAAATTAAATAAAATAAAAAAATATATTAAACAAAAATACATATATATATATACGGAAGAAAAAATAGAAAAAACGTATCTAAAATAATAATAAACAAAATAAAACATAAAAAACATTAAAAAAACGTAAATTACCAAAAAAAAAAAAAAAAAACAAAAAAGAAATAATAATAATAAATAGTTGGCATATATTAAAAAAATTAATTAAACTAAATGAATTGAAATTAAATTAAATTAAGCAAAACCTATAAAAATTAAAGTACACGTGAAATTAACAAAAAAAAAAAATAGAAAAACAAATTAAATTAAAAAGTAATAGAAAACAAAACAAAGGAAAATCAAATGCAATAAAAAACCAATAATAATAGAAAATACTTTTTATTATAACAATAAACAAAATGAAATAAATTAAAGACCAAAAATATTCACAGAATAAATTAAACTAAAATCAAGCAAAATAAAATAAAATAAAATTTAATAAAAAATAAATAAATTTGCCTTAGTAAATTAAAGACAAAAAAAGTTAAAAAATGCTAGAAAGTTAATTAATTAAAAAGAGTGAAAAAATTATGTACGAGTTAAATAATAAAAAATGTAATTAAAATAAATGAATGGAAAGCAAATATAGTTGAATAGAATAATGGAAAATTAAAATAAGAATAAGAAAGAAAAATAGAAAAAAGATAAAAGATAATAATAATAAATAATTAATAAATAAAACTTAATAAATAAAAAAACATATATACCTATTTGAAAAAAATAAATAGAGTAAAATAAAAAATAAAAAAATATATAATAGAAAAAAATATAATAAAAGAAAAACTATATTAAAAATAAAAAAACTGAAAAAAATAATAAAAAAACTTGTTTTATCAAATTAAAAAAAGACAACGAAAGAAGAACATACGTATTGTAATAATAAATTGAATTAAACTGAAGGAATTGGAATTAAACAAAGTAAAAAAAATAAAGTGAAATAAAACAAAACTTATAATAATTAAATTAAATAAAAGGGAGTAAAATCAGTGTAATAAAAACGCATAATAATAGGAAATATTTAAATTTAAAATAAATACAATTAAAAAAAAATAAAAAACAGCATTTAAAGAATAAAGTAAAATAAAAAAAGTAATAATGAAAAATACAAAAATAATAATAAATAAAAATAACAAAATTAAAATTAAAAAAAAAATATATATATGTATTTGAAAAATAAAACGATATAGATTAAAATAAAATGTAGTAAAATAAAATGAAATAAAAATAAACTAAAACTTGTTTTGTTAAATTAAAAAATAATAATAATATCATGTAAGTCTTCCATGAAGTATGCGCTATCTGGTACGCTGCGAAAACTCTCTTAGAAAATAGAATATCACTAGAGGATATCCGCTTTTTCACCGACAGTCAAGCGGCCGTTCGAGCACTCAGCTCCTCTTATACCCACTCAGATGTGGTTCGATCCTGTCTCTTATCTCTTAACGAGATAAGTGTTCAGAATTCTGTCCAAGTTATCTGGATACCGGGTCACAGTGGATTCGAAGGTAACTGCAAAGCTGATGAGCTCGCAAGAGCTGGAGCTGCGCAATCAAATGTTAGTAACCTACCCGCAATCCACATTCCGCTCTCAACATGTAAATTGCTCATCGATCGAGAATTTCACAGCATTGCTGATCGGAGGTGGCGAGTGGAAACTACTTGCGTTACGACCAGAAAAATCTGGCCATCCTACAATCTGAAACAGACAAAAACCCTTATAAGTCTTTCGAAACACGAACTAAGGCATATAACATCTCTTATCACCGACCACTGCCTTTTGGGCACTCACGCACGTCGGCTCGGGGTTCCTCAGAACGACCTGTGCAGATACTGCGAGGACGAAGATGAGGAAGTATCGAGCAGACATTTGCTGTGCAGTTGTCCGGGTCTAGCCAGAAGTCGACTCGCTCTTCTAGGCTCTCCAACAATTGACAATCTTTCAGTACTCTCGGACCTGAAAATCGAATCTCTCATCAAATTTTCGAAACGAATTAATATCTTTGATCAAAATCTACAATAAAAATCTCGGTTAGGTGGGGAAATCATTTAAAATAATGAGCTCTAGGGCAACACAACGGACCCAACTTGCGGTCTATGTGGTACTCCGATGCGGGGTCACCCTTAAACCAACCAACCATAATAATATTATAATATAAATATAATAAAAAATTTAGCTAAACTAAATGAATTGAAAAAAATTTTAACAAAAATTAAAAAAAAAAAATAATATAAAATACAAAAAAAAATATATAATATAAGAAAAAATATATAATAAAAAAATAAAAAATACACTGAAAAAACAAAAACAAAATTAATAAAAAAATTGTTTTATCAAATTTAAAAAAATATGTAAGAAATAAAAAAATAAGAAAAAGTAAAAAAAATATAAGAAAAACAAATAAAAACATAAAAAAAATAAAAAATGTTTTTGTAATAAAAATAAAAACTAATAAAAAAATATAGTAAAAAAAAATTTTAAAAATTAAAGTAATGAGAATATTACCATATGAAAGAAGTTTAACGACAAATTGGCAAATTTAAAACTTGTGCGCGCATAAAAGTACTGCGATTAACTGAATCAACCGCTGAGAATTTCGCGGAAGAGTTAGTTACTTAAATTGCAACCTCGCGCTGCCAGAGTTTTTGAGAAAAAACTGATCAGAATATATATTCACATCGACAGAACGTCCTTAAAATGATGTTGACTGCTTCAAGGCATATCTTAATATGCAGCTCTACGCACAAAGCTGAAATGAGCACTTACTCTTACGACTACGTTTATTAATACTAACGACTGTACATACATATTTGTGCTCATTTGCTGCTACGGATTAATTTGTGTCAGGTTTCCCTTACATCATTTGAAATTCAGTTTCATATATCACCTCCTCTTATTTCTCTTCTTATGATACATCATTAATTGTAAGCGCAAACGTTCAAGGGCAAGTCATTAAATTGCGCCCCACAGTCATATTGCTTTGTAAAGATTTTGCTTACATGACAAGAAGAAGAAGAAGATTGCAGACAATTTAAGGATGCAATGGCAAAGGGAACGACGAGCTGCGACATCAATGACAACACTTTCTGTGATTAATGAGCGATTCGAGCACACAAGTAATAAACAATTTAGAATATTTTAGATGTCATTAAATGTTTGCCTTTTTTTGCCTTTATTGCTTGTGTGAATCTGAGATGGTTGCCAAAAGGGTAGCGTGAATGTTAGGATTTGGTATTGCTTTTGTGTCTGTGGGATTTTCCAATAAGCGCGGGTTGAAATGGCATAAGGCGCAAGGTGTGTGCGAGGTATTAACGATTTTTTTCTTGTTTTTAAAGGCTAATCTATGCCATTATATATGGAATATGGATTTTTAATGATTCTGCTGTAAAAAGACAGCTGAAATTTGAGCAATGGTTTTGATTTGCATTGGGCGATTGCGGCGTAATGGTATAAAATTGCGATTTCAAAAAGTCCTACTAGAAGAATCTTTGCGGGATTACTTGATCCATTTTTGTGGCCAATTCCATGCCTTCAAATTATTCTGAAGAAAACTTTATTATTTGCATGAGCTACTCAACAGTGTAACTTGCAGTGGTGTTTTTGGTAGAGGGTTTGAATACTATATTAAATATTATTGGTAGACTTTACACAAGTGTAGGTATACAAGCTTGAATAAGTAAAGTTAACCGAAAATGGGAAACATACATATATGCATGTGTAAGTAATATAGTCCTCATTTGATAGCAGTTGCTTTAACCCGGGGTTTGTCGCTAGGCAAATACAAAACCTGCGACCGGGTAAAAATTACCACATAATATATAAGTGTATAATTAATTAAATATTTATTTTAAGAAGGGAGCGCATGTTTGGTACTTGAAGCGGCAAGTCACGATATTTTGTAGAAGAAAAGTTAGAAATGGTTTTATTACCTCTGTGGTATTTTTTTCCCAGTAGCGACGAACGCCGAGGTAAGCAACTTTAGGGTTACCAATTTTCAAGTCTGAGCTCAACTTTATTTGACAGCTTAATTGTGAGTGAATTATCTTAGTGTAAAGAGAAAAAAAAATTGAATATATAACAAGCTTCCATGACCCTGTTTTCACTGCGATCTAAACTGCGCCATTCTACATTTTATTAGTATTATTTTTTGGACTTTTCTCCAGCTCACGAAAGTTCATTTTAGTATACTATACAACTTTTAGTTCCACACAAATACTTAGACGATGAAACCGCTTTTTATTATACCCGTTGCGGGTGAAGCGCCTAACAATCTACATATCTGCGATTCCAAAAGCTCGTATATTTTTTTATTGATTTCGAAATAAAATTATGTAGATCGGTTTGTACGAACCTTAAAGAAAGTATGTAGGTGGCTGCTATTTCATTGCACGACTTTTCACATTTATTGTCAACCAAAATTTGCAAAGAGAAATAAAGTCTCGCGAGAGGGAGAGAGAGATTATTTGATTGACACAATCGCCGCTTAAATGCAGCGCCATAAATTGTATTAGCGTCACAGCTGATAGCTTACAAGTGCGGTCACAGTGGAAAAAGTAAAGTCGTAAAAGTACCAAAACAAAAAAAAATATATATATATTTTAAAAAAAGGAAATAAACACGTACATAAAATTTGTAAGCGTTAAAGTGCGTGCGATGTGAAACGTAAATAAGCAGTGAAAACAATAAAATGCAGAAAAATGAAAAAGGAATAATGCCTGATACTTAAAAGCTGAAAAAAGTTAGGCTATTTATATGCGTATGTATGCATGTATGAGCATAAATGTTTTTATGTTTCACTTGTAAAACTGAAAACTGGTTTTTGGCCTGCACTTAACCTGCTTCGATTTCAATTTCAATTTTAATTTCAATTTCAATTTCAATTACGAGTGTGCGTCAAGTGGTTTGCATACATTGTTATTGTGCGCTGCGCTCCTGAAAGTATGCAAAAGTGGAATAAGTTAAATTTTTGTTACCCTCGTTGCGGTTGTATTGTTTTGTATAGGATTTGTGTGCAAGAGCTGTTATTGCTGTTGTTGTTAATGCACTTAAATGCGAAATATTCAAGTGCGCGTCCTTCAAAAGTCAAAGAGTGGGGGTTGGTCGCTTTTAAATGCCATTCACTTTTACTTCGCTATTTTGCTGGCTGCTGCGCTGTAATTCAGGGTTGGCGTTGATTTTCCATGTGACCCTCGTTTAACAATTGTGTAATGGATTTCAATGAAACTTTTCTGTAAAGCTGATGAGTTTATATTTAATTGAAACCAAAAAAAACTAGTGTTTCTTTCTAGGCATCAATATTGTTTGAAAGCTAGTTTTACAAATGTGAGTTTTCATTAATGAGTTTTAATCAATAGTATTTATTAGAGCAGTACATTTTTTCCAAAGCTATGCTCTAAATATTCACACAAAGCAGAACGGATCAACTTTATTTGTCAGTAAATAAGAAATTTTTCTGAAAACTAATATCCTCAATGATCCCAACTAATAACCGTAGATTAACTAACTTGCTTTGTAGATATTAAATAGGCCAGATTCACAAGCGTAGGTTAGGTTACGGTAGTTGCTACTTTCCATGAGAATGTAAAGGGAAAAGAGCCCATTTACGTCTTGGATACCCTTTATGACACCACAATAGTTCACTTATCAACAAAAAAAAAAAAAAAAATAAATATGTGACAAAAAAGAATAATAATAAACAAATTATATTACCAAAAAAATAAAAATAAAAATAAAAACAGTCAATAATAATAAAAAAATTATATGACGAAACACAAATAAAAAAATATAGGACAAATAAAAACAATGTATGTGACAAAACAAAAAAATGATATGACAAAATAAAAAAATAAAAAGTTATATGACAAAAAAATAATAATAAAAAAATTATATGACAAAAACAGTATGTGACAAAAAAAAAAAAAATTTATGAAAAAAAAAACAAAAAAAAAATTGTATGACAAAAAAAAATTGATTAATTTTAAGGAGCTCTAATTATATAACGGTATAAAAACTAGATTTTTTATTTGAATAAATACGTCCAAAGCAAACTTATAAGTAAAAGTGTCTTTTTTTACTACTTCGCTGCTGAATTCCTTCACAGTACAGCTTTAACTAAAAGTGAAATTTTTTTAACCATTTTTGTGTTTTTTTTTTTTAATAAAAAACATTTTAGGACAGCTAACAATTAAGTGCAAATAATCTGGCATTGTGATATCGGAAAATCACCATGGCAACTACATACAAGGCGGCGCAAAATTTATAAACCTATCGCAATATTCATAACTTGTGAACTAGACAGCTGCAGTAAATAAACTGACAAGTAATGCAGCGCGTAAAGGTCAAAATAAAGATTTCCATCATTCATGATAATTTTTTTTATTCAGACGAAGGCCTTTGTGCTAGCGCTGCTAAGCAATTTTTTTTTTTGTTAAATAATTTATTAGTGCACAAATGTTTAAAAAATAAATAAAAAAAATTTCATTTAGTAAAAAAGTTATTCAAAAACAATATTGGTTGAACTGAATTTTACACCACCTTTTATGTACACTTAGTTGTTATGTTGCCATGGTTGCAATTACCGTATATCAAAAACCCAAAAAAAAAGCATAGAGTATTCTTTGGTTAAATTTCTTTGCTGGGGGCATTTTAAATTTTTAATATTTTGCGTGTTTATAGAATAAATGAAAAAAAGTTAAAATACATATCGCAGAGAAGTATGTCGTTAAGGTGCGTATATTAGAATTGTACGAGGACTTAAACTGCTCTACCCATTAGTTATTTCACTAAAGTGTCGGTTTGGCGCCTTTTTTTATAGAGTCCGCATAAAATGCATTTTGAACGTTGCTAGAGGGTTGAAATGTTCTAGAAACTTATTCGCCATAAAATTTCACTAGGGGTCAGACAAAAACTTTGTAGAAAGAATTGTAAGTCCGCGGAAAATAAAAAATATGCAACAACCTGGGATAAGTCACTGGGGTATAACATCTGCACTTGGACAATTCGTCGTCGGGATTTCGGGATAACGTCCAAATTAAGCAATGGGTTCATTTTGAATATTGTAAATTTTGAGCAAAGAATGCAAAATGTTTTTGAGGTTTTACTATATGGGCTTAGATCTTTCATCCAGAGTTCGAATAATCACGCCCCTAACACGGCGCCACCGATTGCATCGCGTAGTGGCGGAAGAGTACGGCAGGATCAAAATTCGGTCATGATTTTTTTTTCGCCTTAAGTAGAATTGGATAGAATTTTAAAGGAAAAATTCCAAGTTTTCATTTGAGTATAATTAAAAAAATTAAAAAAAAAAAACAAAAAAAAAAAAAGAAAAAAAATACAAAAAGAAAAAATAAAGAACAAAAAAAAAAAAATTAAAAAAATAAATAAAAATAAAAAAAAAAATAAAAAAAGAGAAATAATAAAAAATAAAAGAAAAATAAAAAAAGGAAAAATTACAATTTTTCAGTTTAGCATAATTAAAAAGAAAAAAATAAAAAGAAAATGAAAACAGGAAAAAATCCAAGTTTTATGTGGGCATATTTAAAAAACAAAACGTAAAACGAAAAAATCCACATATAAAAAAAAGTAGTTAAACGGTTTTTATCTATTAAAAAAAAATACAGAAACAATTTTCTTCCAATTGATATTTTTTTTCTTAGGCTGATAATTATATGACATACAATTTAAATAAAATTTTTGGGCATATGTAATATATTTGAAAAAATTTTTCTTTAAGTTTTTGTGTAAAAAAAAAATACTATTCAAATTATTTTAAAACATTTTGTTTTTACTTTTTTTTCTAACAGAAAAATAAACAATTAAAATTATTATTTTTTTCTCTTAGACCGACATTTAGTTGACAAACAATTCAAAGAAAAAACATATGCCCGAAAAAATCTGAATTTTGAACTCCTCGAACTCAGCAACCACTCAATATTTCTTTTATCCCTTTATGCACAATCTATGCTACTTTAAAGAAGAGCATCTTTAATAAATGTAGATATTTTTAATTTATTGATATTCCTCTCTGAATTTTATTTATTAGTTTCCTATTAATTTGTATTTAATTTTTTTAATTTTTAGTTTTAAATTTTTTTATAATTTATGGTTATACTCGTATTTTTTCATTTCCCCCTACTTTTGTAAAAGTTTCATAATAAACAGCAATTTTTTATGTGGCAATCGTAAGGTATTGCATTTTACAGCCGCGTTTATGTTCACATCTACATACATACATAAGTATATTATTTTTCCATTGATGCGTTATTTTATTCGCTAACATTTGGTTGCCAACACAAATAAATAGCTGGTCTTTTATTTACAACTATACGATTTTTATGTGAAGCTGTCTTTCGCCATTATTTCACCGAAAACACTTCCCTATTCTGGTTTCCTTTTTTCTTACGCATTTTTCGTTTCTGAAGCATATTTTTATTTAGATTTTTCCACACTTCGCTGAACTTTAGTTTATTCCATCTGTGCAATTACTTTTATTTTTCCGTCACTTTTTAAGTAGTCTACCTTGAGGCGCACTATTTAAATATGCCGCATAAAAAATTCTTATAACTTGTGAAATTGTGAAACTTTAACTCAACAGCGAGCAAGAAGCTGTCGAGTACATGGCGCAGTGATGTGGCAATGCTGTGCGAGAAATTCACCCGCTGCCGCACAGGATGCATATTCGTTCATGCCGTCTTGGACTTTTAAGGCTACCAAGCGCTTTTCAGTCATCCTTACATTCATTCCCCTTCGAGTCTTTAGCTGCGCAGGGTTGTTTTTTTATTTTATTTTTTGAAACATTATCACATTTTACTATCTGCGCTGTCATATTAGCTTTTTACAAGGTGGAAAATTGTCTGTTTGCTTCCCTTTTCTGGTTGTCTGTCTGTGTGTCTTCGCCAGAGTGCCTGAGATAGTTTTCTCGCGTGCTTCCTTAGCATTTGCAGTGCGTGCACGGCAGCAGCAGCCACTATGCAAGCCCCCTCTACAAGTTATTTTTACAAGGCGTTCAGTGCGAATGCAGTCGGCGTAAAAAATGTACAAGTAGCAACTGTCGCTACAACAACAGCAATCACATCCCTACTCAGTTAGTAGACATTCACATTTATCCGCAGCAATTTGAAAATAGGTTTTTATTTAAGTTTGCGCGTACGTCTGCCACTGCTACTGTTACTGTTGTTGTTGCCGCTTCGCTGATTACCTGGTTGCTTGCTGTCTTCACAAGCCGGTGAGGTGTGTGCGGGACGACGCAGCCATGTAGTGCAACTCGCGCGCTGGAACATTAATGTTCACTTAAGCAAATTGTACACATACAAGGCCATACCTGCCATCTATTCTGCACGTAAATGCATACATGCATGTGTACGTGTGTGTATAGTTTCGGTAGCGGCAAGTTGGCTAGTGCCATGCACTCTGCAGCTGCACGAGCAATAATACGAATTCACTAAGTGTGAATGTGTTTGTTAATTTCTGCATGGAACAACAACAATCGCCCGACAAGCAGGCACACAACCATACTCATATACAGTTAGCTATGCAGCTGCTTAGATTAAAGCAGCCAACTACTTTGTTAAATAGCAAACTACTCTTTGCTTTGCTTTTATCTGCACTAACATTGGTATAGTTTTCTGCATTTTTGTTACTTTTCTTTCGCACTTCCACTTATTCCTTTTTGCATTTGTTTTGCTCCGTGTTTTTGCAGGCTCCTAAGGAATGCAACTTGGTTTTGGTACAGCGCACGCCGGATATCTGCAAGTTCCTTGGACTAGCAGCGAATAGCAGCGACGATAACAACGCTATTGCAACAACAACTGCAATGACCTCAACTAACGCCACACCAGCAGGCAGCACCAGTAACGGCGATGACGGCACAACACATCCTGCCGAGCAAACTGGCTCCATTGGAGGTAAATTAACTTTGTTGTGCGCGCCAATGAGGCCTTTCGCTTTCTGTTGCTTTATTGTAATTCTTTTTTAAATCTATTTTACCGCAGTAAATTTTACATTTTGTAATTTTCCAATTTCTCCACTATCTATCTTTGCATGTGTGCGTGTACATACATACATATATGTGCAGCTATATTGGCCGCTATATTATCGTTGACTTGTTTCGTCGCTTGCCTCGGAGTGTTTGCCTTTTCACCGGAACGCCGGAACAGCGTGAGACGTTTGTTTGTACGCAGCACATCGGCTGTGCGTTATTCGAGGGTAAGTTTGGAAAAGATGTAGGCAAAAGTGTGTAACTAAGGAGGATGTTGAAGAAATAATTTCGAAAAAAAAAAATTAATAACATTTTCTGGCAAATATTTAAAACTGTTGGCTCTGCAATAAAAAATTTATTTCAAATTTTTAGTTGAGGTTTTTATTTTTTATTTTTCATCTTTTATTTTTAGTTTTTTACTTTTAATTTTTTATTTTTCATTTTTTGCTATTAATTTTTTATTTTTCATCTCCGCTATAAATGAAGCGAAATTAGTAAAATATTGTAGAAAAAAGAAATATGGCGCATATAGATATGTTGCACTCCACCCCAGTCGGCTGGAATATTATTGACATCGGGTAAAACCATGCCCAATTTTTATGTTTTACGACTAAATTTCCGTTCGTTTCTCTGATACAACAAGCCATTACTTTTATTATAGCTGGATCAAATAAAATTTAACTAAAATGGTGCGGTTCGGACCTAATTTCACTTCTTTACTTGGTTTTTTATTTATAATAATTTTTATTATTTATTATATTTTAATTATAAAACTCAGTTTCAGTTGTTCAAACTTAAAATTTAGGATTTTAGTTTTAGTTTGGGTTTAAATATAAATTTTGTTTTAAATTTGATTTTAATTTTACTTTTATTTTTAGTTCAGATTTTAGTTTTAATTTAAATGCTAATTATAATTTTAATTTTTATTTAAGTTTTAGTTTTAATTTTAGTTGTTATTTGAAGTAAAGTTTTAATTAAAATTTTAGTTTTAATTTTGATTTAAATTAGATTTAATTTAATTCTGATAAATTTATATTTTGGTTTAGATTTTAGTTTTATTTAAATTTTAATTTTGAAAATTAAATTTTAATTTTTAACTTCATTCTAATTTGATTTAAATTTCAGTTTTAATTTCAATTTAATTTCAGATTTTATTTTAATTTCATTTTGAATTTTATTTTAATTCTGGCTTAAATTTAGATTTTAATTTTGGCTTTAGTTTTAGCTTTATTTTATTTTTAATTGTAATTTTGGTCAAAATTTTAGTTATAATTATAATTTTAGTTTTAATTTTAATTTGAATTTTTTTCAATTCTGATTTAAATTTAAATTTAAATTTAAGTGTTGATTTTAGTTTTAGTTTAAGTTAAAATTTAAATTTTTTTGAAGTTTCAATTTTTATTTTTATTTAATTTTTAATTTTAAGTAAATATCTAATTTTTATCTAATTTATTTTAATACTGATTTTTAATTTCGATTTTAGTTTTAGTTCCGACTTAAATTTTAGTCCTTATTTTATTTTTATCTTTAATTTAAATTTAAATTTAAACTGAAACTCAAACTAAATTTAAAATGAAGACTAAATTTAAAATTTAAGCTCAATAAAAAAGTAAAATCAAATCATTAATCATAGTTTTAATTTTAGTGTTAATTTTAATTTTAATTTTGGTCTTAATTTTAATGTTAGTGTTAATTTTAATTTTAATTGCAGTCTTAATTTTAGTTTTAATTTTAATTTTAATTTTAATTTTAATTTTAATCTTAATTTTAATTTTAATTTTAATTTTAATTTTAATTTTAATTTTAATTTTAATTTTAATTTTAATTTTAATTTTAATTTTAATTTTAATTTTAATTTTAATTTTAATTTTAATTTTAATTTTAATTTTAATTTTAATATTAATTTTAGTTTCAATTTTAATTTTAATTTTAATTTTATTTTAATGCTGCTGGTTTAAATTTAAATTTAAATTTTAATCCTGATTTTAATTTAAATTTTAAGTTTCATTTTGTTTTTGATTTAAATTTAAATTTTGTTTTTTTAATATGAATTTTGTTTTCAACTTCAATTTCCCTTTGTTTTTTAATAATTAAAAAATCTTCATTATTTTTAACCTCAAAAAAATGTAAATCTACACAAACGACTTAGAGTTTCAATGCAAGAGAAATTAGCGAATTTCCCTCTCTCTTTGCAGGTGCAGTCTAACGAAGAAGCTAACCTGTTGCTGGAGCCAAATGGAGAATTCACCGAAAGCGATGACGATATGCTGCTCTAGAGCAATAAATGAATTGAAGACAACGACCAGGGTTTCAAGAAACTTGCTATTTTAACTTGCATTGAATTGAATACAAAAGCAACCAATTTTTAGCAACAACAAATATAAATTATACTTTTCTAAAACTTAATGGCTTAACTGAAATACTGTACTGAAAACGTTATCAGCTAAAATACAAGCGAGCTTTTTCTTTGCCACAGAAGCCTCAAGCGAAATATGGAAAAAAACGAAAAAAAAATGAAATAAAAAATCCTGAAAAAACACCAAAGAGTAAAAATATGGTAAAAAATAAAATTAAAATAATACAAAATTCCGAAATTCAAAAAAGGAAGAGCGGCGTCAAAAGAAAATATATTTTATTAAAAATGTAGATTATAAAAAGAACTTCTAAACATTTTTTAAACCATATAGTATGTATTAAATGTGAGAGAATACAAAAGAAAAAAATATGTATTATATAAATATTTGTAAATTGCACTGTGCGCAATACACGAACGGTACTGGAGAGTGAGGTCAAAACAAAAAAAATATATGAGAAATATTTGAATATAATACCTTTGTATGTATTGTATTCACGGTGTATGTGAACAGAGAAAACCAAATGAAGTATATTTTTTTTAATTCCTAATAATGGTAAATGTATGTAATGGAAGTATTGTAATTAAAGTATTTCGAGCCGCCAAGTAATGTTAAAGATCTAAATTTAAACTACTGAATTGGAGTCATGATCTTTTTTGTGAAGTGGCGCCATTATTAAAAACACGTATTCCAATCGCTTTAAAAATTCATATATGCGTAATGAAAGACATTCAAAGCCACCATAAGATTATAGCTTTAATTGTGACTGCAACGCACACACACATAACTATGCATTGGTGTGTCGTCTATTTAAACTAAATATTTATATGAAGTACTGGTATTTACTACTTATTCTTATCCAATTGAACTAATTGCATCTATGTACTTAATTTTTCTCTCAACCAGCTTTTTTTTAATGAATTATTAACCAAAAAATTTAACTGAAATGAAATAAAAGAACGGCGAAGTGTAAGCATTTTGCATAAATGGATTACCATAGAATAAAAGCTTTGCAGAATTTGGAAATTTTTTAAGAGTTAAGAGAAGTCGTATTTTCTAGATGGAAAAATACTAAATAGTTTCGCTGAAATCGCATGGGGACGGTTGCTGCAAATGCGAAGGCATGTCGAACAATTCTTCACCCACAAAAAAAAAGTTTATTAGCTGTGTTAAAAAACTTATTAATCCTGTAAATTAAATTTTTGAATGGAGTGTTTAGGCGGGTACGTTCGCTAATTGCAACTGCGTTACTTTTTTCAGAGAATATCTCATTGCAAGCAAAAATCATGGAAATATTAGCTACTTTAGGCGTGCGATTAATAAAGTGTCAAAAATCCCGTGCCCATCACCAGCAAAATATACGCAAGGCAAAAAAATTAGTAACCACTGCTTTTTCATTATTCCATATACAGCGGAATCGCGAGAACGCCCAATCTAAGGCACCACCAAACAAAATTTATACAGCCCTTAACATTTTAGTACAAAGTACAAGACTCCAGGGCCTCAAAATTCTCGTTGATCTTTTCCCTTTTTTTCGCTTAGGTTTTGAGCATTTTCTTCCATATAAAAGACCTTTTCCAGATGTAGAAATTTCTTCACACCGTCGCAAATTAAAAAAAGAAAAACAAAGTGATTTTTGAACACCTAGACAGACAGTGGCGTTAATCGGGATTAACGACTTAATTCTGAATCATCTCAGGAATGAAGTGCAACTAATGCGGATTGACAACTAGATTTAATTCTTATAATTTAAGCAGATTAGGGAAATTTTCGATGGCAAGCTGCCGAAAAACCACTCAGTTAATGTCTTTTGTGAATGAAAAATAAGGAAACTTTTAAAGAGAAGAACAACAAAGACTGAAAGCAATCATTGCAGCATTCAAGTTCAGGAAATGTATGATGAGCATAACTGGAGTATTTTATAGCATTTTCGTTTAATTTTCAAGTTTGAAAATGCGTTTTTGCAATTTCAGATGGTAAGTAGAAAGAAAAGTTCAACCTTGTCGAAGAGGGACTGAGATATTATGGACGCGAATTTATATTAATTGTTTAGATATTTCGGAGTAGTTTGAGAAATAGCAATTTAAGACTTTTTAAATAAATAATTATTTGTTAGTATCAGGACAGCTAATACCCGTAAATACTTAGGTATTCAACTTGACTGCAGGCTTACTTTCTGGGCCCAGATACGGCATGTGGCTACCAAAGCAGCAAAGGTCACGGGTATGCTAAGTAGATTAATGGCAAACATCGGTGGGCCAACACAGAGCATAAGAAAGCTAATTATGGCGGCCACAAGCTCAATTCTCCTGTACGGCAGCGAAGTATGGGGAATTACGCTAAACTGCAAAGCGAAGCGCAAAGCACTAGAGGCTGTGCAACGAACAGCTTCACTTAGAGTTGCCTCAGCCTACTGCACTGTCTCAGGTGCAGCAATTTTCGTGATCAGCGGGCGGATACCCGTCGACCTCATGGTCCGGAAATGAATGGATGCGTGGGACTCCAAGAAGAAACACGTCATCACTAGGTGCTCAGAACGGAGATGCCAAACCATGCTGCGGTGGCAAAGCCGATGGGATACTGAACCGAGTGGCAGATGGACGGCAAAACTTATTCCATCAATTGACAAGATAGTCTCACGAATTCCATCTTTGCGGTCACAAGGTATTAAATCACAAGATCTCGGTGGCCAATTGTGATCATCTCTTCGAGAGATCATACGGTCCGGAAACTTTTCCCGTATAAGACCAATGGTTTCGTTGCTTGTGTGGCACCTGTTATTGGAAAACCCTTTATTATTTATGCCATAAGAATAACAGTCAATAACAGACACTCGAAGCCATTCATGAGGGATTAAGTGCTCTAAAATTGGCTAGTTTTTTTTATAGGTTGGAGGTACACTCAGACTAACTGAAAATAAACTAGAAGCAACCAAGCAAAGGTGCAACTTTAATCAACGAAAGTGCTGCTCGGCTTACGTAGGCGCAATAATTTCCAAGGTGCTTATCGATATTTGTACAGAAATTATGTGTTTAAGGTGGATCGGTACTTTTTTTTTAATTTATTAAAATATTAAAGTAGATTATTTGAAAAAAAAACAGAATTTAGGAGTTTATGAACCAAAAATCAAAAAAATAAACCAGAAAGTAAATCCGGCAATATTCATTTGTAATGCCCATTGAGAGTAAATAACGATTATGAAAGTTAGGTCTGCTCCACATTCTCGAGTTGCGAGAAAAACAGTACAAATGTTTATCCCCCAAGCATTTTTACTGAAATAAGAGGTCTTAAATAGTTTTCTTTTGCTTTGCAATTGTATGAGAAATTTTTTGGATACACAAAAGTCGGACCGCCTTAAGATGTGTGTACCTATGAAAGTAAAGACTTTCTTTCCATTCACCAGCCACAAAATTACCCGCAGTAAAAGTCTATGAGCCAATGCACAATAAACATATATGTATAAGTACAGATATATGTAAATGTGGCACACAAATCTATCTGTCTGTGCAGGCTTCCCTTTACTTAGTTTGTCGTGGCAACTGATTCGAGCGACAATAAAATTACACAAAATTCTAGACACGTACCGTAAATGGCAATCGTATTAGAGGCGCGAAGATACATACATCCCAACAAATAATTCAGTTATCAACACACTCATATAAATATGTACGCATGCTCATATGTGCATACATACACAACTAAAAGACGTTGAAAATTTACTTGTTTACTGCTTGCGGCTGCTGGCGTGCCAGATTCAGACTAAACACCAAAAACAGCTAAACATATATACACACACTCAAATACCCGCTATGGCACATGCATGAATGCCATAGTAGCTCTTATGTAAAATTAGTAGCATACTTTTTGGCGTCGCTATTGCATCAGGTGTGCGAAATCTAAGAAATTAATTAAAAGGATTTTTGGGTTGTAGAAGTTAAGAAACTTGTGAATTGAAAGCAAAAAAGCGTGTATGAGAGGAGGAGAGAAATCAGAGTGCGAGTGCGGTTTGGGTGGCGTTGAAAAGTTTGTTTAAGCAAACAAAAACAGCCACAGAAATTTAATACATTTAATGTAGGGTTGAAATAGATCGGTAGTGGTATGGTAGCATTAAGTAATGAATGTTAAGTCAGTCGCTGTTTTGTGGATCTTTACATTGCATGTAAGCAAACTCATACTTACGTATTTACTTACATATAGAATGTTTTATGTGGGATGCATAAGGGATGCAATTTTTTTCGATTTTTACGATACCGAAATTTGATTTAGAATTTTGCAAAAAAAAAAAAATGCATCAATAGTGTTTGAGTAGCTCGATAACTATAGAATAAATATTAAACAAATGGGTTTTAAGTATAATTTTTCATTTAAAGCAAAATTATTTTATTAGGAGTTGAATTCTAGTGCCGAATTTTGAAAAAAATGAAATTTTGTTTTTTTGCATTTTTTCAAAGTTTAGACATTTAAGAATATGTGATTAAGAGGATTTTTTTAATATTCCTATTATTCCATGACTTATAGCCTTTTTGATGACATGACATTGGTTCCGATCTGTGTTGCCTGAAAACTTTAAACGCATTATTCCCGAAACTCTTTCAAAACCTTTGACATGATCTCTGAAGTTAAATAAAATTAAAATTTTTTTACTATTTTTAAAAAATTCAGAAATGTCCACAAAAGTAGGAAAGAAATGTATTATTTTTTCAGACAGCCGCAATTTAGCAAAAAAAACCCGCTTTTTTTAGTTAGTACAATAGTGGCGTTCATCTAAATTAATAATTTTTTAAATTTTTTTGTTTCAGTTTAGCGCACCATTTTTTTGTATCCCCCACTTCAACAGCATATAAAGTTTCCAGTTTTTAATTTATTGACTTTTTTGATATGTAGTTAAAAGTTTAATAAATGTCTGGTAAAAAAATGAATAGTATTCGTTTTTTCATGCCTTTACACCAGAGGCAATAGCTGAATTTATACACATTAAATAACAACGTTCGACAAAATTCAACATTTTGTGTTTTCCAAAAATATTGCCTATGCATTTGCATACACAATTATCCTTTTTGCACCCTATTTTGGTTAAAGGATTTTAAAATTTCAAAGAAAAAGCAAGGATTCTATAGAAAATTCTTTCAATATGTTATATATTTTTTATAGAAAAAATTCATTAGGAAATTTTAAGGATAGTAAAGAATATATTTTTCAAAAAACACTATTGCACAAGGTGGTGCGAAATTAATCATCCAATTTTGTTTGTGAATAAAAAACATAATTTCGAGTGATGGAATTTTTTTTTTACCTTTTTTCCATTGCTTGTATGTTTGATTACCGAGTGTTACTTACGTGTCAAATATGATTGACGTACGACGCTTCGTTTTGAATATCTTGGGACAAACGGGGTAAGAGTAAAGTAAAGTTCTCGCCGAAATAAGAAAGTAAATAGTAATTTCATTGTGTGAAGTTTGAACTATTCCATCTCTTACATCAAATATGATTTTGAGATAAAATAATTGATACGACTTGAAATGGCTTCTTCTTTTAAGGGGGCAGATACCTGTAAAATTTCGAAATAAAATTTTTTTTTTATTCATAAAATGTTAATATAATCCTTTAAGAACATGTCAACAAATTTTTAGAACGTAAATTTAAGTATTTCTTATATCGTCAACCGTAACGACTCTACTCTTTGCGTTGGAGCGCTGGGAGAGGTATAGTTACGTTCCCGACTTTAGACGCGATTTTCTCAAAACTATATTTTTCGAATTGGCGTACACGATACCTCGAAAAGTTATCACATATCTCTTTTATCATATTACTTTCTATGTGAATTTACAAGTTTTTGAAAATTTTTCGAAAAAATAATTTTCTCTGACGCCGATGCTACAATGCCCGCCGATTGAGAAGCCCCACTGCGACCTGCCTGGAAGAATTGAGTGTACATCCGCCATTTTAAATGATTAAAATAAAAAAAATGTACAATATATTATTTTAATGTATAAATAAACTGTAAGCGAATTTTGAAAAAAATATATTGAATTCTTCATTTTAAATAATTTTAATTTACAGGTATTTGTCCGCTCAAGGGGGAACGCCACTGAGAGGGGTAAGAAATAGTCGATTTTTGGGATTTTGTTTTTTGTATGTAGGAATGATTATTCAAGAATCGGACATAAGGCAATTTTTTATGTCTGTATTAAACTATGTTGATGCAAATTTTTATTAAAAAATATTGAAAATTGACAAATGTATGTAAATAAACGTAACGAGTTAAAAAAAAAAAATGACGTCATCTGGTGGCAGCGATACAGAAATGAATAATCATCTGAAATCAAAAAACCAAAACTTTTATTAATCTACGCAATAGAGGCTATCTTTGTATTTGTTTTTTGTTTTTTTTTTTTTGTGACAAAATGGTGGTGATTTGAATTTCGATGTGTGTTTTTCACCATTTTTTTGATTTTCAACAGGCCCAAAAAATAGTTATTTTCAAAATTTTTAAAATCGGCTACGTATAACGATAGCCAATGCGATAACAAAAATTTTGAAAAAAAGAAAATTAAAATCGGTTCATTAGTCTTCGAGAAATCGTTGCCACCGTATTAAAAAAAGTCGTTTCGAGAAAAACGCGTTTGAAATAAAGCATCGTATCGAAAGCACTACGGTGCCGAACCGACATAGTGCACATAGAATCGGGAATAAAGCGAATTTCGCTCTAAAATTTTTGCCACATTTTCATGAGTAGTTATATTAACAATTTATGCAAAAAAAATCGATTTTTTTGAATTTTCGCAGTGGCGTTCCCCTTAAGTGATGAGAAAATTGAAAAGTACTAAGCATCATTACTATATAAAATTTATAATAAGACGCGCATATGCAACCTATTATTGGCATCTTTCCGGGCTCCGTCACCTGTTGTTTTTATGTATCTGAGGTAGTAGAATATTCGTATATACAGGTCCCTTCAAGTCCCATCTGGGCGCTAGATATGCTAAGCAGAGGGCGCTAACTACTCGTCTTCGCCAACGCACACAGTTATATGCTTGCGATCTGAATTCACACCATGTTCAGTCGAGAGACTTCAATTATGCTCTGTAGAGCTTCGGGAGGAGGAAAGGACTCCAGTGTAGGGCCTATATAACACCTTTGTCGTCGCTTTTTCTCAGCAAGTGACCATTTCGGCTTCTATGTTCAACTGTGACGCTTTCTTCAGCAAATCGGCATTGGTTATTGTTCGCGGCCAGAAAATTCGCATGGAGAGCCGAAAACAGCAGTTAATAAATGTTTGCAGTCGTTTCATGATCTCGCGGTTACTTTCCAGGTGGTACCGTCATACAGAAACATTAACTTAACACTGGAGTTGAATATGCACAGCATTGTGCGAAGACCGATGTTACTGAAGGCCGACTTTGTGTTGTTAATTCTGCATTCAACATCGCTTTCAGAAATACCGTCTGAAGTGACCATGCAGCCAAGGTAACTAAATTTGACAACACTTTCAAATTGTTACGCACTCACTACCAACGGCTCCGCTACAGTCCCATTAAGGAAAAGAGCTTTTGTTTTTTCAATATTTACTTTAAGGCCGCTTGTTTTTAATTTCTTCTACATGGCTTGAGTTAGTAACTTCAGGCCGCAATGATTCTATGCAAGCAAACATACCTATATTTTCGGCCAAGTCAAAGTTTTCAACTTGTGGGCAGAAGTTTCAAATGAAGCCTCGTTTTTGCAAGGTGAGTTTGGTTATTACATTTGGTCCAGGACGGTTGCGAAGAGAAGTGGCTAGAGAGGGCATTCTGGTTTCACTCCAGCGATTATGGTGAAAGGTTCGGTAATTGTATTGCCAGTTTCGAATTTTCGTACTTTGCTCTTATGAGACAATCAGTTTTTGGGTGACTACTTTGTTGTAGAGCGCTGATCATATTGCGCTTCGTTTGACTGTATCGAAGGCTTTCTTAAAATCAATATTATTAGATACAATACGAATATTAATATTTCAGCCATTTGAAAGTTGTTTGTTGAACATAAGAATTCAAGCTGTTTGCTAACACGAAAGTGCCTTTTTGCAATAGTTAAATGGGAATTATTCCGTCTGCATTTCATGCAATTCGTAAGAAATTTACAATCCTGAAATTTGGGGATCTCAGGATTTACATCACTATTATGTCTACTGATTTAAGTAGTTGAGCTTACGTTTCCAAACGATTTGCGTTCAGCTGCAATTAAGTCGATTTAATGCAAATAAATTCCTTTCAGTGTACACACACACACACACACATCTCTATTGTATGTGTTGTGCCTGATTTCAATACAATATAAGTTAAAAAAAAATACAAAAAATAAGTTTAAAAAAAATTCTCACATTTTCAATATTACACACTAATGCAAGCTGCCAGCCACGCTGCACACAACTTAAGTATATCTACACATTTCTTTACACATACATTCATACTTATGTATGTAATATATATGCTACTTCGTGTAAGTACACTTTGTTCATCGAGCTTCCGTTCCTTGCGCCGACAATTCTCTGCCAGCATTCTTACTTGAAATACTTGGCTGCGGCGCTTTGCACAAAAATTCCTGCAGCTACTTCAGTAGTCCATGATTTTACCTCAACTATTCCCTCTTTCTCCCAAGCCACAATTGTATCGCAGCTTGCCATGGATCGGTTGGTATGGAATTAAATTCATTAGCAACACTAAATTACAACCTCGTGTATGTGATTACGAGCGGTTTTTACTTAGTCGTAGATGTAGATGCATTCGAGTAGGTACACACATACAAGTAAACATACATCCGCAAGTTTTCGTGGCTGAGTTCCTACATCTTTTGGTGTATTTGCGTTCTTCGTTGCAGTTTATTGGTACATCGATACTATTCATACCACCTATACACACATGGTTCATGTTTCTACACACACACACATACGCATGTGGTCGTTTGCACCACTAAAAGGTCTACTTGTAGTTTTTTTCAAGGTACTGAGCTAAAGATGTATGAAAAGTGTACTTATGCCACCCACATAGGTGTGCACCAATTTATACATGTGTGTGCGTGTGTGTGTACAATAGATTACTGAAGCACTTTCTTAGTTATAATTTTGTTTATTAAGTGTAATGAAATTGAGTTCAGCCTCATTAGCGAGAATATGAGCAATTTCCTAGAAATTTGGCAAGCAGGCTATAAATCGTATAGTGCTTTTACTCTGTGGGAAACTGGCCTGAAAAGAAATAGCTAGTGAGTATATAGTAAGTAGTAGCCAAAGCAACCTTACGGGCATCTAAAAATTATACTAATTCATTCAAATATTTTCCTGAATAATATACATACATATGTATGGGTATTATTTTTGATATTACAGCTATTGAGGAATATGGAATCGTACTTTATATAATAATTTTATGAGGAACCTAGTCGAAAGAATTAAGGAATGAGGGTTTAAGGAACATTTCTTTTGAACATTTCAGAAAAGAATGACGTTACTAACCTTCGGTGGACACCCCGGTGAGGCACTCCACAAAATGTTTGCTGGGATTAGGTTTGTTTATTTCTAACATCAGGAAATATATCGTTAACTATTATTTAGCAACGGCGCTTTTACTCTTCGAATTCAAGCAATAAGTCCTGAGTAGTTGGTGCGCATTCAATTTATGCAGATCTAAAAAAGTGATGGGATCAAATTTACCCCAGCTTGTAGTTCGCGTACTTTTTTGCATATACAGTCAACGTCAAAAGAAAGTGTACTCCATATACTGACTAGGACATTATCATCCTCATCAAAATCAATTATTTCATCCTACAAATCAGATGAAAAAGTTTCTACATCGACTTCTGGTCCAGGTTGCCAGTATGAATTGCTTTTGAAGAAAATCACTCCTTATGCTTATAGAAAGGGAATTAAAAAAGATAAAAAATTCAACTTTGACAAAACTAAAGTAAATATTTGTACGGGCAAACTGTCTGTGCCATAGGAAAGTGTACACCATATATTGATTAGTTTTGACTATATTTATTTATTTTTTAGTTTTAATTAACTTTGTACAAAAATATAGCTCATACTACAACAAAAACCATATAATGCAACTAACTAACTAATAATTCACTAACTATTTTTTATGAATTTGTGACTTTTTCGTATACCTCCTACTTTATTTTGTGTTTATCTCTAGGGTTTTCCAATAACAGGAATTGGATGGTATCGATTTGGATAACGTTTATTTTCAACAAGACGGCGCCACGTGCCACACAAGCAACGAAACCATTGATCTTTTACGGGAAAAGTTTCCGGGTCGTGTTATCTCTCTAAGAGGTGATCACAATTGGCCACCGAGATCTTGTGATTAAACACCTTGTGACTTTTTTCTTTGGGGCCACGTGAAAGAGAAGCTCTACGCCAACAGCGCAGGGTCGATTCAAGACCTCAAAGGTGGAATTCGTGGGGCTATCGAGGACATAGGGCAGCCACTTTGCAATTCGGTTATGGAAAATTTCATTAAAAGGATATTGTCCTGTAAGAGTGGTTGTGGTGGTCATCTGCCTGATATTTTTCCACTATTAACGGCATTCCTTTTTCTTTATAATGAAATAAATATCCGATCATTTGTATTAAAAAATATCATTTTTTGTTGAATATCAACAAATATTTGGAATATCCTATAGTTTTCCGATATATTTTTTTTTCTTTAGAACGCAAAATCTATTTCTGATACACATTTTTTTATGTGAATAAAATTAAAATTAACTATTCATTTAAATTTATTTTATCTAAATACTTTCAAAGAAAAAGTGAAAATAAAAACTTCAACTCTGATTGTGGAAAAAAGTAAATGAAAAAGATGATTTTCTTACCGAAGTCAGAGTTAGCCGCCAATTGTTGTAATTGCTTTGAATTTGACAATAACTTTTAACGAAGAAGCGTGCAGCATTACTTTGTTGAATGCCGAAACTAAGAAAGTTCCCGTCAAACCTGACCAGCTGGCAAGTATACCTACACTGCCCGTATGCAGTTTTGAAGTGGTTCAAAATACTCGTCGATTTTTGATATTTTTTTGCCTCGAAGGTGTTGCACATTTTTGCCATATAACGAATGCACTTTGTTTTTTTTAGAGAATATGCGAAACTAGCAAGGAAAAAAATTTAAAAAATCAAAGACAATTTTCAGCGACTTCAAACTTGTTGAATGAAATACCCACAAAAATGAGAAAATCACCGATCGATGTTTATAATATGAGAGATTATTATCGATTCAAGGATAGTATAAAGGGTATTACCATATTTACACAACTAGAAAACTACTGTGTTCGAAAGGTGAAAGTATTGGTTTGGGGAATAAGTTCATACCGTTTTTATATTTTCTTTCATTTTACAACGATTTGTTTACTGTTTGGCAAAGGGTAAGTATTCATTCGATAGAACTCTTTCTGCTCTAGAAAAATGTGTTAATTGCGTTTTTCAGCTATTTAATTTTTTATTAACGGAACGGAGGTGTCTTAATATTTGCGAAACAAATTTTAGATATGAGTGGATTAATTCTCCATGAGAAAATACCTCTTCAACGATAGCTTAGAAGAATCGAGTAAGATCTAACGCAGTTATGCAAGTTTTTCTTAAACCTATCATCCCAAAAAATAATAGCATAAATAATCTCTTCATTTTGGTTCTGTTGATAAAATTCTTAAGCATTTCTATGCAGACCTTTTAAGTTTAAACTTTTCTATCATCTGAGAGGATTTTTTGAAAAAATATTTTTAAAACAAATTTCAAATGTTTTTACCCTGCATTAGATTGAACCCGAACGAAATGTTTAGGAGCTCTACAATATGAGAGGTTAGAATATCTCTCGGGGTTAGAGCTTCAGAGCTTACTTAGATTCGTAAAAGACGCAAGCTTATTACAAGAAGCCTACTACAAGGAAACGTAATGGTCAAGCTCAATCCGGTACCACTAAGGACCAAAAGACCTATGTGATGGCTTTCAGCCAGCCAGGTCAACCTAACCTAATTTTCTTTATAAAAAAACTCGTTGTATCATGCGTGTGCCAGAGAAAGATAGATACATACTCGTTGTGCTCTCTTCTGAGTAGTGAAAAAACATGCCTTTTTATAGGGATGAGTGCAACATTGAAAAAACACGTTTACTCTCGCTTATTCTTTTTCTTTTTTCGCTTGCTCATTTTCTATGCTACGACCCTGGGAAGGCGCAATATTGTTTTCTAACATTATTGGCCCACTGCAACCTGTTTTTTGTAGTAATTGAAAGAAATGTATTATGGACTAAAAAAGAAACTGAACTGAATTGAATAAAAATGAGTGAACAGAAAAGGAAAATCAATTAGCAGATTCTTTGAATGTGCGTGTTTCTTTTTAATATTTTCCTAGGCTATAATTTTTTTCATTTGAACTCTTAATTCTAAAGAAGGGTTGCGGTTTCTGTTTCAACTCCTGACTGCAGCTATTTACTGTACTTTGCTTTACAAACAATATTACATTGCCTGACAAGAGTAGAAAAAGTTTTCTTCCATTGCAAAAAAGAATTGCCATTTGCTTTTGAAAATTTTCACCTTTAAAGGAACTTCGACACCTACATTCATACACTTGTACTTATACGAGTATGTATGCACTTCTGCTGTTTTTTGTTGCGAGTGTCGTTGTGTGCTTTGTTGCTTTGTGGCTTCTTCAGTTTGTGAAAGAGTTTTCATGAGGTTTGCAATACTAGCTTTAGTCTCTCTAATTTTGACACTTGAATACGGTTTATTTGCATAAATGTGTGCATGTACACACACATAATCACATGGGTGCTTGTTCGTGTAAGTCCATTTGCACATTTTTTCTGTGTGGGTGTAACAGTTCGGTTTGTTTGGTTAGGGCTTTGTTGGCGTTGAAAAGTGGTTTCATAGCCACAAGAATTCAATATAAGTTTTCCAATGTACAACTAACTATGTGCAAGTGTTTTGCATATTTTCGTATGCGAAAATGCACAGAATAAGGCAAACTGTGTGCAAAACCGCAAAAATGATTGAAACGAAATAGTTGCCGCACAGTAGGCATTGTTTAAGTCGACTTTGTGTGCCAACCAGCTATTGTGAAATTTTTGAATAGAAAACTTTTATTTAAATTATTTTAGTTCCAAGTGATGAAATTTTCATTTTTTTCATTGGGAAGGAAAAAGCAACAAAGGCATTTTCTAAATTTCAAAGCAGTTTAGTGGATATCTTTATTTGTTCTGCTCGGAAAGTCAATTATTTTTTTCTAATGAAATTGAAATCTGACGATTTTTGTTTAGGTTAGGGCTTAAAATATTTTGAATTAAATTTTGAATTGAATTTTGTTGAATTAAAAACCAAAAAAAAATATATATACATAGATATATGTAATAAAATTAAAAATGCTTAAATAAATATAAAGGGATTTTTCTTGAGAGTTTGAGAATTTAAGATAATAATATGAAACAAAAGGAGTTTTTTTTTTATAATCTGGTAGATAATTTCATAGCATTTATTTTTTGAATATGTCCGCCGCAGCTACGAGTTACATGGTCCATCCGATCAATCCACATTTGTATTACTTTTAGTAATAAATCTAACTGAGCCGAGTTAGCAAAAATGCGACGCAAAAGATCATCATTTGGCTTCAATTCGTGTACGAGCGGTATTTTATAGACACTTAAAAGGACCCGGTGGTCTAGAAATTTGAAGCCATCGATTTTTTGTTTTTTCGTTACTACTCAAATACTAATTTGTTTTATACAAACTGAATATAAATTGCTCGTTTTGCGATTAGTTACGCAATGTATACGTAATAAAAAAGGAAATGTATTTAAAACTTAGAAACAGTTTTCAAACTTCTAAAGTATACGTAAAGCATGAACCATATATTGGTTATTTTTTTAAATACAAAAAAAAAAATAACAAAAAACAATTTCTTTCGGTAAATATTGGTTTGTTCGAAAGAAAAAAAGATTCGAATACGATTTCGTTCATGTGGCCGCCTAGCTCCGCAGAGACAAGACATTGGCTTTCTGTCAAGATTTCCAGCTGACAAGAGCTGTTACTATCACATAACATATGCTTAAAAAAAATCCACTATATGAACCACCCTGTATAGGACATCGCTTTAAATATTCCTTAGAAACTGAAATCCCTATTTTGTTTCAATTAACAATGCAATTCAAAGTTTTTTTCCTACTGTAATATTATATTCATATGTGTGTGTAATATTTGTGTGGCACATTTCTTTGTAAATAAAGGGATAACGAATCAAGACAACAAAGGATTTTCACACAAGAGTGTAAGTATATGCAAATATGCAAATTCGTATGCATGGCAGCTTGACAAAAATCAAATAAATAAATTGAGTAGCTGAGAGCTTTGCTGTAATTTCTCTTGAATATGTATGAACAAGAAGTAACTGCACGAAGAGTAGGAAATTGAATTAATTAATGGCAAGTGTATATGCGTTTCGATGATTGAATCTTAAGATGGCCATTACAAGTAAAGTGAAAGCTGCTCTCTTTGGAAATTCTTTCGGGAGACTTAAAGAATATAAAACCCTTAGGTTTTTATCTACCATTTATCCCAATTTAACAAAAACGGTCTTTCAAAAGACGGACACGTCTACAGGCTGCCATATGAGAATTAAAATTTTCAAGGACTCGTTTATAAATTATCGCAGGTAGTTCAGCAATCCCGGTTCGAATGTTGTATTTCAGCTTCGATATCGTATATGGCTTCTTCACATAGAGTTTCTTCTTCTTCTTGATTGGTGCAGTAGCCGCTAGCGTGGTTTTGGCCCAATTGAACTAAGCGAGCCAGTCGTTTCTTTCTCATGCTAACCGATGCCAGTTGGTGAAGTCTAGACTTTGCCCATCTGATTTTTCAAATGCACAGGAGGATGGTTCCATATGTAAAAGTGCACGAAAGTGTGAAAAGTCACTGATTGCCATTAACTTGAGAGTGGCCAAGACGATTCTTTTACATATGGTCCAAGTAGCTCCCAACTTCCGGGCCTAGCCCATGTATCCTCTGGGTAGCTTGCGAATACCCGTTCGAGAACGAGCTAATGTGAGAAGGCAAAGTAACCCAGGATAGCTGGTTGTGCGCTGCGTTTGGGACTCGCTCATTTGCGCCCAAGTCCCGACGGAAGAGAAGGACGATACGACCAAAGATTCCTTCTATGAGCGCTGGGAACGCTCCTAAGAGCACCACGATATAAAAATGCAAAGCCAGGCTGGGCAAGGAGGAAAAATTTCGTACCACAGTTGGAAGATTCAGCCTGCACAATGAAACATCTGGTAACGGACAGAGGCTGATCAACTTCGCCGGGGCCCGAAACATAGTAGGGTGCAGCACCAAATTCCAGCATAATAAGATGCACTAAGCAAAATGGCTCTCTTCTGATCGAAAAACGCCTTTATCTTCCGCTTCAGAGACGAAACGTTTGTATGCATTCGGACAACATGATCCAGCCAACGAGACCGCTGGATCTTTATTCGCTACGCTATGTCTATGTCGCCGTGAAGCTCATACAGTTCATTGTTGCCAACGTGAAAAGGTCCAATAATCTTCCGCAGAATCTTTCTCCCAAACCCGTCAAGAAACGCCTCACCGGATGTTGTCATCGTCCAAGCTTCTGCGCCTTACGTTAGGACGGGCACTATGACAGCCTTATAAAGTATTTGTTTTGATCGTCGAGAGTGGACTTTACTACTGAACTGCCTACTTCGTTTAAAGTAGCACTTGTTGGCAAGAGACATTCTCGGTTGGACTTAGAGGCCGATATTGTTATCTGTGGCAGGAAGCAGCATTAAGTTCCTAGATAAACATAGCCTCTTACAACCTCGAAATCACCGAAATAGACCGGAATTCAATTTATTTAAATACATGAATTGCATATTTTCTACTTAACATATGTCAAAATGGACAGCTGACACAAATTTAAGCAATTCTTCTTCTTGTAAGAGAAACTGAGTTATTGCCAATATTTTCTTCATTTCGACATTTATTTTCGGAATAAACGCAATTTTTGCTGGTTGTATTTTTTTAGATATATAGTTTGTATGACTTGTTTTTTTTGTTTTTGCTTTTGATTTTGCAGTTTTATTTGCATACATCAAGGCGCCGCAATGCAATCTACTGCATCATCCATATTTTTATTGCTTTTGGCAAACGTTTGATTGTTCTGTGAATTTTTCAATTCCGCCAATGCAAATATGCACAACAAACATTTATAATTTACATATACATATGCATATATATTACATATACATATACATACCTATACATGTATGCACATATTTAAGAACAAATACAATAAAAAACCGAATACATTTGCAATATGCGCATCAATCCAAATACAATGAATGCATCGCATTCCAACTTGCTACTTGTTTATCTTTACACACATACATACATATGCACATATATAAGTACATAAATACACTTAAAGCTTTCAATGTATTCTCGCTGAAGCGCATAATAAATATGAAATGCTAGGTTTATGTATACAAATGTAAGTGTATTTTCATGCAACAAAATAAATGCTGCTCTACTTCAAGGGATTACACTCGGTTGGATTTATTTATTACACTCTTCTTCCATAAGAGTTGTAAATCCTTAGCGAGTGCTAGAGGGCTGAATCGCACCCGAATTGTTCTGTATGCACTTACATACACACACCGAAAAAAGTATTGGCACAGTACTACCTAAATCATTTAAAAAGTTGTAACAGTAAATTGCTTTGATAAAAATAAAATACGTTTTCATCTTTTAAGGTACTCGTATAAAATGTTACTTCATAAGTATAAACAAAATCAAAAGCTTTTCATTGTAAAAAAAAAAAAATTTTAAACTTGCTTTTCAGCGAAAAAAGTATTGGCACAGGGAAAGTTAATTGTTTTCTTATTTCTAACGGTAATATTTAGTGATGTGTAGATAATTCTTTTCTTATTATAACTTCATTTATAACCAGCTTTTAACATTCGATCCAATTTTCAGCCATCTTTCTTTTATTACTTTCAGTTTTGTTTTTTTGTTTTTGTTTTGTTTTTGTGTTTTCGGGACAACTAGCAAGTACCACACTTAGGCAACATTAAGTCCACCGTACTGCACTCGGGCTCTCTTTTGTATTTGCTTTAAGTCAACCCGACTTCCGAAGAATCCAAGTAGATATTGTGGTGCCAAGGAGCCAAGATGGTCGCTTATTAGCACATCAGTGCCAAAGAACTCAAGCCTGATTCGAGCGAAGGCCGGGCAGATGCACCTGCTGGGGCGAGTGCACTGTCTGAAATGCCTATCTTTTCCATGTATCATATTTCGCCCACATAAAGTGGCCCGTCATCAGTCCAACCAGCTGCCTACAATCCCTTCTGCTTAGTGAGAGGAGGATCTGCGACAGTCAGTCGGACGTGACAGGTAATATCAGTTTTGTCCTTCGGCAGCCATCCTCAGCCTGCCAAGCTCTCTTATGGGTTGAAGTAATCTGTTTGCTAACCGTGGCTTTGAGGGCTGCAGAATGGAGTAGTAGAACGGACTCTAAGCCAAAGAAGTTGCCCGCAGAGCCCATCCTAGCTAAAGAGTCAGAGGTCTCGTTACCCGCGATACCCATGTGTCCCGGGACTCATGTTAGCATCAGGATATGAAGTCTATCGACATGGATTCAGCCTGGATTTACAGGACTCAACTACCCTTGAAGTGGTTGGAGGGCTGTCTAAGGCCATGAGAGCAGCTTTGCTGTCGCTACAAATACATACAGATCTGTCTCTTCACTGCTTCTTAATAGTTTCACATACGTTGTTCCATCACATCCCATAGATGCTCGATGGAGTTCATGTATGGGGATTGTGGGGAGTGTTTAGAGTATACGGGGTATTGTACAAGATCCATTCCTTAACAATTTGAGCGGTATGTGTCGGAGCGTTTTTCTGTTGAAAGTCCTGTCTGACTTTTGAGCGCTGCGTTTTAAATTTTGCTTCAAAATATTTTAGTACACCATCTTGTCCATTACTCCATCGATAAATATAAGCTCTCCCACGCCGGATGTCGCATACATCGCCATACCATAGCCCCACCGTGTTTCACTTCGTATTTGGTTTCCGAAATACTATAATGCGGCCATCACTTCGATATATATTAAATTTGCTTTTAACAGAAAACAGTACATCGTTCAGAAATCAGGATTGATATGATTTTACGAAATCAAATCTTTTCTGCTGGTTTATATTGCTTATGTTTGGTTTTTTCCTCGGAACTCTTGCGCTGTATTCAGCTATTTTCAAAGAATTTTGCACTCCTTAGGGGGTTACCTCGGTGTCAAAGCTTTCCTTAAGTTCGGTTGCGATTTCTTATGAAGAAGTCTATGGTGATTTTTTCACAATTTTTATTACGTGGCGCTCTTTTTTCCCGTCTACTTTGTTGGTGGGCCCGATCTCTTCCGGTTTTCCAAATTCTGTTTAAAACACTTCTCACAGTATAGCGGCTTTTATGAACAATTTTTCCAATTTATGACAGTGATGTTCCATCAGAACCGAGTTTCAAAATGATCTTTTTTTTAGCAATGGTAGTTTCGCTATTCTTTCTACACATTGTCCTGCGCACGTTGAAATAACTAATGCAGCAAACTGTAAAATAATATGAAGTGGCTTGAAAATTGATATGTCGCGCCATCCCGTTACTTCGGAAACGATAGCAGGGTTGCTTTTATATATTATATATTTATATATTTATATTTTGCGAAAAAAGTCATAGTAATTTTATGACTTTTTTCGCAAAATATATCGAGCTCATTTAGATTTTTTTTCTCGAAAATAAAGAAATTGATGTCGAATATTTTAATAAGTAAAATAACATTAAGTTGCAGTGTATCAAAAATAAAAAAATCAATTTGTTAAAATAAATAAGTTTATTTGCTATGCCAAAATATACCCTCGTATCTACATTGTGCCAGTACTTTTTCCGGTGAGTGTATGTGTATATTTTTGTCAATTGCACAAAGCCATCGTGTGAACTCGACTGTGGTCTGTTTTATTTTAAGCCGATTAATTGAAAAACTGTCTGATTCAAGAAACTCACACTCTGTGTTGTTGTGTGTAAAGAAGTTGTTAAAGAGGATTATGAATTTATTATTTATAATCCTATTGTTATTTAAAGCAAACTAAGATGTCGCATGCATTTTGTCTTTCTACAAAATGTGGCTCCAAGAATTACGAGTATTTATTTAGCCTAGCATTTTGTCGATATTCTCGCAGAACTTATGACTTCAACTATTCATACTCTACAACTTTTGCTTAAATTATTTCGCTTACAATACGCTGTCGAACGACGGCGCCAATCAAGCCAATACTTGGCTAAACTTTTCAAATCTAAAATCTCACTAATTTTCAAAGTTTATTTTTCTGCACGCTTACGGAGTCGCGCCAATACGATTTTTAATTCGCTGAAATTGAATTTCTTGCACAAATATTGATTCAAACTTTTCATTACACTCGACTGCACCAGTCAGAGTACCACCTACGGTCTTACATACACACTCTCACGCTGCACATAGCTCAATGCTAGAAGTTTTCCTACCTTACTTTCTTTTTTTTCACTCTCTTTCTCTATCATCCAAGGCAGGTCTGACCATTTGTAAATTTTCTAATTTTTATGCTGGCACAAGTTTGCCGTTAACTTTTGTAACAGCTACTTTAGATGTTTGCGCTTCCTGACTTGACTTAACAAGCGTACGTGTTTGCGTTTGCACGCGTGAGTGAGTGAGCGAGTGAGCGTGCATGCATGGTGCATAAAAAGCCTTAACTAGTGAGATGTATATTTTTCTTAAGTGGTACTAGTTTGCCGTATGTGAACTAAACTGCAAGTGATTATATTCACACTAGTTTAAAAGGGACCAGAATGAGGTTATATTGAAATTTAAAAAAAATTCGAATTGTTTCAAGCAATCTGAATATATTAAACATACCAGTTTTTTAAATAGTTTAAGGCACTTCCACTTCCTCTGTGAATGCCCTGCCCTGTGGAAGGCGAAGTTGCTAACCCTTGATAAGCCGCTTTTTGAAAACCTGTATGTATGACCTCTTGGTAGCGAGAATGTACCAGCAAAATAGTACGGAAGCGCTAGCTGGATTCTTGGTGAATCACCACTTTAACTAACCAACTAAGGCATAACTTCCTGATACTGGTAGAACATTAAGTTTTAGAAAAAGTTTTTGTTCGTAGTACTAGAGGGCAAAGGAGGCTTGCCTTAAAAACCATCTGCCTTTTGGGAGCGGCCTAAAATTATAGGTCCTTCCATTTTTCGGACGTATAGCACAAATTGAAGGAGAAGCTCGGTTCTTTTATACCAGCGCATTAGAATTAGTAGTCGAAGACTAGGTGCGAAAATCCTTTTCTCGTGAGAGCGCTTTCGAAATGTGCACTTTTGCCAGTTGATGCCACACCGGAAAAAATATTATTATAAATCGGTATTTTTTGAACAAAGATGGAGAATTTGCAGTTTCCACGCCACCAGTGAAATATACAAACGCCGCATTACCGAAGCCAGTATTGGGGCTTGCGTTAGATATGTAAATATGCCATATGTACAATAATAAATAATTATAAAGAAATATTAGCCTGGGGGGAAATAAATACATTACAATTTCTCGGTAGATGGTGGTAGAATCGACATCTCATAAAGTATCGGTCAAACAATTTAGAGTTAATGCTCGTTGTCAAGATGACGTTTCACACTAAAAAAAATCATTTGCTGTTTTTTGTTTGTTCTATTCAGTTGTGAGTTACGGGGTGTTAACAATGGAAGTCAACAAGGAGAAGATTCGGTACATTTTACAGTTTTTTTTTGATAAAGGCGAAAATGCAAGTCAGATCACTGAAATTGTGAATGGCGTTTATGGTGCCGATACTCTAATAGCATTTTAAGTGCTATTCTGGTCTCGTCGATAATGGATTTATTTTCCTCCAAACTAACATTTTCTGCATTTGCATCTAAGTTTATATTTTCAATATACCAACAGTAGCTGAACAGCACGAATAATGGTTCGATGCTGATATTATTGATTATGTTTAGAATTATTAAGAAAAACCAGAATATTAAATGCTTACTGGAATATCGTCGGATATACATCAGGGTCCTGCTATGTATATTAGAACACTTGAAAACTTATTTTATTTAAATTTGATATTCTTACCCTTCATAATGTCATAAGAGTGACCCAGTGTATTTTTCTGCCGTAATTTAGTTATTTTTCTTTTGTTAGTCAAATTAAATTTTTAGCCACTTCTGTATGATTTTATTAATAACCACCAAATTTCCTTTCTGAGTTTCCATTAAACAGAGATTCTAATTTGTTCAAAGTTCGTTTGCAAATGTAAATAATTACCTCCACTGAATCCTCATCAACACGTTCTATTTCGTTCAAATCCGAATCTACTGCTATGTAGTTTAATAATGTCGTAATTTGCCGGAAAACCTGCTATTACAACTGATTAGCAAACTAATGAAGAAACGTTAAAAAAAGCAATCGGTTTACAAATACATAAATACCCCCAATACCTCCCCGAATACATTGAAAAAAAAAAAAAATAAAAAATAAAAAAATAAAAAATTCCCTTAACTAATTCGCTTTAGAGAAGCTGTGCCAAAGTTCTTATTCGAGTTATGGAGAAATTCGGGTTAGAGAAGTTCGAGCTGCGGGACTAAAATAAGGTCCTATATTGCACTCTAAAAGCTATTGCCACTCAATTTATTTCTAGTTATAGAAAATTTTAGTTGTAGGAATTTGAGTTCTGGAAGTTTGACTGTATTTACAAAACTTATAACTCGTATAACAACAAAAGTATCATACAAACTAAAAAGAAACGCAATGCTAACATTGAGGGCTTTCGGCTGGTGCAAAAACGAAAAAAGCATTTTCATATTGACTAGTGTTATTTGCAATCAAAAAATAATAATTGATTATAAAATGAATTAAAAATAAATAAATATTAAAAACTATAAATAATTAAGCAAATATAGTCGGAAAAATCAAAGTCTAGCTTTGATACCTAAATTAATAAAATAATAGCAGTTTCATGTTTGAAATCTTGCATTCCTATGAACAGATCTAGAAAGAGCTTTAGACAACAACTAAACCATATCTTAAGAAGTCCCGGTGGTCTAGAGCTCGAAAATTTCTGGTATTTTTAGGAAGTTTTTTAACATTAAAAAAATCAAAAACGATATTTAAACTGTTTAAAGTTTTTATCTAACTTCTTTTACATACAAAAATGAATTTTTTTTAAATTTTATTAATATTAAAAGTGGCGCTGAAGTTGACCCTCACGAAAAAGTGGACCTGGACGGTGTTGTCTATTTTGGCTCTTCTATTTATCTAAAACACATAAACCAAAAGAATTATTAATCAGTTTAACTGTAGCTAAGTCCCGTACTCGAATAAAAAAAAATTTGACAAAATGGCGCGGTTTTGAATTTGACAATCTAAATATTGGATTTTTTTCAGTGATTTAATAAAAAAAATACGAAATTATTAAAATAATAATACGATTTTAGTACGTGCGATAGCCATTGAAGTTGCGAACAACATATTCAAATTTCAGAAGATTCGGTTGAATAGTTTTTTGGTTTTTTTTGACAGCATCAGGCCGAAAAAGTCGTTTCGATATAAATGAGTTTAAAATTTGAGGTACAAGAGTGGGCGGACCGCTCTCTACCTGGTTAATGGGCTAAAACATTGGGAATTTGCGCATGAAAATTTCACAGTATATTCTTAAAATACTATATTTTCAAAATATCGAAAAAGCCAAAAATCGATTTTTTGAAATTTCTAGACCACCGGGTCGCCTTAATAGCGCGCTTAGCTGGGTGATCAAAAAATGTATTTCGATAACTCTCTTTCTCAACTCTTCCCAGTGGGGTACATTTTCCAAGTATTATGTGAGCTTAGTGAGTACGTCATACTCGTAGGACTTGTCCTGCATCCGCAATGTTGCAAACTTAAATATAGATACCCCTGCATGTGTGTGTGTGTATGTGTGGGAGTGATTTTGTATGTGTTGCTCTCACTCGTTTATGCGCTTTGCAATGCAGACTAGAGTTTCTTCCATATTATTTGCTTTTGTTTACTCTGTTTTATTTATCTTAAATCTTGGCAGTTTAATCTAGAGCTTGTTGACTTTCTTACTTTATATCTACCCTTCGTTTCTTTGTATTATTTTTCTTTACCGTTTTTTTTAACGAGTTTGAGAACTTAATTCCTTATTTCCTCTTTCCTGTGTTTATTGCCAATTGATTTTTCATCAGGTCTACGTGGATTCGCTTGCGATTGCAGTGATTCAGAATGGGTGCAAATAAAAAAAAAATTGAAAAAAAAAACAAATAAAAAACTAAATCAAATTCTAAAGCTTTACGCTTGCCTTTGGCGCTTGGGGATTGTTGGAGGTGTGGGTGCTGTTTGATTTCAATTTGAAATTACGAAAATCTGTGAATTAAAAGTTTGTGATTTCTTCATTAGTAGCCGCCACTAGTTACCTTGTGCTTGTATGTGTATGCTTGTGTGAGTTTATAGCCTTTTGAAGTATGCCTTGAATACGAACCTGGAAAGAAAAAGCAAACAAAATGTGTTTAGTGAATGTTTGATGAGAAGTATTTGAGAGAGAGAGAGAGAGAGAGAGAGAGAGATAGGTACAAGATTTTGAGCAAATAATTTTTTATATTTAGCGGCGGCCGCGGTTCAAAACCCCTGGCATAAAACACTAAAATGATAGAAAGAGTTTTCCAAATAGCGGCCACTCCTCGGCTGGTAATGACAAATCTCCGAGTGTACTTCTGCCATGAAAAAATCTACTCATAACAGCCAACTGTCGTTCGAAGGTGAAATAAAACGGAAAAAATCACGCCAAATATTTGTGTATTATATTTTGGGCACTTTGAGAGAGCATTTTAGAGATGCATTGAAACGCTGTGGCATATTTACTTTAAAGAGCAATGGTACTACAAAGCAGTTTGTCGGCGGTCGTGGGTTAGAATCTCACGTAAGGCCCGGTCCTCGCATTTTTCTAAACTTACCTATTTTCCCTGTTTCTAAAAACAA
This sequence comes from Anastrepha obliqua, assembly GCF_027943255.1. Lineage (NCBI taxonomy): Eukaryota > Metazoa > Arthropoda > Insecta > Diptera > Tephritidae > Anastrepha > Anastrepha obliqua. Next base: position 118,716,668 of record NC_072892.1, read on the forward strand.
ATAAAAAAGAAAAATTTTCCTCCAATTTCATTCCTTAACCCCAAGAACTTATTCCTTCCATCCTTACTCCCGCGCAATAGTCTGCGCATTATTTGCATTTGAGGTGGCTGTTAAAACAAGCAAAGCAACAAACAGTTACACATTGCATCTGTGACGCCAGCTAGAGGAAGCGGGCAAGCGCGGTAATAGCGCCGACACTCTAATTTTAGTGAAGTCCTCAACCATCTGTGCGATCCTTCTGCAGGAAAATGTGAAACACAGATAGCGCTCCAAGCAGTAAAGTAGGCGTTGTTCCTAAGCAACGACAACTGGGCATTTCCACCACTTAGGACTGGTAGCGGCAGGCTAATCACCTACCCTGTCAGAAATCGAAAAGATTAACGAAACCAATACAAGACAAATCTTGTTCAGGCCCTAGGCTCCCGAGAGGAGTGAACAATAAAAAAAAATTCACTACTCGCTAGGTGGTTGGTGAATCGAAAGCAGTTCATTACAGTACTTATTCTGAGGATGACAAAACCTCAGCTGTAAAATTTTGTGGGCATCCTCATAGGGGACCATACGCGGGGCATACAGGCCGTGAGACTCGGAATTACTACGAGTCCTGTCAGCTGCATGGAGAATGAGTTGGAATCATCTCAGCACCTGCTGCTTAGCTACCCCGCTCTCGCGGGACTAAGATCTAAGCATCTTTGATCTCACTTCTTTTCTGCGCCTGTTGAGATAGTAGGTCTTGATATCAAAAATCTGATGAACTTCATCAGCAGCATAAAAAGACTAACACAGCCGCAACTTAGTCACCGTTCATAGTCCACAAATACTCAACCTCCCCACCCCTCTCCTTTTTGTCCTATCGTTTTCCTGCACCTCATTTTTCCCCTTTACAATGGTGTCACAAAGGATGAGCTTAACTTCTTTCGTCCAAGTGGGCCCACTTTCTGGACAACCAGAGGCTCGAAAAAATGATGGTTTTCAATAATTTTTAGTTGCTAGTTAGTTGCTTTATTTTACAAATATAAAAACATTAATACATCATATTTCGATTTGACTTCAGCAAAATTTCAAAAAAAAAAAGTAATAATAATTGTAAAAGTTATCGCTGTTTGTGTGGATCCCGTTTCTCCAGAAGTCCCCTAGAGATTCATCTAAAATCAATAGGACAAGAGAAATTAGTTTTACTAATAGATAATCTACTGCCTGATCGAAGCTTTTTTTCCAAATTAACAATATTGTGGCCTCAGCAAATATTTTTCAGATTTTCGGGAAAAAACCGACAATTAATTGCATCGAAATTAAAAAAAAAAATTCAAAAGCAGTATAAATTTTATTGAAATCTACCAAAGGGTTTTTAAGTTACAGTGATCCCCAGTTCAAAAAACATAGTTTTGAGAAAAATGCATTTAAAATTTTGCTATCGTCGGTTGCTTGCACCCTTTATTAATTGTTGAATAACTCGAAAAGTATTTGTTAGACAATATTTTTAAGATATTATACTTTAAGGTAATGGAAAAAAACCAATTTCTTGCGAATTCTGACTAGCCGTAACCCCGTAATAAATGAAAAACGCAAGCTACGGCACATGTGGCAAAAAAAAAGAAGCGAAAGTGACAAAAAACAACTTGATAGGCTCACGAAACAATTAAAAACCGCACAGAAGACTCAGAGAAATTAGAATTTCAAGAGCATTAATCCAAGCTCTCGTCTACGCAAGCTACGGACTATTCACCCTTCCGAGTCAAAATGTGGACGAAAACCACATAAAATTGAAAATTTGTTCTTAGTGCCGTTTTAAATGGACTTCCCACGATTTACTTGGAAAGAGGGAAAACACAGAATAAGCAAAGATTTCAAAACAAAAAAGGCATTGGGATACGACCTTATAATGAGGATGGTTTTAAAAGAGCGATGATCAAAAATGAGTACTTTCTCATTCAGTAGAAATTTGCCGAAATTATACTTATTTCAAAGCCGGGGAAATCTCCACTATAGGCCAATAATCCTGCTGCCTATTGTTTCTAAACTTTTTTTAAAGGCTACTTCTGAAAAGACTTAATCCGATAATTGTGCAAAGACATCTTATTCCAATACCCCAATTTGGATTTTACAAACAGAACTCCACTATAGAGCATTTAATTGTGTGTACATATTCGCTAGAGAAGCACTCGAAAAAAGGGAGTGTTGTACTATAGTCTTTTTAGATATCACGAAAACCTTTGATAAGGTATGGCACGAAGGCCTTTTGGTCAAGCTTAAAATGAGCCTACCGCATAATTACTATATGCCTCTAAACTTGTACCTGAATAGTAGACATTTTTTTGACAAAATAACGATGAACTACAAGGAAAAGTCCTAGCACCTGTTTTTTATACTTTATTCACAGCCGACCTACCCTTAACAAAGAGCATATTGGCATATTTATATATGCCTCAATTACTTGTACTTACAAGAAAACTTCAACAGTGTTAGTTCCTGGTTGAACATCTGTCGTATGAAAGCTAACGAAAAATCTATGCCGATTACTTTCACGTTTCGCTACGACCTATGACCTGCCGTATGTGGAAACAGCTGTCCAATACCTCAGACAGATAATGCCAAATATTTAGGTATTCTGCTAGACAAGCATCTCACGTGGCGATCTCATATATTTTTAAAGCGAAAACAACTTGGGCTGAGACTCCATTCACTTTACAGTCTAATGGGCCACAAACTAACATTGTCCGTGGAGCATAAAGTTTTCATATACAAAATAATTCTTAAACCAAAAAAACAGGAAAAGGCACAGTGAAAAATCGAGAATTTGTATGGTGGAATGCAATTTGAAATATCCGTGTGACCTGTTGGAAAGTAAATTCCCCAACAACCACGCTAAACTGCTGCAAGTTACAATTTTTCCACCACAAATTATGTCAATGCTGAAAACTAGCCTTAAGGCCTTTATAGTCAGTAACAACACACCCTGTGTATATATATATAAATTAGTTTGCTTGAAACAGATAGACCCCAGAATAGACAAACAAATATGAATTGCACATTTGCACACCATTAACAGCTTTTTTGCAATCATTTCAAGTAAGAAGAAAAACGCCTCATTGTATTTTACTCGCAAAGTCAAAGTAATTTTACTTATCGCTCAAAAGAAATTTCCGCACGAAACAAAGAATAAAAAATTGCAAGAAATATAAAAGTTCACACTGAACTACATCACCACCACTTATTAGTCAGCAAGCAATTCACCAGCCACTCTTGCATAATATATCTGTCATTGCCATTTGTTACTCTGTCTGCGTGGTGGTAAATGACCTTACAGCTGGATACACTGCTTGCCTGCCTGTCTGCCTGCTCTCCAATTTGTAGCCACTCTTCAAATGCTCCAGCACAAATTGCCAGAAGATGATAATGGAAATAAGCAAAGTTTTCGAATGTGAAGTATTACGCAGGAGCATACATTAAACTGTGCGCATCGCCAAGAGGTCTTTAGTAGATTACTCGGTAAAGAAAAATCCAACTAATTTATCAACTTGCCACATGGCGGATGTGAGCGTAACAAATAAGTTGTTGTTGCTAGCGGCGGCGGCGGTGGCGGTGGAGACAAATTCAAATAAAAGCGACCGAACATCTTTGCGTAGATCTGGCGGATTTTGATACGTACTTCGTTTGCTTGTGCGTCAACTTTCCTCGTTTTATCTCTCTTTACTCGCTTCTTTTCTGCCACTACTCACTCATACAAAAGTAGAGCCAATGTTAACTTGTATAGCGGTACGTATGCATATTAACTTTGTCATTGGCTTGCGACAGTTGACTGCAACGATTACTGAATAGCTGCTTATCATGTTGCTTAATGAGTGCAAATCTTCGAGTAAGGCTTGCAACTGCCACCGCCACAAGCCACACATCGCTACTCCATCTGACTAGATTTAATATTTATGTGCGTGCTGTTGAAGCTGTTGATGCTGACAAAACATATACATAAGTATGTAAGTGTATGCATTTAATAAGCGGCAGCACTTGTCGCGGCATGTCGCAATTTTGGATTTGTTTGCGCTTCGTTCCGGTGGATTATTGAGATTTTCCGTCGTTGCGTATGCGCGCCTTCATCGCTTTTTAGTTCGCTTGCGACTTCAACTTGTTTTCGCCTGTTGGCTGCATTACAGCAGCTGCCATGGATGTTGTAGATTTATATACACATACACATATGTACGTGCATAGTTCGGTTTTTAGTTCTCTGAATTCGTGTTTTACAGCTTGTTGCCGCGCGACGAGTTCCTTCAGTGACATTGACATAACTTAACGACACTTCCTGTCGATTCCTAGTTTCCACTTGGAGTAGTTTTTTTTTCTTATTATTAAGTATTATTTTTTAAGTCTGCTTATATTTCACTCTTCGTGCACCACTTTTCTCTCTATTCCTGCAGCTGTCATTGCAAGAAGGTTGCAAGTTTGTTTTGCTTGTTTCTGTTGAATTTCTATTTGTTTCATTTTGCCGGAAACTGCAACTCCAACATGTGGCAAGAACTTCTATACCTATAAGTGTGTATTACAGGTGCTAATTCTCGGGATTTTACTGATACCGGATCACTAGGAATCTCATTTTGTAAAATGTCCAGAATTTGAGAGGTTTCTCATGTATCGCTAAAGGCAATGGATTGATTGGTTACTTTTGTAATTACTGAAAAGGACATAAATATCTACTTCGGGAGCCAAGCAACAAATAGAGCTTTGGATACGTTATTTGTGCATCCGAAATTAGTCGTAGAATGTCTGACTTCTCTCTCGACTGCATCCGAATACTTCGATATTAGGCGCATCCAGGTTCGCCATCACAGCGGCTTACAGGGAAACGGCTGGGTTAACGAGTTGGGTAGACAGGTGACCCTGGAGACGGTTTCATTACAAAATGAGAATATGGAGTTTCCCGTGAGAAACGTATGGTCTACTCCGTGAAAGATGGATTTCGCGTCAGCCCAGCGAGCGCAAAGTCACGAGATCCTTCTCGATCGGGGATTTTCGAGGAAACTTTTAAGGCTAACAAAGCCACAGCTCTCGAATTTGGTAGGTATGCTTACCGGACATGTCCGTTAAGGGCTCATGCACATGAATCGAAATTTCCCGGAATTTTTGAAATCCAAGAAAGACCGGGACCCCACGATTGACATCCCTAGCGTGTGTATATAATATAATTACTTACTTATATACACACAAAGGGCGCTCTTATGAAGCCTGCCAGCTACGTATTACAATATTGGGAATAATGAAACTCTTCTGCCGCCACTGTCGTCCAGGTGCCAATATTTGCTTTCACATGAAATTCTGTCTACTTCCATTTAGATTTTAGTATGCATACAGTGAACAAAATAACTACACTGACAGAAATCGAGACTGATTGCTTTAAATCTATTGGAATTGAATTTCATGAACAACCGAAAAGCACCAGATTTATTTTAAGCTTGATGCTCTATTGGAAACAGATGGTTGTATACTTATTGATAAACAAAATTATTGAACATGGAGAGCAACAACTTTTTTCCAATTCTTTACTATGGTTTCACCAAAAATGCAGCTGAAGTGCTAAGCCATGAACCCTTGACATAGCTGTCAATATTGAACCAATTTCTCTTGGTCGCATGGTTATTTTAGTTTTGGACTTTTTTAATGAAGCCGCTTTTCAAATCTCTTTGATGCAGGAACTTAGCTTCGTTTCTTTCGATACCCAATTTCCTTGTCTTTGCGTCATTTCGTAGGCTTTTAATTAATTTAGGCTTTTTGTCTGTCTCATGTCTAATAAATCTGTAGGTTCTAAATGCAGCTGACGTGAATTTTGACCTAGTAGAATGGGTTGATGCACTCGCTAGTGCACAGGTTCAAAACCCCGGCTATATAACAAAAATTGATAGAGAAAATAATTTTTTTCTAATGGCGCTCGCTCATGGACAGACAATGGCAAACCTCCGATTTGCTTCTGCTGTGAGAAAACTGCGCATAAAAACTATTTGGCTTTCGGAGTCGCCTTAAAGCTGTAGGTCCCTTCATTTATGGAAAAGCATCAGGACGCACGCCACAAATAGGAAAAAGAGCTCGGCTAAACACCCCAAAAAGGCCGTAGGGTTACTATGTAGCTCTGACTTTGAAAATGTTTCCACCTATTCAGCAGACGACTTGTATTTCACATCGAAATCGTCACTGCTGTGTGCAGTTTTAATTGTAATTGAAATTGTAATGCCGTCTTTTTGTAATTAAAATTTGAGTGTATCTGCAATTATAATTTTAATTATACTCATACTCTTAATAGTGATTGGAATAGTAATATTCACAATACGCCAAATCTTGGAAAATACCCCTGAAAGGAGAATCGACGCCCACCATCTTTTCGCCGACTTCAAAGCTGCATTCGACAGTACGAAAAGGAGTTTCCTGTATGCCACGATGTCTGAATTTGGTATCCCCACAAAACTAATACGGTCATGCAAGATGACGTTGTTCAACACCAGCAGCGCCGTCAGAATTGGGAAGGACCTCCCCGAGCCGTTTGATACCAAACGAGGTTTCAGACAGGGTGACTCGTAGGGTGACATCGTAGGCGATGGAACGATGAGCTGTATGAGCTTTACGACGACATAGATATAGCGCGGCGAATAAAGATCCATACTTGGCTTCACTTGGTGTGTCCAACTGGCAAGGGTTAGCACGAGAAAGAAACGACTAGCGCGCTTTGTTAAACTCGGCCAAAATTGTGTAAGCGGCTATCGCGTCAATTAAGAAGAAGAATTGTAATGACAATCGCAACAATAATTTTATATTTCGTTTTAATTATAACCGTAATTGTATTTATTGTTGCGAACGTAATTCTAATTGTAATTGTCATTACTGTTGTAATACATCGCATTTGTCATCAAAATTGTTCCTTGAATTGTAATCACAATTGTAATTGTAATTATTCTTTTGACTGATATAAAAATTGTAGTTCCAATTGCAATTGTCGCTACTGTTGTAATGTATTTTGCTGGTAATCGTAAATGTAATTGTATTTGTAATTGCAATTACAATTTTTAAATGTAATCGTGTTTGTAATAGTGATTGGAATGCTGTTATTATTGAAGTGCAGGAATAATAAGCTTATTATTGTAATTATAATTGTTGTTATAATTATAGTTTTTGTCGCAATTATAATTGCGGTTGTAATTATAGTTTTTGTCGCAATTATAATTGCTGCTGTAATTGTAATTGCTGTAATTATAATTGTAGTCGTTGTAATGATTCCCGTAATTGTAAATCTTTTTGTAATAGCAATTGCAAGTGTAACTGTAATTGCAAGCGCTATTGTAATCGTAATTGTAATTACAAATGTAATTTTACTAGAAATACCGTTACTATTGTAATTGCATGTGTATCTGATGTTGTAATTATTATTGAATTGGCAATTATAGTTTTTGTAGTTGTTGTATTCGTTTTAATAAGTACAACCAATTCACCACAAATACCTCCAATTTGAGCGTCGCAACGGATGCACGCTTTTTAATACCACTGTTCCCCTTAAGTTATTTCTGAATTAGATATTTCGAGTGTCGGCATGCCATTAGAATGCCATAGCACTGAAGACCATCCAATGCGGCAATATGCGGCATGAGTTATAACATTCTTGTGCGCCATTTTCCTCGCTGCCGATTGTGCAACGGAATTCATATCATCGGCACAAATGTACATGGGGATTATATATTTATGTATGTATGTATGTATGTATGTATGTACATATAAGCCACCAATAAATCTTTGTAAGTATGGGTATGTGCGCATTTGTGTCAAATACTGTATGGCTTTCGTTGTTCCGCGCTTTGTCGCATTCAACCGACACTCACCAGTGATTAATTTTGCTGCTTGCAACACACAGGCACACACACATACACATATATATATATATATATGCATACAAGAGTATGTTGCTACACCAGCCACATTTACAAAGTCTACGGCTTTGTGGTAAGCGTCTTTACTTTTGTTGTAGCCAGCCGCGCATGTGGGGTGATAGCGTCTGCGGCAGCAACGAACAATGGTCAGGTGCTCTCATTTACTACTTGGAACTTGCAACTAGCAACCGGCAACATTTCCAATTCGATAAATTTTCGACGATCTCCCGTGCTTATATGGCCAAGTGCGGCTTTATTAATTCTACACTTTAGTGTCTTGCCATTATTGATCCTCCTACACCTTCACCGCAGTCATTTAGTTTACTCTTGAAAATATGGCACGGCTTTACGCGTTTTCATACTTCAGAATCTGATTGAGAGTGAAAATTTAATTTAACACGCTCGAGTTCTTCAGGCAAAGCAATAAATGACAAACTTGCACAAAGGCACCGTTGCAACTACCCACATATGCGCATAGGATATGTACTCGTATATATGTAAGTACAGCCTGCCTTCCTATTTGCGTATTCCATAAGCTGTATAAATTGTGTGACTTGGGCGCAGCTGATTGTGGCAATGCGGAAGTTACTGAAATGCGTGGCGATGCAATTTCAATTTTAAATACAACCACACATGCAAACAAAGTGCAAGAGCATACACCGATGCCATTGTGTGTAGGTACAATATAAGTCTGTACTAGGGGAAAGGTGTTCGTTCACTTTATTGCATTCACAAAATGCCGCATATTATTGCAAACGCAATAACCATTGCAACAACAACATAGGTTAGCTAAAACAACATTGTATTTAACACACCATTTATCCCCGAGTTGTTGATGACGATGACGGTAGCGATGACGACAACCGCAAACGCACAACGACGCAACGACTTGTCGATGACGACGACTGCAGTGAATGTTCAGCGAGCGACCAGACAATGCGCCACTAAGGTTGCATTTCATGCATGCCACACATACCAGTCATTTAGACGCATAGGCACATGCGGACATATAGATTTACGATGTCAATGTGTCCCTGTAGGAAGTACAAAATATTTGGCAGGCAGTTTTTTGTGACTATGAAAGTTGAAAGAAATGTAAGATAATGAAAAGCTAACATTTTTAAAAATGAAAAAGTGAAAAGAAAACGCGATGTATGTATTTAATTGACGCTTACATCCTGCTTTTGGCTCCACAAATGGACCGACCTACAGTTTTAAGCGGATGCCGAACGGCAGATATTTTTCTATAGTGGTCAGATTAAAGGTGATGCAAAATGCCTAATTTTCACTCTGTGTAGGCCATCTTGAGCTGTTTAATAAATCCGTGATGCCCTCTTGGAAATGTTTTATTAGCTTAATTATTAAAATAGCTTAATTAGTAGGAGTAAGAGAGATAGCATAGTAGGCATAGTAATGTTAGAATAATAATGTAAGGTAGAATGAAGGATAACTTAAACCTTAGTTGAATCCATATAATTGAACTTAATATCTATTAACCTTTAAGTGAACAGCTTGGTATATAAAAGTATTGTTATTTTTATTATATATATAAATATATTATATAAATTATTTAATGTGGGTGCCGCAGAAGCTTGGGCGATGACAACATCCGATGAAGCGACGCTTGAAGTGTTTGAGAGAAAGATTTTGCGCAAGATTTTTGGACCTTTGCACGTAGGTGACGGCGAATATTGTAGGCGATTGAACGATGAGCTGTATGAGCTTTACGACGACATAGACATAGCGCAGCGAATAAAGATCCAGCGGCTACGTTGGCTGGGTCATGTCGTCCGAATGGATACAAACGCTCCGGCTTTGAAAGCATTCGATGCGGCACCAGCTGGTGGTAGCAGAGGAAGAGGAAGGCCTCCTCTGCGTTGGTTATCGCGTCAATTAAGAAATAGAAGAAGTCTTGATTAAATATGAAAGTAATTTTGCCGCCTAGAATTTTTTTTTCGAAAAATTAACGCCTCTCTTGCAGTTCGATGCTCTCTTTGATCTCACAATTTTTGCGTGCTGGCTAATCCTTTGGCGACTACTTGTAAAATTTAGAAAAACATTTTCAAATTGTTATGTATGTTATATCACGTGATGTTTGAAAATTTACACAAAATTTAATAAAATGACAATATTTGCCCTGATTTACAATACTAAAACGTACACAACTACAGTGCTTTGCACCCTTTAATAGTCAAGCACATCAACTTGAATAGCATTCAAAGAGTTACTCAAAACGACGAATAGGTCCTCAGCATCTTTTTTAAATCCATTAACAGCATTAAATCCTTTATGGGTTGCCTTCGATGCCAGTGAAGCATACACATCGAATAAACAATTCTTATTATGGCTTTAAACCCTTATTTGAGCGAAGTTATTTTACTTTTATTTTCAACGCTGCGAAATAAAGCCAATATAAAATTATGGTCAATAAAACGTGCTACTCTTGCACACCAACAATAGTAATGGCAAGAAAAGCGACAGCAAAGAGCGAACAATCACAATAACAAAAACTAAGCTTGTAATAATAAGAGTTGGAAAAAAAACGCGTTGAAGGGGAGACCAACGTAGCTGACTTGCACTTATTGGAAGTTTAAAGAATAACTATAAAGAATTTTTGCTATTCACTGTGCTTCACTAAATATGGATTGTGCCTGGTGTAGCGGATGATTGAAGGAAAAAAACAACAACTAATAAGTACCTTAATAAAACGGAGGACAGTTGTTGTGCGACAAAGGCGAAATATAGAGTAACTAAGAAAAACAATACAAAAATCGATGATGACAACATGAACCAGCCCACAGCGCTGGTGGGAATGGCAACGGCGAACATGACTATGGATTTGGATAGCGAATGTAGATGGACGTAGAGAAAAACATGACCAGCTCAAAATTGCTAATGGATGGATGTCATACAATCGTAAGGCGCTCAAATCTAGAAATGGAAGGCAAGAAAAAATGCCGCGAAGTAACTATGTACAGCTCTGTTCAAAATAATACGAGAGCGGCGAATTAAAAAGTTTCAAGAATTTTTTATTTAATTTTTATGTTTTTATAAAAGTACAACAAAAACCATGTAACCCAAAGCTCTAAACATGTTACAACGTTCACAAAAATTAAAAAAAAATGCATTCAAATTTTCAACTTTTTATGCAGAATCTCTATAAAGTTTTGATTTACATACAAGTTTACAAGAAAAAATACCACAAAGTATGTATGTATAGCTGTGTTCAAAATAATAGAAGAGCGACAAATTACTAAGATGAAACAATTTTTTTTGTTTATACATTTTTGTTTTATTTAAAGCCATGTAACGCAAAGCTCTAAACGCTGTAAAAAAATTCACAAAAATTTAACAAACTTCAGAAGAATCACTAAAATTTAAAAATTGTCATCAGAATTGCCAATTTTTTAATCAGAATTTACAGAAGATTTCAAGGCATGGAATTTTATAGCCCATTTAATTTTTGTATAGGTAGATAGCTAAAGTGGTGGCCAATTGACGCATCTAGGCCTGCTATAGGCCCACTGTGATATCACTCTACATTGTTCTCATTGAACCAACTGTGGCTTTAATGTAGCTAGTAATCTTTGCTAGTTTTAAATTGGCTACTTCTGCAACCTTCTTCTACTCAGAGACATTCGCCCGCATAGAAAGTGTTCTACAGTCTCTTCTTCTTTAATCTCGTTACAGCTTATGCAGTATTTGTTATAGGGTGCTCCCTGTCTGCCGGCATGCCTGCCTATAAGTCAGTGCCCTGCTAGAACCCTAAAAAGATTTCTCACGTCCTTCCTGTTGAGTCCCAAAGTTGGTTTATTGAACCATCATCATCATCCTTCTCGTTGCAAAGGTCAGAGACTGACGTGTAAGTTTGAGGTGTTTAAAATCCACGTTTGCCTTAGAATTTTTAATTTCATATGAGGTGGAGAATTTTCTTCCACATAAAGAAAATGTAGGGATGCCTTTTATATAGAAGAAAATGTTCAACATCTCAGCGAAAAAATTTGTTAAAAAGGAACCAGAATTCTGAGATACTTGAAACTTGCACTTTCGTGTACTAAAATTTATTGGAATATAGTAAAACGCATACTTAGAATTTTCTTTTTTTATAAATTAAATTTTTCTAGAGATTTTGAACAAAAAGTTGAAAATATTGATGAAAAACCCAAGCCAAGTGCGGCTTTATTAATTCTACACTTTAGTGTCTTGCCATTATTGATCCTCCTACACCTTCACCGCAGTCATTTAGTTTACTCTTGAAAATATGGCACGGCTTTACGCCTTTTTATACTTCAGAATCTGATTGAGAGTGAAAATTTAATTTAACACGCTCGAGTTCTTCAGGCAAAGCAATAAATGACAAACTTGCACAAAGGCACCGTTGCAACTACCCACATATGCGCATAGGATATGTACTCGTATATATGTAAGTACAGCCTGCCTTCCTATTTGCGTATTCCATAAGCTGTATAAATTGTGTGACTTGGGCGCAGCTGATTGTGGCAATGCGGAAGTTACTGAAATGCGTGGCGATGCAATTTCAATTTTAAATACAACCACACGAAAATATTGATGAAAATTGTATTTGTCAAAATTTTGTGAATGTTGTAGAAAATTTAGAGCCATGTAACCCGGTTTTTGTTGGATTTTTATAAATACATAAAATCGTAAAAAAATATTTAAGATAAAAAAAAAATTGTTAACACTTAGTTATTCGTCATGTTACTATTATTTTGAACATAGGTGTAAATACGTAGGTGGCTACGAAAGTTTCGAGCTATGCCAACCCTGCTCTGAATTTGTCAAATCTGACATTATTGAATGACAATCACATTTCGAGAGTTTTTTCATATTTACGATTCCTGCTTTCGTTGTTTTCGGACAAATATTGAGCTTGGTCAGAATATGGAACTAAATTGTCAATATTTTCAAGCGATGATTTCCTATGGCTTTCAATGTGAATTAAACCTAAACCATCATTCTAATCAAGCCTTTAGTGAGGAAACACCAACTTGAGCCACAGAGTTTCGTTGGATTTCTGAATTCAATTCGGGGAAGTCCGTGCAAACAGTCCAGTGCGTGAATTGATATTGCATCCTTATAATGAGACACGCATGGGCATTAGTTCCATACGCATATACTCAACATCCCATGAACAATTGGCGGTTAAAAGAATTCGCGTTGGATACCGCATAATTTCACCAAAATGAATCAAGTGGATTGTTTCGACAATTCGTACAAAAGCATCCAAAACCTATGGATCTGTATGCTAAATATTAATAAAAATAAATAATTTCTCGATTGCAAATATTTACTTTTACTTCTCTACATGAAAACTGAAATAGAAACCCTCGTACAAGCCGAAACTATGGACAAACACAAGAAGAACTATTGAGTGCTAATAGGCAGAAATAGTAAGACATTAAGTGGAAAAGGATAAAGTGAACGTATTTGTCGGAAAAGAAGAAATATTGTAATAATGAAGACGGCAGTGAAGTGCAAAAGAAATTGCGATTATAATTGTAAGAAAGGAATGGAGGGAGCGGGTGGGTAGAACGTTGTTAAATGTGTGCTAATTAAAGAAGTTGGGCGCTTACAATAGCACTCGATTGTTTCTTTGTATTGATATTTCCTACTTGTCGAGCTGAGCGAATAGGTATATACAGAAATATTTTCATAACAGAAGTACCATATTTCTGTTTACAGTTTAAGAGTTTAGGTATATTATATTTATACCCTACAGTAAATGAAATATGGTCCCAAATAATGTAGGATTAATAAGAATAAGAAAAAGATAGGGGAACAAGTTTATATAAATATATCCGAAATAGACGGTATAGCAAGGCGTAAAAATATTGTAGCAGAAGAAAGGCGTCGTTCAATCGCCCACTGCAAGACCGGTGGAACAGATCACCAAAGGATAGATGGACGCATGCGTTGATACCCGATCTTACAACATGGTTAGAAAGGAATCATGAAGAAACAAACTACCATCTTTGGTATTCCTTTCAAGGGCAGAGGCAGGGTATTTCGAAAATGCCTCCATAGATTTGGCTATGATAATTCCTCAAACTGCCCTATCTGCACGAGGAGGGAAGAAGCACGTACGCAAAACACATTCATAATGATTTAAGGGGCGCGGAGCTTCGTAGACGTCAATAATAGCTAGCAGCCCATGAGTAGAGAGATCTTTCCTATTCCGGTACATCAGCATTCATGAGAGTTTCGATTTCACGGGCGTCATCCCAAAAAAGAAACAGGCAACACTGGGCACCTACATAAGCACTTAAGAATACTAATTGTCCTCACCAGTTCGCGCAGTTCTGCTAAACCGCAAACGATTCGTGATTTTCCATTTCACTGGGTGCAATGAACTATTTATACACGCCAGTTCGATATACGCCATGTATGAGTAAAATAGAAAATATCGTTAGCTTACTTTCAAATGGAGTTGCTTAGACAAATCCGGTAGGCTACTAACTATTGTCATCCCATCCACTCTGCTGTATGCAGCTCCAATATGAGCGAAATCTTTGGATATAAAAATACACCAGCCGGTCTTCTTCAGACTTGGCACACAAATGATGATAAGCGCATACAAAACAACTTTGGATGGAAGTGAAGATGGACGATGGAAGATGGGCTGATTGCAAAGGTAATCGCAGGCGTGATGCTCATCGATATATTAGCGGAAGAACGAGAGAGAGTTTACATCCAAAAAGAGCAATGCAACGCTAATGTAACAACGATAGAAAAGTAGAAAACTACATCCGTACGAAAAAAGGCAGGAGCGTTGGAAAAAATCTACAAAAGGGAGGTAGTGGACTTATACACCCTATCCCAAAAACCGAAAGATGGTTAAACTGACGGCACGATGATGTTAACTTCCAGCTAAAGAAATACTTTCGTGGGAGGTCGTGGTTGCTACTAGAAGTGTATCCCTACTAATATTATAAATGTGAATGTAAGTTTGTTTGTTACGCTTTCACGCCAAAACTACTTAACCGATTATTACGAAACTTTGTACACATGTTTTTGGAGGTGATAGAAGTAACATAGGGTACCTATTGGTGGATAGGGTTTGAGATATACATAGGTCAAAACGTGGACCCAGGTAACCTTCGGATGTGTATGTACAATATGGGTATCAAATGGAAGCTGTTGGTGAATGCTTTGGTTCAGAGTATTCTTCATGCCGCTCCGTGACT
This sequence comes from Anastrepha obliqua, assembly GCF_027943255.1. Taxonomy (NCBI): domain Eukaryota; kingdom Metazoa; phylum Arthropoda; class Insecta; order Diptera; family Tephritidae; genus Anastrepha; species Anastrepha obliqua. The sequence continues at coordinate 118,731,771 of NC_072892.1, forward strand.
AGGGTCTCGAGATAGAGACCAAAACGTGGACCCTAGAATGTGTTTGTACAATATGGATATCAAATTGAAGCTGTTGGTTAATGCTTTAGTACAGAGTATTTTTCATGCCGCTCCGTGACTGGGGTCTCGAGATATAGGTAAAAATGTGGACCCGGGTAACCTTTGGTTGTGTATGTACAATATGGTTATCAAATGAAAGCTGTTGATAAGTGCTTTAATACGGGGTAGTTTTGATAGCTATTGATGACTGGGGTCTCGAAATATATGCCGCAACGTGGACCCGCCGTGCCTTCGAACCGAATTAAACCAAACTTACACACATTGTTAAGTAGGTATTGAAGATGGTTTCCGTATAGTTTGGATACCAATTGGTATATAGGGTCTCGAGATATAGGTCAAAACGTGGACCCGGGTAACTTTCAGAAGTGTATGTACAATATGGGTATCAAATGAAAGCTGTTAGTTAATGCTTTAGTTCAGAGTATTTTTCATGCCACTCCGTGACTAGAGTCTCGAGATAGAGACCAAAACGTGGACCTTAGAGTGTGTTTGTACAATATGGATATCAAATTGAAGCTGTTGATGAATGCTTTAGTACAGAGTATTTTTCATGCCGCTCCGTGACTAGGGTCTCGAGATAGAGACCAAAACGTGGACCCTAGAATGTGTTTGTACAATATGGGTATCAAATGAAAGCTGTTGATAAGTGCTTTTATACGGGGTAATTTTCATACCTATTGATGACTAGGGTCTCGAAATATACGCCAAAACGTGGACCCGCTGTATCTTTGCACCGAATTAAACCAAAGTGACACACATTGTTAAGTAAGTATTGAAAATGGGTTTCGTAAAGTTTGGTTGTAATTCGGAACACTGGCAACGGGTACAGCGTTCTTTTGAACCAGCCATAATGTCGTTTACTTTTTTAACGCTTGGGGCGGAACTGAACTGTCAAATTAACAGTGTGAGTTACAATGTGTCAATATTTCTTTTTGATTTGGATGCCATAAGGAGAAGACGTAAGTGCAAAGTGTAAAAATTCTTTGTGAATTTTTTTGGATTGGATTTTGGAACAGTGAAAAATTTCTTACGAAATTTGAGAATTTAATGTGAAATCCGAATGTTCAAATGAAATTATGTGTTCGTGGAAAAAAAAAAATTTTTCGTTTTTTTTTTTGAAAAATATAAATGGATAATGGTTAAAAAAGATCAAATGCTTAATAAAACATATAAATTGAAACGAAAAATTCATGGATGATCAGGAAAAAAGACGATTGTTTCTTAGTTATTCATTTGCGTTGATTTGAAATTCAAAAACAATCTTCTTTTTTCCTGATTTTCAATTTATATTTTATATTTACTCAAAAACAAATAGAAAAACAAAAAATATTGTTTATGCCAAAGCGCTTGAATAAAGAATAAAGAAATAAATAATATGAAAACCATATCTTTTCTGTTCTAAACCATATCTATTCTATTTTAGTGTGCCCAGCGAAGCGGGCCGGGTGTGCTAGTTGATATATACGAGGGATAAAACAACAACAATCAGTGATATACAGCGTGAATTAAAGCAAGAAATAGTGAGTGAAACACCCATCTACAAGGTCAGCCACAGCTAAAGAAGCTAAACTAGACAAAGAAACTTCCCTCGAAGTCGACATGAGACAAGTATGGTGGACTGCCTCTATAGAAGTAGTTTCTATCAAAACTAAACAAAATTGTGGCCAGATTAAAGTGAATGCTCCTTTTGATGAATTACATGTGAAGAGCTTGTGACATAAAGCCTAGTGCTCAAACTGGTTCCCGACGATTTACTTATCCTCCTAATTATCGGGAGGGGGTCGCTACTTAGGCGGCAGAAGGTCTTGTTCGGGTGAAGTCTAACACTGACAGGGTAAAGGCTTTATATGCTTCATGCTCTGAGCTTGACATTTAGCGAGTAGTAGAGGACATTAGCATTCCTCTAAACGAACTTGACTTGAGCGCAACCACGAAAACCAATAGAAGGGGGTCTCCGACTACTAACTGCAGGGTCTCGAAAGCGCTCTGGCCATAACTGAATATCAAAAGGACAAAATGTCTGCTTGGATACCATAGATCAACTACCAATACCGGGACGGAATCGCTATATTATCTTTACAGGCATTATAACAGGTTACCTAGCCAGTAGAATGGGTGTACCTCACAATGACTTCGGCAGTAGTTGTGGAGATGAAGAACTCTCTACTACCACCAGCTGGAACCGCATCGAATACTTTCAGAGCCGGACCGTTTGTATCCATTCGGACGACATGACCGAGCCAACGAAGCCGCTGGATCTTTATTCGCTACGCTTTGTCGTAAAGATCATACAGCTCATTGTGGCCAACGTGCAAAGGTCCAAAAATCTTCCGTAGAACCTTTCTCTCAAACACTCCAAGCGACGCTTCCACAATTCTGCGCCATACGTTTGGATGTGCATGATGAGAGCCTTGTAGAGCGTTAAGCCTTATTTCATCCTTTTCGTACCAGTTCAAATACAGTCATTAAATGGGTGTAAATACACTTCTCCTTATATGCAAGTGGCTAATTATGTACTGTTTCGTATACGCCGGCATTTGTCTTGACTTGGTTTGGCTAGGCTGTGCGGATATTTGACGACCGTATTGGGTACATACGCACGCACATAAAAAAGTGAAATAAACAACCGAAGCAGGCATACGAGTACATACATGCATACGCTATGACTAAAGAATTTGATCAGTTTGCCTTCATACGCTTTTTCTTTTCTTCGTCTTTTCTTGGTATTTTTGCGCATATTCGTTTGTGTATATGTCTGTGCACACAATCTTCTTTGATGCAGTGTAATATAATGAAATGTTGTGCAAACGATATCATTAGTGAAGGGAGTTTGCTTGTAAGAGAGTTGCAGAATATGTAGCAACAATGCCACTGGTAGCGATGGCAAATACATAACAATAGCACTGGCAACGCCAAACGCCCAACGCCAAACCCCAGACGTCAATGACATCATATCAATAAGCCAGTTATGTAGGAATACATATTTTCATTTACCAGCGCACTCCACTTTATTCGGTATTGTTTACGCAGTGCGACAGTGACATTAACTGAAGCAGTGAAGAAGAGAAGAGGAGGAAACAATAATAACAATGCTGACAAGTGGCAACGGACAAGTGGGGAGATTGTCCACCACAGCGAAACTGCGCCAGCCCAGTGTAGTGGCCAGCAGCTGTATCTCTATATGTAGCATTTCTATGGGCCGAACAAGCGTATTCCGCCTGTTTGGAACGCATGCAGTCCAGCAGTGGCAGTAAGTTCTTGTTCGTATGTAATTGCTCCTTTAATGTTGCTTTTGCTATTGCTTTGCTATTATTGCGATATAAAACAACTCTTGAAATAGTCGCTAAACGTTCATGGTCATATCAACCATTGAAATGTTTATCTTTATTAACAGCAACAACAAAATATGTTGGTTGATGGTTGTCGCTCTGGCTGGTTGTCTGTAGCTGTTGTGGCTGTGACTGTGTTTGTGGCTGCGACTGTTGATGTTTAACTGTTGCCAACATACCACTATATTGTACATTGATATTGAAGACCATTATAGATTGTAAATGTTTTTGTTTTTAGCTTTTATTTGATTTTTGTTTTTCTGTACATTCTTAGTTTGCAAGTGTCTTGGTTTGTTTTGCGCAACCAGTAAGTCGGAAGGATGTTCGACTCGTTCAAGTTAAGTACTCACACGTTATTGCTGTAAAATGACGCTTATATTCTTGTTGTTTGTATTTTTATTGTTAGCAGCAGCTACTTTAATGCTTGCAGTTGCAAATCGTAGAGGCAGTGGTGGCTACTTTAGTAACCTCTTTTTAATATCCATACATTTTCTGTGGGTTGTTGCCGCTTGAAGCAGGCGAGTGACACTGTTTGACACTGGCTACAGTGGGCTGCCACAGAAATGGAGTTGAATGATATAGGTTTTTGGATATAAATTCGTAGAAAAAATGATAATATGAATTAGCAAAAGTGGACAAATTAGTCTACGAAACGTTAACATTTAAAGGAAGGGTTCGGCACTTACACTTATATTAAAAAAAAAAAAATATTTTTACAACCGCGTGCTTTGAGTTAGTGAGAGTGGGAGAATCGGGGATTGAGTGAGTGATACCAAGAATGATAGAAACAAGATTGCACCCATTTGAGAGCACGTGACGGCACGAATGCAATTTTGCAGTGCTGCCAACCCTTTGCTTTTCGCAAACAATTTAGTGCTTTTTATACTCAAAATGCGAACATTTTTAAGTTGGGTGTTTGTGTCTTTTTGAAGTGAAAACTTCTTTAGAATCGTTGGGAGTGATTTGAGAAAAAGTGAAACGAAAAAGCGACCCTCTTGGCTACGAAGCGTTATATTATATGTTGATATAAACGTAGCGATGAACTAAATAAAAATAACTTTTATTTTTTCTTGTGATTCGAACCAAGGATTTTGGATCGGAAGCTCACATTGCTAGTCGCTCGGCTACCGCGCCATGCTGTCGGCGCTGGCCTAAAAGTTATTTAGTTACGAAGCGTTATATTATATGTTGATATAAACGTAGCGACGAACTAAATAACTTTTAGACCAGCGCCGACAGCATGGCGCGGTAGCCGAGCGACTAGCAATGTGAGCTTCCGATCCAAAATCCTTGGTTCGAATCACAAGAAAAAAATTTTTTTTATACAGTTATTTTATTTTATTTTATGATATGTTTATGAGGAGCTTTTTTCATGGCAGAAATACACTCGGTGTTTTGCCATTGCCTGCTGAGGGGTGAGCGCTATTAGAAAAATAGTTTTCCTTAATTTTGGTGTTTTCACCGAGATTCGAACTGACGTTCTCTCTGTGAATTCTGAATAGTAGTCACCCACCAACCCATTCGGCTACGGCGTTTGTTTAATTTTACTGATGCAAAAATGAGGAAAAATATATGAATAAAGTTTGCTTACTGTTTACACATTTTCCAAAGGTGACGGAGAACCAAAAAAAATAGTCGATTTTCAAACAAATACGAGTGCATATGTGTAATTGTGTTACAGTTTCGGTCACGCCCCAGCAAAACCTGCGTGCATATGTGTTTGTAACATTCAAAAAAATGTAATTGTGTTAGAGTTTCGGTCACGCAGGTTTTGCTGGGGACGCTCATAATAGCAACCGCGTGTGTATTTTTATATTCGTAAATATTTTCATTTTTAAATATTTACCGCAATTATGCCGAAAAATAATGCAGAAAAGTGTCGTGAATATCGACAGAAAAAAAAAATCAATAAATAGCATCACGGAATTCATTCACGAAAATTTAATAAAGTATACACCAGAAGTATCGCGGATACTTAGAAAAGATTACGATAAAGTTCTAATGATTTTAAGTGGCGATTTTAACGTAAATTTTGCATTGGACACAGCGGTTCCTTCAATTGACTTTCTCAATACAACATTCAATTTAAAAATGTGTAACAATCGCACTGAATCGACAACACGATCAAAAACAACATTTGACGCGGTATTTCAAAGATATGTTGACAACATCGAAACCAAAGCATTTGTATCATATTTTAGCTATCATAAGCCACTCGTATCATTTTTTGAAATTGAAAACATTGAGGATGAATAATAATAAAATGAAGAAAATAAAATATGAACTTTATAGCAATATTATAATGAACCTATAATTATCCCGCCCCTAATGCTGCTTTCGTCTCATTCTCTCTCAGTTTGTTTTACGGAAGGTTTCACTTCTATCGCGTCTAACCGTTAGACTGGTATTTTTTTTTAATTTAAAGCTACCTAAGCTAGGTTGAAAACATGTATTATATAATCAAAAAAAAAAAAAAAAACAAAGGTTAAAAAAGACGAGTTTTGCATTTGAAGCTTATACTGAGAAGATTTCAGTGGTATTGAAAATGTAGAATCTTATAAATTTTGATGTTTTGAAAGTGCACGTCTCGTTTTTTGTTCCTTGAGAAGTTATGGAAGAATACTGGATATTATTCTCTTAAATCTTCTTTAAATATAAAACTTCTTATAAAGCCTAAAAACCTTTGAATTTTTGAATATGAATTAAAGCCATAGAGGTGTATTCATAGTATAAAATAAAAACCAAAGAAAGTATCAGATAATATTGAAGAAACTATAACGTCCATTTTGAAAAGGAATACCTTGTCTTGTTACATAACCTCAAATATAGCAAAATAGTGTTTTTCTGCCCTTTTTTAAAGAAATTATTTTAACATAGGTTTTAAGAACTACAACAAATTTTGATTTGAAAAAAAAAACGCACTCAGCCAATACAATTTGCCACGCATACAAAGTTGTTGCGGTAAGTCATTAAAAATTCGTTATTTTTTCTTTATATGGGCATTTTATTGCTTTTTTATAACCAAAACTAGGCAACACTGCAATTGCGAGAGAGAGAGAGAGAGAGAGAGATTTGACTGCTCGAAGGAAAACGCAAAAAACACTTGGAAATAAAATTTAAATAAAGCGAAGAAATGTCACACACAAATAAAATAGGCCGCAGACGAGAAACAAATCGAAACAATCGGTTAAAACCTATTCCGCCCCACTCGTGTGAATTTGTTAACGATTTTTGTTGTGGATTTTCGTATATCATCAACACAATCTCAGTTTTCACCGACCTATGTCGTAAACAAACCGCTGTCATGACTCCGGTTACGTCAGAAAATCAGCTGGTTCTTTCAAATTCGGCTCAGGGATTCAGTGTCTCCTTTGGCCTAATGCCTCACTGTTGGTTATTCAGTCTTCCATAGATTCCTCTTCATCACAGCAGAATCTGCATGATCTTGTGCTAGATAAACCTATTGTGTTAAAGTGTTTATTATAGGCAAAGTGTAAGTGCTACACAGAGTAATTTGAGGCTCTCTAGGGTTAGAGCAGGTTTTGCTCTGTTGGAGTGATTAAGGCCGCTTGTGTCATTCCAGTGTTCCCTGATTTTAGTTTGGAGCCATTCTTTGGTTTCCTGTTTTATATTATTTTTGTTAAAGCGGAAAAATGGAGTTGGCCCAATAAATAGCCCTTCGGCACCTGTTTTAGCTTAAAAGTTTGCCTTCTCGCTTCCTTTGTGTCTCTCATGTACTGGTACACAATTCAGTGAGACCTGATTGTGAGTGGCCAGTTTGTTGTGTGCCTTGTTACACTTTATTAGGACTTTTGACTTGAACTCGAACTCTCTTTTGGATATGATTTCCCCTGTTTCCATTATGACGAAGAGCTCCACATGGAAAATCGTGGTATCTGTACTTAGTGTTAAGGATTTGTGTCCTCTAGGCCGTACTATTCCTGCTCCTACTCCTTGGAGCATTTTGGAACCATCTGTGTACCATTCGCTGTTAGGCAGTCAATGGTCCGATATTGGACACATCTTCTGAATTCTTTTCACCATGTGAGCTTCTGGGTGAGCTCCTTTACATGTTTGTTTAATTGCGTTTTATAGCTCATAGGTTTTGTTAGCTCGAATCAGTATGGGCAAATTTATTGAACCTTGCGGCTCGGTGAGACGTGCAGTCGTTCTTATTGGAGGAACTTTATGCGATGCGTGTGCACAGTCGACCTGCCTGTAGCATGCACGCAGTGTAAATGATAAACAAAAACGCAGCTTGCTGCGTACTTGCGGCGGGAATGAATTTAAGCGAAAGTTTCTTAAGCACCGCATACTTTGTCCTAAGATGTTATAAATTTGTTCAAAAAGGGTAACAGCATAAAATAATGGGGATAGATATAGACAATAGACTTACCTGTATATAGATACAAAAATTCTCAGAAGACGAGAGGAGTCGATTGGCTAAATCCCGTCCGCTCCTTTATATGATAACTCGGGCAAAGATTAATACATTTCAATGAAACTTGGTACACATTTTACTATTTGTCCAAGGCAGGTTCGTATCAAAAATTGGAATGATGGCTTAATAAATCTTGATCGGCATTTTTTGATGTTTTAAGTCAGCGGTGGGTTAAGTGGTTCTTAGTTATAATATCTTTCGGTACGTGACGCTGTTGTCACTATATTCCAAAAAACAAAAACACATTGGGTTTTAAATTTGGCTTATATTAGGAAAATCTATTAGTGGCCGTCGTAGCGGAATCAGTTGGTGTGTGACTACAAATCGGAAGTACATAAGTTCGCGTTTCCGGGCATGGAACACCAAATGGTAGAAGAAGCTTTTCTAATTGTGGCCATGAAAAAGTTCTTATAAAAAATCAACTGCCAGCTCGGCCAAGCACCTAAAGGAGAAAGCAATTAAACAAATTCAGAGTTTGTTGAGCGAACCTGCTCTAGGAGCAAAAGAACAACTATAAAGTAACACTGAAGTCTGAAAAGTCTATTATATAAAAGCAATTCCCAATCGCAAAGGATTTCAAGTGCATATAACGCATCCACTGTACGACGATCAAATGATATTTAATGTACTTCGTCACTCGTTGTAATAGTTAAGTATCGCGAAAAGGCTGTCGGAGGAGGCTAAGTGCAATTGCCTCTACCACTGCATCTTATTTTCCGCTTATCTTGCAGCTTTTCCCTTGTGCTCGGACGCTAAAAATAGCAGTAATTCCAGTTCTGCGCCCATTTTAATGACAATTTTTTTATAAACACACTTCTAGCTTTACTATTATTGCAAAGAGTCATATAATTGAGCTGAGTTACGCTAACTAGAATCGCATTTAAACTGGAATTGAGTTGCATAGCAGATGCTTGAATTTTTAACTCTTGAACCAAGTAAGAAAAGAGGATTGGCTCACATTAATAGAAATTGAAAAAAAAAAAATATCGAGAATAACAAATCTTTTTATTATTTATAAGGGTGTTAGCCGCATGAGAACTATCGTAGTCGATAATTGTGTTTCTGGAAATTTACTGTGATAGAAAAAAATAAATAAATTTGTCCGCGAAGCTCATAGCGCGAAGTGTTGCAGAAGACTCCGACATGTCGATTCGTAGTCGTTCTCAACTTGTTGGCCTTTGTCTTTCGACTACGTGGAAATTTAACCTAAGGATTTTGTCCTAAATGCCAATAAAAGACAGCTCGTGCAATCCAAATGAAGCCAATTGAAACGCAATGACCAAATGCTGATTGGTCTCATTTAGATTTATTATTCAAATTTAGTGGAAAAAATATATGCAATAAAGTTATTTACCGGAATATAAAAAAAAACTCATCCCAACAATGTTTCTGTTTTATATTATCATTCACAGCTCTCAAACTCTTAAGAAACACCCGTTAGTTGTACTACCATACAAGTACAAATCCTTCAACTTACTCTGAGATCCTGTAAAACTTTTATGGGCAATTCAATTTTCGACATAAATAACATCAATCAACATTAATCTACTAAGTATTGGCAGTTGGCGGAGTTTCTAAAAGTAGAACCGCGTGAGGTCCTACAATCGCTAGCTGGTATTTGAGTGACGCCTTCCATACCTGCATTTATAGTTGCAGTAGTACATAAAAGCGCCGCTTCCTTCTGTTTCATGACAATTGTCATTTTAGTCAACAACAAATTTAACAATATTTATTGTCCATTAAAAAAACAAAAAAAAAAAAAAATTAAAATAGTCCGAAACACAATCCATTTGCATTAATGCTGTATCCAATGCTATCCGGTATTTATTGGCAATATTAAATTGTGTTCGTCTTGGGCTGGTCGTTTATGTGCTAACAATAAATTTTATTAACCTAATTAGTTCTGGCTATTAAGCAGCGCTACTACATTTCCGTATTCAATAAATATATCTCGGCTGGAGGTGAACGCATTCATACACAAACACATGCATAGGTGGGTGATAGTATGAGTATTAGGGCGGGTCGATTTAAAAATCGCTCATTGCTCTGTGCAAATCGTATTCTAGGGATCAAAATAAGAAACTTTGCCGCAGGAACCATACCTCTAAAACGAATTCTGATGTCCCCCAATTTGGGGGATGTCCTATTTTTGGCCTTTACATGAAAAAATCAGGCTAGGTTTGTTCTTTATTTTTATTTATTTATAACAATATTTATTATTTATTTACTATAATATCTATTTTTTCTCTTAAGAAATTTATTTAGTCAGAACATATGTAAATGAAAAAATTAATTTAAGTGAGTTATAGAAAAGAAACTAAAACGTTCGACCCAAATTGGGGGACATCAGAATTCGTTTTAGAGGTATGGTTCCTTCGGCAAAGTTTCTTATTTTGATCCCTGGAATATGATTTTCGCAGAGCTATAGGCGATTTTTTTGCCTCCCCACAAAATACACTAAAAGTTCGACCCAAATTGGGGGACATGAGAATTCGTTTTAGAGGTATGGTTCCTTCGGCAAAGTTTCTTATTTTGATCCCTAGAATACGATTTTCACAGAGCAATGGGCGATTTTTTTGCCTCCACACAAATCGACCCGGCCTAATGAGTATGTATGTATGTATGTCTGTCTGCCTTTATCATAAAATAGCCGCAATGGATTTTTATGTATTGCTATGGCGAACGCCGTAACCGAATGGGTTGGTGCGTGACTACCATACGAAATTCAGAGGTTCGAATCTCGGTGGAACACCAAAATTAAGAAAAAATGTTTTCTAATAGCGGTCGCCGCTCGGCAGGCATTGACAATTTCATTTCTTGTATTGCTTCCGTTAAAAAGCTCCTCATAGAAATAAAAATAAAAAAATATCTGCCATGCGGAGTTGGCTTAAAACTGTGGGTCCCTTCATTCTGTGGAACAACACAAACACGTATGCCGCAAACACGGGGAGGAGCTCGGCCAAACACCAAAAAAGGCTGTACGCGCCAATTATATACAGGATGGGTCATATAGCGTTTGCTTTTTGAACCACCTATTTTTTTTGAGAATGGTAACACAAATGACATGTCAAATGTGTTCATAATTTACTTAAAGATTTGACATTTACGAAATGGGACGCTATACGCTTGAACAAAATTGGGAAATATTGAAAACCTATTTCCAAAGTGGTGAGTCTTCTTCTTCTTTTTTGATTTTCACATCGGTGGCTACGTCAATAAGCAAAATTGTCGGATTTGGGGCTAAGAAAATCCACACGTTACTGTAGAGAGGCAAGTGCATCCACAACGAGTCACTGTTTGGTGCGGTTTTTGGTCTGGCGGCATCATCGGGCCATTTTTTTCGAAAATGAGCGAGGAGCCAAGGTTACAGTAAATGGCTAGCGTTACCGTGACATGCTCAACGAGTTGTTTGCAAAAATTGAAAAGGATGAAATGGACGACATTTGGTTTCAACAGGACGGTGCAACTAGTCACACTGCCAAAGTTACACTCGAACTTTTGGCCACCGTTTTTGAAAACCGAATAATCAGCTGAAATTCCGATATCAATTGGCTGCCTCGGAGCTGTGATTTAAGCCCGTTGGACTATTTTTTGTGGGGAGCCGTTAAGGATAAATGCTATGTGAACCATCCAGAGACGATTAATGCTTTAAAACACGAAATCGAAGTTGCCATTCATGAAATTGGAGCCCAAACAATCGAAAATGTGCTTAAAAATTGGGTTGATCGAATGGCCTACTGTAAAGCCAGTCGTGGCAGTCATTTGAACGATATTATTTTTCATTCTTAACTGACAATGTTCAATCTTCAAAATAAAAAAAAGTTTGAAAAAATATTGATTAGTTTTTTTTTATAGCCGATTCAAAAAGCAAATTTTACATGGCCCACCCTGTATATAGAGATATAACTGCACTTTGCATATATGTACGTGCTCTTGTATATACTAACAAATCTAAAAGTAGATAATCGAAAGGAAGTGTCACAGCCCTTTGAAAGGAGTATTTATGCAGTCCTAGCCCAAAAACGTTAGTAGTTATGGTCAAATGCCTGGGGAAGATTTGTTTATGGCAATGTTGGTCATAAATTATGCAACTTCTGCCTTATGTAAGTTCGTGCAACATACACAAATACACATTTGTTTGTGAATGCTTTTATTTGCACGGAACCGTGAAATGTGATTTGTGTAATCGGTTTGCTTCGAAAAGTTCTGTTCGGCTGCGGCCATCAGTGGCAGTTACAATTGTGATATATAGTGGGAAAGATGATGAATGCATAGCTAAGAAGAGTAAGTGCTGGACCTTTGAAACAATCTTTTGGCAACGCATTCATTTCTGATTAATATCAGCGGTAACTCTTGGTGATGAGGCGGAGCTCGGAGCGATTGAAAATTGGAAAATTGAAAATCCAGGCGTACAGGCAAACTGCTACAATGTAAAACTCTACTACTTTTCTGTGGAACTCTTCGATTACTAAATCATCAAACAAGTCTTTTAGTTTTTATTAGTTTCGATCAGCTACATTCCCATAACAACACCTTGCGATATTAGAAAAAACGAAATTGCGAATTTTAACAGATTGACCATTTTCGTTGTCGATTTTAATTATTTGTACAGAGAAAGGGCATGCTCAAGGCATGATTGTAGTGTGCACGCAGTGTGCGCTTCCACTTTTTTATTTTATACATTTCATAAGCCATTTCAAATATGCAGAGATTTGCTAAGTAAATAAATTGATAAATGAAAAGGACAATTTACTGCATACTTATAGGCGATGAGAATATTAAGTGGAACTCGTTCTAATCGGTTAAGTGCTCTCCGCATACATCCGGCCAACATCGATAACTCGATCTTCTGAATAATTAGACATTCATAAAGCGACTTTCTGGCGAATTTTAGCTGTAGACAAGCTCATGCTGCACATTTAAATCGTGCCATTTTTTGCATATAATTGTTAAGAACCGTATTTTTAATTAAATACTAGCGGACCCGACAGACTTCGTTCTGTCAAATAGATTTTGAATGTGACAGTTTATATTTCGACCTTAAGACGTTTTTACTCTGCTGACCGCCCTATCATCATGGTGACGGTTCTGTTCAGGAGAATTAAAGAAAAGGGTCAGCTCGGGTGACGTAAGTATCTTCTCTTACACGAACTTTGGCCACCCTTTTGGGACCCACTAAAAACCCCGACTGGGATGTTTGCCAGAGGGCTTCAAACTAAGAGGGGAACTTAAGGTTCAAACCTGATTGAAAGGTGACAAATATTTATAAAGTGGGTGCTTCAATGACAAAACATAGAGATAATTAATTATTTATTATTATTATTATTAACGTAGGGTTAATAACCGATATAATAAAGAATAATGAAATAAAACGTATATAAGTATTTACAGTAATCGCTTTATTGTAAATCAAGTGAATCATAATTATTAACAAAAATCTGTTTTATTTTTATGGTAGTGCTTTATGATATACAATGTTTTTTGTTTGATTACCTGGTGAACATAGATACAAACAAATCTGATGGTTTTCCAACACGGGGACAGGCAACATACAATTGACCATGTGAGAAACATGGGTGTTCTAGATTAGTTAATAATGTTTGTCTTTTGTTATTCTTAACATTTGTTTATCTTCTGTTCTTCTTAAAATAGATTCGTCTTTTGTTATTCTTAAAATATGTTTATCTTTGGTATTCTTAAAATATGCTTGGATTTGTTCCGCACTACTTGATTATTCTTAGAATTTACTTAACTATTTTTATTTATTATTTGTGAATGAAATCATTCCTTAACTCGTTCTGAAACTAAAACAAAAGAAAGAATATTGCGCGGTCAATCAAATCTATAGCTCTTACATTTTTTGACTTTTCAATTTGGTCGGGTTCACAATATTATCACTTTTGTGTAAACGCATTAGATCCTCCAAAGCAAACACGCACACACACGAACGCGCAATATTTGTATGGTAAAATAAAAAATAGTTTAAAAAAACTAAAAAACACGCTTTTATTGCCAATCGAACTAAAAAGTATAAAATAAATTTTAATGACAAAGAGACCTATAATGAAGTAATAGCAAATCGAACGATCAGTCATAGTCAACTACCTCAGAACACAATTATAACAAAAATTAAGATACAAATAGAATAATTCAAATTAGAGTTAAAAGCGTGGGATGCTTGATATAGTAAATATTACAATCATTCTATTGGCAACTACCTATGTACAGAAGGTTATGAAAGTGAAGCAAAATGCATCCATGCGTTGTTGAGTTATGCGCTTACCAACATATTTTGCGATTCTAATTTTTTTACATGTTTTATTTAAAAAAAAATCTAGGCGTGTTAGTTGAAAGACCCCTTATTTCCAATAAACTGACTAATTGTTTCTTGTACTTTGTGAGGTTGTTATATGCATATTTGGGATGCAAATTTTTGCGATTTTTACGATTTCGGGATTTTTGGGATTCCGTTGCATTGTAACAATTCCCATATTTCGGGACTACTATCATTGTTTTGCATCAACCTAACTAGAAAAAACTGCATTAATATTGTTTGAGAAGAATCCTACCATATGGCAAATAATATGAGGTAATAAGTGGGTTTTTTTATTTATGTAAAGTGAAAATTATTTCCTTACTAATAAAACCAAAGACAAAAGATAAGTTTATGCTCATTTGATAATACCTAATATCTATATATTTGAAAAATAACATATATTAAAAAAATATGGATGCAAAAAAGCTGAAAAGGTAAACAGAAATATTTTATGGTTGAAAGAAGTTCACATATTTTTAAATTTCCTATAATTTAAGCGGAATAAGCGAAAAATAAGCGGCCGCCGTAGTCAAATGGGTTGGTGCGTGATCACCATCACAGAGAGAACGTTGGTTCGAATCTCGGTGAAACACCAAAATTAAGAAAAACATTTTTCTAATAGCGGTCGCCTTTCGGCAGGGAATGGCAAACCTCAGAGTGTATTTCTGCCATGAAAAAGCTCCTCATAAAAATATCTGGCGTTCGGGGTAGGCTTGAAACTGTAGGTCCCTCCATTTGTGGAACAACATCAATACGCACACCACAAATAGGAGGAGGAGCTCGGCCATACACCCAAAAAAGGTGTACGCGCCAATTATATATATATATAAGCGAAAAATAGTAGTTTTTACTACATATAAGATTTATTATAAAACAAAGAATCTAGTAACTTTTCACAATACAGGCATGCACATGCACGCATTGTTTGTTATATCAAAAAGTAAACAAAAACAGAAGCGTTGAAACATATCCATATTTGCTAGAAAGTTAAAGTCAATGTTGCTTTTTTTGCTATCAAAAATGATGTTTAAGCCCCCATTTTATATGCTTAGTAAGAAATTACAAATCCCGAAAATTCCGATGTTATTTATTTCCGATCCCGATATATTCGGGATCTAAAAAAGACTACATATGGCATGTATATGCAGTTACTTAAGCAGTTTAAGAAATGTACTTGCTTTTTCACACTTCTATCATTATTTGTAATCGTCTTTCAATGCTCACCTTTCTTCAACCACTTATGTGTTAGTGCGCTTGTAGTAGCTTAGTAATTACCATTTATTTAGTTGAAGCACTCGCACTTTTCCTATTTAACAACTTGTTCAACTACTCAACAATTTAAGTGAATTGCAGAGGGAACAATGCATTGCATTCATTTATTTCAGCCATTCATTCACTCACACAATCGCGCTGCCATATACTCAAAGAGTCAATTCATTCGTTGCTTTCTTCTTTAGCGAGCTTTTATTTATATTCGTTTGCTATGCAAGCTAAGTATGTATATCTGTAAACGAGTAGCGTTGTTGTTGTTGTTTGTGTGGCTGATCAATCAGCGTGAGCTGGCTTTGTGACAAAGAAGAAAAACATGGAGGGAAAGAAAAAGGGGGGGGAAAAGACAATTTGAAGTCTGAATAGATGAAAAGCAACTGCACTTTCTTTCTTTCTTTCTTTGGCTTTTCAGCGAGCTAAGAAATGCTGAAATGCTTCAAGTGATATATGCATTGCTGCTTTCCTCAGAAAATGTCGTAAACTCTGCTGTTGCATCCGATTTTTATTTTGCTGTGCAATACTCCATGATCCATTTTCCGTTTTCCATTCGCCATTTTCTGTTTGGTATTCATGCCATTTTTTCGCTCTTTTTTAATTTCTGTAACAACAGTAGATTTCTCATTGTTAGTCAAATGATTAGTTGCGAAATACTTTGGTTTTGTATTTGCATGCATTGTATAAGTTTCGTGCAGAATCTTGAAGCTGTTCATTGGCTTGCCGCCACCAAGCTGGGCACGTAACTTATACGCGGTTGTGAGCGCATTTGCATTTTTCGCATGCAAAATTTACTTTTGAAAAATACAATTTGTATTGGATATGAGACTGCCGCAGCCAAGAGAATACGTGCTCCACAGAAATTTGACAAATTCAAGGTTCGAGACCAACTTTGGTTATGAAATGTCAAATGATAGAAACATTTTTATCCAATAGCGATCACCACTTGGCGGACATTGATAAGCCGTGAGTGCATGTCTATTACGAAAAAAATGCTTCTGGTAAAACGTAGCTGCCATTTAATGGCGGCATAAAAGTGTTTGTTTCTCCATTTATGAGACAAAAAAGGATATTAGCTTTAATTATTTACACTAAGGGAAATTTAGGTAATAATGACTTGGCTCGAAAAGAAGGGAACTAATTTTAAAAGGCTGACATAGTTATTTCTTTTTTAATTTTTGGCTTGCAAGACTCTTTTTTAAAGTTGAAGGTTTTGGAAAACCCAAAAGTAATGCGATCAAAACATTTATTGGTACATAGTATGGTGTTGCCGACTTGACACGAGCGCACGAACACGAGCTTGATTTGCCATTGACTTCATAAGTGATCCACGCAAGTGTGCTATGCAACTTGAGTTAAGCCACATTCGATGGCAGAGTATTCGATTGGAATAGTATTGATATGTGAATTGTTGATCTTAAGGGAGTAAAAAAGTGACGTGTCGCTTCAGAAGAGTGGCACGTTTGAGAGAATGCTATCATAAAATAGTTCGTTACATAACTGGAACTGCCCTTTTAGGTTTTTACTGCCGAGTTGGAAAGTTTTCTTAATTCTTGATATTTTGGTAAATTTTCAGTGAATTGATCCTTTTTCATCATTTATTCTTTATCTAAGATTATTTATACGAAAGTACTTTTATGTGCACGTGTGTTCTTTCGAAATTTATACTATATTTATTGTATCGGCCACTCTGAGAGACAGGTAACCCATATATATAGAACCTCACTCGTATACAATTTATACTTCGCTTCAGAAGAGCATAAAATGGGCATAAAAACCTGGATAGGGAGGGCTTACGAACTCTCACAGAAACAGAAATGCTTAAAGCAATAGAATTTTCACTGAGGTAGAGTGCTGAATAACCCTTGATGAGCGATATATACCTTGCCTGTTGCACTGTCAAATGTGTGAGTTCTATTGAAAATGATTCCTAGATTTCTGGCAGTGTCACTAAATTGTATAGCAGTGTTATTCAATTTTACGTCACTGTAGTCTTCGACTTTCAAAGTCTTCTTGTAAACAAGGATACTCTAAGATTTACTCGAGATATTTTTTAAATTTTTATTATCGGTTCGATATCGGTATGAATATGAACATACATTGCATATTTGAGCTATGTGAAAATAAATAATTTGGAGAAAAGTCTAACATAACATGGAAATCATTGGATTTCTTTAAATATTGAAGAAAAAAATTATGTCCAATACTCGTATGATCAACGGGCCATTCCTAATAGTTTTTCTAGCTTTTTCAAAGTCCATATTTAAAGTGAAGTTAAAAGTTCTGACCATTTCGGCTTTGGCCATAGTCTTGAACCATATCTCAGGATGTATATTTCGTTTGGGTCTAAGAATTTGGCGATATAAAGTGTGTCTACTAGCTTCTTCAAAAACAGTGTTGTGTATGGTGTAGCTTGTTTTGTCTTTGCTTTTCAAATTTAAGGTAAAAAAGAGAAAGTTCGATGTATTCTGCACTGCCACAAACAAAAAAATTGAAATGTTCGAGCAGGTGGCCAAAAAAATTTGTGCTATTTATGAGACCAATAGAGTATCAAATGTAATAAAACAGTGGGATAAAGCCAACTTCAATTGCGGAATTATGATAATGTCTCCTAAATGGACAATGGCTCAAAAATCCAGTTGGTTTCTGAAATTTTTTTCTTTGCTGGCGATGTTGGATGCTTTCTTCCATATCAAAACAAAAAATTGTCTAGCATTAGTTATATGGAGGAAATGCACAAGACGGCCAGAAAAAAAAATTATCAAAAATCCAAGCGATTTTGGAGTCACTTAAAACTTGTATTTTGTTATAACAAAAGTCGATGGGCTATAAAACTGCATAATCGAAATTTTTTTTGAAAAATCTGATTAAAAGGTGTCAAATTTTGATGAAAATTTGATGAATTTACTCAAAGTTTAAAACTTGGTTGTTTAAAAGATGGTTTTTGTTGAGGAATGAACCAAATTTCCATGAACAAGTTATTAAAATTAAATAAGAAACAAATGAATTGTAAAAACTTTTCAATAAGTCCCTGTACTAGAATTATTTATCTCTACAAAGCATTGCAATACAAAAAGTGTGAAATTTTCCAATGCATAAATAAGCCACTTAAGTAATAATGCAAAACAGCTTTTTTTTAGCGGCAGAGCAAAGCAGACTGGTTTTTTTCTATTATATACATACATACATATATATACTTATATATTTATACTGAAGCTATTTTGCAAAGAAATGGGAATTAAAATACTGCAAAAACATTTTTCGCTTTTCAAGTAGCGAATATAAAATACAACAGCTAATTGTCATGAATGACAAAGGAATGGAAGAAAATATAATAATAAAACAAATTAAGCATTGCGGCTCGCATACAATTTTTGCATGATTGGGCCAAGCATTTCTTACAATGGTTTTTTTGTGTTTTGATTTGCAAACTGTTCTAATGAGTAGTTTTTTTATGCCCGAGAAATCAGAATATCGCACTACTTAAAAAATTGTTTTTTTTTTTCTCTTTTAAAAAAGTGTATGCTCTCTTCTGAACAGCTAAAAAAGTTAATGCAAATAAAAGTACCGTTTTTAATTAAGTTGATAATTAAAATGCAAATGATGATAAGCAGAGCGGACGAAGCTTCAAATGCGATTGTTGCGCCACATTATTACTGCTATTTTCATACGAGTAGGAAAAAGATGCGCTTGCGCGTGAAGTTTTTATGCGAGTAAGCAAAAGAATTGTTCAACTGCATGATTAAAGCTGCATACATATGGTACATACAAGGTGGCGCAAAATTAATTATCCAATTTTGTTTTCGAGTAACTTTTTTACAATATACATAATATACAATATCTAACCAAAAAGTATTTTGAGTGACGAAAATCTTTACTTTAAGGTTCAAAGCGCTTTACAGCTTGTTTTTTTGTACACTGCAGCTGTCTAGACGGCATGTTTTTAATGAGGTATTGCTCTACGAGGTGTATCTAAAAACCAATGACCGATACCTTGAAGAAGGCATCCAAATACTATTTGTTATATTTTGGAAGTCTTTATGCAAGAACTCCGAAACTTTTGTTGGATTGTAACTTAGATCGACTACCCATTAAAATTATTAAAATTTTAATAGCCAAAAAATTAAATTAAAATAGCTATAAAATTAAATTTTGAATAGCCACCCCTTGATATGGGCTGTTACTATTGTTAAGGAGTTATTGAAGTGAACTGAAACATTTCACTTATAAAAAAAATTGTATTACTATTTTTTTTTTTCACAAACAAATTTAAAAATTTAGAGTTACATTAAATGTTGAAAATTTTCCACATAGAGGTTTTTAAATTGAAACATTTTCGATCCCTTTTAACCTTTTCATAAATTTTTATAAATTTTTATAACTTTTTTAATTTTTCGCTGCTGGTACTTGATTATAACTGGAGAAGTTATTGCAATGCCACTATGGAACTTTCGATGAATACTAAGCATAGTCTCAGCTATTAAGGGAAAAGTACAAATGGAGGTATTTTTCAAAAGTGGCAAAAAGTATTGTTTATTTTTTTAATTTGGCACGAAAAAATTAAAATCTTTTTTAATTATATTTTATTCTAAAAATAAAAAAAATAAAAACGAATTTATAAGAACGTTAAAACAAACCAAAAAATTCAAAAATTTTCAACGAAAATAATAAATTTTTTCCGAAAACATTTTTGAAGTATATATTTTTCATAAAAATGCAAAAAAAGCAAACATTAATTCCAAAATTTTGAAAAAAGGAAATTTTTTTTATATATTTTTCATACAGCTAAAAAAATAAATACCAAAATCTCCAGCATTCAACAAATCTGAAAAGTATTAAACTTTTTTAATTTTGTCCTTAATTTTATATAATCCTACAAAAGAAAAACTTACGCCGATTTCCAAAATACTTAGACAACTCGACTTGAAATCGCACGAAAACAAATAAACCGATTTCTTTTTCTGGTTTTTGGTTTCGAAGTGCTATATTATTTTGTGAAAAAACTTTGTTTTTTTTTATTATATGAAAAATAGTTGTTGTTGTAGAAGCATAAACATTCCCAATATATCTACGGGGAATGCTGCTGGAGCGATAGTCCTTAGTCGGGTATAAATCCAGGTTGGTCCAGTAACGTAAAACCGATTACCATGGGCATGTTCCTTATTAGTCCTTACGTGTAAGTAAAATTTTAACACAATGAAAGCCATTTTATAAAAAGAATATTTTAAATTGTTAGACAATTTTTTTGTGTATAGATTCTTAATTATTTACTTTCTTTCACCATCAATGTAAATACATATGAAAATTAACACAAAAAAAAATTTTTTATTCGACAAAGTTTGGCCATTGCGAAGTTCATATAAAGTTGTGGTACTTCTGAAAAGTATCAATGTACCTATGAATTTTTGAAAAAACATTACTGTGCTTATTTCAAATAAGATTTACAGCTCTGTTCATATCTCTAAGATTCAGGCATTTGGCTCTACTTCTTTGTTGCGCCTGCTGATATAGCTGGCGCTGACATTAAAAATCTGATGAATTTCATCAGCAGCACAAAGCGGTTGACGCAAACGCAGCATAGTCATCGTTCGTAAATTCACACGCTTCTAACCATCCCAGCACTACCTCTCCCCGCCCTCTCTCTGTATCCCATCGGTCTTTCTCTTTCACCTCACCTACTTCATAATGGTATCCATCCATTATTCTTCGTCCAAGTGTGCTCATTCCTTGGGCAACCATACCAACCTAACCTAACCATATCTCATATTCTGAATGGACTTCGCTGCATACTCAGATTTTTATTTTCTTAGCAATTAAATTTTTCAAAGTATTTTAAAGTTACAAAGGACTGAGTTTTTAAAAATTGTTTTAAATGCTTATACTCACTCTATCATATTAATATGAATATTAAGCAAAAGAGGATACATCTAGCTACTAAATTTTTTTTACTTTCATCATCGTTCTTGCTGTTGTTTCATAAAAAGTTCAAAAAAACCAAAAGTACTTGAACTTTCCTCCTATCAAATAAAGTATACGCAATGGATGCTATAAAAAGCTATATTTGTTACGGAGTAAAGTAAAGAGACTTTTTTTTTAGTTGCTATTTTATTAAATTTTGTCATCAAATTTGTAGGTGGAAAATATTTTCGACTCAGTTGTACTTGGAGAGCACAAAAAATTTCCCCCAAAAAAACAAATGCTCGACTCAGTTCGATTTACTTGGAGAGTTCAATGTACCTGAATGTATTCTCTTTGGTTTGATATACATTTTAATATCTTATCAATCAACAAAATTTAATCATAGCAAGCAATATAATCATAAATTTAGTATAAACACCTAAAGTTTTTTTTTCGAAAATTTAGTTCTTTGAAATTTTAAAATCTTAAAAAAAAGTAAATTAATGAAAAATGAAAAACTGAGTATATAGAGAAGTGTGTGAAATCTATAGCTTCACGTGCATATGCAATTTTTGCTGAATAAAAATAAAGTAGATTTTAGTTAGTGGTGTTTCTTGAATGATAGCGAAGACCTTAGGGATGTAAGTGTCAGCAAGATCAATACAAGATTTTTGGACCTTTGCACGTTGGTAATGGCGAATATCGCAGGCGATGTAACAATGAACTGTATGAGCTTTACGACGACATGCATAGACATCGCGCAGCGAATAAAGATCCAGCGGCTACGTTGACTAGGTCAAGTCATCTGAATGGATACAAATTCTCCGGCTCTGAAAGTATTCGATGCGGTACCAGCTGGTGGTAGTAGAGGAAGAGGAAGACCTCCTCTGTGTTGGAAAGATCAGGTGAAGAAAGATTTGGCTTCACTTGGTGTATCCAATTGGCGCCGGTTAGCACGAAAAAGAAATGGCAATTAAGAAGAAGATCAATGGGTTCGAAAAATTCCATCAATACAGAAATTTCGAAATTTTCAGACAAACCATCATTATAATAAAAAAAAAAATTGTGTATAAAACAAAGTTAAATAATCCATAACCCCTTGAAAATCCGCCAGTGCACATTGAATTTTCATTTAAAAATATTTATAAAAAGTTGTAGTTAACTATGCAAAGAAATTCCCATATTTGAATATTCTTGTTAAGGAAAAAATTAGCTGAAATGAAATATTTATTGCTCTCAACTTTTTGCGCGCACCAACGCACACATACAGATATACATGCTACCATCATTCACACAGACGTAAATTCTTTTTCCACTACTATGATACTTTGACACTACTAATGAAAAACATTTTTCGCAAACACTTCCATTTTCCAGTGCACACATAAATCCACTTTAAGCCCTAATTAAAAACATAAATGTGGTAGTTTAAGTGTAACGCTTTAAACGCTTATTGCGCATGCATAATAAATTAAAAACAATTACTATTTACCATTAATGCGGAGGCAAAAAAAAAGAATTATATAATAGTTGGAAAAAATTAATTTTATTGGTTAAAAATTAGTGATGGCGTAAGAAGTGCAAAAAAATGGACGCCAACATTTTCTTCACTGCACGGCAATCATTCAGCTCCACTTGAAAACGATTTTGCACGCCTCGAATCTATTTGGTGAATTGAAAATTTTAACAGCGGTGCGCACAAGTGGTCAGTGGTCAGTTACTTTGCGTGTGGCTATTAAATGCACTAAATGTCCTTCAGCTGGTTGACTGAGCACTTCGAATGGCACAACTTCAAATGTTATTTAACCCGGCACATATCAAAAAGTAGTGCCAAAATTTGTGTAGTTTTCCGAATTTCGTGTTCACTATTCCTTTAATATGACTAAATGTAATAGTAGCTTTGAAAAGCGCAAAGTGTATATGAAAAGTGGTTACACAATCTCGGGCGTTTTGTTTTTTAATAGCAATTTAAAATAGTTACCGCACTGGTGCTGCAGAGAGCAGCTGTACTGCACCTGCGGCTCAGCTGGGTAACGGGTATTTAGTAGTTTGTGTCAATGCTTAAAACGGGGTTAATAGAATTGCAGCCTTATATGTATGTATGTGTATGCCTTTACGACCACTAAAAACACCAGCTGAAACCAAAATTTGAGTGGAGAGTAGAATTCGCCAAATGTAATAGAAATAAAGTTCGAAGAGTTTCACTGCGCTTTTCAATGGTCAATTAAAAGTGAGCGGCGTAAACGGCTGATATCAAAATTTAGCTTTTTTGCCAAATGATGGCTTGGCGATCAGGAAGTCAGGAAAAGAGAAGAAAAAACGTGTTTTATGCATCTAAATACAAACCCAACTTAATTGCTTTGCAATGCTCTTGGTGACACTTCTATTTGTTTGAGTTTTACACTACCGGGATGTACAAACAAATTCATTTTTACAGCACAGGCAATCTCTTAATGGCACTTTTGCAATTCTCTAATTGCCTTTTGCTCTGCAACTGATTTATTTATCCATTTCTTTGTTTTTTGCCCATTTATGCTGCCACAAATTTGATTTGCTTATGCAACTCAGCCGAATGAAGTAATACGATTTGGTGTCGCAAAAATTTATGGCCACAAACTGGTTTATTTGTTTGAAGGCGTATACATTTTTTATGAGGCGTTAATAATAAATGAAGTTAACACCAAAAATTGCAAATGCAATTTCCAAAGAGATGTGCCATTTTTCGATTGCAATACGAAGAACGCCTTACGATGATGGCCGCTGTAGCTAAGTGAGTTTATGAGTGGCAATCAATTGGTTGGTGTCGGGTTCGAAATTTACTATGGACATGAAATGATGGAAACAATTTTTTTTTGTAGTAGCCGTTGGGGAGGCAAGGAGAAAACTTTTGCGTGTAGATTTGACAGCCAGAAAGTTTCCTATAAATATTTTCTACAGTTTGGAGACGGGACACAACTGTATGTCATTCCATTTATGAGTACGGATGAAATGTATGCCATAACTTGGAGTAGAAGCTCGGCCAAATGCCTAACAAAAGACTCACCGCCTAGAAAATGCATATTTATGTGAATAGTAAGAAATGGCATGCAGACACAGTTAAAAACTATTACTTGTTCAACCGAAAGTCACAATTTGTTTCTTGCAAGCCGGACGCGTTAGAATACTTAAATTCATATTTATTCCATAGTACTTATTGTATTCATACAAACACATCCTTGACCACTTTATTAATATGTTTGACGCATATGTCGATCAATTGCATTTGTATTCTTTTAAAATCTGTGCCAGGTACTGAATTTACCAAAGATAGCTGTAGGTAATGCCACATTAAAAGTGTCTATTATTTTGTTTTTTTTTTACAATTTTAAGGCATTCATTGAAAAAATAAATAAGAAAATAAATCTGATGAAGGTATTTTTCAAAAACGACAAGAAGACATTTTTTTCAAAAATTTTAAAATGTATATGCCATTTTTTTTTATTTTTATTTTTGTAGAAGTATACAAAAACTAAGAAAATAAATCTCATAGAGATATTTTTTAAAAAGGACAAAAAGACATTTTTTTCAACATTAAATTTTTTTTTTCAATTAAATTTTTTTTTCAAACAATTCTATTTTTGAAGAAATATATATAGCACCACCTTGATCAAAAACAACTGGCAGGTGGCGCTCTAAGTCAACTGATTTGGGTTCAGTTTTGTTTTAGATTGCCACATTTGTAACCAAAAAATCATTACGACTAACGCGTTTTAACAGCCAAAAGGCAGTAATAAAAAAAATCAAAGACATCTCTAATGGCTATACAGAAAATAAGCTTCCAGAAATGTTTCGAGAGCTGGATCAAACGCTGAAATAAGTGCGTTGCAGTTCATGGGGAGTACTTTGATGGCGATATTATCGCTTATAATCTGAATTTTCTGAATAAATTCCGCGAACTTTTTGATCACTGTCAAAACAATTCGGATGCGCTCGAAAGTGAAGCTAGGTGTTCCCTGACCAGTTTCGAATGCGTCGTCATTGGGCGCAGGGCCCTAATTGCCGTTTCACTATCGCAGTAAATATTTACTTTTTTTACGTAAGTTACTAGCAAATCAGGTGCTTCTTTGATTGCGGCCACATCTGCTGGGAATACACTGCAGTGGTCCGGTAACTTGAATTTGCATCTGCTGGGGAGCTCTTCCGCCAACTCTTACGTCCAACTTCGAGCAATCCGTGAACAGGTTCACCAAGCCCTGTCTCCAAGTGTTGCACCCCGTCCACTCCTCCCTTGATGGGTTGGGGGTGGAGAATGTTCCGAGGGTGTACACTTATCCGTCGTCAGGGGGATGAGCGCAAAGTGGGAATTTAACGCCAAAGCCGTTCAAGTCCGACGATGCAACCTACAGGGATACCGATTTGGCAACTCCGTCTGGAGGACTTCGTGAGCAATAAGCTCAATCGTCACTTTCTTTCGTCTGTTTGTCTTGTTGTATTTTATCAATACGGCAGTTGTTCGTGTTCATTTGTCAGAAACTGAAGATTAGCCAGAAAAAAAGGAGTTTTAAATCAGATAATCCTCCACTCAACACGTTTTGAATATTGGATTAAGTTTTTTCTTTTTTTTGCATTCAAAATGAAATAAATTTAGCAGACTCGTTTCCATAAAATGAAAAATAAAAACCTTTTTCATAATACTGTAATAAATTCATGATTTATTATTCCATCAAAATCGATATACAAATTAATAAAGACGCTTTACGAAGTTTTTTTTTTTGCATATAAAAAAGGCAATTTATATGAAATATTATATTTTTAGAGCTCTCTTGTTGGCACTGCATTGGCTTCCATGGTGAGTTATCCATATTTAATTCTTTAAATATGTGACACTAATTAAAATGTAAACTTTTTAAGTTCTGTGCTTTTTTTATATAGTTTTTACATTTTGACTTTTTATTTTGTGTGCTAAATTTTGCACTGTAAACTAACAGTAATTGCCAGTGGACATATAAATAAAGCAGCATTTAGGGAATACACAGTTACGTAAGCGAATTAAATAATAAGTGCTTGTGGTAAAATATTTGCCGCAAATACGTCATAAAAATGCATAATTGATGGGCAAAATTTTATATAATAGAAGGCAAGAACAATAGTTGATAAAAAGGCACAATAGTCCCTAAATACAAGTAAAGCGTATATATTTCTGTATATAACACAAATAGTGCTTCAAAAATAGCACAGAAATCATAAATTTTAATTTGCAGCCAGCAACAGCTGCAGCTGCAGCAGCAGCAAAAAACAAAACAAAAATAACTGATATAAAACCGATAATAGAAATAACAATATTTACAGCAGCAGCAACAATTACAACAACAATAATAACGTTCACGAAATATACATACACATACACACAAAAGGAAATCCAAATGCGTTTTGCATAAGCCTAGTATCAACCATAGGAACTGTACTTTATTAATAGGTAAAATAGGTTGTAGTGAAAAAGCAGAGCCCTCAGCACTGCCGTAGGAGATCTACAGACTAACGGCAAGGCAACGTAGAGTAGGAACAGCAGCAACAGCAATAACAAACATATCGTACTTCCGGAGATGAGTGACTGCACTGGAATGCTAATGAATGCAACAGCAAAGCACCAGCTGCACTTGGATGCGCGCGTATGTGTGGGTATGAGCTTTATGTGCTTACGGCAGATACGTACGAGTACATCTGTAAGTTTTAAGGACTTCCCTTGAATGAATAGTTGTGCCACTTGGTGGAAAGTGTAATAAATTATGGCATAAAAACCGAAACTGGCAAGCACGAAGAGCATTAACTGACTGCTGAGACATGGAGTGGGAGACGGAGAGAGAGAGTGGGATAGAGAGAGAGGAAGATAAAGGTGAATGCATTTGTACCCACAAACATATTTATTTATATAAATGAGTAACGGATGAAAGCAAAGCTGCTTGCAATTTTCTTAGCAATGCTGAGGATGTGGAAAATCTAAAGATAAGCCTTATGGATTTCATAAAAATATCTATATGCGTGCTCACATATTTTATATTAAATATTAATTTTTATTATGAATTTAGCTGTTTAAATATTGTTAGTTGCGTAACTCGCAAATGGCAGCGTAAATGGCAGCGTGGTTTCTTTTTAAAAATTAAATAAAATAATAAGGAAAATAATCATTTTTTGTACATTATTAGCTTACAAGAAAAAAAAAACATTCACACTTCTTTCTCTTTATGGATTACGATTTCATTGATGTGGCCGCCTCGGCTGACTTCGCTCGAACACATCTTGTTAGCCCACTTTTCTAAGAAGTGAATATTTCAAACTTTAATGCATCCTGCTAACCCATATTCCAAGCCCTTGGTGGAGGTACCTTAAGGACCTGAATTGTTAATGAATTATTCACAATACATCGGTTCTTCATGGCACCCCACAAAAAACTTCTAACGCCGTCAAATCGCAGAAGGCCAATTGACTTCATCGCGACGGTTTGCTGAGCTCGACGAACAAATTATCGACTGTGTCATGG
This sequence comes from Anastrepha obliqua, assembly GCF_027943255.1. Lineage (NCBI taxonomy): Eukaryota > Metazoa > Arthropoda > Insecta > Diptera > Tephritidae > Anastrepha > Anastrepha obliqua. The sequence continues at coordinate 118,759,595 of NC_072892.1, forward strand.
ACTATGAGGCATGGCGTGCCACATCACTGACACCAAAGCTCAATATCTTCAGTTTCCGGCCACAAAAAATCGTTTATCATGCCTCCGTTGTGCTCACAATTGACCGTAATCGTGCCTATTGAACAACAAAGAAAAATGGGCCAATGATGCCAAAATTTGATGCGCATTTGTCACTTTATGAGGACAGTGGATTGGTTCTCGATGATCATGTGTGGGTTTTTCGATCACCATATGTGAGATTTCTGCTTGTTAACTCTGCCGACCATAATATATGCAACTGGGCTTCATGGCATTTTATAGTATGTTTTTTATATTTTATTTAGGATGTTTATTTATATTTTATATTATATTTTATATTTTATATTTTATATTTTATATTTTATATTTTATATTTTATATTTATTTTATATTTTATATTTTATATTTTATATTTTATATTTTATATTTTATATTTTATATTTTATATTTTATATTTTATATTTTATATTTTATATTTTATATTTTATATTTTATATTTTATATTTTATATTTTATATTTTATATTTTATATTTTATATTTTATATTTTATATTTTATATTTTATATTTTATATTTTATATTTTATATTTTATATTTTATATTTTATATTTTATATTTTATATTTTATATTTTATATTTTATATTTTATATTTTATATTTTATATTTTATATTTTATGTTTTATATTTTATATTTTATGTTTTATATTTCATATTTTATATTTTATATTTTATATTTTATATTTTACATTTTATATTTTATATTTTATGTTTTATATTTTATATTTTATATTTTATATTTTATATTTTATATTTTATATTTTATATTTTATATTTTATATTTTATATTTTATATTTTATATTTTATATTCTATATTCTATATTTTATATTTCATATTTTTATATTTCATATAGTGCGCTCTCTATTCTATATTCTCCATTCAATGCTCAAAAAATGTGTTCAAATTTAGCTAAATTTTTTCCATGGCCCTTCCAAATTTATTTTTTTTCGAATGTGGGCAAATATTGCCATGCCATCAAATAAAATAATACATAAATTGAAAAGTGATATTTCACTTAAAAACTTATCTGCTTTTATTCATGCCATTAATGCCAGTCATTCCGACTTGTTTACCTTATTTTTCAGAATTTGTATTTTTCATGATTGGTTATGGAAAAATTAAAAATCAATAACAATACATAAAATTTTCATTTACGATTTGTGTATGCCCCAAAAAGTATATTACGGTTATGCAGAACACAAAGTGCACACAGCCAGCCGCACGTGTAGATAGCAGCATATGCGGCCGATCGAACACGTTTTATGACAGGCCATAAAACCAGTCGATGGCCAAAGGGTTGTTTTTCATAAAATTTGAAATATTTTTGTATTTGTTCCGTATGCATAAACATTTTATTTTGTTTGCTTTCGACATTTTCATTTTTATGATCCTTTTATTTATCTTTTGTTCGTACGGCATTTTCATGCTACCTCAAATTATGCTTTTACCTGCCAAGTATTGTGAATTTTATGCTTTATTATCAGTTCGCATGTGTTGGCATTAATGGTGGACATCAGTCGTGTTGATCCTCCACACACACACACACGCGCGGAAACACACTGACACATACGCATATTGAAATACATATCTATATGGCTATTTACGAGAGCTTACACCTGTGAGTGTGTTTATGAGTGGGAATTAAAGATAACGGCAACAAATGCAAAAGTTTTATAGAAATTAATATACGTGATGCTCATACATTTGTGTGTAAACTCATATGAATAAAGGGGGACTCTAAAGTATAGGTTTACATATATTTGCAGTAAATGTAATTTTCCTATTGACTACATTTTCTCGATCAAAATAAAAACTTTAGTTTAGTGGCATCATTCAATATCATTTATATCCACAAACTTATTTCCAAGATGGGTGTTGTGCTGCCCAAATTATCGCAATGTTTAAACGGCCAACAAATAAAATTGACGAATGTGGCAAGCGGAAAGGCTGTATTTGATGACCGAGTAGCAAACACTGCAGAGAGTGAGAATTTCGTCTGGGGTTTGAATGCTACCGACCCAAGATTTCTAACTTTTTGTGAGCTGAACTCGAAGCTGATATTAAATATGCACTTCGAAAGAATGGCGCACAGTATATCGAGTAATCGATAGACTATAAATCGTGTTGCAATCACTAATACAGTTGGCTGCGGCGGAGCTATCATTTGCTGTGACTGCTAGACTTATTTCGGTTGTGGTGGTCTTAATGATCGACATTATAAAAATAAATTTGAACCAGACAGACAATAAAGCTTTCGCATGATTATCGACACTATCATTCCTCAGTTAGTGCTAGAACCTGACAGCAATCGCGCAGACAGGAAAGTGCACTGCCAGGCACACAGACATATTGGGGAAATCACGTTTCTTGAATACGGAAACACTTTTGTTTTAAGGGGTTATATAGAGTTAGAAGGCCAAAAAAAACGAATTTTCTAGAAATTATTCTGAGAAAACTTTTAAATTTAAATTGGCTTTTCCGTTTTCGAGTAATATTGGTCACCAACTTTGAAAATATCATTTTGAGAAAAAGCGCTGCCGCTCCGGCTTTGTACTTTCAAGCACTCTGAAACGCCTTTTCAAATTTGCGTGTAACTTCGAACGATATTAAATTTTCAGTGTGCATTCTTAAATATACATATCGTCCCCTTAGTATAACAATAGCCTATGTGCTCATAGGCTATTATTTTTTTATTGAATTTTTGGACTCTACATCGTCGATTTTATATGTGGTCAAAATTTTGTCAAATTCTAGTTCCACAAAGTGGGTCAAAACGTCAGTCCAAAAATAATAAATATTTACAGACATAACGAGATTTGAGTGAGAGCTACTTTCGACAAAAAGTTTGAAATTCATTTTCTCAAAACATCAACAAATTTATAGGCTATTTTAATACTAAGGGGACGATATGTATATTAAGAAAAAAAAAATAAAACAAAAAAAATCTATTTTTAGAAAATTTTAACTGTATACGCCTTACGTTCATAATATGCAAAATAAATTGAGGTTTGCTAATTTTATTTTTATTTTCTTGAACATACTATGTACCACCCTGTATTCGCATGCTATGTATTTGTATGACTCGATAAATAATTTTGTTTATTGGCGGTTTGTTGGATTTTAAATAAAAACACTTGCTTTGGTGTGTATGCGCGAGCAAATTGTTTGCCTCTTGGCTTGACATAAATTCTCCAGTAGTCAAATGGAAAAAATTAGTTGGTGAAAAATTCAACATGCACTATAGCGGAGTTTTATATACATAGGTACAATATTTGTAGTATAAGTAAGTGCCAGCATAGTTTACATTTCTGTGTATGTATTATTCAATGCTTGGGCAGATATTTATGAACCAGCTTATGCACTGTACTATTTTGCGCTTGGATTGGAAGGGCGAAAGACTCTTTGCCGGGAAAAGAATCGTAGATCAGAAATATTGAAAAAAAAAAATAATAATAATTATGAATGCAGCATCTTTGCCGCGCTGCAATAGTCCTTGGTACCCTCCAGCCATTAAGGCGTAAGTTGCAAACTGTTATATTATTTATAGACTTGTATATATAAATTGGTGTAAATGCGCGCTTTATAATTTTTACATACAAGTTTTCGCTATCATACAACTTTTACATTTAATTGCGCGCCACATAAATTTATTGTATATAATCGGGTAAAATATATGAATTATGGGTGAGCTTAAGTTCTTTGTTGCTGGTGTGAGTGGGGTATGGGCATGAGTGACTACAGAAGCTAAATTCGCATAACACTGTGCTTAAATTTTTCGAATAGACTGTATCACTTACTTGTATATGTAAACTATTTTTGTTATGATTGCTTACAATATGTGACCAGTGGGCAAATTTCATCTCCGATTTTGCATTATTCCGATTTTGGACACCTTTGAGTAAATAAATGAGTTTTGTGTTTGAAAAAAAAACAAAAAATAGAAACTGAAACTGAAACAATTTAGAGATAGCACCAAATTCTAGAGGTTATAAATATCCCTAATTTGCCCTTAAAGGTAAAAGTATTTAACTAAACTTTAAGCATAGTTTACTTCGTAGTGAATAAAATAAGCCAAAATGGGCCGCGCTAAGCTTTGTTCGGAGGAAAATGCCAGACTAATGAAAAAAAAATAAGAAAATAAGGAAAACTGTTGGTGCAAATAGTAGAATTAATGAAATGTTCACAGAAAAGGTTTTCCGTACTAGTCATGGCGTGCCAAAAGTTGAAACTCGAGGAGGAAAATGTAAAACAAGAAAACTTAACGTTCTCAAAGGAGCTTCAAACTGAGCTAAATTTCCAAATTAGAAGTTGAAAAGTTCTATATGGATTGGTAGAAGCCGGATTAATAGCAAGAACTCATAGAAGAGTACCGTTGTTGGGTTTACAGAACAAAGCAAAAAGGCTTCAAATTGTAAAAAAAAACACCTCTTTCGTCGAAACTGGAAAAATGTGCTATGGACCGATTAAACAAAAGAGGTTGTCTGTAAAGTCGGTTTACTGACGATAGTTTAACAACGTCATAAGAAAATACTGATGTAATGGTTCAATTTTCAAAACAAAATTTTAATTTTATTTGTTTGATAGATATTTCGTATGGATATAGAGAAGGAGGTAAATGGAATCGCAATGGAATTTATCAAATTACATTTACACAAACGTGAAAAATTACGCAACTTTTATCAAATTCATGAAAGATATGTTCGATTTCGATTGTGCATCAGACGTTAATAAGTACACAACACTAAGAGGCAACATCATCGATTGGCCTTTTTCAGGATACATTACACTCGAAACACCCCCTTTCATTTCCTACTTTTCCTATCATCGTCCTATTCTCAATGGTTCATTACTATGCACACAGGAAGAAAGCATATGCAAATACAAATATGTGAATTTATATACATATGCGCATATACATACATATTTATGTATGCTCACTCAAGTAGGAGAGCGCCAGATGTCGAAAGTTGGCGAACGCGGGGGCCGATTGTGCCTCTTTGTCGTTCGTTCCGCACACTCGCTTGCAGTTCAAGCAAGGTAACGACACATGAGCCAGATAACGACGCATTTTTTGGTGCGTGTAGCCGGCTAGAACGAATTATAAGACGATACCACGTAAAAAATAAACATGTTAAGATCTGATGTAAAATAATACAAGTAAATCATTTGATCCCATATATACAAAAGGAGAAAACGGTAAAGCACGATGACAAATCAATAATGTTGGTATGATCTTCGGAGGAAGGAGCGGATGTAATATTTTAGATAAAAAATAGAAGAGGTCGATGTGAGAAGTTCGGTTGCGGTTATGCTTTGCAAGAGAATAAATGCCCTTCAGATGGGAGTTTATACAAAGTAACGCTCGCAAGCATTAATTAAAATTGGCAAAAAAATTGTTTGAAAAAAGTGCGTGTTCTAGAATGACCGTCGCAGTTTCCTAGCTCAAACTGAATTGAGTATCTTTCGACAAGGTAATCGCGCCTTTCAAAGCCACAAATAGCGGAGAAATGTAGAACCAAAAACTCGGGGCATTTTATTTCATTCGATAAATGTGCAAATTTAGTAAATTCTGATTCGATTTCCAAAATAGTAATTTACTTTATTGAATAGACAATTCAAGTGATCTCAACTCCACGAGTTGTAAAGCAAGAAGAAGGAAAGGTTAATTATATGATACAAAAGAAAAGGTTAATCATGCAAAATGTAATGACAACTTAATTAGTGATAGATGCTAAGCATAATGTTATTAATAACCAAAATAAATGATAGCTTCAACAATTCATGATAGCTTCAACAATTCAATGCAACAAAGAGGCGAAGAAGGCGTAAAGGCAAGGGGTGCGAGGAAATACTAAATTAATTTTTTCCATGTTCTCCAACACTGTTTGTTTCTATTAGTTTTCCCAGAGAACGCTTCTTGAGTTCGATGAAAATTTATTATGCTCTAGAATATTTAGAAAATAGGCTTTTTATTTTCCTAATTTATATTAACAGTTTTACAAGAATAGAAAAGACATAAAATATCCGGAGTTTTCAAAAATAAAAAATTGCCAAAAATTACATGAAAATATTTATTTGTATTATATTTTTCAACAGTGTATATACATATATATATATATTTAACATCTTCGTTTTAAAACTTATTTGCAATTTTTCGTTTTAATTTCATTTGTTACATTTTTCATTCTCTTACCAAAACCAAATAAATTACACTTTTGCCCTTTATAAAAAATTTGAAAAAACTCAAACAATTTTAGACTTTTTAATCTGAATTTTTGGATAAATTTTAAGTACCTACATAGACTTATAGCTCATTGAGTTTTGATACATATAATAAATTCAAAGTTTAATAGGCTAAAAAATTGCTGTTTTTGATTTTTTGTTTCTGAACGCTTTTTGCATTTTATTGCATATAAAAATGATTTTTTAGGAGGAAAATGCGCAAGAACGTTTGCAAAAACAAAAAAAGTAATTAATGAATAAAAATGCTGAACTCAAGTTATATGATTCCAGACGTATGCGACGGGCAAGGCATAAATAAATTTGAAATTTCTCTCGATTTATTGGAAGTTTCCTATTGCACAACTGATCCAAATTATCGATAGAGGGTGATGAGTGTCTCTTTTCTAGGCTAACCAAAACCAACAATTAAAAGACTAAAGCGTTGTCGTAAGCCAAATAATGACGTGAATCTCAATGAAACCTACTGCCGTTAGTATTCCAAATAAATTTTTATAACCAAAATATATTCTAAAGTTGGAAAGTGATATTAAAGTGAACGCTAAACGTTTTAATTTAATTTGAAGATATATAAAGAACAGGAGAAGCACAAAAGCTTTTGGTGTTTCATTACATTTCAAAATGAGTTTTTTCAAGCTCCCAGACATCGCGGTTGCTAAATCTAAATCGGTTGCTGAATTTCAGGATCAGATTGTCATTAACAGTTTATACTTTTCTTTTGTAAGGTGCAACCATATTCCAAAAATATTGCAGAGTTATTTGGGATCCTCTCTACATCAGGGGAGGAAAAAGGGTAGAAAAAATATAGAAACGATTTATCAGATATTCATCGCCTGTACTGGATTTTTAATATGTCCACTTATGGGCTACCAGCTTAAGGCAGGTGTGGAAAATTTTATTCGACAATGTTTATTATGGAGAGCGACATAGTCCCTCACCATTTTTAGTCTGCTATTTTTTATTAGCATTAATTCTTCTTCTTCTATTTTTAATCTTCCTTGCTGGACTAACTATTCTTTAAATGAACCACTCAATTGATGCATTAGGCACACAGTCAGGTAGATGTATTCTCGGAAAGTAGATATAGTTTCAAGGCTAAATTAATTTTTTACTTAAAATTACATAGTCTAGTAGTCGACCTGTGTAAAAACTCATTGATGAAATGAAATAAATAAAAAATTTAATAAATGGACATCGGTTTAAGTATACCGGAGGTTTATTAATGAATACCGAAACATTGATCTATGGACCCTCATTTACTTGAACTTAAAAGATAAGAAAAAATATAGGAAGTATGGTTAGGGGAAAAATGGAAACAGAAGCTGGCACCATTAACTTCTTTTCAAACTTACCTGGCTGCTTGATGAATCTGATAAGCTTTTCGGGTGATACGGAATATGACTGATTCATCCTCAATACATCTAACCCGAAAACTTGCTCCTTACTCTAGGAAATGTCGGACAAAACAAAGGCAAAGAAAGTGCTCTGAGTTGTCGATGTTTGGGTGCCAGATGAATTGACGCAAAATAACCTTTTAAATCGAATTGATCCAAGCCGCTCTTGTGAAAACCATAGCAAAGCAAACCTATTTTTGAAGCGGATGGTAACTTTTTTACTAAATAAAAATAAATGATTTTAAGCGAAGGAGATCTTTATTTTTACCGTTACGTACTCTATTGCTTGTCTGTTTGTTTACTGCCGCTGTCTACTTGATAGGTGCCAAATATGACTGAGGTACGACGCCATTTCCAAAAATAAAATATCATCCGATACGATGAATAATTCCGCGCCACGTTGAACTGATCAGGGTTTATTACCAATAGAGAGGAATACTCATTCAGCTACACAAATGTGACATAAATCGAATAAATCTAACTTTAATTTAATTTCATAGTCGAATTAAAGCGAAAAAATGCTTAGTGGTTTTTATTTGAATGCATGTAACTGCGAAGTTGAAATTCGGAAGCAATATTCCTATTTATTCACAGGAAAAGTTTCAGTTAATTTTATGTTGTGCAATGATTAGCTGTAATTTTGTTATTTGCAACTCAAATTCGGCAGGATATGTACACAACCCCAGCGCGCTGTGTAGCCAACAAATAGCGCTGGAAATTTGCTTTGTTTATTATTTTCTGTTATTATCAAAATTGTAAATAGGATATTTTATGAAATGCATTTTTAATAAATACTAATAGCGACGTAATGATGCTTAGTGGTAAATGATTTTTGAATAAATTTTACTTCCTCTTTCATAGCTCGCTCGCGCACAATACAAACATGAAAGTTTCGCATTTTCCAGCGTAGTTGGAGTGGTAATACCATGAAGCTTTCACAATTAATAAACTTTATGCAAAATGCGTAAAATTATGCATAATAATATAAAGGACTCGCGGATTATTCTTAAAGGGGTTTTAGGCCTATCTTCTTCATTTTACCAAAATTGAATCTATAAAAAGTTAATTTATAAAATCTATTGTAATTTACATAAAAAACATTATTTTACAAATTTTTTTCAAATATTCAAATTATATTCGGAAAAGATTTTATTGATTTAAAAGCCATAACATTGGATAACATTGAACACTTTCTCTGAGTGTACTGCCTTTGCTAGAGCACGGCTACGAGTTTTGGGTTCCGATGTCGTGAGAATGAGTAATATTCGTTCTCTAAAAGTGGAGGATATTTACAGATTTACCAAAGAATCTCGAAAATTCTCACAGGAGTAACTAACTATTTCTATCTCTGTCTCTATTCTTTCCTATCTCTTTCTCTGATACTTTTCTCTTTGATAATCTACCCTCTCTCCAATGGGGTTTTTAACCTGAGTGTTTTAGGAGCCATCAAATCCCCTGGCGCTCCTTGGCTCGACCTATTTAAATTTCAATTCTAAATAAGTTATTTGTTGCGAACTGACTTCCTCGGACTTCATATAACAAATTATTTTATTTGTATCAAAAATCTAATTCGATCTGAACTCTCTCAACTCTCCCGTGACTATACAAAATATGATGTTTGTTTTAATTTAGTGCAGTATTATTGTCAAGACTCGAGTTATTATCGGGGGCCGATGAGGATATTAGGTGGCAACTATGTTCTCGCTGTTTTTTTTTTTGATGAGAATATAACTTTATTCTGAAAAATGGTTACAAGTGAATCATTGAAAGTATTGCTTATCGCTGGCTACTATTTTTTCCCATCTCGACCATGTGCCATCGATCGGAACAGGTGATAATCTGACGGTGCACTATCTGGAGAATATGGCGGGTGGGGTAGGATTTCCCATTACAGTGTTTCCAGGTATGTTTTAACGAGTTTGGCAATATGAGGCCGAGCGATGTCATGCTGTAGAATCACTTTTCCATGCCTCTCCGCGTATTGCGGCCGCTTCACGCGCAGTTCTCGGCTCAATCGCATCAATTGAAGTCGATACAGATCGCCAGTGATGGTTTCGCTTGGTTTTAACAGTTAATAATAAATAACAACAACTTGGTCCCACCAAATACAGAGCATAACCTTCGCAGCGTGAATATTCGACCGAGGCGATGACGTGGAAGCATGACTGGGCAGTCCTCATGACTTTCTTTTCCTTAGATTGCTGTAGTGAATCCATTTTTCATCACCCGTGACGATGCGTTGAAGAAAACTCTTCTTTTTTTGTCGCTGGAGCAGTTGTTCACAAGCGAAAAAACGACGTTCAACATCCCTTGGCTTTAACTCATAAGGAACCCAAGTCCCCTGTTTCTGAATCATTCCGAAAGCATTCAATCGCTTGGAAATGGATTGGCGGGTAACCCCTAATACTGAAGAAAGCTCTTCTTGCATTTGACACGGATTTTCATTGAGCAATTCCTCCAATTCAAGGTCTTCGAAGGTTTGTGGCTTTCCCTCACGCGGACGGTCGTCAACATAAAATCACCGTTTTTGGAAGCGACGGAACCAATCTCGGCACGTTGTTTCACTTAAAGCAGCATCTCCATAAACTTTTTGTAGCTCTCGATGCGCTTCAGCTAATGTTTTTTTTTTTTTGAATGAAAGAGGAAAATCAGCACTTCCCACAAATGATTATTCGGCACAAAATCAGACATTTTCACAAAACCAAAATACCAAAACAAAATCAGTAATGTGTCGAAGCAGTTTGCTTACCATATATGTAAGCTTGGTTTATGACGTTTATGTTATGTTAGAATCGACTAGCGTACATTGCTGGCGGCATCTATTGCTAAACAGCGGGAACTTAGTTGCGCACCTAATATATTTATTTCTATTTAAAAAACTAATCTTTCAGTGTACGCAAAAACAAGTCTAAGGGTAGTGCATGCAGTGATATACGATAATGAGCTTCAACGCTTAGTATTTGAGTAATCGTAACCTGTTTAAACAAAGTCATTGATTTTACTAGCTATCCAGCATTATTGTGTAATCTTTTAAACTCAACTTGAGCATTGTTCTTAGCGAAAGCATTTCGTCGCGTTTACCCAACATCGCATCATCATTGGCAAATTGCATAATTTTTCTGTTTTGGCTGGCACTATTTAATAAATTTTAAAGTAAAATTCTTATGCCAACTGGTTATGAATGGACTATGTTGCAGTAAAAATCTATGCGTATCCCATTCCCTGCTCTCCAAATATTTCACATAACCCGTTCACTGGGTACATAAACAGTTTGCCACTTACCCAGACATGCCTGAAAATGTCAGCGCATTTAATCATGGCATGCGGCGTTTGCGGCGGAGAAAAACGGTTATAGAAAAGCGGGGAAAAAAGTATATAAATAAATAAATAATAAAATACAAAACCACCACTGCATGCCTCAACGCTTTAGCTGGAAATAGCTTGTCAGTTCAACGCTGCACTGTTTGCTGTTTCTGCTGTTGCTGGGTAGCAAAGCGGAAATGAATGCATTTCCTATGTAACAAATGCATTTCATATATCAAAAACGCACACACACGCAACCGCACAAGAATCAGCAACAAAAATATACAAACAATGGCCGTTATGAAAGCATACAAATGCAACAACAACAAAAAGGATAAGCAACAAAACAAAAAAATGAGCCAAAGAAAAAGTAATAATAATCAACCACACATTTGAGTTGCTCCAACTTGCGCTGCCTGACGGTTGTAGGGGAGGAGGAGGGCGCATGGGTGGTACAGAGGCTGATATTGTTTGCTCCATTGCAGGTTGGTTGCTGCCTGCGTTGTGCGTGCGCTCGCATTAATTCATTCATTCATTCATTCATTCTACTATTCGTTCAATCGTTCATGCATTCATGCCACCGCTCATTGTCAGTCAGACATTTCGAGGGGCACGTTTATGAATTTTTTAAAAGCACTTATGTACATAAGTAACTGAGTACGCATTAACAACTGACAGGATAAACTTGCACCCTTATTGTTTGCTTGTCTGCCGCAGCATTGCCTTGGTTTTCTGGTTTTTCCAATTGACGGTCTGATTTGGCTTGGCTTGGCCTGGCCTCAATCTGTTGCATGCGTTCGGGATGTAGCGCAGCGGTGTGGCAGCATCGCTTATTTAGCATTCCAGCTGCGCTTTGGAGCTGCATTCTCTACCACTTGACGAGCGTTGATGCGTAGTTCCGTTGCTGTGAATTGTTGTACAACTACCATCTTTTGAGTAAAATATAAAGCCCCAGACTATGGTCGATCTGAAGAGGTAGGCGGTTACACGGCTACTTGAGTTCTTTTATTAAAAGCTTATGAAGTGAAAGTGTGTGCGTGTGGCTGTGGGTGCGCGACTACGTTGGTGAAGGAAATAAGTAAAAAAAAAACACTGGAGTGATGCAGAAATTCATCGGTTAATTTGAAACGATTTAAGAAAAAAGCTAAACTTTGAGTTGATCACACAATACAAACAAGGTGGCGCAAAATCAATCAACCAAGTTACGCATCTTGGAGTGATACTCGACTTCAAGCTCCATTGAAAGGAGAATACGGCCAAGATAGCTTTCCACTCCGGCAAATCTGTGTTCGGAAAAAATTGGCGACCCCAGTCACAAGTCGTTTTTTGGATGTACAACTTAATAGTTCTGCCAATTTTAACACACGGATGCCTGGTTTGGTGGAAGATCTTCAAAAGGGCTGTACTATTATTATACTGGGGCATGTACAAGAGACTGCTATTACTGATATAACCGGAGCATGAAGAACTTGTTTTTAGCACCCATCAAATTTCACGTTATTTTCATCGCTACGGAAAGTGCGGTCAAGTTAAAGGAAGTTGTCCTCTGGAGGCGGTCTTTCAAGGGACATGGTCGCATTTTTTGGCAGTTAACACCGCATTTCTCTGAACTTCGTACAGATCTCTCCATCCGTAAACAGGATTTGAGGGTCGTAACAAGGCAATCTTTCCAAGTAGGTAGAACTGGGAAGAGGGTAAATCTGTACCGATGTTGGTACCACTATCTTTACTGATAGATCCAAGATGGAATCGAGAGTCGGAGAGTCTCTAAAAACAGACAATATATTTATTTCCTTACAATTGACGAATACTGCTAGTGCGATCCTGCAGGCATGCAAAATGCTTAAGGAACGTGGGAGCAAGGGAGATATTAACATTTTTTCCGGAAGCCAAGCCGCGATCAAGGATCAGACAAGGACCAGACAGGTCAACTCCTGTAAGGAGGAGATCAAATCTTTTGGGTATGGAGGTAACATTTCAAGAAATGAAGAAATGATGATGAGTTTGCCAAGAAGGGATAGACTGAATTGGTCCTAGACGTCAAGTACCCGATCATCGGCATCTCCCTGACCGATGTTAAAAGAGAATTGCATAATTTATTTCTCAGAAAAGCGCACGAAAGATGGAGCTCCATTTCTTCATATACTACTTCGAAAAGCCTTCGGCCCCAGTACAATAAACGCAGCACGCAGAAAATTCTGGTGACGTCACGCCATTCAATTTCCAAACACATAGCTGTGCTTACGAGTCATTAGACGATTGGCACACGTCCAGAAAAGCTAGATTTACCATATAATCTCCATTGCAGAAGCTGTGGGGCCCTTTTAAAGAAGAAGACTGTTGAGCACTTTCTCTGTAACTGTCCGTGCCTGGCAGCTCGATGATTTAAGTCTCGTACAGACCGACTACCACTATAACCTAACCTAACCTTAGCTTAGGGAGGGTGGGCGAACCGAAGATCGTGGGAATGTTTCTCTGTTTTTTTTTTTTTTTTTTGTTTTTCCTTGTTCACTCCACTCGGTAGCATAGGGACTCGACAATACTCAGTCTTGCGTTGGTTTCGTTAATGTATTTTGCTTTCTGGTAGGGTAGGTGATTACTTCTAACTGTTCTAACGCCATCTGTGTTTCAAATTTGTATGTCAGAAGGATCACATAGTTGGTTGAGGACTTCGCTAAATTTGGTGTGTCTGCGCTATTACCGCGATTGCCCGCTTCCTCTTGCTGGCGCCACTGATGCAATGTGTTACTGTGTCCTTTTCTTTATTTTTTGCTTGTTTCTTTAAATATAGTATGTATAACAAAATATCTGAACCTCGTTAGACCTAGAAAGAGATGGATGGAAACATTTGCTAATATTCAACGAACTCTAATCGACAAGATCATTTTAGTACTGTTGCAAGGGATCAAAATCGGTCCTAAAATAACGAAGAAACCTCAAATTATCTGCTAAAAGTAGATAATTAGAACTTTTTGTAAATGAATTGTCGGTAATGAAAATATCAAATAAAAAAAATAAAAATACTTTGTGAACCACCCAAGGACGCTAACTGCAAGAGAACGTTTGCAATTTTCTATTTCAACAATTCTATAGAATTGTATCTGCTATGATATGCATTTGCTCCTGCTGCATTGTACAAATTACTTTGAAATAAATTATTTTGGAATTTGGCTAAGTAGGCTTCATCATAAATTTTCCAAAATAATATGAAATAAGCGAAATTTTGGCGCTGCGGTATTGTTGAAAGTTTGAATGAGGATAATTTCATGAAAATTATATTTTAGTTGCATAAACTTAGGCGCGTATGCAAATGTACGACATGAAAAGCGCTGTGAATGGCACTGAAGTGCAAACGCATGCAAGCATACAACCACAAAATATCCTTTATGCAAGTGTAGCTATGTGTAGCTCATGATAACAGCGAAATGCATTAACGCATGCGCGTACGCATCCTCATTATGTTGGTTATTTTTAAATTTTTTATTATTCATTTCAAACATTTGCATTCTAAATGCCTCAAATGCCATGAATAGTAGCGATGCGTATACATACATATTATATATGGATGTATGACAATGTGTGTGTGTGCTTAGTGTATGAACATGCACGCCGAGAAATAAACTTGTGAATATCTGAACAGCCTAACCATCTGATAGGGCTGGCAATTAGATCATTAAAAATACGAAATGGGTTTCAAAAGCTCGCTAAGGGTGACTGTAAGCGAATTTTAAGAGTTAAGTTCCATGCACCAATAATTTCGATCCTTTTCAGCTCGTAAGGGTCCAGCCAATTCGCGTGTACTTAGAACAGTTTTTATATTCATTTATATGTTTCCAAATATTAAAACCCTCGCCTCATTTGAAATGGGGCTTTTTGGGTGTTTCTTTAGAAGCGTGTAAAAGGGAAACGAGAAAAAAGATTTTTTACTTTTATTTTTGATCTATTGTTAAAAAATAATTTTTTTTGCCATTTGTTCAAAAAGTTGTCAGTCGTCAAAAAATGGTCTTCGCATGGACAATGGACACAGATATAGCCGAGTCTACTGAACTACGATCATTCGGAAAAACAAATTTGAGTATTTTTTTGGATCTTTAAAGTCAAAAAAGGTCAATAAACAGTTTTTCATCTTTGAACTTCCGCCATTTTGTCTAAGTTTTTTTTTAAGATCATAGCTCGCACGATAACGACACGCATACTGAAGAAGATCCTTACTGTCTTTTTGATTTTAGACGCCTGTGAGTACTAGAATCCGTGTCACCAGCGACATACCTTTTTTTGGAAGACCATTTTTTGAAGGCTGACATCTTTTTGAAGGAACCTCGTATGGCCAAAAAGAATTCTTAATTTTTAAAAATGGATCAGAAAATAAAATACTGAAAACAAAAATAAAAAATCTTTATTCTCGTTTCCGTTTTACACGCTTCTTAAGAAACACCCAAAAAACATCATTTCAAATGAGGCGGTGGCCTTATGAGCCCAACATCTGTCAAAGCCAAATACGAAAGAGGACATGCATGTTACCCTCAACACAGTCTTCTAACGAAGAATCCATTTAAAATCTCTCTAATCAGTCCCTATATGTTTTATATGCCGCTAATTTCCTAAAGGTTACCCTTCAAAAATATGATATGCATCAAAAAGTAGTTCTCCCTAGTGGAAAATCGATTCAACTAATTATCCTTGCGTAAATCCTAAACTAAGCGTCAGACTAATCACCTACCCTCTCAGAAATCAAAATAGATTAACGACACCAACTCAACGAATATCTGTTTTAAACATAAATCTGATCTGACTTGTGTTTGAAGTAGAGCTCTAGATATCCGGGTATTGAGCAGTGCGAGTAGTTCTACATTCGCTCGAAACTCTTTCATCGCTCAACTGCCCAATGTCTGTTCCAAATTTTCCACCTTTTGAACAAGTTGCGCAGCGAAAACTTGCCTATTTTATATGTCTCCATTTGTTTAGTTTTCCAACGTTGTTACTACTGTGTATGAATAAAAAAGGGCTGAAAATAAAGTAGAAATAGTCAAAGGTATTGCTCGGATTACTCGAAAGCGCTCGATATACCCGAACTTACACTGAAAAATTTTCGAGTAATGAGCATCGAACTGGTGTTTGGGTACTCACTGCTTATTTGTCCGGGCTAGCCCGGCCCGTTTGAAAGTGTATTCTTAATGCAGATCTTATTTTTAAGGCGTGACCTATTCTGAACTGGGCGGCGAACGAAAAAAAATATACATTTTGCACTTTGGTAGGGGTTTTATTGTATACAGACATTTATTGTGTACAACTGTAAAATATTTTATTTTGCTTTCATACGAATTTATTATTATCACCCTCCTCTATACTTACGAAGCTCTTTACGAATATTCCGGTATAGCTAATGGGAGGAGTCTTCTTTTATTCGTTTAATACCGGAATTATATTGTAATTCAATTCCATCATATACTTTTTCATTCATTCATTTAATAGCTGGAATTTAATGCTAAAAGCACAAGTGAAAAGTCGCATAATTTTTCGGAGTTTGATTTCAGTTTGTACTGAGGGACATGTAGACGACTTTAGCGTTCCATTTTTTGAACAGAAATTTCTCTCTCTGCAGCAGTTTCCAGGGTGAGTCACATGAATGCCACTGTATAAACGTACATATTTATATAACGAGTAGTGCTTACTGTTTACGAATTCATTTCCAAAATATTACACGTAACTCCATTTTCAGCTTTTTGCATACATTTAGGCGCGTAATTTCCAAATTTTGTATGCAAGGACACATAAAAGCAGAGCTTTCGAGTTGCAAATTTGAGCACTTCTTTTCAGATTTTAGCTATTTGTAGGCGTTCAATAATTTAAAGTACAGTATTTAGGAAGTAAGGCCACTCTGGAGGCTAAAAGATAAGTTCCCTACCCGATTTTTAAATAAATTGATATTAGAAAAAATGGTGTTTTTTCAGCGCATTGACTATAAGTGGTATTATTTTTAGTGGCTGTTTAATCTAACCCAAGCTACGACAAAAAAAATAAAAATAAAAATAAAAAATTATTAAAAAAACAAAAAAAAAAAAAAATCACTGTCGCACACAATTGTGTGGCCACTCGAACAGGCAATAAATATAAAAATAAAAATATTTTTTGAAAACCAAAAAATAAAATAAGTGAAATGCAAAGAACTATCACTGGGCGACAATTTCTTGCCAACTCAAAACAGGTGTCATAAAAATAAAAATATATTTTGCTTAAAAACTGGCGTGACTCTTGAATAATACTGACTGAGTAAATTTTTTCAAAGAAGCTCGTACGTTGTTAATATATGAATACTTGAATATTTCAATATTTTAAAATATACCTATCTAGTACTAAACAGTACTTACTGTCGTTCACCCCGGTGGACGAGCGTCTCGCAATAATCCGCATCAAAGCGCGATTTTTTAACATCTCGCTCACTTGCGCCCACGCCCCGACGGAAGAGAAGGACAATGTGAAGATTCCTTCAATGAGTGTCTGGAACGCTACTATGAGCGTTGCCCCGCCACGACATACAAATCGTACTTGGCGACTTCAACGCCACGGTGGGCCAGGAGGGAATTTTTGGTCCCACAGTGGGAAACTTCAGCCTGCACAACGAAATATCCGGTAACGGATTAAGGCTGATCGACTTTCCCGAGGCCCGAAACATGGTAGTATGCAGCACCAGATTCCAGCATAAGAAGAAACACGAGCAATGGAGCAACATTTCTCGTTCCCTACGTACCGTCGCCGAAGAAGAAATCGAATTCCGACAAGCTCGTAAAAACAGTTGGTACGACGAGGAATGTCATGCTGCCGCAGAAAGAAAGGATGCCGCCTATAGAACCACGTTGCGATCGGGCGCAACGCGAGCCATGTGGGATGCCTACAGAGAGCTAAAAAAGGAAGAGCGACATATTATCCGAAAGAAGAAACGAGAGGGCAAAATACGTGAGTGCGAGGAGCTTGAGATGCTAGCCAATAGGAACAATGCCTGAAAATTCTACCAGAAAGTTCGGCGGCCTTCGTCATCATCGGCCTTAACAACAGCGCTGTTAGTTCTGCCTTTTCCAAACTGGATAAAGAGGCAAAGCGAATGAGTCTGGTGGTGAACGAGCATAAAACGAAGTACCTCCTGTCTTCAAACAAACAGTCGGCGCACTCGCGTATCGGCACCCACGTCACTGTAGACAGTTATAATTTCGAGGTTGTAAAAGACTTCGTTTATTCAGGAACCAGCATTAACACCTATAACAATGTCAGCCTTGAAGTCTAACTTAGGATCTCTCTTGCCAACAAGTGCTACTTTGGACTATGTAGGCAACTGAGTAGTAAACTCCTCTCTCTACGAACAAAACTAACACTCTACAAGGCTCTTATCATGCCCGCCAGTGTACACCAAGGTGCACGGTCACTTTAGCAAGGATATGCAGAAGTCTGTCATTTGGCAGAGAAAAACAGTGGAAAAAAGACAAAAGTATCAGTTTTTTGATAAAGAAACGCAAAAGTTTCTCTACTGACTCAAGCCAAAAGTATCGGGAATGTTTAATTTAAATGAAGCGTGCACGTGGGAACCGGTCCATATATTTTTCTTATAGGGTAGTACTGTAATACAACAAAGAATATTATTTATTCGTTTTGAAGCAGTTGAGAGACACTGTACGTCACAAACGGTCGGAAATGTGAGCAAACAATTCTTGGATTTTGCATGATGATGATCCCAAATTATGCTGCACTATTTGACCAAACACTAAGTAAATACCATCGTGCAAGCACCATATTCACCTGATATGGCCGCGTGCGACTTCTGTTTGTTTCCCAAGTTGATGTAACCACTTCGTGAAGGAGATTTCAGTCGATAGAGGAGGTCAAAGAGAATGCGACAAAGAAGCTTTCCGGTACTTTCTGATCATAGGATACACGCAGTGTTTTGTGCTCTTTTCTGAAAAATGCATTTTTACAACTTTTTTGAGAACAACATTGAACAATTTGTATAGCGTAGAAGAGCAACATTTTTTTGTAAAAACGAAAACATCATTTAGCTTAATTTAGCTTTCAACTGAGAGGGCCGATTCGAAGCTCACTGCAAGCACGTCCTCAAAAAACAATGTTTGGAAAGTCATTGGAGCATTCAAGTGTTCTAAAAACTTATTCCTATGAAAATTTCACTAGAGGTCTTCGCAGATATCACCAACGCAACAGCCACTAAAGCCCCTTTCTAAGTATTGAAAGTAGTGCTAGTTTAGCATTTCTATAAATTTTATTAAAAAAGTCCGAGCTGGTTTCCGTTGTTGCACAGTGTAATTGAACTTATATGCTTGAAGAATTTCAAAATATAATTATTTTCTATTCAATTTATACAACTAAAAATAATCACTGAGCGAATTTCAACTTCTACAATATAATCAAATTATTCTGTGGCAATAAGGCAATTATTTATATGAAATCTCCCTCTTCCTTGTTTCAGCGCTTGAAGGGTTTTTGTAAATGCTGGCAGCTCATAATTTAAATGCATATGCAGATAATATTTTATAAACTTTTGTGTACAGTACCAGCAAATTTCACAATTTTAACCATTTTACAATTTGTACAGCTTGCAGTGTGGTTGTATGTACTACATAACTGTAAACGAACTGTGTGTTAAAACATGTGAGTTTATGGCGCAACCTGCACATGTTTGTTGTTGTTGCTACTGTAATGTAAACACATAAAATTAGTTTGTTTTGCTTAACAATTTTTGGCAGAACACTGGTTTACAGTGACTTTGATCTGTGGTATTTGAGTGTCGTTTCATATGTGGAATTTGCCCAAACATCGGGAGCTAGATTTTAAACAAGTGGAACAGCTTTCCAGAAAATTCATTTGAGTTCTGCTGTAAGGTGAGTTCGCTAAATTTATTTGAAATAATATATTCAGTCAAAAAAGTACCGGGAACTGTTCAATAAAACGCAAAATAAATGTTTAATCATGAGAATTTATTTTGTCGTCTTCAAAATAGGCTCCATTCGAAGCAATATATGTAGTAGATATGCCAACGATTAGTACAGTCATCAAAGCACCTTTTAAACGCGTTTGAAGAGACCTTCTTCAGGTCCTTTAGCGAATTCTCCTCTGTGGCCTATTTCAACTCAAAGCGGCGTCCGCGGAGTGGTAATTCAAGTTTTGGGGAAAGGAAAAGGTCATAGAGGGCTAAATCTGGTGAATATGGTGATATTTGTCGAGTTTTTGGTCACAAAAGTGTTCACAATATGCGCCTTGTGAGACGGTGCGTCATCATGCTGCAAGATCTATGAGTTTTCTTTTCAAAAATTGGGCCGTTCCCTATGCACATTCTCTCTCAAACGTCGCATAACTTCCTAATAATATTCCTTATTTAACGCAGAACCTTTTGGAATGAATTCCGAGTACAGAACACCATGATAATCAAAGAAAACGAGTAGCATGACTTTCACTTTTGACCGACTTTGATGTGATTTTTTGGGTTTGGGCTCGTGTGGATAGCGCCATTCAACCGCCTGTTGACTGGTTTGCACGACAAACTCATATACCCACGCCTCGTCACTTGTTATGATGCGCTGGATAAACGTTGGTTCCGAATTCACTTGCTCAAGCATGTATTCAGCCAACTTCTTCCGCTGAATTTTTTGAAAGAAATTCACCTCTCCTGGAACGAGTCGTGTAGCCTTGCGTCTCATGCCCAATCGGGCGTGTAAAATGTTGCGAATTGATTTGTAAGACACGCTAAGTTCACGAGCTAACTGCCTCAAACTTAAATGAAAGTTTTCCAGCACAATTTCTTTGACTTTGTCAACGTTTTCATCCGTTGAAGACGTTGATTGGCGACCAGATCGGGGCAAATCTCCCACGACTTCTCAGCCGCCTGCAAAAGCCTTATACCATTTTCACCGATTCGGCGCCCGAATCCCATTCAAAATACAAGATTTAATACAAATTCTTTGTTCGATATTTTTACCCATAGTGAAAATCGCTGAGCATACCCGTGGCTGACTGATATAAAAATCACAAGTCGAAATGAGTTTTGTCTCAAAAACTATTACACTTTGCTTGAATCTGATGTCATATGGAGATTCTGGGGCAATTTTTTATAAAAATTAACAGTCAGTTGCTGGTCACAGAATTTTTTTCTCAAATTTGTTAATTAGTGTTATTAAACGAAATTTCTTAAAGTCTTACTATAAGCACATAGTTTGAGCAAAATGAGTGATGTAAACAAAAGCCAGTGTGTTTGGGTATTAGTAGTAATTATTGTTGCATGTTAAACAGGTTAGTACATACACTTGTGTTCAGAAAAGTAGCAGCGAGAAATGTTTGCAATACTTTGACTATTTAACTAGTTGTTATTTAATTTTGTATAATTGTATTTCAAATATAGTTTATACCTATTACAATAAAAATAATTTCAAAATGTAAATAAGTGGTTACACGTTTTTGGATTTAAAATTTTGTAATATAATTTTTTAATATTATGTATTCTTCAACCAAAATCCAAAACTATGATATTAAACTAAAAAAAATTAATTTGAATTGAAAATTGCTAAAGCTTTCACAGTTTTATAGCCAATTGAATTGTTATACCCAGAGATCTTTAAGAAGCTTCAAATTTTGGTGAAAATTTGTTAATTTTTGTTTTAATTCTGCACTAAGCTTGAGACTCTGAACTGCAAAGTTGTTATTATTTGTATGCCATAAAATATTCTGTATGTGTTTTTTGTTTTTTTTTTTGCATTGCAGTGAAATGAATGCATACTTTTTCGTATTGGTGTTGAGAAATGAAATAAAACAAAATAAATAAAATATCTGCATTGTCTGTTTTTCTATTTTCTCGAAATAGTATGAAATATATATAAAAATAAAAATCATATTTGTATCAAAGAAGGTGTGCATGACTGTATGTATGCAGTAGCGAACATAACTGAGTGTATGATGAATTTTTTGGAATTTGCAAGGGTTTTCGATCAAAGTTTTTTTAATTTTTTTTAAATATTGTTCTTTTTTTCTATTGTTCATTCTTTAATCAAAACTATGATACAAAATTTAGAAAATCTCAACTTTTAACATTCCAACTGAGTTTTTAGGAAAATTTCGTGAATGTTGTTTTATAGCCCATTGAATTTTGGGGCAAGTTTTAAGTGGCTAAAATATCGCGTGGGCCTAAAAATTTGTTTTGGTGACTACTCCTGCAATTTTTTCCTATAACAAAAGCAATTTAGAAAACCGAGGGCTTATTCCTTTTATTTGTTTTGCAAACGGTCTTGCGCATTCTTGAAAAAATTCATTTTTATATGAAATAAAGTGCAAAAAGTCATCATAAAAGAATTACTAGAAATTCCGGCACTTTTTTATCCGCTTAAAACTTACACTTCAATTCAAATTCAATGGGCTATGAAACTGCATGCCCGAATTTCAGATTTAAAGGTTGAAAATTTTCAAAATTTTTCTTAATTTTGTATAAAGTTTGAAAGCTTTATTTAACTGTTTTTGATTAAGGAATGCGCAATATTAGAGAAACGAAAAAAAGAAGTGCGGATATACAAAAGCTGTCACAAAACATTGTATACAGAAGAGTCTCTGAATATGTTTTTTAACTGGGATTGATATTTTTTATGCCGCCGTACGTAATCCGGCCTGTAATGATGTTTCGTGGCCCACCAGGGACCTAACAAATGATAGTTACGCAAAAATTTCTTCGGCTACGGCATCCATGACGTTTTTAGAGGCCGAGAAAGAAACTCAACGAGGTATTTTTCCGCTCTAATAGCTAAAAAAATATTAATCCAAGTGCAGCTGTGCGGATAAATGCGAAAATTGTTTGCGATGCTATCGGTAAATTGAAGGAGTTCGGCAGTTATAAAGCGACAAAATTTATGTAGATAACCGAGTAGGCTGATGCCGGGGGAAAAGAAGAAGCTGTCGCAATCGCAAAATCAGGCTCGGTTAAAAATTTACTGCACTTCAGAAAAAGGTTGCGGTAACGCGCGACGACCGGTTTTTGCCCATTTCCAAATCGATTCAATGACGCCGACAGACTAAAAATAGTTACTCCTTGTGTAGTTAACTATGAACACTTACACCTGACATAATTTACATTTGATAAAGTACAAATCCGTATGCTATTTTCTAACATCGGACTGACGCTTTTTGAAATAAATTTGTTATTCTCGAAATTACTGATGGAAAAGTGTAGTTCTGTCATATCGGGGATTCTATTTTAGTCAAAGTAAAAAAAAGTATAGTTCAAATTCTAAATGCAAGAAGGGTGGATAACAAATAAAGTGAAGTTAATGAGCAAATATCTATTATACCCATATTGCGCTATGACATGTATGCATGTGTGTGAGTTGTGTGTGTGCGTGGCCCTGTTATAATTCTTTCAGCTCGCCTAAGTTTTTGAGCTTTTATTATTCAAATACACACATTAGGGATATTAGTGCAAAATTTCGATGTCGGAATTTCGGGATATTTTTAAAATAATACCGGATTTTTGGGATTCGTTTCGGGATTCCCCTTGAACATAACTTTTTTTAATATAAGCAAAAATTCATTAACTGAAAAGAGGTGTCGCCGCTGATAATATTTTTGTGTTCGCTCCAGTAGTAGTTTCGACGTGAGTGATAAAGTCCGCGAATGAGCACCGAAAAAATTCGAACTTACTCAACTACAACAATTATTGGATGAAGACGCATGTCGAACCCTTGACGATATGTCTAAAGAGTTGGATGTTGACAGAAGGCAGGTAACTGGTGTCACATCAATTGAAGGACAGGAACATCTAGAGACGTTGGGTGACATGTAAGATGCTGGCGATGAAAAATGAATCTACTATGATAATCCTAGGCGTCGAAAATATTGGAGCCTGCCATGTGGACCTGGTTCCATCGACAGCGAAAAAAAATATTTATGCTTCAAAGATTATGTTGTGCATCAGGTGGGATCAGAAGGGTGTCATCTATTATGAACTCCTTAAACGATCTGAAACCATGACTGGCAATCTTTACTGACTGCGGCTAATGCACTTGAATCGAGCTCTCAAAGAAAAGCGGCCGGAATGGGACGGTAGTTATGGCAACGCCAGGCCACACGTTGCTAAATCGGTCCAGAAATATTTAGAGGGACGAATTGGGAAATCTTACCCCACCCATCGTACTGCCCAGACATTGCACCTTCGGATTAACATCTGTTCCGATCAATGCAGTCAGCCCTTATTGGAGAGCGGTTCTCTTCTTCCGAGAGCATCGCAAACTGGCTCAATGAATGGGTGAAGTCAAAAGAACTCGAAATTGTCATCAGAAGAGTCCGTATGCTGCCTTAAAAATGGAGTTAAGTTGTAGATTCCAATAGCACATACTTCACATAATGTCATGTACTATTTAATTGTTTAAATAATTCGAAACTTTGGGTAATAAACGACGTAAAGTTATTCAAATACCCATATTAATGCAGACAAATCTTAACACACCCAAATTGTATTTAAAAAATGATGTGATTCTGGAAGGGATACGTTACAAGAAAATAATGCAAATATAAGGGACAATTTTATCTATGCTAATTATATAATTTGAGGTGCCGTTTGTTTTGTACTCTATAGGCCAAATGGGTAGACAAATTTTCGTGAAGGTAGAGTATAGTAGCTTGCAACCACCACAGATGCATCAGCGATTTTGAGTTAATTATAAATATATATGTATACGTGGAAATACAGAAGTAGAAATCTGCCTGAAAGTTATTATATTATAATTGCTTTTGACCGTTTTATCCCGTTCTCATATTTATGTGGATGTTTTGGTTTAGAAATAAAAAATTGTGCCGTGCGAGAAAGCTTTGTCTGAATTTGAGCAGGGACTAAGTTTAGAATGGAAAGAGAGAGGCCTAACAAAGCGAGAGATTGGTTCAAAATTAAAAGGAGCCCAATTGTGGTTTTACATTACTTCCATTTGAAAGAAAAGTACGGTCGTACCCAGAGAAATGGTAGAAAAACAAGACTTAGCGCTAGAGATGCTAGGGAAATCAAACATTTAGTTATAAATCAATCCTAAAGTCCCTACCACCGGTGTGCAACAAATTTTGCACGTGGATGCTAGTATAGAATATGTTAAGCGAGTAACTCAACCTAAGTTAACCAAACAACACAAACAGGCAAGGTTGACATTTGCAAGAAAGTAATTACCAATTTTGGAAAGATGCATGGGAAAGAGTAATTTTTTCCGATGAAAAAAATTCAATCTGGATATACCAGATAATTCCCAAATGTATTGGTTGATAAACGAAAGAGAAAGGAGAAGAGAATGACTCGTAATTTTGAAGAGGGGTTTGTCATGGTTTGGGCAGCCATTAGTGTTCGAGGCAAAACGCCCGTATGTTTCGTATGCACAAAAGTGAGTAGTTTCAAGTATATATAACTTCTAGACGAAGTACTTATTACGTTTGTTGATGATGATTTTGATGAGGAGTGGAGTTCCTAGCATGATAACGCAGCCGTTCAAGCTTCCAAAGCAACAAACGAGTTTTCGGCAGCGAAAAAATAGCATTACCTGCCTACAGCCTTCACTTTCTCTGGTCAATATACCTTCCCAATCGGTTTTCAAAATCGAAGACAGTTTCATAGCGCTAAAGGTCTTAGAAGTGCAATTAGTGCCGAATGGTGAAAAGTTAATCAAAATATTTTAAAAAAATCTGGCGTTCGGAGACGACTTGAAACCGTAGGTCCCTCCATTTGTGGAACAACATCAAGACGCACACCACAAATAGGAGGAGGAGCTCGGCCAAACACCCAAAACAGGGTGCACGCACCAATTATATATACATATACATATATACGGGTTGGCCATATTAAACTGACCCATTGAGTAACCCTATAACTTTTTACTGTAATTTCAGATCAGCTAATGACATACCGCGTTGGAAGCGTCAGTCGAAGGAGATTTATACGATGAAACAATACACCCCAATAGAACGCGCTGAAATTGTTCAGCTGTACATTCAAAATTCCTTCTCGATTGTAAAAACGCAACGTGCGTGGAGAAAAAAAAAATAAAGTGAAAAGTGCGCCGTCAAAGAACGCAATCAAGCAAATGCACAAAAGATTTTTGTCTTCCGGCACTGTGGCTAATACCCGACGTCCAAATAAAAAGCGGCCAAGACGATCTAACGAAAATATCGCGGCCGTACGAGCCAGTATCGAGTCATCGCCGCGAACGTCAGATAATCGTCGTTCTGCTCAGTTGGACATCCCTCGGACCACTCTACGACGTATCATTCGTTTGGATTTGGGGATATTCCCGTACAAAATACAACTAAATCAACAACTGTTGCCGGCCGATAAGCCTCGTCGCTTGGAATATGCCAATTTTGTCGTCCGAATGGCCCAAACTGATGAGGATTTTTGGCATCAAATCATTATGAGTGATGAGGCCCATTTCTCCTTGAACGGAACCGTAAATAAGCAAAATTGCCGTTTCTACGCCACTGAAAACCCTCAAATTATTGAAGAGGTACCTCTCCACGACCAAAAAGTTACAGTCTGGTGTGGCATTTGCGCTGATATGGTCATTGGGCCGTTCTTCTTTGAAAATGGTCAACACCAACCATTGACCGTCAATCAAGAGCGTTATCGGGCCATGATAACCGATTTTGTGATGCCGATTGTTCGTGAAAATGGTATGGAGCACTTCTGGTTTCAGCAAGACGGCGCACCACCACACACAGCACGAGCCACCGTCAACTTATTGAAGGCTTTGTTCCCTGGCCGTTTGATATCAAAAAGCGGCGATTTTGACTGGCCGCCACGATCACCGGATTTGACGCCACCGGACTTTTTTCTTTGGGGCTATTTGAAATCTAAGGTTTACGTCAACAAGCCAAAGACACTAGGCGCACTTAAGGCCAATATCCGACGGGAAATAGCCGCCATATCGGCCGAGACGCTGGCCAAAACTATGGAAAATGCCGAAAAACGGGCACATTACGCTATATGAGCTAAGGGCGACCACTTGCGCGATATCATATTCAAAAAGTGATGTAAACGAATCTCCTTGAACTAAATTAAATGTTTTTCACAATGAAACACAAAAAAATGTTTCTTTTTCCATATTTTTTTAATAATCACATGGGTCAGTTTAATATGGCTAACCCTATATGTAATACAGTGGCGGATCCAGGATTTCATAAAGGGGGGGGGTCCGGGGTATTTTAGAAGGTAACTGTAACTGACGTTTCTGGACAAGCTTTAGCGAATTCTATCAAGGATTACCTGATCGACATCGGCGTGGATTGCTCTTTTATGTATGGCCAAGGATATGACGGAGCTCCAGCAATGAGTGGCGAATTTCACGGAGCACAGGCTTATTTGAAATCATTTTTCCCTCTTGCAATTTATGTGCATTGCGCTGCACATAGCTTCTGTTTAACAATTAATGCATCTTGCGAAGTAACCAGTATTAAAAACGCGTTGGGGACTGTGGGATCAATTGAAGCATTTTTTCACTGGCCCAAGAGACAAAGCATCTTGAAGAACGAAATTGCCAAAATGACGAATAAAAGTGAAAAAGTAGAAAAAAATTGAAGTCTATCTGTCCTACAAGATGGGCTCAATCTCATGAAGCTGTATCAACGTACGTCGAACTTCAACCGGCTGTTACTGAAGCGTTAGAAGAAATAAAAACATGGAAGGATCGAGATACTTCACGCACAGCATCTCAACTTTTGACCGCAATTTTCACAGTCGAATTTCAAATGTCCTGCCAAATAATGGAATCGATTAATTCCCTCGTTCTACCATTAAGTCAAGAATTGCAGTTGAAGAATCAAGATCTAGGAGAAGCAACAAAATTGGCTGATGATGCTTTGAATGATTTCAAGGAAAAGCGGGAAAACGTAGATTCATGCTTCCACATTGTTTATGAAAAAGTTTCTGAAATTTGTTCTAAATACGAAATTGAAATGAAAACGCCTCGTCGATGCCCAGGACAAAAATACCGTTGCAACATTGAAACGCAAACAGTTGAAGAATACTACAAAATCGCATTCTACATTCCACTTCTCGATACGTACATTTGTCATCTCCAGAGTCGGTTTCAAAAACACAAAACAGTCTTTCAAAGTTTCGGACAGCTGTTTCTCAAACAAGAATTTGATGAAAAAAAATGCGCCGATCTTTACCTATTTTACGAAGAAGTATTGGATTGTTCCGAGAGTAATTTCATTTCAGAAGTCAAAATGTGGAGACAACGAATCCGCAATCAGAACATCGAAAATTCACTTGATGCATTATCAGTAAGTAACTCCTAATATAGAAAAAGCAATTTAACTGTGGATTTGAACAGAATAAGGTAAATAAATATTTCTATTGAGAATTTAAGCAGAAGCAATTTTTTCAGATCATGAATAATGAAACTTTCAAAAACGTCAACAAAATGTTGCGAATTTTGGCAGTGTTACCTGTGACAACAGCAACTCCAGAACGATCGTTTTCGACCTTAAGAAGGATAAAGGATTATCTAAGAAACACAATGGGACAGGAGCGTCTCAACGGTCTTGCATCTTTGAACATCCATCATCGCATTGATTTAACTGATGAGGAAATTCTCAGAAAGTTTTTTGAGAAGCCTCGAAAATTTAAAAGTGTTTAAAACCTCTTGTATATTGTTCATCATCTATCGATTTGTCAAAAAGATATTTAATAACACAGTCCTGCGAGGTACAGTTTCTAAAATGGCTATGGTGCTTCTTGAAGGTTTTTTTGTGTTAAAAACGAATCTGATCTTGAAAATGCTCCAGCACGTCAGGACTTTTGGCAATTTGTGGTTAAATAGTCAAGAAATGCCGATTTCAAAATAGTATAACTTTTTTTTCATTCATCCTAGAAGTCTTTTAAAAAATGGATTTTAAAGCTACAGAGTATTACTTTGCGATTCCGTTGTGGAAAATAAAAAAAAAAATTTACCTTACTCAAAAAAAATTCATAAAGATGTCCAAAATCAGCATTTCTTGACTATTTAACCACAAATTGCCAAAAGTCCTGACGTGCTGGAGCATTTTCAAGATCAAATTCGTTTTCAGCACAAAAAAAACTTCAAGAGACACTCGTAGCCGTTTTAGAAATTGGTCAAAAATGAAATTACGCAGGCCTGTGTAATTATTCAAAATTTTGAATTGCGTCCGTCGTATTATAATTGTTTTTATTATAAAATAAATTAAAACTGGAAGAAAAATTTAATAAACTGCTAATGCATATAAAAAAATATTGTTTTTTTTAACTTGACTCATACAGAATTGAAACATAAAATTTTAGAGCATGATTCCAATGGGGGGGGGGGGGGGGTCCGGACCCGAAACCCCCCCCCGTGGATCCGCCACTGATGTAATATATATATACTTTTTTCGTTGTATAGATTTTACTATTCTTAATGTATAATTAAATTATTGTAATAATTTAATTAATTATTATAATTAATTTTTCATTCCAATCAAGGTTGGTCTGGGAATGTTTTGAAATCTTCAACACTCTAGCATAAAGAAACTTTGGTACCTTGACATGGGTTCCGGGAAATGAGAGGGACGAAGGGAATAAAATTGCGGACACTTTAGCGGAAAATGCAGCAAACACACTCTTCATAGGTTCTAAATCTTTCAGCGGGGTAAATAACAGCTTCAAAAGTACCTTTGAGCAGGAATAACGAGGCCTAATCGATTACTGGAGAGCCCAATCAGGCAAGCGGCTAACGGAAAGACTCATAGATCCAGAACGCATAAAGGCAGAAGCAGTCCTCAACTTAAGCAGAAAGGGCATACAAATAGGTGCGATAGAAAATGATTCCTGCAGACTCCGCAAAGAGGCACAAGAAAAAGCAGAACACGTTCTATGCGACTGCCCAGCAGTGTCACGACGCAGACTAATTTACTTGGAAAATAAGGCTATAAATCTAAATTTCCTGATAGAAATTAAACCTATAGCAGTTTTAGGGTTTATTAATAATAGCCAGATCGCAGTGCACAAACAGCCAATCAATAATAATAATAATAATAAAATTTTGTAATAAACAAGTTTTGAATTTTCTAAGTTTGATGTTTAACAAAAAATCGGCATGCCGAAACTTTAATACCGAGACTCGGGATACCTGGAATTTCCAAGCCTAATACAGAAGCAGGATCTCTCTCCGCACTAAATTCATACGCATGGAAACAAAAGCAAATATTTCATTTAGCACAGCCTAGTTTGCATTTTCTTACTTATTAGCATAATTTTGGGAAGCCATGGCACCAGGCAACAGTTTCAGATTGCTTATTTGTTTCACTGCAAGCATTATGAATACCATTTTAATTATTCACTCGCAATTTACCATGCTTTCTTGTGAATGTTCTATCAACAAACACATACACACATACATATACATTCATATGTACGAAAATTTATCTAGGCAAGCATGCGTATGTGAGTTACGGAGCACATGTGAAAGAAAATTGATGAAGTCAGGATTAGTGCGTTGCATTAATAATTAAATTAGGGGCAAAAGCAGAAAAAACGTTTTATGATAATGAGATACGTACCTACCTAACATACATTTCTGCATGTGCTTAGCAAAAAAGGGGAAAGTGGTGTGAGTGGCATGTGTGCGTATGCAAATAATATTGTGAAGATACTAGCATAGTTTTATTATACTAAACTACATTCACTCACTGTCGTTTTTGTTGGAAAGTATTCATGTACTGTAAAATGGGTATATTGTGTGTACGTAGCGTATACGCAACCAGCCATATGAATAATTTAGTATGCGACTAGGAGCATGCAAAATATCTAGAATACTAAGTAATTTTGCTGGAAGGAATGAGTAATACAAATGCTAATCAAAACGGATTAATATCTGAAAATGTAACGTATAACTAAAAATGAAATTAAAATACAAACAAAAGTTGAGTGTATGAAAATTTATACGTTGAAGCAAATTGCTGCATTCAGCTTTTACCAGAGAAAAATAATTTTCCTTTAATTTAAGATTTTTTTATGGAGAGAAGCGCGCTTTTCGGAACTGAAATGCATTTTGGATGCAATTGACGCCGTTTTCGTGGGTGAATTGAAAAGGAACAGGAATATTCGTTATCAAATATATTCGGTTTAAGAAAAATTACTTTACTTTGAAATCACTGCTTCGGCACACTAAAATGAGCTATCCAAGGTGGCTTTCTGTCAACAGTTAAAGCTAAATCTATTAAAATGTCAAAATAGCAGGTTCGGTATTTAGTCCTTTAGTGGTATTTCTTTTTGTTTCCTAAACAACTGATTATCATTTCATAACATTATAGAACAATACAACAACAATACATTATAGAAAAAAACAAAACAAATAACACGGTTTCCACAATGGCTTCTGGTAGAGAGACTAAAAAAAGCAATATGTGTATTGGCGTTTTGAAAGTTTACGTCTGAATTTTACTTTCGGGGCGCTAAAATTGTTCGCCCTTATACACTTTCTTATGTTAAATCATCATAGGAAACGTTATAACCTCTAGATTTTAAATATATGCGAAAAATGAAGGTAGCTAGATAGATCCATTTGGTTACCACAGTGTAGACCACTACCAGCGAAAAATTACAAAACTTGAAGGAGAAAAACCCATCTATAGCCATCAAGTGCTGATGATGTAGTGGAGGAGAAAAACGGGATCTATGCTATAGAACTGCCTCAGACAACCCCCAAAAGGCACACTAACGAACTTCAAGTGCCTAGCAGCCAAACCCAGATATTTGAAAAGAAATTGCTCAACTGTCCCTTTCTTTATGATTGTACAGAAGTTCATACTTGTCCGCATGAGTTCCGATCACTCAGTGACGGAGTTTGGAAATTAAAAGGCAAGGGATCCCCAGCACTTTAAGGATTCTGCTTCGGTCGTAATGAGGTCAACGTTATTTTGAGGTAGTACACAATAAGAGACACGATTTTTTAAGAAAGAAATTATGCAGTTTCCTTTTAAGAACGTTTAAGGGGACACCGATGTCTGAAATTAGTTCTCACGACTCTTTTCTGGCAAGCTCATCGGCAACTTCTACTAGTTTCCGGCAGTTTAAAGGAGACTGAAATATTGGCTGATTTAGAGAAAACGCCCTGCTTGCAGCCCGGATCCATCGGTAAAAACAAAGGTACCTACGTCCGTGCACACTGTCTCCTCCTTTCAATCCAGCCAACGTGGAAATGGAGCCCAAGCACAACCCTCAAACCCCAGTTTAAGAATGGAGAGATCTGTACGAAGTACAGAGAAGGAAGGAGAAATATGCTTCCAAGTTTTACCATGCCTTACAGGAGATTGCCTCCAAATGCCAAACTCCTTCAACCTAATATCGATCTGGGCAGCAATGGATTGAACTTGAAGATCAATGCGAAGTAAGTGGAGAGTGACGTTAAGAACGGTAGTGGGGCATATTCCATACGCCCCAGTGATGCTTTTGAAGCTTGAAAATTTGCTGTCTATGACACTCCCAATAATTCCGCAAGCTCTTCTTATGTTAAACAGAAGTGTTGTCTCGTTATTTTCATCTACGAAATTGATTTAAAAATTTTTATACTCATAACAATTATATTTACATTTTAAAAATAACTTATCAAAATTTTTAATCCATTTCCGTCGTATTTGATAGAAAACACAATCCTGTAGCATACTCTTTTTATCTTATTGATTTTGCATTCCAACAAACTCACAATAGAGTGCGGCGAGAAAGCAGAAGATAATGCCCAAATATTTTCAAATAAATTTTCATTGCTATTTACCTATTCATTAATTATTTTAAGCCAGACAAAATAAATTTCGCTGTAATTAATACGCTTGTAAATATTTGGGTATTAAGTGGAGCAGCTGCATGTGAGCGAGGGGAGAATGTTCTGCTATGCCTGAATATTGTTCGGGTGGCTTGAGCGTATTTAATATGTTTAATCCGACATGATAAATAACTATTTAATTGTTATTATCTGAAGAGTCTAACTATAATAAATCATATGCAGCGAAACGACATGAATTTCGGGTGGTAAGAGTAAGAGCAAGACGAAGCAAATGAAGGTGGCGCATGACTGCGCTTCAATTGCTGTTTTACTGCATACACAATGAAATTAGTTTTCTACGGGTGGACAGGGCGTATGAGTAAAGCCATTTATAGTAAATTCATATAAATGCATATGAAGGCATGCATAGCCGATTTTCCCTTGTTCTAAGCTCTCATTTGACATTGTTTTTCTGGCAAGTGAAAGAGTTTAATGTTGATGCCTTACAACAGCGCCTTTCGACCGGCTGACATACGCACAAACATAAACATTTGCCTGCATTATTCATATTTTCGGTCATTCAGTTATATTTCGACACACGTATATACATATATCTGCATACGTATCTATGTTTACATTTAAAATGGCATTGCAAAAACGTTTTAATTGTTTATATTTCTGCAAGGATAATTTCAAGCCAGCAATGCAATCACTGCTGTCTGAAATACAAACAATTTAAAGATACTCACCCAGCATTTGCATGGCTGCCCAAAACAATGCACAGGCGCTGCACGGCGCCAAGCAAACAATCAAATTGAAATTTATAAAAGCATGTTTTTTATACACATTTTTCTCCACATCACACAAGTTTTTCAGCAAGTTTTTTTGGGTTTTTTTGTTTGTTTTTTTTTTAATTTGTTTTTATTCATTTGTTGCCTGTTCACACATGTTCGTCTGTTCGTATGTATTTATGTACGTATGTATGTGTGTATGTATGTATGTATGTGTGTGCTTTTATTTGCGTATGTTTACTTGGGCGGAGTAACGGAAAATGTAATTACATTTTTAACTGCATTGCTGCAGGATAATGAATGCCTGCATACAAATACAATACCAACAACAACAAAGCCTCCATTGTACACTATCTGACTGACTGTGGTGTTGCTTGTCTGGCTGAGCAGCAAAGCTGAAATGCTGGTGTGCGAGCTCTAGTAATTATCTGCACATCTGTCACGCAAAAGTGTAGCACCCGTTGCGCATTCATCCAATTCATTCGCATGCAATTGATGCTGAGCAACGTTCGCTCGTTCGTTTGTTGGTTCGTTCGTTGGTTCGCTCGCTTGGCTTCCTTGAGCACATAAAATAAATCTGCGTGTGTGTGTGGACAGTATACGAGTGAGACTGATGAAAATCGCGTAGAGAAAAATCACAAAAAAAAGTAACAGTCAGTAACAGCAGCATACAAAAGGGCGCAGGATATTAATTGCAGTTGCAAATGTTTAAGTGAACTTGTCTTTGCATTTACGGTTGCCGGCAGCAGTTCTGTATTTTTGGCCACAAAACAATGGTTTGCTTTTCGGTTTTCCTTAATGGTGGGCGATTTGATTGTTGGGCACATGTGTTGCTAGAGAGTTATTGCCATAAAAACCACTTTATGGCTGGAAGAAAATCTTGATGACTATTTAGTAAAGTTTTGGTTTTATGAGTTTTTGTAGTTAGCGGAAGAATGCAATCAGTTTTGCAAATTTGTGATTCTTTGCATATTTTCGCCTTAAATACTTTTTAGCACTCACTAGCTTAGCTGAACATTCTTGTATATATACAATTTAAGAATATAGTTTGAAATAACGTGAAAAACTATCGCAATTAAAAAAATGAAATGCTTATATTTATAAAAATGTTACCTCTGTTAAAACAGCCAACCAGGAAGAATTTAAAACAATTTAAAGCCAGTTGTAACGGGTGTTTTTTTGTGCTCGAGAACTTAAAATGTTACCTCTGTTAAAACAGCCATCTACAAAGAATGGCAAACAATTTAAAGGCTAGTTGTAACGGGTGTTTTTTGTGCTCGACAACATAAAATGTTACCTCTGTTAAAACAACCAACCAGGAAGAATGGCAAACAATTTAAAGGCTAGTTGTAACGGGTGTTTTTTTTTTGCTCGAGAACTTAAAATGTTACCTCTGTTAAAACAGCCCACCAGAAAGAATGGCAAACAACTTAAAGGCTAGTTGTAACGGGTATTTTTTTGTGCTCGAGAGCTTAAAACTTTACCTCTGTTAAAACAACCAACCAGGAAGAATGGCAATGAATTTAAAGGCTAGTTGTAACGGGTGTTTTTTGTGCTTGATAACTTAAGATGTTACCTCTGTTAAAACAACCAACCAGGAAGAATGGTAATGAATTTAAAGGCTAGTTGTAACGGGTGTTTTTTGTGCTTGATAACTAAGAATGTTATCTCTGTTAAAACAGATATCCACAAAAAAGGGCAATCATTTTAAAGGCTAGTTGTAACGAATGTTTTTTTGAGTTCGAGAACTTAAAATGATAATAAAAGTCCGAAATATTGTTGGAATTAATTTTTTTTTTGTATTACAATCTGACAGATAATTTCATGGCATTAATTTTTTGAATATGATATCCGGTATATTTCCCTTCGATAAGTCCAATTTTTGACTACTTTTTCCAATAGCCTAATCAGCAAAAATGCGACGAAAACGATAGTCATTTGACTTCAATTCTTGCTAGAGCATGCGAACCAAGATCCTTACGTACAATTTTCCACATGGTCAAAGTACAAAGGCCAATAAGTTGAGAATGACGAAAAATCGACATGTTGGTGCCTTCTTCAACACTTCGCTCTGTGAACTTTGCGAATAGATTTATTTCTTTCAAAGTAAATTTCCACAATTTACTAGCGGTGTTCTAGGGTTAAATGATTCATGAAGACTTGCCAAACCACACTGAACAGAAATGTTAACACATTTTGCCTTCTCGGTTGTCAAACCATAGTTATCGATATCGATAGTTCTCATGGCCCTAAGGAACATATATGAACATTTATGAGCGTGGTTGGTAAGGATGGCGAAGAAACAGGCCATTGATAAAAATTTAATATTTGAACTTTGTTCGGTATATTTTTCTTGGTTAGCTGTAAAATATACGCGTATTAATTTTTCAAAAGCACAATTTGAAGTACTTCTGTCCAGTATGATTTTAAGAAGTGTGTTTCCTACATATTATTCAAGTCTTTATTAGCTGCTTTTGATGCACAACTTCTCTGCTCGCTATGGGAAAAATTCATACATGAAGGCAACTATAGTTTAGCGATGCATTTAGTAAAAAAAAAAAAATTATTAAAAACATGTACATCGATAGTTTTCGTATGTGAATTTCACAAGTAGCTGTAATTCAGCCTCATCCCAGTGAACCGAACAGAGGTCGAGCATAATATTGAGCCGATAAAAAAGGCATAAATTGAAATTTGAAAAAAAGTATGTATGTGTGTGTGTGAACATAGCAGCAATTATTGCCAATTTGCGGGAATCAAAAGCAATATTTTAAATATGCAATTGCGTTACGTTTGAATAAATTGTCTTTTCAAATCATTTGCTTTTTCTATGCAATTGCCAGGCGTAGTTTTTTGGTTTCGTTTTTCAATTCGCAGCCTAATTTGAGCAGAAATATTTGTGTCCGTATGTATGCTATTAATTTTTATTGTTTGATATGAAATATTTGTATTTCAAATTTTTATTTGCTAAGCGCATTGATAGAATTTCGCGAGCTTTATTGTTTTTTTTTGGTTTGTGCTCTATCAATGCACAGAATATTAATATCATAAATATAGTATCTTTTTTTTTGGTATCATTTGTAATTGAAGCTGTTTATTATAACTGAAGTGTATTTTTCGCTTTTTACAGCTTAATTACATTTGAATCTGATATTTACGGTCCACTAGCCAAATTCTAAATTTGTATGCCTATGTGAAAACGTGCGTCACCAGATTTACAGCTGTGGACATAAAAATTGAACCAGATGGTAAAGTTGCGTATAAAATATTGTAAAGCCCAGGAAAGTAGAAAAGGGTATAAAAATTTTTATAATTCAATCCAAATGCATCCTTAATTTTTTTTATAATTCTGAAACTTCACCACGCCAATCAACTTCGTTTTATTGTAGCGAAAGGCTATATATATATATATATATATATATAATTGGTGCGTACACACGTTTTGAGTGTTTGGCCGAGCTCCTCCTCCTATTTGTTGTGTGCGTCTTGATGTTGTTCCACATATGGAGGGACCTACAGTTTCAAGCCGACTCCGAACGCCAGATATTTTTTATGAGGAGCTTTTTCGTGGCAAAAATACCCTCGGAGGTTTGCCATTGCCTGCCGAGGGGCGACCGCTATTAGAAAAATGTTTTTCTTAATTTTGGTGTTTCACCAAGATTCGAACCTACGTTCTCTCTGTGAATTCCGAATGGTAGTCACGCACCAACCCATTCGTCTACGGCGGCCGGAAGGCTATATAGTCATAATAATAAAAAACGAAGTGATTTTTGCTTGAATTTTTTCCAATTAATATATTTTGTTCACTTTATTCGTTTATTGTTTTTTTTGTAATAAGAAAAATATTCCTACTAAAGCAAAGTTTAAAAAAAATAAAATTTGCTACCATCCATTAAGGAGTCCCGGTTATCTAGAATTTTCAAAAAACTGATTTTTTGTTTTTTCGATATTTCGAAAGCATAGACTCTTAAAAATATTATGTAAATTTTTGGAACGATACTCTCAATATTTTCGATTCTACAGCCGTTTTAGCTGGTAGAGTGAGATTCGTCACGTGCTGGCATCAATAGTCGCATTTAAATGGTCAAAACTTTTAACTGAATTATTTCTGGTGTTGTCAAAAAAAAAACCGAATCGTCTGAAAATTTAATATGTTGTTCACAACATCAATGGCTATCGCCTGTACTAGAATCGTATTATTATGTCAATTCCTTCGCTTTTTTTTTATTAAAACACTGAAAAAAACTGATTTTTAGAAAGCCAAATTCAAAACAGCGTCATTTTGCCAAATTTTGTTTTTTATTCATTTATACATAGCTACAGTTATACTGATTAATAATTTTAATAATAAATAATAGAGGAGCCAAAATAGACAATACCGTCTAGGTCCACATTTTCGTGAGGGTCAACTTCTGCGCCATTCTTAGAATTATTAACATAAAAATTTTTTTTTTTTTCATTTTTGTATGTAAAAGAAGTTAAATAAAAAGCCTAAAAAATATAATTTTTTTATTGTAAAAAAAAAAAAATTCCTAAAAATACCCTACATTTTCGAACTCTAGACCACCGGAACCCCTTAATAGAAGCTTGATCTAAAAACGTAATTTCGTTGCTGTTGGATCGATGCCCAGAATAAAACTTTCAAATCTTCGAGATCGCAGACAAAATACTCGCTGACATATACTTTACATATTTATACAGGATGTCCGGTGGCAGAATTAGGTTTTAAATTTAAAGTTTCTCCCTAACCACCAAGCGTATAAGGAGAGTAAGGACCTCGTTAGTTTCGTTATTTGTGCCAGTTATTTAGTTACGATTTCGTAGTGGACTGATGAATGAAAACGTGCATTCGCAACCGAAGTGTATTTCAAGGTCATTGATTCTTGTGCAACTGCACGTCATAGATTTTGTTCATTTAACAATATTCCACTTTTACGTGATGCACCAAGTGAAAATTTGATTTGTTCATGGGTACTAAGGTTCCGGGCAACCACTTCGGTGGCAAACAGTTTACAGTCGCAGCCCAGCCGGACTTCGAGAACTGATGAAAATATTGAATTCGTCCTCACAAGTTTGCACTATAATTCGCGTCAGTCCATGCGCAAGAGAGCGGCTGCCCTGAGAGTTCCAAAAACTATTGTGCATGAAATATTGTGGATCTGAAACTTCCCATCTTCAGAATTCAAATCGTGGAACGATTACAATTTGCGTTAAAGTTTCTGCGAGACATTGCTAAAACGATGTCGTGTGGTGAACACTATTTCTTTTGGAGTGATGGAGCCCACTTGCACTTAAATGGAAGAGCAAATTAGTAAAATTGCGATTATTGGCCACCGAAAGGTCACCATTGAAACAGCAATAGTCACTTCACAGTCCGAATGGTTTGGTTGATGCTTCGGTGTGTATTATCAAGCAGTGGAATAATTGTACCATAGTTTTTTTGAAAATTGTCGAGGGCACGCAATTTCTGTGGACGGTGTCTCTTATCTATTATAGTAGAAATATTTTATAATAAAGAGATAGTGAAATATTTATAAAATCGAATGAGTACAGAAAGAAAGAGGAAAGTGTAATGCCTTGATATCCAATGGTCAGACTATTTTAAAATATTCGTATTTGTGTCTTTTATTTATAATGACGCCATACAGCCAGATTTACTGGAAAACATAGTCGAAAATTGAACTGATTGAATGGGCCATGTAACTTGTAGCCACGGCTGACATATGCTGAGATTCCAATTCAGAAAATAAATACCATGAAATTATCTACCAAAATATAATAAAAAAAAATCGTTCCAACAATATTTCTGTTTTGTATTATGATTTAATTTCTTAAGCTCTCAAAACTTCGCACTTTCTTGCGCTGCTATTATTGTGTACACAGATGTGTCTGTAAAATATAACATAAACATAAAAGAGTAGTGGATATATGCATGTGTTTTAGTTTTTGGATTTTTCTCCCTTTTTATTCTGCCCTGGAAATCAATATTTAATTTTATTGTTGTACGATGTTCGCTTTTGTGGCTTACAGTGTCCTAGCGCACTGCGTTTTTTGCTTTGTTGAGAGTCATTTTCCATTATTGTTTAAAAAATAAACAAACAAAGAAATATTTATCAGTAATTTTTCTCATATTTATTTATTTGTTACTTTTCATGAATGTATACAGTTAGGATTCTACAGTTTTTCGACTTATATTTATTTGCCATTGTATGCCGTGTTTGTTAATTCTGGTTAGTGAGGCGTGAAAAGAAGCAGACCAACGATTTTTTAATTTATGTATTATTTTCGATATATTCTGGATATTTATTATGTAATAAGTAATGCGAACATAAGGTGGCCGCCGCAGCCGAAAGGATTGGTGCGTGACTACCATTTGGAAGTGTGTAGGTTCGAATCTCCGTGCATGAAATACCAAAATAGATAGAAAGTTTTTTCTAATATCAGCAGGCGATAGCAAACTTCCGAATGTATTTCTGCCATGAAAAAACTCCTCATAAAAAATATCTGCCATATGGAGTCGGCTTAAAAGTGTATGTACCTCCATTTGTAGAACAAGATCAAGACGCACGCCACAAATAGGAGGAGGAGCTCGGCAAAACACCCAAAAAAATGTATAAGCGTCAATTATATATATAATGCGAAGATGAAGGGTGTTTTCTCCAGGAGGTGCCTTTGAAATCTTGACGAGGGTGTCGGTTAAATCAGTTTTTCAAGTAAAGAAAGTGAAAAGCATTTTTGTGACATATGAAGAAAAACACAATCTTTGGATTTGGCGGTAGAAAATGACTCTCGAGCTTACATTAGTTTCCAGAAAAGTCATTGCTCGGTAGCATCATTGGTGTCATCATTTGATGCCATGTGAGAACTTAAGTTGGAGCCAAGGTAGCGTAAATGGTGACTGATTTTTTTATATTTTATTAATAGATATCTTTAATATAAGCATTAAATGGTTCCAGCTGCATGATCTCACCGTTCGGTGCGTGAGCTAGCACTTTGCCCTGGTGACAGTTAGGTGACCAAGACATCTAAAACAAACGATTTCTTGCTATTTTACGCCTTGGTCTAAAATTTGGTGCGATAGATTAATCAAGTCAGTAACCCATGCAGATGAACCAGTTATGATTAACGGTTTCAAAAGAAATGTGTGGTGCGTTATTAATAGGCAAAATATCGAAAAGGTACAACGGAACCGACTGGATAATCTAGTTGGATGTATTTATCTCTACTGAATGCCGTTAAGTTTGTAAGCTAAAATTACCAAATATTGTTTATTTACATTTCTTAATTTTTTTTTAGAACAGGGACGTAAAAACATGGATATTGCATTTTTCAAAAATAAAGGAGTCGAGAATAAGATATTGGACCTGGAGCACTTGAGTAAAAATTTTTAACCAAAAAATGTTTTTCTTAATAACTCTTCGCTTAAACAATACGCTAAAATTGGTGTCGCAACCGTCTGATAGTAATAATAATAACTGACTTTTCTGAAATAATTTTCTTTACCATAATTGTTGGAAAAAAAACTGTTCAAAGTTGACATTTATTTGTCAAGGCAAATAATAACGGCAAAAACGTGACTTGTATTTCTTTTGACAAAAAAAAAAGTTTAAGAAAAATAACCAAAAACCTTCAATTAAATTTAAGAAAATTCGCCACCAATTGACTCGCCATGACTTCTAAGTTTTAAAAATATTATATGTAATGTGACTCAACAAACGACACAAAAACTAGTTGCGGTTTTGTTCCCGGTATGTGAACAAAGTAAATACCGATTCCACAGTCCAACGATTTTACAAAAATATTACTCAAAGTAGACACCGGTTAACAATTATGAAAGAAAATGTTCCCAGAATCAACTTTCCCGAATACAGTACTGGCCCAGGCAGATTTTTTTTGGCGGAGGGTTAAAATTTTAAAATTTTGCTCGAAAGTGTGCAAAATTTTTCAAAATATTATGTATGTTTATGCAGACACCATAAGAAATTTACTTATAAAAAATAAAACTTGTATGTTTGTATAATTATAAGCAACGCGCTAGCCGATCTAACAGCAATGCAGCCGTTGAGACGCCCCTTTATTACGTCCATTAACTACCTAGCCATCGGCATACAAAGCTACATCAAACAACTTTTTACACTTAAACAAAATAGTGCATACAACAAAACTACCACTCGATATAAAAAACCAAAGCAGCAAAAATAAACTATGAACGCAATCTCCAAAATCGACCACATTAACTAAGAAGAATGGACGCAGTCGAATTTGCAAGAATAAGAACTTAACAAACCAATATTTTATAGATGAAAATGCTTTTAATACATGTATATATGTATATACTGTATATATCCCTAATTAACACAGAATATGTTTTTGAAAAAATGTTAATTTTTCAATGAATAAAAAAGCTCCCTAACCAATACAAGGCCAATACATGAACCTCCTAACAAACCCAACCCTAGACAACCTAAAAACTTTTTTAAGGAACTTAAAATATTGTAATATATACGACAAAGTCTAATCAAAAACTATTTGACAACCTATTTAAGTTTTCTACTTTCTTATTATGGATAAGTAATATTTAGCTTAAGGTGTCACGGTGGTCTAGAGCTCGAAAATTTGAGGTATTTTCAAGAATTTTTTTTACAATAAAATAATTAAAAACGATATTTACATGTGGTAGACTTTTTACTTTACTTCTTTAATTTTTTTTTAATTTTAATAATTTTAACCCCTTGTCGTGCTTTAACGAGTCTGACTCGTGATGAAAATTTTGGTCCAAACGTGAATATGACGACCCAGGCTCGTCAATAGATTGTCGGCCCAAACATAAACATCGTGCTGATTGAATGTTAGGTTCTATCTGTACGCAACAGAGTTTTGTTGAGCTAAATGGCACGGCAAAGGGTTAAAAATGGCATTGAAGTTTACCCTCCCGAAAAATTGTACCTGGATTGAGTTGCCCATTTCGGCTCTTCTATTTATCTAAAACACAAAAACCAAAAAAAATTATTAATCAGTATCAGTCCCATACTAGAATAATAAAAAATAAAAAATGACAAAATGGCGCAGTTTTGAATTGGACACTCTAACAATCGGGTGTGTTTTTTTAGTCAAAAAAAAAAAAATAATTGAAATAATAATATAATTCTAGTACGGGCGATAGCCATTGATGTTGTGAACAACATATTAAAATTTCTGACGATTCGGTTTGTATAGTTTTCTGTGGTTTTGACAACATCAGACTGAAAAATGCGACCATTGATGCAGCCGACTGACGCATCTGACTCTAAAACGGCTGTAGCAACGAAAATACTGGGAACATCCTTCGAAAAATTTGTGAATATATTCGTAAAAGTCTATACTTTCGCAATATCCAAAAAACTAAAAATCAATTTTTTTTTAATTTCTAAACCATCGGGTCCCCTTAAGGTCATCGCAGCCATGGTTTAGGTATTTGTTATAATAAAGTTGTTGTAATTATATATAACACGACTTCAAATATAATTTCTGAACACAGAATCGTATGGAATTTATGGAGGCTTTGCTTGGTAGCTCATTTTAACTCTCTGCCTCCCATGTACAGGGTTGTTAATATTCGATGGACCCATCTGGCAACACTGTATCTTTTGACAGAGACGTCAGATCGTTGAATGAAGTACCACGTTGGAAGCGTCAGTCCAGTCAGATTTTTACCATGGAACAGTACACGCCACGCAAGCGCTCCCAAATTGTTGAAATTTACATTCAACAAAAGAAGTTAATTGTGAAAAATCAACGTGCCTATAAAAAATTAAATAATGTGAAAAGTGCGCCTTCTAAGAACACCATTAAACGTTTATACGAAAGGTTTTTGACTGGTGTTGCCAAAGCAAAACCGACCAAGGGGATCGGATGAGAATATTGTTCTTGTACGGGCCAGTGTTGAGATGCCGCCAAGGACATCCCAAAATCGCCGTTCTCAGCAATTGGGAATTGCTCGGACCACTTTACAACGAATTATCCGCATTGATTTGCATTTACTCCCGTATAAGATTCAATTGGCGCAAAGATTGTTGCCTGCGGACAAGCCTCGTCGATTGGAATGGGCCCAAAAAACACATGTGTCCGTCGAATATGAGCAACCCGTTAAATGTGCATTTTTGGCTCTTTCTCGAGGCAGATATACTTAGAGTTCATTGTATTGACTGTTAGAGGGCTAAATTGTTCCCCAAAAGTTCTAAGCAAACAATTTTAACAAGACTCACCGTAAACACGTACGAGTTGTAAGGGGTAAGGCGAGCGCGCAAGCAAGCCCGTGCATATTAGAAAGGATTGATTTGTTTGGAAATCATTTTTTTTATTGACTCTATCGCATAGGCAGATGGAAAAATGTTTGTTGATGCTTACCTTTAAAACTGAACGCTGTCTTGGTTGTGGCGTTGCACACGTAAGAGCTGTAAAAGTGGGAAAACAAATAATTTAATTAGTATTTAGCTAAAGAGTAATGTAGATGTATAGTATAACTAACAAAGATTGGAGGAGACGGAAAAAGATTTGGATTTAATTTGCGCCGTCTCGTGCGATAATGGTTGTTTATTTTGAGAGGAGTTTAATTTTTTTAATAATTTTGCTACGAAAGTCCCATTTTTTTCCAATATTTCATATACATTTTTCGAAATCATATTTTCTGGTTCGCTTCATGGTGTTAATACATTCCTCTCCCAGCTCAAGGCTAGAAACTTTACAAATACAATGAAAATATCAAATAAACTTTCAACACTTGAATTTTTTCAAAACGCCATTGAGTTGATGCTCAATTTTTCATGCTGTCCATTTTTTCACGTTTCATAAGCCAAAAGCAGTCACTACTAACGAGATTAGTGTGAAAACAAGTTTACTCATTATGCAGTTCCTTTTTTCGGTTTGCAGGGAAAGGCAAAAGCCAAGAAAGGGTATGGAAAGGATGACAAATAAGTTTAGCTGCTAAAAGGATTACAATGCGAGAAGTTCACTTCAAACAAATATAAAGGGGAGACATCGAGAAAGAAGGAAATCAAACAGTTTCGTCCAAAAAAAAAAACAAAAATTAAAATTATG
Organism: Anastrepha obliqua; assembly: GCF_027943255.1. Lineage (NCBI taxonomy): Eukaryota > Metazoa > Arthropoda > Insecta > Diptera > Tephritidae > Anastrepha > Anastrepha obliqua. Next base: position 118,804,244 of record NC_072892.1, read on the forward strand.
ACAAGCGTGAGATATGCGCAAAAAACTGAAATAAGCTCAGCTAAGCTATGAACCACAACCACATAGTAACTAAAACAACAATGCAGTGAGAAGATAAGCAGTAGTTGTATGTAGCTACAGTTAGCCGAATATAACTTGTAATGGCATTAAAAAATGCGAACGCGAAAAGAGTGAAAAAAAGCAACATGAAAGGAGGCGGTTGAAGCTATTGAGCTTACTAGTTGACTGCTGGGGTTCACTGATTTTGACAACAATAGCAACGCTAGTTTCCGCCGAGAAAATAGTTGTCAATAGAAAATAAAAAAAATATTCAGAAATGATAAAAAATAAGAAATAAAGTTACAAAAATTCATAGGAAACTTTGCTGCTACAATTTTGTGACAGTTGAAAAGCTAAAAGGCGAGTGGAAAATAAGAAAAATGTGGAAAAGAGCTAATGCGGGCAGATGCTTGCGAATCGAGTAACTGTGCTACAGTTTTTCCCATTTAAACTTTCATCTAATTCGAGCGGGTCAATTGTGGAAATTGGCATGAATTTGGCATCAAGAAGATTTCCCGACAGCATTAATATTAAAGCAAAGGCAGATAAAGATGAGGAAGAGGATAATTTATGCAAATTGCATTGGCTGTGAGAGCGTTGGAAAAAAATGTATTCAAAAGGAAAATAACTTAGGAAATTGCAATGTGAAGAAAGGACGAGTGATAGAGTTTAGCGTTGCCCAGAAATTGGATTGGTTCTTATAAGATTGTGTGTCCGCATTGGTAGATTTTGTGACTTATTGTTACAATGTAATTGTGGCAAATGAAATTTCAACGCAAAGAGTGGTTAGTGTGCCATGTGACACTTTCGAGCTCAACGTAACTAAAGACTGAGAACGAAATGTGAAAAGCTTTTCTTAGAGCGTCAAAAGGCATTTGAATGCGACTATTAAGATAGATAATCTAGTATCTTTCTAGTAGTAGTATAAATATTCGTGAAAATATATAGTGAAAATTTAAACTAGGGGAAACTAAGTAGGGTGAAAACTCATGATGAACAGTTTTTAGAGGTGCAGATCGTTATTCGGCACTGAGCGAATTTAACAGAATCAGCTGATGCGCTGTCGTTACTTGGGTCACAAAGCTGTTTGTTTACGAAAAAAACTGAGATTGTGTTAGTGACAATTAAAAAGTATTAGTTTCAGCAAGTTGTGGCATTTGATGTGATTCGCCGCTAAGTCCTTGAAGTTTTTCTTCACATTTCTAATGTTGGCAATGCCTATGCCGGTAAACTACAAGGCCAACGAAGGGAATGAATGGCAAATCTAGTGAAACGTTTCTGAACCTTCTCATTCTTGAAAATGAACCCACATGGAATGGATCCCAGAGAGATCTTGGAACACCTTTGAATTCTTTAATACACACTCTTTAATCAGAATTTTTCGATAAATTTTGGATAAGCAGTTGATTTTTCGTAATTTTTCGCGTACGTTTTTTTTTCCATATAAAATAAAAAACACCCCAGCGAAAAAAAAAATTGTCAAAAACCAATGAGAATTTTCAGTCACTTGAAACTTGAACTTTATTATACCGAAATTGAATGGGCTATAAAACTGCATACTTAGAGTTTTGATAAGGATTCTGCATAAAAAGTAAAAATACTGATGCATTTTTTTTGTTTTGTTTTTCCATAGAGTTTGAAACTTTAAGTTGTTATATTTAGTTGTTGTTGTTTTAAAATTTGTGAATTTTTGATTTATGACATTTTTCTCGAATTTTTCAGTTATGACATTTCTCTCGATTTTTCGAGTTATGATATTTTTTCGAACTTTTCAGTTATGAGTTATGACGTTTTTCTCAAATTTTTGAATTTTCGACTTATGACATTCTTCTCGAATTTTTCAGTTATGAATTACGATGTTTTTCTCGAATTTTTGAGTTTTTCGGTTAAGACGTTCTTCTAGCAAAGTAGCCGTTTGTTTTTTTTTTACTAAAATGCATAAAGCCAATTCATATTTGCATTCACACGATCTGACGTTATGACGTTTGCAAATAATGATAGAAAATGTATGTACAGAGAAACCTCTTTTAACGAACACCTCCATTAGATGGATATTTTCCCTATACCAAGTCTTAAGTATCAGGAGAAATTTCTCTCTTTTGGACAGACAAAAGTTAGTTCACGCTGGGTGTCCGCACAAGAGATACTGTAAGCAGTGAAACCTCCTTTCAGCATATACTCACCGCAAGTTAAACTTGTGCTCGCCCAATAGATGTCTACGCTCTATTCTCAGGGTAATTTATTCCGGTATTTAAGACTTGTTGAAGTCTTCAAAAAATGTCTGTCCAGGGGAAGTGTCCCTCTAATAGAGGTGTCCATTAGGAGAGGTTACGCTCTAAGTACATTTTGTGCTTGTGCTGCTATGCTACGTTGCAAATGGCATGACCTCAGATTGTTTGCTCTCAAATGAAACGAAATTTATTCGTATTTGAACAGAAGGAAGAACTTAGAGAGCCACTCTTTGCTGTTTCTTAATTAGCCGTTGCTCATAAGATTACCCAACCCATAAAAATTCACTTGCCACGCATGCATTCACATTCTATTCCATTTTTCTCGCTACATAACTTTGAAGATTAATTGAAAATTTAATTGCCCGCCTCACTCTTTATTGCTGCCGTTGTTTTGTTTTTTTTTTTTATTTGTTTGCTCTTACCGCTTTGGCTTTTGCATTTTAATGCTCACAAAGTGTTGCATTTATGCTGCTAATTAAAATAATTTGTTATTCTCCGGCTACACTTCCACGTACTACGTGTTTTCCCAGCGGATCTATGGCGCGCTTATTCTTTGCAATTCTTTGCCGCCTGCACCGCAATCTTCTTCACCATTACTGGTATAAGCGCAACGATGCCACACCATGCTATACTTGCTTTTGATGTCATGCCACATGGCTGAACTCTTTCCTTTTTGCTCTGGCCTGTTTTACAGTATTTTCCTTCCGACTAATGCAATACAATTCCAAAAGAAGCATGCAACTGACATAGCCTTTTTTACCATGACCACCTTTATCAATGTAAATAAGTATGTGGTATCTCCTTTATTTTTGCGCATTTACCTTATATTCAATGCAACTTTTGCTGCTTTGCTATGCTGTGGCTGATTTCTAGATTGTTGCATATTTATAAGGTGATGCTGTGCGGTGCACAACGTGTGATAGAAGAATGCAGCTAGAAAGAGTGGCCAGCGGTGGGAGGCGGAATTGTGCATAGTGCATGAAAGTTGCTTTTGTTGTTGCGTAAGTTAAGTGAAGCGTAAAAGTTAAGTGAAAAACAAAATGAGCGCGTTCTATTTTAATGGTAATTAGCGCTGAGTATTTCTCTGAAAGAAGTGTTAATTTTTTAATGGCAACAATTTGATACAAATTTATTTTTATTTAATATAAATTAGCAATTCTAAGAGTAGATGTGCTTATGAGTTTAATAGAGAGTTTCATAAAGATGCAAGTGCTTAGAAAAAAGACCAGCGATGAAAGAGAGCACAAATATAATATTTTGCTTAGCAGCCATCCGAACTGAGAGAAATGGTAGGAATGCCTGGTGAAAAGTATTGAGAGAGTGTGCTCAGTAACAGAGTTATTGGGCTCTGTACAAAATTACAAGTAAAAATACACTTCTTCATGGGGAAAAGATTTTTAAAGGTAGTATTCAAGGCTGATAGAGACCAGGTTTGCTCGTTATGTATGGTGAAAAAAAAATAAAATTTGAGGAGAACTTTGGATTCTACGTCCTTCGTTTTGAGTTTCACAAAATTTAGCTTCAGCTTAGTGAAACGGTAGTAGTACACCTTTATTCGGCTCTGAGCGAATTTGTTAGATGTGCTGACGTCACTTGGGATGTATTTCACAAAATTTAGTTGGTGGTACTGATAAAAATCAACACAGCCTATGCTTATTGAACATTTGTATTCACCGGAAAATTTGCAAAATTTACAAAACCAAATATTTTTAATATATTTTTAGCTAAAAATAGTGCTTTTTTATTCAGAAATACCTAAATTTGTACGAAAATTGTTGGACGTTTTGATAAGAATTTCTATGAAATTTAATAACTTTTTAGGCAACCAGGTTTCATGAAAGAATGTTTTGGAATCAGGTAATGTCAGTGGTGGGCATTTTTTGTCACCAGCCGACCAGCTGAGAGTGCTTTTATTTATGGATCTGTGCAATGGCTCGGAGCGAGTTTAACAGCATCCGATGTTGGGCTGCATTTACTTGGGGTGTGTTTATAAAAAAAAACTGAAATTGTGTGGGTGATATACGCAAAAATCAACCAGTGACACTTCGTTGCCGTCTGAACAACGGCTGGTTGGACGAGTGTGTGAATACATGTGAAATGATCGTGCAGAATTCGGCTGCCGAATCCTCAAATGACGTGGCAGCCAAAGTTCCCCTCACAATTTTCTCTTTATAAAGTGCGTTTCATCACCATAAGACACCCATAATTTTTTAAAGTATTTTAAATTATAGATTTCAGAAAAAAATAACAATTTTCGACATCGACTAAAGTATTATAACAAAAGTTATTTGTCTCATTACAGAATTTAAAACTTTTTTTAGTATATAATATAAAGAAAATGTTTAGCAAAAACGTATTTCCACGCGTTTCAAAATGATAAGACACTGTTTAATTGAAGTGATGGTTTAAGGGGACAGATACCTGTAAAATTTCTTAGAAATTTATTTTTTTTTCATAAAATGTTAATATAATACTTTAAGAATATGTCAAAAAATTTTAGAACGTAAATTTAAGTATTTCTTATATTATAGATCGTCAACCGTGACGACTCTACTCTTTGCGTTCGAGCGCTGGTAGGTTGTATACAAACTTTAGACGCGTTTTTCTCAAAACTATATTTTTCGAATTGGCGTACACGATAACCTGAAAAGTTATTGGCCGATCTATCTGAAATTTTGCACACATCTTTTTTACGATATCACTTTTTATGTGAAATTAAAATAATTTTTTCGAAGCAAAAAGAGTAGGAAAATTCGCCCCAAAATTAATTTTTTTTAAGCATTTTATTCCGCGAATTTTGTAGTATTCTATAGAAGCACCATTTGCTTTCGCGCCACAAAATAACCTTTTTTTCAACTCTTCTACTAACTTTTTTAGTAAATCTACATCTAGAGTAGCCCATTTTGTCTTAATTGCCGCTTTAAGCTCGTTAGTGTTGTCAAATTGCCGATTGCTGGCGTAAACTCTTCTGACTAATATACCCCAAATGTTTTCTATTGGGTTTAGATCCGGAGAACACGCCGTCCACTCCATAGTTTCTATAGAACTGTCGGTCAAATACTGTCTTGTTTCCCTGCGTAAGTTAATTCGGGCGTTGTCTTGCTGAGAAACGAAGTGCACTTCCCGATTATCCTGAATGAAAGGAGGAGACTCCGGAAAGTAAAAGTGAGCTTATGGTAGTTCCAATATTGTATACCAAAGGTGTCTTATGATTATGAAATGCACCTTAGTTGAAGAGCAAAGCTTGCAATCTATCATCCTTGAAATCTATCCTGTTTCCCTGCATATGAAAAAAACATCATAACTTTTATGCGCACACACCTTCATACTGGCTCTGCCCATACCTCGCCATTTCTCAACTGCCTCAACGAAGACTATAATTGGAATCTATTGCAATAACCAGCGAATGCTGGTAGGCATTTCAGGAAAACAGACAATAAAAAAAAAAAAACAACTACAGTCTATAGGCAATCAAATAAGAGACAAATGCAAATAAATTAGTATTTACAAATAACTATGTGCCGGCATCAAAGGAATCAGCGGGGAGGTGTGTGTTCGGCATGTCATAGAATTAAATGCCTTTGGGTTGGCAAACAAAAGAAGGTTGGAACCACAAATGGATTGCACCACATCAGCTTTCGGCAAATGCTTGCAGAGGCTTACAACTCAAGTGGCATATAAATGTACTTGTGTGTGTTTTGTTTGTATGTATGAGTATAATGCTCGCATGCATTTGTATACGCAGACTAACTTGCATTCCATCACACAAACATATGCTGCAAAATGCCTGGGAGTAGCTTATGAAAATACTCGCATGTTATGTTCAGTGTTCGCTTATAAAGTGAGTGGCATAATTTAAGTATAGCGTCACCGCACATTGATAAGTTTTAACTATAATTTTTTGAATTAAGCTATGCTAATTTTATTTACTACTTTTTTATATCTTTACACATTTTTTATTTACTTTATTCTATTTTATTTGATAGCAAAAGCCACATAAGTGGCAAATTCAAATTGTGTGCAAAATTTAATTTAACATTCATCAAATTTATTTTAAAAATTCACATTTATTCAGTATTTTTAGAAAATTTTTGGGTAACCTTATTAATTATCGTAATAAGGTGAGGAATGGCCTGATCTCCTATCGGGCGCATCGCAGGTGGTGGATAGGGAAGCCCTGACATCACACGAGTGGCCCTTGCTGATGGGGTGGGTTCAACACTCGTGTGATGACTCAAAGTTGGCATAGAATGAGGGTTACATCCGCGAACTAAACTGCCTAGCGAGGAGTCCCGAATAAAAACCGTTCTTAGTAGTGGACAACACAAAGGATATTACTCCAGGTGTAATCCACACAAGCGGCAATCCACCCGCTTCGGCGGCAGGGGCATGGATTCTGGAGGTCGCAACCATTACCCAAGTCTCTCAGCTCTATGAGCGAGAGCGCATCCTGGAGGAGACGTCGGTTGCTATCGTAATCTCCTCTTCTTCAGAGTCTAAAAGACGTTTCCCTGTTTCGGAAGGCCTGAGTCGTGAGGTCTCTTCGGTGGCGGCATGACCTCCCAAACAAGCCGAGAAATCGATTCTCTCCATGCCCCTTGACTCCATGCCATCAAGAATCGTACTTGAAAAAAGATACAGTGTAGTGCTGCCAGAGCTGTTTCGCATTTTCACGGATGGCTCCAGGACCGAGCATGGCTCCGACTCTGGGGTCTACGTGGAATCCAGCGGGACAAAACTGCACTTTGCTCTTGAAATGCATCTGTGTTTCAAGCGGAGGTGTATGCAGTTTAAGAAGAGACAGCCAAGCTGTGTTTATGGGCTTAGACAGCACCCAACCACATCAGGGGTAGTCGAGTCCTGTAAATCCAAGCTGAACTATGTCGGCAGATATAATAGTCTGATGCTAACATGGGTCCCGGGACACGTGGGTATCGTGGGAAACGAGACCTCTGAATCCTTAGCTAAGATGGATTGCCACTCCCTTCTGCGGCCATCACAGCCACAGTTAGCAAATGGGTAACTACCACCCATAAGCGAGCTTGGCAGGTTGAGAGAGGCTGCAGATGAACTAGACTGATGTTACCTGTCATGTCCGATGGACTGTCGCAAGCAGAAGGGAGTGCAGACGGCTGGTTGGACTGTTGACGGGGCACTTTCTGTGGGCGAAGCACATGGAACGGTTGGGCATCTCAGACAGTGTACTCTGCCCAGCTGGTGAAGAGGAGGATGAGACGGCGGACCACTTCCTGTGCATCTGCTCTGCCTTCCCTTGAATCAGGTTTGAGGTCTTTCGCACTGATGTGTTAAGAAGCGACCATCTTGGAACCTTGGCACCACAATATCTACTCAGATTTCTTCGGAGATCGGGTAGATTTAAAGAAAATGAAAAGGAAATCCAAGTGTAATAAAATGGACTTAATTAATGTCTGAGTGCTGCACTTGCTAGTTGTCCCGACAAAAAAAAAAAATATGGTGGAAGTTTGAGATGCCTCAAAATTCGCGTTAAGTTTTTATAATTTTTTTCGCTGAAGGTGTCACGTACTTTCTCCATAGGAAAAAAATGTTGACCACTTGTTACAGGAGAAAAACCGTCGAAGAAAGAGAGTATTAAAAATCGACTAGAATTTTGAGTCATTTTAAACTAAAATTTTTATGTACTAAGATTTAATATACTATAAAACCCCCTAGGGGTGGTAATGAAAACCCATCATCTTAAGAACAAGAAACCTGTGCAAAACGTATAGTAATTTAAATACAAAAGTTTGCTGGATTTCTAGGGCACAGTTTCTGTGCAAGAACTAATGATGGACTTTAAGACGAAATTGAAATGTATTGTCAATAACAAAGAAAAATATTTTTTTTTTACTGAATTTTACTAGAACTATTTTTTGTGTTAATATATAAAAATAAATTTGAGTTTTATAAATACATTCACGCTTTACAACGTTCCAAATGCGACCTTTCTTGAAAAGCAAATGGGGCGGGAATATTATATCATAGAGCCAGGCTGCATTTCTTTTACTCTTACAAAAAGGACAGCAAAACTGAACAATTGAACTAATTAGACTTTCTAATAACAATGCAAAGTTGTTGCTGCTCAGGGTGCACATGGTGTTTAACGCTGTTGGCATAGTTCAAAGTCGCTCAGCAGAATATTCAAGAGCTACTAAGCAAGTCTCCGTTTACTTTGATTAAGGGATCCCAGAGATCTAGAATTAAAAAAAAATCGATATTTTTTTTGATATTTCGAAAGTATAGGATTTTAAAAATATACTGTCTAATTTTTGGAAGGGTACTTCTAGTATTTTCGATTCTACAGCCATTTTAGCAGGTACAGCAGCATCAATGGTCGCGTTTAAATAGTCAAAACTTTAAACTCATTTATCTCGAAACGACTTTTTTCGGCCTGGTGTTGTCAAAAAATAAATAAATATTCAACCGAATCATCTTAAATTTTAAATAGAAGAATCAAAATGGACAACACCGTCCAGATCCAATTTTTCGGGAGGGTCAACTTCAGCGCCATTTTTAAAATTCTCGAGCTCTAGACTGCCGGGACCCCGAGCAGCTAGGCGCAGAACAGTTTTTGAGCTTTGGTTACCTGGCAGAACAGTGAAAGTTGTGATATGTTTTTGCAAGGTCGAGATTTTCAAAAATAAAAATTTTAAATTTAGTGGAAGGTTTTTTGGGGCTGGTGCTGGAAAACTTTGAAAAAACCGAATATGATGGAGAGCCCATATTAAAAGTTGAATGCTCATCTAGATTCTGAAATATAATACTGATATGCTGAATATCCAAAAAAAAAAAAAAACAAATGGATGAAATGATTGTAAATGATTCTTAAATGAAATTAGCAGGTTAGGAGTTCTCAACCGATTTAAATAATAAGTGATTTAAGCATACTTTCTTTCGGTTATACTTGGAATAGCTAAAGAAATAAGGAGAAGTAAGACATATCCTAAAATTTGAAACAAAAAAATTAAATTTTTAAACAAAAATAAATAAAATATTTAAATTTTTAAACAAAAAGAAAACAAATTAAAAATTAAAAAAGAAAATTAAAGTTTTGAACAAAAGGAAAACAAATAAAAAATTTAAATTTTAAAACAACCAAAATAAAAAAAAAACACTTTTGCATTTTAAACAAGAAAAACCAGAAAACAAAATTTGTGCTATTTCGAAATCTTTCACATGCGAAATGTAATTGCGAAGTTAAATTTAACAAGCCAAATGGCACTGATATGTTTGAATAACCAAATCAGCCGGCTAGAAAAATGCAAAGTTTCAGCGCACTATTCAGGGTTAGTGAGATTTGCACTTTCAAAACGTCAAATTTTATAAAAATACACAAATTTTCAGTAGCACTGAAATCATCTTAGAGTGGCCTTTTTAGCCTTTTTTTAATTGTATACTGTTTTTTTAACTTACAATTCTGGTAGCTTAAAAAAAAAAATAAACAAACGTTAAACTCAAAAATGTTCGCATTTTGGGCATAAAACTGCATTAAATTTATTGTCAAGAACAAAGGATTGGCAACACTGCACAACTAGGCACAATCTTGTTTCTGTCATTCTTGAGGTATGAGAGCCGGGCCAGATGCATTAGGTGGATGGGTGAGTGCCGAAGCACGTGCAAAAACGGATGTGAAGAGCAAAAACCACTTCTCATATGCTTCATAATTCAACTATTGAAATTGAATATTTTCAAACATTTAATGGCTCAGGCATTTTTTAGTAAGATAATTATTTTTTTATTGATTTAAAGTTTTTAATTTTTTTTTATTCCCTCACACGTTGTTTTTTTGTAGAAGAGAGTAGTTTATAATCAATTTCTAAGCTAAAAAGCCCTAGGAGGCAAACCAACTTAAGTGATGAGCAAAATTTAATTTCGTCTGCCGACGTCTGGCTGTGTATTCTTGTATTTTTATACATATACATATACACACATATAATAAGTTTCCTTAATCTCCTTCTTACACAACACTTAAACTGAATCTTATGCATGAACAATTTGCAATTGTGCAAAATTGAAATATTTTAAGATAGCAAAGAATTTTACATACAAAATACAAATGCTTTTTATTTATAATTCATGTCTCTTGTGGCAATGTTGGTGTTACATTTTTCATTCAAATTATTAGCATGAAAATTTAATCTAACTTTTGTTTCATCAGTAGCTGACATTAAATTGGTATATATTTTTTATGTGATGAATAAATTAAATAAATTCATTACACAATTTTCCTACCGCAATGCTTCATTTGCATAATCTCTCCGATATTAAACTCAAATTTAGTAATTTGTATGACAATGTGTAATTCATATGTGTATTAGTATTAGTCATGAGCGTCATTAAGCGCTTTAAATCCGGACATACGTGAGAAATATGGAACTATTCAAAATATTAATGAGAAAGTAAAATTCTCAAATGCAAACTAGAGGAGATCACACTTGCTTATGCCCAAGTACATATCCTGATGTATTTGACAGAAAGTTTACAAAGTACTATATATTTAAAAGCAAAATTCAACAGCATCCTGTTTGGGGGTATAGACATTTTTATTAAAAAAAAAATAATAATAAAAATTAAATAGCCCCACAAAATTTTTTTGAGTTGCAAGTATCAGATTGCAATATTTCAAAGTGCGTGGACTTCATTTTTTGAATATCGGGGTAGATAATTTAAAAAAATTTTTTTTTTATTCAAAATTTAAATAAAAGTGGAATAGTTATAGAACAAGTTACACATTTTTTGATAGAGACTTTTTTCAAATGCTTTAAAATTCATCCTTCAAGGGGGACTTCGTAACTCTGAGAATTGTTTTTTATATCTCGGGCTTCACATTTGTGTAATTTGAAGTGCGTGGCTTATGCTGTTAAAACCTCTCACATTGATGTTAAAGCTAAGAGACTCCATTAGTAAGTTAATAAGTAAATTACTGAGTTAGTGAGAGCAATCACCTGAAACAAATTAAAAATAAGCGAATGCAAAAAAAAAAAAACAAAAAATGCAAACTAACTTTCAACTGGCGCAAGAAGAACAAATAATAATAATAAAAATAATAATTAAGCAAGAAGTGCGGCCGGCGTAGCCGAATGGGTTGGTGCGTGAGTATCATTCGGAATTCACAGAGAGAACGTAGGTTCGAGTCTCGCTGAAACACCAAAATTAAGAAAAACATTTTTCTAATAGCGGTCGCCCCTCGGCAGGCAATGGTAAACTTCCAATTGTATTTCTACTATGAAATTCTTCTCATATAATGAAAACCCCCGTTATATGCGATTTCACATAGTTTTGCTCTATTTGCTCTCTATGTGCTTAAAATATATAATTAAGAGACAACAACATTTTCGCATAGCTTAAAATGGCCAGTTATTTGCATACTTCTGTAAACAGCAGCACTGACACTGTTGTGTAAGCAGAGAGCAAGCAGAGTGTAATCAGAGCTAAATATTTACTTGTGTGTCGTGGTGTTGGTGGTTTGCCTTTATGCTCATAATGCAAATGTAAGTTTATTGTCCTAAATGCAATGAAATGAAAATTTGTAGGAAGATACAACGAAGTATGTAATTTTGGCTTATGGCTGAGTGGATTTTCGTGTCCCTAAAATATTACTATTATTATTTTATTAACCGTAATATTAAGCACTAGCTGCTGTGGCTATCGGCTTAAAAGTTATTGTTACATTATTCCAATGTTAAGCTGGTTTATCTTACTTTTTAGTGGAAAAACAGAAATATTTTTAACATTTCTCTATGTAGGAGTTGTAAGGATGATATACTAAGTTCGGTTGCGTTTAGTGAAAGCCCGAACTTGGTATGGGTGTGTATGTTAGTGTTAATGTTGGTGAATTACAAACATGCGTGAGTTAGCTTTGCAGGGCTAAGCCGGAGTCTTGTGAGGCACAGTACAGTACACAGTAAACTAAGTGAGTTAGAGAAGAGAAAATATTTTTTTGCTATTTTTGGGTGATACAATAAATCAAAGGAAAGCATAAACAGTGATTATTTCAGATATACGTTTGTGGTGAATATTTTAATTGAAAATGTGAGAAGTAACTACTGAAAACCCAGCTTAAAAATTTCAAAGACATTTTGAAAATTCTTTTTAGGACATAATTGAGTTTTCATTCTACAATTTTTCAGGATCAAACAAAAAAATAAAATGTCGTTCAGCTTGCTAGAGAGAGGCAGTCTGTTTGCTGTTTAATATGAAGGTGAAATGTGAGGTGTTAATGCGTGAAGCATTTATTAAGTTATTAAGGTATTTTTTAGGTACATTTATGAACTTGTTTGAGCTAATAAAAGCTAATAAAGTGAATGACCTTCCACCGAAATTACGACTTCCGTATGATTGTGAGTTAAACGGATCAATTAGAGTTCAGAAATAAGACGAGTTGGCCAAGATAAACTTGAAAAAAGTTAGTATAAAAAGAAAAATATTTTCGACAATAATTGATTGGGTGCACACAAAATCTAGTTATAAATATGTACACTATTGCCTGAGGACTTGAGAGTCTTAAGGCTTTGGACATTATAGTATTTTCAAAAAATATTTGTTTTAACTGCCTTCCCAGGGTCCTAGAAATGGCATTTTGCAAAATCTCTAAATATTTTATTTTTGGATGCGCCCATCAGCGAGCGCGTGACGTCGCATTGGCGTGACTGTGCAGTGTTGCCAACTCTTTGCTCATCACAAAAAATTTAGTTCTTTTTTATACGCAAAATGTGAAAATGTTTAAGTTTGGTGTTTGTTTCATTTTGCAATTTGAATTTAATTAATTTTTTATAAAAAAAAATTTTTTTTTAATGTATAAAAGATCTTAGAGCTATTGAAAATTTGTTTTTCTTCTTCTTAATTGCTGCGATAACCGCTTACGTGATTTTGACCGAGTTTAATAAAGCGCGCCAGTCGTTTCTTTCTCAAGCTAACCGGCGCCTGCTGGACACACCAAGTGAATCCAAGGCAAAGGAGGTTTTCCTCTTCCTCTGCTACCACCAGCTGGTACCGCATCAAATATTATACTTTCAGAGCCGGAGCGTTTGTATCCATTCGGACGACATGACTCAGCCAACGTAGCCGCTGGATCTTTATTCGGTGCGCTATGTCTATGTCGTGGTAAAGCTCATACAGCTCATCGTTCCATCGCCTGCGATATTCGCCAGCATAGCCGCTGGATCTTTATTCGCTGCGCTATGTCTATGTCGTGGTAAAGCTCATTGTTCCATCGCCTGCGATATTCGCGGTTGCCACCGTGAAAAGGTCCAAAAATCTTACGCTGAATCTTTCCCTCGAATACTCCAAGCGTCGCTTCATAGGATGTTGTCATCGTCCACGCTTCTGCTCCATACGTTGGGACGGGCATGATGAGAACCTTGTATAGTGTTAGTTTTGTTCGTTGAGAGAGGACTTTATTACTCATTTGCCTACTTAGTCCAAAGTAGCGCTTGTTGGCAAGAGAGATTCTATGTTGGATTTCTAGGCTGAAATTGTTATCCGTGTTAATGCTGGTTTCTAAACATACGAAGTTTTTACCACTTCGAAATTATAACTGTCAGCAGTGACGTGGGTGGTGATATGCGAATGCGCCGACTGTTTGTTTAATCCAGTTTGGAAAAGCATAAAGCGCGCATGTTAGGCCGATGATGTCAATATCATCGGCATACGCCAACAATTTTACGCTCTGATGTGCCTGAGCGATTAAGTTTGGCATCAACCGGCTCGGAGAGATTCTTCCCACTTCTGACGGCGCTGCTCGTATTGAGCACCGTCATCTTGCATAGCCGTATTAGTTTTGCGGGGAAACCAAATTCAGACATCGCGGCATACAAGTAACTCCTTTCCGTACTGTCGAATGCAGCTTTGAAATCGACGAAAAGATGGTGTGTGTCGATTCTCCTTTCATGGGTCTTTTCCAAGATTTGGCGTATTGTGAATATTTTGGTCAATGGTAGACTTTCCAGGTCTAAAGCCACACTGATAAGGTCCAATCAAACCAAATTTGTTGATTCTTATGAAATTTCATGTTTTGAAAGTGTAAATCTCATTTTTTCTCCTTTTGAGGGAAAGCAAGAATATTGAATCTTCTTCTCTCGACTCTTCTCAGCATTTAAGAACTCTTAAGTGCTCTTCGGCTCTTTTCTAAAAAAATTCTCTTAACATAAGCTTTAAATAAAAGGATTAATTTTTAAAACTCTGTTTTTTTTAATACATTCCATTGTACACAAGCATAGCAAACTTTTATTTAAAAAAACGCACTCAGGAAAGACAATTTGTCACGCATACAAAGTTCTCTAAGTAATTCAATAAAAATTTGATATTTTCTTTGCTTTAAATAGGCACTTAAGTACTTTTTTGTATCCAAAACTAGGAAACACTGCAGCTGCGAGAGAGAGAGAGAGAGAAATGTGACTGCTCGAAGGAGAAGAAGAAGAACAAACTTGGAACAAAATGTAAAAACGAAGAAATGTCAGACACAAATAACACACGAAAATCATCAACCCCAACAAAAATCGCAATTGCCGACAAAATACACCGACTAGGCAAGAAAATGCAAATACAATAAGCATTTGGCCTAAACAGCATCTGTTTTGTAGCAAGCGGGTGGGAAATGAAATGCTGCTCCCACCAGCTAAAACTAGGCTAACAAACTATCGCTCTATCTCTCCTGATTAAAATTTGGTACTGAAAAAACAAAAAATATTATTATTAAATGCATTTACATGTTCTATTGAGTTATTTTCCGCACTATGCGCCCAAAGCCGGCGCGACAGCCTCAGTAATAATAATAATTGAGTTGTTTTATAAGTGATCCTCATATCTTTATGAGAGTGGTATGAAAATGTGAATTCATCTAAAAAGCATGAATGACTTATTAGAATCAATTTACACTTTGGGCTCTGTTGTTTTTGTTTGCCGAGAGAGATCTCGAGCTTAAAATATCGCCTGCTGCGTGATCGCGGTGCTGATATTATTGATGGTATCTATTCTGGTCGATAAGTGATGAGTTTCGAAAGCTACAATTAGTGGCCATACCTTAGCCGTAACCGTAACCATAGCAATCAGCTGTTCTGATCGAACCCATGGGCATCACTGTGAACGATTATAGGTGCCGCAATATAACGCCATAGCCATAACCGTAGCCGTATGTATCTCTTGAATTTTTCCTTTCCCTTTTCTCCGTAACCATAAGCAGCTGTAAAGTACGGGACATTTGTTTTGATATTTGCGATACAAATTTGAATATTATTTGAAATTAACCACATTTCATGCAGCAGTTGTGTTTTCTGAAGGCATCGCTTAGTAATTTATTCTTATATTGATACTTTAGACACCTACAATAAGGAAAAATACGACTTCGTAAAGAGAAACATCAAAAACTGGTGTAAAAGCTTTGCCGAAATCTCCGTCAAGGAGATATGTGCCAGCTTATTCTTATAGTGTAGTTGATCACTTCGACTCTATCACAAAATTAGTTGAGGAAATGACAAAAAATCTACTCTATTTAAAATACTGACTGAGAAAGCTTAAAATGGCAAATTTCAAATTAAGCCGTTCTACTGAAAAGGGACGCTCTACTGCGCAGCAAAATATTTTAACATATTTTGATTATCCTTTTGAAATAGAATAACGCACAAAGACTTTACTGTAAATATTTTTTTTTACTTTGGAATAGAAAAAACGCACTTTAATTTCTAATGGGAATAAGTTATGCAAAAGCACGCAATCATTGCATGAAAAACATCCTTCAGTGACTTAGCTTTTGGCTTAAGAAAAGGTCTCCGAAAAATCTGCATTTTCTCAGCGCCATTCAAGGTGAAGTAAATGCTTCAATTTGTAGCGACGAGACAGCCATGACGTTGTCTAAAAGCTGTATAAAATAACACAAAAAAATTGTAATAATAATAAATATACATTACATTTGGCTGAATTCAGAGTAAAACATACACAGCTTTGGAAATGAAAAGGGATACCTTTGCCTAAGGCGAGCGCAGAAAAAGCAACTCAATTTGTGAAAGGTGTCTGCCACAAAGCCATTCACATTTGAAAATTGCACATTAAGGTCAACGAAAATGTTGAGAAGCATGTGGCGAGGAATGAATGAAAAGGAAACTCAAACCGGAAACATTGCAAGCATCCTTGTGAGATATGTAAAATAAGCCATTGTAGTGCAAAAGCAAACAATCGCTGCAGGTAAGAGATACGCAACCAGACATGACTGAATACGGATTATGAAAGGATATAAAAAGGAGTAAAAAAGATAAATTATTTACTTAGAGATTTGGTGTGCTTTCACAAGATCTTAGGCAGCTGCAGGTGGGTTTTTGGCTGGGATAGAGGTATAATTCGTAAGGGGAATTTTGTTTTAAAGAGCAAATAAAAAATAAGGTCGTTATAACGTTAACGTAGCAAATGATGATACAACAAATAATATTATAATAGATTATACATAGCACAATAGCAGCCAAAAATGGTGGGTTGTAATTAGCTTTTATGAATCGAGTCTTACGATAAGCATTAGTGACTTTGAGTTTTGCGATATCACAAAGGCTTTGCAGTCATTTTAGTCATTTAGTCAAAGCTACACGCGCGCTCAAGAGATTTTAATGAAATGCATGCCTTCTAATCTCTTCACTGCTTGGCGGCGCATTAAGCCAACTAATCGCAGCAGTTAGATTATGCAAAATTACTTTCACGCACTGGTACAGCTA
This sequence comes from Anastrepha obliqua, assembly GCF_027943255.1. Lineage (NCBI taxonomy): Eukaryota > Metazoa > Arthropoda > Insecta > Diptera > Tephritidae > Anastrepha > Anastrepha obliqua. Next base: position 118,821,228 of record NC_072892.1, read on the forward strand.
AAATATAAAGATTTCCTTCGAGATACATATCTATTCCAAATATTATATTTCGTTTCATTTGCTTCCTTGAAGTCATTATTGCTCGCCGTTTTTGCTTATCTTGTTCTACAAGCGCTTTGTAGGTCATTTGCATTTCAATTTTTGGCACTTTTTTCTGTGTTTTTAAACCCGCATCAGCTTTACAAGCCATTTGCTTAAGTCTACAGATTTAACATTTGCATGGCTGTGAAGTCATCTCTCTCCTGTATATCACCTTTTCACCATTTCTCCTCCATTTCGATATTTAAGTGTCTAGCCTCTCAGTCTAACAGGGGTATAACAGGAAATGTGTTTTAAAAGTTACAAACATTTTTCCTTGCAAATGTTGAGAGAAACGAGTGAGTACATATGTAAGTTTAGATGTTACTGCTCATATTGGCATACAGCGTTGCTAGTGTACAAGGCACTGCTAGAAACTCTGCAGCAAATTGAGTATGACTCAAAGCCATGAATTGGATAAAGAGAATAAATTTAAAAAAATATGTCTACACATTTACATATTGAAAACGTAAAAGTAGGAGAGCTCTACGTATTAAATATTTGTTTATAAGGAAATAGCACCAAGGTGTGCGTGGTATACTGATGCGGTTTTTTTTTATGAATCTATCGGAGTGAGAAAGTCGTCTAATTCAGCTGACTGCTTTTGAGAGTATTTCTCTTGGAAGTTTTTTCTATTGTTTTCTATTCTTTGGATTCGATTTATTTATTGATATTTTCTTAGTTAATTGGACTTCTTAACGACTCTATTCATAAACAATCTGTTGAAAAGTTTATTTGAAGAATCTGGTACATATGTAGGTAGGCAGAAGTGGTAGTCGGTCTCTAAACCAACTCACTTAGTCAGTTGTCTATCCATTGTGATACCACTGTAGCAGTTTATCTGCTGTTTCTCGTTAAACCACTTTGCTTTAAGTGCAAAACCATTGATATGGCTGGGATTTATATCCCTAATGTCATCAGCATCATTCTCGCTAATTTGTCTGCCTTACAGTTCCTCGGTATCTCACTATGCCCTGGCACTCATATCAAATGGATGCGGAAATACTTCGTCATCTCGTTAAGAGACGCCCGCCATTTGCGAGCAACGATGGAATTAGTAATGGCTAGAATTTCAGCCTGAAATACGCTAAAGTGATTAGGAAGACAAGCCGAGAATCCGGTAGCCGAATAATTCTCGAAAGAAAGACTAGTAATCAGTTAGCAAGAAATACTTGCTATCGGGGAAAAGAGAACAGAGAAAGGGATATTATCACAAGAACCTTTTGCCAGCAGATAGACCGCAGATAAGCGATTCAGGCGTTCTCGGGACAGTCGATTCTACGTAACCGGAACGACCCGTATTTATATTCGGCCAAGGACTGTCACTTCAGCAGCATTTCCCGTAATGCATGGGGAATATTTATGCTGCTACAACAACAAAAACAACAAGATTTGGTTCAGGCAGCTCGTCAGGCTAGCCAAATCGTAAGTCTTTGAAATGACGCTGATCTCAATTATTCACTTTGCGATTTTACGTACTAGGAATCTACCATCCTGTCGACATGTAAACATAATAGCCTAATACTAACATGGGTCCCGGGACACGTGAGCATCGTGCGTAACGAGATCTCTGACTCCTTAGCTAGGATGGGCTCTGAGGCCAACTTCTTTGGCACGAAGGCCGTTCTCCCACTCCCTTCTGCAGCCATCACAGCCATGGTTAACAAACAGATTACTTGGCAGGCTGAGAAAGGCTGCAGTTGAACTAGACTGATGTTACCTGTCATGTTCGATCGGCTGTTGTTAACCAGAAGAGACTGCAGACAGCTGGTTGGACAGATGACGGGCCACGTTCTGTGGGCGAAGTACTTGGAAAAGGTACCAACAAGCTTAGACAGTCTACTCTGCTTAGCGTGTGAAGAGGAGGATGAGACGGCGGACTACCTGTGCGTCTGCCCGGCCTTCGCTCGAATCAGGTTTGAGGTCTTTGGCACTGATGTGTTAAGAAGCGACCATCTTGGCTCCTTGGCACCACCAGATCGACTCAGATTTCTTCGGAGATCGGGCAGTTTTAAAGAAAATTAAAAGGCAATCCGAGTGTAGTACAATGAACTTAATTGAGTGATACACTTGCTAGTTGTCATGAAAACAAAATATTAAGAACTACGCAATTCTATGCCTCATCAATTCGATGTGGCAAACGCTGCGTAGTTAATACACTTTATTATTATGTAAGCTTTAAAAAACGAAGGAAAAAAATCTATATCACCATTATCTTATGTCTTTGAGAGTAGTCCATTAATTTCACTACCTTCCTCTCAGCTATATTGTTTGCTTGATGCACTTTGACTCCCACTTTATCAAAACTTTTAATGATGTTTCAGGTTTAGTTACAATTCATCTGCGGAGTATTTTTTCCAGCAAACAAAGTTACTTGGGGTAGTATTTTAAATCATTAGCGTTGAATTGTTTTTCTTACATTTTTTTTCTATTCTTCCAAGCCTAAAGTGGTGAGACTCTTCGCACCAATCACACCAATAGGGGCTAACTATCTCTACCAATGCCACAAAAATTACCCTTTAATATAGATTTTCAGCAATAATACTAATTTCGAACTTCATACTTGGAGTATCACAGTTTTATTTCAATATTTAACCGGCCACAGCCACTTCGACTGCCACGTCACAACCGCACCAATCAGTCGTTGTTCAGACGGCAGAGAGGTAATATGAGCGATGATTGTGTTGATTTTTTCGTATATAACTAATAGTATCTGAGTTTTTTTATAAACTCATCTCCTGTTACGTCAGCTCATCCCCTGACTCGGTAAAATTCGTTGAGAACCGGTTAACGATATTGACCACACCTGTGAAAATCTTTTCACCACGATAATTCACAAAGGTTTATCGACTTTTGTGGTGAAATCCTTACAAGCCGTCGTATATATAGAGATACTAAACTCTCTAGTTGTTGTTGTTGAAGTGGTTGAGTATTTCTATTCAAATAATTCTAATTAGCGACAAGCACCGCCTTACTACCACTGTTCTGTGGTGATACCTGTTCTTTGTTTCGTGAGATCCAAGTATAACATCAAGCTCTTCTTTTTTATTAATTTGCTGTAAGAAAGGCTTACCGAAAAAGCGACGCCTTGCTCGAGCTAAACTTGGACAATCGCATGAATGGTGGAACAGACTTTCTTTCATCCCCTCCGCCTTACAGCTTCTGCAGATAGGATTGAAAGGAAGGTTGAGTCTGGTTGCAACATCCCCTACCTACCTTCCCAGTAACGTACAGTCACATTCAAATTCTATAGGTTCTGATCCTAAGAAACCCGGAAACTAAGAAGCTAATAGTTTGGCTGAAGATGCCATGGAAACTGCACCATACACATATTGCATGAGCTCTTCCGGGCGTTGGCACTACAAATTTTCAAAAAAAAAAAAACATCAGAAGGAGAAAAAAAAGGCTACAACATTAACCTGAGAAATCTCCAAAAGAATAAACTGAGAGTGCTAACTGGCATCCCCAAGAGTCATTGTATTCCCAATGGCGCATATTTATGATCTCGCTGGGTTAATATTCAGAATATAAATTATCTAACCCATATAAAAAAAAGTGTTTAGAAACACTGGACCTGCGAACGGTGCACAGGGCGATATTTTGCGAGGAATCCTATTGAGAGTCTGATAGTTGGACGGCGAGTGTATCTTAATCAAATTCTAAAATTGGATAGCTTGGAAATTCTAGATGGAGCTGAATTAAATACCAGTATAAAATATTTTATTCTAGAGGCCCAACATTGGGTTAACAAAACAAAGGGCTTTCATAGAACAAAGAAGACCAAGTAAGTATTGAATTCATGTAAAGAAAAGATATGTTAGAGAGCACCCCTTTTAAATCTGAAGACGCTTGCAAACTATCCTATTTTTTAAATAAATTTTCTTTTATAGTATAATAAATATTCATTAAATTGTAGTATATACAGACATGCTTGTGCATTACCTACTTATTTTCATTTATTTTTCAGAGCGATTAAACGCTCCGCTTGGTGCAAATCTAAAATCACAACCGAATCCAAGCAGTCGAGGCTACGTAGTTCTGAAGAAATTTGAATAAAATTCATACCGAGTTGTAAACTGTAAATCTAAAAGAAGAGTAAAAGAGAGGGCACAGCAAGTCAATGGCGAGTTTGGTGGTTATCCTGTGCTGTGATAACGGTGGTTTAGTGCCAGTGGTAGCTCGCTTCCTTCACCGCAGCAATCTCTACTGGCGCCATCATATGGCCGACGTAAGCTAAGTAAGTCTGTGGCCAAGAAATAACTACCAGAATGCAGTTGTGTGTGTGTGTGATAAGGAAGCTGTTACCGATTTGCTGTGTTTTGATAGCGCCAAGATTAGCATGAATTTGAATGTTGTGCATGTTAATTACAATAGGATTTTGTTGGCATGAAATTATTATCATGGGTTTGCTTTGAAGTTCGGTGAGTGTGGGTGGCAAATGGATTTCCACTGAATTTACACTAAATGTTTGCATAGAAGTAATACAAGAACTTTACTAGGTGAGTAGCCTATTTGTGGCTTTGGCTCTGAAATGTAAATTTCAGTGCTAAAAAAGTATCTAGAAAGCATGAATTTGAAGGGTATAGAAATAATGGGACAAAATTGATTTATGAAACAGGCTTAACTTTGATTTTTTTTAGAAAAGGGAGACCAAAAATAAAGTAAAAGAGACTTTCTCCAAAATATTTCGCAAGAATTGTAAGACTAACAGGAACTGAATCGATTTGAAAATAACTTTAAAAATTGAATTTTTCATAAATAAAATTAATTTTTAAAAATATTTTTTCCAAAAAATCCCCTTAGATGATGGGTGAGCGTAAATTTGAAGAAGTGTGCATAAAAATGCTTAGTATCAAAAAAATTAAATTTTTGAAGCTATTTTGTAACTTATTCGAAAAAAACGTTTAAGGAAAACTTTAATAACTAAGCCAAATCTTGACCGGTTTAAACATCAAGGACAGCATTGAATATTTCTTTAACCTTTTAAAAACTAATTTTATTTATAAAAAACATACTGAAAATCAACTAAAGCAATTTTCACTGTGATTAAATTTTTTTTTTTTCAAAAATTTATTAACTCATGCAGTGAAGGGTTAATTAAATTTACTTTAATGGTATAAGCAAGCAAACAAAAAACGTAAGCAGTTTATTCAAAAAATTTAATTTTACTCCTGGTGGGATTACGTAAAAAAAAAAACAATTAAGAGCTGAAGTTCTCGAAGCCAGTGCCACGAGTCTTATATTCATATAATAAATATTTATTGAAAAATAAAAAAAAAATAAATAAATAATAGAAATTTGCTAAATAAAGAAATTTGAAAAATAATATAATAGAAATTTGAAAAACAAAAAAATATTTGAAAAATTCACATAAAGCGTTGCCATGATATTTCTAAAAAAATGGTTTTGTTATTGTTGTAACAACATAAACTATTTGTAATACATTTCAGAAGAATATTGCTAAAGTAATAGTGTGTGGCTTAATATGATTCCGGGTCGTTCAGTTGGTAGAAACTCAACTGACGTGAGAACTGGAAATTCTGGTAAAGATACAAGATCAGTTAACAGGAAAATTTTAATTTTGTTTATTTTAGACAGGTTTACCATCGATTTAATAATTGCTTTTAGAACATATACCTGAAGTATCTTAATATGCGTAGAGGGTTGCGCTAAAGTGAGATAATTTTCAAAATGATGAGTTTAATGGAATAGAAACTATAGGTTAAAAATTTTAAATTTTCTTAAATCAGCGTTTAAAATTGAAACTAATGAACAAAAATGCACAAGCAGTTGCATTCAAAGTCATCATAGCTCACTTAAAGGGTGGGCATCTAACGATGGAAAATTGAAATACTAAATTTGTGAACTAAAATATTAAATACATTAGTATTAACAACTTCACTGTCCATTGAGTCATATATGACTCAAGAGAGAGTTTTGAGATAAGTTCATGAGCATGTCACTCATTTCTCTATACAATAACCAAAATAATATAAATCTATATCAAATGATTTATAAAAATTATATAAATGGGTCTTACTTTGCGTATCAAAAAACAAGAACAAAAAAAAAAACCAGTAGCACTCACAAAATGCTTTATATGTGAACAGGAAAATTGTTACGATGGAAAGTTAGGTTCACATCTACGGTTTATGAATTAAGCCGATTTGTATGTGAACAACGTTTAGCCGTTTTGGCGATGTGCATTAGTCTTCACGTAGCTGCGATTTGACTCTATTAGATTATTATTTGTGGGGGGCCATTAAAGATAAATTTGACGCACTAACCATCCAGCAACGATTGACGCACTCAAGTGTAAAATTGGTGCAGCCATTGATCAAATGCAGCTCCAGGCAGTCGAAAATTGGCTGCAAAATTGAGTTCGTCATTTTGGCTACTGCAACACCAGCTGCGGAACTCAGTTGAATAAAATAGTGTTCCACAATTAACCGTAAGAATTGCTCTTTCAAGTTTAATACCCACTTAAGGATATTTTCAGTTTCAAACGATAAATGGCTTATCCAATAAAAGTTGCAAGCAATGAATTACATTCTTGGTGCTTGAGATCACATTTTTGCTTAAATATTAAAAAATACGTTTACTTTTCTTTTTCCCACGCAGTTTATTAAAAACTCACTACAGCTTCTCTAGCGGACTATTGCAATACCTTCAAGAATTTAAAGATTTTTTCATTATTTTTGACATAACATTTTCATTCTTCAGTCGTATTCATTTTGTCGTTTCAAAGGCATACGCGGCGTAATAGCACTGCATTTCCCTATTCGTACACTAGGAAACAGCTTTATACCTCATTTGCTCGCTCTCATCTGGAGAAAGCTGCAATAATCTGGCGTGCTTTTCACTAGTTCCACATTGATAGGATAGAGCGCGTGCAGAAGGTGGTTCTCACATTTGCCTTACATTCGTTGGGTTTCTCACAGCCTATGCCATCGTGTATAGCTCATTTGGCGATGCTTGAAATCTCTCGACAAAAGAACGTTAACTTCTTTTTTTTGCATTATCAAAGGAGTTTATGAATGTCAGGCATTTTTAGAAATAATACATTTAAATGTTCCGCGGAGGTATCTTCGTGGTATCTATACAGATAATTCTAGAACGAGTTATACTTGTAACGCACTTACTGGAAGGGCTGTTTGCGAATTTAACAAAATCTCAACATCTATCGATTTTGATTTTTCTTTGCCTCAAACTATTTTTATTTATATTCTGAACACGGTGCCCTAATTTGGGTGTAATTGTTAATTAGTCTGTAAGAAATTATTGTTAACAAAAATAATAAAATCAATAAACTAAACATGCAAATAAATGAATAACTATGCAATATATATCTAAAAATTAAATTGTCATAAGCTCTCTGGATAGCCACGTATGATACTAAGTAGAGTCGACTCTGTTTGTTCTACTCGTTGTTGCTGAGCAGAGAAGCTACAGCTACTGCTACTGTTACTGTTACTGTTACATTCCCTGTTAATAAAAACGATATGCTGTGAACGAACACCTGAATTTACCAGCTGCAAAAATTTCAAATGCGCCTAAGAAGTTATCCCTTCAATAAAAAATTTGTACACTCCGTCTATTATTTAATATTAACTCAACATTATTTTTTATTATATTATTTTTTTATTACAAGAATTTTTTACGTTCATGTAGGTTCTGTTCATTCTATTCGTTGTTTGCTGAGCAGAGAAGTTATAGCTACAGCTACTGTTAGTTTTACATACTCTGTTACAAAAATCGCCATGCTGTTAAATAATACATAAATATTTTTAAATTATTTTTTCTATTACTTAATACCTACTCACCATTATTTTTATTATATATTTTTATTACAAATTCCCTAAAAATAAATTTTAAAAATAAAAAAGGAAAAAAATAAAAATAATAATAATAACAAAAAGTATAGAAAAATAAACAAATGTTGCCAGAAATTCGCAGCTTTCTGTGATACTATTATTTCATTTGGAAATAACTGGTGCCACAGTTGAATGCCACAAAACACTCCATCACTTTTTATTTAGAAACTACTACTTTAGCTTTCGCAGGCACATAAACATAAGAGATGCCACGTTATGTTAATTTAGTTGCACAAAAATCTCATTTTCACATAATTATTGTTAAATGTGCTATTCAACGAAACAGAAGTATCAACGGAAGTGGAAGCGCAACCAGAATTTAATTGTCAGTCGAGTTGTGAATTGTAAATTTGTATGTGCGAGCCTGCAAGTGTGTGACATTTTCCATGTTATACTCGTTCACATGTGGCACAGCTGAAGTGAAAAGTTTCTTGCAACAAGAGACAAACTAACAACAAAAAAACCAGCATGCATACACACGTACACACATACACACATACATGATTCTGCATATGCTCATTTATACAAATGAAATCCAGCTAAATCCATTCAACGCCAACAACCAAACAAAGTCAACAATGCAGTGCTAAATTTTATATGCAGTTGCAACTCTTTTCAACTCGTGTGCCGCTTCGCTGCACTTGCCGTGCTCGCTGAGTGACCACAACAATGTGGTTACATTTTGCAGATAGACGGTGGGCAATAACTACTTTATTTCTACTACAATAGGTTGCTAAATTTGTTTTTGTTTTATATTCATCGCCTTTTTTAGTGGCTCTAAATTGTTTCTGTTTTCTCTGCAATCTATGACGCTGTATCTTTTTATGTAATTACTGTTTGACAGCCGCTACTGTTGCCGCAAGTTTGTAACAGAACTTCAATTGCAAGCTTTCTCTTTCGCCTTCGGCATATGCACACCAAAGTGAACACCTAAGCACACATTCTACTCATTAAATACCCTGCAGAAACATGGCTACTATGTAGTGTAACGGATTTCGAGCTCAGCAATACTACTCAATCAACCACTTCGGGTCAGTTTGATGCTGATAGTATATGGCGATTAACTTCCGAAAAGTGCAGGCACCAAATCGCCTTGACTACTTACAACTAGAGAATTAAAGCAACTCTGTAAGCAACTATCCGCAAAATGCTGAGGCAGTGACGCAATAGGTTTGCGGAGCACAAATTGTAAAAGCACAAGCCATAAGTTCTCCGCCCATACAATGCGCCGACTGATTCTGCTTGGTCTGTCAAGCGTTTGTTAAGTATAGCGCCTCCATTTTAGATCATTCGTCTTATTAACAGGATCTTTCGCCGTGCGCCTTCTATCTGTTGCATAAGAAATATATGTTTTTTGTATGTATTGAGTTCGTTTGAAAGCCTTAAACTGAGTAAAGACAACTTCCAGCGCAGTTTCAACAAATCAAGATGCACTTCTGCACATAATTAAAATATGAATAGAAAATTTATTTGCTCCTCTAAAGATTCGCACCGAGGACCTACTAAATTTGTCGTCAATCTTATTGATTATTACGAGAGTTGCATTAACGCGACTTATGATGCAATTTTATTACTTCTTCTGCTTAACCAAAATATTTGTATAGCATTCAGCCAGGAATCATGGAATACAAAATTGCCGATATTAAAGTGAATTAATCGAATTTACTGAGGACCGAGTAGCGGTACGGTAATATGCACTAACTTCTGTATTCTCTCAACTAACACATGTAGAAGTAATTGGTACAGAGCGTACAAGATCTCAACAAGGACGATATACTCGTATTACTAGGTTTGATCTTTAACTATGGTGAAAAAGAAAATTGTGAGCTTCGGCTGCCACGTCACTTGGGGATTGTGCAGCCGAATTCTGCACGATGGTTTCACATTTATTCACACACTCGTCCAAACAATCGTTTTTCAGATAGCAACGAAGCAAAATGAGCGAAAAGTGTAATGTCTTCCGTACATCACCCCAACAGTCTCAGTTTTTTTCGTAAAGAAAACTCTGCCATCACCCCGCTTACGTCAGCCAATCAGCTGCTTCTCTCCGTGATGGAAAGAATAATGAGATGGCGCCTATCGTGATACCGTTACTTTGCTCTCAGCAAATTTGACAATGAGTGACGTCATATTAGCACAATTGGTGACCAGTATGGCCAGATTACCATTTTCGTAACTTGATTTAGCATTTTTTTGTTATTTAGTCTAGGACTTTGAGTTCTTTCTTCATGAAATTTTTCTAGCCTGTTCTAATTAAAATGTAATTTTTATAACTTTGTGAAACTTACATTTTTTTAAATTAGTTCAAAAATTTACTCAGTTTTATTTAACTTTACTTTAGCTCTACTATTGTTGGTGTTATTCTCCTTCCAGTAGTCAAATATCTCTCTCTCTCTCTCGCTAACGCAGTGTTGCCTAGCTTTGGATATAAAAACGCACTAAAATGGCCATTTAATGAAAATAAAATATCAAATTTTGATTGAATTATTTAAAGAACTTTGTATGCGCGACCAGTTGTCTTTAACAAGTGCACATTTTTTTAAAATGTGTTACGGTTATGTACAATTTATTCTATGCGTTTTTTGTGAAGAGATACCTTTTTGTTAAGAGAACGAGTTTTTTGCTATATTTGAGGTTATGTTACAAGATAAGGTACTTTTTTTGTAAAAATTTCGCTATGATTCCTTCAATATTTTCTAGTATTTTTTTCCTTGGTATATTTTCACTATGAATACACCTCTTGATGCCCTATGTCCCAGTAAGGATTGAGGATCGGAAGAAACGATTACACCACTACGGTTTTAATTCGCATTCAGTAAATTCAAACGCTTTTTAAAATGTGTAAAAAAATTGTAAATGTTAAGAAGAGTTGAGAGAAGAAGATTTAATATTCTTGCATAACCTTAAAAGGAGCAAAGAATTCAATTTGCACTTTCAAAATATCAAATTTTATAAGAATCAACAAATTTTCATTAGCACCAAAATCTTCTCAGAGTGACCTTCTTTTGTTTAATGAAACAGTTTTGCTTTTTGACTTCGGTAGCTTTAAATTAAAAAAAAAGAACCATCTACTAAACTTAACAATTTTCGCATTTTTGGGTATAAAACAGCACTAAATTTTTTGCGAAGAGCAAATGGTTGGCAACATTTCACAACTCAGCTAATGCGACGTCACGCACTATCTGATGGGCGCAATCTTGTTTCTATCATTCTTGATTCTTTCAAATTTGCTGAGCGCCGAATAACGATCGGATATTGGCCACACCTTCTGCGTTCTTTTCCCCTCACTGAGATCTCAACAGTCGAATTTGGTGTCAGCTATCGACAATGTGATCCGAGGGGCACAATTAAAACTTTATAGAGCTTTGTCATTTGAAGTTCCCCACTTTCTCAGATGAAAAGCAAAAAAAAAAGTGAAATGAGTGAGAATAACAGCTTCAGGTTGCACAAGTATGGGTCTAGTCGAATTTCCTGCAGCGCATGCGCTTGCATGTGTGGGTCCTTCGATAATTATTTAGCATATGCAGTTAGTTAGTTAGATTTAATATCCCTCACCCGACGCCTTCGCCACCCAATTTTGCTAATTTATATTATTGTACTTATTTATGTATGCATTTGGGTATCTCTGCTTTCAGAATTTTCTTTTCTCTTTTCTCTTTTGTTTTTTTTTTTTGCCTTTTTTGCGGTTTGCTTGCGTCCCCCCTTTTATTATTGCTTGTTTGCATTTTTTAGCCGCTTTGTTTGTGTGCATGGTATTGTTGCTGCCTGCTGTGATATTGTGCTTTTGCAATTGTTTTGTTTGCCATTTCTGTTGTTTGGAATTTTCCTGTTGTTTGTCTATAATTTCACTTGTGTGTTTATTTTTCATGTATTTTGCCTTCCTGCTATCATTTTGTTTGCGCGCGTTTGTACAAGTACACATACATATATACATACATACATACATATGTATGCATGTGCATTAGGATTGTTGTTGCAATACTTTACATACATACGTTTTTTTAATGATAACTTGTGAATATTTTTACAACAGTGACGTAATTGCGGGCGTTTGCTGCTTGTTGTTGTTCTGCTGGTGCTTCTCTGTTGCTATTGTCGGCTGTTATTCTCAGTTGCGCCCAAACTGCAAATCTCGCATTGTTGTTAGCGGCATAGCCTCATGCGTGTCTCGTTGCACCACAGCAACTGCTTGCCATATTAGCGAACTGCCGCACAGTGTTTTGAGCACGTATAAAAGAGTGAGCAAAAATATTTTTTTTTTTAGAGAGTTGATGATTTTTTGATGCATGGTATTTTAGGTCACTTAGGTTAAAAAATTTATTTGTTTCACCGAAGGCCAATGCATCCAGTGTGTTAAAATTGTTAGTGCAATATTTTATCTTGCTCTAATAAATAATAATAATATATTTGTTTGTTGATAACTGATGTACTTTTTCCACTAAAGGGCATAAAAGTTTCAATTTTCTTGGTTTGAAAGCAATCTTTATTTATTTATTTAATATACTAGGAATGCAGTATTTCTTACTTACTATGAAAAACAGATTTAAAAAAATAATAATAATAATTGGCGCGTACACTTCTGTTAGGTGTTTGGCCGAGCTCCTCTTCCTATTTGTGGCGGGCGTTTTTATGTTGTTTCAATAATGAAAAATAGATTATTGATTAACAATTAATTGACAAATAATTAAACTTATAATTTACTTATTTCATTTTAATAAAGAAAATGTACTATAACATTTCTTATAATTCACTGATTCAATAGTAATCAATTCATTTAGTAACATTTTTAAGTATTTAGTTCTTTATGGAAGAAGAATCTAGACCAATATGAATTGAAATCATAATAAATTCTTTCAAAGTTGAAGAAGTCGGAGCATTGGAAGCATACATAACTCGTTCTAACCATATCTATCCAAAAAAAATCATGATTTCGTAAGCTTCGCTGAGGAATATTGAAATAAATTTTCTTAAATAGCGATGGCTAGTCAATCGCTCCACTTATCAAATCGAGAACGAAAGTGAGGGAGAGAATATTCCTTCTTATATCTAGCGTTTTTAGATTATGAAGCAAGCACTGACTTTTATAGGAAAAAATTGGATCAGTTCAAGGGATCCAAAGCGAAAGGAGCAAATACTTTCCTTCGGCAAAGAATTCTAATTTCAAAGTTATAATAAATAATAACCTGTATGTTTTATTTATTTTTGTATTTAATTAATTAATTTTATTTTAAAAATGTTAAGAACATTTGGAAAAATTTAACCAAAATTATATCCCTAGACAAGTGGTAAAAGTTAAAAAATTGTTTACCATTTTACCTAGAATTTAGTACTTTAAAATTAGCACTTTTGAAATCATCTACTTTCCGTATAAAGCTTAATAGCTTTGGCTGGCTGTACATATCTGCCCGTCGAAGGTGTCATAAAGGTATCAAAACGGCGCTTTAGTGCTAATTGGGTAGTGCCAGAGTGGTACTTCAACCATTTCACCTACCCAACTAGAAGTAAGCTTTCGTTTTGCTACCAAAATAAGGTCTGAAAAAATAAGCATGCACATCCAACGACGAACCCATTTCCACGTCTAAGTGGCATCGCTGTTCTATGTGGGATGCGACTGCCAAACCTAAACTAAAACAGCCCACGACTAATGATAGCACATTTCGACCAGTTTTGGCATTGGTTTTTTCATGTTCGTTATTTTTATATAAAAGTAAAGCTCATTATTTAACAAAACACAAATAAAACCGAGCTTCAAATTAGTTACAAAAAATAGAAAAATTCTACAAATGTTTCGTCACTATTAAATAGTGTTTAATAAGAGTTTCTAGAAAAATGTTTGGTACGCAGTTGTATAGCTCACTGAATTTTGGTATCATAAAGTTGAAATTTCGTTGATTTTTCACAATTGTTTTTTTGCTGGCGGTCTTGTACGTAGTATATTTTGTTGTGTACCAGGTGATAATACGCAATAAACGAAAAAGAAAAATATATAAAAAAAAAAATTGTTAAAAAGAGAAATATCACAAAAACTCAACGAGATTGTAAGCATTTTCCTACTTGTACTTTATTATACTAAAATTTATTAATCTACTAAACCGCATACGGACATTTTCATTTTTGTATGAAATTTAAATTTGGAGGATGTAAGGCTTTTCTTGTACAATGAATTGCATTTTTATACAAAAATAATGCAAATTAAAAGCAAAACCAAAAAGAAAAACATACTAGATCAAATATGTTTGTGTTATTATTTGTTATATATTATCATATTTATTTATTATCACCGGCTGTATGTTATTACATTATTACATCATTATTTGTGTGCTTCGTCTGACATCGGTAAGCACTGTTGATATTCTCACCTAAAAATCTTTGACTTGCCTTCTGTAGAATCCAAGTCTAAATACATATATCGCTAGCATCTCAGATATTGATAAACCGGTTGGCTTAACAATTTTATTTGTTTGATTTGTTTTGCTATTATTTAATTATTAAGCATTGGAGTAGCTTTAACGAAAATCCAACAAATGATTAATCCATATTTTTGTTCTTCTTGAAGCATCACCAAATTGGTTCGATCGGCTTTCTCTCTTAGTAGTGGGTTCGGTTCTTAAATAATGAAATGCAAATAGCTGCGCTGAATGGAATATGGAAGTAAAACCAAATAAGAAGAGGTGGACGACTTTCCCACGCTGAAAAATGGTGAAGAAATTAAATTGGTGGCTGAATATAAATACCTTGGTGTCATTCTCACACCCAAAATGGCATTCGGCAATGTTTGAAGTAATTTCTAATTTTTATAAATTTTTTTTTGATTTTTTTCTCGATTGTTTACATTATGCCTGTCAGGAAGCAGATGGCGGGTCGAAAGATATTTTGTTAGGTTGGAGCATTTGCTGAGTCTGCTTACTGTTCTATTCTTATTCTAATAATATTATATTGTACCTTTTCCGAATGGCTAAAAATATGATATATCTATAAAAAAAAATACATCATTTTCATAAAAAAAATTTAGTTTTAATGATGTGAAATAGGAAAAACTTAGTGATAAATTGTAAATTTAAAATTTTATCAAGCAGCTATTTTTAACAGTGAGGGATCGATTAAAATTTTACTTACGATTTTTATTATTATTTTTGACAAACATTTTGATTAAAAACAAAAAAATTTAGACGATTGAACTTATATTAAAAAAAGCGGAGTAAAAGCAACAAAAACTATTTTTTTTTAAATCACCTCCAAAATCGAATATCTAGAAATTAAATTATTGATTATTTCTTTTTGTGTGTTTATTCCTCGATAATAAACGTTTAGATGATATGTTTGCTGCCATCTATCAAACGACGGCAAAACAAATTTCAGACTGATTGATAGGTGAGTTTGGATTTGGCAGCTCATCGAGTAAGACGTGTTTCGTGATTTTCGCTAAGATGGAAAAAGAAAAAGAGCAGTACCGTTCGGTAAATCGCTTTTTGTTTTTGGATGAGAAAAAATAAGAGGAGATAAAAGCAAAGTTGGATGCTGTCTATGGGGACGCCTCGCTATCTATGACCATAGTTAGATATTGGTTCAGATAATTTAAACGTGGGCGAATAACCACATCCGTTTTTGGTGAGGAGCGCCCAGAACGAACGGCAGACGTGGTTATCAGGGAAATCATTCAAAAAGTCCACAACATGATTCTCCTGATCGACGAAGGAAAGCGCGCGAAGTAACAAAGGCCATAGGTGTGTCGACCGAAACGGCAATTAATATTTTACATGATAAGTTGACGATGAAAAAATTGTCCGACCGATGGGTGCCGCAATTGCTCTCAAGCAATAATAAGCGGATGCGGCTGTTATTTTCGAAACAGTGTTTGGAGCAATTTAAACGAGATCCGAAGGAATTTTTGCGTTGGGTTGTCACTGTTGATGAAACAAGGATTCATCATTACACACCAGAAACTAAGCAACTATCAAAACAAAGAATTTCGCTCGGTGCATCTGCTCCAAAGAAGACGAAGACAGCCCCATCGGCCGAAAGGTTATGGATTTTTTAGAAAAAAGGCATAATTGCTCCGCTTTCACAAAAAATTGAAGCAGACGCGGTCGCATTTGGCGAAAAGGAAGGTGCTGCTTCACCACGATATCGCGCCAGCATCCGGAGTTGTCGCCGGCAAACCCCAATCTGGCTCCCTGCGACTTTTTCTTGTGTCCTAGCATTTTTTTTAAAAAATGGTGTCTTCATTTCCAATACGGGCGGAAAGCATAGTTATTAAGTCAAGTCTTTTATTTTTGCGGGAACATATAAAACTCATATTTTAGCAGTTATTATTTGATTGAAATAATAAAAGTCAACTTGGAACAGTAATTTTTTTTCAAACAGTTATTATGAAAGTCATAACCACTTGTGACTCTGATTTGTGGGAATCACTTCCGTGACCAGTTATTAAAAAGCATTTTCCCAGGGGGATTTTTTTTAAGTATTTAGTTTGAGAGGTCTCTACCGGTACAAAAGACTATATTTAAATTTTTTTTTAAATGTAATTAACCAAATTTAATCTAAATTCAATTAATTTCAAAAGAGCAAATGTTTCGATTATTACCGCCATTCGCAACACTGTGCCTCGCCTTCTAGGAAATGTAAAGCATACATGAAAATAAATTTACATTCTTATATATTTTTCGATATGTGTGTACATATTTACATTAACTAACTTTTTCTTTGCCTGCTGCTGAATTTCCTTCCTATTCTTTCATTGTTGGCCATTTTTTATTTGTTTCGTTTTGTTCTGTTGCTGCCGTCCCGCATTTATTCGCTCTCAAACAAAAAACAAACCTAGCGTAAAACAGATTGCTTTGCCATGCATGGAAAAAGTAACTCAATTAGAGTAAAATGTCTGCCTTTCCTTTAGCGCTCACTCACACTCACTCACACACATACACACATACACTTTTTTGTGCCTTTCTTCACCTACTTCGTCCTCGTCTACTCACCAACATTTGTTTTTTTCGACTGCGGCTCGTTTTAATTGTTTAAGCGCACATTTGAATATGAGCACAGCTGGTCGGTCCATTGTCTCTACATATGTGTGTGTGTGTGTGTGCATCCATGTACTTTTAACTACTACTACCAATAGATGGATATGCATGCGGATATATATAATGCATCCGTTGTGCACTCAACTGTATTCCATTTCGCTATCTTAATGAGCGTCAGCGGCAAAGTTTTGCTATACTAAATAAAAACAATTCAAGTTTTATTGCTGGGAACTTGAGTACGAGAAAAGCATTGTGTTCGCTAATATTTAATTTAATTTAATTCACACAAATGCTTTTTAGGTTACTTAAGTTCTTTGTTATCCGAAATTAACGATAATAAGCTGAATACTTCTTGCTAATGAGCAAAGTTTGTCGTGAAGCCGCAAATGTAACGGATTTGTTATTGTCTTAATTGTAGGTCAATACACATCGGTAAGCTTTTAATCTTAATTAATTGATAGAATTAAAAGCATATAAATGAAATATGAAGTAAATACAACTATGAGGATTAGGGTCGCCCTCGCCTAATAGCAGTCACGCCTCGGCAGTCAATGGCATGGAAAAGCTCCTCCTAAAACCAACTGCCATTCGGAGTCGGCTTTAAACTATAGCTCCCACCATTTGTGGAACAACATCAAGGCGCACATCCCAGTGGGAGGAAGAGCTCAGCCAAACATCTAGCAGAAGTTTACACGCCAATTATTTATTTATTTTATTTGTAGAGGCATTAGGGCGGGCCAGTTTTTTTGAGCATTGTCCAATTTTATGGAATTGCGCAGCTAGTGCTGAGAGCTGGTCCAGGTTTACTTGGTGTAACTTCCTTTATTACTCATTAAGTAAGTGAACCGCAAAATGACTGCAACGACTGAGAAAAGAGCTTCATTTAAGATGTACATAACCTCAGTCAATAGCAACAATCAGTTCAGAATTAGGAGGAACAATAAATTCTATCAAGACTACAAGAGGCTGCCCGCATGGGTGAGTACTCTTTCCGCTTCTATGAACACTAGTAATAGATGAATTTCTTCGTTAACTGAACAATCTAGGCTTCCACACTCAAGGCTATGCTGATGTCCTGGTAGTATACATAGTAGGCTGGCATGAAAAAACCATTTCCAAACGCATGCTGAGAGCCCGCAGTACGATAAGCACATGCGCTGACAAAGGGATCTCTATTGACCCATCGAAAACTGCGCTGGTGCCGTTCACCAGGGAAAGGAATATCAATATCAAATGCCCTGTCTTAAATTAATCAACTCTTCATTCTCCACGAAAAGGAACTATCTTAGCATTAACCTTGATAAAACGCTCACTTAAAACTCTTGTGTTGAAAAATTTACTTTAAAAGCCATAAGATCTTTCGTTGCCTGCTTAAGACTTTTTGGAAAACCATGGGGGCTGAGCCCCAGCATGACTTACTGGATATTCCCTACAGTTGTTAGGCCCACAGTCACTTACGCTTTCATAGCATGGTGGCCTAAAGTTAAGCAACGAAAGGCGGTTATGATCTCAACAAATTGCACCGCCTCATCTGTGTCGGTATAATAGGAGCAATGAAAGCATGTCCAACTGATGCATTAAGTGGGCTCTTATGCATACCCCTGCTTCCCATTTTAATTCAAAAAGAAGCACGTTTGAGCGCCTTAAGACTAAAAAGCAAGTCCGATCTGAAAAGTGTGAATATGAGAGGGCATCTAAAGATCTTAGGAGCCTTTCGAAAAACTTCTGATCTTATCTTATCTCCCAAATCCATTGTCTTCAGTAACTTTCAGGTCCTTATTGAAGAACGTACGGCCTAGAAAAATAATTATATCATCTTCAAACCTGGCTCCCAGATATACTTTACTGATGGGTCGAAATTAGAAGATGGGCGAGAATCAATGGCTCAAATTCAAAGAATCGATCCCAACAATCTTCCAAGCAGATAGACTCCATCCTGTTACATGCCGCTCCCATTTGGTCCCAAGCCGGAGAAACACACCTACGTCGGGCCAGGCAGATCTATAGGGTGAGTGCCTGTGCTTACCGGACAGTATCGAATGATGCAATTTCCGTGATTGCGGGAAAAATTCCACTGGATATTCTAGCACGTTACCTTAACCGTTTCTATCCAAGGCAAGGTGCAAAACCTACAAGAGCCCAAAAGTTGGCACATCGAATGGCGTCACTTGATGAATGGCAGCGAAGATGGGATCATTTTTCTAAAGGCCGCTGGACGCACGAACTTATCCCTAGTCTTGACACGTGGTCACGGCGAAGACATGGAGAAGTGGATTACTTCCTCTCCCAGATGCTGAGCGGACACGGCTGCTTTCAGTATTATCTGAATAGGTTGGGTTTTTTCGCATCACCACTCTGCCCTACCTGCCCAGAGAAGATTGAAGACACGCGTCACTTACTCTTCTATTGTCCAAGATTCGCAAGAGAACGTGACCAGTTAGCCACTATCCTGGGAAGACAGCCAAGGATATGGATAATTTAACTGGCAGTATGTGCATTTCAAAACATTTGCTTGGATGCTGCATGCAAGTTTGATAAGCAAGTATTGCGTACGCTACACAAGCAGGACGAAGAAAGGCGAACAATAGAGCTGTTTCAGTAGCGGCAGCTAGAGCAAAATAATATTAACGCCCTGTGCCGTGTCTGATCACACTGAACTTCCCGACAAGTGTAGAAGTTAACATGAAACAGTGATCCAGAGGAGGTCGACTCAAACATACTGACAACAGATGCGGACGCGTGAGTTAACGACTCACAGCCATATCATACGCAGACAAGACGGTAATGAACATGACATTATCGCACATTTTCGAAGTTTCACTTACTTCTTAATTGAGTAATGGAGACTATCAGCAACGTGTAACCTCCATACGTCATAGATACGAGCTTGAACGCAGGTTTCTTTTGTGGTTGTTACCACAATTACGGCTCCACCATCGATGCAGTACAAATGTGATCCCGGGGCGGTTTCTATTAACTATAATAACTTGAAAAATGGTACATGATTGCCAGCATGTTAGGGAGCTTCAACACAGTATTATTAGGTTGGGTTCTTGGACACGAGGGATAAGAGGGAAATAAAATGGCGGTCCATCTAGCTGAAAAAGGAACAAACACGTCTCTAATTGGTCTTGAGCCATTCTGTGGACTTACAAAGGGCCACATCAACAAACGTATCAGGAGGTGAGAGGAGGAAAAATTCGTTGGCCAGCGAAACCCTATCAGTCAGCGATAAGCGAAACAATTCCTAACGCGGGACAAAGGCATTTCTGCTAATTTACTTTCACTCAGCAAAGTAGACTTAAGACTTTCAACTGGTTACTTTACAGCTAACTGAATCCTAAGATACCACTTTAACGAAATTGCTCTCTTCGACCATTATTTAAAACTCTTCGAAATGGAGACTGAAAATTCAGAACACATTCTTTGTGAATGCCCTGCACTAAATAGAAAACGGCCACACGACCTTGGTGGTAGTTACGTGCATCCACAAATTATGGAACAATAAAGCCCAGAATGTGCTAAATAAATAGTCAAAACTTCTCAAAAAAATCTCGGTACTAAAATTATTTAACACAGCGTCTACTAATTTCATTGATTATCACTTGTGTGGCTTTGAAGGAATTCGAATTTAAAAAGATTAGTTAAAATTTAAATGTAAAAAAATTATCAGGCATAGGAATTTAAAATAGGAAGCAGAGATTTTGAATGCTATATTTTTATTAAAATTAGAAAAAGACGATTTCAATACAAGAAATATCTACTCACATTGTTAAAGTTGTTATCTCTCTCGATAATACACCGGAACTCAAGCGCGACTGTACATTTGTTACACCTGAAATAGGAACAGAAAGCAGAATTTATTATACAAGAAATTTATATAGTAGTAGCAGGTGGCGCAAAATAAATCACGCTATCTGAAGATTTATAATTTTTTCAAATGGTGTCGTATATCAATCATATTTGACACTTGTTGACTAGCTAGCTGCAGTATTTTACATATGTACAGACAAGTAATGGAGCACGTAAAGGTCCGAATAAAAATTTCCATCACTCAAATTCTTTTTTCACAAAATCACTTTTTATTTTAAAAGTAAATAGCCAGACTGCTTAACCATTAAAAATATAAAAGCTTATCAGCTTTACAATCATCTTCATATTCCATTGCATTTTGCATCATGACTTTGGCTTTCAACCTTACATTCATATTAATCAAAAAGTCGGCAAATACTACATAAAAAAGAAGATTACGGGGCGCACACCAATTTTCACGCATGTCAAACGTTGAAATGCAACATTGGCAGTAGCGTTATTTTGTTTTTGGTTTTCTCTTTTTTTATTATAACCAACCTCTTCGCGCATTAGCACCAGCCTTACTTCGGCTACCTCATTTGATTTGTTTTTGCAGTCATGACACTTCGGCCTCTGCTGTTGGGTGCAAAAGTAGTTGGTGTTATACTCGTGAATGTGGGTATGTAGACTTGCAGTTATGTATTGAAAGAGCGTAGAGTAGAAATGCATGACAATATGCCTGGTAATGACAACGCGCATCAGCGGTCAGATGGAAGTTAACAGTGTTGAGGCGGCGCTACTGGCAACTGTGTAGCAGCTGCCAGGTGCCATGACACACATACACGTCACCGACGCCGGTGGAGACATGAAAAGCAGAATTTTATAAAACGACATTTTTTTCGCCATTCACACACGCACATAAAAAAACCAAAAACATGCATAACCGAATGCAGAGTTAAGGTAATTTTTTTCCTGTAACGGCTTCGTAGATGAGTTGAAATGGCAATGGTATTTTTAACGAAGTTATGTTTTGCAGGCAAAGAAGTAATTTGTGAATTTTTTTGTTGGCATTTTAAATATATTTTCTTAGTTTTAATTAAAAATAATTGCACAAATTTTTTTACCTCTTTCTTCATTTTCCATTCTCCTTTCTCTGGCTTTAACTTTGCCACTTATGAGGGTTTATTTTTGTTCTCTTTTGCTTTGTTTTTTTTCCCCTTGCTTTGTACTTTACTGATAAGCTTTTGTTTGTCGCTACTTCATTCTTTATTTTCGTTGACCTGTCGCCGTTTGGAGTAATTGAAATAAATACCTTTGTTAGAAATAGGAAGCGACAGAAAAAAGTAGCTCAAAAATCTACTTTTAACTTTTCCTTCAGCTGCAATCTATTGTTCTATTTATCATTAAAGTGCATCGGAGAAAAAAAAAATGGTGGAATGAAGTGGACAGGGAAAATCGCATAAAATACACAGCAAAGCGCGAAGGACGGGGTGAAAAGTGATTCAAAGCATAATTGTCTGTTGTGGCGATGCTGTTGCCCCAATGACAAAAGCGCAACTTTGTTGTCGCCATAACCTGGTAACATTTTTGTGTTGCTGCTGCTTATTATTGCACTCCAGTTAGGAAGATGAGGATAATGTACAAGAAAAAAATAAAAAAATAAACATAGCAACCAGAATAGAAAATGCTTTAAACGAACGTACCGCGCGAAAGCAGGCGGATGGGTGGCCACAAGCTGGAAAAGAAGAACGACCAGTAGGATCGCATGAGGAGGCGCTTCAAGTTATGTAACTATGTATGCATGTATATGTAAGAATGTATGTATAGGGATGGAACAGCAATAAAATCAAATCAGCGAAGCGTGTTCGTTAATTAGGAAGCTACTTCTTCCTGGTACATTGCAGCGCTATTCCTATAGGGCAATAATAATAAAACTATAAAAAATGTAAAATATCTGCGTACTTATTTGGAAGCGCCATAAATAAAACTGAATTGTTCGGTGAGCAAGACAACACACAATAATTTTGTAATAAACTGCAATTTTCTAAAATTAATTACCACTCCACGCATGAAATATGGGCCAAGCTTCAGACAGGCTTTGGTGCATTTATAACGCAAATTACAGTTAACTTTGGACTCATAACTAAAGTAGAATTTTTATCTTCTAGAAACCCATTGTAAGCGTACAGCGAAAGTAGCGTAAATATTAGGTACGCAACTAAGTTCTCGCTGTTTGTCAATAGATGCCGCCATCAGTGTGTGCTAGTCGATTCTAAACGTCCTAAACCAATCTTAGACATATGGTAAACAAACTGCTTCGACATATTAGTGATTTTGTTTTGGTATCATATACTTTTGGTTTTGTGAAAATTTCTGATTTTGTACCGAATAATCGTTAATTGCCGGAAGTGTTGATTTTCCTCTTTCATTCGAAAAAAACGGTGGCTGAAGCGCATCGAGAGTTACCAAAAGCTTATGGAGATGCTGCTTTAAGTGAAACAACGTGCCGCGAGATAGGTTCCGTCACTTCCTAAAACGGTGATTTTAATGTTGACGACCGTCCGCGTGAAGGAAGGTCATTGCTCAATGAGGATCTGTGTCAAACGCAAGAAGAGCTTGCTTCAGTATTAGGAGTTATCCGCCAATCTATTTCCAAGCGATTGCATGCTTTGGGCGTGATTCAGAAACAGGCGACTTGGGTTCCTTATGAGTTAAAACCAAGGGATTTTGAACGTCGTTTTTTCGCCTGTGAACAACTGCTCCAGCGGCAAAAAAGGAAGGGTGATGAGAAATGGATTCACTACAGCAATCCAAAGGAAAGAAAGTCATGGGGACTGCCCGGAACCGTGGAATTGGGATAACAAGTTTGTGGAATGATCGATCTCTAAGAAAAGCATATCGCAAATTTTTGATTTATTTTATCTATATTTGACATCCGAATTAATCAAAAATTCAAAAAACAAACAAACAAATTCAAGAAACTGATTCTGTCAAGTACTGGACATATCAAGTCATTTTATGACAAAAGCCTTTTAAATCCCAAAGTTTTTACAAAATTCACAAATATGTATATATGTAACAGATTTCAAGAAATTGTCATAAACAAATTCACATTTCAGAGTTTTTAGAAAACTTCAAAATATGAAAGTTTCATAGTCCAAGCCTGTTCAAAAGCGGTTCTTGTGCTACAAAACGTCGATGCTGTGAGTCAATTGATAAGGCAGGATCATCATGTGATATATCGCGAGGTAGAGGCATCCTTGGGAATTAGTGGGATCAGCATGCACTCATTATCGCATGAACATTTGGTCGTCAAAAGATTTGTTCTCATTAGATAGCGAATAACTCGACAACTGCCTAAAAAAGGGTTGTGTCGATAGATGTAAAGAAATGGCACAGAAATTCAGCATCAAATCATGTCTATGACATTGTAAAAGGCGACGAATCTTGAATCTATGCACATGAGCCGGAAACAAAACAGCAGTCTACGACAGCCGGTTCTACATTATATCCGCCCAAGGACTGTTACTTCAGCAGCAGTCCCCGCATATGTATTGGGAATGTTTATGCTGCTACAACCACTACTCAGTGGCGCCAGCAAGAGAAAGCGGGCAGGAAGCGAGCAGACCGAAGTCCTCAACCATCTGTGTGAGCCTTCTGCTAGAAAAATGTGACACACAGATGGCGCTCCAAGTAGTAAGAAGACGTTGTTCCTAAGCAACGACAGCTGGGCATTTCCAGTACTTAGGACTGATAGCGGCAAGATATTCACGTACCCTGTCAGAAATCAAATAGATTAGCGAAACCAATGCAAGGCAAGTCTTGTCGAGATCCTATGCTCCCGAGAGGAGTGAACAGGGGAGAATTCTAATTGGTTCAGACAAGATAATTTTTGAGCACTCGAGGAGATCGAACTATTAGAACATCCGCCGTACAGCCCTGATTTGGTACGTAATGATTTCTTCTTGTTCCCTAATGGGCAAAATAAAATGCGAGGAAGCGTTTAAACAGCTCGTTTTGGAGATATCCACTTCTAAGTGACTAAAGTTCTTTGGAAATTGCTTGAAGCGAATGCAGAAGTGCATAATAAAGTAATTTTTGTTATTATTTTTCTGGGTTTTTATTATTGGTTTCAAAATATAAAAGACAATCCTCGTAATATCCCCTTGAAAGTAAGTATATAGTACCCCTACGAGATATGCATGAACCTATATTTATATGTAAGCCTAAGCTAAATATTATAAGTATATTCTTTCCCAGCAATTTTCAATTTCTTAGTGTAAAACTTTTAAATTCTCGTTTGTTTTACGTCATTCCATATATGCAACTGTATGTATGAGCGTTAGAAGGCATATGCAGTGCACAACAAGTACGAACGTCAGCAATTTAGCTCAGTGAACCAGGCAATTGGCGTATAAGGTTACGGACGCATAATCTCAAAAGCTCCTGCATATGTATGCGTGCAATAGTTGTGTAAGTGCTTATGTATGTATAGATGTGCGCATAGCAAGTGCGATTAACGTATGTATGTAGGTGTAGACATTTTACCGCAGCCTTTTACGCAAACACATAGTATACTTGCAACAACTGAAGTCTTAGCTTGCCACAAGTTACCAACCATAGTTATGAGTAAACCACATAAGAGAATATGATTTTCCACGATTCTTGATTCTTATTGCAGTTTGCTGTTGTTGTAGTTCGTAGTGTATTACACTGCGAATTAGAATGGGGCTTACGAGTTTTTATAGGTTGCAAACGATTTTATTTTTAAATGAGTTTACTAAATGTTTTAAAAAAATAGGGAACAAACATATCAGAAAAAGCAACAAAAAAAAAGTCAGGATCTTAAATGCAATAAGTCCAACTACGAAATTTCTCTCTCCAAGTTTTTCTATCGACAGCGCTGCATGGCTCGCTACTTCTTTCAAAGGTTCGCCAATTTTTACAATTATTTTTTTAGTTGCCGTTTGTGGAAGCTCACGCGATTTGTACTGTCTTCAAAGATCTGAGGAGTTCCACACTTCCATTACAAATAATTTTTTATACGGGATTTCGAAAATTCGTTTCCCGGTTCGCTATTATCAAAACTTTTTCGATTTATGCACCTTCCAACTCATACTGGAACTGCATTAGAAGTGTTGCTAGCAATTTTATTACAGATTTCCCAATGACCGCAAAATTATATGAAGAAGATTCCCGATTTATTTCGGGTTGCATTTTTTTCGATATTTTTTCTTTAATTTGTTCGTTCTCTAACAAAATCCACGTAAATCAAACTCTATAATATTATGTAAAATTTAGAAAAATTCAAGAAATTAAAAAAAAATCTTTAAAAATTTTTAACTTTTTAATTTAAATTTTGAAAAATTTTCATCAAATTTTAGTAAATACGTGCAAGGTTTCAGCTGCTCAAAAACACTTGCATTTTTGGTAGTCATTTTTCGTTTTGAGTGTCATCCTTTAAGGTTCTTTTTATATATCTGACGACATAGACATAGCGCAGCGAACAAAGACCCATCACCAGGGTCATGTCGTCCGAGTGGATACAAACGCTCCGGCACTAAAAGTATTCGATGCGGTACCAGCTGGTGGTAGCAGAGAAAGAGGAAGGCCTCCCTGCGTTGGAACGATCAGGTGGAGAAGGACTTTGCTTCACTTGGTGCGTCCAACTGGCACGCTTTGTTAAACTCGGCCAAAATCGCGTAAGCGGTTATCGCGCCAAATAAGAAAAAGTTCTGTATCATCGAATGTGCGATATTCCCGTGGTGCTTAGGTGGGATGTGGGGCCTCAACAAACATATTATATATTGATTTATTTGAAGAAGATAAAAGCTTCGGCATCTAAGTATCGCCACCAAATGTTGGCTGGTCTCCCGCGTTTACGACTCCTTTGAGGACTCCAACCAAACGCATCTTTTGTGAAGAAGTCCAGAAGTTTACGCAGTGTATCGTCAATTCAATTACATTTGCCGCAACGTACTTCAAGGAGGAAAGGTATTTGTTTAGTAATAGCCTATAGGTATGTAATACTTATGGTTCTAGGCGATAATATACGCATGATTTTGCGTAGAAGGCGATTGAAAAAGGTTTGCAAGTTTTGCATTTCAGACATACACTCGGAGGTTTCCATTTCATGCCAGACATACACTCGGAGGTTTTCCATTGTTTGCCGAGGGGCGACCTCTATTAGAAAAAAACTATTTTTATCACTTTAGGGTTTCATGCCCAGAGACTCGAGCCCGAGTGCTTCTGAATGGTAATCATACACCAACCCATTCGGCTACGGCGGCCGTAATTGGTCTAATAAATTTTGAGTTATGGCGCACACAAACAACAAGTTTCGGAAAAACGCTTTAGAGGAAAGTAGGTATAGAAACCCGGCCTGCAGCAACGGACGCTCAAATGCTCACAAATTTAGTACTTTTGCTACGACCGACTTTGAATTTTGACGTAATATCTTTGAGGCACTAAAAAATGCAAAGCCAATTTTAAATGCCTTACCCCTTCCTTTAAACCATTATTTCTTATAACTGCTATTTTTTTAATATTTAAAAGCCCATTTGTGTACTCTCAGCTTCTAAGAAATTTATATTTTAGTGAAATACTCGAAATATCTAACATAATTTGTTTTTTTTTGTAATATTAGCCTTCCTTGGACTTTTTACATTCAATTCAAAGAAGTTGTTGTTGAGAATTTCCAAGAAGGAAATTTTCTCAAGTGCAAGTGCTACACAAATAAAAACCCACACATTGAACCCTTCTCTAAGGGAGCGAATAGCGCACATATGCCACATGAGCCGTCTTAATTAAACCGCAAACGTGGTGCGGATACATAACAGAGAATACGAGGACAGGAGGCAAAAGCGCAAAAATGTATAGTTAGTGTGTAAATTAATGCATTGCCTCCCAGTAGGCGATCACACAAGCCGCTTGCAGGCGGGTAAGCCGTCGGACAGACACCACGTGAGTCAGGCAGCAGCTGTTGATAACCGCTTACCCACACCAACACATGCATATGCATATAACTTTTTGATTTATTTGATTTACTTGATTTATTTTTGCACTTGTGCGATTTCCTTTGATTTATGTTGGCGCGTCGACGTACGGATTTGTATACACGTCGTCGTTTTGTGTACGTACACATATTGCCTACTCCAAGGCATACGCGCGTATCCGTGTGTACCCAAGCAACTGTTTGCATTAAGCGAATGAAAAAAGAAAACCTACTTTAAATACTTTATTATAAAATTTACAGATGTTTGTGCTTAAATGTGTTGACATTTTGGCTAAGTTTTGCGAAAATTTCACAATTGGTGAATTCAAAAAAAAAAAAAAAAAAATTAAAATAAAACAAATGAAAAGCAAATTCAGCAAAAGTTTTGGAGTACTTGGAAGTGCGCTGGCGCCACGTGTACGTTGTTGCACGCGAGCTCAGCAATTTAAGTGTGTTTTGCAAACCTCAAATTCCCATCAGCTGGGCGCCTGGGCCTACACAAACACACATACATGCACTTCAGCGTACAGAAACACATTAAATATAAATCATTTCTCATTAGGGCGAAAACACGCAAAATTTAAATTTTGTATGCCTCGCTAGCGTGCCAAATTCGCACACGAAATTTTTTATTTTTCTTTCGTACACCCACCTCTTGTTTTAGGGAACTTCTTCCATTCTGTTAGTGGTATATTTCGGTCCAAACTTTTGGGCAAAATGCTCCCCATGCTTATTTCTTGTGTTGGAATTTTTGGTGGATTTCTCCTAATTGTTCACTTGCTTGTCTGCAGCACCAACGCGAAGGCGTGGAGAATGAGTGATGAAAGAAATTGTGTGAGCTTGAGATTTGGGTAGCCATGAAGGTGCGTGAAAAGTTGGCATGCACGACTGTTCTTTATTCGTACTGGCAGTCGTTTTTTTGTTTTTGAGCCCACATTCTGCATTCGCATACATCAACCCTGAAGCGTTCCTTGGGGAAATTTATGTGCTCTCGCATGTTTGCCATAATTTGAATTTATACGTTTTAACGTGTTTGTGGTGCCCATAAAAAATGCTGTCGAAATACTAAGGTATTTTATAAGCGCTTCAGAGCACACGCCCCGCCCCCACTACTGCTGCTGCTGCTGCTGCTGCTACTGTTTAGGTCTTACTAGTGCGATTACAATTGAAAGTCGAGTAAAGTTAAGAATTTTGTGGCATTAAAACTTCATAGAAATTGGCTACATACACACAAACGTACACACAACAATTTACCAGCAGTTCAACCACTTCCGGTGCGGCGCTTCATCGACCCAACACTGACTGCGTGTTAGTATTGGCTTTTGAGCTATTCAGTCAAGACTCTTGAACCGAAACTTGAGGCATACCAATGTACAGGCATACATACAAACACACAAGCTATCATGTATGCGTGCACATTGTGTTACACTGTTGTGTAAAAAATGGTGTTAATCTCAAAAATAACTAGTTTCATACCATATATTATAGGACGTGACTGATTACCTGTGACTGAAACCGGTGCGGAACCACACCAGAGTGGTGCTCGGTTTTATGCTAGCGGCACTATTATCTACACTGTTCTCATTTTAAATGGAAAAGCCGAAGAGTAAAAGCATAAGAAGCAAAATTGGTTACAGCGAGGGCACTAATAGCGCTTGAACCCTTCATTGCAGTGCTTTAAAAAAGCGGTCACGGAAGGAGAGAGGATTTCATTGTAACGAAATAATGGTATACTGCCAGTAAAAGTGGCTTCTAGGTGGGTATAAAATGAAATGATGATAACTGAACTATAGCAATCCACTCTAAGCCAGTTTTTACATAGCCTGAGAAAAAAATTCTGGTTGCACGACATTTTGACCAGTTTCGACTACTTTTATTTCGTTGTTTTTATTTTCTCTATGAGAACGCACCTGCAATCCGCTCTCGAATGCCAGTCGACTATAAACTATCTTAGAATGCATTAAAAATTGTCGTAACTGCCACTCACCTGATCATTTCGGCGAGGTATTCTAATTAGACGAAAAATAATTCACATAGTTAGACATAGCATAGCATGCGGTGAGTGAGTAATAATTGAAATAGTAAGACTTAGCAAAGCACAGGTTGGAGTGAGTTCTGCCATTTCTGCGATTCGGTCATAGTGACTTCTGGTCATCAACTTCTAGAGTACGTTGTCATAAATGGAGGCGGGGAAGTGTGCAGGCTCGTCAAACCCGGAGTTAAATCTCTTACGCTCACTCTCTATAATCGAACACCTTTCTAGAGGTCTGAAGAAGCTTGAATTTAGACGAAACATTTTGAAGAGTGCTTGTTGCAATAGATATTCTGGTCACAAACCACACCTTAATTAGACACGCATCTATACATATATCGAGAGGCACGAAAATTCTTTTCTCATCTCGTTACTTAAGGGATTAAGCGTAGTCAGAATTTTTACATTTTCTTAAAGCATAATATCTTAAAAATATTATGCGAAAATTTGAAGTGAATCCGTCAAATACTTTTCGAGTTATTCAATAATTGACAAAGGGCGCTCGGGCGCTCCGGAGTGCTCGCAAAACTTTAAATGCGTTTTTCTCAAAACTATGTTTTTTGAACTTTAAGTTACAGTGATACTTAAAAACCGCTTGATAGATTTCAATAAAATTTAGTCTGCTTTTGAAAATCTACAACTTAATTAATTGTCGGTTTTTGTTTTCCACGAAAATCTGAAAATATTTCCTGTGGCCGCCACATTGTTAATTTTGAAAAAAAAAGTTTCGATCAGGCACAAGATTATCTGTTACTAAAAAAAATTCTTTTGTCGGATTGATTTTAGATTAATCTCCAAGGACTTGTGCTGACCACCGCAAGGGACTTCTGTAGAAACGGGCTCCACACAAGCAGCGATAACTTTTACAATTATTAATTTTTTTCTATTAAAAAACATCATTTTTTTGGGCCCCAACCCCTTTAACTAATTTTTGTTGTATTGAAAGAATAAACATTTATTTACATTTCATTCTCCTGCTGAGCCTAGTCAGAAAAACTAACAAGTAATATTTTTTTCAAAACGTGCAGATATTATAACAAGGGGTAACTACAAGACCCACTGGTTTGTTGCTTTTCAACCATCTTTGCTTCGTTGCAAAGAGTGGACGCTTCAACATTGGTGTGCTGTTGTACACTTTTAGCAAGATTAGCAGCGAAAGAGTTTATTTAGTCGTCGACGGTGTTCAGCTGCAGATCTCTGTGTATGTCGTCATTCCGGACAAACAAAGTTGCTTTAACGATCTTTCGGAGCACCTTTTTTTGAAAGTGTTGTATCTTCTCAACTTTACTTCCCACATCTGGTCACCATAGGTTCATACTAGTTTAAGAATCTGATTGTAAATTTAGAATTTGTTTTCGACACACATCTTCGAGTTTCTGCCGATTTGACTAATCAGGATCTATGTAGGCTTTCGAGTTAGGTACAAAATATTTATTAGCTGTTGCAAGAGTGCTAAATTTTATTAAACTATAAGCATACACATTTTTATATTATTCATTTAAAAAAAAGCAAATTTACAAAGTACAATTTTTTGGCGTATTCTGGTGTATTCAGTGCGTACAAAAAATAATGAAAGTAACCATCTAAAGATTACTTTGTGTGTTAGGTAGGTTGGGTGGTTGTCGTAGCGACACACTTATACTCGTATCTTTCGCAGGTCCATTGTGATACCACTGGAGCTTATCCCCACCCTACGTGTGCCTTTTCCGGTAGCTTTAATAAACGAGCAGAGCTTCGTTAGTTTTAGATGTGATATGCCGCTACGTCGGTTAAAAATGCTGTATAACCGATGCGCAGCCTCCTCATAGCTACGCTTTCACACTCACATAAAAGATGTCTGACTGTTTCCTCTTGTTCTGTATTAAGACAGCTTCTACAGAAATCGAAGTACGGGAGTCCTAACCTTCTAGCGTGGCTGCCTATTAAACAATGATCAGTTAATACACCTATCATTTTTCTTATATTATATTGTAGCTTCTCTGTTAAATCTTAGCAAGATCTTCGATCGACCGCTGTTCCAGTTCGGCCATGTCTGTCTGCTTAGTTCGTATGTTGTGAGGTTTTGCCAGCTTGTATTTACCTTTTTGATGGTTTCCCTGTCTATAAGTAATTTACAAGTGGCTATAGGCATGGGTATCAGCGTCCTATCCGGTTGGAGATCGAGCGCTGTACCATTTAGAGCAAGTTCATCCGCCGTGCAGTTTCCTGCTATATTCCTGTGGCGTGGCACCCAAATAAGGTGCACTTAGATACGTCATTTAGAAGTTTAAAACATTCTAAGATGGTTTTTGACGCGTGTGTTTTAGCTTCAAGCGCTTTTATTGCCGTTTGACTAACCGAGTATATGAAGACTTCATTTGTGGATAATACTCTCGTTTTTATTACCAAGTCCCTCTTTTATGCCAGTGACTTCCGCTTGAAATACTCTGCAATGCAAAGGTAGGCGAAATGATTGGCATACTCCGAATTTATCGGAGTGAACCCCTCAACCTACTTTGTTGTCTAGTTTTGAGCCATCTTTATAGATGTTTATATAATTTTTCTTAACAACGATTGGTCTGCCAAAGCTAATATACGATAGATGGGGAAAGATTCCAACTTAGTCCTATCAGCTGTTTACAAGAATAGAGTGCTATTGTCGTTCCTTTTACTCTATCTTCGACATTTGCCTTCCAACTTAGTTTTCTGTCTTAGACCTAAGGAACGGGCCTCACCACTGGATGACAGTGCCGTTCCACCTAGAGTCGGGAGTCGAGCTATATTTGGAATTTTATGTTTCCTGGTAAATAGGATGAGTTCAGTTTTATTGGGGTTGACGCTTAGCTCATTTGCTTTTGACCAGTTTTTAACCATGTTTAGTAAATCTCGCTTGAATTCACAAGTTGTATTGGGAAATGCCCCTCTTACACCATTGCAACATCATCCGCATATGCTACGACGTGTTGTCCTCTCTCCTTTAGGCTTTTTAGAAAGAAGTTTAATGCCAGGTGTGTGTTAATGTTCCGCCACTTTTATGGCAGCTTAACCAAAATTATGCAGTAAAAATGAAGCTCTAGCAAAGGTCTAGTAAAACTAGGAGAATCCTTATGGAGCAAATTTCCAAGCATCTCCAAAATCTTATTATACGACTAAAATACCTATTTTGTTTAACAATCACTCATAACTTCGCTCAATTTTATTTGATTCAAAATGTCTTTTCTTTTACTTTGAAAAAGTCAAAATACAACTTTCTAAATACAAGGTTTTTTTTTAATTTTTGTATGATTTAAAGTTTCATTCCTTTTGCTTTGAAAGAGTGAAAATATGCATTTTTGAATGCAGAGTTTTATTTGGTTTAAAATTTCTTTTCTTGCTTTGAAAATATGCCTTTCTGAAACAGAGTTCTTTTTTGAAAATTTCTGCTTGATTTAAAATTTTTTGTCTGGCTTTGAAAGAGTGAAAATATAGCTTTCTGAATAGAGGGTTCGTATTACAAAAATTTATTCGATTTAAAATTTCTTGTCTTGCTTTGAAAATACAAGTTTCTGATGTGAAAATATAATTTTCTGAATTCCTTTCAGGATTCCTTTTAAAAAAATGTATTGGCTTTAAAATTTCTTTTTCTTTCCATTCTTTTTCAAACATTTCCATTATTTATGAGACACGATTTCATTGAAGTGGCTGCCTTGGCTAGCTTTGCAATAGGGCATTCTGCTAACTCAGTTTTCTAATTAACCAGTGCTTATCTTGTTTTTGAAATGAAAACAGACGTGACAACAACTAAGTTACAGGTATTTGCAATTTAACCAATTTCGTTTTTTTTGTTTTTTGTTGTTGTTGTTTTTTTGCATGTTTCAAGCTAGGCGGAATTATCGCAATGCCATTCGATGGAGTAGATTTTTTCAAAACAATATATTGAAAACAATATCTAGGCAAAAACAGTTGTGTGTATATAAAGTGAGATTTTAAGAGGAAACTTCTTCCGTTCAAGTTTTCTTAGCTTTACTTTTACGTGACTTATATGTTATTTGAGCTGGGTCTCTATAAAATAGACTATAGTTTTCTTTTTGTCACCTGAGTGTCATCTGATTGACAAAAGCCTATCGAATAGTGCAATAGCGGTACTAACGCAGCTCAAGTTGCAATTTCTGTGTATTTGGTTTTTTTTTGCTTTTGTTTTTTGTTGCTGTTTTTGGCAACCTTTCATTTTAGTTACTAGAGAATGCGTTCAAAAGCTGTACAGAAAAAAATAATTATCACTTCTCAGATAGTTCGAAGCATTCTGTGAAGTTACAGCAAAAACCAGTATCCTCCACATATGAACCACTTCGCAACTAGTTCGATTAGACTTCTTAGTATCAGCATGCACTCATATACAATTCGTATTTGTACACTTTTTATATGCCTTTTTTATTGTTTGTGTTTTCTAAGAAAGCGGAAATTACTGCCAGTGTATACATTTCAGTAGCGAACATTTTCATAAAAAGCCAACGAATGTTAAACGAAAATTAGCACTTCCGGTGCCAAAATCGTAAAAAATTCAAGAGAACGCGCAAACAAGCTGAAAATAATCTTACTATGTGTGTGCACATACAGATATATGCATATGAACAGACCCTAATAATTTATCAGACGAATTGAAGTAATAATTTTCATGGCGGATTTGCTGCAGTCAAAGTTTGTATGAGGGGCGGGACCCGGTCGGTCGGTCATAAATTTAATATTTAAATGAGTGCAAGCAAGCGATGTTGAAAATGCGAAAATTTTGTTAATTTTAAGACATCATCCCAACATTATGCACAAAATGGAAGCTTGCGGTCATATGAAAATATTTATTACTACTTTTATGCGCAAACTTTAGTTTTTTCCATGTTAAAAATTTATCATCCAAAATGCTGTTGCAAGCAAAAATGGAAATTATAAGCTAAACGTAAAGGAGAGTATTAGTAAATGCAAATTCTGGGAAGAGAAAAATGTTCGTGGATATTTTTTTTAACAATATTTTATTTTAAATAATACTAGCCAATATTCGGCATGTCCAGCAACTAATCAGAGTATATAGAAAGCACAGAATTTAATTTTTAATTTTTGCTTTCCATTTTTATTCTTGCTTAGAGCTTGACAAACAGTGAATAAACAGCAAATTTTTGGAAACTGCTTCCGATTTTTTTTAAGTTATATTACTATTAAAATTTTGTTTAATTGTTGCGAGTTAATTGATAAATTTAATTAACGCAGAGTGATGGCAAACATTTGAAAGTTTTATTGGAAGAAAGCAGAGCTACAATGGGGTGAGACATTTTCGATATGCTGCAGCTTGAACACTTATTTTCTGATTTTTTCAGCACTTTTTTAACTATAGGCACAACACCTCTTTGAAATGAGGTGAGAAAATTTCAGTAAAATTGCAGAAAAAATTTGAGTAAAATTTCATAAAAAATTTCAGAAAAAAAATTTTTTAGAATTTCAAAAATTTTTATTCCCACCGAAATTTAATAAGCCTACTAACTAATTTTACATGCACCAGTTTTTAAACAGGATACGAGCAACAAACATTTTTCAATGCTTGTAAGTTTTTAAACTAGCGACATTGTAAAGTGAATAACTAAACTGCACTAAGCAGGCGAAATGGCTGAGTGACTGACTGCTAGGGCGAATTAAAGTGATGAATTCTCGCGAGTAATTTGTTGTCATCATTTCAGCAGGACATTGCCAGTGCGCATTATCAGCAATGAAGGCAGAAACAGTGGTAATATATTGTGGCATGCAACCGCAGCCACCACACAATGACTGCCGTGGCCTGTAGGGAAATCAAATAGTTTCAAACTGGTTGCGCTAGTAGATTTAAATGAACTGACTAGTTCATGCTCCTTCTTAACAATGCAAAAACTTAGTTTGAATAATAATATTTGAGAGTATTACTCGTACTATGATATTTTCACCAAGCCATAATGCATTGCAGTATTTAATGAGACACACTGTGATGAGCCACTAGCCTCCTGGAGCGCTGTGTGAAGACTTTTCAGGCATGTAAACGCTTTCTCAGATTTTATACATTACACGTTGGGTTAACTAGTGGTCAGGGTATATGATCTTAAATAATAATTTAGTTTCTGTAGTTTGCCCAATGGCCGAGACTTTGACCTAAAAGATATTTTGTGTCCTCCCGAGACCCTTGCTAAAGATTAAAGGTAGTAGAGAATATTTTCCAGCATTTAATTTTCTACATACAATTTTTTATAAGAGAAGTATACAGTCTTCTGGGACAGATAGGCTTCCGACAGTCAGTACCTCACCTATTAAGTGTGGTTGGACTCATCATCCGGTAAACGCATACAACTATAAGACCTTGTTATTGCCCAAAGGGGATTCGGAATAATCATATATTTATGAAACTGTTTGTATGTATTATGACAGAGACAGTCTAGCTGACATATTAAGGCGTTATATACCTTGTGTTGGACTAAAAAATCTAACATTTTTTATGGCATATTCTAAAAGTACATTACCTTGAAAATATAAATTCAAAAAATCATAAAGATCGGAGCACTAGAACGAAAGTTACTGACCGTGGAAGCGCGCGACCTTATCCATAAATGAAGTGCATGCAAAACTTTAGACGCGATTATATCGAAGTCGTGTTTTTTTAAATTACCGTCGCGGTGATCATTATTTATCAAAAACTATTTGACCATTTTTTATAAA
Source organism: Anastrepha obliqua (assembly GCF_027943255.1). NCBI lineage: Eukaryota > Metazoa > Arthropoda > Insecta > Diptera > Tephritidae > Anastrepha > Anastrepha obliqua. Next base: position 118,857,702 of record NC_072892.1, read on the forward strand.
TATTTGCATAGTTGGCTGGAATTAATTTTTCTTTTAATTTTTCAACCCCTCAAAAATCGTTTTTTGGTGCAAAACGGTTTTCATATCGAGAAAAAATTTTTTGGGGTAAATATGGTAAGCCGTTCAGTTTCACCAAAAAACATTTTACTACAATTATCATTTAATTTTTTTGATTTCAGTTGTGTTGCTCATGCGCTACCGTGATCACCGCAAGCCTCTTCTAAAAAACGGCGTTTCGGGGGAGGGGCGATATCAACAATAAATAATAAGTAAATAATAATATTTTTTAAAATAAAAACACCAAAATGTATTCTTTGAGAGTTACCCTTCAGTATGATATATGCCTCATTTGAATAAATGTTCTAACACATATTTAAAAAAAATTATGACAATTGTCCCTTTTTTCGTGATCACAAGGTATATAACCCCTTAAGGGACCCAGTGGTCTAGAAATTTCAAAAAATCGATTTTTTGCTTATTCGATATTTCGAAAGTATAGTATCTTAGGAATATATTGTGAAATTTTCATGCGGAAATTCCCAATATTATAGCTTCTACAGCCCATTAACTTGGTAGAGAGCGGTCCGCGCGCTCCTGTACCTCAATTTTTAAAATCATTTATTTCGAAACGACTTTTGCGGCCTGGTGCTGTCAACAAAACAAAAATAACTATTCCAAACTATTCTGAAATTTTAATATGTTGTTCGCAACATCAATGGTTATCGCCTGTATTAGAATCATATTATTATTTCAATTATTTCGTATTTTTTTGATTAAAAAACTGAAAAAAATCGATTTTAGAGTGTCAAATTCAAAACCGCGCCATTTTGTCAATTGTTTTTTTTTTCTAGTACGGTACATAGATACACTGTCCAGGTCCAATTTTTCGAGAGGATCAACTTCAGCACCATTTTAAAAATTAAAAAAAAATTTTGTTTTCATTTTTGTATGTAAAAGAAGTTAAATAAAAATTCTAAAAAATTTAGATATCATTTTTCATTTTTCTGTTGTAAAAAAGTTCCTAAAAATATCCTACATTTTTGAGCTCTAGACCATCGGGACCCCTTGATACAGTGCCAACCAAAACACAATTAAATAGTTCCATTTTGCAAGAAGAGAGAGAACGAAGAGAACAACTCGCTCATTTGTCTTGTTCTGTTTCCTGACGCAATCGTTTTGTGGCGTGACGTCCAGATACTCAAACGACTGTACGCTTTCGAAGCTGTCATCTCTCTCTCGACTTTGCGTGGAATCTTCAGACATTTGGTTTTTCTGCATTCATTTTGAGGTTGCAGTACCTTTATCAATGTTGAGAAAAAGTTCGGTGAGGTATTTTTTATTTCGCTTATTCAATGGTTAGCTCTGAGCGGTTCAAGAGACTGCCAAATTTAACCTCAGCTCTAATTGCATAATGCAGTAACAAGTAGAAAACGGCAGTCGACAGAGAGTCGCCTTGTTGGACTCCAAGCGAAATGTCAAAGGGAAACGAGACGAGCTGCTGGACTACTACTTTTCCGGTAGCGTTCGTCTGGGTGGCCACCATAATCAAATTTGTCAGCTTGCTGGTGATACACACTTTTTGAAAACCTTCAGGGATTTTACAGAGGTGGACTCGACTGCTTTTTTGAAATCTATGAATAGTAGGTGCATGCCTGTGTTTCCCATAACAATTTTCAGTGTTTTGTTTAAGCAAGAAAACTTGGTTTGTTGTTGAACGACCTGACCGGAAGCCTCCTTACTAAGCCAAAGTTACTCTCACAATTTTTCTTTGGCTGGCCAAATCTTGTAATCTATCATCACGTCATAGTTTTCACTTTTAAATTCAGATAACTGTTTATTTGAATATTCTAGGTAGATTAGTGTCTAGTTTCTGCTTCACTCCTGCTGGTTCTAAAGGCAATTGTTTTTTAAAAGTAGGGCCACTTCATGTTTAAAATTAAAGATAAACTGTGACAATATCTCAAAGCCGAATACTTGAATAGTTCACAGTGAACCAAGTACAACTATTTGGGAACTAAACAAGTTTTGGTTGGGTTTTTGCTCACTCAATATTTATAGTCATCCATATATACACACAGCAGCATCAGTGGATTTGTTGTTGCTTTTGTCGCGACACTGTGTAATTTTGCGTCAAGCAGCTTTAAATTATCACAACTAAAGTTGACTGTATTTGTATTCCAACAATACCAGCAGCAGCCACCACCCAATCGACACTAAGTAGTTAGTCCAAGGCATTAGAATATCCGAGAACAGGCATTGCCCCCAGTTGGTTGTTGTGTGGCACACGCGGAGGCTGGGCGATGGCGATGCGGCAAAGCAAACAAGCTGGACGTTTACCACAAACTCCATTTTATGATACGTTGACAGTTTCTCATTATGTTGGAAAATGAGCACGCGAACAGGAGTAACAAAAAAAGCAAAAAAAAAAAAATTATTCAGCACAGCAGCGCGTCCTACTACGCGGTTACTAAATATATGGCGGGGAACCCCACTGTTACCTTCTACCCATCAGTGGATTTGCGCTGCGCTAAAAATGTCAGTTGTCATTGTTGAAAATTGGTTGCAAGAAATTATGAGGTGGAATGAGAGGCAGACGCGCATTTAATGTTGCTATGAGTAGAGCTTTTTAGTTGTTATAACATTGGGCTTATTGTCATTAACTGGAATTTGTGCGACAATGTAATGTGGCATGGAGTAGTAAAAACAGCAAAGTAGGCAAAGCTGACTAGTACAAATGAATGAATGACAAAAACAACTTAAATTACTATTCGGAGAGAATAAAAATTAAAGTCCTTGCTAGCATTGACCAAAAACAATGAAATAACAGCAAACGTCGCGGTATAAAATGGGCAAAGGAAATTATTTTCAGTTATTTTCATAGATGTTGGTATGAGTTACGAATGAGTTTATGTAATTCGATTTGTTTGTTTACTCTAGTTGGGCATTACGATATGGTCTGAATGGTGAATTGGGAAAGAATTGAAATTAAAAAAAAAAATTAAGTAAATGCAGATGTACTTTTTATGCATAATTAATGCTATTATTGATATTTTTTATAATTCAAATGAGAAATTATCTTAACACCCGTGGCAGTAACAGTACGAGAGTTGATATTTATGGAAAAATAAAAATTTGTGGTTGAAATGACATTTATTGTTTTTCAAAATATTCTGCGTGATAATCAATCACTTTTCCATTCGCTTGAACCCATTTTCGAAGAACTTCATCCATTTCCAGTGGGTTTTTTAAATTGTATGATCCACAAAGCACACATCTTTTTACCATACGGTGATCATGCAAAATCTTATTGATGCTCCTCATACTAATGCCAAAGGCTGCGTCAATTTCACGGTGTGTAACATGATGACCTCGGTTATCTAGCGTAAGTGCACTAACCTGCCATCCCAGAGTTTGTGCGTTCTAGTCCCACAGTAAAACACGGTCTTCGCACTTTTCTAAATTTACCTACTTTCCCTGTTTCTAAAAACAAAAAAAAAAAACATCTTCTTCCTCAACCTCAAAAACTTATCCTTTTCATCCTTACTCTTGCACTTAGTCAGCGCATTATTTGCATTGCGGCTGCTAAAACAGGCAAAAAACAAAGAAAAACACATTGCATTAGTGGCGCCCGCAAGGAGGAAGCGGGCAACCGCGGTAATAGCGCAGACACACCAAATTTAGCAAAGTCCTCAACCATCTGTGCGATCTTGGTGGCAGAAAAATGTGAAACACAGATGGCGCTCCAAGCAGTAAGAAAGCGTTGTTCCTAAGCAACGACAGATGGGTATTCCCACTATTTAGCACTGGTAGCGGCAGGCTAATTACCTACCCTGTCAGAAATCCAAATACATTAATGAAGTCAACGCAAGACTGACTCTTGTCGAGGCCCTGTGCTCCCGAGAGGAGTGAACAAGAGGGGAAAAAACATGATGGTATTGCCCAATTATTTTAGGCGCAACATCGATATTTTCCGGCGCAAGAACCGATTTTGGACGACTTTTCCTGAATTAGTAATTTATAAAAAATTTCTGGGTATGCAGTTTCATAGCTTATTAAATTTAATAATTTGTATAACGAAGTGTAAATTTAAATTTGCTGAAATATCGCGTTGATTTTTTAAATTTTTTTTATGTAAGATGCTGAGCATATTCTTCAAAATAATAGATTTCCGAGCAAGCGCTCTGTATGGATGAAAATTCCCCCATTTTACTTATAAAATATCGTGCGCATTGTTAGAGAATACATTTGCTTAATAATATGAGCACAAATGTACAAATGCAAATTATTATATAATAATATTCCTATAATCTATTACAAAAGAACACTAATTAGAGCCAATACTGGTCGCCATTTTTATATTTTATACCAATTAATGAAAAATACAAAAATACGCAGACATGTAATAAAGCTATGAAAATTCAGTTATTGCATAAACCACGTAGGTACACTTAATAACTTTATTGTTCGCCGGTTGGCTCAAAAATAACAAGCTAAACTTATTAAAGTGGCAAATTCGCTTAGTGACGTATACGCCATGTAGGCCCCATAATGGTATGTCGTATACGGTTAAAATGTACTTGTATATACACACATATTTACAGCCCCATAATAAGTGACCCCGCATGAGTTACCTTTTATATAAAGTACGCGACAATATGCTTTGTTGCATGGTAGTCATTAAACTGCTTGAATTTATAGGCAACTAAATACAAATGTCGGTGGCATACCACCGATGATACCTACACACTTTACATTCCTTTCCTTTATATAATACACACATATGTGTGCTTGCATGCCACTCAGCCTATTTCGCTGTGCGATAAGAATCTAAAATGTCATTACAACATTGTTCAATCAAATGCATGGTTGGTGCGGGACATTGTACCGCCGACAGCGAAAAACAGTAACGGACATGCGATAGGGGCACACGAGCCAGAGGATGACGAAAGTGTTATGTTTTGGGCAATGCTTTGAGCGACAGCGCTTATGAAAAGAGTTCTGGTAAATTACACTGGACAGGATGGAATGCAGTTGGTCGTCTGTTTGCCTGATCTCGTGCAAATGGGCATAGGTGTGCTTACATACATATTTACATATATGGATATGTATGTGTGTGGACATGTGTAGATGAGAGGGTGAATAAAGAAAATGAAATTAACTACAACTTAATTGCCGGGGTGGAACTCTGATTGCATAACAACAGCGGATTATGACTATATTTAACAGATTTTTTTTGTGCTTGCTTTTGTTGTTGTGCTAGTACTCGTAGGGTAATGGGGGAAGCATTGTAGTGAAGGTATTTCTAAAATTTCGCCATATTGCTTGCTTCACTATGCATTCATGTCCACTTATTGGGCAAGATGGCAATGTGCGATATAAATTCATCAAAGCCAAATTACAACATGCAGGAGTGCCACTTTTAATTGAATGCGCGCCTAGAAATATGCAGCTTTCAAAAAAACAAATTTAAGAGTAGTAAATATTCCCAATAGTCAAAATCGCCCAAAATTGGTTGGTTGGTTGGGTAAAGTGGTGATTCTTCCAGAATCCAACTAGCGCTTCCGCGCCATTTTGTTGCCACATCCTCGTTACCAACTTGTTTAACGGTTATTTACAGCATAACTATATCCAGTCTGTGCGGTTAAGGAATCTTATTAGGTTGTTAACGTCTAAGCCAGATAGTTGTAATTTTCCAAGAAAAATATCAAAGTTACTCAATACAGGTGAATTTACACTTAGGCACTGAAACGAGTGTGCGAAATTTTGGATAGGTTTGGCAATTTTACTTTTGGTTATTTAATATCTTTTGAATTCTTATAACGACTTAACTCAGCGTACAACAAAAGCCACATAAATCGTTTTTTTAAACTTTCTAATATACAAAAATTATGAAAACTCTGTACTCAAATTTCTGTCTTTTTAATCGGAACAGCTCACAAATGGTAATGCCTTTTTAGAGGTCAAGCGTCAAATTTCGTCAAAATTGGAGTCAAATTTTCAAAAGGCCTCTTGCCTCTAAATTTAAAATAAAATATATAAATATTTGTTGAAATCGAACCGGGTTTAGGTATCTTAACACCTCTATTTTTCGGCCAAATAGGTTTCTTTCTGCGGTCTCTATGTTCTGGGACCTTACTAAGTGGAGTCCGCGATTCTGAGTACCAAAATAGCAATTTCAAAGGCGCCGGATTCAGCCAGATAATAGGCATAGAGGTGTAAGCTATTGACTTGTCAACTAAGCTATTCAATTTCGTGCATTCAAGCCTAGCAGGTGATAGCAGGTCTGATATAAAAGAACATCAAAAGATTTTGTAAGGGCGACTATTACCGATGGTAAGTTTGAAATTACTTTGCTCTAAAGTACCTGCTTAACATGCGTTATACTTAGTTTATATTTAAGGCTGACTATGCACATAGATAAATATAAAAATTTGTAGCGGCGCTAAAGAGTATAAGAGAATCTATATTGTAATTAAAAATTCTTTACATGCGCACGAAGCTAGGCGCCCGTATCGACATTGCGATATTGTAGCAAAATGTGCTGGGCGGAGCGCAAAATGTTGGAAGAAGTAGCCCATTTGTCAGTAAAAAAAAAAATCTTAAAACTCACACAACTCTATTAATTTTAATTCAATTACAGTCAAATATAGCTCATTCGACGCAAAATTAAATTTACTATAACTAAAAAAAATCCTCAATATCGGATAATATCGAAAAAATTATGTCAAAGTTGAAAAAATAGAGAAAAAATAAAAAAAATCCAAATACTTCCGCCTACAGTCTCGTCAGTTATCATTTCAGAAAAATTGTCAACATACTGTCAAAAAGGCTTGTTTCTGTTCTTTCGAAGTAAAAAAACAAATTCGAAATCGGATGGAAATTGGCGAAGTTAGGAGTGATTCTTCACATCAACCTACTGAAAAACGGTTTTATGGCCATAAAATGAGATTTTGGGGTGTATTGGAAATTTCTCCTATACCATTTTGTTTAGTTTTTCTATGGCAATAAGTTGTACTAGGTCTCCATAAAAGTATAAAATCACTGTCGCACAGTGTTATAGATCGTCAACCGTGACAACTCTATTCTTTGCGTTCGAGCGCTGGGAGAGGTAGTTACGTTGTATTCAAATTTTAGACGATTTTTTCTCAAAACTATATTTTTCGAATTGGCGTACACGATAACTCGAAAAGTTATTGATCGATCTCCCTGAAATTTTGCAACCAAATTTTTTTTATGATATTACTTTCTATGTGAATTTAAAATAATTTTTTCGAAGCAAAAATACAGGGTGGCTGATGAATTTTGCTACATTAAGAAACTCAAATAACTTTTTTTTAGTGTATGGAATTCATTTATTTATTTTTTTCAAGTTGATGGTCATTAAATTTTATTAAATGTAGCTTAACTAGTTTTAAAAATAATTGAATTTAAATGCCCCCCATGCTCGTTGACACAAGTGCGGCATCTTAGTAAAAAGTTGTTCATTGCTGCTTTGAGAGTTGCGACAGGAATAGCCGCAATTGTTGCCCGAATGGATTGTTTTAGTTCATCCAAATTTGTTGGCTTTGTTTTATAAACTTCTTGTTTACATAAACCCCACAAGAAAAAGTCAGGTGCAGTAAGGTCAGGCGACCTGGGGGGCCAACGAAATTCGGAGTTTCTTGAAATCAGTTTATTGGGAAATTTTCGACGCAACTCTGTCATAACAGTCTGGGCTATGTGAGACGTTGCCCCATCTTGTTGAAACCACACAGAGTTGAAAGGAATTCTCTTTCGGCGTAGTTCTGGATAGAAAAATTCTTTCAGCATTTTCAAATAACGGTCTCTAGTAACCGTAACGGTGTGACCATTTTCTTCAAAAAAATAAGGCCCGACAATACAGCGTGAAGAAACCGCACACCACACTGTCTCGCGAAGAGGATGCAATTCCGTCTCGTGGAGTATCTGTGGGTTAGAAGTACTCCATATTCGACAATTTTGTTTGTTCACATTGCCGTTTAAATCAAAATGGGCCTCATCAGACATGAAAAGGCAGTTTAACATGTTTTGGTCTTCTTCCACCATTTGCAGGATCTTCTGGCAAAATTCCAAGCGAATCGGCAAGTCTGCTGCATTCAGTTTGTTAACCATTTGAATTTTATAGGGAAATAAGTCTAAATCTTTGTGCATTATTGTTTGCAAAGACTGTCGGCTGACACCAAGTTGAGCAGATAAGCTTCTTGTTGAAACCCTTGGATTGCTTTGTATAGCTGCAGCTACAGCAGCGATCGTTTCCTCCGTCCGAACTGGTGGGTTTCGATGATAAGGCCTTCTTGCGACTGTTCCTTGCTCAGCAAAATTATTCACCAGTCTCATTATGGTCCATCTGCTCGGGGGATCGCCGCCAAACATCCGCCTGTACTCTCTCTGTACCAAAACTACGGACTCCAGTGCGTGATAGCGGCGGACTATCCAAATTCTTGTTTGCGTGTCCCAGTTATCCATTTTAATAAATTTTAAAGATCAATCTGCAAATTAAAACAAAAATGGAACAGATAACTTAAAAAGAAAAAAAGTTATTCAATTTTTTTTTGGTAGCGGCTTTCATCAGCCACCCTGTAGTAGGAAAATTCGCCCCAAAATTCAGTTTTTTTAAGCATTTTATTCCGCGAAGTTTTTTTCCATTTAATGTTAATTCATATAGAAATTATGACATTAATAAACAAAAAAAATGTTTGGTTTTTTGTATTCAGGTCACTGACGCCGATGCTGCAATGCCCGCCGATTGAGAAGCCCCGCTGTGACCTTTCTGGAAGAATTGAGTGTACATCCGCCATTTTAAATGATTAAAATAAAAAAAAAAATATATTATCTTAATGTATAGATAAACCGTATGCCAATTTTGAAAAAATTATATTGACTTCTTCATTTTAAATAATTTTAATGAAAATCAGGGAAAATATGGCCGTTTACTGTATCTGCTCCCTTAACAACAGCAATCCAAGGCTTTATAGTAAAAACTGTGAATACTTTTGACTATGGGTCTATGTTTTGAATACGAGCTGAAATGGATGCTTTTGTAAATAGTTAAAATCAAGCACCTTCTAAGTGGTGCTATTTTCAGTATTTTAACGTAGTCTATAACCTGCTATGGAATTTTTCTGCCTATCAGTGAAAGTCCCATCAAATCCGGTACATCATATTCGGAGTTTAGTGATTACAACGATCGCATATTATTTGATTTCTAGTCATAATGTAGAAGTTTTTATGAAATAGAACATAAATTTCTTTAGGTGCGAAGTCGTCGCACCGCCCATATTGCCAATGAAAAAAAAACACTCAGATTAGTATAGAGTTCACTTGCTTGCATGAGCAAAATCGTTGTCGGCTTGAAAGGCACGAACGTCGCTAGAAAATTAAATAATCAGGGGAAACCATACAGTAACATTGAAATTAATCACTTTCCATGTGTGTGCATATAAATGCCGTTGCGTAGGGGAGCGAGTGGAATTTTATGCTTAGATTGGCATATGGGGTACTATAACGATCTATCTATGTGTGTGTTTATAATGGCTTCACTAAAACGTATCGTGAAAAAGTGTTAAAAGCTTTAAATCGTAAAAGCAGCGAAGAAATCAAAATCTTCAAATATTTGTTGATTTCACCAATGATTTCCCAATTAACACAATCAGATTTGCTTTTCCACTCAAATTCCACTTTCTCATTAGTCATTTTGCACTCTTTGTTATCAACCCAATCAAAGAAGGGTGATAGAGAGCGCACTCAGTGAGCCAAAGCAGCGACGATCACTGCTTTATAATATTTTCTCTCATAGAAAAGTATTGGATGTGGCAAAAGCGAATTATATAACCGCTTTCTGAGGCTGCTGCTAATTATTATTATTATAATTCCGTGAATCATTATAGTTTATGTATGTATGTACATATAGTTCAAGTGTAGTGCTAGTGTGTGCATGCAAAATTATTCAAGATGAAGTGAATTTAACGCATAAATTATTCGTTCACTCAATTCAGGCTGCACTAACAGCAAATTGATATAATTAATCAAGATGTGCGTGTGTGAGTGAGCGCTACGCGACATAAAATATGCCCGAAATACACGCACATACACACACCCTCCCACCCATACATGCATACATACATACTCTCAAACACATTTGCGCGCTGACCGACTAATTGCTCAATCAGTGTTGTAATGCGTTTCTCTGTTCGTGACACGACACCGCCGATGATGAGTGAAAGGTTGAAATGTGAGCCAGCCACAAAGGCAATGAATGACTGCACACAAGTATGTATGTATGTATGTGTGTTATGCTATCCCTGCAGAGAAATTCACTAGTAGCAAACTGGGTCGCTTATAAAGTTAGCGACATAGCTAAGTTGCGCTCCTTTACGTTTGCCTATAAACTACGGGCAGGGCCAATCGTTCCCCGCTGCATATCTTTTGCGATAGTTCTGAATTAGTAATAAATTCGAGAGATGAGAACTGGTGGTTCGTTTTCATTTCATTTCATTTAGTAAGTCTATGGTTACAAAACCGTACCAGTTAGAGGAGGAAATTACGTAAAACTGAGATTGAAAAGTAATTTGATTCCACCTGAATTAAAAATAAAGAACTAAGAAGGGCGAAATAAAGATCGAAGTTATTTAAGATTATATTAAATTCTTAAAAGACCTAATGAAGTAGTGGGTGTACCATTTATCGCGTTTACAGGGCGTGAAATTATTGAGTATTCCACTCAACTCTGCAAAAAGGCATATTTTTGGCCTACCAAAAACAAAAAAGTACAAAACACTACGAGCAGTTATCTATATTTGTTTGGCACATGCAATACTTACTATTAACGTTTTAGGTAGTCAGCTGATTAATCAGTGCAACCAACTCCCCTCACAAAGTTTCTCAAGTGAAAAAATTTGCCCTTTTTTGCCTTCGTTAAATGTGGCGTTTTCGAATCGAATCCAGAATTTCCTTGCCGGATTACACTAAAATCTAGCATTCTTAAAAATGTTGAGTGCATCCCCATGGTACTGGATCACTGTACAGCCACGCTAGATCCGAGCGGACCTTTTTCTACTCATATTTCCTCAAGAGAAAGGGAGGAGTGGGCGGCGTGCAACATTTGGCGGCAAGGCATGGCAAACATGTTCACGGATGGCTCGAAGTTGGACGGAAGGGTTAGTGGAAAAGTATTCTGTAAGGAGCTTCCCATCAAACTTAAATTCAGGCTTCCGGACCACTTTAGTGTTTTCCATGTGGAGGCATCCGCAATTAAGGAAGCAGTGGATTGGTTGCTTACCTCGGTAATTACCGTTAAGGAAGTAAATATTCACTCCGATAGCCAAGCGGCAATTAGGGCCTTGGGCTCGTTGTTTGTGCGTTCGAGATTGGTCGCGGAATGTCTGGCTTCTCTCTCGATTGCATCCGAATACTTCGACATCAGGCTCATTTGGGTTCCCGGTTACAGCGGCATAGAGGGCAATAGCTGGGCTGATGAGCTGGCTGGACAGGGAACTTTGGAGACGGTTTCGTCGCGAAATGAGCGGATTGGGGTTCCCTTAAGAACCTGTAGTCTGCTTCTGGGGAGTCAACTCAGCGAGCGCTGGGCTAGTGCGCAAACGTGCAAGGTCGCGAGATCCTTCTGGCCACGGGTAGATCGGGGACGCTCGAGGGAACGCCTAAGGCTAACAAAGGCCCAGCTCTCGAATTTGGTGTGTTCATGCGTTGAGTGTTCAAGCGTTGAGACTTGGGATTGCCTCTAGTCCGTTCTGCAGAAGCTGTCTTGAGGATGAGGTGGAATCATCTCACCTTCTCCTCCTTCTCTTCTCCTGCTCTCGTTTGGCAAAGATTATACATATGGGTTCTCATTTTTTTGCTCCGCCTGCGGATATAGTGGGTCTAAATATCACAAATTTGGTGAAGTTCATCAGTAGCTTGTTGCGGCTAATTACGAACGCAAATCAGCCACCGTCGGCGCCGTCGTAAAATGCATGGTCATCATCGACTCTAATCCCAAGTCTCCTTCTTCCTTCCCTTCCCCTTTCTCCTCTCCCCTGTATGGCATCACAACGGACGAATATTTAATATTGGTCCAAGTGTGCCCTAAGGTAGGACAGTCATTTAACCTAACCTAACCTCACTAGAATCGAATACGAAAAGTGTGAGCAGAAAAAAGGCAACATTTCTTGGAAGCAATGAAATTGTCATTAACCCTTGAGGAGTCCTGAAGTTTATATGATCCAATAGATCTGAATAATCAATGACAACACACACAACGTTATATATAAATATCAGCGAATATATTATACGCATTGAAAGGATTTTATATTTATTAACATACAATGGGCTCCATAAGTCGAAAGTGGTTCATTAAAAAGAAGAGATTGCAGAGTAAACCGGACAAAACTGAGCTAAGCTCTTTTGGACGCCAAATTACTGGGACGTAGGCCAATTTTGAACTCACTCCATTTGTATAGATTGGATTTTATCGATAGCTCCAAACTATTGTTGAATTAGACGAATTATAGGATGAGAAAAATCTGCCTTACTGCTGCCACCGCAATACTTAGTCGAGACTTCAGGTTCGATGCTTGGACGTTTTTTTATTGTTTTTGTTTTATCTTCATTTATTAAATAGTATCTGCCATCCATTTACATTCAGTATTCTATATGAGTTTAAATTCTTGGAAGTGGCCAAATATTTTACAGCTTTTATTCTATTTTTATTTCAATATTTTTAGATGCCACTTATTGCAAGTTCAAGCGATTCACAAATGGAAGATTTTTGAACCAAAAATTTATTTCATTCATTCGGGTGTTTCCTGCAGGGATACGAGTATGCATATTTGCAAGTGTTCTTGTAAGGTCGTGGCACTTGATTATTGCCCATTTTGCGAAATTATCGTGATGGTATCGGCTTCGGCATTTGACGGTGTTGTTGCACAAAAAAAAATAACATATTTCTTGGTTTGTGTCCGGGCGCTTTATTATAACAAAGGCAATGCGGTGCACTGCTGCATATGTAAACAAATATTGATTACATTACGTGCAAATGTACACTTTGACTTTATGACCACATTAAAAGAATGTTCATATCTCAACTCAGGCTCGATGAAAACAGGCTCAATAATATATGCGAATAAGTGGCTCAGAAGGTGTCGTATGGGTATTAATTGTCTTATTTCGTACAGTTTTTAATGGTTGAATAAATTTTTAGGGAACTTGAAACCACAAGCAACTACTTTTGACCGGTATGCGAATTCATAATCTGACTTATGCGGTACCTTGCAAACCCTACAAATTGATTTTTTTGCCTATTACAGTTTTCAACACATAAAACGGCGACACTTACGACTTCTTCGTGAATACCCCCAGCACTTATTAGTTGAATGAAAAAACTCTAACTGAACAAGAAATCATTATAAACGAAATGGAGCAAGAAACCAGAATGGAGAAACTAAACCGTATGCTCATAAATCTTTTAAGCGAAAAAAATGAATCGTAAGCAAAAAAAAAAATTATCGCGATTTTTCAGCAACTTAATACTTACACTTCGTTATACTAAAATTAGATGTTCTATAAAACTGCATACACAGAAATTTTCCATAATTTCTCATTAAAAACTTGAAGATTTTGGTGACATTTTTTTTAATTTGTTAAGTTTTTGTGGATTTTGTTTTACAAAACTTTTGTTAGGCAAAGAATTATAATATATTTTTCTAAAAAGATATTGAAAGGATGCACTTGACACTCACAATGAGGACACTCATTACTTTTGAGCTAAAAATAGAAAATATGATAAGTCGACTCTGATGAAATGAGCAAATTACCTCATATATAATACAATAAAATCCAGCCGCACAAAAGTTTTCATTTCAGTAATAACTAAAAACCACTGAGCGCTTAGTTAGCTGCTGATAGATTTGTTAGAAGATGTTGTTATGCCTTCGAGAGATGAGATATTCGCATTAAGGCGGGTTAATTCCTGCTTAAGCGGGTGTCATAGCCGATTTATTTCGGTAAACGAAGTATTGTACTGATAATTTTGAACGAAAAAATCCCGTGAAGCATGGCTCTAAAATAAATTATTTCGAGCCTCGTTATTTCTAATTTTAGTTACTCGTATTAGTTTCCACTTATGTTTTTTTTTTTTAATTTTGTTAAAACATTTCTTGGAAGCAAATGCATTTATGTAAGTATAAAATTCTGATACCCTCGCACCAAAAATTCTGGTTTTGCTCAAATCTATTTTGCTCAAAATCCAATGCTGGACAGTGTATTATGGTAATGTTAATGAAATTTTAATAAAAAAAAAAATCTGGGATTTTGCAAGCTTTTAAATAATAAAAAAGTATTTGCTCCAATTATTATATTTCGTATTATTAAAAAAATTTATATAAAAGCAAAAAGGATTTGATAATAAAATTTTGTTTTTACTACTTTTCCACTATATTTTTCACTATAATATTGCATTTTATGAATCTTTTTTTGTGGATATACAGTCCGTGTCGAAAAAAGGGACTACGATTATTCATGAAGTATAAAAAATATATATTTAATATTTTTTTACATGAAAGTATGTACAAAACTACGAGTCGCAATTACTCAATAAGCCGTGTAGTCTCCATCGTTGTCGAGTAGTGCCTGGCATCTTGCATGAACCAGCTTTTCTGCGTAGCTCGTCGACAAAGAGGACTAGATTTTGCGAACTTGCCGCACGAGTTGCCTTAAATCCTGAACTGGCCTTTCGGCAAGTTGCGGTTTCATAGTTCCCCACACATTTTAAATGTGGTTGACGCCTGGTGACTGGGAAGGCCAGTCCAATACTTTGACACCATTTTCTTGTTATATTGTTTCTCAATATGTTTTTTTGAGAGGAGGGGTTTTGATGATGTGAGACGGTAGGATATTCTCACCTCCTTCACAACAAACTTGTTTGATTTTGAATCACGGCGCAGAAAGAAATATACCCGTATATTGAAGTTCCAAGAAAAAAACCCGATTATTTTCTTCTGACGCAGAAAAAAACTGCATATTCTAAAATTCTAAGTGACTCTAAACATCTGAGCTTGGTGTCCATAACGATTTTTTCATAGATTAAAGCAGCCCAACTTTATACAGGGTGAACGACATGAAGTGTCACCTATTCAAAATACCATAACTTTTTTGTGTGAAATTAGTTTTTATTGATTTCAAAGACAAAATTGTTCAAAAATGATTCCAATTTTAACATAAATATATTCACTTTAGCTCGATATGACCACCTTTTGCCTTGACTATAGCCTTCAAACGATTAAAAAATTAGTTGCATGCTGCACGAATGTGATCTTGAGATATTTTGGCCCATTCGTGGGAATGGGCGTTCGGTCAAGTAAACACGATCGTTTTGAGTGTTTATGAAATGCTCAATTGGGAAATTTTTTTCATCAGAAAACACAATGTTAGGAAATTCGCCACGTTCGTACAAGCGCAACAACTCCTCTGCTCTTTTGCACCGAACTTTTTTTTGCTGGGGTGAAAGATCGTGTGCTTTGCGGAACTTGTAAGCCTTGACCTTGAGTTCATTTTTCAATATGCGCCGAATGCTGTCTTGCGATATTTTCAGTTCTTTGGCCATTTTTCTTCCACTTCGACGTGGATTTCGTTCAAGTCGAGCCTTCACTTTCCAAACCATTTCTGGCGTTGTTGCGGTTTTTTTTGGTCCACCTCCATAGCGTTTCGTAATGCTGCCAGTATCATTGTAACGTTTCATAGTGCGATACACAAACATTTTATTCACTTTGAGGTGGCTGAGCTCACGAACAATGGCTGGCTGTGATTTTCCAGCCAAATATAACGCAATCACACTATTACGTTTGAATTCCATCACAGAAAAAAAAATTCAACAAAACTGAGACGCAAATGGTTTTGATGGCTTATAAACAATATATTGAACTGTCATAAGAACAATTTTGACGTTGGTATCATGAGCTGTTTTACAGATACGAGCAGTGTGAAGTTGGTAACACTTCATATCCTGTACTTATTAATTCGATTAAAAATTATGCCATGCAAAAGAAAATATTTAGCTGGTTCAAATCGCCGATAAACTTACAATCAACGTCAAAGGAAAGAGTGCACGAAATATTGAAGAGTTTTGAATAATTATTTTTTAACTTCAATTACTTTTTTACAAAAATAAGGTTAAGATTACAACAAAAATCAAAGTTTGAAACACAAAATATCTCTCATTCGTTATAGGGAGCAAAACACTCAACAGCGTCAGCAGAAAAATATGTTAAAAATCAAAGCCCGTTTTGAGCTACCTGTAACTTACACTTTATTATACCGAAATTGAGTGGACTACAAAATTGGATAATGCAAATCTTTCCCGAAATTCTGATTAGAAAGATTGAAATGTTACTTATTTATATAGTTTACTATTCTACAGTACAACTTACCTTACAGATCTACAAAAATGTAATTAAAAGGAAGCCAAATTTGGCAGCTATAAGATTAGCAATCGATATAAACTAGCTATCGATGTAACTAAATTTGAATATGTTACAAAAATAGATTAAGATAAAGCGAAATCAAGCAGGCTGGTATTAGATAATGAATTATAGTCTCGAAGTGCGAGAGAAATATGCTCGCAAATTTAGTCTTAAAGTTTTCCCCATAAAAAGGGTAAACATTGTTAAGACTTCTTTGTTAAAGTTTATCCGCTCAGGTGGATCTTAATAGTCGACATAACTGAAAATAAACGAAAGTTAAAGCACTGTTCTTCTCTTTTCTAGAGATTCTAAATTAATTGGCTTTCGGCGAGAGTAATAAGATGGAACAGGGGACTCAAATCGTAGGGACATTACGCTCGCTGCTAAAGAATTTTGATAAAACTTTTCAGAGTTTTTATAAATTTTATATAACGTTTGAGACTTTGCTTTAGATAGTTTTTGCTGAAGTGAAATTAAAACAACTGAAATTAAATAATAAATTAAAAAATAGTCAAAAATTGTGTGTCTATATATTCTCGTTGTCCCCTCTACCAGCATTCATTTTCTGAACCTGTTTTCTTTGTATTTTACGGTGTAATTAGTCTTCTAGTTAGTTGTATTTTGTAAATTTTAATGAGCTGCCTTTTCGCCATTTATACGATAAATTTGCAAAGTCGGAAATAAGTATTCCACGTATTACAACGGGCACTAAGCCTCACAGTTGGATTAGGCTGGTACTGCTGCAATGCTCAACAGCAGAGAGGGTTGAAAAGCAAAAAAACAAAAACAAAAATACAATACAAAATACGAAAAAATTCATCATACTAAAAATAAATTTGTCGTATCCAAAAACTTCTTATACCTGAAATTAAAAAAAAAAAAATTTTTTTGGAAAATTAAAAGAAAATTTTATTCTGCTTTTATAACTAAAATTAAAAATAAAGAAGCTCTAAAACCATTTTATGTACTTTTCTGCTTATTCGATTTTCGTTTTTGTATTTTCTAATCTGTAGTTAGCACGTATGTATGATAGATGACTTTCGTATACATAGGAAATTTCTCTATAATTACAAGAAAAAAACAAAAAAATCCTTTATTTATTTTCTTTATTTATTCTAAAACCATTTTATGTACTTTTTTGTTTATTCGATTTTCGTTTTTGTATTTTCTAATCTGTAGTTAGCACGTATGTATGATAGATGACTTTCGTATACATAGGAAATTTCTCTATAATTACAAGAAAAAAACAAAAAAATCCTTTGTACCAAATCTACGCACCGGTGGTAAAATTTAAACAAAAAAATGCATATAAACAATAAAAAGTTAAACATTTTTTACAAAAATTTAATTTCTTAAATCTAATTTGCAAAGTTATTTAATATCCGTTGCTGAAAGCGAACAAAATAAGCTAATCAACTTTCCCCTCAGCCATATTCTACATAAATTTCATCGAGCGTGCAGGAAAGTTGAATCAATTAGAAGTTCCAACAAAGTCTTTTTCCTATCGACTAACTGTGAAAAATGCATAAAATCTATGAAGCACACACACGCAATCAACTAACTCCAACCCAAAAGCATCGAAAAAGGAAGACAAACTAAGCACCAGAAAAACAATGAATCGACTGAGCTCTGGTAGCTTTACTTTGAGCTCTTCTTAGTAGTGACCAATAGCGCTTGCTAACAGTGAAGAGCTTTGTTAGCATATGATGATGACCAGCATGTCACGCCACTTCATGGCACACGCATGCACCCGCACATATTGTATATACCCACCTGAAGTAGCACTCATGCGCCACCACGAAAGCGCGTAAAAGCTGCTGCATGGGCACCAACGCTGCTAAGCCAACAACACCTGAAGTGCAGTTGGTCGAAAGCAAGAAGCGGATGAACTGAGTTTCTCGCTGCGGATACTGTCAGCAAGTCGACGCTGCCATCGTCCCCGTTGCGGCGATAGTCACGCAAAATAACAAAATACAACGAACCATTTGCGAATTTGCATAAAACGTCAATGCGACGGGCGCATACACAACAGCAGCAGCAGTTGAACGACAATCAGGCATGTATGTGACTGTAACGACGGCTACTCCTACTAATAGGTGGGTATACACAAAGCAAAAACTTCAATAACAACAACAATAAAAGAAGCGACTAAACATGGATAGGAAGGTTGCAATGTTGCAAGGCGTTCCTGCCAAGCGGAGGGGAAAAATAGATGCATTGTAGTTTCTATTTCTACGCTAGTAGCTTTTGAGTATTGTAGAGTAAGTTGAATGGTTGAATACATAGTGTAAGTGCACACAAATGTATGTGCAGAGGTAAGCATGCAGCGGGGATTTAAACCACTCAGCAAATATTTTAGTTAACAAACACATTTTTGATGGAGGGAAGTGCACTAGTTTGACTTTACTTCGAAATTGACTAGTTGCAAAATGCCCAATTAGTGTTGCAGGCAAGTCAAATATTTTTCATGTTGTTAAACCGATCTGGAGCTCACAAAATAAAAATATGACGAATAATTATTTTCCTATAAATAAAAATGTTATGAATGTTAAGAATGCACGAAATGAGTATTAAAGTGAATTATCTACTTTCTTGTTCATTATGAACCATTCACAAATACACTTCCGAAACCAAAGGGTTTTCCAATAACAACCAAAGTGCTGAGAAAAACGGCTCCAAAGTTTTCAATTTACCCGTGCAATCATAGAAACTTATAAGGGGTGATCATATTGCTACTTTTTCCAAAAGGGTTTTTTTTTGTCAAAAAAGGCGTGAGTACTGTCAAACTAAATATATAATTTTTTTGAGGATTCATTGTCATTTCATCATGGAAAGACTTTTGCCTCAAAAAATTCGACGCTCCGTCAAAAGTTTTCATCGCGCGCTCAGGCTAACGATGAGGGCTCAGCGATGAGTCTAAGTCAATAAGTAAAATTGCCGTATTCGGGCTGAAGAGCAACCATTCAAGCCATTATATTTTCATAAAGTATAGTAGTTGAATGTATAACAAAAGTCTTTTAGCTCGAAATTCCCAACAACAAAAATGTACCTAATTTCAGAAAAATATCAGCAAAATTTTTAGTTTTTAATCAGAATCTTTAGAAATTTTCTGGTTATGATATTTTCTAGCTTTATTAAATTTGATAAAGTGTAAGTCAAGTCGCTCAAAAATAGAGTTGCTTTTGATAGTTTTCCTCTTGACGGTATTGGGCTAATCCGATGGCACAGTTTTTACTTTTTTGTTCTTTTAAATTTCAATGGTAATTTCTTGCATTCTAAAAGGTGTTCGAATAACAGGTGTTATATATCACTATTGAGAGATGATTAACGATTTTTTATAGCCGTAATTGGATGGTATCGGTCTGGATAACGTTTATTTTCAACAAGACGGCGCTACGTGTCACACAAGCAACGAAACCATTGATCTTTTACGGGAAAAGTTTCCGTACCGTGTTATCTCTCTAAGAGGTGATCACAATTGGCCACCGAGATCTTGTGATTAAACACCTTGTGAGTTTTTTCTTTAGGGCCACGTAAAAGAGAAGATCGACGCCAACAGCCCAGGGTCGATTCCAGACCTCAAAGATGGAATTCGAGAGGCTATCGAGGACCTAGGGCAGCCACTTTGCAATTGGGTTATGGAAAATTACATGAAAAGGATATTGTCTTGTAAGCGTGGTCGTGGTGGTCATTTGCCTGGTGTTATTTTTCACTATTATGAAATAAACATCCGACCATTTATATTAAAAAATATCATTTTTCGTGGAATATCAAAATAACACCTCTTATTAGATAACCCTTTATTATGAAGGCACCAGATATGGTCAAATTTCGAATATTTATGTATTTATATTTGTCTATTTAGCTTTTAATTTCAATTTTTTGTTAGAGGAACATAGTTCCCTCTGCACCAAAACCCTTAGTAATCTTAGCTTCAAAATTTGTACAAGTTTTATGGAAATCTGAAAATTTTTTCAAAACTTTTTATTGCATTTTTTAACAAAAATTTAGGTACACAGTTTCATAGTTTATTAAATTTTAGTATAAGAAAACGTATGCTTGAAACCGTTCAAAATTTTCAGAGATTTTTGATAACTTTTTCCCTGACGGTGTTTCGCTTATCTCAGTCTAAAAAAATATGGTTTCGTTATATGGAGAAAATGCGCAACACCACGCTAGCGTCGTGGAACGAAGACGCCAAACCATGCTGCGGTGGTCAAACCAATGGGACACTGAACCGAGTACGGTGAAACTAATTCCATCAATAGGCCAATGGTTCCAAAGGAACTTCGGGGAAGTGAACTACTTCTTAGCTCAGTTCCTCTCGGGCCACGGATACTTCTGGAGATACCTATACCGCATGGGTAAGGTAATCGATTCCAAGTGCATATACTGCGAAGCGCTGAGCGATGACGCTGAACTCACATTTTTTAGTTATAATAGATGGCTCGCGGAAAGAAATGCTCTGCGGGAGCAGCTTGGCGACATCGCACCGAGCAACATAATCAGCAAAACGCTCGGACTCGAGGACAGCTGGAACGCGGTAAAGAGATACATCGTAGATGAACTACGGAAACAAGATAGACTTCGACACAGTGCAGCAAATCGAAGCCTCATAGACAGAGACATAAGAACACGAGCCTATAGCATGAAATCTGACTAAAAATACGGGAATCCAGACGTGGGTGAATAGAATTGACTCTTTATGGATGCCGTTCTGGGCCCTTCCAAAGTAATGCAGAAAGTAGTTTCGGGAAGGGTTTCTTCCCTGAAGTAGAGGAGGGATTGGTTTAGTGGCTCCATCACTCAAAGCAGTAGACGACGGTCGCTGTAAGCGCGAATGCATTTTGAGCTCTACCTCAATCTTTATAAAAATTTCGGAGGTGTAACTCATTAATTGGTACAGAGGCTGTCGAGTGACCAACCAGCTGCTAGCTTTAAAAAAATTATAGAACACCCACTACTTTAGCTGCAAAACCAACTGGTCGTGAGGTTATACAGAACTAATGGATTTAACTGTAGGGAAATAGAAGCACTGCAGTAAGGTCGCACGGTGGTGGTCGAGTAAGAGTGGAGATTCTAATCGAAGTTGGTGTGGCACCTTAACATGCTAGGGTTGGCCAGAAGGTTGTATCCAAGGCGCACTTTGCTACAACTACAAATTGTGTAGTTAGGAAACGCACAAAATGCAAAGCAAACTGCACGCACCGCACTAAATTTTGAAGCATACAAATATGCGCTCGATTCATGCATTACCAGCAAGTACAAAGGTATGCGGGAAGTCAGCGTGCGCATTGTGTAAGTGATGTCAATGAGTATGGATATTTTATTGCAAACATGAACGTATATGTAGTTGTACATACATGCATGTGCGTGCTTTCTCAGTTGTTAAACTCCAAAGCATTTGTATTCAAATAATGAACTTTAATCGCTTTTTAATTGTAGATGTCGACACAGGATAGTCGAGTAGATAGAACCACAACCTGGCACAGCTTTCCTCAATTTCAACGAAGTGCAAGCGGGCGCTTGATTAAGTATTTAATTCTTTCATAAAACTGTGCGCCATCTGATGATGTGAATGTATGCCCTCATAGTTGTTGAAAATATATCTCGTGTATCAGCGTAAATGTGATTATCTAATTGCATGGCTTGCACGCATTAATGAGAATATTCACAGTCCTCTAATTAGTGGTTTTAGGCTTTAGTTTTGTGGTTTCTTGTTTTTTTCTGTAATAATTGTGGGTGAATAACCTATTTTAAATGCATGTAAGTGGCAGGTGAAAAGTAAATTTAGATAATAATTATAATTCTATGGAAGTTGTAAATTTTAGGGTGGCGTTTTACTAGAATTATAAATATTTTACGTAGTTTTTTTCAGTTGACGCTCAGTAGGAAAAGGAAGAGCAGACAACTGACGCTTTTTGTTGCACACTGCTGAAATCACATAAGCAGTTGCCAAGTCGAAGTAAGATTTATATAACCTCTTAGAGAGGATACTGGAGTTGAAGATGAAATGTTTGCATTGAACATTTTAAGTAATTATACACTTTTAACATTTGTTTTGAATATTTTCCAAAACGCTTTTTAATATAATTTTTCTATAAATTATTATTAATTATATTTAAGTTATTATTCTTAACTAAACTATTTTTTCGCTATATGCTTGACGATTTTCCATTCTCTGCTCACCTCAGAATGGGATTACTCGTTTAAGGCAGTAAGTCATTTTAATTATGCGGAAGTCTTTGTTATCTTAGCTGATTTAAATTCGGGGTTTTGAGTTAAAAATGCCTTTTAAATAGTTCAGAAAAAATCTGCTTATGACTTTTGGTTTTATTATCGGTAATACAATTTATTTAGATCTCAAATTCGGTTTCGTATTTGAGTTTTAAATAGATTTTGATTTCGATTAGACTTTCACATCGGAATTGATATTGACTTCTGCTGTAACATTAACATTAAATTCATCTCAACTTGGGTCTGACTCTGCTCCTAACACTAATTGTAATCGTTACGCTGACTCCGCCTTCGTTTTTGACGCTGACTCTGCTTCTGAATGTGATTGTGACTCAGATCATAAGTTTGATATTTACTCCAACTGTGAATTTAATTTTGATTTTACTTTTGAATTTAAATTTATTTTAATTTTCAGTTTGGTTTAAGGGGACAGATACCTGTAAAATTTCGAAAAAAAAATTTGTTTTCATAAAATGTAATCCTCTTAGAAAATGTCAAAAAATTTTTAGATCGCAAATTTAGGTATTAGATCGTCAACCGTGACGACTTTATTCTTTGCGTTCGAGCGCTGAGAGAGGAAGTTTCATGTATTTAAACTTTATTTTTTCGAAGCAAAAAGAGTAGGAAAATTCGCTCCAAAATTAATTTTTTTAAGCATTGTATTCCGCGTATTTTTTTTTATTTCATTTTTGCTTAATTCATATAGAAATTATGACTTTATGTGACTTTAATTATGATTTTTGTATTCAGATCACTGACGCCGATGCTACAACGCCCGCTGATTGAGAAGTCCCGCTGCGACTTTCCTGGAAGAATTGAGTGTACATCCGCCATTTTAAATGATTAAAATAAAAATATATATATATTATTTTAATGTATAAATAAATATGCCAATTTTGAAAAAAAAATTATTGCCTTCTTCATTTTAAATAATTTTAATGAAAATCAGGAAAAATATGGCCGTTTACAGGTATCTGTCCCCTTAAATTTTAATAAAATTTTTATCTTAGTTGTATATTTTTTTTATTTATTGGTTTTTTACTTGAATTTTGGCTTTAATTTATTTTTAGGTTGAATTTAAATTTAAATTTGAATTATAATTTTAATTTTTTTTTAATTATAGTTTGTAGTTCAAGCATGATTATGGTATTATTTTAATTTTACATTTTATTTCATTTTGAATTTTGTATTTGAATTTTATTTTCAGTTTTGAATTTAGCTTAAAACATAATTCGAATTTAGTTTTCATTTTAGTTTTATTTAGTTTGCTTATGATTTGGATTTTAATTTTAATAATAATTTATTTTGGGCTTACTTTTGATTTAGATTTTTTACATAGGGTTGATTTTAATTTAAATTTTAGTTTGAATATTAATTTAACACATAATTTTAATTAAGCTTTCAAAAATAGTTTAATTTTGTTTTAATTTAAATTCAAAATTTATTTTTAGTTTTAGTTTTGATTTGGTTTTTATTTTGAACTTAATAAAATATAAATATTGTTTCATTTTTTTAATGGCTTTAATTTGAACATTAATATTCATTTAAAATTTCATTTTCATTTATAATTTTAAGTGTTAATTTTATTTATAATTTCAATTTTGACCTAAATTTTAAATTATGGTCATAATATGAATTTAGTTTTAATTCTAAATTTCTTTTAATTTCAGTTTGAACTTTGAACGAGCACATCATTTTTATTAAATTAATTTTTAATAATAATTTTAATTTCGTTTTGATAATAAAAAAAATTTAATTAAGTTTTTAATAATAATTCTAATTTCGTTTTAATTTAAATAAAAAACGTTTTAATTTAGTTTTTAATAATAATTCTAATTTCGTTTTAATTTTAATACAAATTTAATTTTTAATTTTAAGTTAAATTTTGAATTTTATTTGTCGTTTTTAATTTTAATTTCAATATAATTTTCATAATTTTAATAAAAATTTTATTTTTAATTTTAAGTTAAATTTTGCATTTTATCTGTGGCTTCTAAGTTTGATTTCAATTTTATTTCAAATTTAATTTGACTGTGGTTTTCGACTTTATTTTGACTTAGCAAAAACTTGTGAATAACAAAAGGGGATTGGAGCAACTCTAACCAATTAAAAGCGGTCACATAATTATTTATATAATTGCAGCAAATCATAAAAAGTAGACCTCTAGATTTCGGAGTAGCCCGGGCGTATGAGCAACGAGTGCCGGCAACTTCTGTTCGTTGCTCGTTACTCAACATTTTCCTTCGTGAAGATATACTTGATCTTGTGAGCAATTTGATGATTTAAATTTCTGCTAGTACTGTTTTTTAATTTCACAAATTATTGAAGCACAAAACTAATGTCGTTGGAAAGCTAAGGGAATCCCGGCTAATAAAATGCACAATTTTTGTGTAGCTGCTCAAATTCTTCAGAAGCTCGAGAATTTCGAACAATAATTGCAGCAGTCCAGCAATGAAGGAAGTTCGAGCGAGTGTAGAGCTACGCACACTGCTCGCACTACTCGCTACCCGGGTATCTAGAATAGTAATAAAAAGTGCTTACTGATGCTGAAAACTTAAAAAAAACTTAAGAAGGTGATAGGTTTAGAAATTAGGATAGAAACAGAGCAGCAGTGGAGTGTGTAAAGGTCAAAGTAAAGATTTTCATCACTAAGAATAACCTTTTTGTCTTTATTTAATAGAAAAATTATTCAAAAACAAAACAGATGATTGCTTTTGTGCCACCTGTATATATGCATATGTATTGTAAATATCTTAAGTCAGCAAGTCATACCAATGATACAGTATTTGAATAGGCTTAAATAAGACTCATTTACAGAGTAATCCCATACGAGTATGAACTGAATAGGCTCGCTTTACAAGAAAGCACTGCTTTTGATCGAGAAGAAATTATACTTAACTCAATCCTTAGAATACAGCCAACTCATTCACATTCAGCTGTATGAAGTTTTTACTTCCTTATAGTCCAACCCCGACTGGACTAAACTCAAACTAAACTCAACTAAACATGCAACATATCGATTGCATAGTGAAAAAATCGCTCTAGTATGAGTTTGAAACGATTATCAGCTTATGTAAATATTCGAGTTGAATTCTTCAGCAACTTGATAACAACAACATGCGTTAACATATTTTAAATAGCTGTTGTAGTCGTTACAAAACGCCGGTCAAAGTCAAAGCCGGTGGTTCTACTTGTTATTATGCTTGTAATGTCATAAGCGGTAGCTTTTGTTACTGTTGTCATTTTATGCGCGCGCCTTTTATTAATCACAAAAATCAACCTGGGCGCAAAACGAGCATAATTTTTGCATTTAAAATGTCTGTATGAGAACTTGTGAACCCACATGGAGCCGTTTAGAGGACACAGTGTGTGTATAAAAAACCAGCTTGAGTATGTGTGTGCTTGTGGGTCCTTTAAATTTACTACATATGTAACATATAAATAATAAATTAATGACTTATTTACTCTCCACACTGACACGCGGCCACGCACTCATACTAACAGAAGTATATGCATGTGTGTGTATGTACAGAAACGTACTAGCAAGCATTCAACGTTTTAAAATCCACATGTGTTTATTTTACATGGCATTCTGCAGGTATTGTAGCTGTGTATGAGTATGTGCGTGTTGGTGCCATTTTTATTGCGCTGTTGCATGTCCCTGGTGAAAAATTATAAGTTTAACAAGCAATATTTTCGCTTTTTTTTGGTTTTGTAATTTTTTACGATTTTATTTTTGCTCATTTATTTCTGGTTTTTTTTTTTCCTTTTTGTACGTTTTTTGCTTTTTGCTGTTCATCCGTACTTGCTTCCTTCCTTTGGTCACATAAGGATGTCATTTTATTCGTTTGGTGGTAAACAAATTATTATAATTTAACATTTTAAAAAATACATATGTAAATATTTTATAAAAAGGCAAAAAGGCCTATTTACATGATAACGAGCGTACGCGAAAGGCGGTTTATCATTAAAAAGGAAAAAAAAACTTTTACCGAGTTCGAAATTGGTATTTTATCCCCTCTGCTGCATGCAGCTGGCACCAATTGGTTTATTCGTAATTTTATTTTAACAGCACTCCCTTTTTTCGTCGCAGCCAACTCAGCAATCTTCTTACCGTTTGCCTTATTTTTAAACTTGTTTCTTCCTACTCTACTGCTACATGACAACCACATCAATCTCCATCACATTTCGATAATTAAAATAATTTCTCATTTTTTGTTGGTTTTTTTTGTGGCTTATTTTCGTTTCTAGCACGCACTGTACATGCACGCGTATGTCAACTGAATGCGTACTGTGTGCTGGCAAGGATGTGTGCTTTCAACATTTCTGCCGCCTCCGCAAGCTGGACAGCATTTGTCAGTGCATGGACATTTTGTTCTTTTGGTCATAATTAATCACCGCAAGAAGGACATTTTCGTGACTTGAAAAGTGCATATACATACACACTTACACACAGAGGAGGTCACAATAATAGTAAAGCGACAATGTCGACTGTTTTTCACGTACATATAGATTTCTATTCCTTTTATTGGGATACAGGTTATACCACAACAAAAAACTTGTAACTTAAAGTTTCCCATTTTGTTGAAAATACAACTAAAATTTAAGAAGTTTTCATCAAAATGTCAAGCTTTTCAGCCACAGATTTAAAAAAAAGGTATGTATAACCAGTTGTATAGCCTATTTAGTATAATATTGCGCAAATTTAAAGTGGCTTAAAATCACATTGATATTTGATAATTTTTTTTGCTGGCGGTGTTACGCATTTTCGACCATCTAACGAATAATCGCAAAAAAAAAAACAAAGATTAAATAAATAGTCAAAACTTTGCAAAATATTGCTGTGCTACTATTGTGACCCCCTCTGTTAATGTTTGTATAAGAATATAGAATACAAGTTCCTTAAAATAGCCCTAAATTAAAAAAAAAAATTAATTATCTTAAACTCTTTAAATTTTTCCCTTAAGTTCTGCAAGCTTTTAGCTCGATTTTAAAAGCACAACAAATTTTCTCTTACTCAGTCATAATAAATTGCGGCTTCGCTACTAAGCTTTGTATGCTGCTTACTTATATTCAGTGTACTTAACAGGGTGTTTTACCACCCTTGAGCGTAAATCATAACATTACTAAGGTAACTAGATTAAGATTTGGGTCCTGATACGTCGGAATATTGAAGTAAACGAAAACACAGACGAACTGGCAAGAGGGTGATCAGTCATGGATAATATTCCGGCAAATTCTGTATTCACGCTTCTCAAAATATCTATGAATCGCGAATTGTAGATGGAGCGACAACAGACAACATACAAAGTCAGCAGAAAGTTATGGCCCACCTACAATCACAAACAAACGGATATATGAAATGAAGGAATGCCTGCAGACTCACGGCAGCGATAACTGGTTTCTGGTGCATAGATGGGGAAGCAGACAAACTGAGTATCCCTTACAATTCGCACTGTCGTAGTTGTAATCAATCGGAGGAAAAGGAAACTATCTTTCACTTCATCTGTGAATGCCCTGCCGTATGGAAAGCGAGGCTGCTAACCTTTGGCAAACCGCTTTTTGAGAACCTCGAAGAGCTGGCCGGCATAGACGTAAACAACCTTACTTGGGTCTTTGTGAAACACCACTTCAACCAAGCAATCAACAGGATGTTATATTAACGATGCTGCCATCATGGCAGTCTGAATTAAGTTTTTTTCTAATAGCGATCACCCTTAGTCAGGCAATGGCGGATCTCCGAGTGTATTGTGTGCCATGAAAAGGCTACGCATACAAGCCCATCTGCCATAAAACTGTGAGTCCACAAATTGGAGAGGAATCTTTGCCAATTGATAACCGATCTAAAGAGCACTGTCAATGCGGCTTCTTTGGCCTAAGTCCAAAAATTTGTTTTAATACCTGCCTGTAAGTTAAAGGTCATAAAGTTCCCTTTGCCAAGAAAATGTAGCGCACTGTTGTAAAGCGCCTTTCAGATAACTAACCCGCAACTTTCGGTAAGGTGGTGCTCTTAAGAGCGCATTGTCCGATGAGTCTCAACAGCTTCGTGCAATCAAAACGTAATGAGAAATTTCAGCTATCCAGTTTATACGGGATTAAGAAAGCGATCAAAGTTTATGCTCAAATGAGGCTAAGACCTAATAATTTTTCAAAAATTTCACATGAAATTCACAAGCAATCCTGTGAGGCAAATGCGTGGTGTAATAGCTTTTGCGCTAAATATCTGTAGGAATTCCATTTTATTTTAAATTCCGTTATTTCGAATTCCGATTTATTTTAAATCCGGCACTCTATGAGATAAGTAACCCATACTTTGAACCTGACTTGAAAATCTTGAAGTTTGCGGTTGATTGGAGTGGAGCGGATCGATAGAAAACAATTTTTAAGCGAAGATCCTTGGCACATAAACCTGTAGCAGACAATACCATCGATGGGGCACTACTTCGAAGCGCATTTCCGTTTGGTGGCATACGGCAGCCTTATGTGCCCTGTAGCCTCACAATATGACTCATACTCTTTGAAGAATGCTTCACTATCTCAGAATTCTCCTGGAAACATTATAACTAATTCTGCTGAGAAATATAGCATTATAAATTTTATCAGAAATAAAATCAAGATTTTATGAGAAGATTTTTAATTACACAAAAACACTCGGAGATTTCCCAGTTCTTGTCGAGCGGCGAAAGCAATTAGAAAACACTTTTTCTATTGTTTTGCCTTCTATGCCCGTATGGATATGAATTATACCAGCTATCAGAAAAACTGTCAGATAAGTTAGCAAAGACTTATCTGCGAAAAAACTATGTTGATTCAAAAAAATTAAGTATCGTATATTGGAAAATAGTTTCCTCTTAATAATGTAATCAAACAGTTTTGAAGGAGTAGTCAACTGTGAGACAAGCCTGTAGTTACCAAAATCATTTTTGCTCTCACTTTTGAGGATTGCTGTGCTTGGTGTCAAGTTCCACTTATTGCGGAAAATTTCCAGCCGATTGAAAAATATGAAAAATAACTTTGAATGCTGCAATGAAGGCCAATTTTTTAACAGCTTCCCTGGCGAATACAACATTTACTCGATTCCGGTCCATGCGGAAAACATTCAATGGAATTAGTCATACAAAAAATGCGTCTAAAAATTAAGCATTGAGCCATGTCACAATATAAACGAAGAATGACTTAAAAAAGATATTTGAGCACTAAAATATTCTGCTAGAATAATTGTCTCAAAATTTTTGTTGTAGTTGTAAATATATATAATTAAGAGTTTAAGCGTCAGTGAGTGTTTGGCCGAACTCCTTCCCGAGTTTGTTTGGTAAGTCTTGATATTTTTTCTCAAATGGAGGAACTTGAAGTTTTACGCCGCCTCCGAATTGCGAATGGGTTTTTATGAGGCAGAAATACACTCGTCAGAAATACACTCGGAGCTGTGCCATTGTCTGACGAGGGGCGATCGCTTTTCTATCAATTGGTGTCTCATGCCCTAGGTTTTGACCCCGTGCACCACTTCCGAATGGTAATCAAGCACCAACCCATTCGGCTACGGCGGCCGCATTTAGTTGGGGTCAACGAAGGCATAAAAGCCTGAATATAAGCGATTGCTTATAATTAACAGAAATACTCGCTTACTCATAAACAAACATTACATTGAGTGTATATTGAAAGGAAGTTACTATAGAATTTCTGGTTGAAATTGTTTTTTTATGCGTCTATTAAGTAATATTCACACAACATTGAGAAAAAAACGCAGAGCTAAAAGTTTTACAAATGGAAAAATATTAACAACAAAGTTTACTTTACCCGATAATGCAGTTAATTGATACATAGTAATTTATCAAACGCCTCCGTTGCAATTGAATGGTGTAATGTATTCACATACTGTCAAAAAAGTACCCGCAATGTAAAAATGCCGTATCAAGTAATTTTCACAACGAAAGAAGCAATTCAGACGGTTAATAAATATTATAAGTATAAGGGCGCTAGGCAAAGTTTGGGAGTGAAAATTTTTAAACAAGGGCCAAATTTGTGGAAAAAAAACTCTTGACTTGTATACCGCAAACCTGTGTTTTCTTAAAATTATACACACTGTTCGTAACACTTTTCCAAACTCGACTCACATGGGTTCGCAGCAACCGAATACATCTGTTATGGTGCATTTCAAAACTTAAATAACCACTTTGGGGCGCTAATTTTTTGTCGATGGAAGAGAGAAGAGAACGGAAATCGATTCCTAAAAATGCGTTCGAAAATCGTTAGGCTATTGCTTTTTTCACTGTCATATTTTTATTAATGGGTCCCTCTAAAGGGACGCCTTGAATTAATAGTGAATAAGTGTTTATGTGTTGCGTTACGACAGCGAAAATGCAGCTGTCGACTAAAAAGTCACAGCTGGTGTGCCACAAGGATTCGTGCTAGAACTCCTGGTGTGGACTATCATGTACGATGGTATTTTGCGGCTCAAAGCACACAAAGGGACATCACTTATTGGTTTTGTGGACGTTGTATCAATCGTTGTGAGCGCAAAAACGCTCACGGAGGTGGTTAATATCGCGCAACATACTATACAAGCGGCTCAAGAGTGGCTTAACGCGAAAAATCTCAAGCTGGCTACTCATAAAATAGAGGCAGAACGAAAGAGGGTAGAGCAGATGCAGCTCAGAGTTGGTGGCAACATCATCAATCATTTAAGCCATATGCGAAGTACTTGGGATACTGGTAGATCATCGACTAAGCTTCCGTTACCGTTTGGAGTACGCTAGCAGCAAAGCTGTGGCGACGAATCAAGGCAGCAAGCAAGACAGGTCCCGCCAGGAGTGGCAAGGTCTATCCTTCTCTAGGGTGCGACAGTTTGGGGTGGTGCATATACACGAAGCATAAATTCAACGTACCGCTTGTGCGCCCTTGGTGTCCACTCTACCTTCAGAAGGGTCACGGAAGATGCGGCGCGCACCATAACTGGCCTATGTTCACTTGAACTGGTAGCGCAGGAGATGTGTGCAACTAAACGCAGAAACCAATGTGATCCCACTGAACATTTAAAAGTGGTAAAACTGCGCAGCGTAGATCAGTGGCAGACAAGATGGGAGAGTTCATCATAAGGCAGGTGGATCCACCGTCTCATCACTAGAGTAGAAGAATAACTTGAAATAAAGCACGCGGAGGTCGATTATTATCTTATCCAACTCCTTAGAAGAAACTCTACTGAAGAGACTCCATACTGCGAGCATCGCTAGCCAGGAATCGACGAAGATGCGGAACATTTGCATTTCATATGTCCTCGTTTCAGAAAACCACAGAAAAGACTATAAGCTAACCTTGGCTGTAGCGTGATGTTGGAGAATTTAGTGCCACTGATGGTGACGTGCATTGACGCATGGAATGACGTGCAACATGTGGCTATTGAAATAATGCAGCCACTTCGGTGCAGAGAGCAGGCAAGGCAAAGACGCGAATGGGAAGAAAGCGTGTAGGCCTCCAAACAAGAAAGGCAAACTGACGATACTCCGCTTAAAAACTTACCAGGGACATTCTGGGTGGATTGATACGATAGGGGTAGCTCTCTCACCAAATAACCTAAACAGTGAATGGTAACGAACAGATGTTACTTTGGATGCATTGCATCAGGACAGTGACGGACGTTGAGTCTAGTGCTCAAAGCGCTTCCCGAAGAAACGGGAGTGGTGGAGGGATCGGTACTTTGATGGTAGTAGGTTTAGTTCGGGCTAAAGTCGCACACTTATGGGCTTAGACTTTCGATACTTCCTCCTCGCGATAGAAGAAGATAAGAAAAACATATCGCTAAAATTCCTTTTTTTTTTATGGAATCGAACTAATCGACAATTCAAAGGTTGGTGAAAAAAATTTCAAAAAACTAGTTCTGTCGAGAATAGACTGTTGAGTTAAGAACAAATAATGCAAGTGCTGTAAAGAATATTGCTGCTGTAGCGCAGTGTTGCTGATCGACCTTTAACATCGATTCTCAACAATTAAGCATTCCTGAATCGGCTGTTTGGCGGGTTTTACGTGTAGACGAGCACATGGTAAATATTTAAATTATGTGATTTTTCCGTACTCTTGTAATTGTTAAGAGCCGCATTTTGGATAAAAACCGTGAAAAAATCATAACCTGATAGAATCTATATTTTTACATATTTATTATTATTTTAAAACAACATCTAGGCTCGTTTTTTGAAAGACCTTTTATTTCGGAGGGCACCTACTTTGAAGGCGATGGATTAAATTTGAGTGAGTAAAAATATTTTTTGTGCTACAGAAAAATAGCAGCATTTTTTGTGAGGGAATGTACGTCGTAAAATTCTCAGCTGAAGGGCAAAGAAAGGTAACTAACAGTGAACTCTGCGCTGATAGGACGCACATTTTTCCCCTTATACTCTTACTCGTATAGGCCGCTTTTAAGGTGAAAACTATTTACATTATTTTACTTGTAGATTTATACCTGCCCTCCTTAGCACTATTTAGCGAAACTCCCTTGAGCATTTACCAGTATTATGAATGGTTATTGCCACCTGAGTAATTGATCGGGGCTAACACCTCTCATTGCATATTGAAATAACGAAATAATATACAATTAAATGGCACAAAAAAACAAACAAAAAAAACTCGGTGACAACATGAATAGTAATAAACAAAAGTTCAATCGGAATAATAGAGTAAAAGGTGCAAAAAAGCAATAAAATACAGAAATAAAAAAACAAATAAACAAAGGTCGAAATTGACGCCTTTGTCAGCAGCTTTCAATGACATAACACGCTGGCGATATTGCGGGTCCGTATTGCTGTCAAAAAGTAGCTATAGAGTATCTACATATACATACGTATATATCTGTAGATATGCCAGTGAGTCTTTGCCGATTCCCATGCAAAGGAGTGAGTACATCACTGCGACAGTCGGCAGGATAATGGTCGCAGCGTTTATTGACAGCTACCCTCTCTGTCATGACACATACATATATGAATATACAAATGAAGTTATAAATACACAAAAATTTCGTATATTTGGTTATGTGTGAGCGTGTGTGTGTTTGGGTGAGAATATTTCATGGTTATTTGCAGCAAAGAAAACTCATTTTTCACCAATAAATGGGCAGAAAAGTGTGCCGACGCAAGCACCCATACAACCCATACAAGTACCGATACACACTTGTGCTGTTTGTCTTTACGTATGCATGTGCACACACATTCATACGCGTCTATTAAAAATGTGCCAAATTCGGTAGTAGTAGCAGTTGAATTGGTGAAGAGAGCACAAAACTCATAACGTCATATTGCGAAATAGCGTGGCGAAAAGGCAAAGGCAAAACCGATGGCTGTATTCACAGCACAGCAACGCAAAAAGGACTTCATGCAAGGAATGGGCCATCTGTTAGCGATTGGAATGATGGCTGTGACAGCGGTGTTGGCGCGTCAACAGAAAGACACGGATTTTTTGTTTTTTCGTCTTTCTATGAATGAGTGAGTGTGAATATTGGGAGTCAGTGAGACAAGATATTACTTACACACACACAAACACATAGAGGCACATACACATGCCACTGTAATATGAAAAACTTTGACATAGCTGTGTGCGAAATGAAAACCGTTATTGGATGTGCATGCACACGCAAATGATATTCATAAAATCAGATTTCAATTTCAATTCAAGATACCGATTTGTTATTGACACCAGTTTGACACGCAGCACTAGTGACAATACCAACGCCGGTGGCAGTGGCGGCAACTAAACTGACTTGCA
The DNA here is from genome assembly GCF_027943255.1 of Anastrepha obliqua. Lineage (NCBI taxonomy): Eukaryota > Metazoa > Arthropoda > Insecta > Diptera > Tephritidae > Anastrepha > Anastrepha obliqua. The sequence continues at coordinate 118,892,156 of NC_072892.1, forward strand.
CAATCAGGGAAGCAGAAAAGACAAGCTTGTTAATGTTAACAGTTGAATAAAAAAAGAACAAAGTAGTTACGAAAAGCGAGTGGAATGGAGTTGTGAACGGGAATAAATTTAATAGCTGTGATTGCGCACGAGAGTCAAACATAAAAGCACTTACATTCAACCATACGCACATAAGTTTATAGGAGGAGCTTACACTCATACATTTGCACGCACATATTTGTTTTATGTATCTATGGGTGGGTACTATGTATTATACATGTATGTGTGTGTATGCATATTTTCATTCGCTGCCGCTTGTTTACTTGTTTGTCGCACAATGGGAAATTGTTTACGTTCGCGCTTTTGTAATCAAAGCAATGAAAATTGTTTACATTTCAAAGCATAGTTTGAGGCGTTTAATTTAGCTTCGACCGAAATTACGAGCAACAGTGGCTACAATGACACAATGCTTACATTAATTCGAGAACGCAGGCAAAATAAAATATTTATGTGAATGTGAAATTGACAAAAACGAGGTCATATCTTAAGATGGCCAAGAAAAACCGTTTTGGTATAAAATATTAACACATCGATTTTACTTGATCTCTTCTTCTAAATTCCCTTCAGAAAAAGCGACTATACGTTCTTTAATATGTTACATTTAATACATATACAAAAATTCAGCTCTTTTTATAAGGACTATGAAAATGTCCCAATATTAAAACAACTTCAGAATTAATTAAACGAAAATATTTAGCGGTTTTTTTATTTTTATTCGGACATTTGTGAACATAAATTGGAATTAAATAATATCAGTTTGTAAATGAAGGGTGACACTCAGATGTCGGTAGTGAATGATTTCTAGACTGTAACTGTTTTATGCAGTTCCTGCCTGAAAGACAAACAGAAGCTGCTCAGAATGTGAGAAATCAGGCAACACATGAAAAAGCTTCCAAAAGTGTCGTCTAGATGTCAGTAGGGAATAATTTCTAGGCAGAAATTTTTTTTATGTTATTTTTGACATTTGACAAGTAGACCGATGTAGAATTTTAATTCACTGAAATTATTGAAACAACATTCCGCTGAACGAGTCGGTAAGTCAAAAGTTGGTTGTGGCAGTTTACTTAGCCCTGTCAATGCGGTGTAGTCATCGACGTCATCGTCCAACTCGTCTAACGGTACGCCCATGAAGCGTGCTGTTTCGATCGGTTGCGTCCAGAGAGAGAGTAGGTTTGATAAAGCATATACACGCATTCACACACTGGACACATATTGCGTACATTGGGTCGAATCTGGATAAGTAGGAGTTAAACTTACTGGAATATACAGAACGTAATAGAGCCAGAGTTACGCAGCTTTCGCGATGCAGCTGAAGCTTTTCGTCTTCGACAGGTGATTCTTGAACCCCGAATTTAGGAAGACAGTAAGAGTCTCCCAATGAATGTCCTTTACCGGCTGTCTATATACCGTTTGATCCAGTAGGTGTAGTTATGTTTTGTTCTAAATCTCGTTAATGTATAATAATTGAAGTGATGTCTCCTGGTATGCTTAAGAGGTGGCTCAGGCTCTAGCAAATGTCTACAGCGGTAAATACTTTAGTAGCACCAAGTAAAAATTGCTTGCTAAATGTTCAGCTATAGTAAACTGCTACAATAATAACAACAAAAATCACAGTAAATTTTAAAGAAACTGGTTCTGTCGAGAATGGAAAAAAGACTGGCAGACCAAAAACTGGACGTTCTGTTGGGAATATTGCCGCTGTAGCGAAAAGTGTTTCTAAAGAACGTCGAACATCGATATCTCGATATTCTCGGGCGCTCGGGCAAAGAGCGTAGTTCTTATGGTAAATTCGCGTTATTGCGAGAACTTTTGGTTCTGATTTCAAGCGAGAAGAAATCTTTGGTTGAAAACCCTCAAATGCGAGTATTTACAAGTGAGACTACATTAAAAAAAAAAAAATAATTGGCGCGTACACTTCTGTTAGGTGTTTGGCCGAGCTCCTCCTCCTATTTGTGGTGTGCGTCTTGATGTTGTTCCACAAATGGAGGGACCTACAGTTTCAAACCGACTCCGAACGGCAGATATTTTTTTTATGAGGAGCTCTTTCATGGCAGAAATACACTCGGAGGTTTGCCATTGCCTGCCGAGGGGCCACCGCTATTAGAAAAATGTTTTTATTAATTTTGCCTTCACTGAGATTCGAACCAACGACCTCTCTATGAATTCCGAATGGTAATCACGCACCAACCCATTCGGCTACGGCGGCCGGAGACTACATTTAGAGAATTGAAAAAATCTTGTGACTGGTATGAACGCTTCATGGACACAAACCATAAACTTATTCTTCATATCGGCCTCGCTTCACAAAAGCCGGGAGGAAGTACTTTGAGACACTGAAATGGGAGATCTTACCTCATGCGACATACTCTGCATACGTTACGATCAAGGGCACCGTCTCTCACTGATCAGGATTTTCTAGCTTATGAAGAGTCAAGAAACATAACGATTTATGTATAGCTTCAAAGGGCGTGACACTCTTATGGTGTAGAATCCATGCGCTACCCAAAGGACGGATAAAAGAATCAGTACTTAATTTGTTTTTAAGAACGCCGTTTGAGAGCAAAGCGCTCTTGCTTGCCAAAAGTCTAAAAAGAATAAAAGGTTATTCAGCGAGGAGCTCTCACTGTCTTCCTGTTCATGGAAGTGCATACATATCTACATATCTTGCCTCTGTTTCAATAATCCTCCCACCTCAACACAGTCTATCACAATTTACTTTCTGCCCAAATCTGCATTACAAAAGCACCTCCTCGAAGGTAATTATTGAGTGCAGTAGCACCTCGAAACTATTCAGGAGATGAGCTATCATGAACCGAAAGTGTGATACAGTCAATAAACTCTACCTGTAACGTAGACACCATCCTTTTCATTCAAACTTCGGCTTAGATTGAGTTTTATTGAATAGGCGAAAAAAATTGCCTAATTAATTAGACAGATCTCGCCAAGGTTCGATGAAATAACATTCAAATCTTCATGCAGTGCATTACTGGATGGCTTCGTTGAAAACTATAATAGAAAATATGTTCTTTGATCAAGACTTACATACCTAAATTAATGGGGTCGAAGAGTTAGTCAAATTTAGGAAGTGGTTCTTTCAGAAGTCTAGCAATACCACAAAATATCTCTTTGCTTAGGTGTAGTGGCACAGCTTCGGCTGCTCGCATTCACCTGCCGAGTTAGTGTTAATAAATTTTCCAAAAACCAAAAAAAAAAATGATTTAAAATTGAATATCGAAAGCTTTAGCGGTACTTATATACATACACCTGTATTTTAAATATTTTTTTATAATTTTATAAAGTGTAAGTTTGGAGTCGTTGGTTCTTGGATTATTTTACATACGATGTTGAGAATTATCTTCCATACAAAGCACGAGTTTGGAAATCTTTTATATTGAGGAATATGCTCAATATATGCACACATATCCGCAGCAAGATGCCTTGACACGCTTTCCAATGTGTGGTAAATTAAAGAGAAATAAAAATGTAAAAAAAGGTAAAATAAAATGAAGTGAAATGAAATAAAATAAAATAAAATTTAAATAAGTGTAAGTTGCAGAGCAACAGGGCAAGCATACAATAAATCAAAAATGATTTCAACACAACACTTCAAGTCATTAGATGTGCAATACCAAAGTGACCGCAATACATTTGTCCTCATTTTCCAGCACTTTTCCACAGAAACAAAATATAATATATACATATGGATGTATGTGCATTTGCTTTTCTTTCATAAGTTGCATGTGTGGATGTAGTGCGCGCAGGCTAGCAGAAGCTTGCAGTGAATCAACGAACTGGGCAGAAAGAATACTAGTTTCAAACTAGGAAAAAACGAAGCAGTTGGAAACGATTAGAAAGTGATTTATGTAAGCCTTTATTATTCGATTTCAACCTTTTAAATAACTTCCATTTGGGTTGTATTGAGTATGAAATATATAAAAATGGACTGCATAGTTTTTGTCGTTTTTGGCTATAATTGGACTAGTATTGTTTTTGTCTATTTGTCTATTTGAATTACACTTTTTAATCTCAATTTAGTAGTTTTGGGCTATAATTGGACTAGTACTGTTTTTGTCTATTTTTAACTAGTATGCGACTAGTATATTTCTGATCGAAAGTGAGAATTGAAAATGTATTTTAGTTTTGAATTACACTTTTTAATCTCAATTCAGTAGTTTTTGGCGATAATTGGACTAGTATTGTTTTTGTCTATTTTTAACTAGTATGCGACTAGTATATTTCTGATCGAAAGTGAGAATTGAAAATGTTTTTTAGTTTTGAATTACATTTTTTAATTTCATTTAGTGGTTTTGGTCCGTAATTGGATTATTATTTTAATGCCTTTTTTGAACTAGTTTTCGAGTAGTATATGTATTTATGATCGAAAATGAGAAATGAAAATTTATTTTATTTTTGAATTACGCTGTTTGGTCTCAAATTAGTTTTTGTCTATTTTGAACTAGTATGAGACTGGTATATTTTTGATCGTTGCTTACATGTAAAAAACAGCTGCCTGGCTAGTTGGGTATGCGACTCATACTAGTTGTGAGATAGTTTACAACTAGTACATTTTGCTACGGGGAGTTTACTCAGTGTCATGTTTGTGTGTATATGTGTGAATATAATGAGCTGTTCGTAGAACTGTCAGCATATGCAGATTTATATAGTTTTTTTTCTTACTTGTCATTCATCCTTCATTTATTTTGCCTCTTGCGAACTCTCGTTTTCTAAGAATATGTCACAATAATACGACAACAATAAAGATTTTTATTATCTGGAAATCTAAATTATGTCACCAGAAAAGAAAAGTGCTGAGCAGAGCAGAAAAAAGGGCTAACTTGTATATGAAATGAAAATAAAAAGGAAACGAAGTGAAAGTTGGTGAGTTAAAAAAGTCATATTGCTGCAAAATAATAAATACATTCCTACAGAAATAAAAAAATAAAAATAAGGACATCTGGTGTGGTGCGTAGGGTGAAAAACTGCAAGAAAGTAGGCAGTAAGTGGCACGCAGAAAAGGATGCCCACAAAAAGTAGAGAAAAAATCGTATGCGTAAATAAATAATAAAAATACGCACACACGCACATATATGCGATATTCATTTCCGTTATGCTGGTAGAGGTTGGAGTGCGAGTGGCCAGCTGCCATAGTGAGTGAAGGAATTGAGGGAGTGAGCAAGTCATAGCTGAATGTCATTAAATCCTTAATACACTTTTCTTAAAAATTGATTTATGGCTGCATAAAAATGGATGAGTGGCTGAATTGGCGGGCTTGAACACTGCTGTGTGTCGAACTAATTTTGTAGCTGCTTAAAACTATGGCTCCCAGAGAGAGTACTGATATCTAGAAACTACTTAAGGTTTGACGTGAACTGTAAGGTTTCGCTGAAGATGCTATCACAATAAGTAGAAGATACTTGGATAACAAGAAAAGCTTTTATATGGCGATGACATGCCCCAAAACATCTATATTCTTGAATGGCCAATTGGAAACCTATAAAGGAAACCTAGAGACCCTTTCAGTTTATTTATTAAATAATTTTAAAATCACTTATGCTTTTCTTAACCATCAAGAAGGGCCATCATTATGCCCATCCTATTGTATGGCGCAGAAGCTTGGACGATGAAAATTTGAGGCGTCCCTTGGAGTGCTTGAGAGAAAGATTCTGCGGCGGATTTATGGAACATTGTGAGTTGGCGATGTCGAATGTCGAAAGCGATAGAAGGAAGAGCTGCATGAGATAGACGCGGATAATGGCTTAAATCAGGGAATTAAGATTTAGCGGCTTCGCTGGCGGGGTCGTGTCGCACGAATGGCTATGAGCTGGCATCGGCTGTAAAAGAAGCTCGAATGAGGCAGGAAAAGGAAGGCTTTCACTGTGCTGGAAGGGCCAAGTAAACAACTTTTTGGATTCACTTGACATTTCTAATTGGCGTCTGTTAGCACGTAAATGAAACGCCTTTTGCGCTTTGGTGAAATCGACAAGAATCGCTTGTGTGATTACTGTGCCAGTAAAGGCGAAGAAGAAGAGGTATATATCGGGCGCCTTTTCAAAGGTTGAGTGCTTAAAATTATAAAACAAAACAGAAACTATTGCCTTATAATCTGGTAGATAATTTCATGGCATATATAATATTTTGGGAATATGAAATCCGGCATATGTCCGCCGCGGCTACGTGTTACATGGTTTAATCTCAATTTTTGACTACTTTTTCCTACTACTTTCAATCGGCAAATTTCGGTGTCTTCTTTTGCACTTGGCTCTATGAATTTCGCGAACAGATTTATTTTTCCAACGTAAATTTCCACAATTTGGAAGCTTTGTTCTGGCGTTAAATGATTCATGTTGAGTTGCCGAACCTTACTGAACAGAAATGTCAACACAAATTTCCATAGTTATCGATAGCGATAGTTTTTGGGCGGCTGAAACAGCACGTGTTACAATAGTATTGTCAAAAAATGTCCCATCAGGATGATGCCCCCTCAATTCGTTCTACGGCCAAAAAATTGGTCACCTATATTCGTGATTTTTATTTGATTTAATATTTGTCCATGCCGCCAAAGCTTTGAAAACGGCCATGGAATTTGCGTAAAAAAAAATGTTTTTTCCCTAAATTCTCGCATATATGTTTACAGATCGATATTAATTAATATTTTTCCTATTTCATTTCTTATCAAAAATATTCCGGAATTGATACAAAAAATAGTTAAATTTAGCCAGAGTGAAAAGATTTCTTTCAATTTTTCTACTTAGCCACCAATTTATGTAGAATTTAAATGATCTGCCTGTTTGGTTTTTTTCTCGCCCGAAAACCAGTGTAGTTTATTCAGCAAAGAAACGAACGGCTAAGCTTCAGCAACTGCATAGTTAACGAACCCAATACCGAAACAAAATTGGCAAAGCAAGTACAGAAATTCATTTGAGCGCCAACTGAAATTCTGGTGTAAGCGCAGCCAACAAAAACTCAAACTCTCTCTAGAAATAGTTTTTTTGTCTGTCTGGCCTATCGTTATGACCGTCAATGCCATGCCGTCTACTATCTTTGTTGACATCACGTGGCAGTTATGAAGTTTTCGGCTTACATTCCAAGCTAAGTGTTTCCACAAAGAAATAGCAACAACAAGAACGAAAAAAAGTTAAAAGCAAGGAATATAAATGAAGTTTCATAAGTGCACGCATATGCACGAAGTTGAGCAGTTGAATATGTGAGCATAAAAATAAATGTGTGCTTCCTATTTGCACAGCTTTTGTGCGTGCGAGTGTGTGTGCGAATGTGTTCACCTACAACCATGAAACATTTTGGAGTCCAGCACCAGTCTGGGGATTGAGCAAAAATTGTCTTTTAGCCAAATGGCAGAGCTGTTAAAGTTGCTGATAAATGTGCTTAAGTGCTTGATAAATATGTATGTACACAGGCACACAAGGTGCGATACATACACATGCACGCACATATGCATGTACTATACTATTCATCATTTGGCTTAACACAAATTTGTTTATATAAGTGCCCATTTCTACATATGCATGTATTAGTGGGTAGACAGTACTCCTGTGTCGGAGATATTTGTTTCTGTCGCCGCTGTCACCATTTGTCTTAGATGACAGGCAACAATCTACTTTTGTATAAATAAATATTTCTAAAAGTATCTCCGCATACATTTATGCGAATACATTCATACCCATGCAGATATACACTCATGAGCGATAGAATAGGTGTGCGACTTTTTGACCAGTTTTGGTTATTTTAATAATAAATAAATAATTGGCGCTTATACCCTTTTTGGGTGTTTGGTTGATCTCCTCCTCTTATTTGTGGTATATGTCTTGATGTTGTTCCACAAATAGGGAGACCTACAGTTTTAAGCCTACTCCAAATGGCAAATGCTTTTTTCGGAGGAGCTTTTTCATAGCAAAAATTCTCTCGGAGGTTTACGATTACCTGCCGAGGGGCGACCGCTATTAGAGCAAACTTTACCTATATTTTGCTGTTCCCTGCAGGGAGATTCGAACCTATTACTTACTTACTTAGGTGGCCATAACAACCCGTTACCGAGTTACGGCCGACCTCACTAGCTCTCTCCAGGCGCCTCTGCTCCGCGCGCGCCTTCTCCAATTCTGTATACCAAGCGAGCATAGGGTTTCCTCCACTTGGTCTTTCCACCGGAGCAATGGTCTTCCTCTTCGTCGGCTCCCTTGGACTTCGCCCTCAAACACCTTCCTTGCTGGAGCTTCTTCATCCATACGCACGACATGCCCTAGCCAACGCAGGCGTTGGATGGCGATGCGTTGAACTACGTCAATGTCGGCGTAGAGCTCATACAGCTCGTGGTTCATTCTTGAACGGTAGTCTTCGCCAACGCACACAGGACCGAAGATCTTACGAAGAACTTTTCTCTCGAACACCCCAAGAGCGGCTGCATCGCTTTGTGACACTACCCATGCCTCTGCGCCATAAAGCAACACGGGTATGATGAGCGTCTTGTAAAGTGTTAGTTTGGTCATGCGAGAGAGGGCTCGACTACTCAATTGCTTACTTAGCCCATAGTAACACCTATTAGCAAGAGTGATTCTCCGTTTGATCTCCAGGCTGATATCGTTGTTGCTGTTAACGGCGGTGCCAAGATAAACAAACTCTGGCACAACTTCGAAAGTATAGTTGTCCGCAATGACGTGCGTTCCTACACGCCGTGTGTTCCGCGTTGTAGACAACATATACTTCGTTTTACCCTCGTTCACTGCCAGACCCACTCGTGATGATTCCTTCTCGATAGCAGAAAACGCAGCCGTGACATCTCGCTTACAGCGGCCGATAATGTCAATGTCATCGGCGTACGCAAGGAGCTGGACACATTTGTAAAATATAGTGCCATTACGATGCACACCTGCTTTTCGGAGCACCCCTTCCATCACGAAGTTGAAGAGGTTGCATGACAGTGGATCGCCTTGTCTGAAACCTCGAACGGTACTGAATGGCTCGGAGAGGTTATTTCCTACCTTGACGGAGCTGGTTGTGTTGCTTAACGTCATTCTGCAAAGCCGTATGAGCTTCGCTGGTATACCGAACTCAGACATGGTGGCGTACAGGCAATCCCTTATCGGGCTATCGAACGCAGCTTTATAGTCGACAAAGAGATGATGGGTGTCGACTTGCTTTTCATGGGTCTTTTCCAGGATTTGGCGTAATGTGAAAATCTGGTCGATGGTGGACTTACCACTTCTGAAGCCGCACTGATAAGGCCCGATCAGTGTGTTGGCAAACGGCTTAAGTCTTCCACATAGGACGCTAGACAGGACCTTGTAGGCGATGGTTAGAAGACTGATGCCCCTGTAGTTGGTGCAGATCGATTCGAACCTATGCACTTCAGAATTGCAGTCATGCATCAACCCATTTGGCTACGACGGTCGCGGTTATTTTACTCCACGAATTGTTTTCTAAGCAAAGTAAATATATTCGAAATTTTTTTTTCATTGGAAACAAATGGGTTCCAACGTCACAAAAAAAAAAACAAAATGTCAAAAATCAACAGTATTTTCTAACCACTTGAAACTTGCACTTTGCATGAAAGAAATAAATAGATTTTAAAACTGCTACCCAAAAATTATTCAAGAAATTCTAATTAAAAAGTTTAAGTTATTGGTAAACTATAAAAAATTTCATAGTTCTTGCACAAACTTTGAACAAACGATTTATATGGTTTTTGTTTTCTAATAAACTAAAATTTTATTAATAGTTCATAGCCATAAAATAAATATAAGTAAAATATATTAGCTGAAACTGGTCAAAATTTGGCTCACCTGTTTTATTGTTCATGAGTGTATGTTTGTCTGGCGTGTACTTGCCCAGCAAGAAAAAGTCGATCTAAATACCTAATTCAGGAACTGGTATTTAATAGAAGAAAGCACGCTAGCTCGTCATTGAATAGAAAAAAAAAACAGTGGCAATGTGATCAGTTTATCTGCAAATTGGCTGATATTTTTTTTCGACAAGAAAGTTTAGGATTCGCTAATTGAATAAGAAAAAGCTTTTACCAAGGAAAGGAAACCAAATCGTTTTATAAGATTTATGATATTTACTCGAAATTGGAGAAGCGTAAGAAGCTATGGTTGTTGAGAGTTTAAAACGATGTAAACTCCAAGTTCTATTATTAGACTACAGAACATTCGACCATTCGGTGAGCCCATTCTAAACGCTTTTCCGGTTTTTTCTGAAAGCCATGGCTTCTTTCGGTCTTTTCATTCTTTTAAACATGCGTGCAGCAGCCTTCTTCTAGCTTCTTCTAGGCAGCTGCAAGGGCAGCAGAGGATTTTTACGATCCTTTAGAAATTCGCGTGTACGTTTTCGGTCTTCCCTAGTCTACTAGCCTAGTGATGCTTTTTCTGCGACTTAATTTGTTTCCGCAAATCGCTTTATAGCACATTTGATTGCTTATCGCGAACATCCCATCAAACTTGCAATCTTAACTTGAGACTTCCTCCTAACCTGAGACTTCCCTTCCTCACTTAAGGGGGTCTTCTAGTCTAGAAATTTGAAAAAATCGAAAATTTTTTTTTTTCATAATTTGATAGTTTAACTATTCAAAAATATCTCCCTAAAAGGATTTTTCAAAATTCGAATTATTTTCGAAGCTACAACGATTTTAGTGACGTGGCAGCTAAACTGATTTGAGGGGACGGTAAAACTTTAAACGCGTGTTTCTCGAAACTACTTCGTTCGATACGGTTGTCACGATATCTCAAGTTCTAATCAACCGATTTGCTTGAAATTTGTCATGAATATTTCTTAAATATATCTCTATCGTATGAACCTCGAAAAACTGGAAATTTCAATTTTTTAATATGTGTAAACAATTCGAGAAAGCTTAAAAATAAGAGAAAAATCGACCTGAATTTTTTGAGTAGCCGCCATTTTATGGAAAAATTTTTTTTTCCGTTTTTTCTGGTTCATACGATAATGACATTCATATTAATTAAGAATTTGTATTTTTTTTTTTTCAGATGACCACAAGGGTAGAAATCGTGACGACGAGGGCACTGCCTTTTTTTCCCCCCTTCCACTTCAAGGACGCATAACTCTATCAAAATTCATTTTTTTTTTTCAAATTTATTTTGTGTGCTCCTAAAATATAAATAAATAAATGATAAAAAAATGTATCTCAAAAATATCAATAGCTTTTTTTTTATTCATCGTCAAAAAATGCTCGAAATTCGGGCCTCTAGACTAGAAGACCCCCTTAAGACCTGGGGATTCACACTATTTTGTCGTAACAAAGTTCTCTTTTTTAGACATTTCGATTAAAAGAAATTATTTATATCCGCTGGATAACTTTGTTATTAAGATTATTCACACTTTAACTACGAAATTTGAAATGCCAAAATATTTTAACTGTACCTTTAAAAATGGCAACTTTTAAGACTTTACGCACCAAGTGTGCTATAGCTGTTACCATCATAAAATTTCTTGTTGTAATCAAAGGCTAAACACACACTAGTGACACGTTTCCAAAAAGCAGTGGTCGCTTTGGTAGCCTCATTTGAAATTACTTGTAATTTAGTGGGGTGCCTTATACTTTTTTCCAAGCTGTATATATTTTTCCTTTAATTCCTACTGGAGAATAGGACGTCAACTACGCCGCTTCGCCAACGGATACGATTATGGAGTATACATATATCCCAGTTCGTTCCACATAAGAATGAGAGAGTTGATTTCAGCAGCTATTGGATAATAGTTTCTAGGTAATACGTGTCCTACCCACTCCTTGAGCGGCTTGAGGGAAGGGGTTCCCACTTATGCCCTGCCTAGCAACATTGCCATCACTTGTTCTAGGCGTATGTTCTATTCAAAGTCACTTCCTTTATCGAATTTCAGTAACCCCGTCAAGCTAGCTAACTTTGTTAAGCAGGTCCGAGTTAGACATTGTATGGGGCCACATGCTATAGAATAATTTAAAAGGTTGAAGGGGAATCGATATTTTTTCTTCATACTTTAACTAGTCTAGACTTTTGATATGCATTTGGATTATGAACTTGCCGCCAAATGCCACTTACTAATATAGCATAGAGGAAAGATAGAACACGATCTGCTTTGACCGAAAAGTGAACTCATACTACAATTTGCAACTAGAGTTTTCCTGCAGGGTTGATATTAGCACATAATATTACATGCTATTGCGCACAAAAATATGCTACACTACGCAGCATTTACACCGCTGAAGGTACGCTTGCTGGTACCTTTATGAATATCATATAACTGGCATATTATGTAAGGTAGCACCTACATGGGAATATGTGTGTGCTTTTTGATTACTTTAAGGTATATACAGGTATAAGTAGATAGAATATGCTGCTATGTTTAATACTCATAACCAGACGAGTAGAATAGCCGACAGCTTAGGGCAGCTGTTTGGTGAGTTTTTAGTGACGACCTTTTTAGTGATATGCTAGCGTTTTTACGTAACCAAATACAGTTACGGACAAACAAATACGTAACTTATAAAAAAAATTTAAATAATTTTTTCTTTTTTTTGATAATGTCGATGAAGAATTTGGCGACCTCAGATTGGATTAGCTTATATTTTTAAGTACATCCGCTTAAATGTGGAGTCCTCTCAACTTTTAAATTTTTTAATGATCTAAGTTCAGATCAGCGTAAGTCAGAGGCTTATGTAAGGTGGCACAAAATTTATATCTAACTTCGTAAGACTTAAATTTTTTGCGAATTAGCAATTTTATTTGACGCATGTAAGCTAGACAGCTGCAGTATACAAACATATAAGCAACAGATAAGCACGTAAAGGTAAAAAACAAAGATTTTCATCGCTCAAAATCACTTTTTTTAAGTAATGGAGTAATGGATCTTCTTGCTTTTTTGCAAAATAAAAAAATTTCAACTACTTTTTTGCTATTATTTGTACATGAAGTCGCTCGTGGAAGTAATGATGATCATTTTGAACCCAGAATCATTAAAATCGGTTCGTTTTTGACTAAGTTATGAGCAATTAAAAAAAAATAATCTTATAAAATTAAAAAAATCGATTTTGAGCCGAAAAACAAAATTGCCGATAAATCTTGAAAAAAAATTTTCGGGCGAACAAAAAAATACGTGTCTCATTATTTGGACCAGAGAGCAACATATTTCAGTTACATCGAACTCGAAGAACATGTCCCGAATTGCCCGGTTGAATTGAAATGGAAAGGATTAAGTATACAATTTACGTGATAAATAGTGTTGTGTATAATTTTCCAACGGGGTAGAGGTAGGTAGGTTGAAATATCAGTCTGGCAATCCCCAAATAGAACTAAAGCGTCGTTTTGATACCATTATGAGACCTCCAACAGGCAGATATCTACAGCCAGCCAGAGCTGTTGATGTAATGGAGAATACTGATGGGAACACCAGTGACCTTAATCGTCTGGGTGTCAAACCTGGACCTTTACACAGAAAGTGCTCAACAGTCTCCTTCTCTGAAATATTTCCACAGCTTCTGCCAGGGGGACTAAATAGTAACCCTAGCTCAACTTCGTGCGTGCCGATCATCCAATGACCGGTAAATACAGCTATGAGTTTTAAAATTGCATGGCGAGGAGTCCACAGAACTTTCTGCATCCTACGGCTATTTTACAGTCGCCAAAGGGGTTTCGAAATGGCACATGAATAATTGCAGCTTCATCTGTTTTGTGCTTTTCTGAGAAATATGTTGTGCGATTCAAGAGCATGTCGATGTCTGAGTATTAGGCCTCTGAGACCAATTCAGTCGACACTTTTCTGGTAAGCTCGTCTGCAATTTCATTTCCCTTTATGTTTCTTTACCCTAGAACCCAGATCAGAGAAATGTTACCTGCATACCCCAGAGACTTGATCGCCTCCTTACAGGAGCTGACTAATTTGCATCTGCATCATGGCGACGTCAGTGCCTTGATCGCAGCTTGACTATCGGAAAACAAAATATTAGTATTTCCTTCGCTCCCGCGCTGCCTAAGCATTCTGCATGCCTGCAGGATCGCAAAGACTTCTGCCTGAAAAACACTAGCAGTATTCGGCAGTTTTAAGGAAATAGATGAATTCTGTGATTTGGAGAAAAGCCTTGCTCCGACTCCAGATTCCATATTGGAACCGTCACACCAACGGGGTATGTTAGAAATAATTTGATCTTATAACGATCCTCTCCCGGCATGCAGTAACGGAGGTTTGAGTTTACTTTTTGTTACTTAAATCTTCTTAAAAAAGCCATACAACGTATAAGGCCCGTTATATACTTATATACACATATATGTATATATTTGTAAGCGTAATCTTCAACCTTGTTTTTCATCCTTTAACTTCATTCCTTATTAACCAAATTAGTCTAAGAAGGATATTTTTCCGCCTCTTTTAACCAATAAAAGCATATATTTTTCTCTTCATTACATCGTTACAACAGACAAAAACGCCTTTACCCTCCAAAATCTTAATGAAAGGGTGTACCCAACAAAGCAAGTGTCACTTAATTTCTATGCAAGTACTTGACAGCGCACATTAGTGACGCATACAGAAGTTGATGGAGTCTATTTCATTAACACGTTTGCCAGCGTGGAGAGACAGACCGATGACAAAGTCAGACTTTGTCGCATCAGGAAGAGGGCAGAAATGGCAGACAAGCTGAAATCCGCTACAGAGCAAGAAATATGTTAACAAGAATATGCACGCACACTTCTTACCAAGTTGGAAGAATGCACTGGCACCGCATCGCACATGGTACAGTGTGACACAACACATTGTTGCAGGCAACGACTTGTGCTGGCTGGCTGTTGGCGCTAATGATTGTGCGCATCGCGGACAACAAATGCCGCGAAATGGTAATTTCATTAGCACAAATGCAAATACTCAAATGCAGTGTACTGCCACACGCAAACAAATGCACTTACATTGTTAAGTATGCACAAATATGTGCATGTGTATGTGTATGTATGAGAGTGTCTATTAATTTTTTTGTTTTTTTTTTCTGCTTTTGCTGCATTTTATTATGCAACACAGCCCGCCAACATTGACGCAGCTGCTGCCGCATGAAGTAATACAAACAATTGCGGAAATTAAGTAAAATCACTCGCTGACGTTGGTGTTGGCGTTGGTGTTGGCGAAGTGCTCGCATTTATTTGTGTAATGCGTTTTAATGAAGGCTCACACTTTTATCTGTCTGCCTGTTTGCCTGTTTCCCTGTGTGTCTCGGCAAAGCAGAGTGGAATATAAAAATGTATTATCCATATATACTTACACACACACAGAGAATGCAGTACTTATAGTTGAATATTTTATAGGCAATAAAGGGATTTGCGATTGTTGAAAACAGACTTTTCCTTTTGAAATGCTAAAACAAAGTATTTTAAATAAAAAGCTTTGTGGACTTACCCGCAAAAGTTGTTAAAGTTGAGTAGTTTAATTGTTGTATTGTACATAAAATTTATTTCAATGAAAATTTGGTATGCACTTTTTTCAACTGAAATGAAAAAGAGAAAATAAAATAAATATTTTAATAAATTGTTGTATTCCATATATACTAATTTTTGTACAGAGTATGTTCTTTAGTATGTCTCAATTCAAATCTGAACGCTTAAGAAAGTAATAGCTTCAAATGGGGGGGAAATAAGATTGTAGAAGATGTAGATGAAGATCTTGATAGAAAAGTTTTTAATTTTATTTTAACAATTAATCTTGTGACAAAAATTGAACAGTTTCATGTTGTGGAAACATTTTCGATCATGCTTGTTAGCCTTTGAATACCATTTTTGATGACTTGCACACGATATTTGCTCTTTTTAAGCAACAAGGAATCGTTGTCCTTTAAACTGCATCCATTATTTTCCACAATCTTTCAAAATCCATACACCTTTCTCCGACTTCGCTTTCACAACCGCTCAAAATTTATCTATTTGGCTGAGCTGAGGCAATGAGTTGAATTCAGATGTTCAGTGATCACTTCCACTTCATTATCCACGTACGAGGTTCAAGATTTATATGCATACATATATCCAGGATGCATAATTTTTTACAAATCTACTCAAATATGTGTCTAGGCGGATGCCATCGTAATTAGAGCCAGAAAGAGACGTGCTCTGAAAGAAAAAATTATACACCTAGAAATATCTACTAGGATGGCAGGACTTGTCATCAACGAAGAACAAACCAAATATAGGGGAGGTGCCACGCGCAACGGAACACACATCTTACAAATCGGCAGCTCTAGGTTTAAAAAAGTCTTGGAGTTGTGCTGAGTGCGTAGAGAGATAAATCAATTGCCATGCAAGGCAGGATAGAAATTGCAAATAAATCTTAGTTCAGGCATACAAAACTGGTGAAGTCGAGACTACTTTTCAGAAACCTGAGGTTTTGATTATATATAAACGTCATAAGACCTACACTTTCCCATACAGTTGCGAAGTCTGGGTGCTGAAATCAAATGTAGTCGATCAGTTAATTTGTTTCAAAAGCAAGATTCTCAGAAAGATGTGTAGTCGTACAGGGACTGCAAGGTGATATCCACCGAATGACGAGTTAGACACACCCATCAGAGGTGCAAATCTAATAAAATACGTTAAAGCCCAAATAATTCGAATGAGCAACGACAGAACTGTAAAAAAAAAATTTCTAAATTATATAAAGAAGACATTCAACTTTTTTACCAGAATTTACAGAATTTTTCTGGGTAAGCAGTTCGACAGCCCATTGATTTTTAGTAAAAAAGTGCATGCATTCGTACAACTTGTTTTTTCACTGAGGTGTGATGCCTTCATGCAGAGTAGATGGCCAATTTTTTGTAATTATATGGTAGAAAAAGCATGGCACCTTAAAGACAATAAAAAAATTGCCAAAAATCAATGGTATTTTGTAGTTACTTCAAACTTCCACTTTTCCAATATTAAAATTCAATGGGCTATAAAACTGCATACCCAGAAAAATTCTGTAAATTCTGGTTAAAAATTTGAATGTGTTCTTAATATGATTTATAAAATTTTGTATAAGTTGGAAATTTTGTTTACATAGTTTTTTTTGTAGGATGTAATATTGTAAGGGGGTGTATATGGGGAGAATTAATAATGAATAATCCACAATGAGAGGAATACAAGGATTCTTATTAGTGCCATGTAAGTTAGTAGGTGAATTTATAATATTAGTTTTGGGAAAAGGAAGTCAATTATTTTCTCGGTAGATCGCTGTAGTGATCGATATCTCGTAAAGTAGCGATCAAAAAATCTAAAGTATATGCTCGTTGTCAAGGTGACATTTCATGCTATAAAGAAATCTTTTGGCGTTTTTTGTTTGCTCCATTTGGATGTGAGTTTCAGGATGTTAATAATGGAAGTCAACAAAGAGAAAATGCGGTAAATTTTACAGTTTTTCTTTGATAAAGGCGTAAAGGTGAATAGGCCAGCCAGACCGCTGAAAATGTAAATGATGTTTATGGTACTGTACCAGCTAATTACGCACAATTTGAGTTTCGTCGTTTCCATTCAGTCATTTTTGATGTTTAAGCAAATGTCGAAAATGTCGATAAAATCATAGAAATAATCGAGATTTATCGGTATATTAGTAATTGTAGCATCGCTCAGGAGCTAAAGAATAGTTCTAAACCATTTGCGAAAAGCTGGATTCGAAAAGAAGTTCGACTTTGGGTACCACACCAAGTAACACCAAAAAAATTATGATGGATCGAGTTTCCATTTGCGAAACCATGGCCAAACGGAATGAAATCGACCCATTTCTTAAATGGGTGGTAACTGAAGATGAGAAATACGTCACATACAGATTTGTACGAAAACGATCGTGGTCTAAGCGTGATGAAGCAGCTCAAACGGTGGCCAAACCAGAACTATCGGCCGAGAAGGTTCTACGGTGTATTTGGTGGGACATGAAAGGAACCGTTTATTATGAGTTGTTTCCATATGAACAACCACTAAATTCAGATATCTAGTGGTAACAATTGGATCGAAGCTAGCGACTGACCAGAAACCAACGTTTCCACGACAGTCGATTCTACGTTACCGAAACGACCCGGATTTATATCCGGCCAAGGACTGTCACTTCAGCAGCATTCCCCGTATGTAAGTATGGGGAATACTTATGCTGCTACAACAACAACAACAACTGACCAGAAACGACCAGAGTTGACCAACAAAAGAAGTGTTATGTTCCATGAGGACAACGCAAGGCCACACATGCCTGTAGTGCCTCGTGGGAAGTTTCAATGTATCCATCATATAGCCCAGACCTGGGACCAAGCGATTACCACCTTTTTCTATCATTGCAAAACTTCCTAAGTGATAAGAAATTCAAGTTACCAAGAGAAGATTGTGAAAATTGATTTCTACGGTTTTTGCACCAATAAGGACGTAAGCTTCTAAGAGAGAGGCTTTGTGAAGCTCCCTTCATTGCTGCATTTTTCAATCAAACAATTTGAAAAACCTTTAATAAAATTTCGAATTTAACGCAAAACTAATGGATTTCTGCTTGCCCAAAAGATATGTAGTTTTATGTTGATTTTGAAAAATGCATTCAGGATTTTCATAGAAAAGCTATTTAGCTTGCACTGAAAGTTACAATGAACTGTAAAATCCCTGAGATACGTTGGCATCCAAATATTTGTTTTATATACGCGCATACATACATACACATAATAGAAATAAAAGCCGAGCAGCGTTAAAAATTGGTGCTATAAAAAATAGTGTAAAGAATACGTAAATAAAAGTGGAATTATAAAAAAGTAGTTTATTCACAGACAGGTCGAAATATTTTTGTGACCAGACACAAGTTTTGGAATTTAAGTACAGTTATTCATATACATACACATGCCAGCGAATTTATTTATATAAATTTTGCGAGGTGTGGCTATTGAAAAGCGATACCCAAACCAGCGACCGCCAGCTATTCAACAGGCATGCTTCTACTTCGAATGCTGTACCTCTCGGTTCTGTAAGTGAACATGCCTTCGTTTGTATTGCAGTTGTTTTCGATTTTTCGCCAAATTATTTAATTTAATATATAAATAATATGTTGGCTTATTGCCCAATGTGTGATTGTAGTTTTGCTGCCAAGTATTTTATTCAAGCAGTAGATCATCCGGACCTTTTGAGTGACTTTTATTTATTTCCTAAAGCGAAACCTGCTTTAAAAGGAGCAACATTTGAATTCGATGTAGCTGGAACAGACAAATCGGCACATGCTGAAAAGCAGCTGAGGCAAGCAGGCTTTGAGCACTGGTCGACTCCTGCGTGAATCTATCATGGAGCGTTGGAGCGAAAGAGAAGGTGTACGCACAAGTATTAAAAAGCGATTGATAGTTAATTTTGTGTTTTGTCGGGACAGACTAGCAAGTACAAAACTCAGACAACAATGAGTCCATCGTACTGCACTCGGATTTCCTTTTTTATTTTCTTTAAATCCACCCCACCTCCCAGTGTGCCCACCTGGGCAGTGTGCACTGTCTGAAATGCCTGTTCTGAGATGTCTTTTCCATGTGCTTCGCCCAATAGAGAGTGGCTCGCCATCAATCCAACCAGCTGCCTACAATCCCTACAGGAGGACCTGCGACAGTCGGTCGGACACGACAGGTAACATCAATTTTGTCCATCTGCAGCCTCTCTCAGTCTGCCTAGTGACTTTGAGGTCCGCCGAATGGAACGGGCTCCGGATCAAGGAAGTTGGAAGATCTCATTAGCATCAGAATATTATGTCTTCCGACATATTTCACGATATCGACGTGTCCCGGGACCAATGTTAGCATCAGACTATTATGTCTACCGACATAGTTCAGCTTAGATTTACAGGACTCAACTATCCTTGAAGTGGCTGGAGGGCTGTCTAAGACCATGAGCGCAGCTTTGCTATCGCTGCAGATCCATACACATCTGCCTCTCCATCTGTTTTCCACAACAAAGTTCATTGCCTCTTGAGTAGGTATGAAATTACAAAAAAAAAAAGTTTGCAACGTCTGTTTTGTTATTTAATAGCCACACCTCGTATATGAACATGTATGTAAGTATGTGCAGCAACCGACGGCTGCAAATGAGTAGACAATCCTATAACTCTGCAAGCAGACGGACAACCAGCTCCGAGCTAGACACAGCTAGGCCACCAGTCACGAGAGCTCTTATGTGTGCGAAATAAGTTTTAAGCTGGCTGCTGCAATTTTTTTAAGCCATGCATTTTTTTATGCAAACGCTTAAATTCCCTAATGACACCATTGGTTTAACACCCTCACCTACGAGCACCTACATATTTACTACTCGCCATCCGAGGAGGTAATAAAACCGCTGCGAGGAAATGACCGTAACGCATTTGTGGGTAAAGAAGAAGAGGAGACTGTGTGGAAGGAGAAACTCACATTCATGTGCACCTATGGCTAACTGAATTGGGCTGGATTCCATTGCGTTGCACTACTGCACTCCATATTAAAGCCATTCATTGTACACTTTTATCGGTTTTGTGTAGCCGCGCTCACCTGCGCTCGCCTAAATGCCATGCGGGAAAAACTTTTGTCTAGCAATTGTCCTCATGCAGTTTTTATTGCCCAACTGTAGTAAAACGCAATGCAGTCATAAAATGGGGTAGATATCTTATATGATATATATGTCGGTATGTATGTATGTGTATGTAAGTATGTTCGCATATATAAATTTATAAGCCACCACTCTGTTATAGATTCCAATTTTGGCGCTAGGCGTTAGGGCGTAATAGAAGAGGAGTTGCGCTCATACTTACATGCATACACAAATACAAAAACAAACACATGTTTACCCCACTTTTTTATGCATTTTATAAAGCATACAAACATGCATATCTACATATCCATATAAGCTATATACACTCACATAAACATGCCGCAATATGTACTGTTTTCCGCGCTAAGAACTGCCTCACAAATAGCGTACAGTTGTCACCGGAAGGAAGGAAATTCTTCATGAAACTTCATGATTATAAATGTATGAATTGTAGGGAATATCAACTTGCATATTTAAACTTTCCATACCTACACACAAAATAATGCACCCAGTCAACGAAAGAGAAGTTTTCCAAACTGCGACGTAAGGCTATATGAAAGGCTGGGCGAATGGGTTTTCGCTTGCAGCTATCAGCTCGATTCTATAACCTCACTCAATAACTTCAACTTCTACTCTCACCGCCGCGGAGCTCACCAGTTCTTCCTTAGCCGTGCAACTTATGGATGCACTTTATGTTATTCGGGCGACAGATATAAAAACATGAAATATAATCTCGAAGTGGTGCCCACAGAATTGTGAAAAATCTACCTGTTACGGCAACATGCACGCCATATTTGGAGGTGCAGAATTTGTGTTTATGTGGAAATAGTTTTACAACTGAAATCTGAGGCCATTCGGGACAAAATGAATTGTTGATGATGATGATGACCACTCGAATGGTATCGGTTCAAAACCCACTATGGACAACTATCTTATGCATTACAGATATCCCTAATCGCGTCATCATTCAGCAGAAAATGAGTTAATGAGGCAAAATTCCCATTCGTTTATTAAGTTTAAAAAGCTTTTTATAAAGTTGTATGTCGTAAAGTGTGGGCTTAAAATTGTGGCTTCCTCCATTTGTAAGACAACCTCAAGTCACACACCACAACATTTAGACCGGTCTTTATCTCTCCTAAATCCAGTATGAGCTTTTCAAAAGTTTTAGAAGATGCCTGATTTTCATAGTACTGAGGCTTCCAACTCATTAAGAAGTTGTTTACCTGAAATGGTCTGGACCATAGCACAGAAGATGAGATATCGTTTGCACGCCCATCCCCTGTCCACGTATTATGCAGTGCTCCTCATAATGGAAATCAGGGTGCTAAGACTATGCTTATTTTGGCTTAGTAAAGATTGTACATTTGGCATTGAGAGGCGGCCACAATTATCGTGCGATACTGCAGATTCTCCTACAATTTTCTCAAAAATAATTATCTTACATCTCTGAAAGAGTATGCCTATGCCTTTATATGTGCACCGATCAGCCAACGTGGTGCAAAATCTCGCTAGGTCATCGGCCCATCAGTGCACCGCAATGTAGCAATTGGCTAGGAGCCAATGTATCTCTGGGTAAAATGACTCAGTCTTCTCGTTAGGGCATGGCTACTTTGAGATTGTTGACCGTTTTGTGAGTTATTTTATCGCCACCTGACTATAATTGAAAATGTAGATATCGTCTCCAGTTATCTCTATTTTCTTTCTTTTAAATATCAAAGTTTCGCATTTTTCCCATTGTAAAATAAACGAGAGGCTTGCCTACGATTATCTTGACACTTCTTGGAAACGGGCTTACAAGAAAGTTGAATAATCCAGCTTGCTTCTACATAAAACCCTTAAAAAATGGAAAACTCCAAGGAAAAAAAATTGTTTGTTGAAAAACTTAATGAACTCAATGAAATGAGCAGAAATCGAAAATATCCTTTTTTTTAAATAGATTTGGTGGGCAGCAAATTAATCTTAAAAGGTACCAAAAAAAAAACTTTTCTTTCCATATTCTTGTACGAATTTCATCGTTTTCGTATTTTTTGATTTCACTGACGATTCCTCAAAGGACTTATGATGCCGACCACGTTCACCTGATGATGTAGGAATATTATCTTCAAATCTAAGTAACCAAACATTGTTACTTTTTTCAAAGATATATTTTATTCTTCTCGCATTATTCTTCAAACATTTTAATAAGCGGGAGTAGGGCTAAACTCCGAAAATCTAATTGGATACAAAGAAATCCACCACAAAGTAGACAAACACTTTATTAAATAGGCGCATATGTTACCTTTCGTTTGATGCCCATTTTAGTATCATAAACTGACTACAAGTATTTAAGGCCATTTTTTGAAAATTCAGTCCTTCGGAATTTTAAAGTGCTTCAAAAATTTAATTGATGAGAAAATGAAAAGCTGAGTATAAAATCTATAATTTTTCGTATTTTCCTGGATGAAAAAAGTAGATTTTTGTTAAACGGTGCTATACAAGGTGGCACAAAATTAATCATCCAATGAAGAACTTTTTAATAAAAACAAACAAAACAAAAATCATTTTAAGTGATGGAAATCTTTATGCACTTGATTATTTGCCTGTTTGTTTACTGCAGTTGCTTAGCTCACAAGAGCACAAACTATAATTTTGAAAATTTTCTGCTTCTTAGAGAATTTTTTTTCTCCTTGCGAATCTTTTCCTTCGACACTGTTGCGCAAGTCTTCCATAAAACTTATGCGAATTCTTCTTTTATATGAAACAAAATACCCAATATCTTTAGAATAAAAAAACACAGAGAATTGATATAAAATCCAAGAGAATTTTGAGGCACTTTTATTAATTAAAATTTAATGGATTTTTTTCTAAAAATTCTAAAAAAGAAAGCACTGAAATTTGGTAACTTTTATACGTAGCTTAAAATGTGAAAATGTATTGTATATGATATTTTATATACAAAGACTAGACTTAAGACTTTTAAAACGAAAAATAATAAACCGCAGATAACAAACAATTCGAACCTTCTGGTAGAAAAATGTAAAACACAGATGGCGCTCCAAGCAGTAAGAAGGCGTTGTTCCTAAGTTTAGGTCTGGTAGGGTTAGGCTACCTACCCTGCCAGAAATCAAATAGATTAACCAACGCAACACAAATGTCTTTCAAGGCACTATGCTCCCGAGAGGAGTGAACAAGGAAAACAAAAAAACAAAGCTCAGCCTGGCCACTACCACAGCCTATAAAAAAAACTTGTCGAACTAGTCCAAGTATTGCTGGCTTAAATAGGTGATCGCAACAGCACGTGACGCACGGCGATTACCGTGACATATTACATCGGAGAGAGGGAAGGCGATTAGCCACCGCTGCTGGGTCTCAGTTTTTCCAGACGTCTCATCTCTTTCATAGTCTCGGTCACTAAGTCGCTTGCCGCATTCCCCTTTGAGTGCAGTAAATGTTTCAAGCTTCTAAATTACAACAAAATCGTATTCGCTGATGTTTAATTGAAAAGTCCAGAATCGAGAACCCCACTCAAAAAACCGCGGAAACTTTTATTTTGTGGAACAACGCCAGTACAACACAGATAATCAACTCAACACATCGCAAGTTTTTTGCTAATTCCCACAGTATCGAATAAGCGCATTTAATTTATTTATAACATTCTTAATCCCACTTTGTTCTAAGTTATTTGCTTCACTTGACTGACAGCTGTGGAATATCGTCAGATGGATAAGAATTTTTGCAAAATTTCAACTTGCTTTTGCACGCTCTGCTTTCCAAGCGCCGTTCATGTTTTATTGGGTAATTCATCACTTATACATGAATTCACTCATCCACATACAGACACATCCCCATTCACATATGTGCATGCATAACTTGCCGCCTTTATGATATAAAAAAAAAACAATTCTTCAACGCCCGCTTTCCGGTTTTATGGTGCGACTACAACGTATTTTGGTTGAATTTTTAGCCGCAATATTTTGGCGGAAGCGCTCTGTGGCGGAAATTAAATTTTTTTTTGCTCGGTCTCATGCGTTTATTTGTTTCGAATTTTGCGCTTGTGCGCTATGAATAAATATGAAGATTTTTATTTGAATGTAGGTGGATAGGTATGTGTGCCTTTATGAATGCAGACGAAAAAATCGAAACTTATTTCGAGCGATAGCAGCTACCAATGGCACATACTTTAAGGCGCATAACGAGTCGGCCAAATTGAAGGGAATATCACTGAAATATTTAAAGATTTTTAATGGAGAATTTTATGTTGCTAAAAGTAAAATATCATATCAATTTGGATGCAATATAATCAGTTTGAATTTCTCTACACATCAAATGGCCCTGTTCTACACTCTGTCTCTGCTGCTACGGAAATAAAAGGCAAATATGGATATTCTTTGATTTAATATTACTTTGCTTATGTACGTGTATGTATGTGTTTGTTTGTGTGTATGTGTGTGGGAAAACACGCAAACTGGTGGGTCAAATTGCTCTATGCATGTCCATATTTGATGAATGGATACGTTCCTCGATGTGCTTGCACTTAGATTTTATTCATTTTACTTTACTTTGCATTGCACAAAACGCAGAGCTGTGTGTGGGAGTGAGTGGCTATTACGTGGTGTTGCACGTATTGTACGTATTACTCATTTCACCCAATTTGATTTTGATTTAAATATTACAACGTGCGCGCATATATCTGTGCGTCTGCATCTGTGTGTGTTTCTGTGTATGCGAGGAAACCCAGACAAATAAATTATAATCGGCAGCATATGAATTTTAGGTGGGCGAAAGCAATACGAACATGCCACAGACATTTTCAAATACAGCGACATACATACATACCGAGTGCATTCCTGTGCATATGTATATGTATTTGTAGTGGGAAGTGTGTAAGTAACTATGCATTTGCCATGTCACACGTCTAGATTTAGGTTTTAGGTACGGAAATCTACATACGTGCTACCAGTTGGGATTTGCCTGACCCTCTCTGAGAGAGCGAGGATTTGTGCTTCACTTTGGTTTGCTGCCATCAATCGTATCTATGTATATACGTGCATGCACGTACACATATACACACATATACAATATGTGTCTGCACATACTACTGTGTGTAGCTGCGTGGCGCATTGACGATGTTCGGACTTCAATGCATTGCCACATGCTTTAGCTATTCAATTTCCATTTAATCCACACGCGTGAGAACACTTGCACACATATGTAGGTACACGCATACATACGTACATGTATTATCAAATTGTGTTTGCCTTCACCTACCTACACAGCCCTTCCTTGCTGGCGTCATATATGGATGTAGGTGTGTGTGTGCGTGCTTGTGCATTGAAATGGAAAGCACTGCCTGCTCGTTAATTGTTTTTCCTTTGCTGCTGATATTGGCTAAAAGCACAGGATATTGAATGGGTTTTCCCCCTAAAAGAGTGCGGCGAAAGCTTGAGGAAAAAGGCAGCATAAAATGAAAGCACTTTTGAAATGGATAATTCAGGCATTAGAAGTTTTTTTTCTGTTTTTCTTTTTTGGTGATCCTAGCAAGTGCGCATATTGCTGTTCAATAATTGTTGGAGAAAATTTTAGAAAGGCAAAAATTATACACATGTGTCTACTAATCTTTGCTACTAGAGGAAATAATAGTCACCCAATTGGAAAATAGCAGATTGATGACAACGTCACCAACGAAGTCATTTATGTTTTTTGAGAGAGGAGAAATTAGTTCGAAATGCCTGGGCTTTAAGGGGTCCCGATGGTCTAGAGCTGGAAAATGTAGGGTATTTTCAGGAATTTTTTTTACAATAAACATGAAAACGATATTAAAATTTTTTAGGCTTTTTATTAACTTCTTTTATATATATAAAAAGTAAAACTTTTTTTTTAATTTTTTGAAATTTTTTTTTTAATTTCTTTAAATTTTTCCGAAAAATTGAATCTGGACGGTGTTGTCCATTTTGGCTCTTCTTTTTATCTGAAACACAAAAACCAAAAAAATTATTAATCAATATGACTGCAGCTATGCCCCGCTACTAGAATAAAAAAAAATTGACAAAATGGAGTGGTTTTGAATTTGACACTCTAAAAATCGGGTTTTTTCAGTTTTTTAATCAACAAAATACAAAATAATTGAAATAATAATACGATTCTAGTACAGGTGATAGCCATTGATGTTGTGAACACCATATTAAAATTTCAAATGATCCATTTGATTTTTATTTTGGTTTTTTTTTTTACAACAGCAGACCGAAAAAGGTAGTTTTGAGATAATTGAGTTTAAAGTTTTGACCATTTAAATGCTACCATTCATGCCACCGCGTGACGAATCTGTCTCTATCTGCTAAAATGGCTGTAGAATCGAAAGTACTTGGAATATCCTTCCAAAAATTTAACAGTGTAATCTTAAAAACCTATATTTTCGAAATATTAAAAACAAAAAACAATTGATTTTTTGAAAATTCTAGACCAAGTATACACTCCGAAATGATTGTAAAGAAAAAATAATTAATTATTGTCATTGAAAAATTATTAAAAATCAACTAAAACTTTGAGCCACTTCGAACTCCTAGAATGTGAAAAAGAAAATGTCTAACGAGAACTCGACCAAGCGACCTAATGAAGGCTATATAAAATAGATATTTATTAAAATAGTTAAACTGTTGTTATACGATATTGTTGTTCACTTGTAATTATGCAAACTGTTTTTGCTATATTATTCCAAATTTTTTTTTTCTATGCATATAAAATATTTAAATTTTACCCCGGGCCATGAAGCGATGTACTAGTTTGGCATAAAAGAAGTCCGTTATTTGTATTTTTTATTTTGAAAAATGGCTTAAAACTGTTTTATGGACGATCTTTAGCTCCTGAGTCATGCTACGACTACTAAAATTCCTGTCAGCTTCTATTATTTGCGTGATTTTATCGACATTTTCGTCATTTTTTATAATTTTCGGTGCATTTTGACATTAAAAATGAAATGAATCAATGAAACCAAAACTACACGTACTTAGCTGCTATAGTAACGGCATCCTAAACACCATTCACAATTTCAGCGGTCTGACTAGCATTTTCGCCTTCATTAAAGTAAATCTGTAAATTTTACCGAATTTCCTCTTTGTTGACTTCCTTTGTTAACACCCTGTAACTCACAACTAAATGGAATAAAAAAAAAACGAGGAAAGAATTTTTTAGTGTGAATTGTCAGGCGGAAGTACTGGCAATTGGGGAAGCTTGCAGGCTACTAATCACGAATTTTTTAAAAGAGAAATATCGCTATTCTATCGGATAGCCAAGCTGCAATTCAAGCACTGGACTCGGCTACAACAGCCTCTAAAGTGGTGAAGCTAAGTAGGAATAGCCTCACCTCCTTGAGTGAAAACCATAAAGTAACCTTAATCTGGGTCCTGGGACATCGGAACATAGAAGCTAACGAAAAAGCCGATGAACTGACAAGAGGGGGATCTGCTATGAATAACGTTCTTGCAGTACTGGTGTTAACCTAAAATACCTTCGAATCGCGGATTGTAGATGGAGAGACCAGCCGAAATGCAAAATCAGCAGGATGTTATGGCCCACCTACAACCTCAAGCAATCGTCGACATTGATAAACATGAAACGACTGGACACCTGTAGAATAAGGACAGTCATAACTGGCTTCTGGTCTATCGGAGAGCAACACGCCATAATGGGCATCCCTCACAACACATACTGTCATAGTTGTAAACAACCGCAGAAAAAGGAAACAATCTTCAATTTCCTCTGTGAATGCCCTGCCCTATGGAAGGACAGAATGTTAACACTGGGTAAACCGCTGTTCGAGAGTCTCCAGTAACTGTCTGGCATAGACGTCAACAGCCTAATAAGGTTCCTAAACCGCACAGACTGGATATAGTGTTGTTGTATATAACCGTTAAATAAGTTGGTAACGAGGATGGTGGCAACAAAATGGTGCGGAAGCGCTAGTTGGATTCTGCATGAATCACCACTCTGACCAACCAACCAACTACAACTCACCAAACTGTTCACAATTGCGAACCATTGAAAAATGTTGGACAATTGTTTAAAGAAAATTGCTAGAAACAAAAAAAGAAATTAAAAACCAACAACGACCAATATGTTTCGTGTCCATTCTTTATTTCTAAAAAAATTTAAGTAATTGTGAAACAAAAAGTAATTGAAACTAGAAAATAAATTGGTAAGTAGTCAAAAAATACCAATATGTGGTGTCTTCTGATAATTTCGGAGAGTGTCTTAAAAAAGGCCATGAGGCTTACAAAAAAAGAGTAAGTGAACACATTTTTTTTTTTAAATGCCACCACAAAAAAGTTTCTGAAAGAAATAAATGCGAAAGCAATTTTTTTATTTTCTTTTAAGAGGTGCTCTTGCGTTTATAAGGCTATGCTCAAAAACAATTCAGTTATCCATATTCTACTAAAGCGCTGGTAAAGTTAATAATGGTGTATGGTTCAATAGTCGGGAATCCCCGCTATCAAATTGACGTAGGTTCGAATTTCAAACTATTCAAAAACAGTTTTCACTTTTTGCCTTAAGAGACTTTCGGTGGGACTCGTTATGACTTATTATAACTTACTTCCTTCATAAAATAGTCCTTTAAGCTACATCAATCTTACCGGTCTTAGTAGTGGTAAAAAATTGCTAAGAATAATATTTATATATAAATATTGATATCCACAGCATAAAGTAAATTACGAAGTAAATGAATTTTAATTCAAATTTGAACAATTTTGCCATATCGGACTACCGTTAAGGAAACGATGCTAATCTCTCGGAATAAATAATTCACGACTAATTCTTCGCCGAGCTGATTTGTTTTTGTTTTTTAGTGGAACAGTTATGATTTTCGAAGTCAGGCGTTCAACAAACCAAAAAGAAACAAAAAAAAATGTAAAAAAGCAAAACCAAAAAAAAAATTTAAATTCATACGTCATGCAGAGTGGAACTCTCATGCCAAATTATTATTATATCGAAATGCGTGTCATGCGTGACAAAAGTTCAGTAAAACCTAAAAATAATGAGGAGCTAAAAACGAAACGAGCGAAAAAAGAAAGTATGCATGACATGAGTGGTGACATGTCATGTGCAATGACATGTATCTAAATGGGACAATTCTTTGTAAGCTCATTGGTCTTCTTATACCACTAGCAAACTTGGCGGTCATTGCTGACGAGTCATATGTCATGCATTTACAAGTGCAATGGTGTGTGTAACCAAAGCCTTACAAGTGTGATAAACCTCTAAAAAAGTAATTGATGTTCGATTGGGGCAGTGGAAGTAAACGAATTTCCACCCTGCGATTTCCAACTGGGTATGTGTGCACACATGAGTGCGTGCGTTAATATCATCCAATTTTATAGGTATTTTTTAATGACTTTTCTCAATATTTCTGGGCTGCATACATCTACTACATGTCATCTACAGAGTACGTAGATTGCAGAAGGCTTTTAGCTTATTTCGATAGATTTATTTCATTACGTGGATTAAGAAAAGACTGCAAGTTTCTCTTTCTAAAATAAAAATTGATTTCTTAAGCTACTTAAGTGCGCATTGCTAATTTTTTATTAAGGTGCAAAAGGTTCAGGAGAAGAGTAAGTAACATAGAGCTACTAGTCATTTACATGGCAAAAATTTCGATAAAAGATGTATTGATTCAGCAAGCGAAGCGCGTAATTCTGCAGTACAATTTTGGGTTGGAAATACAGCTGCTATTCGTACAAGTTGTCCTAGACTATACAATTAAAGACGTTGATCCATCAGAGAATACATTCAACAAAGCTTCGCAAGTATGGGGCTTTGCTGATGATCTCTTCATCCTTGCAAGGAATATGAGTTTTCTAAAAGAAGTGTTCCTGGAACTTCAAATAAAAGCAAAATTCTTTGGATCAAAGATCAATGAAAGCAAAACGAAATACCTCGTTAGACTTTACAAGTTGAGAAAAGCGTCATAAATTCAAAAGCGTGGATTAAATTAAATGTCTAGGACAGCTTCTTAGTAGAACGGATGGTAAAACGATTGCTATCGAAGACCGTGCACAAGTTGCAACCAGAGCATATTTTGCTCACGTTAGCTTCTTAAGAAGCTCGTTTTTGAGTAGAAAAACGAAAATCCAAATATATAAAACACTGATTCAATCAGTGGCAACTTATGGATGTGAAACGTGGACACTGAAGGTAGACACCTTTGAAAAACTAAGCATATTGGGAAGAAAAATTCTATGAAGAATAGTGGGTCCATTTTAAAAGAATGTACCTTATGATCAGAAAGTACTGGGAATGTTTAAATAAAACAAAGCAGAGTTACGACTAAATAAACTAAATATACGAAGTTGTGATTATTATGCGGCCGCCATGGCTGAGAAGTGAAAGCTCATAGGTTCGCACACAAATTGATTGATATATTTTTTTTACAGCTTTTGCCGCTCGGCAGACAGTCGCAGGTCTCCAAGTGTATTTCTGCCATGAAAAAGCTCTTAATAAAAACCATTTGCCTTTCAGGGTCGGCTTAAAACTGTAGGTTACTCTATTTGTGGAACAACATCAAGACGCACACCACAAATAGGAGGAGGAGATCGAAGTGCAGAAGTGTACGCGCCAATTATTTATTTACTTAATTTAATTCAATGCCTATCACCGAGAGCTTCTTTTCATTAGATGTTCATAGTTGTTAATCTTGCAATTAAGAATTAGTTATTTTTTTAGAGAATATCTATGGCCACGAGTGTATAGATAATTAAGAATAACATTATACAGAAAGCCAAGAAGACATGGAGAGATGAAGACACATGTATAGCAGATTACTATGGCCTCAAATAAACAAAAAAATACAAAGGAACTGCTTTGCCTTTCGAGATATGCTCTCTTGTGGCTTGTGTAACCGGTTATTGGCTATTTGGCAGACATTACTCGAGTTTTCTCCTATGAATATTGTAGAAGTTGTAGAAATGATTAAGAAACAGTAGAACACTTCCTCTGTAAATGCCCATCCTTAACTAAAATCAGGAATAATAAGATGTTCGCGTACTGCACAGTGGTATCACAATGGACCTGTAAGGTCTAAGTGAATTGGTAGTCCAGACCGACTAACACCATGATCTAACCTAACCTATACTCATAAGATTGTTTATGTTTGTACCCGTCAGCTCTTCGAGGTTCTGAAAAAGTGGTTTACGAAGGTTTAGCAACCTCGCTTTCCATAGGGCTGGGAAGTCGAAAATATTCCCCTTTCTCTACGGTTGATTACAACTATGGCAGCGCGAATTGTAAGGGATACCTAGTTTTAGCTGCTTGTTCATCTATGAACCAGAAGCCGGTTATCCCTCTCAAGAGTATGCAGGCATCCGTTCGTTTCAAATTTCTCACTGCTGGTGGTGCTGCTGACTTTGCTTGTCGGCTGATCCCTCACCTACAATCCGCGCTTCACAGGTATTTAGGGAAGACTGTATTCTTGATTGCACGCAGTGATGAAATATCAAGTGAACATGAATTTTTCCGAGTAATTTTTATCTTAACGCAGGTACTACTGGGAGATAAATAATTTTGCATCTGATCTTATTATATTTATGGCAGTGGAGGGTCGTATCGATGTTAAAAAGAGAACTATTTAAAAAAGTGGTATCTTTTGAACTCTTGAAAAACAGTATCGTGTATAAATTATGATACTAAAATGAAGTAATTGCTCTTTAATATAATAATACTAGAGAGAGGACGATCGCTATGAGAAAACTATATGATTTAACGCAATGAGGGTCCGCAGATTTACAACTACCTTAGCAACAAATGTCGTATTTAATGTCACTATTTAAATAACTCTACTTCTGGTCTTCATTATGAGCCAAGCGAGTGTTTGTATATATACGTTAATTTAAAAGGTATGCACTACGCATATGAATTATTTCACTCGATATCAATTATAGATTGAAAGGTAAACTTACTCTACCACCCTCAAGTATTCATAAAATTGCATTGCCCACCGTTGCTTATGTAAATTCATTATGAAAAGAATTCTGAAATTCCACAAATTCAGGAATTTCCGTTATGTGTCACAAATATGTGTGTATGTGTTTATGCATATTTAATATCCATTCAACAAAATTGTCACACTGGTCTATTATTAGGCGCACGGGCGGCGCTGTCACTAAAAATTAACAACGAGCTGCAGCATATCAACGCTTATAAACACCAAATTCTACACATGCATTTGTGTGCGTGCATGCATTCGAAATTTAATTATATGCACACCAACGTACGTACAAAGTTTTGAAAAAAAACATATAAAAATTTAATACGGCGATATGAATTATTGACCACCCCACAGGTAGGATATGTGGAGGATGCTCAGAAGTTAACGAATGGCCATTTTTATGCCGTTAATTATTTATTTGAACAGGTAACAGGCAAAAATGGCGGCGATGTTGGCATGACACTCTGCTGACAGATGAATTGTTAATGACAGCCGCATAGCAATTGCAGACATGCATGGAACCACACAAATATGTATGTAAGTATGTCTAAGTACATGTATGTATGTATATGCGTATATAAGTTTCAGTGTATGCCGTTATATCATAATATATAACATGCATGTATGTGTGCGTGCATAGGATTGTATCTACATCTGCGCATACAAACAAATGGTTGCTTGTGTTAATATGGCACGCATGTATGTGCTTCTGTTGTGTGTTTAAATGCTTTTGTGCCTGATAATATCATCCAAGCTGGAATTATAAAGCACCGCTGGTCATCAAATTTTAATTTGGAAAAAGCACCAGTGCAGCGGCCACTCGTTTAAATTTTAAATGAATTAGATGAATGAGATGAAGGCAACAACAAATACCATTTACAAATACAACAATAGCAGCGAAAAACATTCACGCATATGTGTTGACCAGTTCCGCTGTGTGCTTCAAAAGAGATGGGGGAGTGTGTGTGTGTGTGTAGGTGTGCAGGCTAGGCATTTTGCTCTACCATACCCGGTTGTTAAGTTGCGCATACGCCCCGTGCGCCAAGTATTTAAAAATGCTATTGAATATATGCAGATATGGCATGCATTGAATAATATGCATTTCTAAAGCTTCACGTTACTAATTTCCGAATTAATTAGGATCGATGAGGACATATTTCAAAATAGATGCATACATACGTTTCGGTGAATTGGACTGTTATTGATTTTATATCACATAATTTCAGTGCAAACTTTTTACATCATTAGCAAAAATGTATTAAATAAAATTATTTATTCGTCACAATATAATTGCAATATAATGAATTTGCTATTTATATTGGTCCTGATAAATATTTCAATAATTTTTCTTTGCTTATTCTCATTGTTGCAATGAATTATTTACTATGTAATATTTGCTCTTTTTTTTAAGTTAGTAATAGAGGTTCATCAGTTATTTGTTTCTTTTAAATGCCAGTAAGTTACTTATGTTATTAAATTGAAATTTAATTGGAAGTGTTGGAATAACAAAAAAAAAAAATTTTATTAAATTAAAATTTGAAGCAGTTGTGGGAAAAAATATTCTGAAATTAATGTAAGCGAGTTGAAAGCAAAAAACACTCAAATACACTCACCTGAGGAGTGTCAACATTTAATTATCTACTGTTGCAGCATTATTATATTTTTAACTTTCAACTTATGAGATGCAGTTTTTAACGGAAAAGTAGAGGTGGTAGTAAATTTTACACTATATTTTCTTTCTTTAATGGAATACAATTTTTTTTTATAATAATAGGCGTCGCTGTAGCCCAATGGTTTGGTGTGTGACTACCATTCGGGAGTACGTAGGTTTGAATCTCCGTACATGAACATCAAATAATAGAGAAAGTGATTTGTAACAGCGGTCACCCCTCGGCATGCAATGGCAAATCTATGAGTGCACTTCTGCCATAAAAAAGCTGCTCATAAAAGCGCCATTCAAAAATGCTATTGGGAATCGGCATTTGTGGAACAACATCAAGACGCACGCCACAAAGAGTAGGAGGTGCTCGACCAAAAACCTAACAGAACTATAACCGAAAATTTTAAATGAATGCATCTAAATTAACTCTAACTGGAGTATGCAGAAGGAGAAATATAAAGCCTTTTCATTTTCTCTGAAAAAGTCGTACTTTACAGCAACAGTCTTTTTTAATCAAATAATTAATAGAGGTATAGACGAAGAAGAAAGTGTAAAATTTACAGCCTCTTGGAAAGTTAAGGATTAATGTTGCTAGCGATGCTTTGTGTGTAAGTTGGAGCCCTGCTCCATTGCGCCATATGCAAGTAACATAAAACAGGTAGCCAGTGCTAAGCCTTTGAATCTGATGCGTAAAATGGGATCCGCAATCTTTACCTCACTCTCTCTCATCAATCATCAGTTTACCTCACCCACTTCTCCCCGACTTGCAATGGCAAGTAAATTTTCGAAAATTTACTGAAATGCGTTATTAAGTTAAACAAATAGATTTTTTGAATTGTATTAGAAATTTACCAGATTTTATTTTACGTAAAAATTATCAGAATTTTATTAGAATTTTATTTTACATTTTTCTCCTTCCGTTGCACTTCCGTTTGTCCGGACCCAAACTTTTTCAATTTTGGACGTGAATTTAACATATTTCTATTATAGCTAATGACTTGAGCTTGCAGGAATCTTCCTAAATTCTAATTTTATATCAATTTATCGATACAACCTTTTAAAAAAGATCATCGAAAAAGATGAAAAAGGCCAGACGCAGATGCACAACCGAAGGTTTTAAAAGGTGTCCAACGGAAGGTTAGTTTTTTTTTCAAATAAAAAAAATGTTGAGTGATGGAAATCTTATTTTGACCCCCACTGCATGTCTGCTTGTATACTTATAAATCTTCCGCTGATTTAAATATTTACCCTATGAAAAAATATAGTTTTTCAACTGGTAGTTATGTACATATTTTTTAGGACTTAAAACAAAACTACTGTACCAGCTTTGGTGTGTTCAGATTTTCATCACTCAAAGATTTTCATCACAAAAAAGTTACTTACAAACGAAATTGGGCCACCTTGTACAACTCAATTCAAGAGTCCCATACTTAGGTCTTAGGTTTAGTTTACGCAGTTGTTAGAGCTCTCTTAGCCAATACTGAGGCATAATTTTACATAACTTAAACTTAACTAAACTCCCCTTGACCTAGAGAACATAAGTTCTTTACGTGAATTGCGAGACGTAAGAGATTCATGCTACCATATTACTTTTTTCATCGGTTTTGAATAATATTTCCCCATATATACCTTACAAAGCAGATTTTTCGTACAAATGTGAAACACATGGTAAAGCGTCAAAGAGGCAAAGTAAACAAATAAGCAAAACAAGATAAAGTAAATACGGACAAGGAAAAATTTCACTCGTGTAATCGCGATTACGTGCTGAGTAACAGCCTCTAAATTTTTAAATGTGCCTTCGATTTGCTATAATAACTCGCTAACGAGTGACGAAAAGATGAAGCAACTTTTGTAAATAAATATGTATACATCGGTACCATCGGGAAAGAGTTATTAGAAATTACATTGGCTGGGAAGCACTTAATGCATTTTTGTAAGGCCGCGTTCATACAGGGAAACATTTCTTGCTTCAAGTCGTTGTGTTGCTGTGTCCACACTCTGTGTATTATTCTTCTTCTCATACTTGTTGTTGACTATAGACGTAAAACTAAACATTTTCAAGCAATGGAGTTGCTGTGTGTGAACACAAAGGGCAACAGCCAAAAGAGAATTCGCAAAATTGAAGCAATAAAACTTGCTCTGTATGAACGCGGCCTTGTCCAATCAGAAGATAGATTTCGCAGCATTGAAAATAGTAAATTATAAAAGTACCCATTGGCTTCTCAATGTAAGGAGTAAATAAATACGAGTTTTATGAGGTATAGCCATGCTCGCTAGCCGTGAATCTTGCCCGAAAATCTTGTTACTACTTTCACAAGAAAATATTTCATCAAGAGAGAAGAGAAGTGGCGATTTCAAGACACCTTTTGAAAACCAAGTAAAATCTAATTTATTTAATTAATATATATTTTTATGAGTAATATTTTTTCTTCTTTGTTTTGTTGTTTTAATTGGTTTTTTAAGCCTAGTTCTTTCTTTTAACCAAAACTAAATAAAGCAAACTTTATAGAAAGATTAGAAAAATTTTAAAAAATTGAACACTTAAAACGCGCACTTATTTTATTAAAATTTCATGAGCTATACCAACGCATCAAGTCGGCCTTTCAGCGAAACACTTAATACTAGACCAAGCGCACAGGATAAGCCGAATTATAAAGGGTGGTTTAGTTTCAAGGGCCGATGTTGAATGTGAACCACACCTAAACGTCAACGATACCGTTGGAGTTCTTTTTTTGGGGTTATTTGAAAGAAAAGGTGTACGTCGATAAGCCAGCAACAATTCAAGAGCTAAAGGATGAGATAATTCGCCACATAAATGGCATAGAACCTCAATTATGCCTCAGCGTCATCGAAAAATTTGGACCATCGGATGGAGGTGTGTCACCGAAGCCGCGGCGGCCATTTGGCCGATATTTTGTTTCACATGTAATTGAGCCATACCAGTATTATCATAATAAAGAGATATGAAAATAATATCCTAAAAAAGTTGTATTTTCTTCAAAATCAACACCGGCCCTTGAAACTTAGCCACCCTTTAGTTCTAATTTTAATTAAAAAAAAATAAGGATATTACTGCGTGAAATAGTCCGAAAATAGTCCGAAAACTCAGTTTAAAATTTAGATAAAAATGTGTTGAGTACTTTGAAATTTTGTATAAAGTTTAAAAATTTGTTCTGATTGGTTTCGGCTAAAGAATGGACACAAAGAAAAGGAAACCACAACAAAACTTTAACTTGCAAAACACTAAAAATATTAAAAAGAAAATCAGTTTTTCACTCAGTCACAACAAAATTTTAACACTGCAAATTCTAACACTAAAAATATTTAAAAAAAATATCATTTTTTCACTCAGTTTTGTTCGCCACTGTATTTATGCATATATCTGTATATGCCATATGGAGATACTCAAATATGTAGCTATTTTTAATAAATTCGCTCACAATTTACTCAACCCCAACTCGTTTCGTAGGAATCTGCCTTTTCGTCTTAGAAGAACGCGACTAAAAGATGTTTATAAAATAAAGTTAAAAAAAACGAGAAAATTTAATAACACAAACACATAAACAAGAACACGGGATCTACACGTTGGTTGGCAGTCTAAAAATGTATGCATATGTGGCGTGTGGCATGCGGCATGCGGCGTTGTGGCATACGTGTGATTACAAGTGCATATGTATAAGTACATAGCATTTTGTAGGCCACCATCTGAGCGAGAATATGAAAAATGACATCAAAAATAAAATGAAATGAGATAAAGTGAAAATGTTGTGAAGCGAGTTAAGGAGACAGCTGCGATTCAAGCACTCGCACCGTTGTATATGGCCTGTACCACCAAAAAAGTGCTCATATATGCCATGTACAAAATTCTTATATATACGGATATGTTTTATGTGTGTGTGTGTGTCTTTGTGCGTGTACTTTTTGACAGCAGCGCACACGTTTCGCGTCATTACTTCTATCTGCCACACATACATACACACTTTACCATTTAATTGGATGCATGTACTTATAAGCATATTTGAATAGTATACGTAAATATATAAATGCGTGTATATGTATGCATGTATATGAAATATGTAATGAAAAAGTATCTCCCCACATAGTAGCAGGAGCCACCATGAAGGCAAGGAAGTATGAACCATTTCGCTGAAAGGATGGGAAAATTTACTTATATTTATTTACGCAATTCTATAATTTTTTTTTTTTTGCATTTTACGCCATACGCTTTTTGGTTTAATTTGCTCTCCTTTTGTGTAGAACCATTCATGATCTTTATTTTTTAAAGATAATTCCTTTCAAATGTTGGCGGTAACCAGGCCGTAATTCGGCCATACCTAAACCCCAATTTTGAATGACTCGCTGGAGGACTTGGTCGGTATCTCGTGAGTAGCTTTAGTAAAGTTGGCCTCAAATGCCTCAATCGAAGCTGGTTTATCCACAAACCATTTAGACTTCACATACCCCCATAAAATAAAAGCCCAAAGGTGTGATATAACGCAATCTGGTCCGAGACGAGCGATAAATTGCTCACCAAAACGACGACGGCCGA
This sequence comes from Anastrepha obliqua, assembly GCF_027943255.1. Classification (NCBI taxonomy): domain Eukaryota; kingdom Metazoa; phylum Arthropoda; class Insecta; order Diptera; family Tephritidae; genus Anastrepha; species Anastrepha obliqua. Next base: position 118,930,864 of record NC_072892.1, read on the forward strand.
CGCAGTAAATTCATTCTTTCACGGGCTGTATGACAAGTAAAACCAAATGTTTTGTTAGACTTAAATGTGATGTAGATCACGGGCTTCAATTTCCGGCATCAAAAAGTCGCTTATCATGGCATCGATAACGTTCGTCATTCATTGTTACATTGGCGTCAACCTCGTCTTTGAAGAAATATGCGCTGATGATTCTCCCAGTCCATAGGCCACACCAAACGGTCGTATTTAATGGATGTAATGACTGCTCTTGAATGACTTCGGGTTGCTCTTCAGCCCAAATATGGTAATTTTGCTTATTGACGCAGCCATCAAGCCGAAAATGGGGCTCTCCACTGAACACCATAAGTTGGCCTGATGAACACTTTTCATAGAGCGCCGATTTTCGTCATACAGTTGTATATTTGTAAACTTTGAGGAGGCGCAAGTCTTTCCATGATGAAATGTCAATCGATACTGAAAAAAGTTATGTATTTAGTTTGACAGCAGTCACGTGTGATCTATCAAAAACCCTATTGGAAAAAGTACGTGCAATCTGATCACCCTTCATTATTTCCATACTAGATCCCATTTGACCAAATAGTCAATGAAATTTTACAAGGCTTCCTCAAAATATTCCAAAAAACTTGGAACCTCGAGCCTTGTGGAAGTCCTCCAAGTACAAAATTTGCGTCGGGAGTACAGATTTCACTCAAGAGGCACTTTTTTAATATTCCTATTTGATTTTGGAATATCACGATTTTCTCTTTTTTTAGTAATGGGGTCGTTTTCTCACTTACGCAATAAATCGGCAAAGGATATCATGTCTGACCAAAACAGGTGCTATTAGCTTGTGCAATAAGTTTTTTGGTCCGATAAGACAGGGCGTTCCTACTAGCCTATTTTTTTCTTTTAATATTGGTATAATTCAGTAATGGAAATAATTCAGTATCCTGAAGTGATTGAAATTGTATTTTTGGAAGGTTTAAAAGCGAAGAAAATTTATGAACGAATGTTGAAATGGTCTAAGGACTTTTTGCTATCAATTAGTACAGTAGAAAGATGGGTTGCTGAACTTAAACGTGGTCCTACAAGCCTTGAAGATGATCCACGTCAAGGACGTCCAAAAACAAACAATTCAGCAACAACACCAGAAATCATGGAAAAGATACAGTGGAACCTCCTCGTGTGATTGAAAGAGATTTAGTAGAAGCCTTGGACATCTTATTGGACAGTGTAAGCAATATTTTGTGGAAAATATTGGATTTCAGAAACCTGTATGCAGAATGGGCGCCGCATTCGCTAACAATGAAACAAAAACACAATCGAATCGAACTTTCTCTTAGCAACATTTAGAGGGTTTTCGAAAAGATAAAGTGGAATTTGTGCCCCAGTTTATAACTATGGATAGGGCTTGGATTTACCACCATGATTCTAAATCAAAACAAGAGGCCAGACAGTGGTATGAACCTGGTTCTTCGAAGCGAGTTCGTGTCCAGAAATCAGCCAAGAAGGTGTTAGCATCAGTTTTTTCGATGCTAGAGAATTTTTGTTTGAGGACTACTTGCAAACTGATTAAATAATAAATTCTGAATATTATTGTAACCTTTTTAAGCCAGCCGAGGGAAAAGATTCGGGGAAAAAAGTCCCAGTTTGTAAAAGGAAAAATTCTTTTTCATCAGCAGAATGCACCGTCCCACAAGAGTATTTCGACCATGGCTAAAATCTACGAATCAAAGTTCGAATTGTTAGAGCATCCACTGTACTCATCAGATTTGGCCACTAGCGGCTTCCATTTATTTCCAGGCCTAAAAAAAAATCATGCGTGGAAAACGTTTTTCTTCCAAAGATGAGGTCATAAAAGCTGTGGGAGCGTATTTTGCAGTCCTTCCAGATTCTCACTTCAAGGATGAAATTCTTAAATTCGAATCTCGTTGGAACAAGTGCATTGATGTTCAGGGAGACTAAAGGAATAATAAAGTGTACTTCAAACCATAAAATTGTGTTTGTTTTTCTTATCGAACCGCAAAACTTATTGAACAACCTGGTATTGTTTATTGATTTATTAAATTATACAATTTTCTTATTATATACACAAATGTTATTACAAAATTAAAAGGAAAGGTTAGTTGCAGATTTTGATCGCAAAATTATCTAGAACTATCTCAGGGGTAATATTCACCTAGAGTTTTCAAAAACCTGTCTTAGTTCCGTGGCATATTTCTCAACTGTACACATTTTCTGCATTTTTCTAAATTCAAGTTTCCAGTTGGGTCGGTGCTTATATTATAAACCCAGCGTACACCTAAAAGTACATACACACACCCACATATTAGAAGCCTAGGCAGCCTTAACAGTTATTAACAATGGGTATTAATATGTATGTATGTGGAAAAACGTCAAATTGTTAACATAATTTACAAGTAATTTGTCAGCGATTGTTTAACCACAGGCTCACAGACACAGATGTGCTCGTACATATGTATATAATATGTGATTATTTCTGTGGTAAATGCAGTGGCATGAGAGTTGATTGTCATGCTTCGCACATTTTATGATTGCCCCTGTCAAAGCGACTATAAATGTGATGCGACGACATATTTTTTGTTATTGTATCTGCCATTACTGCCGCTAAGTGTTCATGTTGTAAATTTTCGCTATGAAAGTAATAACAGCTGCGCCAAAGCTGAAAATGAAACTCTAACTAAAGTTATGATATGAAAGTTGTTGAGCTAGAAGGTTAAATGAGTTTTCTAAGGAAGTCGGAAGTGCTAAAACAGAAGTCAAGAACACAAACGCATACATACTCACATATACTTGTACATATGTACAGCTGTATGAGTGTAACTTGCATAAGAAGAAGCGCCAGTGTGCTTGTTTGTGTTTGTTTGCATGCGAGTAAGTTTATGTTTCTCTTTTGCGCTGAATAGTCTCATAATTTTCAAAATTAATTAAAGTAATGTTTACCAAGTGGTGTGTGTAGATATCGTCAGTATTTTACTGGAAGCCCTCTATGAAGATTCGGTAAATTAATATTTGTTGTATGAAGAAAGTATAATAAATGTAAAATATAACAACTTACAAACCTTAAAAATGGAATGAATATACGTGTTTAAAGCAAATACAGTGAGACCTATTTGTTTATTCTATAAACTTCTTCTAAGATCAGTCTTAGCTTTAATGCTGATAGGCGGCCTTTCAAGCGTTTGGAAGTTGAATTATAAGAATTTTCTTTTGCGTTGATTATCAAATTGGTGACTGGAGGAGATGTAGGTTATTTGAAGTTTTTTCGTAATATTACTTGTGCATTTTCAGAGTAAAATGATAACTCAAAAAAAAAAAAAAAAAAAAAAAAAAGCATTGATTTTTCAATCTTCCATTGACGCTCTGTTATGTTAGTTTACACGGTCCGGTACTCGAAGTGCATCCAACTTCAGACCACTTGCGGCTATTAGTTGACAGTAGCTAAATGACAGAGTATTGTTTACAAGCACGCGAAAGCATTTTGCCCAGAGTAAACGCGAAAAAAGAAAATCAGTAATGGGTTTCAAACGTAAAAGTGTGATTGCATTTTATTTGGCTGCAAACTCACAACCAGCGATTGTTCGTGAGCTCGAGCATCATAAAGTAAATACAGTTTTGGTTTATCTTAGCATCGCGAAACGTCATCGAGGTGGTTACCAAAAGACTGCAACGTCCCGTTAAATGGTTCAAAAAGTGAAGAAGCGACTCGAGTGCGATTCCGACGAAAATTTGAGTCATCGATTGGCCACCAGGAGGCAATACCCGCCACAGGTAATGGTTTGGCCACTGTAACCGCAGATGAGCGTTCTCCAATCATTTTCATCAATCCTGGCATCAACGCAAATGCCAATATGCGAAATATTATCGGGAAAATATTCTGGAGGTTGCTTCGCAACCGTGGGCAGACAAACATTTCGGTGTGGGACCATGGAAGTTTCAACAGCACTCGGCACGGTCTCACAAAGCTCAAGTTAATCAATAATGGCTCAAAAATAACTTTCCGAACTTCATAACGGCCACACAATAGCTGTCAATTTCACAAGACACGGATCCGATGGATTATCCTCTTTGGGCCATTTTGGGGGGCAAGGTTCGAACTAAAAGATTCACCAGTCTTGAGGCGCTGAAAACAGTCATTGTCCGCGAGTGGACCATCTCAAGACCATAGTCAAGAAAAAAGGTGGTCATAACGAGCAAACGTTAATTGATTCTTAATTTTGTATTATTTTCACACATTTTTTACTTTGAATTGAATAAAAGTAGTTTTGCAAACTAAATTTTTGGCCACACTCTGTGAAATTATGCAGAGCTTATTAAATGAGGGAGCCATATGATCAACGTGAAGTGGCGTAAACGCTACCAATACTGAACTGGTATTATTCACAAGGAAACATCATTTTCGGGGATGTAAGACACCCGACATTGAATGGAATCACGTTCGCTACCTAGGCTTGGCATTAGATAGAAAGGTAAATTGGAAATAAACACCACTTTACTCGGGCAAGAAAACCATAGGGTGCATTAGAGTTTATCTCAAAAATAGTCATATGGTGGGCAGTTGCCATGTCAGCATTGGAGCCCAGGTCATAATCAATAAAGGTCATTCGAATATATTAGAAAAGTTTTCCACTATTCCACCTAAATATTAACGATTTTTACAACAGTGTAGGGCTTCATTTCAATAAACTCTTTACCATAATATTCCCCTCAAGAGAGGACTGGGGCATTAGTACGCTAGATGATGGAAATAGAGTCCGTATATTTACCGACGGATCTAAGTTTGATGAACAGGTTGGTGGAGGAATTTACTCTGAAAAGCTAAGCGTCAGTGCGTCCTTTCTTTTGTCTAATAACTTTAATGCCTTTCAGGTAGAAACTATGGCCATAAGAGAAGGCTTATTGCTCTTGCAGAAGAGACCTCTAACCACGAGAGAAATATATATCTACTCAGATAATCAGCAGATCTGATAGTTAGAGTCAGTAAAACACTCGTCAAAAACGGTAGTTGAATGCCTCAAATTTTTATGCGAAGTATCGCAAATTTTAAAATATACCTGATCTTGGTGCCTGGCTGATAAACTATCTCTTGCTGTTGAATTGTGGTGAACATTTAAGGGGTATTCTGGTCTACAAATTTGAAAAAATTGGTTTTTTGCATATTTTCAAAGTTTAGACCTTCAAAAATATGCCCTTCAACGGATTTTTCAAAATTCGAATTATTTTCGGAGATACAGCGGATTTTGTGACGTGGCGTCTAAGCCGGCCGAGTGGAGCGAATCCCACAATGAACGGCAGATGTTACCGAACGACTTGAGGACTCGTTCTTTCCAGAAAATCTTTTGTATCCCACACAACCTTTATTTATTCTATACATTTATATATAATATATTAGGCCGGGTCGATTTGTGGGGAGGCAAAAAAATCGCCCATTGCTCTGTGAAAATCGTATTCTAGGGATCAAAATAAGAAACTTTGCCGAAAGAACCATACCTCTAAAACGGATTCTGATGTCCCCCAATTTGTGTCGAACTTTTAGTGTCTTTTGTAGGGAGGCAAAAAAATTGTCCATTGCTCTGTGAAAATCATATTCTAGGGATCAAAATAAGAAACTTTGCCGAAAGAACCATACCTCTAAAACGAATTCTGATGTTCCCCAATTTGGGTCGAACTTTTTAGTTTCTTTTCTCATGTAAAGGCCAAAAATGGTGATATTTTGAAATGATTGTATGGGGAACCCCCCATGGGAGTTCCAGGGGGTGTGCCACTGGCATGGGTGGATCGGCCGTCCAAAGTTAGTGGGGGTCGGTCATACATTTGGACTCGATTGGAGCACTCTAAATGGGTCAAAGTGGGATTTTTCGTTCGACCCAAATTGGGGGACATCAGAATTCGTTTTAGAGGTATGGTTCCTTCGGCAAAGTTTCTTATTTTGATCCCTAGAATACGATTTTCCCATAGCAATGAGCGATTTTTAAATCGACCTGCCCTAATATATATACTTTATACTTCTATGATATATACCTGGAAATATATGGCCGCTTAGCCCAGAGTGAGTAGTAAATATTATGATCTAAGTTATTCTATTGGAATTGTTGCTCAAACTTCAAACGCGATTTTCTCAACACTACTTTTTTTGAGATGGTCGTCATGATATCTCAAGTTCTATTAGACCGATTGCTTTGAAGTTTGATAAGAATTTTTTATTATACACCTGTCTATCGCGTCTGCCTCGGATTTTGAAAAATTTAAGTTTGAAGTATTTTTAAAAAATTTGAAAAAGGGTAAAAAATTTGTTTTTTTCAGTTTAACGCCATTTTGTAAATTTGTAACTAATGAAGAATTTTTTTGATTTGTTTGTTTTAGGTCACTACAAGGGCTGGAATCATGTCAACCATGGAGCATCGGTTTTTATGTAGCCCCCACTCCACCGGCCTGTAATTCCACAATTTTTTTATTTTTAGTTTTTTATTAATTTTTTTTATACTTTTTTAATACTGAATAAAATGAAAAAAAAATGGATAGTAAAAATGCTTTTCATTTTTTTTTTAATCTTAGTTTTAAAAATACCTAAAATTAAGGCGTCTAGACCAGAATACCCCTTAACAACCATTTTCTGAGATGCATTTCTTAGACTGGTTCGGTAATATATCATAAATGAAGTTTATTATTAAATGTTATTTAGTTAGACATTTACAAATTGGGACACTGTTCGTTTGAAGAAAGTTGAGGATGGCAACTGTAGGCACCTCACTTCACAGGACAAAAGCAAAATAGGTAGAGAAGCTCAACCAAACAGAGCAGGCATTTTGCTATCATACACCTACATATATGTATTAGTAATCAACAAATTGGAGAGATACAGCTCACGACAACAGACTTCTGACCTGTCTTGATAATTTGCCCATTTTCTTTCTTCAGTGTTACTTTTTTTTTAATGTCTAACAAAAATCATATAAATCCAAGTTTCAAACTTTAGCAATAATGAGAGAAGTTTCATAGGCTTTCCACAACAGTTCCAAGGATTATAATGAGAATTTCTATAAAAAAATGGCGTGTAGTTTTGCTTAAATAGCCTCTTAAATTTTAATATTTAAGAAATAATCAAAGTTGACCGACATGCTAGTAGTCGTAGCATCTCCAGGAGCTAAAGATCGACCATAAAACGTTTTAAACCATTTGGAAAAAGAAAGGACTTCTCTTTCTCTAAACTAAAATAATGAAGTACAATTTTGTAGTGCCTCAAAATTCGCATTGATTTTTGACAATTTGTTTTCGTTGAGATGTTGTGTATTTAAAAAACTGTCATGCATTTGTTATATGGAGCGAACGCGCAGCACCATCAGGGGGAAAATTATAAAATATCAAAGAAATTATTTTTTTTTTTCTTTCTTTGTTCACTCCACTCGGGATCATGGGAACTCAGACTGAGTCTTGTCTTGCGTTGGTTTCGTTAATCTATTTTGCTTTCGGGCAGGATAGGTGATTAGCCTGCCGCTACCAGAAAAGAAATTATTTAGCAACCTTAAATTTGCACTTTGTTAGACTAAAATTGAAGAAGCTATGCAACTGCATATCAGAAGTATTTCTAACAATTCTATGAGTATAGAAGGAAAACGGTGGAATTGAGATGAAGTTAATGAAGTGGAAGCTTGTTGATTTTCTATAATTTTTCTATAAAATTTCGCAACTGGAATTATACAACTTTTGTTAGATAATATGCTAAAATTTTATACAAAAATACTTCTAACATATAAAAAAAGAGGGAAATATTCAAAATTGGTACTAATGGTGTACTATCGTTTACTCGTGAGTTTTAGATGTATGAACAAAAGCCACACAATTTCGATCCCTTTGATGTAAACTATTGATGGATGTGCCATCATTTTTGCCTGCATGCTTACAAACATCCTAGTAAGGAGAATAATAGTAGAATTTGATTTAATTTTAATAATAACACATTTTAGTCACGTATTTTGAAAATTTCAAACTTTTATGCAGAAAGTTTATAAAGCCAGGCCAACAAAAATACAGCTGGCCCGCCATAAACACACGTACACACGTGCATTTACATACATACATTTACACGCAAGTATGTGAATAAATGTTTAGAATTGGTTAGTATGCTTATGCTTTTGTTATTATTGCATTTATATGTACCTACGTTTCCTCTCTGTGCACACAAGTCCTACTCTGCACTATTTATTTCACCTGCTGCTGTGAACTTTCATTGGACACCAACATCACCAGCAGATGTATTCCTGACTAGTGACTTTTTCAACTTTTATGAGTAATACTCTATTTTTTATTCATCTTCAATGAAAATATTGTTAAAGTCTTACATGCATATTCATGTGTATCCGTAGCAGTGGCAGTAGCAGTAGTAGTGGTAGTGGGTGTGGGTGCATGTTATCATTTCGCTCCATATGCAAATGAACTTAAAAACTGATAGTTGTGTAGCAGACTGACAGGCTGTCGTTTAAAATGAGCGATGGATGGGTTAAATGATATTTCATGCAACCGAGTAAGTCATACAACTACACGTATGTGTTCACACTCACACACACGTATACACACATTTATGTATCACTATTTTGCTATAAGCACATTTGCAGTAGAAAAGTTTACTGTGTTGTAGAGAAAAAGTTGTGTCTCTTATAGGAAATGGTATGATGAGTATCTGGAAATACAGGCACGTACCGGAGGTATGTGTATACACGTGTGCGTGTGCGCTTTGCTGCAGAACTTGTGCCATTTGACAAAGAGTTAGCAGGCCATTTTGTTTGACGCAAAGTTTGGAAATGATATGAAACTATCCGGGTGGTACATTTATAGAGCTGATTTCTAATATTCTAAAGTTTAATTGTATGTGCGAGATATGGTCAACTTTGCTCTCTTTTATCATAAGCTACTATGAGTAAACGTGATAATATTGCAAAATAAATTTAAGGTTATAAAAAAAATTGTGTGTGGCGACTACATACGAGGGGTGCCTTTTATATTTCGGGATTAGAGAACAAAAACAAATTTTAATAATCGAAAATCACTTTATTGTTTTCCAAAATATTCTCCATGAAGATCTATACACTTTTGCATGCGTTTGAACCAATTGTCGAAGCACTTTTGCCACTCTGAATGAGGTACCTCCAAAACATGCAATCTGAATGCCGCAACCGCTTCTTCAGGTGTCGAAAAACGTTGACCTCTCAGTTTGTTTTTTACGTACGGGAATAAAAAGAAGTCATTCGGTGCCAAGTCAGGATTATACGGCGGATGATCCATTAATTCGATGTTTTGGGTTCTCAAAAATGGAGTTGTTTGAGCCGATGTGTGAGAGCTCGCATTGTCCTCGTGAAGAGTGATCCGTCTTTGGCGATTGGTTTTCCTAATTTCTTGGAAGGCAACTGGCAAACAAATGGTTGTGTACCACTCAGAATTTACTGTTCTGCGTTGTTCTAGTGGTACGGTTGCGACATGTCCAGTTTTTCCATTTGCTTGGAAGTGCTTCGTGCGTGAACAACTTTTGTTGGATTTGGCTCATCTAGAAACACCCATACAGTCGACTGCTGTTTACTTTCGGGCTCATACGCGTAAATCCATGATTCATCACCTGCACGATGTCATAGACGTGTTTCGAAGCCCCGCGATCGTATTTTTTGAGCATTTCCGTCGACCAATCGACACGAGCCCCTGTTTGAGCGATTGACAAATTGTGTGGGATCCAACGCGAACAAATTTTTTTGACAGTCAAATGTTTATGCAATATTGAATGTATGCTGGTCCCACTAATGCCTAAGATTGTCTCAATCTCACGATAGGTCCCATGACGATCTTACAATATCAGTTCACGCACAGCATCAATGGTTTTCGGAACTGATTTTGGACGACCTTCACGAAATTCGTCTTGGAGTGAACTACGACCACAATTGAATTCATCTTACCATCGATAAACACTGGTCCTTGATGGAGCTTCATCGCCAAAAAATGAATTAAGTTCATCCATGCAATTTTGCTGAGTTAATCCACGTCGAAAGTTGTAAAAAATAATCCCACGAAAATGTTCTCGATTTAATACTATTTTTGGACCGCGATGAATCTTTTAAGTTACTGTAAAAAACACAAATAGCGCTGGTATTTCAAAACATTCTGAGTACGTAAAAGCCAAAAAATGTCAAACTTTGCGATACAGCTGCCAGTTGCCAGATTACAACACCAGGGTTGCCAAATCCCGAAATATAAAATGCACCCCTCGTATCAGCTTGTAGATTGTTATTGTTGTTGTTGCAACTTCCTAAACCCTGACAGTGCGTATCACTTTTGCAGTCCCGTGCGTGAGGGTCGACTGTATAATATCCTCTAGCAGCGTGCGGTGGCTGACTGCGCCGAAAGCCTTCTTGAGGTCCAGCGCTACTAGTACAGTTCTCTCGCAGGGACGGTTTTGTTTAAGCCCGCGGTTTATCTATGCATTTATGACGATGAATTTTGTGGTGCTGCTGTGCATTCTGCAGAATCAATGCTAATGCGTGACTGGCGTCAGATGTTTCATGTAGAGTAGGAGCCTCAAGGGTCTACTGGGGAAACGAGATAGTGGTGCCATGGACAAGTTGAATTCCCTTGTGAGATATCCTACTCCCAATGGACCAAGTACTTCCAGCATCAGCATGTTAAGTCCATTTGGGCCAATGGATTTGGAACCGTTTACTAGTTTGATAGCCACCTGAACGTCACTGCTGGAGAAAATGAGCACTATTGTCTGGTTGCACGACGTTTGGGCCTGTCGATCGAAGGATGCAATATAAATTTCCGCCTATAAAAGCTTGCGTATCTCTTCGAGTCCGACGAAGTGCAACCGCTAAATGTGATTGCCACATTGTCGTTGTGCCCCGTCGGATGCGACAGGAACCTTTCGGTGGAGCATACGCTTACTCACACCAGTGGTGAAATTGCACGTAATCAAGTGCTCCTCGCATTTAGATCTGCTTATGTTGGGTGACCAGTTGGCGAATCTCCAAATTGAGAGCCATTATTCGGGAATCCCCGGAATCGGTCTGGCGTCGGTGGTTACTCTCATTTGCTAAATCGGCTGCTTCAACTGGGAAATTGGGACGCATAATCAGCTTGTAGATTGTTTTCTCTAGGTTAAGTTAATGCTAAAGCCGTGAATGCCGGTTCGTTCCTCAGAAAAGAAAAAAAAAAAACAAAAGCTACTCAGGTAAGTAATTTTATCCCAATCCAATACATCTTTATGGTCCTGTTGTCTAGTTGATCTACGGGCTCTACTCTATTTCAAACAAAACTTTAATTCAAAGGTTAACAAGTAGGTACTTCTTCGCACAGTTCACGCACTGAGTGATTCATACATATTTTTCAGCAAAACAGCTTTAGTTACTCATTGCTTGGAAATCCTTGCTTCTGTTTAAGACTTTTCCACTATTTTGTTGCTCTGCTACAAATGAATGTTGCATGCAGATAAACGTTTCTGCTAAAATATTTGTATAGCTCAGAGCATAACCCAATATATGGATTTTTTTTCTGTCAGTGTTCGTGCGAGAAAAGCACGCTCGTACGTCAGAGGATTGCGCGTAGTGTTCCAGGTGACAGATGAGAGACGTGATATGTCAGTTTAATCATAACTCCGTGTGCCACATAACGGTGAATGGCGTGTTGCAAGTAATACCTATAGTGTGCGTACGTAGAAGATGAAACGTTGATGAAAATTTATATGCATCACTACGCACAAGACCAGCTGATTAAATGAGTACTCTTGACGTGGACATATACTGCATGCATACATAAATACATATACATACACATCAATACATATATATTACATATACATAAATACATACACTTGTGGTCATATAGTTAATATTCTCAATAATTTCAGGTAACCTGTTTTTCGTAAAGTTTTTATAAAACAATAATTCATTGCATAATAAAAACCGCATAAATCAAAGTTCAAAACTTTGTACGAAATTTACAATAAACTTTAAAATTAAAAAAAATTGTAATTGAAACTTTTAACTTTTTAATCAAAATCTTTAGAAAACCTCTGAGTATGTAGTTTTAAAACCCCTTCAATTTTAGTCCAATAAGGTACAAGCTTGAAGTCACTTCATCAATGCGCTGAGATTTTAGAGAATTTTTTTGCACATAATGAGAATTTTGACTCATATTAAATACTGTTATAGGAGTTCTAAAAGTGGTGTTCTATTTCAATCAAAAGTAAACTTTAATTGAAAACATTTTAAAAATATGATTCTGCTTTTGCTGATTTAAGCATTATACTAAGTTCGTGTTTAATGTGAAATGACTGTCAAAATCCATACAAATTGCTTTGTCGTGAATTATGCGTGAATTTTCATATGAATCTCACGGCAAAGTAGTATTGAGTTCATCATCAATATTAGCTCAGAGTCTTTGGCAGACTATAGCTTCTGCAACTTCATTCCTCCATTTAACTGGATGTTAGTCTGCTTCTTCCAATTGGCAACGCTCATTGCCTTTAGATCATTCACGACAGCATTCAGCTTTTTCGCGGTCTTTCTCTACTTCTATTTCGCATAGGCGTATTCTGTGAAACGCTATGCTAGTAGCTCTATTTTATGGCATTCTGCTAATATGGTCCAGCCAACTTATTCATTGACTCTTTATATATCTTATATCTTGATCGATATACGCTGTTTTCCATGCAGAGTGGACCATATATTTTTGTGTATATTTTTCTTTCGAAAGAAAAAGAAAAAAAGAAAATGAAAAAAAACAAGAAATATTCAGCTCACGGCGTGAAAACACCGCGCAACATGCCAGCAACATAATGCTAGCAACATTGATTCACACCTATTTGAAGTGAAGTGTTTGAGTTCAATATGTGTCAATATGTGTATTAATTTATTTAAAAACACTTTTTTTCCAAAATTTGCCAATTGCGTCAGGGGCGATGCTCATACCTACATTTCAAGTTTAATCTTAGGTTGATAGCAACATTTCATGGCAAGCCAAATTCATGTAGCTGGCGTATTTTCATTGCTGTGAAGTTCATATTAGTATGGTTATCGCGCCAATCAAGCAGAAGAAGAAGTTAGCATAACAAAAATTTAAATTTACTACTTTTTCAAATAATTTACTTTATTCACCTAAAAAACTCGTTAGCAAAACCTTGATTAAAAAATTTAATATTTATTTACTCTCAGAATTTTCTCACACTCAACTGCACATGCATATATGATACTTGTATGTAGCTCATTAGGGTGTCTCACCGTCCATAAAAAGCAGTATTGCTTTTAAAAGAACGTCATAAAATTTGGTATATTTTATGTCTTCCCCAAAATATTTTAGCTCAACGCATTAATGCGAGCCTGGCTAGAGCCTGATAAAAAGCTCTCTAGTAACCGCGTTTTTCATGAAAAAATGAATATTAGCATATTGTTCCAGCAAATGGCATCAGATAGTAGAAAAACTTGAACTTAAAAGCGCTGCAAAAGAGTTTTTTAGAAAACTTCCCGACTTGTTCACAAAAATATTTAAATTGGCAGAGTTGTTTCCATCAAGGCGCAGTTTGCAAGTAGCGCTATGTTGATGCAAGAACGAAAAATATATTGCACAATTTTTCTTAATTTCTTTCTGTATGTTTGTGCAAATGTGCAAGACAAAACACAAAAACTGGCTTGCAATTGTGAGTGTAATACAAACACCAAGCCAGTTAGATTTTGCATAGCTATTGTTTTATGCAAGCTTACCTGCAAAGAGAGAAAAGTAGAGTGTTTGTTTGATTTTTAAATGAAATACGAAACTTAAAATTTTAATTCGATTCCGCTCACTTTCAAAACATTCTTGCACACTGCGTTAAATAACTATAGCTTAAGAACTTATTTGCAAGTTTCCAGAAGTTAACTATTCCTTATTTAATTTTAATAATTTTTCTAGGAAAATATATTTGATTCTCCTACAAAAACCGTATGAATCCAAGTTTCAAACTTTGTGTAAATTAAAAAGTCAGGCCTATACCACGCTAAAAACATCGGCTCTCGTCGGAATACCGAAATTAAGCAGCGTCGAACGCGGTTAGTACTTCGATGGGGGACCGCTTAGGAACACCGCGTGCTCTTGACCTTTAGGGCACAAATGACCATGAAGTCGATCTCGTAAAGAATCTAAAACAAAAAATTAAAAAATGTTCATAAAAATTTCATATTTTTCAAACAGAGTTTCCATATAAAAAAAAATTCAAGCATTTATTAAGTTACGAAATTTTTCTAACAATTCTGTGTTAAAAAGTATGTCATTTTTAAGAAAATTTTAGAGTTTTTTTTTACTTTGCGCACAAAGTTTGAAACTTTGATTTACATAATTTTACTTTATGCTTTACGACTCCGAATATATTTTACAAAGCGATGCTGGAATTACCACCTGTCACATCGCGTGCCGGCTTTTTAAAATACGATGGTCAGGTATTGCCTATATTTTCGTAATTGAAATTTTTTTACGATTCAATTTTAGATGGTTGCCTCAAGGAAGTTGCCTTATATGGTCGAAGGTTCTAAATTCACCCATTGTGATAAATTAACGCTTGTTAAGAAATTTACTTAAAATCGGATGAATTTCTTCAATCAACTTTCGGCTTTCGGTATTTGAAACAGACCGTACTTTAATTTGGCTGAGTTTGGTTGTGATATAAAAATGTTTTGCTAAAATTTCGATATGTGGCGTGCTTCGGCAAGTAGCTTTACATGCTGTTTTCGTTATAAGTAAAACACTTCTTTAGTTATTTGAACGCTATAAAAGTTTCAAATCAGCTAACACTAATCATCAATCATATGTGGCATATTTGTGCGCCTTTAAATATGTTTGTTTACGCAACAAATACTTTTTGCTTGTTGATTTAGGGCAAACATATAGGAGGGTTGCTATTTATATTTCTGGCCTAACAATGGAAAAATTGAAATTGTGGTTAAACGATTTAATTTTTTTTTTTCAAAGTATTCAATATATTCGTTTGAACTAATATAAATTTTGAAGCATTTTGTCTAGTTGCGTTCCCAGATCGTTTTTTTTAATGGCATGGAACTCAATACGAACTAATTTTTTTATTGCCCAAGGTGTGCCCAAGAATACCTCAGCCTCATAGTAGGTCACATGATGATCTTACTCAATTAGAATTAGTTAGAAAAATTTCGCAACTTAAGCAATGCGTGACATTTTTTTATATGGAAGAAAATACCCAACATCATCAGCAAAATAAATTGTCAAAATTCAATACGGTTTTTGGGCGACTTTAAACTTACATTTTGCTATATACAAATTTAATGAACTATAACAATGCATACCTGCAGTTTTTTAGAAATCCTGTTTTGAAAATATGAAATTTCGATGAACATTTTTTAATTTTTATGAAGTTTGAAACTTCGATTTATATGGGTTTGGTCGATTTTTTGTTTATTTTAACTTGGATTTGGGTTTTTGTGGGAGAATCAAATATATTTTCATAAAGAAATTCAATGAATTTACGCCCGGCGTCGAAATTTTCTGGCGCAGCAACCGGTTTTGGATTACCTTCCGGGCATTCATCAATGAACGAATAGCGACCACAAGATTCGCTCATTCGTTGTACCAGTTTTTTACGATCCTAAAGAAGGTGCTTGCTCGCCATATACTGATTTTAATTTATCGTTGCATCCTTGTCTTGTTAATCCACGTCGAAAACTGTGAAAAATAATCGGATGAAAATGTTCACGATTTAATTCCATTTTTTCTCCAAGATAAATTTTTAAAGTCACTGTAAACAACACCAATATGGGTCACACAGCAAAACGTGCTGTGTATGTTTATGGCCAGATATTTCGAACTTTGCATTGGAAACATCAGATGGCGCCTGGCAACATTAGAAGTGCCCAATCCCAGAAATATAAATAGCAACCCTCGTAATAAATATCTTCGTTTTATGGTAATCGAAGTATATACATACATGTACATATCTATGTGTATATGTATGCGAAAATGATTTCTTTGTTTGCATATTTGACTTGGCAGCGCCACAGAGTATGCAACACAACGCCATAATCATATTATTCCATTTGCGCACATTCACATACATGTCCACATATGCATATATATGTACTTACACAACCATAGACACACATACATATGCATATTTAGGTTTACAGAAATATGTAGCACAATTTTTTATGTTAGCTTTTTTTGTAGCGAGCTTTATGCGCGTATATTTATGTGTATGTGTATGTACACACACTGTCAAATGGGAAGCTATCGTTTACGGCCACACAAGTTCAAAAGCCATTCACGTCAAAGCCATGCTATGCCGTCATACAAACACATACACACACACATACATACAATCATAAACCATTAAGCAACGAAGCGGGTGTAACATCAAGCGAATCGGAAAGAGACGAGTCGCATCAGAGCAACGCAGTAGCGCACACTTTCCCTGTATCCAAATATTGCACTATTTCGTCAACAATGCACACAACGACAGATGCATATGTAAATAAATTACAGAGAATAACAAATTTGTTTGTGTTCCAGCATCACTTTATGTTAAGCCAAAAATGTTCTGTTCGAGTTCTATTATACCACATCATTAGTCTCGTTCCGTCTCAACTCGCCTCGTCTCGTTCGCCTGCTCTTCCTTATTCCGTGTCTTGTCCTGTTGCCTGTTGTTGTCGTTCGCCTCGTTTATGTCATTGTCATTGTCTCGTGGTCGCTGTCATGTATTATGTAACAAAGGTCGTGTTATGCCATAAGCGTGTAAAGTCAGCTGAGATCAAGATTTTGGCAGCAGAAATTGAAAATTGAACTCCCGTAGTTGGTGTTTTTATGCTGTTAAACTACGTACATATGTAGTTGTGAATGCGTAGTTGAATTTATGCAAATACATGCAAATCAACATCAATGAAATTTCAGATTCACAGGAAGTTTGCTGGGACGCTTGTCGATTGTTTGATTGTTTGCACGAGTAGTAAGATTTATTGCATCAATAAATAGTAGAAATTTGATCTTTGAGTGAGACAAAAATTAGCTTTTAAGTCTTTGCCTGGGTTTGTGCATTTTAATTAAGATATGTTAGTGGCAAAATTGGCTACGTTGTTACTTTATAAGAATGGAATTTTTAATATAGCAGAAAGTTTTCTGATTCAAATGTGGTAATGCATATGAAGTAGCTTACGGTTGGTATTATATATACATATACAATACATATAATTTTTATTATTATTATTATTTATTAGATATATCAAAATGCTTATATCTTAATATAGAGGAGTACTAGCTGCCAGGGTTTACGACTCTTTCTTTAAGTATATAATACCTGTGTTGACTTAGTTCTAATTATGGAGTTTAAATAATCTTTATTGACTTACATTGTTTCAGAAAGTTATATATTATATTTTATGAATGTTTTCAGAAGAAGGTTTTTCAAGAAGTGCGGAGGGTTTAATGTCGCCAAATATTTTTCGCAAATTTTGCTTACTTGGTCAAATGCAATGGAGAACAGTACCGCGGATAGCGGTGAGCTCTGTGGAATTCCATTGTGTAAAGAGTAAAGTTAGGATAAATGGTTGAGGACTCTAACGCAAAAATTTCGTTTGGTCAAAAAGGCTTTGATTATGCCAAAGATTTTAGGACCAAGGTTCCATTGTTGCAGTTGCTCCAGGACTGTGTGAACTCCTACGCGATCGAAGGCTTTTTCAAAGTCAGTGGGTAGAATAGTAGCATGACCTTTAACAGAAAGAGCATCGAACGCAAAGTGTTGAATTTGAAGTAAAAGGTCCATAGTGCTGCGCCCTTTCTTAAATCCGGTTTGCTTGGCAGATAGCAAATTGTTTTGTGATATGAACCATGAGAGTCTAGCAGCAAATATTTTTTCAAATATTTCAGCTAAACATGGGAGGAGGGATGTTGGACGGTAACTGTTAATTTTGCCAACTGGTTTATTCGGCTTGGGTATGGGTACGACGACTGCATTGAGCCAAGTGTGGGGATAGAGGCCTTTTTCAAGCATTATGTTGTAAAGTTCAATTAATTTTCTCTTTCTATTTAATGGTAGGTTTTTGATCATGGGGTAGAAGATACGGTCAATTCCAGATGTTTTACCTTTGGCGTGGGAGATGGCAAATTCCAGCTCGGTAAAGGAAATGTCTACTTCCAGGTAACTAGCTGAACCATAGGGAGATGTTGGGGTATAATTTAATTTTAACATTTCTGATTTTTTTAATATATATTCATTAGAGAAGTTACAGTCTTTAGAGAGGTTAGACCATGTATCAGCGAAAGCTGTAGCAATTTCAACGGGATTGGAGATTAAAGAATTATTTGACCTAATGAGTCGGATACGTGAAGGTGGAGTGCCAGTCAACGATTTGATGTTGGACCATATCTTGTGGGTGGAGCAAAGTGGTGTAATTTTTGAGGTAAACTCTTGAAAAGTAGTTCTCTTGGATTCCCTTAGTTGCTTTCTAAAAACTGAATTCGCTTTTTTGAATTCGATGAGATTAGAAATAGTTTGAGAAAATAAGAATAACTTTTTTTTTATATCTATATATGAATATATATGCAGCTATTTACAACGTCCTCAATTTTAGCAAAATTCCAAATATTAATATTTAAGTGAGAGGAAAGTAAAATTGAACAAAGTCAGTTTCATTCCCGACATCAGGCTTATATTACGTACAATTGGCAGCTTCAGAATTATGTGGTTGCCACACACAGTCACTCACACCTTATTTGAGATAAGATGTAGTGTAAATTCTTTTTGTTTTTTTTTTTGTTTTTACATTACAACGAAATGCGTACGCACATTTTAGTATTTTATATTGAACAATTAAATAAATCAAAAAAATAAAATATCCACATACTTTGTTTTACCTTTTTTGACTGTTTGGCCGAGCTTCTACTCCTGCTTGGGGTGTGCGTCCTGATATTTTTCCATAAATGGAGGGACCTACATTTTAAGTCGACTCTGAACGCCAGATGTGTTTCTATGAGATGATTTTTTATGGCAAAAATTTACTCATAAATTTGCGTCTGCCTTCTGAGTGACGATCGTGGCAGAATGCGCTTGGAGTTTTAGCAACATTTTTTTCCTCACTCATGACGCTAATTAATATATTCCTACCATAGCTGCAAGGAGCTTATGTAGGCACCAGACTAGTACTAAAGTGTTTGATTTGCGAAGAGATATAAAAAAAACGCAGTAAAGAAGAAGCGTTGTGAAATTCAATATTGAATTATTTTTCCATTTCAACTTATCCTCCCTTAGGCTAAGTTAGGTTATGGTGGCAGGTGGTCTGTACAACCAACTCACTTATGCCCTACAGGTCCCTTGTGGTTCACTGTGTGATACAGGAACCCCATTTGTTTTTCTTCGTGAAACCATTTTGTGGCTCGTATGAAGCGCAAGATTGAAGGAGAATTGAAAAAGTGTTTAACTAGAAAACCTACTCTGGTTAAAGCTAAGACTGGACAATTGTAAGGGAAGTGCTCAACTGTGTCTTCCTCTTCCTCATCCCTACAAAATTTTTAGTCTCAAGGAAAGCATGTCAAATAGCCAATGACGGGTTATGCAAGCCACGACCTTGAACGGCTAAGCAGTTGCTTTGTTTTTTGCTTATTGCGGTTGTCTTGCTTATTTGAGGCCATAGTAACTTAGCAGTTACGCATGTGTTTCATCTCTCCATGTCCTATTGGCCTCTTTGATAATTATTAATTATTAGTAATGCTCGTGGCCATAGGAAACCCAATGGTACTTCTATCACTGAGCAGATGAAGAGTAGTACCTTTCCTGGCTAGCTCTAGCTTTACAATTTCTATATGTCCCCGGAACCCAAATAAGGCTAACTTTAATTACAACACTAATATCATTTAGGACTTCCCGGCATTCCTCTGCAACCTTTGGTTTTAGTATATCCACATTCATTGATTTAATGGCCTCCTGTCTATCTCAGAATAAATTCATAGTAGTTGTTTTTACGACATTCGTGTTTAGGTATGTATCCCCTGCTTTTATAGCTAGAACTTCTGCCTGACGGCCGCTGCAGTAGGCTGGTAGTCGAACGGATAGCTCGCGCTCTAATTCCTTCGAAAATACTCCATAGCCAGCCTTATCGTCTAGGTTAGAACCATTTGTAACTTCCCGTAAGTATTTTTCACAAAAAAATGTTAGATATCGTAAGTTAGTGTTTCAAAGCCATATGTTTTTAGAGTATCCAGCTAACGGGCCCAACCTGCTAACCGGCCCATTGTGGTGCAAAACCGATATACCTCGAGTTTTTCTTTCTTTTTTTTCTAAAGATATCTTAAAATGTATTTGACAGCATAAATAATATGATACCTTCTGAATCCTAAGAGGTAGTTGATATCACCCATCATATATTCATCACATTACTCTTTACACCTTCAACTTCTTAAGTGATATTGATCATTTCTTATGCCACTCTTTAGGCGCCTACTTCGACAGAAGTGCGGCTATAATTTTAAGTAATTAAATATTTTGATTTTATGGGTAGGCGAGTATTGCGGATAATATATAGGAAACGCTTATACGAATGGGCTTTGTGTCTTCCGTAGCGTCCACTAAAATTTTCTGACAGATATTTCGTTAGAACATTTTAGTTATGTTCATTTTTGAACCGTTCAGTTATGTGATCTTTATTATGTTGGAGCAAAATTAATTATCATAGACTGACATCGAGGCAACTCAAATAAAAATTAATTTTAATACCGCAAACACTGTGATTCCATTTCAACTCACTCTTGGTAAACATTTTATAAGGGTTATCGGCACCATAAAGTTGCAAATATGGATCGTTTTTAGTTTTAGAGCGTAAAAATGTAAATTTAAAATATCGAAAAACAAAAATTATTCAAAATTAAATTAATTAATTTAGAATAATATGGCGATGCTTTGCAATAACAAATTTCTCTTATGGAACATAGATATCTGATCTAAAATTTTTTTAAAATCAGGGATTTCTGGACTTTTTGTTTGATTTTACTCTCCATACTCGCATGTAAGTACCTGTTCGCGGTATACTCTCGCCTTTGCTTTCCACATTCCCATCGCAAACCAGCGCATAACACAAGCACTGGAGCAGGTTAATCGAATGCAAACAAAATAGTCTCTTTGTGATAACCAAGCAAAGCAGCTTTTGCCGAACGAAAGCATCGACTGTCCAGATAGCGTTGGGACAACAGCAAATCGGACACCAACTCAACTGAATTGGCTGGCAACAAGGGTCTTACAATTTCCGAATGGCTTGTACATATTCGTTTTGTTGCTACCGATGGTGGTGACATCAGCATTCGCAAGTTGTTTATGCTGGCCTGACTGGCGGACAATCTTTTGTGAGGAGTACGACTACGACCAACTTGTGCCAGCTTACACACACTACAGACACTCCTCTTACCTTTTACACTACATGTCTCATGTGCACAACAGACATAGAGGCAACAAAAATATTTTCCCAATGCCGCCATTGACATGATTAAATTGATCGCAGCTCCTTTGCATCCAACGGAAGAGAAGAGCGAGCAAGCAATAATTCAAGACCCACCAATTTTACCAATCTCGTCGCCGGCTTTTGCTAATAAAATGCTGAACATTCAGTTTATCCTAAGGAATTTATTTAGGTTTTCCCACAAGTGGTGTATTAGGAGGGATATTTTTTTTTTTAAGTTTAAGCAAAAAATCGAAATAACTGGTTTTGAAGCAGATGTACTGGGTATAAAAGTTATTTGCATTTAATTGAAACGGCAGTCAAAAATTTGAATGTAAAGTCAATAAATATAAAGACTTTCTATCTAAAGTGCTATCCAAATTTATCAATGCCTGTTTTAGAGTTAGTCGCTAACCAGAGAAATTGAAAATATTTGGCGTTATCGCAATCCATAAAGCAGGAAGCAAAACAAAAAAAAATGAGTCAAAGCGCAACTTCTAGGCGGTCAGTTACATAACTTTTTCGAGTTGTTTTTTTGTTTTGCCTGATACTTCAACTTTCGATATTCAATTTTATTATTTCCCCACTTTGTACAAATGGAAAGCGACCCTTTTTGTAAATTCCCAATCAGAAACTATAAGTAAATTCCTGACGCATCAAAGATGTTACTTTAACTGGCGAGACTAAAAAATCGATAGTTCAAGTTCCAAAAGCTAGAAGGAGCATCCTGTTCCATATTACTCAAGCATGAGCATAGGATAGTTTTATAGATTGCAGTAATACATCGAACCTGCCTAATGCGCTATTTTGAGCATATGGTTTACTGGCATTTTTACACTTCTCTCTGCCTGCCTGCCTTTTTCCTTATCAACTGCTGTCTCCAATGGCTCGGTGAGAGTGTATTGCTGATGGCGACCTGTCTAGACATTTGCCATGTAATTCGTGTTTGTTGGTCGTGCTTGTGCTGTGAGTTGCTGCTGGCAGCCTAACGAGAAGAGGAATGAAACAAAAACGAAGCAAGCAATCTAGCTCACGCTGGGATGTTCAGTTCGTTTGATTTTGTCATGCCTTCTTTTCATTCATATGCACATGCATACATAGATATATTCACACATATACACATACAGACGTACATGCATGCTTAGAAGTCCCCAATGTAATCTTCAACTTTCGGTCATTATTGATGAGTGTGCGCCTTGTGCTGCCGGCAAACGACAAACGACCGGCCCCCAACGAGTAGTGAACAGCGTTTCCCAACGTCGAATATCAAATCCTGCATGTTGTCATTAAGTGCTTCAAACGTTGAATCGCTCCACTGGGCTGTTGGCCTGTTTGCCTGCTGGACTGTTGAACTACTTGCTGCGTCATTGTGATCCAATCCACGTGATATATTCGCTTTTAAAGGTCAATGGTTAAGTATGTCGGACGCTTGGTCTCATACATATGTACTTGTATGTGTGCAATAAGATGACGGGGATATTTGTTTTTGCTTGCTACTGCTCTTTGTGACTTTGTGAGCTAACAGTTTATCGGTTTCCTGTTATTTGTACATACGATTCCGTTTCTCTAACTGCTGTTGAGCTTTGGTCACTACCATTTGTAGCTAACGTCGCCGGTTCATCTCGTATGGCTTGCCGATGGGATTCTCACTCAAACACACACTCACATATACACACATACACATACGTCATTTCCAAATATATCTGATTGCATGATTTCCGTTACCCATCATCGAACTCTGAAGGAGGCTTTGGCACACAGCAACGGACAGATAAGCCTGCGTACTGGCAAAGGGCTTAAGAAGTGTGAGTGTGTGCGAATGTGCATATATACATATACGTGTAAGTTTGTTTGCTTGTGTGGCGACTCTCAACTGGGCCACTAGCGTTCAACTGCTTGTCCCTTTAGGCATCACTCTCTGCTGCCAAGCAGCTTATTTCACCACTCGCACACACTTATTCTCATTTAGACACACATACCTATATGCGTTGGTAATTGTGGGTGTCTCATCGATATTGCGGCTCAGTGGCTCACTTGGCTGCTGGCGGTATTATTCGGTGTCACATAATTTACGCTCTTGTGTCTTGCATTGATATCGAATGTCGTTTATTTTATATTTTATAGGCATGCCACTAATGCTATGCGTGCACACTAAGGCAAGGCGTCCCACATCCAATCTTATACCAGTAATTTTATGTAAGCATGTGGATGAACGGTAACGGTGTGTAAATGTGTTCGCGATTAAGTGTATTGCTCGGCCATAGGGTGTGGGCAATAAAGGAATATAATGCAATATAAGGAATTGAAAATTGTTTGTCGGTGTGTTTGTGTGATTGTGTGCTTATTGGCTGTATTTAAGAATCAACATTGATTTTTACTTTATATAATTTATGTATGGTAAATATGTGGGTGTGTGACATAATAAGAATGCTGGGCGTATGTAAAGCTCAAGCACAATTTATGACTGTCGTAAATTTAATACAAAATTTATCGTAATTTTAGTTCTGTGCAGTTTGCGTTGTTTTACTCATTTCTGGAACACCTAAAAGCTGTAATCGAACTGGATGTAAGCTTATCGCTGTAATAAATTTGTTGGATGTTTATATTGGCTGTGGAAAATTGGAAATTAGTATTGATTACGTATTTAAGCAAAAAGTTTTCCTTTGGTTTATTACTTTTGTACAAATATTGGGAAACATTTGATCAGAACTTTGCTGGTTATAAAAGCACATTTCCTTCACCTTTTTACTTACCCAGCTACAGACGGGATAGCCACAACTTTTTGTTCAACTATCACCGCCCTGATCAAATTTAGATAATTCTCTCATACTTCTTCTACTAACAGGGCATTAAAAAGGAATAATAGTTATACTAAAAAAACCTTACAGAGTTTAAAAAAACCTTACTTTATCAAGAAGTTTAGTATTTTTCAGCATAAACATTTCCACTTACGAGCTTTATTTGTTCTTTTTCCGATAGTTTAAAATTTCATCTCGCTCAAAGGATGGAATTAACTTGTGAACATTTTCGTGCGATATTTTATTACGACCTTCGACATAAATTATCGAGACAGTAGCGCACTGATCAATTTACTTCGACTTTTGTCATTGAGCAGCACACTTCTTCTTCTTGACTGACACGATAACCGCTTACGCGATCTTAGCCGAGTGCCACAGCCGTTTTTTTGTTCTTATGCTAACCGGCGCCAGTGGGACACACCAAGTGAAGTCAAGTCCCTCTCCACTTGATATTTCCAACGCAGAGGAGGCCTTCTTCTTCCTCTGCTACCACCAGCTGGTACCGCATCGAATACTTTCAAAGCCGGAGCGTTTGTATTCATTCGGACATGACACAGCCAGCGTAGCCTCTGGATCATTATTCGCTGCGCTATGTCATCGTAAAGCTCATACAGCTCATCGTTCCATCGCCTACGATAATCGTCGTTGCCAGCGTGCAAAAATCTTACGCAGAATCTTTCTCTTAAATACTCCAAGGAACGCCTCATCGGATATTGTCATCGTGCAAGCTTCTGTGGCATACGATAGGGCGGACGTGATGAAAACCTTATAAAGTGTAATTGCATGCTCAGTGCAAACCAGCACTTGTTGGCAAGGGAGATTCTACGTTGAATTTCAAGACTGACATTGTTATCGATGGTTTTTAAATAAATTTAGTCAGTTACAACTGAGAAGCACACTTAGTTACTGTAAAATGCTGATATAACGAGTGCCAACGTAACTGTCATTTCTTGCAAGATGAATTTCGTGAAGGTGGTCCAGAAACAGTTGCTGTGCCAGAAACAATCGACGCTGTGTGGGAAATGATAACCCAACATTGTCATGTGACATAGGAATATAGCGAGATAGAGAGATCCTTGGGCATTAGTGAGACCAGCATACATTCAATATTGCCATCATCATTTGACCGTCCAGAAGATTAGTTCGCCTTGGATACCCAAAACAAGAGCCCAAAAAAGAAAAAAGATTGGTGCAAGCAATTGCTGAAAAATTCAGTCGAGATAGTTCAAACTACGTCTATGGCATTGTTACAAGTGACGAATCTTGCGCCTATGCATATGAGAGATGAAAAAAAAACTGCAATCGTCAATTTGAGTGTTCCAAGACGATCTTACACTGCAACACCAGAGAAACTTAAAGCAATCAGCTCTGTTTCTCTTTGTTTGCCTGAAATTTTCAAAGAATTAAAAAAAATCCAAGCATATGCGAGCTCCAACTTATCGGATCGCACAAGAGAGCTTTCGAGCACTCAAAAGATCCTCAAAAGATCGAATTAATAGGTCATCCAACTTACAGCCGTGATTAAGCGCCTAGTGATTTCAAACATCAAAAAGAACATGTGCGGTCAACGGTTTTCAATGCCTGAACAAGCTGTTGAAGCCTTTAAGCATCTCACTTTGGATGTATCCACTTCTGAGTGGCTAAAGTGCATTGAACATTTTTGAAAAATATTTTGAAAAACAATAAAAGTATTTTCATTATTATTTTACTGGGTTTTTATTACTGGGCACAAAATATGAAAGGCAACCCTTGTAGTTCACCACCGGAGTGGAAGATTTGGAACTTAAAGTACAAAAAAAAAAACAGCACTTGCATAAGGCGGTAACTGAAATCTCTTATCAAGCTGAGAAGGAATGAGCTGCGGCAGCGGGTTTTCATGAAGTGGATGATAATTTAGAGTAATTTATTTGTCTTTCTCCGGTAGTCACGCCCTCCAAGAATATGACTTTTTGAGTCAGCTGTATTTATATTTAGTTCAGCCAGATTTATCATCCCTTAAAAAAATTCTCAGATTATTGAGCAATGATGAAAGTTTGAAATAGAGTTGACTGTAGAATATTTGACTTCGAACGCACTTCTGCTCCTATTTATGGTGCGCATCTTGTTGTTTTCCATAAATGGAGCGACCTACAGTTTCAAGCCGACTCTGAACGGCAGTACATTTTTATGAGCAACTTTTTCATGGCAGAATTCACGCGGAGGTTTGCCATTGCCTTCCAACAGGCGACAGCTATTACAAAAAAAGCGCTTTCTTTCATTTGGTGTTTGATGCCCGGAGATTTGAACTTAGCCACTTCCAAATGATAGTCACGCACCAGAAACACAAGAAAGTTCTTCAAAACCACACGAAAGTCACTCATTGGAATTTTGATACAAGAATTTTCCAAAAATTCCACTTTTCATTGTTTCAAACATAATCAAAACACACTCGAACATATGGATAGTTTTAGAGTAAAGAACGATAATTATCTTGGATGTTTTCAAATCATTGTGAGCTTTCAATTTAATTTAGCACAACCATTTTTCACCAAAGATAATTATTTTTGAATGCAGATCTTATTTCCAAAATGTGACCTATTCGAAAATGGGTAAGGAGCAAAAAACTAAATACTTTTCATATCCCATATATTTGATAGACGCTCTAATATCAATGAGCTTTATTTATTTCCGCCGCTCGCATTATTGGTTTTGCCCTTCAAATTTTAAAAATTATGAAAATTTTATACCACATTTGTGTTCAGACACCCCAAAAACGCAACTGGAGCACCAATTTCTAATTTTAAATTATGCCACTTTGCGATTCAAAATAGTGGTAATACCCTAATTTACAGGACTCAATCTAATAAACTCAGTTTTGAAGAGTAGATTTCTCTGACAGATAAATAATGTTCCATACATTCTTATATAATCAATAAACTGCGCTGCAAAACTTTTTAAAACTTTACAATTTATGTTGTATTAAGAAATTGTTTGGCCTTTGAACTTTTTTTTTGGCTAAAAAATTATATCATTGCAAAATATATCAATACTTTTTTTCCACTGCAACTTCCACTGTTTTTCTCAAGAGCTTCACATTACTTACATTTGCATAATTTTTGCAAATTTCTTGGCTATTTATTATTCTGGGTAGTAGCTTACTTCACACTTGAATTCCAACAAAACAAGAAACCACCAGTGAACTACGAAACTTGTAAAACAAAAATTAAAAAAATTATATATATAAATAATCAAAAAAAAAAACAGCTCTGACATGGTGAAAAAATGCAGTGGAAACCACTGTAGCAAACGCCACACAAACGCGCAATCAACCGCCAAACCAACCGTCCAACCAACCAACCAGCCAGCTAACAAACCAAAGTGAAGCGATTTCAGGGGGAAAAAACCTAGCCAGTTGATGGTAAAAATGTTTCGAAATAAAGTAGAAAAAATGCATTACTTATTTTTGGTTTTGCATTTGTTGTTATTTTTGGTTTTGCATTGGTTGTTTTTTTTGTTGTATACATATTGTTTGCGCTCTCCCACATTGGTCATGTAGACAAGTAGTTACAACGTGCGCGCGCTGAGAGGTCTTCATTATTTCTAACTACTCGCACTCGACTTGCCTTTCCGTCTACTTTTTGGCTGTCTTAACTGAGACGCCGTTTGTCTATGCTATGGTTGGGTACGTGTGTGTGGGTGTGCGCTGATTCAATGCAACACAGACACTTCTTGCAACGTAGTGCATTCCCACATGCGCGTGGTTGTTGTTATTATTGGCGCATTTTTTAAATATAATATATAGATTTTTTTTGTTTGTTATTATTTGGTTACCAACGTTGTTGCCGTTGGCAGTGCGGTCTGTACTGTTATTTTTTGTTTCAAGTACTTGATTGCGCTCATTTTTTGTGGCGTTACATATTTTTCTTTCTTTTTCGCAGGCGTGGGTGTGAAAATGTCTGGCTCGAGTAGTACATAAATAAGAGTGTCTGGAAAAAATTTAATGTCATGTGTATTTGTTGGTGTCTTCTTGTCAACTGTTCATGTGTTGTTGTTGCAGCTGACCTTTCATGACCATTCAACAATTTGCATTGTCAGCGAATGAGTCGAAACAATGAAACGATTCGTAATTCACATTTCGTGGTGGTACTTAGCTGGGACTCATCAGGTAGTCACGCGAAGCTTTACGCGGCTACATTGCCACTGTGATTATTTAAGCTTGGGAAAATGTGTTAATTTGCGTGGAAGAGTTGTGAATCTCAATTAAGTGTAATTCGAAATTTGTATGAATTGTTTTTTGTTCCGAACTCTTCATGCTCGTAACATTTCATGGGAAAAAAGCGTAAAAATTAAGATGCAAGTGGATTGTTTTTTTTTTTTTCTTCATTGAGTGTTGACTTAAGCTATGGGGGTTCAGGACTGCGATAGAGAGAGCGAGAGAGAAAGGAAGTGCCAATTACAATGTTTCTGTTACCGCGTTTTTATGAACTGGTTGAGAGATGGAGGCATACATTTGTAAGCTAGACGAATGAAGCAAATACCGCAACTTGCTTTAGAGACTTGCATACTTATGGGCGAGAGAAATTATAAGCAGAAGTGGCTTTTATCCAACTTTGATGTAAAATATTAACAGAAAATTATTTTTTGACGAGTATTGAGGTCAAAGTTCAATGAAAAATGTTTTCATACGAAGTGACTAACAATAGAATTTTTTAAGTCCTAAGTTTAAATCTTTAAACTTTTGAGCTTGGTCCGAAATTTTGAGTTTCTCTAATCTGAAGTTTTGCGCTCAGTTAAGACATAAAACGAAGCCGGTAACAGAATAGCGACAAAAGTACAAAAAATTTTAGGGAAAGCCCTAAAGAAACGGTAATAAATTTGAGCAAAAATAAAAAAATTATATGCCACGAGGTTCGAATCTCCGTGCATGAAGCAGCAAAATTATAGAAACATTGCTCGCCTCTCGCACACTCGCCCTTCGACAGGTAATGGCAATTCTCTGAGAGTATTTTTGCCACGAAAAAGCTCCTCATAAAAAATATTTGCCACTCAGTGTCTACTTAAATCTGTAGGTCCTTCCATTTGAGGAACAACATCAAGACGCATGCCACAAACAGGAAGAGGAGCTCAGCCAAACACTTAACAGAAGTGAGCGCGCCATTATTTATTTACACTCCCCGATATACACAATGCAGAGATGGGGTTAACATCAATCCGTGAAACGGCTTTCAGCGATTTTGAAGAAAGCTGCTGCTTTGCTGATGTAACAGGGGTTATGACAGCGGTTTGTTTACGAAAAAACTGAAATTGTGTAATTGATGCAACCAAAAATCAACACAGTCAGTACTCAGCCGTCTGAAGATCGACTGATTGGACGAGCGTAAGAATACGTGAAATAAGCGGGCAAAATTCTGCTGCCGAGTCCCCGATGACGCGGCAGCCAAAGTTATTCTCACAATTTTGCTTCGGATGGCTAAACCTTGTAATCTATTATCTTTTTATGTCAGCGTACTCTCTAATAACGTGCACTTCCCATATGCGGATACTTTATTCAGTTCCGCAAATATCTTAAGAATTTAAACAATGTTTCTGTCTTGAGGGGGCATCCTTCCCCTAATAAGAGGCTGACAAATTTTTCTTTCACCAAAAGCATTTTAGTTCCCTCATGAGCTGACAGCTCACAATCTCTATTGGAGTTGTGGAATTCAATAAATTTGCAGGATGTTGCTTATTTGATACACAAAGTGTGGGAGAGAAGTAAGTCCACAGTCAATGAAAATTTGTTTCAGAATTGCTGGTTTTGGGAAAACACACATCCCTAATGACGATAGAGGTTAGAACGCAGAGGATGAGGTTTCACTATCAGCACTTGCTCAGTTCTCTAACATTATTAATCGGGTTCAAGTCCAAATCCCTATTGGCATCGAAGACTACCTTAATTTAGATAATGAAGTTTCCATAAATGACAAAGATGCAAAAAATATTAACACGGATATGGTAACTATTTCTCAAGCACCGCTCGCCAACTCTCCTGAGAATTAACTAAAAAATGAAATTGATGATAAATTCATTTTTTATAAAGAGGCTTATTTAGCTGTTAGAAAATTAAAGGTTTTTTCTTTATATGTAAGCGAAGCGTAGATCTTTAAATGCATCTCCAAGATAATGAAATGAAAAAAAAAAAACTCGTCAAGCTAAAGTTGAATACAATTTATTAAAGGCTAAAGAACTCAAGGATCTTAAGGAGCTAAAGATTAAAGATCTTTTATTACATGTATAAGAGGTCAAATTTTTCCGTCTCTAGGTATCCTCATAAGAGAGCGGACACTGTATATATACGAATATATGTATTTTTTATTGATGATTTTATAAGATGATCTTTACTAACCTAAGTATGTGCCAATTCGATCATGTGATGTTTCGTAATTCTTCATTGCATCTGAGTTCTCTAAGCGTAAATTTGACTCAAGTGGATTTTGTAAGCCCCTACTGAATGGAACTTTATTCCAATAGTCAAGTTTTTCATGAGTCGAAACAAATGTTTATCCAGCGGAATACTAAAAGATAGATAATAAATTCTTGTAGTTTCTATTTATTTTTCCGAACGAAGCAAATTTGAGAAAATGTAAATAAAAACCTTTTAATAATAATAAATAATAAAAACTTTTTAGTGAAAGTGATTTTCAATTTATCTGTGTAGTAGCAAGGAAAGAACAAAACTTCACGTAAACAAAAAGCATCTGGCGTCTGTAAAAAAAAGAAGTACGAAAGCCTGGCGCACTTCGCTGAGCTCGCCCAAGATTTCTGATGTTGCTAAAGGGTCGAATGAGAAGAGGAATTCGTAAGTTTTTTTAATTACAGTTGACCACAATACTCAATCTCCGCTCAGGATTTAACTCCTCTCTGTTACCAGCGCTCTGTTAAGTTTAGACCTATCAAGCATTTCCACTGCAGTAACATTAACTCAAACAGCTGATTTATGTTCACTTTTGAAATTTTTTGGCAACAGAAGACAATCAAAGCCGTTCGCATTTTATTTAAAGGAGTTATGTTGGAAAGTTTTGTGTTTTTGGTATGATTTTTTAACATTTATTATTTCCGATTAATGGAAGTGTTTATTTTGTTTATTCCGGGAATTAAATATTTTGGCTAAAAATAAATGAAAAACTAATTTTTTCTAAAAATATGGTATCAAAAAAAATTTTGTTAAGGATTCATCTTTTCAATATAAGCACTTAGATTGCGGACAGAGTAGAAACGAAGACAAATACGAAGATGAACACGAAAACGAAGATGAAGATGAAGACAAAGACGAAACAGTACAATAGCCAACATATGAAAGTGATCACAGTGCAAGTGAAGACGAAGCCGTTCCCACGACAGTCGGTTATGCGCAAAAGGAACGACACGGATTTACCAAACCGAAATCGGCCTTCCACAAATGATGATTGGAAAAAACGTTGGCATATGTGTATCGCCTCCAATGGTGATTACTTTGAAGGAGATAAAATAAAAATTGAACAATAATTAACCGTTTGTGTTTTATTATTATAAATCAGTCTCGTTCATATTTGAGCAGAAGGTATATCCGACCAAGAACTGTCACTTCAGCAGTATTCCTCACATATGTATGGGTGTTTCAATATTTATGCTGCTACAATACCGCCACATAAAGACGTTGCGCAAGCGATCAGCCTGAAACTGTGCGGTACTGTTTTGCAACGACGATTTGCTTGCTGTAGTTAATTATTTATATTTGCAACTGTGAAATAAACGCAAGTTACTATTGAAAATTTCAATAATGACAATTTAATTATTTCAAGTAAACTATCTCGGATTAAAAATACACTGCAAATGGGTTTCTGTCTCAATTTCAAAGTGAACCCCAGGGGTCGCATAGAAGAAGGGTTACTATTATTAAAGTTTGGATTGTGCTTTTATGTAGAGCAGTGGTGAAAAGGCAGTGTGGAAATAAGAAAACATTCCCCATTTGGATATCTACCTTAAAGGGTGCACCATCTTTTATGTCGGTATGTAAACGTTGAATAAATTTGTCATTTACCAACCGATCGACTTCAGCATACATGTTTTCGATACGTCAATTCAGTACAATTTCAATCATGGATCACTTTACACCGAAACAATGCGAAATCGACGCCATAAAACCCGAAATGTTTGACAAAGTGATTGCTAATAAAGGTGGCCACTTGATAGATATTGTATTCAAAAAATAGTTTTAATAAATTGTAAATAACCAAACCAAATTAAAATACCTCACTTATAAAAATCAGTTGTTATTTCAAAGTTATTCAATGCTTTCATACCGACATAAAAGATGGCGCACACTCTACAGTTACAAACAATTTTCAACGGCCATAACCAATTTTTTTAAATTTTTGGCAAAATGTAATTAAACGTTGATACTAATTGACATTGGTGAATATTCGAAAAAGTTCTGTTCATTTTGCGGTAATTCTTCATACACGTGGTGTAATTCTCTGGACATATTTATGTCGTGAACTGATTTTTTTCTTTTAGTTTGACCTTTTAAAAAATTATATATAAATTATATAAAAATAATTGCTCATCTGAAGACGAATCCATTTTAACGGTTCTTGTTCGTCTTCCACTATGAACCCGCGCTAGCTTGACCGCAACGCAAGAAATACGCTTTCGGATGCGGTTTCGGCTTCGGCTTCGGTTTCGGTTTCGTCTTCGTATTTATCTTTATTATTTCGGTCTCACTTACACTCCGTCTGCAACCTCACGGTTCTGGCTGCACTTGTAGCAGAGAATGTTAATGCAATGAGAAGGAACAAATGTTAAATGAGCTTTTTTCGAGTTCTAATTTATAGATTCATAATAAGGTCATTTCAAATTCAACTTTCCTGAAGAGGTCGGAATTGCAGATATTTACCACGCGAGTGACGCGAGTGGAGGGTTTCTATATTTACTTACCACGCTAGGCCAAGAATTCAGATATTTTCTGCGTTTACCATACTATTGAGGACGTTCATAAGATTTTTCGGCACACTACTAAGGAAATCGAAGCGAATAAAATTGCGATTAAGAAGGCCGCGCGGTAGTTAGTTTGTGGTGCAGAAGCTAAAGTCGGCGGAATTATTCGTTTTGTTTTTTGGCACGTATATAATTCAGGTTCAAATCCTGAAGTCATATTTTTTTTCTTGCACATTTTTTTTTTTACAATTCAAACCAGGAAAGTTTGGTAAAATTTTTGAGTTTATTTTAATTAAAATTTCTTTAAAATACTGTTTTTTGTATTTTATAAATGGAAATTTCTTTTCGGTATAAAATAGTTCATACTGGATATGACCTGATTTTTATATAAATCAATCAAAACAGAAAATATGTACATATGTCTATAATCTATTTCATCAAATCCAAATTATATTGATGAGAAAATATCATTCTAATATCCGTCCAGAAAGCCAAACGCGCATACACAGATGCATATTCATATAATTACGCATACAAACTTTCAACTAACGCAGAATATGTACATATAAAACTGCGAATCGAATAAATGAGTGATTTAGAAAAGATCATTAATAATTATAGATTAGCGCAATCGTGAAAGACGTGTCGTATATGCAGTACGTAGTCCCATATTTGACTCAGGTTCAAATCCTGTGCACAGTTCTTTGTTCGATATTTTTATTTCATTTTTTATATTTGGTTTAATTGAAATTGATTTAAATTAGTGTATTCAGGTTTTTCTAATACCTGTTTTTTATAAATTTATTTTCTATATAACATTATTAATACTTCATTTGAATTGATTTATATGTAAAACAGCCATAAAGTCAATCATATGAATATGCATTCCTATATTTAATCTCTTCAGTCAAATCTGAACTACTTACATACACATATTGATGAGAAAATATTCTAATATCCATCCAGAAAGCCAAACGCGCATACACGCATATGTATATAAATATATGCAAACCTTCAACGAACGCAAAATGTATGCATACAAAAAACAACAACTGCGACCGTCTTCTTGTACGTCAGTGAAAAGATGGGATATGTATACCCTATGAGCAAAAAGAACCGGGAAGGTGATGTTGACTGTTTCCTTCGATTGCCAAGGCATAGTCCACCATGAGTACCTTCCATCGGGCCAGACAGTCAATAGAGAATATTATTTATTCGTTTTGAAATCTTAGAGAGATGCTGTGTGTTGCAAACCGCCGGAAATGTGAGCAAACAATTCTCAGATTTTGCATGATGATAACGCGCCATCGCACTGATCAAAGAGAATACAAATCGGCCTGCCGGGGGTGTTTGGAGGACTGGGTTAAACGTTGGCACATGTGTGTAGCTTCAGACGGGTCATATTTTGAAGGAGATAATATAAATTTGCCTTAAATTTAACTCTGTTTTGTTTAATTTAAACATTCCCGGTACTTTCTGATCATAAGGTACATACTTGCGGTTTTGCGGACAGCAATGTGTGATTCGCTGGAAGTCGCATTAACTCTCGGCTGTCGCACAGTTAGAAGACATATTTACATACATATAAGGGTGCATACATACATACGGAGCCGCGGCCACTCGACATGACAAAAATTTAAGATTTATCAAATATTGGCAAATAATTCCACGCGAAATATTCCAATATTGACTATTTTCGAACGGTCGCGAAAATTGGCATATGGGCGGCTCGTTTTATGAATGAAATTGAAATATGAGCTCTAACTTATGAATGAACTTTTTGTTTTGTTCTAAATTGTTCAGCGCCGTCGCT
Source organism: Anastrepha obliqua (assembly GCF_027943255.1). NCBI lineage: Eukaryota > Metazoa > Arthropoda > Insecta > Diptera > Tephritidae > Anastrepha > Anastrepha obliqua. The sequence continues at coordinate 118,965,858 of NC_072892.1, forward strand.
GATAGAATCATGGCCGCTGCGACTGCGTCTACAAATGTATTTTGTTTTTGTAGTCGCTAGGCTTAGATTTTAGCTTTGGGCGACATGCGCATGTGAGGTATGTGTTTTTGTTGTGTTCTAGAACATTTTAGAATGTGCGGTGGCAAAGCGGCCATGGCGTTGCGCTTGCTGTTGCTTTTGCGTCTATCAAAGTACATATCGTGTTTTTGTAAGTACAATATTAGGAATATCGACTGGTGAAAGACAAAAGTACACGGAAGCAAGAAGGGAGCGCTGTGCTCGCGCATATACATATGCATGAATGTATGAACGTGCATGGATGTAGTAACATATGAATACAATTATTTTGTAGGAAGTTTAGAAGGCAAGTAGGTATATATGTATGTATATATGCTAGGACATAATACATACATAGAGCAGAATTGTTTTTGCACTTGTTAGGAAGAAACTCGCTAGTGCGTATGTGTATTTGTCTTGTAAGAATGTGATGTGCTGTGACTTGTGTACATACATAAGTCAAGGTTATTTGGGCATACATGCATATGTACATATGTATGAAAGGAAGATGATGTTCTTGCGCTTGTGCATTTTTGTTTTTCATATACAAATGTACATACCTACATATGTATGTAAATGCTGTCGAATACATAAACTATAAATTGACATACAATATAAAATAGTAAGTGTTGATTTATCTTAAACCGTTTTTTTTTTTTCTTAATGCAAATACCTCCTATTGACATGTACATACATATTATGTATGTATATTGTCATATACCATCATTTATGTACATATAGAGTATACGTTCATTTATGAATATATGTAATGAAAAACTTCTTGAATTACTTTCAGAACTTTATTAAAATTAATTCGCGTCGCGCGCATGCACAAAACCTTGGTTCACAACGCAGGCGCAGAAATAAACGCACTGCGTATTTATCCTCCCCATGTGACTCGGCATCAATTCTCGGCGCCAATTTTTTTTTTTTTTTTTTAATGTGTTTTTTTTAATGTAATCGTAAAAAATTTTTAATAAATTTTATGTATCCGCTTATCATTTCAAAAGTAACAAAATGGTCAAAAAATAAGCAGTCGAAGAAATAAACGCACCGCCTATTTTTCCTCGCCACATGTTAGACTCGAGTTCAATTCCCGGTGCAAACTTTTTTTTATAAATTTTATTTTTTAAAATCGTTTTTTTTTTTTTAATGTAATTGAAAAAAAAAATTATGTAATAAATTTTACGTATTCGCTTATTATTTCAAAAATACGAAAATAGTACAAATTTAATTGGTTTAATGTCGAGGTGAGAAATGTGTTGTGTGTTGAGGTGAAAGATGTGTGGTGTTTCTAATTTTTGTGTGGGCAAAAGTCAGTGAGGTGTCTATAAACTCGGTGTGCTAAATGACCTTATTACAAATCTTTCAGATCTCAATTGTACTAAAAAAAGCTTACAGTAACATTTGCACCTTCTCATTGCATTAACATTCTCTGCTTGTAGGTAACTTAGGAAAAAAATTTATTTGCAGAGTACGTCACTGTTAAAATAGCATTCTCTGTTAGGCTACATTCGGCATGTTAAAGTTAGTCAAGTGCTTATTTAAATTACACCTAAATCGCTCTTTACAAGAAATCCTTTGCTTTAACACGATTTTCTATATTTTATGAATTTCTCTTGAATTGCATAAAGCAAATAGAGTGGAATTTTTCGACGCATGTGTGATGCGCCCAAATTAGCATCAGGAAAAATTTCTGAGACTCAGTAGATTTTGCTCTCACCGTTTAATACAAGAATTTATTCGTTATAACACATTTAATGAATTAAAATGTGTAAGCATGAAATAAATTCTTAAGTGAATTCTAAGAAGTTTTTATTATTGTTTTCACCTAATTCTCTTTTTATATGAATTTTTTGGGAACGTGTCTATCGTCTAAAGAGAGAATTGGGTGAATGAAATGTGCCCCTATTCGAATACTTTTACTTTACAATTTACGTATGTACAGCCATGGACAGAGAAATAGCACACTTCAAATTTTAAAATGTTTATTCCTGTAATGTTTTTATACACAGGCGTAGATCAATTATTTGGTCATGAGTTGTTAGTCATATCAATACACTCTTGATCCCGTTTTAAATTTACCGTTATCGATTCGTCTCTTTTTTTTAATCACGTTTTTGTTGGTATATTGCACATTCACCTTGGACAAAGAAATAGCACATTTTCAGTTTTGTTTCTGCATTCATTTTTAAATCAAATATTAATCAGTCAATTTGTTGAAGTATTTTGTGTACTTTGTGCAAGTGATAAAATAAAACAATTTTTTTAAATATGGGTCGAGGAGTACATTGCTCTCTTGAAAAAGAAAACTTATTTGGAGTTTTTTTGAAAAAGGCACCAACAAATCGGAAATTGCCGAATTCCTAGCTTGTTCTAGAAAAATGGTGCATAGTGATATTAAATTGATCCAAGCAGACAAAAGTTTTTTGCAAAACAAAAAAATAAGAAAGCCTCCGCCACGTAAAACCACGCCAAGATTAGATAAAATAATTGTACGGAAATGTAAGGCCGATCCTTTTATGTCTTCAAATGGAAGATATAAAGGATGGAATGGAAGCCGTAAAAGAAATTAATGAAGAGCACAACCTTGATGTATCCAGTAGACTGGTTAGGAGACGTTTGAATGAAGCCAATTTGCAAGGAAGAACTAGCAGCAAGCAACCACTTCTTAAAAAAAAAAACAAAAAATATCAAAGCACGGTTGACATTTGCAAAGTTGCATCAAAGTAAGGATGTAAATTTTTGGAAAAGAGTACATTACAGCGATGAAACTAAGATTAATAGGATCGGACCTGATGGAAAATCATTCGTTCATCGCACAAAAAACCAAGCGTACAACTCAAGGTACACTAAGAAAACAGTTAAGCATGGTGGAGGAAGTGTTATGGCTTGGGGTGCGTTTTCGTGGTATGGCGTTGGTCCACTGGTGCGAATTAATGGCAAAATGGGCAAACATATTTATTTAGATATACTCAAAAGTACAATGGAGCCATTTGCTTTTGAAAATATACCTGTAAATTGGATATTCATGCAGGATAATGATCCTAAACATTCATAAAAGGTGGTGAACGAGTGGTTCAATAAAGAACGTGTAGAAGTTTTGAGTTGGCCGGCTCAAAGCCCCGATCTTAGTCCTATAGAAAACCTTTAGAATGATGTAAAGGTTAAGATGCGATTCTATAAATTTTTTAATTAAAATTTCAATATAATTACAGTGTGTGCTATTTCGGTGTCCAGCTGATATAGTGGCATTGCAACAATAATGATTAGAAAGGAATAAACGGATGGACAAACATTTGTTTTTGAAACTAAATTTTATGTTATGAATAAATTGATTGCTTTTGCAAAGAATAAAATGTTATTTACATGTTCTATAATGAAGAAAACGAAGTTAGAGGTGAAGTTAGTCTTGTGTGCTATTTCTCTGTCCATGGCTGTATATTCGATCAACAGACTTTGCAAACAAGGATATTGAACTTAAAAAAAAGTATTTTATATTAAACAAATTTTTTCAAGTCGGTTTATGGATTTTCTGTTAGCGTTCACAATTCGTAAAATTCTATTATTGAATACATTGTAAAATTTACATTCACATTCAACTAAAAACAAAAAAACAATTGACGTGAATAAAAAAAAATTGTTCCAGTGCAAAGCATTAAAATTTATAGTATAAAATAAGAAATAGCAACACAAAACTTCAAGAAAATTGTTATTCAAGTTGAAAAAGAGTTTGCCAGCACATAATGACCACACGAGGGTTAAGTTGGCAGCAATTTAAATTAAAAATACCACACCACCACCTTTTTCTACCCGCCCTTAAACTATACAAATACTCTTTAGCATTTTGTGTGCTGAATGAGTGCCTAAAGTGAATAGTTTACTGAATAACATCACCTTTTCATCGCGATAACATATACTTTAGCAGGCAGAAAAGTATTTATAAGGGGAAAAATACTTGTATGCAAGAGAAATATATAGTAGAAGAACACTTCAGCATTTCAATTGCATATTTTGCTGCGCTACCATTTCATAACACCCACACATACTTACACGCACATGCATAGCTATACTCATGCACACCAATGTAGATCGTATTAACCGAAGCTCACCGCAAGCATTGGCATTCACTCTGAAGGACTACTTAAAAAAAATAAGCAGCTGCTTGAAATGGTTGCTGTAGCGAATTCTTTCACTTCTTAGTGCCCCTGTTTTTTTAGTACGTACTAAATAAATCTGTGAATGTTACCAAAGAAGAAAGGATAAAACAGCAAGTTCCATTGAAATAATCATTTACATACGCGTAGAATGCGCGCACGGTGATATGTTCTGCAGCAAACGGTTGTTGAATTACAAAAACAAAAAAGCAGAAAAAAATGAGTTCAGTGGTAGCCGAGCGGCGAGCTGTATAGAAGCGATGAAAAAGCCAGACAGAAGTTATCTGTATGGAAATCTCAATTTCATTTCAAAGCAAGTAAACATGCCATAGTTGCGAAAGGATATGCAAACACACCTGTGTGTGTATGTGTGTACAGGAATATACAATCCGTTGGCATTTTCCACTCACTCGTAATCATAGTAACCATTCAAACAGGCTGAACACACACACACGCATGCATTATTGCTTTTTTCTTTTACTTTGAAGCTCAACGTAATTTTCATATTACGCAGTTGCCATTGCCACCACCAGGCGCCAGACTCAATTCAGGTGATTTTATTTCGCTGATAACAACAACTGGCAAAGATGTGCGCCCTACCTTTCAACTATGGCGCTGAGCTCTATTGAGTCGAGGGACTGCTCGATTCATTGGAATTTTGCATGAAGTGTCATGTACACGCGGGCATAGCTAGATTGGTGTATGTAAGTATGCATGCACGTATGTACACAAGTATGTATGTATATGTGTTATTAAAACATTTCCCTATTGAAACTTATTGCAAATCAATATGCGAACATGACTTAGTCCTAACATATGTATTTATGTATGTATGCGTGCGTATATAAAAATATGCATATGAAATGGTGGGCTACATGTATTGCTTGCCTGAATAACTATTGGAGAGATTTAATGAAAAACCTGATAAATATTCTGCTATGCAAATGAATTCTGAGCTATCATAGTTAGAAATTTTCCATTTAGAAAATCGCAACAGCAAAAATTAAAAATAAGGATTACCAGCTCGTAATCTTTTTAACAGAACGCACTAGTGCACAACGACTTTATGGCTTTGCTCACAGGACAGCCTAACGGCAATGAGCTTCAGATGTATGTATATACAGACACACATACATATGTACCCCAAAATATTAATAATGACCAGAAAAATCGATTTAACCATAGAGCGCTTCGATATTAAGATTCTCAGCATGAGCTTAAATTTTTTCGAATATTGGTTTATTTGTAGTCTTGTAATAAGAAATAAGCTGAAAAAATTAAAAAAAATGTAAGTAAGAGATTTTTGAAGTTCAAAATTTTAGTTTAAAGATTTTAAAGTAAAACATCTTCGGTTCTTTATTTATAAATTCTTTATTTATAAATTTTTGAAGTGAAACTTCTTAGGCGTCGATGGAACGTTTTGGGCATTTTCGTTCCGCGAGAGAGAAAAAAGATATAACGTAGAGGAAAAGGAGAGATAGAGCTATACCTTATATATATCTTAGATACACTTTAGACTATTTTTCCTGAGTTTTTCCTTGTGGTTGCTAATTTACAGTGAGAAATAACAGATTTATTGGTATTGCCTTTCGGTAATTTGTGCCGTTGCTGCGGTCCTGGAATCACTGCGTTTATGCGGGTGATAAACGCTCGGAGTAGTACGCGTTCTTCCCACGGTTTATATCCGGCGTTTACCTACACCGGTCGACCCTTCTCGGTTTTTTGTAAATTTCGTATATTTGTATTCTCTGCAAATGTTGTGAATTTATTTAGAAATATAACCTTTCTCTTTCTCTCTCATTCCCTCTCAGGTTTCTTTGTCTGCCTTGAAAGTTTCACTTCAGTTATGTGTACTTTTTGTTTTAGTATAGAATATACTTTAAAAAAATTTTTTTTGTTCAATTTTGTGATAAAATTTTTTTGTTCAATTTTTTGCTAAACAATTTTTTGTTCAAAATTTTACTATAATTTGTTTTTTAATACAGTGTTAAGAATTTTCTTCTATATAAAACACAGATTTTTTCAAAGTTGAAAATTTTAGTATGGAGTTTCTTAAAGTAAAATATCTTCGCTTGTGTTTATAAAAGTTTTTTATTTCTAATTTTTTAGTAAAAAATATAATTAAAAAAATTTGTTTTCTTAAATTTTTGTTAATAACTTTTACTGCTTAATTTTTGACAAACTTTTTTTGGTTCAAAATTTTAATACACAATTTTTTTATATCATTGTAATATATTTTTTAGCACAGTGTTGGGAATTTTTTTTTATATAAAACACACAGATTTTTTTCAAAGTTGAAAATTTTAGTATGAAGTTCCTTGAGATGGGGTAAATATAAAATTAAATACGTTCAGTTCCATTTTATAAGTTTTTTATATATTGATTTGTTAGTACTTTTATAACTTTAATAAAAATTGTGACTTTCTCATTACGATATTTTTTGTTTTTAGGCATGCGCGACCTGTTTTAGACAGTACGCAGTCTAACAAATATCTCGCTCAAAACAACAAATCCCTTAAAGGACGAGAATGGCGAAACAAGGACATCCACATGTCAACAAATCCAGATTTGGGAGATGTATTACAAGAAACTGCTGTCTTCAAAATCATCACAGTCCATCCAGTCATATTCGCACGCCACTTAGTTAAACGCGATATCCCGACCACCTGCCCTGATCTTAGCGAAATTGTAAAATCTATTGGCGCACTAAAAGCTAATAAGGCGCCTAGCTCAGATAATATCAATCCAGAACTTCTCCAGGCTAATCCGGAGGTGAGTGCACGATGCCTACTCACACTACTAAATAGAGAAGATACCCAGTAAGCTAAAGGAAGGCATTGCTACGCTTATGCATCAACACCTTAAGAGTGATCGTAGAGCAGTTTGTTGTTTGCGTACATGTTTTCAACGATATTGAAAAGGCGTTTGACATTCTTAATCTGGAGTACCTGAAGAAATCGTCAACATCATAAAAGAATTGTACATAAACGGCATTTGCCGAGTGAGATTTAAGAACACCCTGAGCGGTGCCATTCAAGTGCAGACAAGAGTAAGATAAGGATGCGTGCTTTCACCGTTTCTATTCAACCTGGTACTGAACCTACTAATGCGTCAAGCCTCCTTGGCTAAGAGAGATATATCCTGGAATGTGGGCGGCTATCTTGCTTCACTTTCTCCCTAACACTAGATAGAAAATATTTGACTGCATCTTTTTAATTTTTATTACATCAGATTCTGCAGGAAGCGTTACAGGCTCAACCTAGATTGGTGTGGCCAATGGCTCCGCAATAACGGCAATGAGCTTAAAGTCTTTAATTAACTCAAGAACTGGCAGCAATCGTTCACAAATATATAGTTTTGAAGAAGGGGCTTTCATTTAGTTCCGGTCGAAATCGAAAGCGTGCTTGGTTTGTGTCTTATACGGGTTTTTTTCGAAAGTACTGCTTTTAGTGGCGATATGGGACAATAGTTATTCAGAGCATCATTAAATATTGGATTACCTGACTTACGGTGTCAGTGAAGGTGAGATATACATATTTGAGTATGACACCGAGACCCGTAAATAAAGTCAGTGGTGAGTGGTGACCTAATGTTGGTCCCAGGACCCTGGGGCATAACTGAGAACGAAGTAGCGAACGTATTGGCGAGAGAGGTTGTGGTCTCGCTGTTAATAGGACACGAGCTCTTCCTTATTATGGGACGACTCATCATAAAGGAAAAGCTTAAGAGTGAAAGGCTAGGGCTAAGCAAGATTTGCTGGCAGCACGTGAAATCCTTATTGGGAGGGTACAACCGAAAGAGGTTTAAGAGACTCATAACCCACCATAAAGTTAAACTAAGAATAATCACGGGCATGACTAGGCCTCTGCAGACTCCATAGTCATTAACACATGATTGGGATATGGTCGACTGATTTTTGTCATTTCTGCGATCAAATGCAGGAGACTCCAATGCACCTTCTCCTTGAATGTAGCGCTATAGCATGGAGAAGGTTGCGAAATCCTGGCTAACTGCAGCCGAAAGAGAGGCACTTAAGTTCAATCCAAACCAGTTCTATACTGAGTTTAATAAGGATACTGGGTATGGATGAGGTACTGTGATAAGCAGAGGGCACAAAAGTCCAAGAGATCGAAACTTAAATCACGAAGAAATCTAATTTTGGTGTTTATTAAATCTTCTCTTTTCTGACTAACTTGTTGGCAACCTCTTTTTCGGGAATATTTCAATGAGAAAGATGCGATCTTATGGCAAAATTAATTCAGTGACCTCAAGTAAAAAAAGTTGTGTTTAAATTGCAGAAATTTAACAGCTTTTATTGTATGAGTTGGTTAAGCGAGTTGTTGTTTATATTTCTAGCCTTGAATACTTCTAGAGTGGGAGGCCCCATCTGACTTTTCCACGTCGATAAAAATGCATCGATGAATTAAAATCTTTACCCGGAGAGCAAGCCCTTCCTTTAGCACCGCAAAAAACTAGTAAAATTAATTTACTGATCGTTGCTGTTTCGAATATCAATAAGATCATCCGAAACTAGTTATGCGCGAGTTCATTGTGTAAAATCATCACGAGAAATAGTGTGAGATTGAGGCACCCTTGGGCACATCTTGGTGGTAAAAAGAGGTGTGCTCGCATTGGATGGCACACAATTTAAATAATATCCTGGAAATACGACTAGATGAGGTGTTTCGAAAATTTGTGTAACCCAATGCGAAAGTGTATGCATGATTCGGAACATCTTGAAAGACAAAAAAAATGTTTCATTAATGTTTATTTGTCCATTGTTTGGCCAGAAATATAAATGGCAACCCTAGTATATTTTTGCGCTAATGCCAAAAGCTCTTTGTTAAAAAAGTATTTACTGACTATCGTAGTTTAACAAGCCACTATGCGGTGGAGACTCCCGCAAGTTCGTAATCCCGAATTGCTCTGTAAAATACCTTCAGAGACATAAAGCGAGTCTTGAATACTATTTTTATTAGATAAAGGCATATGTATGTAATCTTTCAATAAGTAAAATTTATTTCAATTTGAGTTTATGAGATATTTCAATCCGAGCGACTCCAATCTCCCATAAAACCCAGATATGTAAATCCAAGTTTCAACCTCTCTTTAAATTGAAAAAAAATCCAACAAATTTGCATACAAATTTCACACTTTTTAGAGTTTTTCGAAAAATTTCGTAACGTAACGTATGCACGACATTTTTGTATATGAAAAAAAAAAAACAGAAATATAAACAGCAACCCTCGTATGACTTTTCGCTGACCCGTTTATCACCTAAGGTGGCTGTTTTGCATATTTTAACTTCTCTTGATTTATTTTGCATCACCAGGGATATGCATATGTGACAAACATACCCATGCCTGGAATCCCACACAGGCATTACAACCCATAAACAGACTTACCTACATAAAACTCCTTTTACACTACATTCAAAACGTAAATCTTCAAAAATTTGGCGCGAACAACATTTACTACCCCTCACTACAATCCAAAATAAACTCGAACCTGCTATGTTTTACACCCAAACACTGCTTCAATCCCTTCACTGTCGCTACCAACGCAAGCTACGGTATTTTTTACGTTTATTTTTTTCACTCAAAATAGAGGTTGGCGGCTGATTGTTTGTTTACACAATCACAATAAATTTCTCACACCTTGACATCTCGCATTTCCCAATGCCGCTGGTAACTTTTGCTATTCGCAATCGACCTAAATCTCCTGCTCTGCCATTCCTTTTACTTTATCAACAGCTCAGCCACCCTTACCTGTTTGCCACAATATCTTACAATGCGGCAACATCTGGCGGTGCTGTTGCACAATACTTTGGTTTGGCGTTTTGGCGTCATGGCCACGAAAACGTTTACCGTTTTTCAATGCCTTTGGCGTTATCGCGCGAATTTTGCTCGCGTTGCTGTGTGTGTGAATTTCCGTTGATAAGCATTTAAATTCCTGATTTATTTGTGGCTAAAGGCACGAAAGGAAGATACGAGAAAAATATACATACATATACCTGTATACATCAGCAAAATAATAAAATTGTTAGCGCCTAACAACGAGGGAAAAATATTATGCGACTGTATTGGCACAAAAGCTCACCATAACTAACTGAAAAAAGCGCTAAAGCTAACAACAACCATCAAATTTCCAAGGGACGCAACGATCGTCATAAGTGGACGAGTATTTTTGAGCGCCTGTCGCATGAAATTGTTGAAAATATTGAATTGGCGTAAAAACTCAATATGATAAGCCCGCGGCGCGCAATACAAACATGACATGCTAGGGCATCTAAGGGAAAATGAAAAAGGCACAAATTGTGTTTTTAAACGCCGCAGAAAAAGTGAAAAAAAACACAACTCGATGGCGAAAAGGGAAACGAGCAGCATTTTTAGAAAAACTTCTAAAAAATTCAATATATCGGAATTGAACGTTTTGTGGTGTTTGTGCGGTTGTTCTTTTTGCAGTTGGGCGAGAGGTCGCTGGCAAAACTAAAATAAAATAATAAAGGAAAGCAAACAATGCAAAAACAAAAAAAAAAGTGCAGACTAAACTGCTGCGTTTAAACGAGGTTTTGCGGTTAGCAAGTGATTTTTGCTTAATGAAAATGGCAAAAGGTTTCGCAGTAAAAAATGAATATTGAGAATGAAAAACTTAAAATTAAAAAAAAAAATTGAAAAATTAAAATACCTAAAAGCAAAATAAATAATAACAGTAAAAAAGAAACTTCAATAAAAATACGCGCTTGATAAACAACAATTTAATAAAAGTCTTTTGCAGAATATTTTTGTATTTATTTGTATATGAACTAGCAACGTTTTTGATGCTTAATTATATTTTTTTTGTGGTAAGTGACAAAGAGTTGTAGGAAATATAAGCGACTTAGTAAAAATTCCATTAAAGCAATTTGAGAATGTGCTGACTGGCTTCCATGCTCGAATTCTCTAGTATTTTGCTATGGTTTCTTTAATTTTTTATTTCTTTCAAGGGTTAAAGCAAATTATTTCTATTTTCAGCCACAATTATTAAAATGTAATATTTGACAATGAACAAATTTTGAATGAAAAAATTCTGGAAAAACTCACTTCATGAAACTTAAGAGAAAATTATAACAATTCTTAAACTAAATAATTAAAGTAAATAAATATAGTAAAATAAATTAATTATTAATAATAATATCGCCCTGGTTCACTAGACAAGGCTAGTTTACTGGGGCGGCAGCCCTTGCTCGGTACAAATACGAGTCATACCGGTAACGTAGAACCAGCTGCTATGGAAATGACCGGACAGTATACAGACAAACATTAAACGACATTCATCGGGAAACCTTTACCGCTTTCCTAAACTCCTGACCCCTGAATGCCGTTATCGGACTCATTGCATCGAGATCCGCATAACTTTTGCTCAATTACGTTCTGAATATTCTAGCAGGTTAAGCTCCTACTTATCCAGAATCGACCTCGACATGCCCAAAATACAAGTATGTCCTACATGTGAAGGCACACCGTACGACACTATTCACCTATTCGTATGCCCTAACAAACCCATTCACCTAACACTTCTCTGCTGACCCAACCTTTCGAAACAGCCCGTTTTCTGGATCTACCATTAGATGAAGTAGACGAAGATGACCGGTGACTACATCGCACTGGCAGGATTTAGTAAGCTGCTATAACAACAACAGCAACTAGTATCGTTGTCGAATATTCGATCAATAACAATTCTCACTATATTTAGTAGGTTTCATCTAGAGAAAAGCCGGGCAAAAATACAAAATAGATGAAATTAGACATTTTTCCATTCATCCTATTTCTTTGATTTGGACATACAACCGTTTTCGGATCGGGATCGAGGAGGTTGTTCCAGCTAATGAAAATTTTATTGTATAATTCAATAAATATAAAGAGTGATCAGATTAGAGGTACTTTCCTAAAGGGTTTTTTCGAGAGATCACGTGAGACTACTGTCAAATTAAATACATAATTTTTTCCTGTATTCATTGACATATCATCATGGAAAGGCTCTCTGTGAATAGTGACGACGCCTCTGTGAAAAGTGTTTATCGCGCGCTCAGGCAAACTTATGGTGTTTAGCGATGAGGACCATTTTTGGCTTGATGGCTGCGTTAATAAGAATTCTTGCCATATTTCAGCTGAAGAGCAACTCGAAACCATTCAAGAACAGCCATTAAATTCATTGAATACAACCGTTTGGTGCGGCCTACGGGCTAGGCTCGCCCCATATTCCTTCACAGACGAGGCTGGCGCCAATGTAACAGTGAATGGCGCACGTTATTGCGCCATGATAAACGACTTCTTGACGCCGTGATGGCGGAAATTAAAGCCCCTGATCTCCAATACATTTGGTTTAATAAGACATTTGGTTCTACATGTCATACAACCCGTGTAATAATGGATTTACTGCGTCGTTCGTCGTCGTTTTGGTGAGCAATTTATCGCTCGTCTCCCACAAGTGGATTGACGACCAAGATCATGTGATGTCATACTTTTGGACTTGTATTTGTAGGGGTGTATAAAGTCTAAATGTTTTTTTGGATAAACCAGCTTCGATTGCGGCGCTGGCAGCCAACATTACTAAAGTTATTCACGATATACCGACCGAAGTTTTCCAGCGTGCCATTCAGAATTTGTGTTTACGGATAGTCAAATTACGGCGCAGTTGCGGCGAACATTTGAAAGGGATTAGCTTTAAAAAATAAATTTGTTGAATGTTTCTATACAAAAATAATGCAGATTGTCAACTCAATTTAAATTTTCGTTGTTTTATTAAAAATCCAATATCTCTAAATTGATCATCCTTTATAATAAGTTAATGTTAAGTAAAAAATTCTTAAAGTTGCATTAAATTTTATTCAAGTTAAAAGTTAATTAGTTTTACCTTGAAGTTGTCCTCAAATACCGTACCCACCCTGTATTTACCATATAAAAAAGCTTATAAATCGCTTAATTAACGTCAAACGAAAATAATTACGCAAACTTTCAAATTGTCAATTAAACTTTCCTCTTGCCAAGCAATTTAAAATGGCACGTCTACACACAAATAAAACAAAACAAAAAAAATGACAACCACCTGACAACTGAGAGCGGGGTTTAAATCATCAATGTCCTTGGGAGGATCGAAAACAGCTCTGAAGCACTATTTCCTTGGCAATAAATGAACTGTCTATTTAAGCTATGAATATCACAACTAATATTTTCTATTCAGTGGCAAAAATTGCCAACTAAAATAGTGATAAAAAAGCAGGTGCCTTAGCAGCAGCTCGATAATATTTGCGGCCGCGTACTTGGCAATCCAAACAAAAAAGCAAAAGGTATGAAAAGTGAACGCTCAAATATTCAATCAATTCCAATCACGTGCATGCGCTATTACTTTCTTCATTATCGTTAACGTCATCAGTAGTAAGTATTATTATTTCCCACTGGACGCATCGCACTAGCAGCCAGCCAACGCCAACGCCGTTGGCATCATTGAATTCATCATTATCAATTTCGTTGAATGCACTCGCTACGCGCCGCTTCAAATCAAGTTCAACATAGCGCCTCCCTGTGTGGGTGGGTGTGTGTGTGAGAGTATTTAGGGGAAAATGTCCTTGAGAATGATTTTTATTGGACCTTCCGTCCTTCCTTCCTTCCTGCCTTAAGTTGGCTTGGCATTGTGCTTCTCATTTCTTCATTCATTCATTTATTCATTCATTCATTTATTCACCGTATTACGCGCCGTTAAATTTCTTTGGCGATAATTGAAATTACATTTCTAATCGAAGTCAACAATCGTTGCGAAATGAAGCGAATGGCACAAAAACGTTTCGTTGGCTGATTGCGGTGTGGGCGCCGGAAGGTTCATATGATTTTTGTGATGTTCTAACGTTCCACGACACTGCCTTTCATTCCATACCATTGCATGCCATTTTAAATTCACATTTCACTATTTGCTCATTTACTTTCAACTTAGTTTGGCCTTCGTCTCCGTCCAAACCCAATTGAAAATTACTGTACGGTAATCAACCTGTGATGAAATTGTGAAGCAAAGCGTATTTGGTGGGATAACAACAGTATGCGAGTGGATCGTTTAAGCGCAAAATTCGCATTTTTCACCATTGATGTGAGGGGTAATCAGTTGTTGAAATGGCGCATTGGCACAATCAGTGCTGTAGACAATATTGCCGCTAAAAGGACTTACCAACTTGAAAGTGAGCGAAACTGAGTGAGAAACCTATATAGGCATTGTGCTTGTGTATGTGCGTTAGTGTGTAGTGACGTTTTAATCGATTTCTTTAACAGCTTGCGCTAAGCACTTTAACATTTGCATATTGAGAATATATATATATGTATGTGTATATATGTATGTAGGTATGTTAGTGTGTATGGCCGTCTATTGAACTCCCTCCGCAGCTATCGAAATTAATGAATTTAATGAATCGCGTTTGCTCTCGACAGGCAACAATTACGGCAGCGGCATCGAAGGAAAATAGTAGCCAAAGAAATTCGTCTCCTTCCCATTAGCTCCATAACTGCTCCCACCGCAGGCGCACAGGGCGTGGGGCACTGTACGTAAATGTGGCTGGAAACGGGCGGAAACGCAGAAAAGTTTGGCTGGCAATATGACAAAGGGCAAAGGCAAAAGTGCTATTGCTTTTTATGCGCGGGAGCGCACATGAGCTTTCTGTGAAATAGTCGTGGTTATTAGCACGCGTCGAAATGCTTTGGTTGTGTGCGTCGAGCTTGAGGAGTGGCGGAATGTTATAACTTTGCCGGAATTGCCTAAAGTAACTTTTAACAACGCCACGGACATCACTACGGCAGCGACGTGCTCCTTGGGGCACAACTTTCAAGAACTTGAGTGCGAAGAAGAGACGAAGGCGATAAAAGATGAAAAGGGCGATGAAAGATTTTAAGAAGGGGAAATTGAAAATGCGAAAGGAATATTTCTTAGGGCTTCAAGTGCTAATAATAAATAAAGGGTGGACCATCGCCTGGTTTCCATTTGAATGTGAGTGCAAATGCGAGTGAATGTTGTGGAAAGTTGTGGGGAAAGCGTCAATTCTAAAGCGAAATTGCAGCTGAGGTAATGCAAAAATCGCGCCTTATTGATATAAATTTGTGAAGAGAGTTCGATACACTTGACTATTAAGTGACAACCCAAGCTTTTCTCGTGTACGTCTGATCTGCTAAGCCAAAAATATGGCTGCCTTTGCTGGAGTGCGCATGAAACCGGAAGCATCAGTTGTAAGCAACTCAGTTAAAAATGACATGAATTTATATACGGCCAAGGGCTGCCACTTTCCACTTTCTTAGTGGCTAACACAACAACAAGAGAATCCTAAATAAAGTGTTGGGCTTATTCGCTTATAAGTTTCAGTTAAGGGACTAGGCCACTTAAGGCGGTAAAATAAGGCGATTTTTGTAAATTTTTTTCGCGGAAAAAAATCAAAATTTGGGAAAAGTCCGTTTATGCAAATATGTAGAACTATATAACTTTTTTTCGAAGTAATATAAAAGCAAATGGCAGCTGTATAAATTTTCTTTGACCAAGCCTGCTTTGGAAGGGCGCGTGGACGGACCAACTGTGTCAGATATTTTTAGCTAATGCTAAACAAAATTTTTTTCAATACCAATACCTCTCCAAAGCAAAACTACTACTACTTTGTGACAAAACCGAGCTCATCACTGCGTGAAGCTGAAGCAATTTTAAGGAAAACTGGTGCTAATATATACAAATACACGTTTCGAGAGCGCTTAGGTGCAGAAGACCTTAAATTTCGGTGTACGCTAAAACAAAAACACTGCTCTTTGCAGTGAAATATTGAACAAAGACTTGCATGGGCTAAGGCAAATCCAGAACTGAATCGGGCAAACGTATTATTCATCCTTTTGGGCGAATGGTAGCATACGTCGGCCCTGGTGTACTGCTGATAATCAACCACTTCAACGAGTTGTTAACCATACAGTTAAAGTTCATGTTTAGCGCTGCTTTTCTGAACAAGGATCTGGTCGTTTATTTGTGTTTACCACAAATTTGAATGCAGTTTCCATGAATAAAATTTACGAAAAGCATTACTACCGTCAGCAGCGACATTAGATATTACAAGAAGGCAATGATACGGGAAGTATTGAAGCCGAACAGATAAATGGGATTGAAATGTTGGGTTGGTATTCGCAGTCGCCTGGTGCCAGGTATATTGAAAATGTTTGGGCAATATTTCAGCACAAACTCAAGAGAACACAAAACAATGGATGGTCATACAGTTATTAAGGAAAATGTAGCTGATTTGGAGCCATTGAAAACATTAGGTGATGACTACAGATTTTATTGAATACATTGCGTTAATAAATATTTTAAATATTATTATAGTAATCCTATTATTTTTAGTTAGAATTGAATTGGTTAAATAGTTATGGCGATATTCTCTCTCTCAGATAATGTTTAAGCGCTCTGGCCGATTTACATGCGTTTATTTTCATTTCAACCTTTTCGACAGTTAGCTTACCAGAACGGAATTGTTTGATCAATTTAATAAAGGGTGGATATTGAATGTGAAGCACACATAAGCGTCAAGTTTTTTCTGCATTTCGTTTAACATTTTTCAATTTCGGACTAACTCAATTTGAAGCATGGAAAGATACACAATCGAGCAACGCGTTAAAGTTATTCAGACTTATTATGAAACGGGCGTTCAAATCAAAATGCATATCGAAGAAAATCATCTTCAGTGATGAAGCACATTTTCACCTCAGTGGATTCGTCAATAAGCAGAATTGCCGCATTTGGGCGAATGATAATCCATCCATGATTGCCGGAAAACCAATGCACCCACAAAGAGTGACTTTTTGGTGCGGTTTACGGGCCGGCGGCATCATTTGGCCGTATTTTTTCCAAAAGGAGGCTGGTCAGGTAGTTACTGTGAATAGTGTTCGCTATCGTGAGATGATAACAGCTAACGAAACAATGGCTCTTTGCGCGAAACATTTGATGGCCGAATAATCTCACGTCCGGCGATGTCAATTGACCGCCAAGATCATGTGATTTGACACCGTTGGACTTCTTTCCTTGGGGTTATTTGAAAGAAAAGGTGTATGTGGATAGGTGAGCAACAATTCAAGAGCTAAAGAATGAGATAATTCGACGCATTAACGACATAGAACCTCAATTATGCCTCAGCGTCATCGAAAATTTGGACCATCGGATGGAGGTGTGCCGCCGAGGCCGCGGCGGCTATTTGGCCAATATTTTATTCCGTACGTAGCCATATCAGTATTATCATAATAAAGAGAAATTATAATAATTTCTTCAAAAAATTGTTGATTTATTCAAAATCAACACCGGCCCTGGAAACTTAACCACCCTTTACTATAATTGTTTGCTAAACTTTTTCATCTTGGTTGTACGAGAATGTATTGAATTTTCTGTGTTTTGATTCCATATTGAAACTCTGTAACACACAACTGCGTAGAGCAAACTCAAAAGTGTCAAATAATTTTTTTTTGAGGCGTAATATCACCTTTAAAATAATTGTATAGTACTGGTATGAGTCGTTGTTGTTGTAACAGCAAAAACATCCTTCATACATATTTGAGGAATGCTGCTGGAGTAACAGTTCTTGGACCGGGTCGTTCCGGTGAAGTATCATAGAACCGAGTGTAGTGGGAACGCACGAGGTACACGTCGTGAGATACGGCTCACGCACTAAATACCCTACATTCTAACGCAAAACATGCGGAACTTTTTACTGCACCTTATATATAATGTATAATAAGAAAAGCCTTGGACTCCATCTTTCTGCGAACTAGGTATGAAATGTAAATTAATTAGTTGTAGCTTAAATCAAAGTTATTGGTTATTTAAATTGCAAAGCACACTAAGCTTAAGCAGTTTTTATGGGACTATAAATCGGCCCCCGCCTTTCGCACGAACTCATCTCAGCGTACGCCGCCAGCTCATTCCACTAATTTGAATGCAAATCAATCGTCGCAATTACCATGATTACAATCGAAATTTATAAGTATGTTTTCTTCAAGCTTGTGTGTGTGTGTGTTTTTTTTTTTGTTATTTTTTTTACTTTAGCAAAGTGCTTTTTTATGACCTTCCCTGCCGTGGCCCGGCGCATCAAAGTTCGATTATCTCTTTATGTTCTTTAAGAGAAAACTTTTGCTGGCATTCCTACGCAGCAGCTCCGCTAAGCTATGCTTCTGTGCCGTTTATTCATGAATGACGTTTCCTTGCGGCACAATAATTTTATCTTTGCCATTTTGTGTAAGCTTATCAGCCCATTTCTACTTCATTTCATTTCAGATTGGGGCATCCAATGCAAATATTTCAAGTTTTTTCTAAGGCACATTGTTTAAGTACAGGGTAGGCCATTTAAAGCGGGCCCATTTGTTTCTGAAAAAAAAAAACATTGAAAAAAACATTTTTTTTTGTGTTGATATGAAAAATCATTTATTTTGATTCAAGGAGATTTGTTCCAGCTAGTTTTTGAAAATGATATCCTTCAAATGTTTGCCTCTGGCCTTGATGGCCAAATGTGTCCTTTTTTCGGCGTTTTCCATCGTTTTGGCCAATATTTCGGCCGGTATGGCGGCGATTTCGCGTCGGATATTGTTTTTAAGTTGAGTTAGAGTCCTTGGCTTGTTGATGTATACCTTGGATTTCAGATAACCCCACAAATAAAAGTCCGGTGGCGTCAAATCTGGTGATCTCGGTGGCCACGGAAAATCACCATTTTTCGAAATCAACCTTCCAGGGAACAATGGCTTCAAAAAATCGATTGTAGCGCGTGAAGTGTGGCATGTAGCCCCGTCCTGTTGGAACCAGTAGCCTTCCATGTCATTTTCTTCGATGATTGGCATAACAAAATCGCGTATCATGGCACGATAACGCTCTCCATTGATGGTGACAGAGGCTCCATTTTCATTTTCGAAAAAGAACGGTCCGATGACCATTCCCGCACAAACATCGCACCACACAGTCACTTTTTGATCGAAGAGAGGCTGTTCTTCAACTAATTGAGGATTTTCGGCAGCGTAGAAGCGACAATTTTGCTTGTTTACGCCTCCATTCAACTGAAAATGAGCCTCGTCTGACATGATGATTTTTTGCCAAAAGTCGGGTTCATTTCGAACGGTTTCGACGGCCCATTTGGCATAATCAAGCCGTTTCGGGTAATCAGCCGGGTTTAATTTTTGTGCCATTTGAATTTTGTACGGAAACATTTTCAAATCGATGCGAATTATGCGCCTGAGTGTTGTCCTGGCGATGCCTAATTCCTGAGAACGACGATAACTCGATGTTCGCGGAGCCTCCTCAACACTGGCTCGTACAGCCTCGATATTTTCAGCAGAACGTCGTGTACGTTGTCTGGATGCGTGGCTGGTATTGCTGAGACTACCGTGGTTAATAAATTTTGCGTATAAACGCTGTAAAGTGCTTTTGGATGGCGCACTTTTAACTTTATTTTTTTTTTTAAACGCACGTTGAGTTTTCACAATTGAGAAGTTATTTTGGATGTAAAGCTGAATTATTTCAGCGCGTTCTTTTGGAGTGTACTGCTCCATGGTAAAAATTGTCTTGGACTGACGCTTCCAACGCGCTATGTCATTAGTCGATCTGACGTTCCTGTCAAAAGTTATAGGGTTGCCAGATGGGCCCGCTTTAAATGGCCTACCCTGTAGTTGGCTTTTTATCGCTTGGCGGAAATTTGATGGGTTTCCTAAAAAAAGATACTAAGCAAAAATATGGCTAAGGATTTGCAAATGATTTTGTGCTTTTTTTTTCTTTTCATAAAATTATTTACCGGATTTTTTAAATATTATTTGTGACAGGCTTGGGTGAAATGAAATATTTAAATACATTTTTTGTGCGCTTTGAATGGGAAAAAGGACCAAGAAACAAGGCAAAACCATAAACAAAACCACCAACTTGTCATTTGGATTGATTGCCTCGAAAGGAGGCAATAAATTTGTGCCCGAATTAGAGTGCGGATTATAAATTGCTAAAAAAAAATAATGGTCAAAAATGCAAAGGTCTATGGATCAGTAACCATATTTACGAGTGTTTTGGCAAATATAAATTTATTCTTGGTCAAATGTCTCTGCTAAAGTGCCACTTGAGCTCTTTCACAAATACCAGTACTCCAGTCTATGCATGTATGTGTGTATATGTATATTTACTCATGCGCTTACAAATGTATCCTTGAGAAGTCAACAGCCTCGTAAACAAAACATAACAACTTGACATAAATTTATTGATAAGGATTTATGGTACGCCTACTCATAAGAAATTTGTTGATTGTGTTTACACTAGTGACCCAAAGTCGTATTAGTTGCGGCCCTTCAACTACTTCAGTGGCAGGAATGTGAAAGAAGCAGACGGGATTTGTACATTTGCATTTTCCATTTGAGGTTAAACTGGCAAATAAAAAGGGAGGTTAACAAACTTGGTCAATACTCATAGTATGCGTAGCTTTTTCTTAAGTATATGGCTTGCCATGCATATGGGTTAAGTAACAGTATATAGCACAGTGACTTATTGACAAATTTGACAATTTATTTATTTCTAATTTAATTTAAAAAATGTTTTTAAAAAAATATAATTCAATCTACTACAATACTCAGATAATATAATATTTCAAACGGTGTGAAAATGAAAAAAAAATGATACAAATTTGTATAATACAGGGTGGCGCAAAATTAATCATCCAATTAATCTTTTATGACAATTTTTACTAAATGAGTAAAAAAAGATTTTGAGTGATGGAAATATTTATTTTGACCCGGACGCGTTCTGTTTGTATACTCCAGTTGTCAAGTGCGCAAGTGTCAAATATGATCGACGTACGACGGCAATTGCGAAAATTATAAATCTTCCGGTAAGATGATTAATTTTGCGCCACCCTGCATTTTTAAACCTTTTGTTCAGAATTTTAAGAAAAATATCGGGTTTGCAATTTTATAATCCAGTAAATGTCGAGCATTTGTTATATGCAGAAAATGCAAAAAATTGCCAGCACAACAAATTATCAAAAATTAACGCGATTAACACTTTTAATTTGCACTTGAGTATATCAAAATTTATTTTTTTGAGTAAGAACAGTATTTTCGTGCCATAAATTTGCTCGAAGGTTTGCCATTGTCTGCTTTGCTTTAAAAGTATCAGAAAAAATGCTTAGTGAACATAACAGAAATTTTTTTCTGGGTTCAGGCTCCTTAAATGAGTTGTGTGAAGCAGTAAATGCAGTCGACTTCGATCCGGATGTAATTTCAATGCTAATGAAGTTCTACAGCCACTTCGATACAATCTTCTAAGTGAATAAAGCTCCAAACCTGCAGGAATGCTGCTATTAGAGCAGCCACGGGATGTCACCTGATATCCCGTTAACAGCAACTTCACAGCGAGGCTACTATGCTCCCAGTTAAGGATGAGCAGCAAACGATTTCTGAAGGTACCACTAGGCGGCATTCATCGGGAGTCTCTTACCTCTCGCCTCCCGAGTTCCGTGATTGAAGTCCGATTACGTTCACGATATTTCGTCAGAATCGACCCCGACATGGTTCATAAAAGTAGATAATCGGGTTTTTGGAGTGAGTGATTATAAACTCGATATCAGCGACTCGAAAAATACCAGAATGTTTAGTTTGATGACCTTAGCTAAATTTTGAAAATCTCGAAAACCTAAACCTGAATTGTAGTTAGCGACCTCGAAAACCCTCCAGCATCCATTTTTATGAACGTATATAATTTTATTTTAATAATTTTGAAATCGATCGTAACTAACTATTTTTCATAGGAAAAATACCTGTTAATAACTGGCACCACTTCTCTAACCACTTTGTGGTAGGTCTAGCTTGCTTAGTGAGGAACCTAGTGGAACTCAACTTTATTCATAGTTTATTCAAGTAGAAAGTTTCGACCGATCGTTTAAGCCGATCGGTTCAGATAGCGGACAGCAACAGAGAAACTGTTGTATAGTTTCCTCCTTCTCAACAAGTGCTACAGAAATCCTTACAAAAGAAGACTGTTCTTCATAAAATAACGTCTGAATTTATTAAAGAAATGTTCGGCATAGTAAAAGTCAGTTCAGGTATTGTATTTTGAGCGCTTTTGATCGGGCAAAGTTGCCTAGTAAATTCACACCTGCGTGCGCAAACAACTTAACTAAAAGTTTGTAGACTTGCAAGGGGCTAACTTATGAATCTTTAAAGTGAATATTGGGTTTGGCACCAGAGCTAGTAATTATGGGGTAATGTCCGGAAATCCAAAATGGAATGTATCAGTCACCTCTTTGAGATAACGTCAGAGTTTCATAACCCCTTTCGTGGTTAGCGACGTTTTCTACTTATCAAACCCAACCTCAACTACTTATAAATTTTTTAATTTTTTGCGGTCACTCCTCCTTTTTTATATGAAATATGAATTATATATTTAGTTTGCGGTTTGTTTGTTCCACATCGACATACAAGTTCTTTGACGTCAAAGTTATGAAATAAAAATATTTCTTGTTTACAAGTTTTTAATGGTTAAGCGGTTGTGGAGCGGCTTATGTTAGTTGGTTAGCATTGCCTTCTGAAAGGGGATAGTTTTATTCATTAAAAATGTGTGAAATAGAGGTACTCTTATACTTAGTATTATTCAAACTTTATGCACATAGAGACTGGCTTGCGATGTATTTTTCTTCGCTGAACACGATTCTGGAAATCAAATGTTTCTATTATCCCAAGATTTTGAGGAAAACGTATTTTTTGTGTTTTTATCCTTACTGGCTGCTTCAGCTTAAATTCAAATTAAAGCTTGCATCTTACACTATAATAAACATTTAAGTACGTACAAAGAAACAACTTTTGAATAATATAGGTTAGCTTCTTAAATTTGTATTAGGTTGGATTGGATTAGATTTCAAGGTTGCCGCTCTCTATAAGCGTCACTAGAGATACCAATAGCTTAGACTGAAGTTCCCCCTCAAGCTTCCTATGTGGTGAAACCACTTCATCTCTCGGAAAAAACAATAAAATACTGTGGCTGGCTGCCTATTCCAAGACTGCCAAACATCCAAAGAAATAAGAGTTTAGGCTGCAATAACGCGTTCTGACAGTGGGGCAGTGGGAAAGATAAGTATTGGACTCCTCTTCATTTCTGTAGGCGCGGCAGAATTCATTTAAGCGAAACCTTACACGTGCCCCATATGTTCCCATGTGTTTAATTGTTAAATTTTCCCAAAAATTGCTGAAAACTTCGAAAAACAAGTTCTTAAAGTTGCACATTGGAAAAAGAGATAATTCGTTTAAACGGCTGGAGTACCATTTATGACAGTTTTGAATATCCGTCGTTATCAACTGGATAAGTCCAAGGCTAGCGTATTTTCTGACATGAGGGTTTAGAATATGGATGGCAGTGATAGGCATGGATTTATGAACCGGAAACTTCGATAATCGAAGTAAGAATACATATATTTAGTGGCGAAGGCATAAGACTTTTAAAGCTTGAGAGTCAGCTGAAAAGAAATAATTTCTATTATTTTTTTTTCAGAAGAAACTTTTTTGTAAAGAAAAAGGTATCAATGTGGCAAGAGATATGTAACTCAAGGTGAAAATAATTCAGAAGTTATGGCAAACATTAAACCGTTAACTGGCTCTCAGCAGGAATGTGAAGAAATAAGCTGATTTGCTGACGTCACATGAGATGTGATGGTGGTTTGTTTACGATAGAGCTCGGCAAAACTAAGAGTATGTTGGTTATATACGAACAAATCAACATAAAGAACGTAAGAATACCACCCTGATCAAAAAGTTCTCAGAACAACCGCCAGGTGATGCTCTAAGTCAACTGATTTGAGTTCTTTTTTTTTGCGTAGGTCGCCACATCTGGGATTGAAATTCATATAAAAATTGCCATTCGCCATTGCTTAACATTTGTAAAAGTTACACCGTCTTGAGTAAATATATCTCTGCATGTGTTCCGTTTCTTTACAGTACTAAAAATGGATTTGAATTAGTATTAACTTTCGTGTTAAAAATGAATTCAATGGTGCGGAAACCTTAGAAATGTTGGAACATTTTTTCTTAATGACACTTCAATGAAAGTGCCCATTTTCCAGTGGCATCATTGCTTCAGAAGAGAGAATAATGAACGTAGTGGCGGGCCGTCGACGTTGAAAACTAATAAAAAACCAAGGAAATGATTTCCAAGTCTGAGTCCAACTCAACATTCATCAAACGCGCCATTACTGTAGAGGAGACGTAGATTTAAGAGTACGACACGCAATCCAGATATCAGGCGAGTGAGTGGAGAACTCCAAATGCACCAAGACCAAATGAACAACGTCGTTTTCCGACACAAAAGAAAGCGATGCCCACGGTTTTTATGGACTATAATGGCGTTGTACGCCGCCAATTTTTGCCAGAAGGACAGACAGTTCATAGAGACTATTATTTGGGCATTATGAGACGTTTATGTGAAAGAATTCGCCGAAAAGAAAAGGATTTGAGGGAGACACAGCGCCATCAGTATTCGTAAATTTTCAACCAGGAACGAAACGAACACCATTCAAAAACCATCAAATCCACCTGATATGGCTCCATGCTATTATGTTTTTTTTTTTGTTTCAGCGAGTCAAAAAACCGCTAAGGGCAACCACTTCGGCATTTTAACAATCGAAAGGAAGAAATGGAAAAACTGAAGACGACTTTGCTGGCTATACTGAAAATATAATGCCAGAAATATTTCGAGTGCTTCATCAAACGCTGGCATAAGTGCGCTGTTAACTTATATTTTGAATTTTCTGAATATATCCCGGCAACTTTTTCTGCTGCAGAATCCCCGATGGCGTGGCAGCCGAATTTATTCACACAGTTTTGCTTCAGATTGCCAGATCTTCTATCATCTATCATCCTTGGTATAAGTTACACGCTTGGCAAGCCTAAGAGATATTTTGAGAAAAAACGGAGGCGCAAGTAGGTTCAAGGTGGGCACATTTTAAGGAGTCTCTTTCACAGAAGTCATATTGCGACGGCAACGAGACGCAAGCGTGGTTTCAAAACAATTAACTATACGCACTATAATTCCGCATTCTGTAGCCTGTTTTTATTGCTATTTACTATGTTAAAAAAAAAATTAGCAGAAAAAGAGCTTTCTCGAGAGAAAAAGTGAGCTGATAATAATGGGGTAAGTTGTCTTCACGTTCCTCTTTATTATCATTAGCTAATTTTTGTAACTATAGGGTGGGCCATGTAAAATTTGATTTTTGAATCGGCTATAAAAAAAAACGAATCAATATTTTTTCAAACTTTTTTTTTTTATTTTGAAGATTGAACATTGTCATTTATGAAAGAAAAATAATATCGTTCAAATTACTGCCACGACTGGCTTTACAGTAGGCCATTCGATCAACCCAATTTTTAAGCACATTTTCGATTGTTTGGGCTCCAATTTCATGAATGGCAACTTCGATTTCGTGTTTTAAAGCATCAATCGTCTCTGGGTGGTTCGCATAGCACTTGTCTTTAACGGCTCTCCACAGAAAATAGTCCAACGGGCTTAAATCCCAGCTCCGAAGCGGCCAATTGATATCGGAATTCAAAAACGGTAGCCAAAAGTTCGAGTGTAACTTTGGCAGTGTGACAAGTTGCACCGTCCTGTTGAAACCAAATGTCGTTCATGTCATCCTCTTCCATTTTTTGGAAACAAAAACTCGTTGAGCATGTCACGGTAACGCTCGATATTTACTGTAACCGCGGAAGAAGAAGAAGACTCACCACTTTGGGAATAGGTTTTCAATATTTCCCAATTTTGTTCAAGCGTATAGCGTCCCATTTCGTAAATGTCAAACCCTTAAGTAAATTATGAACACATTTGACATGTCATTTGTGCTACCATTCTCAAAAAAATAGATGGTTCAAAAAGCAAACGCTATATGGTCCACCCTGTTTCGGTAAGAGGTTTTTAAGCCAAGGCTAAAAACGAGACTATCGAAAGAAAATTACTTACTATTTAATATCACTTCATTCTGCGAAATTTTTGACCACCCATCGCACATTGCACATGAATCATCATATAATATGATGAATAAATAGGTGTTTACCCATATATAGAAAGAGAAAATTAAATTGTGCTTCAATTCTGCGTAATTAAAGTACATTAAATTTTACTGAATATCTCACACACGCACAAGCTTCCACTTTAAGTGCAATTATTTTTCCTACCTCCCAACCACTCTATTAAATAATTTAGCTTATTATGAAGTACTTACGAGTAAAAGGGAGCAAAAGCTCTTAATCGAGATAAGCCATATATTACATAGCTTCACTATATGATAATTGCACATATGGGGATATGAGCGCATGGGCGGATGGGCGTACGGGTGTAGGTGTATTTGTTTATGAATATGTAGCCTGCATTCACATTTGTGTATGTGCAAATATATGTACGTATGTATGCATGCATGCATGTACGTTTTTATGCCTTTTAATTTTCCGCCCGACTACATGCGAGTCGAGATCACCATCACCAGCATCATCATCATCTTTTAAGTAGAATAAGTAAGCGCGCAATATTCATATCTCACTACATACAATCACGCGCGCCGACACTCACACATATACCTATGTACAAACAAAATGAAGTGTACCTGAAGTATGGAGCCATAAACATGTTACGTGAATACTCGTACGCTATTCAAATCCTAACCAACTAACCGAAAAGGACCTGTAACACATACAATGCCATATGTATGACAGTGTGGATGTGTGTGCATTCACGAGGATGTTAAAGAGACAAGCTGGAATTCGTACTTAAGTCACTGGTGATATTGCATAAGCTCAAAAGGCATACACACAGATGAGTTGGCTGAATTCTGCTTTGGTTGAACAACTAATGCGAGTTGTGGTCAACCAAAAGAGGCGGCTAACAGTTCACATTTTTTTCTTCACTGTCTCGCTGGCTTTTATAATACTTTATTTCCCATGGTTTTGTGCGACTACCCAGTACTTACTTATTCCCGTATTAGGTTCTCAGTTGTGAATCTGTACTTTTGTTTAATGCTGGTGCTCTTATGCCATTTACGAATGGTTTTGCTTATTCTTTTTTTTTTTTTTTTTGTGCAATAAGATTTGTTGATAAAGCCCGAGTTTGGGTTCGCTTTGTTCTTTTGAGCAGCAGATAATAAGGATAAGCTATAACAAAAGGACATGCTTATGTGGAACTGGCCCAGTCATGTGTGAGAAATTCAAATTTGCGTTGTGCATAAAATATTTGTTGAATTTCTTTTTTTTGTTTTTTTGGTTTGCTTGCTTGCAAATGATATGTAATGAGAAATATTATATGATATGTGTGCATGTTCAGATATTTATTCTTTGATTTGATTTACTTTTGTTTTGATGGGCAGGAAACGCAGTCTTCTGTGAATGCGCATAAATAAATATTCGTAATTGAGATGCTTTGAAGTGTGTGGCACTTACGAGTACTTGGAAATTGGATGAATAGCAAAGAGTATTATTTAATTTACCTGAAAAGAGAATAATGAAAACGGAAATTTAGTGATGTATTTATATAGATGAAGCAGATATAATACGTATGAATATGATTTATGTTCATTTGAACAATTTACTTTATATTTTATTAATATATAATATGCAAATATTCTTAAATAAATAAATAAATAGGACCGTGTTCAGAATAATAGCAGCGCGGTGAAATGCCAAATGTTAATTTCTTTTTTTCTGTATATAATTTTTCCCACGTTTTCATAAATGTATGGTGCCCTCAACAACAAAAACCACATAACTCAAATCTCTAAACTTTATATAAAATTTACAAAAATTTCACAAATTTCAAATCAAAAAATGAATCTCTAGAAAACTTCAATGCGTGCAACTTTGTAGCCCATTAATTTTTAGAATAATCAAGTGCAAGCTGGAGGTCGGTCGAAAATCGCGTAGATTTTTGACATTTTTTTTTTGTATACAATATGGAGAATTTTCTTCCATAGAAAGCATAGGCTCGAGCATCTTTTATATGGGAGAAAAGGTAGAACATTTTCCCAAAACAAAAATTGTCAAAAAGCTACGAGAATTTGCAAAACTCGCACTTATATTAAAAAAAATAAATGAATAGTTATTTATTTATTTATTGCGCCACTTGATGTTGTTTACAGTTTTAAATGGACTCCGAACGGCAAATGGTTTTTATGAGGAGCTTTTTCGTGGCAAAAATACACTCGGAGGTTTGCCTTTGCCTGCCGAGGGGCGACCGCTATTAGAAAAAACTGTTTCTATTATTTTGGTGTTTCATGCACGGAGACGATAAACAACGCAATGGACGTCAAATGAGGCGGCAACACCAGAAGGTGTCAAAACAACTTCGCATTGACGTTGCTGAGTTAGCTGATTTCGTAGAGATATATGGTTTTATATTGCATGAGCATTTGATTCTGAGAAACCTCTGTTCAAAGCGGGTGCCGGGTTTTCTCACTGTTTTGTTTCATCAAGACAACGCACCGTGTCTCAAGTCAATCGAAACAATGGCAAAACTACATGAGTTGAACTTCGAATTGCTTCCACATCCGCCATACTCACCAGGTTTGGACCCCAGCGACTACTGGCTGTTCGGAGACCTAAAAAAATGCTAGCGGGTAAGAAATTTCGATCGAATGAAGAGGTTATCGCTGAAACTAAGGCCTATTTTGAGGCTAAAGATAAATGGTTCCTCAAAAGTGGTTTTGAAATGGTAGAGCGGCGTTGGAATGAGTACGTTGTTCTTGATGGAAATTACGTTGCTAAGCTAATTTTGATAAAAAAACGGGGTTTCTTGGTTAGACCCGGGACTTTTCAGAAAATGTGTTACAGTTTTAAACCGAAGGCAGCTCCCTAAATTATTATAATGGGCACGTTTTGCCCATTCATTTTTTAATTAAAATTATTTTTTTCATAACAATGTCCATAATAATCCAAACATCAAATCAATCAATCAAAATTTGTACAAAATTTATAAGTATTCGACAAAAATTTTCTTCAAATTCTTTAAACATCTAATTAAAACCAAAAGTTGGGTACATTCTTTTATACCCCATTTTAATCATCAGAGATAAACGACTTTCTGATGCCGGAAATTCAAGCCCGTTATCTCTACCACATTTACTTCTAGCAAAGCATTTGGTTCTACTAGTCATACAGCCCTTGAAATAATGGATATACTATATATATAGTACTGCGTCGTCCGTCGTCGTTTCGGTGAGCAATTTATCGCTCGTCTCGGACAAGTGGATTGGGGACCAAGATCGTGTGATGTCACACCTTTGGACTTCTATTTGTGGTGCTATGTGAAGCCTAAATGCTTTGTGGATAAACCAGCTACGGCTGAGTCGGTGGAAGCCAATATTGCTAAAGTTATTCACGGGACACCGACCGAAGCCCTCCAGCGAGTCATTTGAGAATGATGTTTACGGCTGGCCAAATTACGGCGCAGTTGTGGCCAACATTTCAAAGTTAATTAGATTTTTTTTTTTTTTCAATTTAAAATCCGATGCCTAGAAAATAATCACCCTTTACTAACATGACTAAAAGTTAATGGGTTATAAAGTTCATACCTGATTTTATTTTAGTTGCATTTGCATTTTAACAAAGCAACAAAAAAAAAAAACAAAAAAAAAGCTCGAACTTGAATGACCCTGTAATTGGATTGTGATATATGTTACAAGTGTTGATTATATGATTTTCGCTTATAGTTGGCTATGTATGTACATACATATAATACTCATTTAGATATACCCATTATTATCAAGCAACCATCAGCCATTTTTCATGCAGAACAAATTCTTCATGTTTCACACAATTAGCGCCTATCTCTAATTTTCGCGTCTCACTTTTTTTGCTAGCCGCAAAGTTCAACAATGTTTCTCAA
The DNA here is from genome assembly GCF_027943255.1 of Anastrepha obliqua. Lineage (NCBI taxonomy): Eukaryota > Metazoa > Arthropoda > Insecta > Diptera > Tephritidae > Anastrepha > Anastrepha obliqua. The sequence continues at coordinate 118,995,974 of NC_072892.1, forward strand.
CTTCGCGAACTGCAAAACGAAACCACTTAGAAAATAAACCTACATATCTACATACACACATACAAACATATATTTATTACCCGTATAAGTGAAGATAGTCACTGTCAGCCCTAGCGGTGGCACAGGTGTTGGAAATAAGTGGCTGAGAACATGTGGAAATAATGATCCAATACGCAAATGCTAAAGCAAAATTCACAGAAAATAAAGCAAAAGGCAAGCAGCAGCGTAAAACAAATGCAAAACGTGATGTTGACTATGCTGCCATTTGTGGCATGGCATACAACATAGTGACTGTTGCTAAAGGCTAGAATTTTGCACTTCCCATTTGCCACTCAGCGAAAAGGCCATATGACAGAACGGACGTGAAAAGTTAACTATAGAGTTTTAGTGACATTCACAGTGTACTATGCAGCAAATAGGGCACAATGTGAGTGTGAAAACTTTGTGGAAACTGATTGTTCAGTAAGCGCGGCAGGAAGAGATTTTAAGTAGAAGAATGCAGTAGTTTTTAATGAACGCTGACATTTGAGCCTGCGTGAGGCGGCGAAAAACTTTTCACATTTATTCCCGTACATTTGTTATGCGTACAAGAAGTGGGCGAAGTGAAGATTTCTACTACATACAGGCGTGTGCACGTACATATCACCTTAAGCCGCTTACCAAGTAGCTCGGAAGTTCGCACAGCGGGCAGCTGATGTCAGCTACTCGTGTAATAGTAGTAGGTAGTCGGACAAAAGTGAGAAAGTTTTGCATGAAACGCATGTTTGACGCACATTTTCTCAAGATTTACGTAATGGAAAGTTGTGGGCTGGAAAAGCAGTTGCGTGTGCATTTGGTTGAGTAGTGGCTGGTGGCTGATGGCTAGTCGAGTGCGTGGCTACAGATGAAAGATGAAAGTAATCAGAAGAATTATAAATAAGTTTTGATTATAATTGATAGTTAGGAGAGTGGCGCACAGCTGTTGGCCGGCATAGACATATATACTGCTGATCTTTGTTAGATAAAAGAAATCACCGCCGCTGTCAAAGTTTGCCTTTCATTTCGCCGTTCGTTGCGTATAGTCCAAATAGGAATGAGGTTAGTGAATTTTAATTAAAAACTTTTTAAATTACAACTTGTGCGCTGACAAATGAAGATAGCGTTCATGTAATTTACTAAAATCTCAGTCTTCTTGTATAATTAAAGAATTTCACTTTGAAAAAAAATTCTATTAAATTATAGACAAAATTTTCCTATTATAGGTAAAACATAATTGTGTGTACTGTTATTCAGAAATCCGTTGTAGAAAGCTATAAAAGTAACAGGTTTTACATACATCTCGCTCGCGTGGTTCTCAAGAGGAGTAATTATTTTTGTATAACTGCAACATATTTTTGAAGTGAAACTTCTTAGGCGTCGATGGACGAGCGAGAATGGAGCGTAAAATTTTAAGGTCATGCAACAGTTTGGGCATTTTCGTTCCGCGAGAGAGAAAAAAGATGTAACGTAGCAGAAAAGGAGAAAGAGAGCTATATCTTATATATATCTTAGATACACTTTAGGCTATTTTTCGTGAGTTTTTCCTTGAGGTTACTAATTTCTTTCATAAATCATGAAAAATTTAATCAACAATCCCCATTTCAAACATCAAATTTTTCGTATTATCCGCAATTTTTTTATACGAAGCTCGTTTGGGTTAAACTTCTTTTTTTTTAAACATAAGCCTATAAACTTCGCCCAACGCTGCTATACTATAGTTTGTTGATTCCTTCTGAACAAAAAGATTTACCCAAGTCTGAAAAATAGCTATTAGTTTCTGCAGCCACCTTCTCGTTTGAATCAAATCTCCTTCTCGCCAGCCATTTCTTCAAATTGAGTAACAAATAGTAGTTCGAGGGATCTGAGAAAGCCAAGTCGGAAGAAAGGGAGGATGTAAAATGAGTTGGAACCCTGTTTCCATTAATTTTGCGGCCACAACTGCTGAGACGTTAGATGATGCGTTGTCTTGATGGAAAAGCTAAATCACTCGACTTCCTCGATTCGAACGAATGCCAAACACAAAGAAATATACCGAAATGGCTTAAACTTGGTTTGTGTTCTTCCAAGCGATTCTACTAACTAAACATAACCTCGATACGCGCCAGTAGGTCCATCTCTCTGATTTTGCACGGACTTTTCAAACTACCCTCTTATATCTACCTTTTTGATATGGGAAATAGTTTAACAAAAATTTCTAGAGAAAACACCTCGATAAGCATTATCATACATGTACAATTTGCTCAACTAAGAGGTGTGCGGTTGTAACCAAAAATTTCAACTCTCGACTGCTCCCTAGAAACAGAAAGCACCTCAACAGAAAACATTAATTTTTTTTAATTTTAAACTTGCAATTCTTTTATCAATTCCTTAATCGCTTTATCAATACTCTGAGCAGCGTTTTAATGGAATTAGAATCCCTTAACAACTGTTGAAGACTCTTAAAATTTTATTTTAATAAAAAGATATTTTTAAAATAAATTTTTTGCGAATCTCAATACAAACAGGATCGCAATCTCTTCCCATGCTTGGAAATATTTCAGTTGGTTAATTCTTTCTTCCTATTATCATATTTGGGATATATCATTGAAGATACTAAATATAAGTTTCTCCAAGTCACAATCGTAGAAAAAATGGAAGAAAATCGTGGCACAGGACGAAAGTGTGTGTCATGACTCAGAAATATTTGCAAATGGATTATATTGAGAACGACTCCAGAACTCACCCACACTGTCCAAGATACAGAAGCGTTCCCCAATTTTTTTGCAAACTTCGATACTTTTCCTATGCAATTTGATTTCCAGGTGTAATTTTGTAATTTATGAATGTACTTATTTAAATTAATAAATGGGACCGCCAACATCCAGCAATCGATAGGCAGTTCAAGAAGAAGAATCACCTACTACGTCAGCCACTCGGGGAGTAGCACTTTGATTTGTGAAGTGGTGGCATCAGTGGCCTATTTTTCTTTGATCAGATACAGTGACAGAGTGTCACAGAATGACTTAGAGCGAAAATAAATACAAAGTTTTTTGTAGTCAAAAGTACAAAAAAAAAAATTACTTCATAAACTTTAGCTACAGCAAGGTGAACTGATGTTTTGAGCGCTGAATTTAGTAGTCGAGTAATATTTACGGAAATTATTGAGTTTGTCGGCTACAGTGTAAAATATGTAGATGCATACTCTTCCTAAATTATTCAAGCTGTTAACTCTTTTCGCAAACTCCAACCCAAAATACAGCCGAATAAAATAAAATAAAATTAAAAAAAAAAGTTTAAAAAATATATTGCCAATAGGGTTCCAAATAACAAGCGCCACTACTTAACGACAATTTAGGGTATTTTCAACAATTTTTTTCCAATAAAAAAAGTGAAAAACGATATTTAAATTTTTTGCGCTTTTTATTCAAGTTCTTTTACATACAAAAATGAAAAAAATCTTTTTTTTATTTAATAATTTTAAAAGTGGCGCTGAAGTTCACCCTACTTTAAAATTTGACCTGGACAGTTTGACCTGGTCCATTTTGGCTCTTCTACCATATTTATCTGAAACGCAAAAACCAAAAAATTTATTAATCAGTATGGATGCAGCTATGTCCCGTACTGGAATAAAAACAAAAAAAAAGTTGACAAAATTGCGGTTTTGAATTTGATACTCTGAAAAATCTTGTTTTTTTTTGCAGTGGCTTACTTAAGGCTCCCTCCCTGCTTTAGAGGCTTCAAAAAATCGATTTTTTTTTGCATAAATGTCTTCACAAACTATCCAGGAATGTGTCCTGCAAATTTCAGAAGCAAATTCAAAATATTTTAGAGTTACAGAAGACATTTTGAGCAATCGTCAAGCAGGTATACGAGCGGCCGGATCGCTCGAAGTGCGATTTCTCGGTTTTTTATTTCTGCGATTTTTCCTAATTAGCGAGAAAGATAGGGAAAAAGTTAAACGTCCCATCGAAACGAGATAACATTGATTGTATTCGGAATTAAATTCTAGTTGAACCTAAAAAACCTTAAGAAAGTTTTGATTAACCCACTTTTTAAACAATCTTTTTTTTTTTTTTTTTGCCTCCTTTATTAATTACACCTGTCGTATGACACTAAGTAATTCTTTCTGCAGCTTGGATTTTATAACATTAATCATTATCAATATTACATTTGGGTTAAGTTGTTGTGTGAGTTTACAAGTGTAGGTATGTGGATAGCTTTAAATTATTCTAGTTATCAGCTGAGTTGGGGTTGGTCGTTTGAGCCGCCTAGAGTTTGCCCTTTCTGCTGTTGGGAGTTGTCGCATGTCATTATTGGAATGGTTCATTAAACGGACAATATGATTTGTGCTGCGTTTGCGGATGATTTCTGCTATTGTTTCGATGTTGAGATCGCGATGAATGTCTTCGTTTGGGATGTACCAAGGTGCATTGGTTATAGTTCTGAGTATTTTTGATTGTAGTCGTTGAATAATGTTAATGTTACTTTTGCTTGCAGTACCCCAGATTTCTATGCCGTATGCAAACAATCTAAAGTGAATTTGTTTTTGCAAAAAAGTGATTTTTTTCTTTTAATTAGCGAAAAATTGTTGAATTTCTCACTTTTTGTTTAATTTTCTTAGTTTAACTAGAAGCTATACAATACGTAAATAAAAATTGTTTGGCTTTTCGGTTTCAGATGAAAATTGTGACCTGCATCTTTTCCGCCGCACGACACATTCACACTCGAGGCGCCTCGGCAAAATGCTTGTACCAGGCATAATATGACATGTATTTTAATGAAAAAATTTGAGAAGACTGTTGAAATATATAACAATAAATCTGAAAGTTTCGTTTCAATCGAATCTTTCTTCTCCACAAAAATCCACGAAAAAATCGAAGCCTCTAAAGCAGGCTCCCCCCTTGAATATGATTCTAGCGACAGCTACTGATGTTGTGAACAGCATATTAAAATTTCAGATGATTCGGTTGAATAGTCTTTTTGGTTTTTTTGACAACGTCAGACCGAAAAAAGTAGTTTTCAGATAATATGGTTTAAAGTTTTGACCATTTAAATGCGACGATTGATGCCGCTGCGTAACGAATGTGACTCTATCCACTAAAACGGCTGTATAATCGAAAATACTGGGAATATCCTTCCAAAAATTGACAGTATATGCTTAAAAGCCTATACTCGTACTTTCGAAATATCAAAAAAAAAATTTGATTTTTTGAAAATTCTAGACCACCGGGATCCCTTAAATGAATTTATGCTCCATCGAAAGGGAAGAACATATTTAGAAGAATAAAGATTTTTGTCAATGGTTCACCCTGTAATCAAAAAGCTGAGTATCTACACAACAGCTACTTTTGTTCTTTATTTTCGTTATCTGGTTTACGTCTCATAATTCTGGTTTCGTACAAAAGTCCCAGAAATTAAATTAGTAGACTACTCATACTTAGACAGCAGTCGACTATTCATAAGTAGATAAATAAAAAATAACAAAAAACTCGACGAAGCAATAGTTAAAAGCGCAGCTCCTCGGCTCTAAGAGCATAAGCTTTGTTCAACAAGTATTGAGACATTTAAACGACTCACCCAAAACGAGTAGCCAATTCAATTCGGTTGTTGTTCCAGTTTTGTTGTTTCACTGTTGTGTAAGAAGCTCTTTGCCAGCACTCTAGCCAGCTATTTAAGTTCTTTGTTCACCTGCCGCTAAGGTTTTTCCAACAAAACTGCTAATTTACATTTGAAATGTTTACATTAATTATAAATGCAGGTGTATGTATGTATGTGAATGAAGGGATTTGCTATCTTGAAGAGTTTATGGCTACCGATTAGAGAAAAAAACTTTTAGTACTACTCTAAGTTGCCTTTAACCTGAATACTTTGGAAAAATGCTTAAAAGTACTTTGTAATTTGACTATAGACTATTTTAGGATTATCAAATTAAGTGAATAATAGGCATGCCAGTTTTGGGCATTCATCTTCTTGTATAAAGGTCTTTGACTTGCGTGCGTTTCTTGTATCGCTTGTTTCCTCCTTTTTCAGATTTACTAGATTTGTGTGAAATTAATAACATTGTTTTTTTTTACATCTTAAATACAAAGGATACTAACACACACAAACGAAGATATATTGAAAATTCCACATTCAGAACTGCAAAAACGAAGACTAAAACGAATAACTCCGACAGCCCTAGCGGATATTACATCAATAAAACAAATATCAGCTATAATTCTTAGGTGAACCTATTTTGCGTTTTATGTCATAAGATAAAAAGAAATGTACTTTAAATAATGGCTTAATGCTACGCTTATATAGGATTTTCATAATTGTTATAAAAATTATCAATTGTCGAAATTTGACAGATTTAATAAATTGAAAAAAAGAGGTTGTCTGTAAAGTCGGTTTACTGACAACGTCATAAGAAAATATTGATGGAATGGTTGCAATTTTCAAAACAAAATTTTAATTTTATTTGTTTGATAGATATTTTGTATGGATATAGAGGAGGAGGTAAATGGAACTGCCAGATGAGCCAGATGTCGAACGTTGCCGAACGTGGGGGCCGATTGTGCTCTTTGTCGTTCGTTCCGCGCTCTCGCTTGCAGTTCAAGCACATTAGCTTGCGTACGGAATAGATTCGTATATTTGATATGTCCATATTGTCCAAATTGCGCGAAATTGTATATGTATATGCATGTTTATATACATATATTAGTATACAACATATCCTTCATATATAATAAAAAAATTAATAATAATAACATTAAAACAAAAGGTATTATTAACAACCTTGGTTTTATTTTAAATTCTTCAAGTAAATCAAATTAATAATAATCAATAAGAAGACATATGCAAATACAAATACGTAAATTTATATATGTACATATGCGCATATACATACATATATACGCTCAATTAAGTAGGAGAGAGCAAGATGTCGAACGCTGCCGTTCTTTGCTTTGTCCGTTTTGTTCGTTCCGCGCTTTCGCTTGCAGTTCATTCAAGGTAACGGTAATGAGCAAGGTAACGACAAAGGAGCAAGGTAACGGCAAATAAGTAAGGTAACGACAAATGAGCAAGGTAACGCCACATTTTTTCGTGCGTGCAGCCGGCTAAATCGAATTATAAGACGTTATCACGTCAAAAAACCCCAAATGAAATACACAAAAGCTTTTCTCATTACTTTGGCGACTGCACCTCATCCAACTCAGTTTGGAAACTATTATTAAATGTAGTTCAGAAAGTATAAAGTATAAATAATACATTTTGCAAAATTCGCATATACTCCAGATTTTTAAGAATTTTTGCAAATCCATTTTGAAAAAATAGTTTTGTTTTTTAGCCGAACCTTTAATGTCTTTTATATTTCAGGGTATGATATGTATGTCGATGTTTTAGTCTCCAGGAGGCAATTTTATTTTGTTCCAGAGTTCATTCACTTCAAGCTCAGTTCTTATCACACTCATTTCAGTAGCTTAAAGCTCGCCAAATCATTTAGCTTTTGCTAAGAAAGCATTTCATTTGGAAGGCAATTTTAGGTTGGTACCATCTATAAGGATTTCTCAAAAGCTCTTGAATGGATCTCTCGTAAAATTCTTTTAATCGAATTTTTCTGTACGGGCTCTCGTTCTTTTTTGATGTGGATTAAATCATCAAAGTTATGTAGCTTAGTTGGTTTTACTATGAAGTAGAAATGCACGATGGTTATCTAGTAAACAGAATATTTGAATCAGCACAATGAATGTAGGGATGGATAAAGCTCAGGCTAATCAATTTACAGTTGATGTGAATAGTTGGCGTGACTCTGCAAAGGAAGGGAGTAATCTACCTAATTCAAGCACGGAAATGGTCATAGAATATTATAATAAGAAAGTAAGTATAGGTATATTACTGCAGTCTTTGCAGGTGCATTCATTAAAGGTGGAGGTACTAGACCAATAATAATGTCTTGTGCGTTTCATTGTCAAAGCAAAGTATTGGCAAAGTAGAAAACAAAGAATGAATTTGACTTGTTTCTTTCTGGGCTTACAGGCCCATGGACACGGTGAAAGAATGTTGACGACCGTCCGCTTGAAGGAAGGCCAAAAACCTTCGAAGACGCTGAATTGGAGGCATTGCTCAATGAGGATCCGTGTCAAACGCAAAAAGAGCTTACTTCAGTATTAAGAGTTACCCGCCAATCCATTTCCAAGCGATTGCATGCTTTGCGAATGATTCAGAAACAGGAGGCTTGGGTTCCTTAAGAGTTAAAACCAAGGGATGTTGAACGTCGTTTTTTCGCCTGTGAACAACTGCTCCAGTGGCAAAAAAGGAAGGGTGATGAGAAATGGATTCATTACAGCAATCCAAAGGAAACAAAGTCATGGGGACTGCACGGTCATGCTTCTACGTCGTCGCCTCGGCCGAATATTCACGCTGCGAAGGTTATGCTATGTATTTGGTGAGGCCAAGTTGGTGTTATTTATTATGAACTGTTAAAACCAAACGAAACCATCACTGGGGATCGGTATCGACTTCAAATGATGCGATTGAGCCAAGCACCGCGGGAGAAGCGGCCGCAATATGCGGAGAGGCATGAAAAAGTGATTCTACAGCATGACAATGCTCGGCCTCATGTTGCGAAACCCGTTAAAACCAACCTATGAACACTGAAATGGGAAATCCTACCCTACCCGCCATTTTCTCCAGATATTGCGCCGTCTGATTATCACCTGTTCCGATCGATGGCACATGGTCTAGCTGATCAGCAGTTCCATTCATATGAAGACATCAAAAAATGGCTTGATCCGTGGATAGCCTCAAAAGATGAACAGTTTTACCGCAACGGTATACGAGATCTACTAGAACAATGGGAAAACGTAGTAGCCAGCGATGGGCAATACTTTCAATGATTTACTTCTAACAATTATTTCTGAATAAAGTGGTATTTACATAAAAAAAGCGAGAACTTACTTGCGCACCTAGTCGCCTTGGTTAGATCCAGGAAAATTGAATGGCGAGGAGTCCCCACGACTTTCAAAGTTCTGCGTCTATTTAACTGGGGCCAAGGGGTTTTCAAAATAGCACATGAAGGAATGGAGATCTATCTGATCTGTGCTTTCTCGAGAAACAAGTTGTACAATTCTCCTTTAATAACAATCAGGGATATGTCGATGACTGAGTGAGAGACCTCTGAGATTAATTAAATCCACCGTTTTCTGGCGAGCTCATCAACTGTTTCATTTCCCTCTATGTTCCTATGTCCCAGATCCGTAGAGCCCAGTTCACAGAAATGTTACCTGCACACCCAAGAGATTTGGTATTCTCCTCACAGAACTTAATTAGTTTGGATCTGCACCATGGCATCATCAGTGACTTGATTGCAGCTTGACTATAGGAACAAATGTTAATATCTCCCTCGCCCCCACGTTTCCCAAACATTTTATGCCTGCAGGATCGCAAAGACTTCTGCCTGAAAAACATTGCCAGTATTCCGCAGTTTTAAAGAAATAGATAAATTGGCTGATTTAGGGAAGGCCAGTTTGCGAATAGAGAGATCTGTCCGAAGCGGTGTTACATATATTAATGGCGGAAAATGGCAGATATTTTTTATGAGGAGCTTTAATGGCAGAAATACACTCGGAGGTTTGCCATTGCCTGCCGAGGGGCGACCGCTATTAGAAAAAAACTGTTTCGTTCTTTTTCTTACGGTGTTAACTGCTTATAAATTCTACCATATCCCTTGAGAGAATGCCTCTATGAACCAAGCTCCTCTAACCTGATTGCTCTTTGAGCAGATTGAAATAACGTTCAAGTCAATGTGAAGTAAGTGCAAAACAACATTCAGAGCATGCCCTGTTTTATGATAAATATTATAGCCCTTCCGAAGAGCTTCTGATCCAGCCAGGCATCCAAAACCACCCAAAAAATAGCGTTTGGAGAAGTCAAAAATTAATTCGATGCTCATTTGTTTTTACTATTCCAAGGGAATGTCTTGGCGTTTGTTGCACCTCATTCGTCGAATTCGCCCTGAATACCGCGATGGAGGAAGCTGGCGCTTATTGCATGATAATGCACCATCTCATCGATCCACTCTTGTGGGAGGGATCCACACTCTGTGGAGTAGGAATCTATACTGACCTTCTTTATACGATTTTCTATGTGTAGCTTCTAATAGAGTTTGGAGTCAAGTATCACACCAAGACGCCTAACTTCCGATGAAAGAGGGAGAACGTGGATGTTTATATTTTCTGGTAAAAAGCTAGTGAAAAAAAATCAAAGATGTTTGAAATAACTAAATGTATGTATGTATGTATGTTAAATGATGATTGATACCTTTGAAAAATAAAAAATTAATATGAAAACGTTTTCCCAAAAATCAATAATTAAATAACAAATGCAATTTCTAAGTTGAATAATAAAATTGTGCGTAACGGTGTAATGAAAAAATATATAACCAAGTGTTACCAAATACGCATTACACCAAAAATTTATTACTTATCAATTCCAAATGATATTATTACTTATTGTTGCATGCAATTGCCGCATATGAGCGGCAAAAATATTATAAATTAACATTTTATAAAGATTAATATTTATTGTCAAGAAAACGCGCACAAATCGCTCTGTCAATTACTTCACACACAGCGCAGTGAGCGCCTCACCAATATGGATTGCAACACTCGAAATGCCAGCGTTAGTTACATTACAGGATCATTAATAACCGCCATAAATATATTAATAGCTTACGTTGTGATTTACACATAGTTCTGTTTTTTTTTTTATTTTTTGTGTTTTTTTCTGGCAAGCAATTCACAATGTTCCCAGCAGTGATATTGGGGCTTGCCTCAACTGCCAACCTTAATGAGGTGTGTGTGCGCTTATTGTGCATTAGTATCGCGTGTGTAGAGTAAGAAGTTACGAAATCATGAGATTTGTGCGACTCAGCACATGATAAATCTCATTATGACACAAATTGCTTTTCTACAATTCTTCAACAACAGCAGCTGTGGCAGTAGCAAAAGGCGACTGCCGGTGCTTTTCCACCGCATATGCACTCTGTATACATACATACATACATACATACTTACATACATACGTACGCATATGATACATATGTGTGTGCTGTATGTGTGTTGCTGCGGACGTATGAGCCTCGACGTGCATCACCAATTGCGGCATGAGCAATAAACCTGTTGCTTCATTACGACTGATTCGAAATGTGGCTAGCGCATAGCGTTTTATATGCATATGCATGTGTGTATGTATGTATGCATATGATTAAATAGACATTAACAAATATTTTCGAATATATGTACATTTATTCATACTGTATTTAGCTGCAACAACCGCACATTGCGACTGTTCGACAGTTAATTCCGTTACATTGCACACAAGGCGTTAGAGTTATCAAACGAAATTATGTGTCGCACCATTATGAATATTAGAAATATGCATTTGCTGTTAAAAATTCAGCATGCAACAAAAAACACAAAAACAAAGAGCAAACAACTGTAAATCGTGGCTGTTGGGTCGATTGGTTGGCTGCCTTGTTGTTTCGCTCGCCGGTGCTGTTAGTCAGCCGTTGTTGACTAGTTTAAACAGACATGCTATTGTTTTTGTTGTTGCCCGTGTTTTATGCTAATGCGGCCCATGTTCTTTTCGCTACTTGCCTCCATGCATGTACCACCAGATAGTTGCTTAAATTATTTTTGCTTCCCAACAAGCAGCAAAAATACATTTTTCAACATTCGTCTCTAATAGGCATCGAACCCCTTCAGGAATTTATGTTTATCTAATTAATCTCGAGTTTTAGAAAAAATTAAAAATAAACTGAAAATTTGAATTTCAAGCAAATTTGAGCATCTCTCTCGAATTGGTCTCATCAAACCTTTTTTTTTAATATTGCTTCTCCAAATGCTCTTGAAACTTTGATAAATTAATAATTTTCCTAAACGATCTCAAATCTTTGAAGCATTTAAAATTCTATAATCAATATTCAAACTTTAAGAAATTTAGATTTTTTTAGTAATATTATGCATTAATCTCCAGTCGATCTAAGTTAGGTTATAGTGGTAGTCATTCTGTACGGCCAACTCGGTTAGACCTTACACGGGAATCTCATTTATTTTTTTTAGTGGAACCATTTTGTGGCTCTTATGAAGCGCAGAATGGGCCTCACCCCCCGCGCCAGACAGTTCCATAGGAGAATTGAAAAAACATTTTCCTAGAAAGCCTGCTCGGAATTTAGCTAAGGCTAAATCGTCTCTAAAACATATACAATATACATGGAAGATAACTTCTAGTCTCAAGGAATGTCTACCAAACATCAAATACTCGGTTATACTTCTGCCTGATAGACGCTGCAGTAGCCTGATAGTTGAACGGATAGTTCCAGTCATAATTCCTTCGAAAATACTCCATAGCCAATCTTTTCGACTAGCTTGGAACCATTTGTATAAAAATACATCGTTGGCTTTGGTGTTTGCCACTCTCTTCTTGGTGGTATGCCCAAAATGAAGGATTTTTTTCTCTACAAGATTTAGTGCAGGCAAATTGATTAGCACTTCCAGCCCTTCCTTTGGGCTAGTCGTTAAAGCACCAGAGATGCATAAAAAGCTGTTTTTTGGACCTTACTCATGATTTTAGCGCAGCTCGGCTTTTTAGCAGATGTCCACCATACCAGTACTCCATATATTATATTAAGATTGGCCTAACTACAGAAGTATAGAGCCAATGTGTAACACGAGGGGTTAAACCTTATTTAGTACCGACTGCTTTTTTGCAAGTATATAATGATGCCAATCGATGTAAAACTCTCTTAATCTATGAGCCGTCTACGCCACCTAATATTTGTAATGGGCGAGAAATATTTCATCATTAGTCTTTCCTTCTAAATGAAGGGCGCGAAAAGGGATTCCTATTAGACCCTCCCTAAATCCCTTTTTGTTTTTTGTCTTTTCATAGATTCGAGATGTTGGTTTTGGTCAAGAGCTCTGAGAGGGTTGCAACTGAAAGTTTTGAAATAGTCAAACAAAAATACATTTTTTCAAAAGATAGTGCATGATTCCCCTGCATTCCCGTTATAACGGATTTCTGTATGACCAAGGATATTTAATTAAATAAATCCTTCGTCACAGTATTTCCTTCCAAAGAGGAATAGAATAACGGGCTTATTGTTATAGAAAATCATATAAACATCTATATAGATGGCTCAAAACTAGACAACAGAGTAGGTGGAGGGACTTACTCCGACAAACTCGGAGTTAGCCAATCATTTCGCCTACCTGATCATTGCAGTGTATTTCAGGCGGAAGTCACTGCCATAAAATACTGTATTACTGAAGCCCTCATAAACTCGGACAGTAAAAATGCTAAAAGCTAAAACACACTCGTTAAAAACAGTCATAGAATATTTTAAAGTACACCTTATAAGGTAAATACAAGTTGGAAAAACCTCTCAAAATGTGAACTAAGCAGACAGACATGACCGCAATGGAACAGCGGTTGATCAAAAAGCTTGTTAAGATTTAACAGAGAAGCTATAAGAATAATGATAGGGTCATCGTGTAATAGGCAGCCACGCTAGAAGGTTGGCACTCCCGTACTTCGATTTCGGTAGAAGCTGTCTTAATACAGAAGAAGGAAACAGTCCGACACTTTTTATGTGAGTGTGAAAGCTTGGCTATGAGGAGGCTGCGCACTCTTGATACAGCATTTTTAACCGATGTAGTGGACATAGCGCATCTAAAACTAACGAAGCTTTGCTCGTTTATTAAAGCTACCGGACGGTTTGAAAAGGAAGCCATAGGGTAAGGATAAGCCCCAGTGATATCACAATGGGACTATGAAAGGTCTAAGTCTGTCATTGCGACAGTCACCCCACCTACCTATCTAGTACATGAAGATCAATGTGCTCTTTCATATTCTTAAACAAATTTTCCAAGTACTTTGCCCACTTTGGTTGAGGTAACTCCAAAACTCACTTTTTTTATATAATCACTTATCAGGATCTTATTCTTATAGACGTAGGTATATTAAGGTATCCAGATTGGATCTTAGCCATCTTTATTAGCAACAAATTACACTAGTCGTTTTTGAGCGGTTCTCAAATTATGTGGCATTCAAAGCGAAAAAATCTTGTAGACAGTATGAAATATTGAATTAATGGAGGCGAAATTTATTGGACGCGAGCATGCTTCAGTCTTAGGGTATGCAACATAATGATCTTGCAATGACTGTGCGTGCACAGTATCTATTTTTTTTAGTGCGAAAACCTATTTTGGACGGCCTTTACGAAATTTGTTCTAGTGAAATGCGATTATGATTGGAAAACAAACACTTTGGCTCGAAATGATGCTTCATAACCAAAAATCTGAATGAGTTGGTTTTTGGATTATTATAAATATAAGGTGGTGCAAAATTGATCTTCCTATCGGAAGATGCTATATTTTTTGCAAATCGCGTCTTATGTCAATCATATTTGACGCTGGTGAACTAGCAGCTGCAGTATACGAACAAACAGGCAATGAAGCGCTATACTCCACAAAAGCATGAAATAAGCGTGGCGATTTTTTTACCAATAAATAGAAAAAATTTAAGTTTCACTATTTTTATTATATTGTATGTGAAAAATGCCATCAATTAAATGCCCACGCCTACAGGCAAAATCCACCAAGCAGTCGATTCATGAATGCCTAGTAGTTGATGATGTCGAGATATCGATCTTGCAGGTTATTCAGAAACACTTTGCGCTACAGCAGCAATATTCTCAAGAGAATGTCCAGTTTTTGGTCTACCAGTCCTTTGTTATGCTCGACAGAACCATTTTATTGAAATTTTTTGGTCAATCTTTGAATTCTTGCAGTAGTTTTTGTTGTTGTTATTGTAGCAGTTCCCTACATCACAATGGTCAGCAAGTAATTTCTACTTAGATGCTACCGAAGTGATGACTCCAGCACGCTTTCCGGGCCTACCGGTAGATGAGTACACCACACTGGCAGGGCTGTTTAAGGCGCAACAACCTACTTTTGAGTTACCGACACATTCGGACGATTATCTCCTCCGAAAGAATCACCGATTGCGAGATATGTTGTTGTTAAAGATCGACCATTTTTATAACAAATTTCAATAACTTTAGCGCGTTTTTCTTTCGTGCTGTCCACTTTACAAATGTGAAAATTTAACTCGAGAAAGGCACCGTCTAGGAATTATTCACTACTGACATCTAAGCATCACTTTTGAAAGACTTTTTATTTTGACCAGTTTTTACCATCTTTTTTTTACTTTTTCATTATTTTTTGGCTACATATACAAATCCAGTTTTCAAACTTTATATTGTAGATACAAAATTGCAATACAAAAATTGTTTCAATTATAATTTCTAGAAAGAATTTTACCTTATTAAATTTTGTTACAAAAAAGTGCAAGTGTGAAGCTGCTATAAAATTCTATTAATTTTTTTAATTTTTTTTCGCTAAGGTGTTACACTTTTTCTCCATGTAATAAATGCACGCCGTTTTTTTTCATATTTGCACTCTTATGAGAAAGCTTTCTGTGTAGGCGTGCCCTCAAAAAAGCCAAACGTTACGCTTTCAGTGTTAGATTGAACGTATTTACATTGATGTCGATGTAGCTCAAAACTTAAATTAGAGCCCTGGTAGAAAAATATGGAATATATGAAAAATAAGACGTCGCTTGAAGCTATACGCATGGATTACCATGCAAATAATGCCCATTTAGACGGATGGAATACTAAGATTGACTCACCAATTGAAGTATTGCTGAGCAACAGCATTGAGAATTCCAGAAACTTAACCACAATCTAAAACCAATACTTAATTGCTTATTGTGTTGCTTTGCTAACGCGAGTTGGTTTGTTTGTGTGCATGCACCTATACATATGTAGGTATGTCTGAGTATGCAAGTATGTAACTCGTTAGAGGCGAACGCTATTTTCGTGCCGTAAGCGGCACATGGCCACACATTGGATACTTTTTAATTCAAGAAGATTTTATTACATTACGTTTTATTAATGCCGTTGGCTTTGTAGAGCTTAGCACCTTGTCTACATATTCTATCAGCCGAGTGCTACGAGTGCGGGTTGTCAGTGCGTTTACCTTTCTTGTTGTTCGTTGTTTTTTTCTTTTTTGTTGACTTTCAAATGGATTATCTACTATGTTTGGCGTTTTTTGGTCATAAAAATAATTTTTTTGTTCTTCGTGTTATAATTTATGCGCAACCATTTCTACATACAAATGAACTTTGAATAGATACTTTCTTCCATACTTGAATTTTCTTATTTATTTTATTTACAGTTTTTTTGTGTTAGTAATTTTTCAAACGCTGATAAAAAAGTCTTCTAAAATACTGCGCGGAATGACTAATTCCAAACAACCATTTTTAACAAACAAAATAGTTCTGAGCTCTCAAAAGCTCTAGGCTGTATTTTAATCCAATCATTTTTTATAATTAACTATTCCATCTCCCATTCGCGCGTGTTCCTGTGCTGCGGCGTGACCCAATTCAGTGCAGCTATGAAGGAAATGTGTTTTCTATGCCGGCTTAATTGGCCCGCCATCTACTCTCTGTCTGCCTCATTATCATACTTGCACACGTATGTATGTATGTATATGTATGTGCATACTACTGGCACACTGCAGTGAAGCAATAAACTGGTTAGAAAAGTACTAGTTTACAACTGGAATTTCCTAAATGAAGTTGGACTAGTCCAAAAAGGACCAGATTTGTACCGGTTATAAACTAGTTCATTCATGCCTATTTTATTTGGCTTGAAAATTTTTATTAACTTATAGTATTTATTTTATTATTATTTGCAATTGCATGCAATTGATTATATTGTCGCTTCGCCAATAGAAACATATTTAATGTTATTGGAAAAGATAAAAAATACTATTTATCGTAATTGAAAGCCTTTATTTTTGGATAACATATAATGAAAAATGCTTTTATTTATTTTTATTTTAGAATGTCGCCAATTTTGAAATATTTATGTACTACTAATTATTACAATAGTATATTTTGGACTAGTATAAGACTGATGTATTTCTGATCGAAATTGACTATGGGAAATTTATTTTATTTTTTAATTCGCATTTTAACCTCAAATTAGTGGCATTTGTTCATAATTGGACTAGTATAGTTTTTTTTCTATTTTGAACTAGTCTGAGATTGGTATATTTCTGCTCGAAATTATTAAAAATATTTTTGAACTATCCCTTTTAATCTCAAACGAATAATTTTGGTCCATAAGTGGACTAGTATATGTTTTGTCTATTTGGAACTAGTATGAGACTGGTATATTTCCGATCAAAATTGAAAACTTGAAATTTATTTTATTTCTGAATTACCCTTTTTAATCTCAAATTAATGGTTTTAGTCTACAATTGAACTAGTATAGTTTTCGTCTATTTTGAACTAGTATGAGACTGGTATATATTTGATCGAAATTGATAATTGACAGTTTGTTAATTTCTGTTCTGAATTACCCTTTTCAATAACAAATTAGTAGGACTAGTATTATTTTTGTCTATTTGAACTATGAGACTGGTTTATTTCTGATCGAAACTGACAATTGAACATTAATTTTATTTTTAATTCTGTTTTTAAAACTCAAATTAGTTCTTTTGATCCATAATTGTCCCAGTATTGTTTTTGTCTATTTTAAACTAGTATGAGACTGGTACATTTCTGATCGAAGTCTCACAATTGAGAATATACAATATTTTATTTCTCAATTTTTATTTCTGAATTTATTTTCCTTCTGGAAAAGTGATAGTTGCCTGACTACCTTTGCCTTTGGATATACGACTCATGCTAGTTGTGAACTAGTTTACAACTGGTACATTTGAGTATAGGGTATGCACATATGTAGTTCAGTTAATCTCTAGTTGCTGCCTGCTTGCCACATACTCATACATATGTATTTGTTATTATTGTATTTACCATACCACAAATTTCGAAAAAAGCTCATAAGCAAAGTTTCTACTCTACTCTACAATTCTTATTGTCCTATGTGATGTTATGTTATGTTATTTTAACCGTTATTGCAGTAAAATATACCACTTGTGGTTTTTATTTCCACTCATCAGTCGTTTCGTCTGTTAGCTATGATCACCGGCTATGCCAGTGTTGCTGCTGGTGGTACCACTGCTGTGGCTTGATTACCAAAATCAATTTTTATGTAATGCTTGATTTTGATAAATCAAAGCGATCAAATTTGATGGGAGTTACTTTGGCTAAAATTTATTATCGCCAGCAATGCGTGTGTGGAGTGCACACATACTTGGCATTTGAATTTGTGATGCCTGCTTGGCGAAATGCTTTCCAACTTCGACCATTTTTACTGCAGGCTATTTCGGTTATGGAAATGAGTTTTTATGTCAAACATCACATTTCATTGCTGCAAATAATTCCGTTGGTTTTATATTGATTTATGGCATGTTTTTATTTTTGCGTTCTTTGTGTTTTTTTTATATTAACGAATGTGGCAAAATAAATTATCTGCCATCTTCTATGATTGCAAATATGGTTCTTAACTCGGTTGGATGGACGCAATAATGGAAAAAAATCGTACTAAAAATAAGACATCCCACATTAGATTTGCCATCCGCCACGTAGAAACAACTGCTAAAGAAATAAAAGGCTTCGACCCTGGAAGTACTCTATGCGGTACCTGTGGGTGTTGTCGAAGGAAAAGCAATTCCTTCTTATGCAAGCAAAAAACACCTTTTCATTTGCATTTCAATAAAATCACTATCAAATTTACTTCTATATTTCTATTCCCTTCAAACTTTATTATAGTTATTTGTGTAATTGGTCTATGATGGATCTCTCTACATCAATTGCTTTGGCATATTTCTGCTCACTTCTCTTAAACATGTACTTTATTGAACACATTCTATTACCTCATGTAATTTTACGGTCCTTTTTTTATTAACACATTTTTTACTTTTCCTTGTCTACTTCTGTGTTAGCAATCATGTACACGCGCAGATTTATATAAATATAATATATATATATATATAGCATATTGACATAAACATAATGACATTACATTTAAATAACCATAGGTATGCAATAAACGAAAACCTGAGTATGTCAGGAAAAAAAGCAAAAGAAAAAACTCATATCTGCTTGTTTAACTTTTTGTATTTACGACAGTAAATTGTTTGTTTTCCATCCTCTCAATTCGTGATGCCATTTTCGATGTAATTTGCATTTTTTAAAAACCACTTTTTAGGGGCGTTGCTGCTATTGACATATTGTAGGTGTATATAAAAGCACGTGCGCAGACACACACACATCGAACTCCATCCCTGCAGGTAAAGCCTTAACTAAAGCCTCAAATAAGTGAGTTGGTTCTGAACCAATACGTCTGCGACACTTGGAAATTACTTCCCGACTCGTGACGCCAGTAGTGACATACGAGTATATCTTCAAGATGTGATTGTGTCAAAGTAGAAAAGTAAATGCAAAGAAAGGCACTTCTCATACAATGCACAGAGTAACGTCCCTACATAAGAGGCGGGCAAAAATAATAATCACCTTGCGATTTTAACGCAGTTTCCAATATGTCCTATTTTCACTTAGGAAATAGGAAATATGAAATATAGTAAGGAATTGCCTACTGCCCACCTTTGCAGGCGGATATATTGAAAGTTATACGTTTTTGATTAAGGTATATTTGCATAAGCATTTTAAATGTAAACGCATAAATTTGGAACATAGTGAAGACTGGCGCAGAAGCAAGCCCACTGCCCATACAAAATTTAGCTCCATATCTTAAAAATTGTCTCATTTTGATGAAATGTGGTGCTAACCTCTATAATACATCGGGAAACACTTTCCATATCCTCAATATTTAATGTACTAAATACAAAATGAATTAATGTTTTTAAGTAACTAAATAAAAAAAAAATGTTTTGGACCTTTTCAAGTTTTTCTGTTAAAAGAAAAAAATGATTTCCAGTGTTGATACATATTTGTGCCCATTTTATCGCATTTTCCATGACTTTGCGCAGATTTCAGGTACTAACAGTTCGGAGTCATTTCCTCGATTATCTGAGGTTTGTTGGCATAAACTGGCGACTTAGACTAGCCTTAAAAAAAGAAGTCTGGGATGATTAAATTTGGCAATCTTGTTTGGTACGCCAAATCGCCACAAAATCATCTTCTTCTTTGTTGAGATTGAGGATTGGGTCACACGCGACTGACAGTCAGCAGGCATTAATTGAAGCACTGTTTGGAAAAAATGTGTAAGTTTTCCACTAAAATTCACTTTAGAGTCCATCTGATTATGCGTGGTCTGTCATCTGATTGACGCTTATTCGTTCTCAGCAACTTCGGCAGCCGCAGTCGCGATATTCTCAGCCCGAGTAATCTGGTCTCGTCTGGTTCTAATCTGTTCGAATCGAATGTTCCCCAGTCGGCGCGATACGATTAAGAGATCAACGTCGACATTCACGCTGCGCCAAAACCACCGATCGATTAGTGATAAAAAAAATCGATACAATTATTCCACTGTTGCGGAGTATGGCGCTCCATTGCTTGTCTGTTCGTCTACTACAGCTGTCTAGCCCACAAGTCTCAAATATTATTGAGGTAAGTCAAAATTATAAATTTTGGTAGGGTGACTAATTTTACACGGTTCCACAATTCGTACAATATTAAATTATAGATCTACATTTTTTGAAGAAGTTCCATATGCAATCTTATTTCACATAAAAATGTAATGTGTTTCATGGAAACCCCTTTAGAATTTCCAGCATACAACGATTTGACGAAGCTAGCGCCATTTAAATATGAGAAAAACTATTGAGGGCTAAGTATATGTAGAGTTGATTATAGAAAAAATAAACAAAATTGCTTCATGAATAAAAAAATTATATAAAAACTTGGAACCCATTAAGAAATTATAAAAAGTATATATTTTTTTAAATTTATGCAGCATTTAAAAGCGAATTTTTTATATTAAAATATGAAAAACCTTTCAGCCTCCTTAACCAGAGTATTTCTGATCAGTCTTCAAAACAAAAATTACTACTAAATTTACCACTTTCATTTTCACTATTTTTGAACACACGCGTTCCACTGTGCGACGTGATGGGTATAATGTGCTGTTTAATTTATTGTACAAATTAATAATGTTTCGAAAAATATGCAAATTCCACCAAAGAAAAAGAAAGCGAACTGGTTACGGTTCTAAATTTCTTTTACGCAAACCAACTCCTATTAGCAGATTTCCTGGAGGGATGCTAGAAAAACGTTGAGCATAATAAGCGCATTGTATCTGATATTCAAAACATATAAAGTACAAAGTATGTTGACGTCTAGCAATTATGCGGAGATTTACAAATTTATAGAAAGAATGGCAACAATTTGCTTTAGGCCATCGAACTTTTAATGGTACTTGAAATGGTAGTGGCTGACAGCAAGTTAATTATGAAAAAGTAGGATTGGTTTTTGAGCACAAAGTGTTTAAGTACATCGATGCCTTGTGCTATAATTGTTTATAATCTTTCACTATTTCTGCGATGTTATTCGGGCCTAGGCGTCAAAATCGTCTGAAACTGCTGACCTGCTTCTTCTTGTTTGGCGCTATAACCGCTTTAGCGATTTTGACCGATTTGATACGTTTTTCATAGTCGTCATCAAAAGGGGGAAATTCTTCTCCAATGTTTTGTTGTTGTATTTATTGAAAAGTGTTTTGCGTGACGAGTCCCATGCTCAGCGTACAAGGATCTGGGATTTGAACTTCATATACGCATTTAAATAGCAAGCCGCTAGCTCCAAGGCATACGAGCTGTATCTCCGAAAATAATTTGAATTTTGAAAAATCCGTTGAAGGGCATATTTTTGAAGATCTAAAGTTTGAAAGTATCTAAAAAAAATCGATTTTTTTCAAATTTCTAAACCAGAATACCCCCTTAAGTTTCGGCATGACATTTTAGAATGCAGCACACGAATAGTTTGGATATCAGGCCATTCTTGTGATTGCACCCCCTATTATCTTTTAAACTAAGGCCTAAGACAAACTAACTTCAACAGTCTAACAATCGTCGGCAGAACCCTCTTGGAACGCAACGCGGAATCTTATTAAATTAGGACGCCCTCTTCTTTGACTGAAATTATTACCGGTCACTGCATAGCGAAAAAATATACTAGTAAAGGGCAATAAGATTGCAGGTACAGGATGAGGCGTGACTACCGTCAAACTAAATGCATATTCGTTGACATTTCATCATCAAAAGCTTACGCCTCGACAACGTTTACAAGTCACGTTACAGTGATAAACGACTTTTTGATCCCGGAAATTGAAGATGTGATCTCCATAATATTTGGTTCTAACACGACGGAGCTACTTGCCATACCGCCCGTGAAACAATGTATTTGCTGTGTCGTGTCGGACCAGTGGATTGGCCACCAAGATCATGTGATATCAGACCTTTGGACTTTTATTTGTGGAGCATGTAAAGTGTAAATACTTTGTGGATAAACCAGTTTCGATTGAGCCGTTAGAAGCCAACATTACTAAAGTTATTCACGGGATACCGACCGAAGTCCTTCAGCGGGTCATTCAAGATTGATGTTTACGGATGGTGGGATTGCGGCGCAGTTGCGGCCAACATTTGAAAGTGTTTATTAACAAAAATTAATGTCATGAATGGTTCAACACAAAAATAATAAAGATTGCTTAATCAATTTGAATTTTTGTCGTTTTATTTCAATTCAAAGTACGAAATCTCTGAATTGATCAGCCTTTGGGATGGGTGTGTCTTCGAAAAGTTACTGGCGCAGCTGCTGTGAAAACTAAAAAAATCGAAAGCGAGGAAAACTATTTTTCAATTATCTTCCTTATTTTCAAAACTGCTTTGGTAGTCTATCGGCGCTGAGTACAGTGAAGATACGCGAATTTTTATGGTTTATTAAATTAGCCAACTGGCTTGTTGATTGCCGGCTAGTAAAAATGCATGCGGGTTCAATCATAGGTAAGTTCCTTACTGCTCTGCGAACATATTTACATCTCCCAAGCTCATGTTGGGCCACTAATGCGGAATTTTTCCATCGCTATATTTGCATGCTATGAGAATTCGTGAACAAAAGTCTCCTTAAAACAATCGTATTCAAACTATTTAGCAATTTCTGTTATGATTTATGGTTTTTCGGCGAACTGCCACGAATATATGCGGTGACTTTATTTTGCAATTTTCCTTCACTATTTTTATGTTTTTATTATTTCTTGATTAATTGCCATATTGCATAATCGTTGGCGGGACCTGTGTTCACGCTAGCGCGCATCTATATATGTGTGTGTGTGTGTGAAAATAGCCAAAGTGCTGAAGTTGTGGCGAAAAGTTTCATCCAACTCCGGCGCAAATTCAGACGAGGTTATTTGTTGGCAAGCAGCAAACAAAAGCAAGAAGCGTCTCCATGAAAGGCAGCAGCGAAAATATTAGCAACAGAGGGAAATCAAAAAGGAAAAAAAGAAAAAAGGAGAATCAACAAATTTTTTGCCGGCACATAAACTGTAGCAATGCCAAAAGAATAAAATTATTTACAATACATGCAAACGCGATTTTCCATTCGACAGCGACCGGAAAATATAAATTCATCTCAGTTTTGTTTTACTGTATTTCTACGCCACACCCTCAGCCAATATTTGGAGACGTAGCAACTAAGTAGAGCAAAATAATGCACCATAAATCAAAAAAATATTGAAGACGAAGAAAAATTTAGTGCCATAGATTATAACCTATGGCCAGGCTGGCTGTCATCACATGCCAAACGTTCGCAGGTATGTAGACAGACAGACACACAGCACAGTGCCGCAGCGGCAGCCAACCAAGCACTGTGAACGCCCAACTATCTATTACTCTAATAGTAGTTGAGTCACTCACCACTCTGTTGGACTGGTGCACTAGAGAAGGGGCGCGCACTACCAGGTTGCCACATGATTATAACTCACAGCAGGACGTTGAAAGAGTGTTGCATAAATGCATAAATGCTGCCTCCAGAAATAGATGGATTTAAAGCAATCAACGGAGAGTGAGGCGAGAAAGCAGGCCTGCATGCTACGTACGAGTATTGAAAGGAGACAGGAGACAGTAAACGCTGTTGGCACTACACACGAAGCGTCTGCAAATTTGCAAAAGTAGCAATTTTCTAAATGCAACGCGTACTCAAAGTGCTGGATGGCAAAACGGAGCGTCGGCATTGTGCCGCTGTCGCTGCCTACGAGTACTGCATGCACACCTACACACACAAACAAACCTACTTTAAGGAGCAGGCAATTTATGAATGTCTCAACAGGCGAAAAAGTGCTAAGCAGCACTTTGGGTGGCGGCGGCTACGGATAAAAGCGAGTATGGCTCATAAAAGGAGCTGAATATGTGTATGTGTGTATGCAGGCATGAGTGTGTGCGCACAGTTAAGCAAATCGAGTGTATGTAGAAGGCGTGAAAGAAGAAAGCGAATGAAGGAAATGTTGTGTGGTGGCGGTGGCGGTGTGGCCAGTACACTAAAAGTTGAACGCCTGGGAAAACGTGTTTAGTTTGTTGTGAAACCAATGCAGCCAGCCAAGTAGCAGCATTTCGGTGCAACACTACCAAAACGTTGGGCAAAAGCAAATTCATACTCACATACACACATATATATGTATGTATATCTATAACCGTATAAATACTTGTATTTATTTGCTTGTGCATTATGTTGCATTTATCGGATTACTTTTTACACCCGTAACAGGATTACCTACCGCATGCTACATACCCTGTCCTTTCCTACATTCGGTACATTCTAGACCTTCCACATTTTCTTCTCTTTCACCAGCTGTGATGCTGAAAAGTTAAGTGCCAAACTCAACTGAGCTTGCCCGAGCCTGAAACACTTCCAGCTTAAAGGATACGAATAAAATATCTGAGTTAATATACAAAAGCACTTGGCTTTGTGTGTACAAATCGCATACCAGTAAACAAGCCTCACACACACACACATGCTGTTGCTTGTATGCGTTTTTGTATTAGTAGTGTATACCAAAACTGGCCATTGCTGTCTTCTGAGCACTTCGCTTTTGGGCCGTGCCGCAGCGCTACCAATTTGTTGCATGTGATTGCCATAAAAAACTATTTTCTCCTTTTTTGTGCCAAAAACTGTCTGAAATTGTGCGACGGTGCAGTTTACTTGTTGTTTGTATTGAAGAAAAAGTTACATTGAAAATTCAAAGGACGGCTGGGCGAAAACTAATAAAATTTGCTGAGATAGGAAGAAAGACTGAAACACTCACAAATACACCTACACCATTACGAGAGTCATTTGATAAATCCGTGAAAATTGAGACAGATGGCACTGCTGGCACGCAGCAAGGTTATGTAGCAGCTTTTGGAAGAACGCAGTATTCACTTTCACGTCTCCACTAGATCTCTTGAGACGAATTATACGCGTAATGCTCCTATTTCCCACGCTCTAAGACAATTCAATGAGATCTCGGTATCTATTCCGCTTGACTTTTTGGTATCATAGAATGCATTTTATGAATTTCTAAACTCTGTTTTAATTTGTTTATTTAACAATCAGTATTAATTTAAGCTAATATTAACTTTAAGTGGTCTGTAAAAACTGTAATTATTTTTTAAACTTGAAATAAACGGAAATACGAAAATACGAAAAAATGCGAAACACACACTAGATTCTAGCCAGATCGGTATACTCATATTTCTTTATGTTTGGCACTCGTTTCAACCGAGGAGTCACGTGATTTTCCTTTTCCTTCACGACAAGGCACCAGCTCACATTTCAGCAATTGGAGACGCTAAATTAATGGAAATAGGGTACCAACTCATTTCATATTCCCCCAATTGTTCCGGCTTGGCTCACTCGGATCCCTCGGACTACTATTTGTTCCTCAACTTGAAGAAATGGCAGGCGGGAAAAAGATTTTATTCAAATCAGGAAGTGACTGCGAGTGAAACGAATGGCTATTTTTCAGACTAGAACAAATCCTATTATTCAGAAGGAACCAACAAACTGAAACAGCTATAGACGAAGTGCATAAGCCTAAAAGAAGAAAAAAGGTTTACCCAAATAATTAAGTAGTTTTTGCTCTTGCTGTGACTTTTCAAACGACTCTCGTATGAATAAAATAAGCGACACTGAAATCCGAACACTCAAAAATAAACAGAAATTTTATTGTATTTCTGCACACCTGAATCTACGATATATCTTCATATAAATACAAGGTGGCGCAAAATTATTCATCCAATTTTATTCTTGAATAACTTTTTTACTAAATAAAAAAATATACTTGGAGTGTTGGACAACTTTATTTTGACCTTTACGCTGTCAATAAACAATCAGCTGTTCATGGGTACGTTAAAAGGAAAATTGTACATTTACGGTTATGACTACGGCATTATGGCATGTGACCTCTAATCGATTACGGTCTTACCCATGTGTTGGTTCAATCATCAGATTTATGTTGTTATGGATATGGCACCTCTAATTCAAACTTTATGATGAAGCGGAACCAAAAGCTAAACTAAACTTTTGTGACCGAACATGGTCGAAGCCGAAATTGAAGTTCGGTTGTTCTCTATGCAATATAATCGCAATCTTATAAAGAATGAATGAATTGACAGATCGAAATTATTTTGTTTGTGTCTTCAAATAAAAAATGAAGTATCAAAATAAAATAAATTGGTACCGCATTCAATACTTTTCAACCAACCTGTACTCGAAAATTGAAGGAAATCTTTTACTTACTTGGTATATGAAATTTCATCAGAACTAAAAAAAAAAATAATAAGAAAGCATGCCTTTTCAATTATAGAGCTGAGGTCAAATGGCGGTTGCAGCTGTTGTTAGGCAAATAATTAAATTTTTGCAATGAATAAGAACTGAAATAATATTTAAATAACTAGATTAATAAGCAATGCTAAAAAAGCATTGTTTCGAAGTGAAAATATTTTTTTGTTTACTTTTACATGCAGAGAGAATATGTATAAGAAAACAGTGAGGGAAGCCAAACTTGAATCTTGTAAAAATTTCTGTGGTAATGTCGAAGAAACGAGGGAAACAGCTAGACTTTGTAAGGTATCATACATCAAACCGACCGCTCAGTAAGGCTGGATTCTATTAAAAAAACCCGATGGTTCATATACCATTTCCTAATCGGAAACATTTAATGCTCTGCTTGAAAGCCATTTTCCGGGTAGTAGAACGCTTGTGGATGTAGGAAGCAGCATTTATATTAACGGTAGCGATTGTGGAATCTCTAGGTACAGCTGGAATATTGTTTGTCAAATGACAGTGACAGAGGAGTCGATAAGCTTTTCCTTATCTTTTTTCGATAACTTGAAGTCCCTTGGATCTGAAGAAATATATCCTGCAGAAAGGAGGAGACAAGCTGATTGAGGGCTAGATTAGATTAGATTAGATTTCCAGCCCCCCAGGAAAAGTCCAAGCACTGAGTCAGTAGACCATTGTACTACACCCGGGTAGATATCAGTAGAAAGAATAGAGATAGGAAAGATAAAAGGTGGATGGTAAAAACGGATAAATTAGTTTGAGGTCACTCTTCCATAAATCTCTTGGCTTCATTTATGAATTTTAAGAGATCCGGAAGAATAAGAGTATGAACTTTGTCCATACTCAGCGTATCGCAACCCACTATTCTAAGTCTGATTCTGGAAAATTCAGGACAGCTACAGAGAAAATGCTCTGCAGTGTCGTCATTCTCAAGACAGGATAGGCATATCGGGCTGTCCACGACCCCCATGGTAGCCATATTCTGACCACAGACGTTGTGCCCTGTGATTACACCCACCAGTACTCTCAGGTCCTTCCTGCTGAGTTTTAGGAGAAAGGTCGCTCTTTTCCTGTTTGGTTCTTTCACAAAGTACTTGGCTACTCTGCACGAGTTCAACTCAGGCCAACGAACTCTGTGGGTAGACCCCATGAAGTCCTCAATCCATAGTTGAATCAATGCGGAATTAACACCTAGAAAGGGTTCAGGGCCTAGTGGCATACTTGCAGAGCCTTCATTTGCCAATTTATCAGCTAATTCGTTCCCTGCAATACCACAATGTCCAGGCACCAAATAAAACTAGCTCTGTTGTGTTTTTCAGTTTTGTCTTACATTCACCGACTAACTTCGAAGAGCAGGGTGGGTTAGCAAGGGCTTTAAGTGCAGCTTGACTGTCACTACAAATTCCAATACTGTTGCCCCGTCACACAACTTGAAAATCTCTTTACTTACATCACTGAAACAGAATCTTAACAAATACCTGAAAGAACAATCTATCTAATTTTTAGCCGAGAATGTGATGACAGCAGTACAAAAAATTCGCCTATTTTTTTAGTCTGAGTGTAGTTATCCTCATTTGGCTGGCAACCGCTTTCCTGCTTCAGCTGTTGGATATCGTTTTCGGCCAGCTTATTTTGTATACTAAAATTAAAGTATATTTTTTGCGCAGTTTTTGTTTCCGCTTAGTTTGAAATTTTTTGGGGTGCATGTTTTTTTCCTATCACCCTATTATGGAAATTACTACAAAGGGCAGCAACCGGAAACAAGGTCTTACCTTAATTCTAAGCTGTCATTAAGCTATTTGAATCCTGACAATGTAAGTTGATGGGGGCGAGTTGGGTATAATGAACGCATAAAGCTATTTAGATGCTAATCTGGCCTAGTTAATTAACCAAAGTTATGAGCAACCCAGGTGTTAACGAATTATGGAGGGTATAAAACGAATGTGTAAACGTGGGATATTTGATGAGGTTGAATGGTAGCATACATACATACATACTTTAGCTATGGCAGAATGTAGTTTTAAAACTAAATTTAGATGTGTTTTTTTTTTGCTTGTGTTCTCATAGAGGAGAGCGTATGAAAGTAGAGCGTGAGGAGTCTGCTTTTGATCATTGCATAACTGCAAGAGAGCGTGAAGTGGTTTACTATAAATTTAAATTGCAGCAAAGGTTAAAGAAATAAAAATAAAAATAAATTGTTTTGACCCTCAATAGGTCGTTCGAGTGTGTTGGCATTAGAAACAGCGAAGTCGCACACCCCTTGCGAGAGACTTTTTAGCATTAGAGACGACGAAGTCGCACACCCTTTTGAGCCGCTTTACTTTAATCATCCAAATCCACTTTCACGAACAGATAACAGTCGCAGGCTACCAAATCAGGTAAATATGGCAAATGGTGCAAAAAACCATTTTTCTTTTTGACAGAAATTCACTCACAATTCTTGGCCGCCGAGATGATACATTATTGTGTGAACGTGAACAGCTGCCAATTCCGCATCACTAAAGGCTCAGTCAAAATGCGTTACACAGTTAGTTGAGAAATCTTCAATTCCATTTCAATGGTTTTCAGACACGATTTATTATTAATTTTAATGAAGTTAGACATGAGTCGACGTAGAGCTCGTGACAAATGGTAGAACATTTTTGGAAAAATTGTGAGCAGTTTTTTTTTTGTTTTTGGTTTTTTTCGGAATGTTCAGTAGCATCACATTTTTTTATATGGAGAAAATACGCAGCAGAGTCAAGGAAAATAATTCTAAAATATCAACGAAATTTTCGGGAAACTTTAAACTTGCACTACTAAAATTTAATGGGCTATAAAACTGTGTACCAGAAAAATTTCTAGAAATTCTAATTAAAAACCCCTATGGTTTATTGAACTTAAAACTAAACATTTTCGAAATGTTTGGTTGAAAATGAGAAATAGGGGAAATTTTAATTTTTAAGTTAAACTTGAATGTAGATTTCTATGGTATTGGTCTACACAATGAATAATTATTTTATGAAAAAAAAGAGGTTTTCTGTAAGGTCGGTTTACTAACGATAGTTTAACGTGACAACGTCATAAAAAATACTGATATAATGGTTGCAATTTTCGAAAGATGATTTTAATTTGATTGTTTGATAGATATTTTGTAGGGATATAGAGAAGGAGGTAAAGGGAATCGCAATGGAGTTGATCAAGTTACATTTACACAAACGTAAAAAATTACGAAACATTTATCAAATTCATGAAATATATGTTCAATTTGGATTGTGTATCAGACGTTAATAAGTCAACAACACAAGAGGCACCATCATCGATTTGACTTTTTTAAGACACATTAGACTCGAGACACTCCCTTTCATTTCCTACTTTTCCTATCATCGTCCTATTCTCAACAAAGAAATGGTTCATTACCATGCTCACAGGAAGAAGGCATATGCTAATACAAATATGTGAATTTATATACAAATGCGCATATACATACATATACATACATTTAAATGCTCACTCAAGTAGGAGAAAGCCAGATGCCGAACGTTGCCGATTGTGCCTCTTTGTCATTCGTTCCGCGCTCTCGCTTGCAGTTCAAGCAATGAAACGACGCATTTTTTGGTGCATGCAGCCGGCTACATCGAATTATAAGACGTTATCACGTCAAAAAAACAAAGGAAAAAGATAAGAAAAATAAGAAGAAATAAGAAAAATAGTCAAAATATGCCATCGTTTTGTTTGTGGATCACCTAATTTTTTATACACAAGCGGTATACTTATAATGTACTTTCTGAACTTTCTTCGAAAAAAAATCTAACACTGTTGAACTCTATTATAGCAAAATTTTACTTGAACCATACAACTGGTTTTAAAATGAATCAAGGTTTTTTTTTATTAAAGTTTTGTTTTTTAAGGAAATTCCACTGTATGCGGGCTTTTGTCATACCACTATTTTGTTGACTTGTTAATTTTATTGTTATAAAGCAAGTGAAATAATTAAATTTGTGTGAATTTATGGACAAATATGAATTGCGAAAAAAACTACATCACAAATTTTTTCAATTTTGTATATCTTTAGTGAAAGAAAGCGGCCGCCGTAGCCGAATGGGTTGGTGCGTGATTACCATTCGGAATTCACAGTGAGGTCGTTGGTTCGAATCTCGGTGAAATCAAAATTAATAAAAACATTTTTCTAATAGCGGTCGCCCCTCGGCAGGCAATGGCAAACCTCCAAGTGTATTTCTGCCATGAAAAAGCTCCTCATAAAAATATCTGCCGTTCGGAGTCAGCTTGAAACTGTAGGTGCCTCCATTTGTGGAACAACATCAAGACGCACACCACAAATAGGAGGAGGAGCTCGGCCAAACACCTAACAGAAGTGTACGCGCCAATTATTTATTATTTATTTTTTTAGTGAAAGAAGGAAATATGCTGCTGTACTTAGACTTAAATCCCTATCTATAAGTCACTGATAAGAGTGACGTCTGCGTCAAATCATAAATTTATTCCTTTTAAATTATAAATGATTAGTAGTTTGCCTAGTGAATTTCTAACGAATAGCGCGTACGAGATTTCTTCTTCAACTTCAGATAATAATAAAAAAAAAATTATAGTAATAAGTAACGCACGAAATTGCTTTCCGTTGCTTTTACTAAGAAGAGAACTCATGCAATTAGTGTAAGAAATAAGTGTTTGATTACATGGACGTATACATCTGTGTTCAAAATAATAAGAGCGCGACGAATTACGCGAAGCTTAAGCTATTTTTTTTCCTCAATTTTTTTATGTTTTTGCTCTAAAGAATAGTGCTTGGTACAACAAAAACCACACAACTGAAGCTTCAAACTTTTTACGAAATTCATAAAAATTTAAAAATAAAAAAATGTCTTCAAAATTTTCAACTTTTTAATCAGTCTTTAGAAAAATTCGAGGTATGCAAATTCAGAGACCATTTAATTTTAGCAAAGCTTGTTTTTTGGGAGTTCGAGAACTTAAAATGATAATATAATATAAAACAGTAATATTGTTAGTAAATGGAAACTGAAAGTAATATTCAAACAAGCAAAAATTTTTGGATTGAGTTTTTAATAATAAATAAATTCGCGCCATTTTTTGTTTTAAACGATATTCGGCATATAACCGCTGTGGCTACGAGCTGCAGTTCAATTATTTACAACTTTTTCCAATAACCCTGAATAAGAAATCTAAATGAGCCCAATGAGCAAAAATTCGACGCAAACGATGGTCATTTTTCTTCAATTCTTGTGAGCCAATAAATAACGTAAAACTTTCCACGTAGTCGCAGGGCGCCATCTACCCTCTGCAAATTGAGAACGACGACGAATCGATACTTCAGCGTCTTCTACAACACTTCACTCTATGAACTTTGCGAAGAGATTTATTTGTTTTTTGTTTTTTTTTTTTCAAAGTAAATTTCCACAATTTAGAAACGTTGTTCAAGTGGTTAATGATTCGTAATGATTTGTCAAACCTTATTGAACAGATTGTTGGACCATAATTATCAATATCCATAGTTCTCATGCACCTAAAAAATGCCTGGTATAATAAAAAGAAAGCTTGAAGTCGTTGAAAAATTGCCTTGGTTTTTGACAATTTTTTTTGCATGCAATGCTGAGAATTTTTTTCTATACAAAGCAGAAGTTCGAAAGTGTTTTATACGAAAGAAAATGAGGTGTTAAGACTCAGCGAAAAAAATTTAAAAATCAACAAAATTTTTTTGGTTGAAATTTACGCTCTAAAACTGCATACCCAGATTTTTTCTAAATATTATAAAGAAAATATTAGAGATTTTGATGTGTTTTTATTTTGTTTTAATTTATAAAGTTTTTGTGAATTTTCGAGAATTCAAAAGAATTTTTTGTTACTTGAAACTGGCCTTGTGTTACAATAACCTAGAATGGGCTATAAAATTGCACAGCAATAATTTTTCTAAAAATTTAGAAGAAAAAGTTAGAAATTTTGATGTTTTTTTGAATGTATAAAATCGTTGTAAATTTTGAAAATTTGAAGAAAAACCCAAGAGAATTTTTTGTCACTTGAAACTTGCCCTGAATTCTTTTAATTATCAATAAAAAGTTAAAAATTGTTTTTTTTTTTTGAAATTTATAATTTTGACTTTTTTTTAGTTTGAAAATTTTTGTGAATTTGCAGAAATCCACTTGAGATTTGCCCTGAATTTTTTTTTATTATCAATAAGAAGTTAAAAATGTCTTCTTTTTTTGAAATTTATAATTTTCACTTTTTTTTATTTTTAAGATTTTTGTGATTTGCAGAAACCTGTCACTTGAAACCTGCCTTTGTTATACTACAACAAAATAGACTGGACTTTAAAACTGCATACCCAGAGTTTTTCTAAAAATTTGTAATAAAAATTTATAAATTTTGATG
Organism: Anastrepha obliqua; assembly: GCF_027943255.1. NCBI lineage: Eukaryota > Metazoa > Arthropoda > Insecta > Diptera > Tephritidae > Anastrepha > Anastrepha obliqua. Next base: position 119,029,145 of record NC_072892.1, read on the forward strand.
TTTTTTTTGGTTTTTGTAATTTATAAAATTTGTGTGAATTTGAACTTTGAGTTATTTGAGTTTGATTGATTTATAAAAACACAAAAAAAAATTAATGAAAACGAAACATTTGTTCTTTTAACTCAAAAAAATAAAAAATGTATTAAAAGAATTTGTTAAAACTTGGCAATTCGTGGCACTCTTATTATTTGAACACAACTGTATCTAGCATATATGTATGGCGCTCACATACACAGCTTCATATACATATGAGCTGACTAACCTCTAACTATTCTCAACGGAAATTATGAATATTAATAAAAAATGAAAAAAAAATACTGCAATCTTCCTCCAATAGCAATTCCAAGTACTAACGCACTTCGTGACGATTACTTAGAACTATAGGCGCCGCATACACGTAGGATTATTAAACAATTATTGTCGCCCAAGTACACACAAACATATACCCACATATTTAATTGATGCAACAAATTCCACAAATTTCAAGAAATTAAAATTTATGTGCAGTCAAAAGCGACATTTCAACGCTTTCTAAATTCTATAGGAAATCATCACTCGCATATGTTTCGACATCTGCAACCACAGATCAGCCACTGTTTGTGTAAATAGTCTCAAATATCCGAAAAAAAGAAGAAAAAACGAAGAAAAACAAAAACTGCCTACAGCCAAAAGACTTTAGGAAATATGAACTGATGCTATCGCTTACCCATTCAAGAGCACAATAAAATTGTCTATTCTAGAAAACAATTGGTGCATCAGCAGGCAAGAAGCACTTGAGCGCGCCTACCTTCTAACAACAAAAGGAAAAAACACTTGTCGGACACTGCGCTTAGAACATTGCAGTGGCACGCAAATGCAAAAACACTTGAGAATCAGCACCGGAAAGAACCGGCCAACGCATTAGGGTCGCATGCGACTCAGCTGTGGGCCCACGCATGCGCAGCGTGCAGCAAGCATAACATTTAATATTGAGGTATATACAAGCATGTATGTATGTATGTATGTATATGCATACATGTGTACGAAGAAATGTGCAAGCAAAGAGAAAAAATTAGATTATTATTTTTCATTCATTTTCCACCGCCAAGAGTTGTTAGGGCGCTTGGGATGCTTATCAGTTGCGTTGGCGCTGGTTACTGTGGCTACGCCAATCTAAGCATGATAATTGCTTTTTGTCCTTGCCGTTAGCTCGGTTGCTGTCTTCTTGCCTTCATGCGTCGCTCCTCTCTTTGTTTTGCCTTTTTACATAGTTTCTTTCGATTTGGCTCTTATTCGAAATTATGATATAAAGTAATAGCCAGCACATATTTATTTTTAAGCACATTTCGATATGAAATTGTTTTTTATGTAATTATGGTTGTTAGAAGTGGTTGGGGGAAACGTGGGCGCTACGCCAGCATGAATGCTACGTTGGCGGAAAGGAGGCACCTGCAGCTGGTGTGGCAACGTAGAAGCGCTTAAATTACCACCACGTATACTAGGACGGTCGAAAAAATATATGAAAAAACAAAAAAAAAAAAAAAATAAAATATAAAAAATATTAAAAAAATAAAAACAAAAATAAATTTATAACGTACACTAGGATGGTAAAAAAAATATATGAAGAAAACAAAAACATAAGAAAATATAAAAAAAAAATTCAAAAAAACAAAAATGGAAAATAAAATATAAAAAAAAAATTTAAAAAAAGTAAAAAAAAATAAATTTATCACGCACACTAGGGTGGTTAAAAAAATAAATAAAATAAAAATTAAAAATAAAAATGATTAAAAAACAAAATATCATTGACAAAAAGTTAAGCGAAAAAAATTCAAATTAAAAAAATTGTTTTTTTTTTGTGTTTTTTTGTTTAAAATGTATATATAAATTAATAAATTTTTTATATGACCAAAAAATTATTCACTTACATTGATTTTGAACACTTAGAACTCTTCAACTGTCTAGCGGACACAGTTTTAAGCTTACTTACGTAGAAGCGCTTAAATTATGACGTGCAGTAGAATGGTAAAAAAAAAAAAATAACAAAACAAACTAAATAATATAAAAAAAATAATAACAAAAAATAAGCAAGGTCAAAAACAAACAAATAATAAAAAAAAAATAAGGGATAAAAAAACAATAAAATGAAAAATATTGTGTTTTTTATATTTACATTTTATTTTTTTTTTTATCTAACCTTAGTGTGTCTCGGGGACGCACTCTTAAGTTTATTTACGGGTAAAATGTAGGATGGTTCCATGTGTAGAAGTCCACGCAAGTGGGGAAAGTTACTGATCGCCATTCACTTGGGAGTGGCCAGGACGATTCTTCTACATATGGTTCAAGCAGCTCACAACGTCCGGGATTAGCCCACGTATCCTCTGGTTAGCTTTCGAACACCCGTTCGGGAGTGAGCTAACGTGAGAAGGCGAAGCATCCCAGCATAGCTGGTTGTGCGCTGGGTTTGGGACCCGCCACTTAAAAATCCCCCCCAATGAAAACAGCAACAAAGCCTCGGATGAGAACTTCCAAAACTGATGACGACCCCTGCAAACGAAATAAGGAATACGATTTGAGGGCATGCACCTGGAATGTCCGGTCCCTTAATGGGGGAAGGTGCCTCTGCCCGGCTGGTTGATGTCCTCGTAAGAGCAAAGGCTGACATCACTGCCATCCAAGAGATGCGATGGACGGGGCAAGGCAAGAAAACCATAGGACCTTGCGACGTCTACTACAGCTGCCATGTAAAGGAGCGCAAATTCGGTGTCGGATTTGTTGTGGGAGAGAGACTTCGTCGCCAAGTACTGTCGTTCACTCCGGTGGACGAGCGTCTCGCAATAATCCGCATCAAAGCACGTTTTTTTAACATATCGCTAATTTGCGCCCACGCCCCGACGGAAGAGAAGGACGATGCGACCAAAGATTCCTTCTATGAGCGCTTGGAGCGTTCGTATGAGCACTGCCCCCGCCACGACATAAAAATCGTGATTGGCGACTTCAACGCCAGGGTGGGCAAGGAAGGAATTTTTGGTCCCACAGTCGGAAAATTCAGCCTGCACAACGAAACATCCGGTAACGGACAGAGGCTGATCGACTTCGCCGGGGCCCGAAACATGGTAGTCTGCAGCACCAGATTCCAGCATAAAAAAATCCACCAAGCTACCTGGCTGTCCCCTGATCGAAAAACGCGAAACCAGATCGATCATGTTGTGATAGATGGAAGACACGCTTCTAGTGTATTAGATGTACGTACGATCCGAGGACCCAACATTGACTCGGATCATTACCTTGTTGCAGCCAAACTGCGCACACGCCTCTGTGCAGCAAAAAACGTACATCTACCTACGCAAAGAATGTTCGACATCGAAAAGCTGCAATCACAACAGACAGCCAGAAGATTCGCCACTCGACTCTCACTCCTGCTCTCGGAGAGCACTGCCCAACACACCGGCATGCGCGAGCAATGGAGCAACATTTCTCGTTCCCTACGTACCGCCGCCGAAGAAGAAATCGGATTCCGGCGAGCCCGAAAAAACAATTGGTACGACGAGGAATGTCATGCTGCCGCAGAAAGAAAGGATGCCGCCTATAGAGCTACGCTGCGATCGGGCGCAACGCGAGCCATGTGGGATCGCTACAGAGAGCTGAAAAAGGAAGAGAGACGTATTATCCGACAGAAGAAACGAGAGGCCGAAATACGTGAGTGCGAGGAGCTTGAGATGCTGGCCAACAGGAACAACGCCCGAAAATTCTACCAGAAAGTTCGGCGGCTTACAGAAGGTTTTAAGACCGGGGCGTTGTCCTGTAAGAACAAAGACGGCGATCTGGTGACTGACGTACAGAGCAATCTTAAATTATGGAGGGAACACTTCTCGAACCTGTTAAACGGTGACAGCTGCGCATGTCATAGAGAATGTGAAGATCCCGATACCCCAATCGTTGACGACGGAATTGTCGTTCCGTTACCCGACCATGACGAGGTGAGAATAGCAATATCACGGCTAAAGAACAACAAAGCCGCGGGCGCCGACGGACTGCCGGCTGAGCTATTCAAACATGGCGGCGAGGAGCTGGTCAGGTGCATGCATCAGCTCCTATGCAGAATATGGTCGGATGAAAGCATGCCTGCCGATTGGAATTTAAGTGTGCTCTGCCCAATCCACAAGAAGGGCGATCCTGCAATTTGTGCCAATTACCGCGGGATTAGTCTTCTAAATATCGCCTATAAGGTTCTAGCGAGCGTATTGTGTGAAAGGCTGAAGCCCACCGTCAACCAACTGATTGGACCTTATCAGTGTGGCTTCAGACTTGGAAAGTCTACCATCGACCAAATATTCTCAATACGCCAAATCTTGGAAAAGACCCATGAAAGGAGAATCGACACACACCACCTTTTCGTCGACTTCAAAGCTGCATTCGACAGTACGGAAAGAAGTTACCTGTATGCCGCGATGTCTGAATTTGGTATCCCCGCAAAACTAATACGGCTATGTAAGATGACGTTGCTCAACACCAGTAGCGCCGTCAGAATTGGGAAGGACCTCTCCGAGCCGTTTGATACCAAACGAGGTTTCAGACAGGGTGACTCGCTGTCGTGTGACTTCTTTAACTTGATGTTGGAGAGCATCGTACGAGCCGCAGAACTTAATCGCTCAGGCACAATATTTTATAAGAGCGTACAATTGTTGGCGTATGCCGATGATATCGATATCATCAGCCTTAACAACCGCGCTGTTAGTTCTGCGTTCTCCAAGCTGGATAAAGAGGCAAAGCGAATGGGTTTGGTGGTGAACGAGGACAAAACGAAGTACCTCCTGTCTTCAAACAAACAGTCGGCGCACTCGCGTATCGGCACCCACGTCACTGTAGACAGTTATAAATTCGAGGTTGTAAAGGACTTCGTTTATTTAGGAACCAGCATTAACACCGATAACAATGTCAGCCTTGAAATCCAACGTAGAATCTCTCTTGCCAACAAGTGCTACTATGGACTAAGTAGGCAATTGAGCAGTAAAGTCCTCTCTCGACGAACAAAATTAACACTCTACAAGACTCTCATCATGCCCGTCCTGACGTATGGCGCAGAAGCTTGGACGATGTCAACATCCGATGAAGCGACGCTTGGAGTGTTCGAGAGAAAGATTCTGCGTAAGATTTTTGGACCTTTGCACGTTGGCAACGGCGAATATCGCAGACGATGGAACGATGAGCTGTATGAGCTTTACGACGACATAGACATAGCGCAGCGAATAAAGATCCAGCGGCTACGTTGGCTGGGTCATGTCGTCCGAATGGATACAAACGCTCCGGCTTTGAAAGTATTCGATGCGGTACCAGCTGGTGGTAGTAGAGGAAGAGGAAGGCCTCCTCTGCGTTGGAAAGATCAGGTGGAGAAGGACTTGGCTTCACTTGGTGTGTCCAATTGGCGCCGGTTAGCACGAGAAAGAAACGACTGGCGCGCTTTGTTAAACTCGGCCAAAATCGCGTAAGCGGTTATCGCGCCAATTAAGAAGAAGAAAATGTAAATAACGAAAAACCACTTCATCAAATTTGGTTTTATGTATCTAAACTGAAATTTAAAATATTTTAACATGAATAATTAATATTTATAACTAATGTAGAAAAATAATAACCAGGGAGGATAGATTACCAGATGTGTTCTTTAACTATGGGGAAAAAGTAAATTGTTAGGTGAAGGGATTCGGTTAGGTATTAGCAATTAGCGATTCGGCAGTCGAATTCAGCATGATTATTTCGCATGTATTCACACACTTGTCCAATCAGTCGAACGAATCATCGTAGGAGGGGACTGTCGTGATTTGTTTCCGTATATTTCCAACACAATCTCAGTTTTTTCGTAAATAAACTCTTGTCACGATCCGTGAGACGTTAGCCAATCAGCTGATCCCTTCAAATTCTCTGAGAGCCCATCACATCATCGTTTATTGGTCACACCTCTGCTAATCGTTTTAATATGTAACTACTTATAAATATCATATAGATTTAAATATTCAGATACATTATGTTTGGGAATACATTTTTTGTATTCAAAATATCTTTGTACTCGTAAAATCAGCAAATGAATTGGTAATAAAAATAAAGTGAGTATATTGAAGAATATTAAACTAAAATATTTTATGCAATCAAAATATCTCTAATTTTTTTTTTCGAAAATGACTTTTATTTATTTAATATATCTGCTGGTTCCCACGGGCCAGATACATTATGAGAGTCTGCTGCGCAGTTAAGGATTATTAATGACCCTTTGAAAATGACTAATAAATTAGCAAAAAAATGCACTTTTCCAAGAAAATTTTAATTCATTTAATTTTTTAATGCTTACAGATCGACATTATTTAATTCTCATCTCAAATGCTAAAAAAAAATTATGAAAAATGAAAAAAAGATATAGATTTTTTTTGTAATATTTTTGATATTTTGGTGTGCTTTCAGGGTCACCATAAAAAAATAGTTAAAATTTTAGTTTCTTAAGCAAACCAAAGGGTATGATTTTTTGGGCGTTTTTAAAGGGCATGAATTAATAGAGTTGATAAAACAACAACAATTTCCAAATATTTTATAAAAAAAATTGTAGTAGTGCATTCGTTCCATGGAAATTTAATGGTAATTTTCAAAGCGTTCACGGCACGTAAAAATATTAAATAAACAATAAAGAAAAACAGAAGAATATTATTATTATAGCATCATTATCGTTTTGCGCTACAGCTCTGTGTGAGCTTTGACCTGTCGGACGAAATGCCATAATTTGAGTGCATCTTTGGATGATTCCTTCCAGTTGTTTACTTTGAGTTTCCTCGTGTCAACCTCCAGTTTGTCAAGCCATATTGATCTTGGTCTACTTTTTGCTTTCGTAGTAAATGTTTTAACGTCACTTATTTTTCGTTCAGCCTTCGTTAAGTCCATTTTCGTGACATAACTTTAAAGCTTATGAAAGGCTTAGGGGTTTGATGAAGCGCACAACATTCAATATTTGCAGTTTCGCTTTGTCCTTTTCACTTAATGTCCACGACTTTCATCCGCAGCACAAAACTGGTCGTACTACAGATTTATACATCGTAATTTTGCATGGTCCAACCAAGCAGAGTTTTGTTAGAGAGAAGCATGCTCCATTGGCTGCTTGTATTCTTTCGCCGATTGTGCTGCTCATTGAGGTTTCTTAACTTAGTTTAGATCCCATATATGGATAAAAGTTTTCACTGCCTCAAATTCATATGTTTCATAAAAATATTTTATAGAGCACTTATGTTTTTGCTGATTATCGCAATGTCGTCCGCGTATGCGTGTATAAGTATTTGTGTTGTTCTGTTTAGTATATGCCCTGTTCTTTTTGCATCAGTTAGTTTATATATTGAGTACCATAGTAAAATATTGAGGTGAACATCTCAGATAAATTGATTTCTATCAATTCTTTTGATTCCTTCACTGCCAAGCGCGTTAATTTTTGTGTAATGTCTCATCGCTCAAATATTACGGGGATAGTCATTCTGCTTATGCTGTCAAATGCGTATTTAAAGTCAAAGAACATCATTCGTAAGTCTATCAATTTTCCATTGACTGCTTCAAAGAGAATATTTGGTCTGTCGTCGATTTTCCTAGTCGGAATGGTTTCAAATAATATTCTGGTAGAACTTTTTCGGCGTAATTAATAAGTCTCATGTTGAATATGTTTGCACGTTATTAGAAAGTATTTCCTTTTTAATATTTGCAAGTAATTTGCAAGCTGTGTCGAGAAGTAAAATCCGGTCCTTTGTGGCGACAAACTTTTTAAGAACTGGTATTATAGATGCTGTGCTCCACCAACTGGGCATCTTTTCTTTAATCCCTATCGATTGTCCGTTATTTCCATTATTACTAATATATACAGTTTATATCTAAATAAATGCTACAAACAACTTGCTTAAAAAATATGCACTAACAGCTATAAAACAAAAACTTGTCACAAATCATTGACCATAGAACAAAATATAGAGAGTAACATCAAGAAAAAAAATGTTTTTAAACCATCCTAATGTACACGTACCAACACACACACACACACACTCAGGTCTGCAAATGTACATCCTTATAATTACATTCTATTTTTAATTACAATATGAATAGGCGTTGGCGCTGGCGCTGGTCATGCTAAACCACAAGACGCTGCCCGTCAAGCTTAACCGCCTGTTTGGAGTTAATAAAAAATTAATATGCACCTTATTCACCGATATTTTAAACAACACACAGTGGAATTTATTTTCACTTTATTACATTTCAGGCAAATTATGCGCCGGAGCGAGCAGTTTGAAAGAAAATTCTTTTTAAGCATTACAAGTAAGCTTAGGCGCTCAGGTGCTTAGGTGCTGCTTTGCCTTGGCACAAAAGCTCTCGCATGTACTTAAATACAATGTACGCGTAAGTATGCGTGTAGGTGTATGCCATTACCGACGGCAAGTGGAATGGAAAGCTATTACTTCAGTAGAAGAAAAAACAAAAAAATTAACAAAAAAAAAAATAAAAATAAAAACGCCCACTCATTACAGACAACTAAATTTCCCAGCATAAACGATGGGAATATTTTCACATTTTCCACACTTTGCAGGAGGAAGCGTGTAGGTAGCATCATGTAAAAAATTAAAGCATATTAAGCATAAAGGTAAATAGTAACAACAGAAGCAGCGAAGAAAATTGTAAATATGTTTAGCTTTTTGGGTTGAGTGCAACTGCTGTGCCTGGGCGTCGCTCCCCCAAAACCAAAAAAAACTAAGAAAAAAGATGGTCACTAGGCCTAAAGCCATAGCTACCTTTGAAGCTGTGTACAAGTACAAGTACTGCAGTTGTAGTTGTTAGTGTTGCTTTCGCCTTTGCTGCGCCCACTTAAAGATGTTTCGCTTCATTTGCGAGCGTTTTAAATGGAATGTGCTTTGCGGCAAATAGACGGCTGGCCAGTAGGGCGAGAGAGACTAATCAAAAAAACGGGCGCCGGCCGGAGCATCTTCAGTTGTTTTTTTTCTGTTTTTTGTCTTGCGATTGCCATTAAAGGTAGACTTTTTGTAGACTTTCTTTGTGAACCACATAAGCTAATTGGTCTCATGGGCGGCGTATTTAGTCTGCTTTTTTTGGGTTTTGTTACTAGCCACGAATGAAGTAATTTGTGGTGAAAATCTTTTTGGGAGTGGATGTGTTTTTTGTTGTGTTTTCTTTTTTTTCGTTGTTTTACAAAATGAGATTTTGCGCGTGTGAAGCTGGATTGAAGTGTAATCTTATATGAGATATCGTTCGAGTATGGATGCTTTAAGTAAAATAAATTAATTCGCGGTGTGTGCATGCATGCATATACATACATACATACACTGAGGTACGGGTCGAAATTTTAGAGCAAATATTTTTTTTACATAGCACATTTCATAGGTGTGTGAGAATTGTAGGGGTACATATGTTGATTTTAGTTAATTTTTATAACAGAACTACCATGTTGTTGTTGTTGTTGGAGTGGTTCAGCATTTCTACTGAAATAATCCTAATTACCGACCAGCACCGTTTTACTACCACTGCCCTCGTGTAATCGTGTATTGCTTTTTTTTTTGTTTTTGTCTCAGTCAGATCCATCATTTAGTGAGATCCAAGTATAGCAGCAAATTCTTTATCTCGATGTCTGAGATCTCATTAATTTACTGTAAGAAAGACTTGCCGAAAGAACAAAGTCGTGTCCTAGCTAGCCCTGGACATTCACATAAGTAGTGGAAAAGACTTTTTTCACCCCTTCCGCTTGACAGCTTCTGCAGATGAGATTGAAGGGGAGGTTGAGGTTGGCTGCATGATCCTCTACCTTCCAATGAACTGTAAGGGTTGCAGTGATGCGTCAAATGTTTGGTCGAAAACAGCCTAACAAGTGATTCGCCCTTTGGATTTTGTACGACGTCCATGTGTTTTTTGTTGTAATACATGTAGTTCATTACTTCCACCTTCTTTCGGCTAAAGCATGATAGTGTAAAGCAATGGATGTTTTTATTGTGTGGTGGAGACTGTCACCGCCTCTACTATGTCTAGTGTCGAACCTTTTCTTGCTAGCTCATCCGCTATCTCATTACCCCGTATGTTCCTATGACCGGGAACCCAAATCAGAGTAATTTCAAGCCAATGGCTAAGTAATTCTAAATATGCTTTAGTACCCATGTCTTTTGTTTTTTTTTGTTTGGTAAAATTTTCCATTTTATTGTTTTTTTACTATTAAGTGCCAATTTGAAAGAGGGCGCAAGGACGAAATATCGGAATTTTATTGTACTGAAACATAAATTTATTTTTTTACAAATAATTCAATTATATGCTTTCAGATTGATTGTTAACTTTTGCTAGCTAAAACTTCCCCGGCACAAAATGAACGTTCAATGCTCAATTTACTCTCTCAATTTTTGAGTGGTGGATAATTCTCGCTGTTTAAAATTTCCCCAGCACACAATGAGCATCTCTCTCATCCTAAAAAAATAAACTAAATAGCTTTAAATTAAAAAAAAAAAAATAAAGAAAAAAAGTAGACACCTTAAATTCACTATATGCAGATATTATTAACCCTTTCTTCGATTTTTTGCTGAAACTTAACGAAGTTGAAAATTTGATCTGCTACGAGAAGAATAGCCGAAGAAGATCGCTGGTAAAACGCGGTGATGAAGCCCGACCCGCCGCAACAGCATGTTTCCGGGACCTATCGTTAGATGAGACTCACGATTTCTTTATCGTGCCGGCAGGGTAGTGCTTGATAAACTGCTACAACAACAATACCATTGCTCGAATTAGTGCATAATCAATTTTTTGAAGTTCGTGTGCTTGGTGGGATGCGAAGGTAATAAACCACTCTCTGCTGTCACCATCCCATCCAACACTCAACTCAATATTGAAGTAAGAAATCAATCAGAAGCCACCAAAATTAGCTAATAGAAAGGTCGTTGTATGTCATCAGACAGGCCGCACTTTTAACGAAGCGCTAGAAACTGCTACAGCTAGGATGGAAGGTTCCAACTCATTTGCTGTATAATCCAGAACTGGCATCGGTCATTAGAAAATTTTCCTTCATCAAGAGAAGTTTGTAAAAATGAGCTGGTCTTATTGAAGAAAGGTGGATATTAGAGGCAAACCTTCTTTCTTCTTCTTCTTCTATCTTTGTTAGTTATATATAAATGGCGCTCACACCCTTTATTGAGTATTTGGTTTATTGGGACTTATATTTTTAATTCTACTACGAACGGCAAACGGCTTTTCATGACAGAAATACTCTCGGAGGTTTTCCATTGCCACCCGAGGGACGACCGCTGTTAGAAAAAAAGTTGTCCATCAATTGGTGCGTCATGCACGGGGTTGTTAATTAATAAATAAATAATTGGTGCGTCCACTTCTATTACGTGTTTGGTCGAGCTCCTCCTCCTATTTGTGCCGTGCATCTTGATGTTGTTCCTCAAGTGGAGGGATTCCGAATGGCAGATATAATATTTTTTATGAGGAGCTTTTTCATGGCATAGATGCACTCGGAGGTTTGCCATTGCCTTGCGAGGGCCGACCGCTAAAACTTTTTGTTAATTTTGGTGTTGTTAGTTAATAAATAAACCACTTCTGTTAGGTGTGCGTTCTAAAGTCGTTCCCCAAATGGAGGGATCTACAGTTTAAAGCCGACTTCGAACGGCTATTAGAAAAACCTTTATTTTTCATGCACGGAGATTCGAACCTACCCACTCCCGTTTGCTAGTCACGCACCAACCCATTGGGCTACGGCGGCCGGGGTTTCTAATTGCAGCTTCGAACGATGTGAAAAAATGCTGAAAACTTTTTGTGTGACATCATTTTTTCTTATCGCTCGTAATTCAATGAACAGAACTGTAATTGAAAAATGTATGCAAGAAATGGGAGACATTTTCAATCATAAACCTTTCAAAATTCAGTTTACCTAATTCCATGAATAGAAAATGAAGTGAGTGAAGCAATATTGTGTGAAATTTTATATTTCCTTAATAATATAGTACGTTCAAAAGCACTTGTGTCGCATGCTTTTATGTGAGACTTCACACATTCTTCAAATGCCTGCTGGATATTTTATATTAAATAACAAACACAGACGCCACACACACACGCAAGCAAAGAAATCAACTTAAGGAAAATTAAAGGAAGCAGCAATTGGAACAAAAATTAACCTTAAAGCAATGCCAACATAAATACACATACACACATACGCATACATATGCGAAGGATAGACCTGAAAATACATTACCTAAGAGTAACACAACACAAAAGCTGCATAGAATAACTTCCGGCATGTTTAGGGATTCTATCACAATATATGTAAGTGTGTAAGTGTCTATGTAAGTATGATGTATTTGTAAATGTGTGCAAACATCCTTTGCAATTTCTTGCTGCTTACAAGCTTGTAAGAATGCTCATCTTGCAACCTAAACATAGCCATAAAAGGACGTAAATAACAAAAAAGGTAAATTAGACATCGTGTGCATATGTACATATGTGTATGTGTGTTGAGTAAATGTATAGTGCAGGTATTTCACGTTGAGAATGAAGAGAATTAGAGGGGTAAAGGTGAAAAAGTGAAAGAGCGAGAAGAAGAAGCAGCAGCAGCAGTTGCACTACTAACGGCGGAGCAACAGCAACAACGGTGGCAAGGGGAGGGCAGCCTTTTCTAAGCGTGCAAGCCATTGTAACCACACAACTAAAGTGTAAGTATTTATGTATGCACGTATGCACGTATGTATGTAAGAGCTTATAAATATATGGATGTCTCAATCCCATTGTAAATATGTTCGGGCGAAATGGATGTTTGTAAGTAAATCGAATACCCAAATAGAATCAGGCTAATGGCAAAGTGGTTTGAGTAGCTCTATTTTCTCTCGAACAAAGGTTGAATGAATAGTCGCTAAAAAATATTCACACATACCTACATACACACCACACCATACCTGAGTGTTACGTGTATGGAATGCTCCAATAAATAAATAATAATAGAAGCGTGTTAGTAGTGAAAACAAATAAATATAGAAGCAGGTCGGGCGGTCGGTCGGCTGCTCGGTGTATTGCATGCAAGCGAAAATAAGAAAAGTAAGCGGATAAAAAAAAACGGCAGCTCAAAAAAGAGCAAATAACAATAGTTTACGTGCAAATGAGACGAATGGAGCGCCGCGACTGGGGAATGAGTGATGAAGCAAAAGGGGCAGCGGTGCGGCAGCGCCCACAGTTGAAGCGAGAGCTGATGAAGGCTTGGTTTTTTCGACAAAGACAAAACCATCAGCAGGGCAGATGGAAGGAGAAATCAAGGGAATCAAAAAAAAAAACTAAACTAGGTAAAAATCTGGAAAGCAGGGCACGAAAGAGCAAAAAAAGTAAGTACGGTAAACCTATTGCTATAGAATAATAAAAGCAACAACAAATAGCTCGAAATAATAAGTATTCATGCAGGTTATTCATACGAAATAGAGACGCAATAGCGCGTCAAAAAAGCTGCACTACAAATAATATCACAGCCTGATGCGAAGATGACACAAATAAAACGAAAAATGTAGAGAAAAACAGACTAAGGTGCAAAGAAAGAAAAAAAAAGCATGGGAATGGGTGAGTTTGGTATTAAAAATATGTAAAATAGAAAATAAAAGAATAAAAACAAATGCATGGCACACGCTTGTGGAACTTATATAAAGGGTGTTTTTTTTAGAGGTTAGGTTTTCAAGTTAGCACTACTTTTTTTGTAGATGGTTTTTTTGACAGCTGTCACTTGATTTATGCTCAGTTTGGTTTGCCATTTCATAATGAATAGACTTACACCTGAACAACGTTTGCAAATCGTGCAAATTTATTACGAAAATAATGGTTCGGTTCGCGCGACGCATCGAAGAAAATTTTGTTCTGCGATGAAGCTCACTTTTGGTTGAATGGGTATGTCAATAAGCAAAATTGTCGCATTTGGAGTGAACATAATCCACAAGCCATTGCTGAGACGCCGTTACATCCTCAAAAAGTCACTGTTTGGTGTGCTCTATGGGCAGAGGGAATCATGGGTCCATATTTCTTTAAAAATGAAGCCGGCCATAATGTTCCAGTCAATGGAGAGCGCTATAGAGCCATGATTAATGACTTTTTCGTGCCTGAATTGGACGATGTTGATGTGGACGACCTTTGGTTCCAACAAGACGGCGCTACATGCCATACAGCCAACGCAACAATCGATTTATTGAAGGAAACTTTTGGTGAGCGCATTATCTCGCGCCGTGGACATGTGGCGTGGCCTCCAAGATCGTGCGATATAACACCGCTGGACTATTTCTTGTGGGGCTATGTGAAGTCGGTTGTCTACGCAGATAAGCCCGAGACGATTGACGTCTTGGAAGAGAATATTCGGCGCGTTATTGCTAACATACGGCCCCAATTGCTGCAAAAAGTGGTCGAAAATTGGGCCTATCGGCTGGAATTTATTCGAGCCAGCCGCGGCGGCCACTTGCCCGAAATCATTTTTAAGACATAATGGCAAACCCTTATCTTTATAATAAAGCTAAATTCTTGGCCATAACATTAAATTATATACGTTTTATTTCATCTTGAAAACCTAACCTCTAAAAAAACACCCTTTACATACATATATACGTACAATAATTTTATGCAGCCCGAAGCTCTGATGACGAAGTTTTTTGAGAGATATTCGATATTTCATGCAAATCTCTGTACAATTACAGTATCTGTCCTACGAATTAAGAATGGTAGAACTTATTATGTAGACATAACGCAATGAATAAAGTTCCAGCGGCTTCGTTGGCTGAGCCATGTCTCCCGAATGGGTGTAAACGCTCCGGCTCTGAAAGTATTCGAAGCGGTACCAGCTGGTGGTGGCAGAGGAAGAGAAAGACCTCCACTGCGTTGGAAAAAACAGGTGGAGAAGGACTTGGCTTCACTTGGTTTGTCCAATTGACACCAGTTAGCACGAGAAAGAAATGACTGGCGCGCTTTGTTAAACTCGACCAAAATTGCGTAAGCGGTTATCGTGCCAATCAAGAAGAAGGAGAGAAGAAGAGTTTATTATAAAATTCAAATTATAGGAAGAACTGCATTTCTCTTAGTTTAGGTTTAGGAAAGGCATAGCAACAAGAGAGGTTCTATTTCACACACAAATGCCTATCCAAAGAGGCCGAGACGCCTATCAAGATATGATTGTTGTTGTTGTTGTAGCAGCATGAACATTCTCCATACGTATACGGCGAATGCCGCCGAATTGACAGTCCTTGGCCAGATATAAATCCAGGTCATTCCGGTAAAATAGAATTGACTGACGTGGGAACGTTGCTTTTCCAAAAAAAGCAAGTAGCAAGCACGGAAATCAAGACCTGCTCTTATGTTTATGTAAATTTGTATCATTCTCCATGACTTATCCCTAGTAAACATAAGCTGCGACAATGCTAAGACAATAGCTTCTAATCGCGTAAGTTGGAGAAGTCTTGTAGAGGCTCTATGCTCCTGAAAGGAGTACGCAGGATAAAAAAATATTGTACCAGTTAGTTCGGTGGCTTACAAAAGGTTTGAAGGCTGGGGCTTTTCCTGTACTTTGGACTAAGTAGGCAATTGACTAGTGAAGTCCTCTCTCGATGGACAAAACTAACACTTTATAAGTTTGTCATCATACCCGTCCTATTGCATAGCATAGAAGCTTGGACGTTAACAACATCCGATGAGTCGTCTCTTGGACTAGTCGAGAGAAAGATCCTGTTCAAGATTTTTGCACTTTTGCACGTTGGTAATGGCGAGTATCGCAGGCGACGGAATAATGAGCTGTATGAGGCTTATACCCATACGCTTACATTCATTTTAGGTGTTTGACAGAGGTCCTCTTCCTATTAGTGGTGTGCGTCTTGATGTTGTTCCTCAAATGGAGATAAATATGGTGCAGTGAATGCAGACCAAACGGCACCGCTGGCTAGATCATAACGTTCGAGGCACTCTAGCTTTGAAAGTAAGAAGGAGGCCTTCTTTGCTTTGGAAAGACTGGCGCGATTTGTTGAACTCGGTCAAAATCCCTTAAGCGATTATCGAACCTATCAAGAAGAACAAGAAAAGCAAAACGCACCGATTCGGCAAGAGCAAAGCGTTTATGGTGAGCTTAACTTCATAAAAGCTACGAGTCCTCAACCTATTGGAAGGCAAGTAAAATTATTGAAAACTACTATTATGGACCTTTATATCAAAAACAATGCATTGAAGTCGTTTCTTTTTTACAAATCAACTTTACCGACGAAAGTTGACTTGAAGCCGGAAATGAGCACAGTCGATCACTGGTAATTAGTAATATTTTCAAATCGTTTCTAATAAGTTGAACAGATACTGTAGTTGTGTTGGGTTGCGTAGAAGTATAGAATATTGATGACCGCTGTCTTTTGCATGCTAAAAATGCCTTTGTATGTTATTCTCTTCATCTAACTTTTTGCTGCATTTATGCAAAATTTTATGCGTCTGTAAATTGAGAAGTTTATGCTGAGATTTGGTGTAGCTTCCAAGAAGATAAAATAAATTTTGTAGAAAAAGAATTTTTAAATGAAATTGAAATATCTGTAGAATTTAGCAACGTGGAGTTTGTACGTAAAGTCTGTGTACATAAGAGAGGGAAAAATGAAACCATAAGCGATTGGAGAAACAAACAAAAAATATTACTTCAAAATACGCATACGAAAATATAAAAACCATATTTATTTTTACCACTAAAAGCAATTACTTAAAAAAAAGTGGAGCAAACTTTGATAAATAAATTATTTTCTTAACTGAAACTCACTCACTTTTCACTAAGAATAATGTTGCCCGTTTTAAAATATTAAATGGAAATCTTCTTCTAAAAAAGCAAATCTAAATATAAATGAAAAGAGTTATATTTTTCTTATTTTAGAGTTATTTTACTTTTGTTTATGTATTTCAAGTAAAAACAAACCTAATGTTGCAAAAATTAATTTTTCTTTTATTTATTTTAGTTTAGTTTACTTTGTAAAACTTCAAAAAAAATGCACTAACTATGGCACAATTTACCAAAAATGGTTTAAAGTAAAACATGCAGGCATATAAAATGTGAATGGTAACTTTATTGTTTCCATAGCTAAAATAAATTATTATTTTTTTTTATTACCAAAAGCTACTAAGATTTGCATTTCTAGTAAAAAATAGGGAAATTAAAAGCGCACGCTCACATTAGTGCCGCTATTAAAGGCGCACATGTACATATACACATACATATATACCTACCTAAATGGAAGCAGATAGATTTATTTTCAGATATGTACGATAAAAGTAGAAATATGTACACGGCAGCATAAAATAATGAAATTATTACACTTTCACTCTTTTAGCTACAAGTGCCTCTCTCCACAATGATGCCCATCATAAACTTTTAAGCTACCATTTCAGTAAAAGCTAAAATAAACTGCAAAACTAAAGCGGAATAATATGCAAAAGGGAAAGGCAGCTGTGCATTTGCTATGGCTTGCCTAGTATATCAGGTAGCGATGCCTGCAGGCATTCAAGTCCTAGAAAATATATTCCCGCTTTGTGTAAAACCATACAGTTGCGGATACTGAAATAAGGATATGTAGTGCGCAAGTGTTGAAAGTCATAATTGGTAAATCTTTCGCGGTAAGTCGTTGAAAATTTGTAGCATGCAAAATTTAAAAATTATAAATTAAAAGGAGAATAAGTAAATTTGAAATTTTCTTAAAGCAAAATTCAGTATTTAAGTTAGGATAGTAAAAAAGTCGGCAAGATTTTCGTGAACAAATGAAGACAGTGCGACCGCAGCGTCTACCAAGCTGAGATCTACGCTTAGACCAAGCAGCAAAAACGATAAGACTGATGGACTTACCTCCAGCAAACCTAACATTTTTGTTGATATTCAAGCTGCGATCAGCGTACTGGCTTCAACGCGTATCAATTCAAGATGTGCTAAAGATTGCAGGAGATCGCTCTCGCTCATCTAACCACACAACACCACTATTTGGCCGGGAACCCAGGCCACTCTGGAGTGGAGGTAAATGAAAAGGCGGTTGAGTGTGCAAAGATAGGCTCTGAGTTTGACCCTCAGCGAGTGGTGGAGCACATAAACATTCTTCTAAACGAGTTATGCACAGCCATTGACCTGAGTGTAATCGCGGAAACCAGTAGAAGGTGGTCTCTGACTACTAACTGCAGGGTTTTCAAAGCAGCTTGGTCATAACTGAACATCAAAAGAACAAAATCTCTGCTTGGATTAAACAGACTAACTACCAACATCGGGACTTGATTGCTATATTATCCTCACCGGTATTATAACGAGTCACTGCACTATTGGCACCCTAGCCAATAGAATGGGTGTACCTCACAATGACTTCTGCAGGAGCTGTGCAGGTGAAGAAGAAATAGAGTTGGTACAATACCTCTTCTGTGAATGTCCTGCACTTCAAAGAAGCTGTGCGAAATATCTTGGCGATTATTTCTATAGGGACTTGGGAAATTTGCAAAATGTCTCACTAGAGGGACTAGTTACCTTCTTAAAAAGATCTAAGTGGTTTTAGCAACTTAGTTATGGGAAGGAAAAGAAATGCAGGTATCACAATGGGTCTTAGGGCCACCCAGTGTCGCTTGTTTAACAAACTGATTAACTTAACCTAACCTAAAACAGTGTTGGATTAAGTAAATGAAAAATGGACTCACCAACCACGAAAAAAGTAATTGTAGGAGAGATGACCTATTGATGTGAATCAGCTCACAGTATTGCTTTAAAGTGCTGAAAACTAAAGAGGGAAATTTATAAAAAACATTGTTGTAGAAATTAGTATGGAAATCATAAGTCGACGACATACAAACAACCTTACCGACTTAAAAAATGCACTTAAAATTAGACTTAGTTCGATTAGGTAGATAGGTAAGTTAGAAGGCAAGAGCACCACGGGTACACTACAAGTAGCACCCGAGTGCCGCTTTGATACCATAATTTAGATCATTACCCGGAAAAAATCTCAAAAACTTAAAGGAAGAAAAACCACCAACAGCCAGTTTCATTCTCCACCGGATCTACATAACTTCTGTAATGGGGGTTGTACGAAAGTCCAAGCTTCTCCGCATGAGTTCCGATCATCTAGTGACCGGTGATCCCCACTATAAGTTTGGAAATTGACTAGCGTGGCGATCCTGTTTCTGTTGCACAAAGGTCAAACCGATACGACAACCGAGATAACGCACGATAAGATAGAACTCCATCCATTCGCTTTATAGGTCCAGAGCTGTACTTATCGTGCTAAAAGATTGGGAGAGAATGCAAACCTCTGAGTGTATTTCTGCTATGAAAAAGTTGCTCATAAGAAATTATCTGCCGTTCGGTGTCGGCTTAAAACTGTAGGTCCCTCCATTTGTGGAACAACATCAAGATGCACGCCACAAATAGGAGGAGGAGTTCGGGAAAACACTTAACAGAAGTGGATGTGCCAATTATTTTTTTTAATTCACTTGAAATAAACTAAATGATATCACAATTGAATTAAATTGAACTAAATCAGAGCATTTTAAGATCTTAGACCCAATACCCTTTAGGGACTGCATCAAATTGTCAATGAACAAGCAGTTATTACTCACGGACTCCTGACATTGTGGTGTACGTCTGAATGTTTCTCCACGTATGAAGGAACCTGAAGTTTTAAGCCGCCTCGGAACGGCACATAGTTTTTAGGAGGAGCTTTTCCATGACAGAAATACAGTCGGAGGTTAGTTATTGTCTACCAGGGCGATTGCTGTTAGATAAATAACTTTCTATCATTTCGGTGTTTATTGCCTACAGCGTGTCTCGAAACCAGGTTCTACCATTCGGCTACGACGGTAATAAGAATATTGGTTGTTGTACCCACAAATTTACGCTATAAAATATTTCCTATAAATATTTTGGAAATGCTGCTGGAGGGATAAAAATCCGGTTCATTCGGGTAACGTCAAACCAACTGTCCCGGAAACGAACAATATAGGTATTGCAGTTATGGTCTAAATCAAAGTTGTATCACTTAAATGCCATAATACATAAAAATTAGGGACGGCTATACAATATATTAATTATATGTAAATGCTGAGAATGTCTTTGATTCTCTACATTTTACAATTTAAAATAGTTTTTATAAATTTGAAAAAATAGGCTTAAATATTTCTTATATGTATTAAATATATCATAAATAAATAAATTTAAGAAAATATATAAGGGTTTTCCAATAACAGGTGTTACAGGGGAATGGAGATCAAGAGATGATTAACGATTTCTTATGGGCGGAATTGGATGGTATTGAGCCGGACAACGTTTATTTTCAACAAAACGGCGCTACGTGCCACACAAGCAACGAAACCATTGGTCTTAGACGGGAAAAGTTTCCAGACCGTATTATCTCTCGAAGAGGTGATAACAATTGGCCACCGAGATTTCGTGATTTAATACCTTGTGATTGTTTTCTTTGGGGCCCCGTGAAAGAGAAAGTCTACGCCAACAGCTTAGGGTCGATCCAAGACCTCAAAGATGGTATTCGTGAGGCTATTGGTGAGGAATTCGGTTATGGAAAATTTCATGAAAAGGATATTGTCCAGTAAGCGTGGTTGTGGTGGTCATTTGCCAGATGTTATTTTCCACTATTACCTTCCTCTTTATAATGAAATAAACATCCGATCATTTATATTAAAAAATAGCATTTTTCTTTGAATATCAAAATAACACCTCTTATTAAAAAACCCTTTATATATTTAAGAAAAAAATTCTATTCATATGTTATGTCTCTAAAAAAGAGTATATTTTAGTTGTCCATATTTCAGTGATTGAAACTGTAACTTAATTTATGACTCAACCGAATATATGAACATTTACAACAAAAAGAAAGGTGATATGCGAGGCGCAAACAAATGTTAATGTACACATACACATACACATACAAAATTTGATAGCAAGTCACACAAGTGTAGCAACAGCGGTCGCTACTAGTTTCAAGCTGAGGTGCCATTAATCTTACAACGCTTGAGATAGAAGAAATATGGCTTGCGTAGATGCATGCACCTGGAAGAACTATCGGAAAGAAACGGAGACAGAGGGCGTGAGTGTGTGAGCGCAGTGAATTCAGCTGCAATGCCATCCACAGCGAAAATTTGGCTTGCCCTAGCGAGGAAGTATCACCACCGTCTTGCCTTCCTGTTGAACAATCTCAAAGTTCCTTGCGCAACCAACCTGCGTGCGTTTGTATAGCTTGCAAAATGATAGCAAAAATGTGGTTAAATAAAACACTCCGCAATGAGCGCACCAACACACGTGTGCACTTCTCGGAAGGTGACTCTTTAAACTGACGACGGCGGCAATCATATGGTATGCGAAGCAGCTGAACTTAACATGTGCCGGAGCTCAGTTGTAAGAAACTTTGCGCTAGATTTTTACTTTTCCATAAGTTTTCTTCAGGGGCAAATATGAATAATGATGCCATGTTTCATTTGTGTCAGTTGATTGAAGTTAAAAAATTTGCAATAACCACCTTGAAATATGCGCGAAATTCTAGTGTAATCGTGCTTAGGTGCAAATTGTGCAAGTGAAAGACTTTTGATTGTGGTAAATTTCAGAAAGAGTTTAAAATCAAAGAAAATGTTTGTACAAATCAGAAGCAGCCCCAAACTTTGTGGTTCTGCCAGAATGAGTAAGCGGAATCAATTTTAATTTAAACTAAAAGTTGTATTCAGAGTATTAAATTTGTAGTCAGTAGTATTTTGGCATTGAAATGAGTTTTCTGAAAATGGTTTTGATTCTTTTTATTTGTGGTGTGCACTTTTTGTTAATTTTGGTGTTTCAACGAGATTCGAACCTAAGTTCTCTCTGAATTCGGAATGGTAGTCACGCACCAAACCATTCGGTTACGGCGGCCGCCTACACAGCTGGACAGCTAATAATTCAGTTAGTTTTTTTTAATAATAATCTTTCATAGTTTTAACCACAACGGCTTTCAAAAAGTTTCCAATCTTTCCAAAGTTTCCAAAGTTTCTGATTCTATTTATAATTGTAAAAAATCTTTCAAAATTAATCTTATTTTTTATTATCTGTACACTCGCATGGAAAAATAAAAAAAATTCATATTAAAAAAGTTACATGGTACAACAAAATCCATTTTTTATTTACATCAAAAAAGTAACACAAAATAAAAAGTTACAATTTACAGCAAGACGTAAAACTTTTTAAATTAAAAATGTTACACTACACAACACAATTTAAGTTTCTTAAAAAAAACACCAATGGAGGAGTTACACCGTATAACAAACTACACTATTTTCAAATTAGAAAGTTACACTGCACAACAAAAAACAACTTTTTCCAAAATAAAAAGAGTTGCACTGTAAACCCAAAATCCAACTTTTCTGAAATAAAAAAGTTACACACTGCAACAAATTTGAATTTTTTCTAAATAATAAGATTACACTGTACAACTAAATTTAGTTCATTAAAATATTTTAGCATACAATAAAGCCTCTATTTACGTTATGGTACAAAACCAAACTTTTTCTAAAATAAAAAAAAAATACACAGTGCAACAAAAACCAACTATTCCGAAATAAAAAAGTTGCGTACTACAACAAAATCGGAATTTTTCTAAAATAAAATAGGAAAACAAACCAAATTTTTCTAAAATAAAAAAGTTTCACTATAGAACAAAAACCGACTTTTTCCAATAATATTACAATGACATTACAACGCACAACAACATTCCACTTTTTTAACTAAAAAAACAACACCGTAAAACAAAATTCAAAATTCAAATTCAAATTTCAACATTGAAAAGCTACACTGTGCAACAAAATTTAACTCTTCAAATTAAAAAATGGCGGCAAATTAACTCTCTTAACTAAATCCAACTCTCTTTAAAATAAAAATAAAAAAAAAACTAATCTTCTTCGTCTTGATTGGCAGGTTTAATAAAGTGCGCCAGTCGCTTCTTTCTCGTGCTTGTTGTTGTTGTTGTTTTAACAGTAATAAAAGCCCCGTCAGTGTAGGGTATATTACCAGTCGTCTTCGTCTGGCTCATCTAAAGATAAGCCCAGGAAACATGCTGTTACGAGGGGTTGGGTCCAGAGGGGGAGGGGTGCTAGATTATTAGGTTTTAGAGGGCATGTGAAGAGGTGGTTAGTGTCGTGCGGGGTACCTTCACATGCCGGACATATGTTGGTATGTCGGGGTCAATTCTGGATAGGTAGGAGTTTAACCCGCTACAGTATCCAGAACGTAATTGTGCCAGTGTTACGCGTGTCTCACGGGGAAGCTGGAGCTCCTCATCTGTAATAGGTGGTGGTTGGACTCCGATTACGGCATTCATAGGACGGGAGCTTAAGAAGGTGGTGACGGTATCCCGGTTAATGTCGTTTATTGACTATCTGAACACTGTCTGGTCCAGTAGATTTCTGTCAATTTTGTCCTGGATCTCGTCGACATAGCTTAAAAGGTGTATCCTGACGCGCCTAGGAGACGCCTCTGGCTCAAGCAGGTGTCTACAAGGGTGAAACCTACGGTAGCTTCCTAGCAGGAACTGCTTGCTGAGCAGTTTATTGTTCTCCATTACAGGGAGCATTTGAGCCTCATTGTAAAGGTGTTGAATAGGGACATCAGGATGCAACCGGGCGCTGTTCAAGTGGCAGTATTTTGGCATGTCTGCAGCTTTATCCACTGCGTGTTACTAAAGGGTGTTTTTTTAGAGGTTAGGTTTTCAAGATGAAATAAAACGTTTATAATTTAATGTTATGGCCAAGAATTTAGCTTTATTATAAAGATAAGGGTTTGCCATTATGTTTTAAAAATGATTTCGGGTAAGTGGCCGCCGCGGCTGGCTCGAATAAATTCCAGCCGAGAGGCCCAATTTTCGACCACTTTTCGCAGCGATTGGGGCCGTATGTCAGCAATAACGCGCCGAATATTCTCTTCCAAGACGTCAATCGTCTCGGGCTTATCTGATAAGACAAGCGACTTCACATAGCCCCACAAGAAATAGTCCAGCGGTGTTATATCGCACGATCTTGGAGGCCACGCAACATGTCCACGGCGCGAGATAATGCGCTCACCAAAAGTTTCCTTCAATAAATCGATTGTTGAGTTGGCTGTATGGCATGTAGCGCCGTCTTGTTGGAACCAAAGGTCGTCCACATCAACATCGTCCAATTCAGGCACGAAAAAGTCATTAATCATGGCTCTATAGCGCTCTCCATTGACTGGAACATTATGGCCGGCTTCATTTTTAAAGAAATATGGACCAATGATTCCCTCTGCCCATAGAGCACACCAAACAGTGACTTTTTGAGGATGTAACGGCGTCTCAGCAATGGCTTGTGGATTATGTTCACTCCAAATGCGACAATTTTGCTTTTTGACATACCCATTCAACCAAAAGTGAGCTTCATCGCTGAACAAAATTTTCTTCGATGCGTCGCGCGAACCGAACCATTATTTTCGTAATAAATTTGCACGATTTGCAAACATTGTTCAGGTGTAAGTCTATTCATTATGAAATGGTAAACCAAACTGAGCATAAATCAAGTGACAGCTGTCAAAAAGACCATCTACGAAAAAAGTAGTGCCAACTTGAAAACCTAACCTCTAAAAAAAACACTCTTTAGTTCCGGCCGACCAATTGCCTTAAATGTCAATAGCAACAGTTCTTTGTCTTTTCCCCAAGAGCTGCCGGCAAGCGATTTGAGGACCTTGTTGCGATTTTGGACCTTAGTGGCAATTGCGGTTGTGTGCGCTGAGAAGGGGAGCAAACTTGCGAAGGTTACACCCAAAATTTTGGGATTGTTTGCCGTCGGAATTGTTGTGCCATCGACTTTTACCTTGAGGGACAGTTCGACCTCGTCTTTCAAATCATCTTTCAAGTCTTTCTTCACCTGATCTTTCCAACGCAGAGGAGACCTTTCTCTTCCTCTGCTACCACCAGCTGGCACCGTATCGAATACTTTCAGAGCCGGAGAGTTTGCAGCAATTTAAATCTACTTATTTAAAATAAAAAAGTTACACCATTCAACAAAACCCAAATTTTTTATATTAAAAAGCAACACTTTCAAAACTCAAAGTGATATGTTAACAGCATAACCGAGGTCTCCAATTATTAATCGATGATTTTAGAGCTCCAGGTCTTTGACTTCATTAACGTGTTGTTCATCAGTTATTGTTTAATGTTTTCCAGGGAGGACTTCGTCTTCACGCTTTATTATCATTGATTTATTTGTAAAATTTGTTGTTGTCGTGGGGGAATGCAGCTAGAGTGATAGTACTTGGTCGGTTATAAGTCCCGATCGTTCCATTAACGTGGAGCAGACCGTCGGGGGATCGTAAAATTTGTAAAAAATTGGTGTGACATAATCAGACCACCGAAGGCAGATTTCCTGTTCCTGCAGCGGAAGTTTCATGTCGCATATAAAATAAAAAATTTCATATATTTTAAATTTCGTTATCTATATATATAAAAATTGAGCCGAAAAAAAGTGTGCGTTTGTCCGGTGTAATCTCAGCAACGCGTGTAAGGAACACCATGAAAGTTTCACACATTGTTGGTGCTGCTTTGGCAAAGGTTTCTGTGAAGTTTGGTTGAAATTCGATAACGCGTGTGTGTGCGGTGCGTCGGTTATGTGAGTGTGTTTTTGCTATTTGCCGCACGTATTTTTTGTACCGCACATAGCATTCATTAGAATTGAATACATTTTGGTCGTTTGTGTCTGGGCCGATTATTATGAAATTTGGTATATACCTATATATATTTTTTCACGGAGAAGGTTAGTATAATATGCTTATTGATTCCACTCGCCACCAGGTGGCGCTGCCGAAGGCCAAAATGAGGACCCGGGTAACCCTAGGATGTGTTTTTACATTGTGGGTATCAAATCAAAGCTACTGATGAGTGCTTTAATACAGAGTATTTTTTAGATCTCTGAGTGACCAGGGCCTCGAGATATAGTCGTGTTTGTACAATATGGGTATCAGATGGAAGCTGTTGATGAAAGCTTTTAAGTGAAGTAATTTTGACTGCCCGTTTCCGGGATAAAGAAAGGAGATGGAGCTGGAGATGGAAGAGGAAAAAGAATAGCTACAGGAAGAGGAAGAGGAGGAGGAAGAGGAAGAGAAAAAGAAAGAGGAAGAGGGAGAGGAAGAGGAAGACCACTTATTATTTTAAATAGAAAAAAATATTCTAAAAAAGTTTTTAAATGTTACATATACGCTTATTATATAAACGTTAATCTGAAGTCAGTTATAGTGAAAAATTCATTGTATCATTGCCGGCGTGATTGGTGATCGTTTCCTTAATTTTTTGCAGAAAGGTTATGCTAATATGAGATATGAGATATTACCTATATCATTCATATATTTACGTATTACCTGTGTACTCACAAATATACGGTTGAAGCAAATATATGTAAGTTTTTTTACTTCGCCTGGAAAAGTATATATATATATAAATTTAAGAAGAGTAAATAGAACTTATTTTATATCAGACTTCACGCAAAAACGTCATTTGCACCTGAACACATAGCTGGGTTAAAGCGGAGGGGAATAGAACAGTTATCTTCTCCTTCTCCGCTTTTTCGCACACGTAATTGTATGGGATGAGTGCACGATGGCAAATAAAAAGTCACTGGAAGCGCTTGATAGGACATTACGAGATTTACGTAGTAAAAATGAAATGTTTGGTC
The DNA here is from genome assembly GCF_027943255.1 of Anastrepha obliqua. Lineage (NCBI taxonomy): Eukaryota > Metazoa > Arthropoda > Insecta > Diptera > Tephritidae > Anastrepha > Anastrepha obliqua. Next base: position 119,055,833 of record NC_072892.1, read on the forward strand.
GTACCTTAATGCTGCTGGCAGGTGATTTTAGACAAACACTGCCTGTTATTCCTCGAGCAACTGTAGCAGATGAATTGGCTGCATGTTTGAAATCATCATATTTGTGGAGACATGTTCAAACACTCAAACTAACTACAAATGTACGTGTTCTAATACAAAATGATCCATCAGCTGCTGAATTTTCACAGCAATAATGGGATATTGGCTTAATAACTTTACAACCAAACTTTTGCCAAATAAGTCAAACGAAAGAAAAGTTAATTCAAAGTATTTTCCCAAATTTGCCTCAAAATTACAAAAATCATGATTGGCTTAGTGAACGAGCCATCATGGCTGGCAAAAATAAAGATGTGAATGAAATGAATGCGGCTATTTTGGCTAACATACCAAGTCCAGAACAAACATATCGATCCGTTGACACTGTTACAAATCAAGATGATATTGTAAATTATCCCACTGAAACTAAACTTGAAAATAGGAGCACCGATTAACAGTTAAGAGATTGATGAATAACGTCATTGAAGCAACAATTTTGAATGGAAAATACTCTGGTGAAGACGTTTTAATACCTCGAATACCAATGATACCATCGGATATGCCGTTAGAATTCAAACGTTTTCAATTTCCTGTTCGCCTTGCATTCGCGATTACTATTAATAAGTCACAAGGCCAAACTTTATCAATTTGTGGTATTGATTTAGAATACCCATGTTTTTCTCATGGCCAACTTTATGTTTCATGCTCAAGAGTTGGTAAGCCATCGGTATTGTTCATTTATTCAACAACGCATGGAAAAATGCAGAATATTGTATACCAAAGAGCATTACAATAAAAAAAGTAATAAAGTAAATCACATCAAACGTTTTTTAATTGCTACTACTATTCAAAACTTTTTTCATTACTATTCATGCGCGAGAATTTTTATAAAAAACACACAGTATTTTTCGGCTTAATTTAATTAATTAATCTAGATTTATTTAAAGACGACCAGCGGAACGGGCGGGTTTTCGCTAGTTCTTTATAAAACAGGTTCGCCAGTTCGAACGAATGTTAATATTGACATGGAATTTGATGCAAATTATCAACCTAAAACAAGACAGCCAGAATTTATGAGCCCGCGTATTTAAAATTTCCCTTTTATTTTTGTTCATAATGCAATCGCCACAAATTATGACTAAAGGCTGGCGAGGATATTAGATTTCCTTTCCAGCCAGCATTTTCTACAATTAACTGTTTAGCAAATATTCACTTGCATACTAATTGTAATATTTCTAGGGACTTCCTTGAATAAGTTTTTTATTAGTACCTCTTTTGTTCAATATTTTTTTTTTACCAAATTAAGTTATATTCGGTTAAAATAATTACAATAGCCCTCACTTTCTTGCGTAATACATTTTAATAAAAAGGAACTACATAAAAATAACTCACCTTTAAAATTTCACTAATTCCAGCGAAGAGTTACTCTTAATTTTTTTGTTTTATTTATTTACTGAGAAATTAAATTATTTGTATTGTATTTAGGGTATTTCCCTTCTTTTCTATGTAATTATCAATTAATTTTTCATATTCGTTTAATTATGATTTGGAATTTTTGATTCCGAGTTTCTCAGAAAAGTATCAGCTTTTTGACCTCATGCAACCGGAGCTGTAAAAAACAAGAAAACATGTTAGAGATAAGAAATAATTTTAAGAAAATGTCAATTGAAAAGTCAAACAAATAAATATAATCTTATATTTATTTAAATATATTTACTAAGTGCCATTATTGCGCTTTACAGTAGAGCCGAAAAATGTTTGAGCTACGAAAATATGTATAGGCAAGAGGTTCGCGAAATTACCCATTTCTATTAATTTTTGCTATAGAAACTTTTTATCATCATAAAACATAGTCTGAGTTGTAGGAGAGGAGTTTTTGTGAACTGAAAGAGATAGATCTTTCATGCCAAAAAATCAGTTTCTAATCTCTAAACTATACAACTAACACGGACAGTCCTCAATACTGATGTATGTAATTAGTGGTTCATTTTTCTTTTATTTATTTTATTTTTTTGGAAAATTTACGAGTGTGCTTTTACTGCAGTAATATATGGTGTGCCTTGCTACGGAAAAAAGTTCGTTACAAGATTGATGAATTAATCCAGGCGCCATACGAGGCTTTTGAATGCCAAATTTTGCATTACGGAATCTTGTCAGAGCCGGCGTGAGGCAGAATCGCATCTTTTTCTGGTCGTCATTGGTGAAATTCTTGCCCCAATTGAATGGGCCATTGAAAAATTGGAATGATGTGGCACTGGAAGATTTTAAACTCTTAGATTTTGCCAACGATGTAGTATTGCTTTCTCAGCGCAGTAGGTAAGGCATTCTAACACTGCTGGAATCAAACCCAAAGAAAACAGAATATTTGGCGATAAAAGCGAATGACGCGTCCTTCAATATTGGAGAGAACCCATTCACGGCAGATGAAGGATGCAAAATAGGTGTTTTCACAAGGCTGAAGAAAGCAAGCAACGCAAGTCTCTGACCAGCGTACCTGTTCAAACAAATCAGCGGGCCCCCCAAACTTCGAATCTTTAATTCAAATGTTCAGTTTGTCCTTCTCTATGCTTGTGAGACATGGTGTCTACAAACAGAAACCGTTCAAAAGCTGCAAGTGTTTGTAAACCGCAGCTTGAGGTACATCTTGCGCATTTGGTGGCCAGGCAATTGGATATCGAGCACCGACTTAAACCGACGATGCCAAAAAAATCAAAGAGGGCATATCGCCACAAAAAAATCGAAATTCGAAAATACGTAACCTGCGAAAATTCAAATTCGCGATACTTTCTGAACACGCCTCGTACATCAGTAAATATTTCACTCAGTATTTTTCTACGGAATCTCCAATTCTTTTCCATAAAACTATTTTCATAAATAAAAACGAACCATTCTCAGGCGATAGTATAATAAAGCGCTTTTTGGTGTTTTAAATTGAAGCGAAATACATTCGAGAAGAACCATTTCGAGTTAGCTAACACAAACGGTAATCAGGAGAGGTCAGGCCTTTTGTTTATGCCGAGTGTGTTAAGATTTCCATCTACAGTTTTCTAAATAGTTTTTAAGCGGTATAGCTGTATTAGCCGATTCACTCAATCCAAAAAGTTGCGCTATCGTGTGCAGACGGATATTTCGATAGTTTTTCTGCCAATGCTTGTTTCAAATGTATTAATTATTCACGACACAATTTCCACGTGATACTATAGTTTCGTCATATTTATTGACTCTTAGTTTATCACTATTTTGTGATGCCACCAGCAACACAGCAGCACCATCGCTCAATGGATATTTGACTTCGAAGTCGATGAGGAGGGATCAATAAGGTGGGATCGATGACCATCGCATGAAAGATTCAGTGGCTTCGTTTGCTGACTCATATCGGACGAATAGATACAAACGCTCCGGTTCTGAAAGTATTCGATGCGGTACCAGCTGGTGGTAGCAGAGGAAGAGGAAGGCCTGCTCTGCATTCGAAAGATGAGATGGAGAAGGACTTGACTTCACTCGAGTGCAACAAGCGCCGGTTAGCATGACAAAGAAACAACTGGAGCGCTTTGTTAAACTCAGCCAAAATCGCTTGAGCGGTTATCGCGCCATTCAAGAAAAAGAAGAAGTGACAACTTGTGGCTAACCCACATCTCACCAAATAATCTACAAGTTTTAATGACGACCGCAAACATGTGGTTAGTTTTTTGATGTTGTTAGTTGTCCGCCTCGGCTTTTGGTCGGACTTCTTTCGTTAGGTAAAATTAAATAAATAATGAAATACGATTAATGAATAATAAGAATATTTTCTAACTCACTGAGAGGTAGAGAATAAACTTCTGATATATCAGCTGAATTTGTAAGCACGACTCACTTGCTTTTATTAAATTATAATAAAAAACAAAATTCAACTCTCTTCCCTTAGATAATTGTAACGTAAGGGACTAACATTAAATTTAAAAAAAAATTGTTTGCACAAAAAACCCATTTCACCTCAGCAGGAATTATACTAATGAGTTCACAGTAAATAACAAACTGTAATTTGCTAGACTATTTTATTAAAACAGGTTCTTTCCTACGTTATTGTTGTGTATGACTGCGTTAGAAAAATGTATTTTTGCTTAGTTTGTACAAAGCTGCTCAACTGTGCTGAGATGCAAATTTCCCTTCATCGTCGAGACAACACTCCCAAGTTGCGACTTTTAGTAATCACTAATCTGAAGTACAAACCAGCTGGAATTTCTAATGAATTTCTAAAGCGCTTAATGTTAATTAATATTCCCCATTTTTTATACTCGTGTTAGTCAGATAGTATTGCTTTTGGGACTCTTTGTATGCCCTGCAGGAAAAACCTGAAATAGTGGAATAATTTTAGTTCAAAATTAGTACGGGTTTTTCAATTGTGAAACACTTCGTTACTTACAAATGAGCCGATTTCTTTGAAAGTGGTTTAAGTGTATTTTATTTTATATGGCAACATTCAAGGTTTCGCACTTGAATAATTTGAAAAATATAAGTATACGTGGGGGGTTCAATAAGGCCCCGTGGTGGAAATGAAGACACCTTTTAAAAACAAAACTATTTTTCAACATTATCCCCTTTTAGAAAAATACACTTTTCCCAACCCTCTGGCCATTTTTATAACCCCTTTAACAAATAGGATTTGTCGAGCTTTCCAAAATACGCCTCTGTCTTAGCGATGACTTCCTCGTTTCAGCTAGATTTTTTCCCCGCGAGGCATTTCTTCATGTTGGGGAACAAGAAAATGTCGTAAGGAGCCAGATCGGGTGAATACGTGGTGTGCGGCAGTAATTCATAACACAATTCATGCCGTTTGGCGGCGAAAATTCCGGATGTAAGCGCTGGTGCGTTATCGTGGTGAAACAGCACCTTCTTTTTCGCTAAATGCTGCCGTGTCTCGTTCAATCTTTCGTGAAAGCGGTCCAACAACTCAAAATAGTATTGTCCAGTGGTCGTTTTTCCTTTCTTTAAAAAGCTCCATGCGGATAACGCCGTTCGCATTCCCAAAAAACGTCGCCATGACCTTTCCGGCCAATGGGACTGTCTTCGCCTTCTTTGGAGCAGATTCACCGGGAGAAATCCATTGTTTTGATTGTTGCTCAGTTTCTGGTGTGTAATTATGAAACCAGGTTTTATCAACGGTGACAACTCGACGCAAAATTCTTCGAATCTCACTTAACTTACGCCAAACACTTCTTCGAAGTTGACAGTCGCATCCGCTTGTTGTTGCTTAAGAGCAATTGCGGCACCCATCGGGTCTACAATTTTTTCATCGCCAACTTATCATATAAAATATTAACCTCGACCTCTGTCGACCTGTCGGCTTTCGCGCACTTTCGTTCATCGATCAATGAGAATCATGTCGTGGACTTTTTGAATGATTTCCTCGGTAACCACGTCTGCCGGGCGTCCTTCTCGCTTCCGATCAGAAGCGGCCCACGTTTAAATTCGTTGAACCAGAGAGAGAGTTTTTACACCAGTGCTTGTATACGTTCCTACAGGGTATCTTTGCTATCAGAATGCATACATACATATGCACATACACCGTTTAATATTCATGTGAAATAAAAAAAATATTTTTTTTAATGACAATTCCGAGCCGCTAGAAATGAAAACTGGTTTTGAGATATTCAGGTATTAAAATTTATTCGAGAAAACCGAAGAGAGACATTTAAGGAGAGAATGCTCTGATAAGATTACTAAGATCGAGTTAATATAATTCTGGAAATAATTATTTCACACGAATTTTCCGTGTATTCTCACATTAGCCCTAGGTTTTGAAAAGCAGTCACACAATATTTTTGTTGATGTATCAGCAAAAGATTTCCCGTAATTAATTGGCAAAATATTCGCTTTCGAAAGCAATCTGCGCTTCTGTAAGCAAATCAGAGTACGAGTCTTGATTTTACTTGTTTTTTACCGTCTTAACCAGCAGCTTCAAAAAATGACTGTACCGAAACATTGAATGCTGCTGAAAATAGTTGTGCTCGATAATAAAACCAGCCATCACTCAAGGGCGTAAGCAAAAATTCTACCTCAAAGAGAAGAAATAGCATAAAAGTAGGTAGGTGGGTTAGATGGTAAATGTAGGCCCTACAGGTATACTGGGAGTAGCACTAGAGTGCCGTTTTGACACCATAATGTAGAACACTACCTGCGAAAAAGTTCAAAACTTGAAGTGCAAAAACCCATCTATATATGTACATATATAAACGGGATCTAGGCTGGATAATTATCTCAGGCTACCCCCAAAAGGTGCACTAAGGATCCTCGACCGCCTAGCCACCAGACCCGGACAGTTGCAGAGAAAGTCTTCAACACTCTATTTCTCTTGCGGATTCCCTCAACTTCTGCAATGGGAGTGCTACGGAAGTCCAAACTTCTCCGCATGAGTTTCGATCACCTAATGACCGGTGATGTATCTATGAGTTTGAAAATAGAGTGGGGTGGAATCTCCCAGAATTTTAAGCGTCCTGCTCAAAATGCTACCATGGCATACAGAAGATTGCCTCCAAAGGCCAATCTCTGGAGATCAACGAGAAGTAATTGCAGAATGACGTTAAGGGCGGCAGTGGGGCATGTTCAACACGTTCTAAAAAGTTAATGCACGGAAAATTTGCCATCACTTGCAAAAATCGGTAGGAGAAGGCATATCAACTGAGGCAGTTTAAAACTTTGTTTGCTGTCTAAAAAATTACCATCAATACGCTTCAATAACCACGGGACTATAAATTGCAAATTTCGGTTTGCTCGAGGCGTTGTGGGGCATAGAGGGGATGTATATATTTAAAGTGATAATATCTGGTGATTGTTGTAGCCGAATAGGTTTGTAAGTGACTGCTACTCCGCAGGTTTTAGCCTTGGAACCCACTGGGTACTTTTTTTGCTATGAAAAGTCTTTTCGCTAACACCATCTGACTTTCAGGGGCGGCATATATAGCAAGTATAGAAGAGAAGGATGAGGGATGTTTGCTCCAAATATATATTTAGATAGTGAGACTGAATATATTTGTCACAAGGTATGTGGATTCTTTTCTTTCCATTAAATCATAGTCAAATGTTTCACAGCTTCAGTCTCGTTGTTTAACAGCCATACCTCGTATGTAAGTACGCCCTTATATCGTATATGCGTTGTCTACTAACGCTCATACTCGATCTCAATTAAATCAGAAAGCACGCGAAAGGGAAAATTTTTAAATATAAAATTGCAATTATAAATGTATACGAGGGTTGTTATTTCTATATCTGTTCTTGGATATTTTTAGTATTTTCAGGCGCCATCTGACGTTTCCATTGGAAAGTTTGACATATTTGTCCAAAAATGCACGTTGAATATTTTGATGAGTGAGCTAATTTGTTTCGTTTACAATGACTTTAAAAATTCTGATCGGCAACACAATTAAAAATGTCAAAATTTTCGTTCGATTATTTTTAACAACTTTCGACATGGACTAGCAAGTCAAGAAGTAATCGATAAACTAAATCGTTATGCGGCGACCAAGCATCTACTTTAACACCATAAAAAATTGGAACAATGAATTTTCTCTTGTTCGCTGTTCGCACGCTTACAAATTCGGGGAAGGTTGTCCAAAATCAGTTGATGTGTCAGAAAATATCGATGCTATGCGGGAAATGATTGAGTAAGATCGTCATTTCGCGTACTTAAAGCATCCTTGGGTATTCCTATGAAGAGCCTCACTGAGATTTTCCATGATCATCTTGTGGGGAAAAGGTGTGTACGCGCTTGATCCCTATGTGAAAAACGCTCACGAAACACAACTCGACAAAGTGCTTCTAAAATTGGTTGAAACGCATGCAAAAGTGTATTGAGAATATTTAGAAAAACCATAAAGCAGTTTCCATTCAAAATTTTAATTTTTCCATTCCTAGGCCAGATATATAAACAGCAACCCTCGCATTACTTACAGATACACATATTTTTTGTTGAACTGTTTAAAACTGCAATTGAATACAAAAACGTTTGAGGGGGAAACGAAACAAGCGCTTTCAAGCTTCGCTGGTTTGACAAGTGTCACCGCAACAAAACTTTTGTAATGGGAAATTCAAGCATTGAAAACGGTTAGCGAACAATACTAAGCACGCACATACGCATGTATTTGTGTATAAACTACAGAGGACTGTGTAAAAAAGAAGTAGCTAAAACAGTTCAAACAAAAGAGTCCGTAAATCATAGCTACATAAGTGCGCTTCAGCGCATAAGTAGATCAACTTTTACCACAGCAAAAAATAAATGTATGCACGAGTATATGTACCTATATGCACATACAAGAGTACTTGAATACTAACAAACAACAACACCCACAACACACATCAGCGCATTAAATAAGCATAAATATTATGCAATTAAATTGTAATTAAGATTTTATTTCACCCAAAATGTAAGAGGTAAGAGCAATAGTCCCCAAAAAGAAAACATAAAAAAACAACAACAAAAAATAAGGCAATCAAATGGTGACATTTACATGTGTAGGTCTGCGCGTGGGGTGCACTGTGGCAATCCAAAACTTGACACGCACCGTTGGCATCACGCGGGAATGGACTTGAAAACTGTGGCATGAGAAAAAATTGGCTGTATTTCGGACATAATGCCCTTAACTGTACACCCACTAGCAGCGCAGCAAACAAAGGGAAAAGAAAAAGCGCTAATTCCGCTAAAGAAGTAACGGCGTAAAAAATATAATCAGAAAAATTGCCAACTACTCAAAAAATACAAAAAAAAAAAAAGTGAACGAAATAAAAAAATTGCTCGAGTTTGCACATTAAAAAAATTTCAAGACTGACGCCTGACACTTGGAAAGCAAGAAAAAAATGGATGTATAAAAAAAATGAACTAAGCATTAAATAATAACTACGGTTTGTTCACAAATGCTTTAAGCCACTTTTCTCACATTTTTCGCTTCCTCACCATAAAAAAATAAGCAAACGTTCGCGTTAGTACCTGGATACAGACCGCGACAAATGCTGACACATCAACATTTTGACCAGTTTTGATTATTTTTCTTCGTGGTGAAAAGAGTTTTAGAGGTGCGCTATTTAGCGGACCGTTATTCAGCTCTCCGCGAATTTGACAGAATCAGCTGATGGACTGACGTCACTTGGGGTGTATTTACAAAATAATAATAATAATAATTTGTTTGAGATATATGAAAAAATCAACCAATAGCATTTCGATGCTGACTGACCAACGAGTGATGGGACGAGTGTGTGAATGCATGTGAAATGATCGTGCAGAATTCGGCTGGCGATAAGATTGTGTTAGTGATATACGAAAAAAATCTACACAGTAGAGTGGGAGGGCTAGTTTACTGGGGCGGCAGTCCTTGGTCGGGAAAAATTCGAGTCATTCCGGTAACGTAGAACCACCTGCCATGAGAATGATCAACACAATTTTCGTTCATTTCGCTTCGTTGCTATTGAACAAGGACTGATTGCACGAGTGGGGTGATCGTCCATAATTTGACTGCCGAATCTACCAAGTGACGTGGCGGCCAAAGTGCCCTAATAATTTTCTTTTCCACCATAGCTAAATACCAAACGTGGTAATCTATTCATTCTTGATTTTTCTGATTTTTTTGATGGTCATTATTTTTTTTTTTTGGAAAATTATAGTTCAAAAACCATATAAATCCTTTATGGTGGAAAAAATTCTTAAAACATGAGTGGAAAAAATTCTTAAAAATCAACGCAAACTTTTAGCAACTTTATCACCGCAAAATTAATCACCGTAACAGAATATTTATGATTTTTTCAAATGGCGTTGTGCGTCAACCTTATTTGATACTTGAACTAGACAGCTGCAGTGTAGACTGCACATGTAAGGCAGACATGGGGTGCGTAAAGGTAAAAATAAAGATTTCCATCACTCAAAATCTTTTTTTAGTACTTTATGCAAACATTTTTTTTGAAAGTTATTCAAAAATAACATTGGATGATTAGTTTTGCGACACCATGCTTTAAAATTTAATAAACCATAAAACTGCATACCGAAAATCTTTCTAAAAATCGATCCGTTTTGAAGCGGATTATCACTGGTGATGAAAAATGGATTGTTTACAATAACTTCAATCGAAACGATCATGGTCCAAGCATGATGAAGCGCCACAAATCACTTCAAAGGCTGATATTCACCAAAAGAAGATTATGCTGTCAGTTTGGTGGGACTGGAAGGGTGTGGTATATTTTGAGCTGCTTCAAAAGAACCATATGATTAATTTGGATGCCGACTGTCAACAATTGGACTAATTGAATACAGCTATCAACGAGAAGTGACCAGAATTGATCAATCGTACAGGTGTCATATTTCATCAGGACAACGCTAAACCGCATATATCTCTGGTCACCCGCCAAAAACCGAGAGAGCTTGGCTGGGAACTTTTGATGCATCCACCATATAGCCCTGACTTTGCGCCGTCAGACTACCATTTGTTTCGGTCTTTGCAGAGCTTCTTAAATGGTAAAACTTTCGGCAAGGACGAGGCAATAAAAACGCACTTGGTTGAGACTTTCGCAAATAAAGGCCAGAAGTTCTATAAGCGCAGAATAATGAATTTGCCGGAAAGATGGCAAAAGTTACCGAACAAAATGGAAAATATGTAATTGATTAAAGTTCATTCTAAGTTTTAATAAAAATGTATTTACTTTCTTTTAAAAAATCGGCAATTTCTTTCCGGACAACCCAATAAAATATGTCTTCAACCATAAATTTATATTGCGTTTTTAATAAATTTAAAAATATTTGTAAGCTGTACGCAGACTTTATGGGTCATATGTAATGTTTTTTGTTAGACAATGAACTATACTTTTATACAAAAATATTGAACATTCACAAAAAATTGTGAAAATTAGTTCAAATGGTTAATGTGCTATCGCTTCGACGCGGAGTGTACACATCTCCATACATATACATCCACATATATGTATACATCAATACCAATTCATGTGTTTTTAATGCGACTTATTCCGTTATTGTGCGAAAAAGTTAAAAACCAGGCCAGGTTTGTACAGTAAAAGCCGCTGCTTCAAAATGGCCAGTGCTCATTTATGTAGCACAAAATTCGGTGTCATGCATGAATTTTTATTTTTTTCCATTTGCCCAAGCAATATTAACATTTTACCATACCAAGCAGCGCTTGGTAAACTGCTACAGCAACAACAACAGCACCAATTTCGTTGGAAAAATAAAAGATTAAACCATTTAAAGTAAACTGCAAATAATAACAAATCCAAATAAAAGTGGCAACAGTGAAGAGTGGCGAATGTAAAATGTTTTAAAGTTGGCACCTTTCAGGTTCATACCCGTTGGCTTGGCGTATTTTGCCTTACCTCGCACTGTCCAACTTCTAAAAGCATAGCAGAAAACGAAAAGATAAAAATACAAAAGCAATACGAAAACATCGAAAAGGTAAATAACAGAGGAGTAACCATTTACTATGGAATAAAATGTTAAATTACTTCCGCAGTAACGGCCACTGGAGGGCGGCCAAGCCCAGCTTAGGCCAGTTCCAAGCCAACTCAAGTTCACTCAACTGAAGCAAAGGGCCTACGCATGCATGTTCGGCGAGCTCAGTAAAACTCCTCAGTTGTGTGCATTCATCATTAAACTTTGCGCACACACGCGTCTTTAAAATGTGAACAAGCAATGTATCGGGTGTTTTTTTAGCTGCATGAGAGCTATCGATGTCGATAACTAAGGCTTAACAGCGGAGAATAGTAAAATATGTTGACATTTCTATTCAGTACGGCTTGGCAAGTCATCATGAATCATTTAGCGCCAGAACTAACTTTGAAAGTTGTAGAAATTTACTTTGAAAAAAGAGGTTGTCTGTAAAGTCGGTTTACTGACGATAGTTTAACGTGACAACGTCTTAAAAAAATACTGATGTAAGGGTTGCAATTTTCAAAACAAAATTTTAATTTTATTTGTTTGATATTTTGTATGGATATAGAGGAGGAGGTAAATGGAATTGCAATGGAATAGGTCTAGTTACATTTGCACAAACGTGAAAAATGACGAAACATTTATCAAATTCATGAAAGATATGTTCGATTTCGATTGTGCAGCAGACGTTAATAAGTCAACAACACTAAGAGGCACCATCATCGATTTGCCTTTTTCAAGACACTTTACACTCGAAACACTCCCTTTCATTTCCTACTTTTTCTATCATCGTCCTATTCTCAACAGAGAAATGGTTCATTACCATGCACACAGGAAGAAGGTATATGCAAATACAAATATGTGAATTTATATACCTACATATGCGCATATACATACATACAGGGTTGGCCATATTAAACTGACCCATGTGATTATTAAAAAAATATGGAAAAAGAAACATTTTTTTGTGTTTCATTGTGAAAAACATTTAATTTAGTTCAAGGAGATTCGTTTACATCACTTTTTGAATATGATATCGCGCAAGTGGTCGCCCTTAGCTCGTATAGCGTAATGTGCCCGTTTTTAGCCGTTTTCCATAGTTTTGGCCAGCGTCTCGGCCGATATGGCGGCTATTTCCCGTCGGATATTGGCCTTAAGTCCGCCTAGTGTCTTTGGCTTGTTGACGTAAACCTTAGATTTCAAATAGCCCCAAAGAAAAAAGTCCGGTGGCGTCAAATCCGGTGATCGTGGCGGCCAGTCAAAATCGCCGCTTTTTGATATCAAACGGCCAGGGAACAAAGTCTTCAATAAGTTGACGGTGGCTCGTGCTGTGTGTGGTGGTGCGCCATCTTGCTGAAACCAGAAGTGCTCCATACCATTTTCACGAACAATCGGCATCACAAAATCGGTTATCATGGCCCGATAACGCTCTTGATTGACGGTCAATGGTTGGTGTTCACCATTTTCAAAGAAGAACGGCCCAATGACCATATCAGCGCAAATGCCACACCAGACTGTAACGTTTTGGTCGTGGAGAGGTACCTCTTCAATAATTTGAGGGTTTTCAGTGGCGTAGAAACGGCAATTTTGCTTATTTACGGTTCCGTTCAAGGAGAAATGGGCCTCATCACTCATAATGATTTGATGCCAAAAATCCTCATCAGTTTGGGCCATTCGGACGACAAAATTGGCATATTCCAAGCGACAAGGCTTATCGGCCGGCAACAGTTGTTGATTTAGTTGTATTTTGTACGGGAATATCCCCAAATCCAAACGAATGATACGTCGTAGAGTGGTCCGAGGGATGTCCAACTGAGCAGAACGACGATTACCTGACGTTCGCGGCGATGACTCGATACTGGCTCGTACGGCCGCGATATTTTCGTTAGATCGTCTTGGCCGCTTTTTATTTGGACGTCGGGTATTAGCCACAGTGCCGGAAGACAAAAATCTTTTGTCCATTTGCTTGATTGCGTTCTTTGACGGCGCACTTTTCACTTTATTTTTTTTTCTCCACGCACGTTGCGTTTTTACAATCGAGAAGAAATTTTGAATGTACAGCTGAACAATTTCAGCGCGTTCTATTGGGGTGTACTGTTTCATGGTATAAATCTCCTTCGACTGACGCTTCCAACGCGGTATGTCATTAGCTGATCTGAAATTACAGTAAAAAGTTATAGGGTTACTCAATGGGTCAGTTTAATATGGCCAACCCTGTATATATGCTCACTCAAGTAGGACAGAGCCAGATGTCGAACGTTGCCGAACGCGGGGGCCGATTGTGCTCTTTCTCGTTCGTTCCGCGCTCTCGCTTGCAGTTCAAGCACATTAGCTTACATTTGCTTGCGTACGGAATAGATTCGTATATTTGATATGTCCATATGACGTGTATGCATCTTTACATATAGATTTGTTCTTTTTGAAAATTGCGCGAAATTGTATATGTATATGCATGTTTATATACATATATTAGTATACAACATATCTTATAAGGTATATGGTAATTTTACCATACATTTTTTCCTTCATATATAATAAACAAATTAATAATAATAACATTAAAACAACAGGTATTATTAACAAACTTTGCTTTATTTTAAATTCTTCAAGTAAATCAAATTAATAATAATCAATAAGAAGGCTTATGCAAATACAAATACGTGAATTTATATATGTACATATGCGCATATACATACATATATACGCTCACCTAAGTAGGAGAGAGCAAGATGTCGAACGTTGCCGCTCGTTTGCTTTGTCGTTCGTTCCGCGCTTTCGCTTGCAGTTCATTCAAAGTAACGACAATGAGCAAGGTAACGCCAAATGAGCAAGGTAACGACACATTTTTTCGTGCGTGCAGCCGGTTAAATCGAATTATAAGACGTTATCACGTCAAAAACAAATCTGTTCGCAAAATTTATAGAGTAGTTTGTCCATTTTACGCGCGCGTTTATACGCTGGCGGCATTATCGATTTATTGCAATACTCAAGCCACCATCGGCGGTATGCGGTCAGATTTATTCGAAAAAAAATTAATAAGTAGTACGAGAAATAATTCAATGCAGTGTAAAGTCTTGTTAATACTAATAAATAATTAAATATAAAAAAATTGTAAAAAAAAAAAATAATGTGCCACCTCATAATCCGTTGGTTCATTCTGGTGCATTCATGAGTATCATACAAAAACAAATCGAATACAACTCAAGTACTGTGCCAATTAACTCAACTCAACAACGTATGGCCCCGTTCTACTGGATGAACTCAAAAAACTACTCCATATCCCGTGCCATTAGTCTCGCGAGTCATATTTTCTGTTAGCGCTGAGATGGTCGCTGGGTTCGCTTCTTTCTTTTGTACTTTTGAGGTATACGATACGCCATCGAAATGGCTTACAGGTATCAGTTTGTTAAGAAAGAAATCACGCAGTCTCTCTGGGCGTGTGTGGGGTAGCGCCATCCTCCTGAAACCATGTTTAATAGCGGATTTTGTTCTCTAGGTGACCAATAACCGCACTTTCTTTCAAATAAAAATTAGCTCCATCACTCCAAAAGACAGTGTTTACTGTACAAAATCGCTCCAATATCATCTAACAGAAATTCTTACGAAAACTGTAATCGTTAAGTTGAAGCGCTTGCACGATTTGAATTTTGATGGAGTAAAGTCTAAGATGCTTCCTCAATGTATCGGCACAATAGTTTTTGGAAATCCAGGGCATCCTAACCAGCGTTCACTCTGTAAAAACACATACCAGTGATTATTTTGTCAGCGATCTCGAAAATTTTAAAAATTACGTTTTAAAGGAATAAATTATATGGAACTGTTGAAAAATGAGTACAAGGCGAATTATTACACATCAGTGTTGGCAGTTATAGATTTAAAGTAGTAGAAAACTCATATTCTTTAGAATACGCATTAACAGCTATAACAAAGTTAGACTTGGAATCTATTCATCGTTACTCTTGTTAACAAATGGAGCAAAATCCTTTCGATGACGAATGAAAACCACATTTCAATAACCCCTCGTCAACCGCATACTTTTGCATGGCTCAAAAACAGAAATAGATGAGACGACCCAAAAGCATAATTCTGAAAAAGTATGCACACCTGTTTGTAACTAGAAATATTCAAAGCCAGTCATACAGCTTTCCAATGACAAAGGCAGAGTTCAAGTAGTTAAAATGCAGTGATTCCGCTGGTTAGGTACACTTTGAAAGTAATCGAAGCGTAACCTACTTCTTGGTGATACCAAATGAATCTTCCCTTTCTTGGGATCTACCCTTTCTTTACTTTGGAAGACTAGTTAGGAAAATTTGTTCTAATAAGGCGTTTGTAATTTTTTTTTCTGGATGAAATTGCTTATTTTTAAGGTGACGAGGGTCCATTTAGGAAAAAGTAGAGAGGCTACATTTCTCAAATTTGCATTGAATCTGAAAATAATTTGCGACTTGCCCTCTACTTTGTCGCCGTTGGGGCCGGTTGCCAAATTTTACAAAGTTAGCGGAAAGTAGCACTGAATTTCCTGAGATAATATAAATGAGAATCAAAACAAAAAAAAAAAAAAAACATATCCCTCCTCAATTTGAAGATTGTAAAGTTATATTTTTTGACTACTTTTTCGAATAAATCTGACCGCATACCGCCGATGGTGGCTTGAATATTGCAATAAATCGATGATGCCGCCAGCGTATAAACGCGCGCGTAAAATGGACAAACTACGTATTTTTCTTCGTGTACTGGATTAGCTCTCCCAGAGCCTCGATCACAATTCTATTAAAAATTTATGGAGGATTATGAAGCGGAAGCTCTATAAAAATCCAAGGCCATTTAATAAAATGAATTTAAGATGGAAAGTCCCGTGGATTTGGTTATTCATTAGGCACTGTGAAAACGACTGGTGAATTTGGTGCGCTGAAGATGCGCCGCTATTATCCAATACAAAAGATCCATATTTAATTATTAACAGGTTGATATGATTTTCCAGCCTTTTTTGAGTTAAAAGGCGTTTTTGTTTTTTGAATGTAAATAATGTTGGAATAAAATGAAAGGAATATATTTTTGGCTACTTTTTTTGGCACTTAAAGTGTATCGATCGTGTTTTCTTATTTTTTATAGGGAAGATAAATGTTTGTGTTGTTGCTAACACGAGATCAGTACCACAAAATGTATATGGAACAGTTTAGCACCATGCCATTCATATTAGGGATATGAACAATTGAATGCAGACGAAGATTTAAGTCTATATGTACAAGGTGGCGCAATCATATTTGACACTTGTGAACTAGCCAGCTGTAGTATACAAACAGACAAGCAATGGAGCGTGTAAAAGTCAAAATAAAAATCTTTCAAGATCATAAATAGTTAGTAAAGATTTCCCAAAATAACTTCTTTTTATTTAGTAAAAAAGTTATTCAAAATCGACATTGGATGATTAAATTTGCGCCACCATATATTATTAGTTACACGAAATGATGTATTTTTAGTTATCAATAATATTAACATTCTGGCAAGAACAGTGGAGTTAAAAAAAATATAAAAAAAAAAAAATAATTAAAAAGAAGAAACACAAAGCAATATAAGTGAAAGAAATAAAAATTAAAAATTTTAGAAATAAAAAAACGAAATAATTAAAAAAAATGAAAAAGATAAAAAAATAATAAAATATAATCAAATAAAAAAAAATTAAATAATATAGAAAACTTGAAATAAAAAAAAATAAACAAATAATTAAAATTAAAATAAAAAGGAAGAAATAAAAACAAACAAAATAATTTAAAAAAGACAAAAAATTAAAAAATCTATACTATAAAGGTGAATGTCTGTACGCGTATCACTACGAAATGACAACACCAAATGACGTAAACATTTTTATACATTCATATTTTCACCCAATGAAGGTTATAGGCATGTTTTTATGATGGAACTCCCTTCCCACAGCCCCCAAGCCGCGCCACCACTCTCATTCGTCACTAATAATCGAATATTTGCTTAAATTTAATCCACAAAAATCTTAGCTTTTCCTATTTCCCACTATTTATAGCACACTCTAGACTTCATAATCCGCATAAGCTGTTCAACTATGACCCAAATGCAAAGTTCAAAAACGGTTTGAGATAGAAAATTAATAAAAATAATTTTGCTTGATATTTTTCTGATTGGTTGTTTTGATTTTATTCAACGAGGCATAGCAACGGATGCCGGGTATTGTAATATTATGGTTATTAATAAAAAATTATTTTCCATGAAATTATTGCTTGTAATTCTTTTTTGTATACATATCCTAAATCCCTCAAAACTGCTTCTACGCGCGCGGGGCCGCGTGTTAAAGCTAATATATAATAAAATAAATACATTTAAATAGAAAAAATTAAAATTAAAAAATAAATAAATAAAATAAAAAAATTAGAATAAAAATAAAAATATAAAAGTAAAGAAATAAAAAAAACAAAATAATTTAAAAAAAATGAAAGAGTTAAAAAATATGTAATAAAATGAAAAAATTTAAATAGAAAAACTAAAATAAAAAAAAAATTAAATTAAAATAACACATTAAAAAACTATTAAATTCAATTCTTGATTTCAAGTTAATTTAAATTCAGGATTTTTATTAATTATTTAAATTTGGCATGATAGAATTTCAGATATTGACCATTCCAGCTACAATTATTATTTAATTTAATTTTGTTTTTCTCAATTAGTAATTAACTGCATTTCATGCGCTCTGATAATGCAGAGGCCATACGTATTTTAGAGATCACATAAATGCGTGTGCTTGTTTGTGTATACCATGTCATGTTTATTATGCTGTTGTATGTTTGTATTGCCTTACTCTATTTTGTCATTTTCTGTTTTTTTTTGTTATTGTTGATTCTCCTGAATCTGAACTGACCCAAATTTCTCTGTCAACAGAAACAGTTAACCCTTAATTCTCTCAATCTGTGCAGCAACAAAAAGTCTTTTGCTTCATTCTCAGTCAACAAGAAAACAAACAAACAAAATATATGAAAAACAAAAAGAATAACCAAAAATAAAAGAGTATTCAGAAATTTTACGAGCTCCATTAGATTATGTTCCAAGTGTAGAAACGAAATTAGAAGGATTGAGCTGACTATCACCATACTACTTCAAACTCCAAGAGCGATGCGCTTAATTCAATCTCACCTGGCGGGGGAAAAACAAAACAAAACTAACAGCACAAAAAACAAAAGCAATGCATATCAAAACAAGGAAGCAAAATACAGGGCGAGATAAAAGGAATGACATATGAGGAATTGCATAATTCTTTGGGTACACGACTCATCAAAAGTGCTCTCAAACTGAAGTTGGAGACCTACAGACATACATTTACTCGCATACTCATGTACACAAATTCGTATAAGCCAAATATGTGTATATGGGTGTGTGATTTAGGATTTTATGACTTATCCATTTGCGTGCCACATTTATACACAATTATATTTTATGAGTATTTGAAGACTATAAATGAGTACCCAGCAGGAAAATCGATTAGTTCCAACTGGTGGTCTTCTATGGAATTCGGAGTGAAGAGGTTTAAATTTACGTATTTATAATACATAAAATATCGTCTCAGTCTTTTTTTATCTATGCAATTCTAGTTTTATTGCTGAATTTTGAATAGTTGATGTTTTTGGGAAAATGCTGATGAAGTGACTGTTTATGGCCGCATAAAAACCGCATTGTTGCGGCGGCATAGCGCCAACAGTCGGGGAATAATTAACTAAATATTTGATCTTTATTATTAGTAGAAAGCAACTACAATTGTGCCTCAGGCAAGCAAAAGAGGCTACGTAGGAGAACTTTAGTTGCTAAACTCCGCTTTTGAAAGCTTTTTACAGATTTTCGAGCATTCCACTGCACTCGAGCGCTAATATACCAGGTATTCTTCACAAACATTTGTTAATAAATAAATATAATAATGCTTCGTTCAAGATGGCAGAAAAAATTAAGAAACGAAGTTTTATGGAGCCGTACGCAACAATAAACTGCACCCGATTTAGATTGGGAGGCGTAAATGGTGCTGAGTCAGTCACACCCTCGACAAACCCTCGAACCATATCGCAAGGCAGGCGCTAAAGTAGAATCTCCAGGGTTCCAGGTGTCCTGGCGCTCAAGCAAACACTTGGCGCAGAACCATCGATAGGGAACTCGATGCCACAAATTGCAACTAGAATGACATTTGCAGTGCTGCATTTAATAAAATTTAGATTTAGATTTATTGTGCAAAACTTTTGCTCCACGAGGAGATCAGGACAACAGCAAATACGTAACTAAACTGTTATGCCCAAAAAAAAATATAATTGAAAACGATTTAAGTACTTCATTAATAAAAGTCTGAAATATCTCACATTGCAGCCATTTAAAAAACCGTTTTTCTGGTTTGGTTTGCTTAGGATATGCTTTAATATATGAACAAAGGAATTTTGGCCTGTCCCCTCTCATTCAATCCAATGCGCAGTATTTTAAAAATTTTAAGCACATTTTTGTTTTTACTAATTAGAAAAAAGTATCCATAAATTAAAACTGGCAGGTAGCGGCGCCCCATAAAAAAACCTCAAGGAAGACAGGCTTTGCTGTCGTTACTTTCTTTTTATTTCGAATAAGATCTTTTTTGTAGTTTATAACAATAAAAAAAAACAGTTTTCGAAAGCAAAACTGCCCAAAATATGCTTTCAGAGCTTAGCTTTCTCTATTTATTAGTTTGCTACTAATTTTCCCTTTAGTATATAAATCAGTTTTCTTTAGCTGCATGAGAACTATCGATGTCGATAACTAAGGTTTAACAGCGGAGAATAGCAAACTGTGTTGACATTTCCGTTTAGTGAGGTTTGGCAAGTCATCAAGATTTTTTTAATGCCTGAACAACGCTTCCAAATTGCCGAAATTTGCTTTGAAAAAAAATTTGTTCGTGAAGTTCATTGAACGGAGTATTGAAGAAGACGCCGAAATGTCGACTCGTTCTCAACTTTTGGTCTTTGTCCTTTGATTACGTGGAAAATTTTACGTAAGGATCTTGGCTTGTGTGCCTATAAGCTCATTTTTATTCATTTGGGTTTACTATTCACATTTTATTCGGATTTATTATTCGGATTTATTGAAAAAAGTAGTCAAGAATTGGAGTGCAACTCGTAGCCGCGGCGGTCATATGCCGGATATCGTTTTTAAAAAATAAATGCTATAAAATTATCTACCAGATAAAAAAAAATAAATTATTTCAAAAATTTTTCTGTTTTGTACTATTTTAGTATTTTAAATTCTTAAGCTCTTAAAAACCACCCTTTAGTTGTAGGAATATTTGCTACCTGTTATACAGGGTGGCCAATGAATTTTGCTACATTAAGAAACTCAAATAACTTATTTTTTAGTGTATGGAACTCATTTATTTTTTTTTCAAGTTGAAGGTCATTAAATTTTATTAAATGTAGCTTAACTTTAAAAATAATTGAATTTAAATGCCCCCCATGCTCGTTGACACAAGTGCGGCATCTTAGTAAAAAGTTGTTCATTGCTGCTTTGAGAGTTGCGACAGGAATAGCCGCAATTGTTGCCCGAATGGATTGTTTTAGTTCATCCAAATTTGTTGGCTTTGTTTTATAAACTTCTTGTTTACATAAACCCCACAAGAAAAAGTCAGGTTCAGTAAGGTCAGGCGACCTGGGGGGCCAACGAAATTCGGAGTTTCTTGAAATCAGTTTATTGGGAAATTTTCGTCGCAACTCTGTCATAACAGTCTGGGCTATGTGAGACGTTGCCCCATCTTGTTGAAACCACACAGAGTTGAAAGGAATTCTCTTTCGGCGTAGTTCTGGATAGAAAAATTCTTTCCGTGTGATCGAAGAGGATGCAATTCCGTCTCGTGGAGTATCTGTGGGTTAGAAGTACTCCATATTCGACAATTTTGTTTGTTCACATTGCCGTTTAAATCGAAATGGGCCTCATCAGACATGAAAAGGCAGTTTAACATGTTTTGGTCTTCTTCCACCATTTGCAGGATCTTCTGGCAAAATTCCAAGCGAATCGGCAAGTCTGCTGCATTCAGTTTGTTAACCATTTGAATTTTGTAGGGAAATAAGTCTAAATCTTTGTGCATTATTGTTTGCAAAGACTGTCGGCTGACACCAAGTTGAGCAGATAAGCTTCTTGTTGAAACCCTTGGATTGCTTTGTATAGCTGCAGCTACAGCAGCGATCGTTTCCTCCGTCCGAACTGGTGGGTTTCGATGATAAGGCCTTCTTGCGACTGTTCCTTGCTCAGCAAAATTATTCACCAGTCTCATTATGGTCCATCTGCTCGGGGGATCGCCGCCAAACATCCGCCTGTACTCTCTCTGTACCAAAACTACGGACTCCAGTGCGTGATAGCGGCGGACTATCCAAATTCTTGTTTGCGTGTCCCAGTTATCCATTTTAATAAATTTTAAAGATCAATCTGCAAATTAAAACAAAAATGGAACAGATAACTTAAAAAGAAAAAAAGTTACTCAATTTTTTTTTGGTAGCGGCTTTCATCAGCCACCCTGTATTTACATATACCTCATTGCGCTAGTTTGAAATGAGTGCTTTACTTGTGCTTTACTTGTTTCCGTGTCCCAGTTATCCATTTTAATAAATTTTAAAGATCAATCTGCAAATTAAAACAAAAATGGAACAGATAACTTAAAAAGAAAAAAAGTTATTCAATTTTTTTTGGTAGCGGCTTTCATCAGCCACCCTGTATTTACATATACCTCATTGCGCTAGTTTGAAATGAGTGCTTTACTGAATAAATTAGTTTCAATTATATTAGTTTGGGGAAAAAGAAATCCAGAATTTTGTATTTTTTCATTTTGAGCAAATAGTTCCAAACTGTTTTATGGTTGATCTTTGGCTTCTGGGCGATGCTACGACCACTAACATGCCAATCAACTTTGATTATTCTATGATTTTATCGACATTCTCAACTTTGCCCTTAAAATCCAAAAAAAAACCTGAACGAAATCTGCGAACCCAAAGTTGCACCTAATTTGCTGTTAGAGTATCGAAATTACAAAGCATCGAACACTACACCCATATACCGAGAAAATAATGGGTTTATTTTTCACCAAACAACGAAATATAAAATTTGCAATTTTAGTTAATAAAACTCACACATAGACGCTTAAAAATGAATATTAGAAACATTTTCCTCATAAATGAATATTAAAATATTAAACGTAATATTTTTTTACTTAAAGACAAATTAGAAATGGTTAACTGTTCCTAATCCAACGCCTGTACGGGTATATCTCATTTCAACGGGTTCAAATCCAGTTGCAACTATTCAACAAACACTTGCTTGTCCGACCGGGTGTATGTGTTGCAGGAGCAATTAAAGTTCAGGCAATAAGTGCGTCTTTTAATTGAACATTCGACAATCTAATGGCTGATCCCAGCTGTGTTGGAGATTGACTATTCGTAGCTACTTCTTCTAAGAAGGCATGCGATACACATTACCCACAGCCCAAATGAGTGGCCACATGAGCAAGTGGTTCTTTTTTATTATTGGCCCAATGTATGTACATACATACAGACTTGCGTGCATTTTTATTATTATTTTATTATTGTTTATATTTACGAAATTGTGCGCTACTTATTCGTGCAATTAATCTGCTTTCAAACACCCACACTTTACATTTCGCTAGGGGACAAGTTATATTTACACTTTATGGTTGTTATCACTTGTTCTTGTTATGTGGTGTGAATTTCATTAAACAACAACTGCTTGAGAGGGGTGAGTTGTGAATGGAGAAGGAGAACAAGTGGATATTGGAGAGGAATTGTTTGGTATGCCGTTGGTAGCGCTGCTAGTACTCGCAGCAAACATTCGCCTTGCATGATTGTAATGGATTTTGTAAGCCGCTTGAGAATTAGCAGTGATTAACATTTCGGCAAATAAAAATTACTCATATTTTTAACAGTTGGTGTGGGGTGCAGGTGTTTTTTGTACAAGTGACTTTTAATTAGAATTGTGGAAATGTGTTTTGAGGAGAAGTTAGTTGTAAACCGTGTAAGATCTACAAAACAAAAAACAAAAAACCAAAATTGAAGTAACCACAAAAGCAAACTCGAAATGAGTAGAGTGAAATTGGGAAATCCACTTGTGATCCCAAATCGAGTACTTTTGTACAAATTTCATATGCATAAAAAATTTGTCGGAAAACTCCCAGAGCCCAAACAAAAATTATAGAAGTTCTTCCAAGCAACCAACAAAGGGTGTGCACGCCAAACACAAGGTGACAAAAATTAATCACGTTAACCAAAGATTTATAATTTTTGCAAATGGTGGTTAAATTTCAAGGGCCGATGTTGAATGTGAACCACATCTAAACGTCAACGACACCGTCGGACTTCTTTCTTTGGGGTTATTTGAAATGTTATTTAAATGTGTACGTCGATAAGCCAGCAACAATTCAAGAGCTAAAGGATGAGATAATTCGGCACATTAACGGCATAGAACCTCAATTATGCCTCATCGAAAAATTTGACCATCGGATGGCCATTGGCCAATATTTTATTCCATACGTAATTGAGCTACACAAATATTATCATAATAAAGAGAAAAAAAAATTTCATACTGTCACAATTTGCAGACTAAGTACAAAAATATTTAATTTTATGCAAAAAAAAATATTATTTTTATTTATTTTAACACAATTTTATTTCAGCTTGTTTTTTTTTAGGTTTTTTTTAAGGTTTTTTTTTAAGTTTATTTTAGTAAATTTATTTTAATTAAAATAATTAAATTTTTTTAAATAATTTAAATAGATTTATTTGAACTTCTAAATAACAAGTGACAACCACTCAAAAGTGCTGCCACCGAACTTAGCTCTACAGCTACCTGACTACTGCAGTTTTTTCAAGCTGAGTTAATAGCTATAAGGCAGGCTACATTGTACGTCTGGAACTCGTCTGTTGCAACACAACCGATCACTATCCACTCAGACAGTCAAACTGGCATACATAAAAAATCTGCAGTTCAATAAAACTTCATCAGAAGTGGCATCGACTTTAGATCTATACTAAATGAGCTGACTAAGCGTTGGACCACGAACGTTGCCTGAGTTCTTGGACCAGAGAAGTTGCTGAAAATTGCATCGCGAATGAGCTCTGTAGAAGAGAAACTTATCTTAAATCAGAAATTTCTGACCAACATGTGAACATTCATTTATCCTTAAGCAGGCGCTGGACCAGGTCGGTCTAGATTTAGCAAGTCAACGGTAGAATTATTGCTTGACTGGGCAAATGCTACGAAAAAACCACGGCTGTTTGTCGAACGCTTGTCGAACACTTGCCCCATCTGGCTCAGCCATGAATAAAATTCTTGCAGAATAGGTACTCACATCACTGGATGCAATCAAGAATGCAATTTCCTTAAGATATCTACAAGTTGTGGAATGCAGATGTAGGGACCAGAAAACATGCAAAGTTAGTAGAACTTTATGGCCCACCTACAACCACAAAAAAATGTCACTACTGATAAATATGAAGTGAAGGGATGCCTGTAAACTCACGGCTGCCTGCAAACACTGCTAACTGGCTTTTGCTCTAACGGGGAACAAGCAGACACCCAAGCAATTGTAAACAATCGGAGAAAAAGTCAACGATTTTCCACTTTCTCTGTGAATTCCCAGCCTTATGGAAGGAGAAAAATGCAACCCTGGGCAAACCACTGTTCGAGAGTCGCGAACAACTGTCTGGCTTAAACGTCAACAACCTAAAAAGGTTCTTAAACCGCATAGACTGGATGTTGTAAGTAACCGTTAAACAGGTTGGTAGCGTGGATGTGGCAACAAAATGATGCGAAAGCGCTAGTTGGATTCAGAATGAAACACCATTTGAATCAACCAACTAACATTTGTCCTATAAGTCTCTAAATTTTCACTAACTTCTCGTTGTACTTTTCTCATCTAGTTTGGTAGCACAGGTTAATAATTTGAATGAATCTTTTCACATTGGCCTTCCATTCCAAATATTTTCAATAGATTCGTCATTGGCTTCATATATTCCATTCAAAATCAACATTAGTGCAATCGAGATATCGTCAACATTCTTCCCATCAGCTACGCGAAACCTTCAGGATTTGTTTTTTAGACTAAATTTTTAAGCATTGATTGAGCAAACAGGGACTTGAATTCGTTTTATATCGACAATAAACGGCTCACAGCATACGAGTTAAACCAACATTTCCGTAAATAATACTTTCGGGTGTCATTCTATCGTAATGTTCTGGTGGTTCCGTACTTCATACAATGATTTTGTCTTTTGACTGTTTCCACGACAACTCCTTCCTCATTTCGAAAGAAATAAGGACCTTCGTGAAAACCGCACGTAAAATGAACGAAGTACTCTATGAACTACGAGAACGGATTTTTTGTTTTTTTCAAAATAAATTTCCCTAATTTGGAAGCTTTGTGCTGACATGCCGTTAAACGATTCGTGATTACTTGTGAAACCTTACTGAACAGAAATTATAACACAATTTGCAGTTCTCAGCTGTCAAATCATATCTATCAATATCGATAGTTCTCAAGCAGCTATTATTATATTATTCATAAGAATAATATAAAATATTACACTACTTCAGAGCAAACTAGCGGCTTGGGTCTTCGGTGCTTGGTAATTTTGAGATTATGTTTAAGTTTTAAGGTATAGGATAAATGACAATTTTACAGGCTTTCAATTAGGCCGATTGCCTTATATATTTTAATTGCATTTTCTGTTGTGGTATTTTTCAAAAGTTCGGAGGGGTTTTTGGAACCAAAGATAGGTACACGTTTAGTATTTAAATTTGCACTGATGTCTATTATGTGTATAAGGTTAAGTTGATCGTTACAGAAAGGGCATGTGGGAGGAGGCGTGGATAGAAGAAGGTGTTCATTGGTTAACCTGAAGTGACCGATCCTTAAACGGACGAATACGGAAATTTGATTCCTTGATAATGAGGATGCATATATTGGTTTTTGCACACTCTGGGTTAAAAGCATTATACGGGTGCCTGAATTGCGCCCACGATACATATTTTTGTCGAAGGAGATAACTGTTTATGTAAGCTTGAAGGTCTTTAGAAACAAGTGGAGTAAATAGAGTTACTGGGGATTGGTGCATGTATTTGGCCGCTAGATCTGCCGATTCATTTCCCAGAATGCCTTTGTGACTTGGTATCTAGACGATACGTATTTTGTTTCCATGTTTTATTAAGTAATTCCGTATTTGGGAGGGAATTTGACTACTACCGTAAATCGTTGGATATCCCTTGTATTACCGAAAAGCTATCGGTAAACATGGCGAATTACTTTTCGATTCCGACGCAAAGTCCACTGCTTTACGAATAGCGGTTGTTTCGGATGAAAATATTGAGCTATAACTTGGTAACAAGCCTCCTGTTATCATTGCACCATTGTTGTGCACTACAGCGAAAGTTGTGCTATCGCCGAATTTAGACCCGTCTGTAAATATGTGAGTTCTACTAGCGAACTCTTCTCTATTGACTAGTTCGCCGAAGAGTTGTTTGAATAGTTTGGAGCTAGTGTTATTTTTATAGAACTTGTGGAGGTCAGAATTTATTGAGGTGGGGGGAAGGTCCAAGGGGCCTGTTGACACAATTTAAGCGATGTTTTTGGGGTTTGAATTCCCAGATTATACAGTGATGAAATGCACTCTCGTATAGCGGACTTTATTTTGTATGTTCGCTTGTGCTTGGAAGCAGTCTTCAAGGTATTAAAAAGAAGTCTATTGGTGGTGGTCAAAAGCTTCGGGATTAGCCTAAAGTTGAGACTTCTGTATCCATCAGGGATAGAAGGTAGGCCAGCCTCGGAAAGTATGCACTTACTAGGAGATGTTGGAAAGACGTTAAGGCTTCTACGAACTGCGGTATGGCAAGGCTTGTTTAGTAATTTTAGGTTCGAGATTGTGCAATCACCATAAATAGGTAGTCGATAGTCTATTTTTGATACTAATAAAGCTCTAGTTATGTTAATGAGAGTCTTTGTGTGGATATGAAGGTGCTTAGATGAGAGGTATTTGATGATGTTAAGTCGGTTAGTAAGACTATTCCTGAGGTACAGACAATGTTCTTTAAAAGTGTATTTATTGCCGAATGCAATGCCAAGTATCTTCAGCGCATTAGCCTCAGCTATATTTGTATTTTGATGATTAATTTGTATTTGTGGACAACTTTTCTTCCGGCAGTTATGCAGGGTATTGCATTTGCTGTATGATAAAATTTCTCCCGAATGTTTGCTCCAGGAGCTAATATCGTCAAGCAGCTTTTCGAATATTGATGGTACTTTATTGATGTCTCTGACTTTTGCGTAAAAGAAAGGATCGTCAGCATATATCCGGAAGTCTAAACTTTTTTGTTTGGATGCAATTTTATTTATTTCCTCGAAAGCTATAATGAAGAGTACCACTGAGAGGGGAGAGCCTTGGGGTATACCGTTTTTAAGGCGGTGCATTGAGGAAGGCACACCAGTGATTTTGATTTGAAATGTACGATTCGTTAAGAAGGACTTTACCAACTGGTCAATTTTCGGGCCAATATGCCACGCTGCAAGAACAACATGGACTCCAATGCGGTCAAAGGCCTTTTCAAAATCTGTCGACATTAATATTACGTAGTTTGTTGATGAGAAAGCATCTTCTATGAGTGTTGCAGGGGAATAAGACCTTCCATGGTGCTGTGGTGTGTTTTAAAGGCAACCAAAAGCAGCTAAAAAAATCACCCGAAATGAATGTAACGAAATTTAAAGTTCACAGAAAACACTTTAACCCACGATACACTTTGAACACCTGTTGACACACAACCACTTGAACTGAAGGCAACAGACTTCGCTATTGAATTTGAAAAGGAATTTGAAAACTACGAAGAAGCTATGTGACTTGGCTTGAAAATTTGTTTTCAAACCCTGATTCTACATTTGAAAATATGTCGTATAAGCATTTGCTTGGCTGCGTCAGATTAGTTTTCTGCATGGGTGAAATTTCTACATGCGTGAAAATTTTTTTTTAATTAAAACTTTTTCGTGATTGAAATCAAAATCTAGTAGATGCAACTTAAAATTCATAGAAATTTGGCACAAATGCACAAAGTTTTATAGTTCTGAGAGAAATAGCATGAAATTAAAAATGGCTGACAACTCACTCGAACACTGGATTAGGGGTAAATTAATTGACGTTTCCTTATCAAGAAGAGAAATATATTTTTCCGATGAAAGCAAAAAAAAAAATAATAATAATAAAAAAAAAAATCAAACATGGTTTTCCTAATCTGTTGCATGTACTATTTAATTAGCCACGGATCACAGTTCAATGCATATCTCCCTCACAAATGGGCGATAACTGAGCTTTCTAAGCACTGAAATTTTATTTTTTGTTTATTTTTTTTAAGCACTAAAAATTTTAAAACGAAAAAATGTCAATTTAGTAGACAACTTTTCATATTCAGTTCACAGCACAATGATAATTTCAATATTCTCTGTATTCAAGCGCTGACAGTTTACAACTTTTTACAATTCATTATCTTGTAATGAACTCAAAATGTGTAATTTTAATTTGATACATTTTCATGGAATGACATACAGCTACGTATGTGTTTGTACAAGGTGGCGCAAAATTAAGCACCCAACGGAATATTTAAAATCTTTGCAAATGGCGTTGTACGTCAATTAAATTTGTTTGGGTAAAAATAAATCCATTATTTTCTCGGTAGATGGCTGCAGTGATCGATATTTCGTAAAGTACCGTTCAAACAATTTAAAGTTTATGCTCGTTGTCAAGGTGACATTTCATACTATAAAGAAATCTTTTGGCGTTTTTTGTTTGCTCCATTCAGTTGTGCGTTACAGGGCGCCAACAATGGAAGTCAACAAAGCGAAAATTCGGTAGATTTGACAGATTTTCTTTGGTAGAGGCGAAAATGCAAGCAATTTTCGTTTCGTCGATTCCTTTCAGGCGTTTTTGATGTTAAATAAAATGTCGATAATGTGGAAAATGTCGAGAAAATCACAGAAATAATCGAAGTTGACCGGCATGTTAGTAGTCATAGCATCGCCCAGCAGTTAAAGATTGACCAGAACACAGTTTTAACCAATTGTGCAAAAATTCTATATTACTTATTTAGATGGATTTATTTTCCCCCAAAGTAATAATAGACTAACTAAATAAAAATTTTTATATTTTTTTTATTTGACACTTGTGAACCAGACAACTCTATAAGAACAGCCAAGCAATGCAGCGCGTAAAGGACAAAAAACAGATGGAAATCAGTAAAAAAAAAAAATTGTTTTCTTTATTTAGCAAAAAAGGTATTCAAAACAAAAATGGATGATTAATTTTGCGCCACCTGCGCCACTAACTCTTTACCACCTCCAGCGTTTACGCCTCTCACAAGTATTTATTAAAATTTTTAATTTTACGCCACCCTGTATATACAATACAATACCATTTGTTCTGTGATTGGCTGTGTGTGGCTTATCAACTGCCCACTTCGCTAGCAATAAAGTCATATACAAATTTAATTTTGTAATTTATTTTCGATTTAATTAAATCACTTTAAGCGAGACATCGTCGAAGGGCATGAAGAAAAATATATTCTTATCAAATTGAAAGCAAAATAACAAATTTAAATGTGCACTCAACGAAGCGAACGCGGCGAAGAACGGAAACGGAAAGCAACAGGCCGTCGAACAAAACGCGAAAAATTGTAGTTAAATTGCAAACAGTAACAACAAGTAGTAAGCAAAAATAAAAGGCAAACACCCAAAGTCAAAGAAGAAGAAGAGTAGCAGGCAAAGCTTTGGAGAATTTAAATGCGTATTACCGAATGGATGGATTAAAAATTAAAGAACAAAAATAAATTCAGAAAAAAAAGTACAAAAAAAAAATATTAAAAAGAAATAATAACAAATAAAACAAATAACGAAGCTGATTTATAGAAATATATGGCGAGTAAAAAAAAACAAAGCTTATGAAAACCGGTTTAGATAAGGTTAGACTGCTGGACGTTCTCAGTTGCAGTTGCTGATGCTTTATTCTCCAGCCACTTTTGTGCTGGATGCTGCTGCTCAGTTGCTGCTGCACTCTACTTTTACATAGCAGTATTGTGTTTTCTCTGTCGCCGATATCGTCATTTGCGAAAGCACAAAATGTGATTGTCACTGGTTGCACAACAATAAAAACAACGAAAACAACGACAACGACGATGACTGCAAACAATAAACGGCAAATACCAACGTCAAGGGTCAAATGGAATATTATTTCATAGAATGGCGACAGATCGACAGTCAGAAAGGCAGACAAGGTGAAAGTGCATTGATGGGGGGATGGCTACGCCCGCATTTTGGTAGTTATTCCCGTTGCGCAGGAGTTGTGGTGGGGAAACTTTGAATTATTTACAGAATATTTGCTGGATTATGCTGTTGATGTAGAGCACGGGGGGGGAAAAATAAATAAATAAAAAATATTAGACAAAATTTTTAAAAATATATTTGTTGAATTGTGCTGCTGAAGTAGAGCGCGGTAAAAAAAAAAAAAATAAAAAAAAGATAAAAAAAAATAAAAAATTTAAAACTA
This sequence comes from Anastrepha obliqua, assembly GCF_027943255.1. NCBI lineage: Eukaryota > Metazoa > Arthropoda > Insecta > Diptera > Tephritidae > Anastrepha > Anastrepha obliqua. The sequence continues at coordinate 119,086,871 of NC_072892.1, forward strand.
AAAAAATAAAAGAATGAAAATAAAAAATACTAAAAATAGAAATTTTTACTGGATTGTACTGCTGTAGTGGAGCGCGGTGACAAAAAGAAAAATACAAAAATATAAAAATAAAAAGAACAAAAAAAAAATAATAAAAAAATAGAAATATTGGCTGGATTGTAGCGCTGAAGTAGAGCACGGCAAAACCGAAAAACAAAATTTTAAGAAAAAAGACCACAACCTTTCTTTACAACGAGTTTTCTTAATATCATCCGACTTATTATTGTTGAAAATCGCTTTAAATTTGTTTTGATCGGTTCTTTTTATATATACAAATACATATTTCACGTTTTTTAATTCAAACTTCATCGCTCATTTTCATGAAACCTCTTATTCAATGGTCAGCATTGGTGCCAAAATAAATTGTTTTCAATTCGAGAAATGCCTCTTTCACAGAAAAATGTATTATCTCTTTGTTGACTAGTGTTATAAACAATTGTAAAAACAAAAGCCATTTAACATCGCGTAATACCGCACAACGTCTCTAGCGGCTAAGCAAATTTAAGCGCGCACATCAATAGCTACTGGATGCGGGGCCTGGCAAGGCAAGAGGACACATTTTAAGCTCAGCTTTTGAACTGCGTTTGGCAAATAAGTGTAAACTCGCTTCACAACATAAGCTGAAGCGGGACAAACCGATATCGATACACGCACATGACTACACAAAAACAAGCACACATACACACCCACACAAATTAAGCTACTGCCAAAAGAAAATGTGCACAAGTGCAGCTGAGACGTGTAAAACCCATACTTTGTACAGATGTATGTATGTAATATTATTACCAATTGACAAGCAGATTTGCAGGCGATATTTGCAGCAATTTTTCTTAGCAACAGCAGTAGAATTATTAAATTCAATCTTCAATTTTAGTTTGATATTTTCGCATTCGTGTAGGCCACACTTCAACTCGTCCTAATAAAACGAAAAATAAACACTACGCTGACGTTTTGACGTTTTACTTTTATTCCTTTTGTTTTATTTCATTTTGCGTATGGCTTAGCCGTTGTTTGCATGCCAGTTATTCGCCAGCTATTCACCTTACTTCACTTTATTTTCACACTTCACTTTGACTCGCACAAATACACAAACAAATGTGCACATATAAATATATTTCTTTAAATACACTTCGCGTGTTAATATTTTGGTAAAAACCCTTAAAATTTCAAAACACTTTCCCGTCAAAATTATTAGCACTTTTTTTCATTTCACGCGCTTTGTTTTGTGTTATTTTATTACACGTTTATAATCCGCGCCAGCCAAAACATGTTAAAAAAGCACGCGTCGAATATTTAGAGCCAATACCGTGAGCGAAAATTCAAGTAAATTTAATTTCACTACCGATTAAAATAATCCGCCTACAAACATTACCGCAACGACGTCTCATAGGCAACTGAAACGGTGACAAACCAAATAATAATACACCGACCAGCAAGTCAGTTGATAAACGAACGAATGCGCCATCCAGAGCGCCAAACACAACAAAATATGGCAAAGTAAAAGAAGACAATTTTTGACGTGGTTGCCAACGTACGGATCTACTCGTATTGAATCGTTTGGAGTTGTATCTGTGTTGAGGCAGGCGATACTCGTGAGCGTGTGTGCGCATGCATGTATGGTTGTTAGTAAAGAGAGTGTAATGCAGCAAGCCCATTTAGCGCTCTACTAAGTTTTTTATCGCATGCGATAGAAATATTGTTGGAGTGCTGGTCTAGAGCAAATATGATTGCTCGGTGCAAAGGCTATGCAGAGAGTTTGTTTACCTTTGTTTTTGGGAAATATTGCAGAGCATATGGACTTGAATTGGTGTGAGGATATGCTTTAACTTTGTCGCTCTGATAAGTAAGAAACGTAAATAAAATTAAATGAAATGAAAAAAAAAAATTAAATGATAATAAAATAAAAAACTAAAAGAAATGAATTAAAGAAAAATTAAATAACATTAAATAAAATACGAAAAAAATTATATGAAAATCAAATAAAAGACCAAAAATAAATGAATATGAGAAAAATTAAATAAAATTAACTAAAATATAATAAAATGGCATAAATTAAATAAAATTAAAGTAAGCAAATTCACTAATATTGACTAAAAAAAAAACACAAATAGAATAAAAATAAAATAATAAAATGAACTAAAATAAAATAATAAACGATATAAAATCAATTAAAGAAAAATTAAATAAAATTAACTAAAATATGATGAAATTACATAAATTAAATAAAATTAAAACAAAAAAGTTCACTAATATTAAGTAAAATATAATGAAAAACATAAATAAGATATAAAAAAAATAACAAAATAAACTAACATAAAATAAGAAATGAACTAAAAAAACCAAAAAATAAAATCAACTCAAAAAAAATAAAAAAATTGTTAAAATGAATTAAATTGGAGTAACTTAAAATAAACCAAATTACATCAAAATCAAGTTAAATCAAACTAAATAAAGTTAAACCAAATGAAACTCCGATTAGTTTAAATTAAAGTAATCTAAAATATTAGTGAAAAATTAAACTAAACTACATTAAAAACCAGAAATGATATGAAAACGATCTAAAACTTATTCCAACTAAAAACTCAGTTTATATTAAATAAAATAAGGTAACTGAAATTACAAAACAGGTAAAAAAATTCGCACAAAATTAAATAAAACAAAATATAACAGCATTAAATGAAATTAAATTAAGGTAAATTAAATTACATTACTTAAATTACTTGATTACTTAAAAAGTATAGTAAGGTAGACTTAAAAAAATTACAATATACAAACATAATAAAGTTCAACTAAATTAAAAACAAGAATTAAAAACCAGAAATAAAATGAAAACTATTTAAAATATCAGTTTCAATTAAATTAAAACAAACTAAATTACATTAGAGAAAAGTGAAATCAAACAAATTCAAATAAAATGAAAATTATAAAATAAAATAAGTTTTTATTAAATTAAATTAAGAGAACATTATGTATTAAAATGAAATAAAATATTTTATAAGACAATAAAATAGAATGAAAAATATTAATAAAATTAAAAACCAAAATGGACATGAAAATTATCTGGAAATTATTTATACTAAAAATTCAGGTAAAACTTAATTCAAATAAAGTAAATTAAATTAAACAAAACTAAAATTAAACAAATTTATTTAAAATAAAATAAAATAAAATAAAATAAAATAAAATAAAATAAAATAAAATAAAATAAAATAAAATAAAATAAAATAAAATAAAATAAAATAAAATAAAATAAAATAAAATAAAATAAAATAAAATAAAATAAAATAAAATAAAATAAAATAAAATAAAATAAAATAAAATAAAATAAAATAAAATAAAATAAAATAAAATAAAATAAAATAAAATAAAATAAAATAAAATAAAATAAAATAAAATAAAATAAAATAAAATAAAATAAAATAAAATAAAATAAAATAAAATAAAATAAAATAAAATAAAATAAAATAAAATAAAATAAAATAAAATAAAATAAAATAAAATAAAATGAAAATAAAATAAATGAAGTGAATTTGAAAATAAATTAACTAAGCCAGAAATTTAATTATATTTAAATTAAACGAAATTAAAAATTATATTAAATTAGAAATTACTTGAAAAGTGTATAAAAATGAATTTGAAAATAAATTAATTAAGCCAGAAATTTAATTATATTTAAATTTAAAAATTATGTTAAAGTAGAAACTACTTGAAAAGGGTATAAAAATGAGTTTGAAAAAAAATAAAGTAAACTAAAAGTTTTTATTAAATTAAATTGCAAACCAGAAATTAACTAAATTACTAAAAATTAGCTATATTTAAAATTCAAATATATTTAAATTAAGGGGGTATTCTCGTCTAAAGGCCCGAACTTCGAGCGGTGAATAAAAAAAAGCTGTTGATATTTTTACTATCCATTTTTTTATCATTTATTTATTTATATATTAAGAGCAGACGAAATGAATTAAAAAAAAAAAAAAATCATGGAATTATGCGTCCTTGAAGTGGAAGGGGAAATCAAAAGGCAGTGTCCTCGTCATCACGATTTCTACCCTTGTGCTCATCTGAAAAAATAAACGATGACAAATTCTTAATTAATATGAATCTCATTATAGTATGACGCAGAAAAAAAGGGGAAAATTTGTTTCCATTAAATGGCGGCTACCCAAATTTTTAAGCTTTCTCGAGTTGTTTACACATATTAAAAAATTGAAATTTCCAGTTTTTCGTGATATATTTAAAGAATATTCAAACTTCAAGCGAATCGGTTGATCAGAACTTGAGATATCGTGCCGACCATATCGAAAGAAGTAGTTAAAGTTCGCCGTCCGCTCAAACCAGTCTAGCTGTCGCGTCACTAAAATAGTTGTAACTTCGAAAATAATTCGAACTTTGAAAAATCCTTTTAGGGAGATATATTTGAATACTTAAACTATCGAATCTTGAAAAAAAAATTTCGCTTTTTTCAAATTTGTAGACTAGAATACCCCCTTAAATAAAATTGCTAACTAAAAACTACTAGATTACTAAAAATTAGTTTACAATTAAATAAATTCAGCTCAAAATTTTATTTTATTTGAATCAAAATAAATTAGATTAAAGAAAAAACTTAAAATCATATGAAATATATCTAAAAATTGGCTTAAAAGTAGGTAAAACAAGCTTAAAATTTATTTGTATTTATATTAAAAACCAGAAATTACACGAAAACTAACTAAAAATTAGGTTGAAATTAAATAAAATAAATTAAACATTTAATTTTATTTAAATAATTATAAATTAATAACTAAAATTATTTAAAAATAAAAATTTATTTGAAAACGATCCTAAAATTAGATTTAAAGTAAATAAATTAAGCTATACATTTTATTTGATATCAATAAAAATAAATTAAATTTAACCGAAACTAGAAAATATGTGAAATGAGATAAGCTAAAACTTTAATTTTGTTTCAATTAAACAAAATTCTCAGCATTAATTCTTGGTAATTTTTTTAAATTAAACTAAATTAAATCCAAAATTGCATTTTTAATAAATTAAACTAAATTTATTTCCATGAATTCCAATGTGAACGCTTATACTTTGGCAGGCAAGATGGAATTCTGAACGGTACGCCAGATGGACAGAGAGACTAATACCCGATTTAAAAAAGTGGGTTGAAAGAAAGCACGGTGAGGTTAACTATTTTACCTCACACAGTTTTTGTCCGGACATGGGTCCTTTCGCAAGTATTTGTGGCGAATGGGAAAAGTGAGCCAACCAAACTGCATATATGGAGATACTGAGTATGATGATGCGGAGCACACCTTCTTTAAATGCGAGAGGTGGAACATAGAGAGAACGGGTCTGCAACGAGCTATTGGTGTATTTACACCTGAAGAAGTGATCGAGAAAATGATGATAAGCGAAGACAAATGGAAATCCGTCGCAAATTTTGTGGAGGATATTATCCGAAAAAAGAAGCGTGAAATGGAAAGTTGTGATGAAGAACATTGAGCGTAGGTTTCTCAAAACAGGCGACCCTGGACGCAGGGTGAGTAAGTAAGTGTCCTTGTTAGGACGCCGTCTTGGCTCTCTACCTCGAAGCAATGCGGAAGCAGTCCCGGGGTGTAGGCAAAAATCCAAGCAAAGTGGAGAGATATTTTTAGTGGAATCACCACACACGTAGTAGCGACGGTTATGGTGCGAAGGCATTCGTGACCCAACCTCACCGCCAAAAAAAAAAAAAAAAAATTGTGAACTAGAAAACAACTAAACTAATTACAAATTAAATAAAAATTAAATGAGAAATTTCATTTTATTTAAATGCAACTAAATTAACAGAAATTAAAAACTTGATAGCAAATAAATTAAAACAAACATTTTATATACATTGAATTAAAATATTTTTAATTTAATTTATTTGAAATTAATCAAATTAAACTGAAAAACATTGGAAAACTAGATATTAAATAGAAATAAATTTTTCATTCCATTTCCACTTTGGAACCGCATAGAGGCTCAGATGCTAAATCACCTTCTATGTAAGTATCTGTGCAGAAAAGCGAGGGTTAAAGGGACACTGCAGTCTGAGGGAGAAGTGAATTAAATGAGAAAAAGTGATGTTTATTGAAAATAAGCAAACGTGGCAAAGCTAATATTTTTCTTCAAAAAACAAAAATAAATAAATGAATTACTTTATTGCATTTCGAAAAGGCAGCGCACATGGAGTGTTAATGATTTCACATAATTCTGAAGTTAAGTGGATCTAAACGCTTTAAATAGAGAGGAGGTAAATCGAAGTGGTGCCTTTATTTAGTCTTCACCTTGACTAAAAACTATAAATAATTACTTAATTTGGTTGTCAAAATTAAGAACAAAGTACTATTTCAGTAGATACATTTAATAAATTGTTAATAAAAAACAACAACAAATATGCTTCTGATACCAAAAAGATTGTGTTAATAAAAGTTTTAAGTATTAACGCAACATTCGCTGCAAAATTATTTGAAACTTTATTGCCATTGACTTCGAAAATATATTTAATTTATGGGCAAGAGCATTTAAATATATTTTTAATTTTTTATAATCTACTCCAATGCAATAACAAAGCAGTAAACACCGGAGAACTCTACCATTGCATTCCACGTCTCATGAGCTGACTAGTATCTGACTGCATTCTACATTGCATTTTTTAGACTGTTTCCTCATGCACCAATTAATTAATGCAATGCAATTTCAATTAATTTCCCAACACTCAGTCCCAGTTCGTTAGCCAATTGTGACCCTGCTGGCCTCTAAAGTGTTTGCTTGCTTTAAAAGACGACTTGCGAAAAAATTCAACTTATTGCTACTACTGACTACGCCAATAAAGGTAACCGTATAACAGCAATAGTCAACCGCTAGCCAACCGCTAGCCAACCATTCCGTGCGAAAATCGTTTTGCAACTGGTGCAACAAATTTCGTTGATGTGCTTCGCGCATCGTTGCTCGCGAAAGTGGCTAAACGAGACTAAAACAACAGCATGAAGGGAACATTTACACGCATGCGCCCACTTGAAACTCTCAGCTTACTTCGTACACCTCGCACACTCGTGCACTTCGGCTACTCAAAAACCTTCACAAATCTACAACAAACTTGGACACTCACACCACTGCACAGGGTTTGCCGAAAGTTTTTTAGTCGGTTAAATCTGTATTTTCAAAACAAAAAACGGCATCAAATAAAATTTAATAAAAGGTAAAACCAAAATGTAAAAACAAAAACAAGAACAAAAATAGAGAAAACGCAAGAAAAAGCACGTTGAGTATAAAATCAAAAGTGCACCTAGCACAAAAACTATGTAGGTATAATCAAAATTAAAGCAACAACAATGCGTATGAGTAGAGCAAAAGCAAGAATAACAACAATCGCAAGTTTAATGATTGTTTTCGCAAAAGCAAAGATAGCACAAAAATTTCTGATGCGACGATTGCATTGCTCTGCGAGTTTGTGAGTGTGTGTGTGCTCCGTTGGTGGTGGGTAGCGTTTGTTGGTGTAGGCTACATGTGTTTGCTGCTATTGTTTGGGTTAGTGCGAACGAATGGGTTAGAATGGGTTTCTAGCGGCCTTTTTTGTTTTTGGCAGCGAAGTGCAATCACCTCTCGATGTTTGTTTACAAACTAAAGTGCGGTTAGGAAACTTTTGCTATGCGCCAGCATCGACCGGCAAAAGGGCTAATATGTATCACAAGGAGCTACACTTGTATGTGCGTGCATATGTGTATGTAAAATTTGTCGATGTGTGTGTGTGTGCATGCAGACAACTTTTTTCCGGATGTGCAGGTCTCAGACACATACATGACATGCCTTAATGAGCGTAGCTGTGCGGGTGTGTGTGTGTGTGTGTGCTGAAGGTTATAAAATAATTTCCGTTTACATTTTATTCAAATAAACAAAACTTTCTTAATATGTTACACTCATCGGAACTCCCGCTACTTTGAAGAAATATTTTGATCGGCTTTTGTGCTTTCATGGGAGATTTTCTTCACACACCCTTGACAATTATTGCCTTCGAATGTATTGAATGTTTTGCAGGTATTTGAACAGATTGGCTTATAATCTTAAGAACAAGAGAAATTTCGAATAAGTAATGGTTGCAATGGAAAAATTTTCCTTAAAGATAATAATAAAAAATAGTTTAAAAAAAAATAGTTTAAAAAAACTAAAAAACACGCTTTTATTGCTAATCGAACTAAAAAGTAGAAAATAAATTTTAATGATAAAGGGACCTATAATGAATTAATAGCAAATCGAACGATCAGTCATAGTCAACTACCTCAGAACAGAATTATAACAAAAATTAAGATACAAATAGAGTAATTCAAATTCGAGTTAAAAGCGTGGGATGCATTTTGCTTCACTTTCATAACCTTCTGTACATAAGTAGTTGCCAATAGAATGATTGTAATATTTACTATATCCAGCATCCCACGCTTTTAACTCTAATTTGAATTACTCTATTTGTATCTTAATTTTTGTTATAATTCTGTTCTGAGGTAGTTGACTATGACTGATCGTTCGATTTGCTATTACTTCATTATAGGTCCCTTTATCATTAAAATTTATTTTCTACTTTTTAGTTCGATTAGCAATAAATGCGTGTTTTTTAGTTTTTTTAAACTATTTTTTATTTTCTACTTTTTAGTTTGATTAGCAAAAAAGCGTATTTTTTAGTTTCTTTAAACTATTTTTGTTATTATGAATGAAAATTATTGTTATCATTGCAGTCAGTGAATAAATGATTCGATATATTCGTGTTATATTTAATTCCTTTCTTATCGACTGTGAGTCTAAAGCTATTCAGTTATCGGCCGTGATAAAGAAGTAATCGGGATGAAGAACTTATTTCGTGGAGGGAGCCTGAGAAACTGATTTACAAGAATAAATAAAGATTTTTCGTTTTACAACCAAATTCACCTTACTTTTTGCCCACAGTAAAAAAAAGATAATATTAATCCTGGCAATCCTAATAAGGATAATGGAAAACTTTTATCAGATTATTGCATTGTCATCGGTCCTTGATAGGTATGCAAAATTTCAAGTCGATCAGATTTTTAGAAGTCAGTGAAAATTAAGCTCAAAGATTCCGTTACATACATACATATATACATACATACATACATACATACATACATACATACACACAACCCGACCTAATAAAAGTGTGTTAAAAAGAAATCCTGCAATCGGTTAATATTTGGCTCTTCGCACCGGTCTCACCATAAATCCTGTGACAAATTTTACTGTGCATACGGCGAGAATAAATTTGCAGAAAAAGTTCCGTTATTTTTACATTTGCTCGTATGCATTGTCTACTTATAAATTATATCCAGTTTCGTGGAAAATTTTGCTTGATAACAATGGAGTGGGGAGCTAAGGAACATCGCATTGCAGTGATTGCATTACTTAGGTGCAGTGAGATTTACGAATTGTCGGAAACTTAATATTCCGATTATGTTTGTTTACCGCACGATCAGTCGTTTGACCCAAACCGCTGAATTGACCGACAGAAAGATAAGTCCTGGCGTGGTTCGCACCAGTGCAGCCGTAAAAGCCGTTCAAGAAAGAATTCGCAGAAATCCCTTAGAAAGCAGAAAATCATGTCCATGAAAATGAATATCGAGCAGATCCATGTCAAGACTAATTAGAGGTGATCCCCACATAAAGGTGATCCCCACAAAAAGCTTGAAGAAAGTTAGACTCGACAAATGCAAAACATGAAAATATTTTCTTCACAGATGAAAAAATTTTCACTGTTCAAGAAGCTTTTAATAAGCAAAACGACTAAATTTATGCTAAAACTTCTAAAGACGCAACAAATGTAGTTCCAAGGGTTTAGCGTGGCCACCATCCAGCCTCCGTAATGGTTTGGTGGGGAGCGCTTTCTAAACGCATTGCAGCTATTCATTTCTGCGAAAAATAGGTAAAGAACGGGGCAAAAGTGTACCAGGAGGATATCTTAGAAGGCGTGGTGAATCAGTTGAGCAGTACTCTCTTTAAGAGAGAGCGCTGCACCTTCCAGCAAGATTCCCCTCCAGCCCATAAAGCAAAGCAGTGGCTAAAAAACAATAATCCTGGGTCCATAGCCGTAGAAGATTGTCGGTCTGGAAGTCCAGATCTGAATCCATTCGACTAAACTTTGTGGTCAGAATTGGAGAACATGGCCTGTCGAAGATTTCATAGAAGCTTGACGAGTCTCACACAATTTTTGGTCCGAGCAGCAACGTCGAAATCAATGGAAACCATGCGTGCTGTAAAAGCTGAATGGCCTAATCGTTTGAAGGCTTATGTAAAAGCAAATGGTGACCATTTCGAATGAAATAGTAAAATTTTTTCTTTTAATATTTACATCATTAAATAAAACTAACTTCAATGAAAAAAGTATTATAATTTGATGTCTATAAGGGACTTAACTTGTAACAGAGCTTAAGACAGTACTAATATTTTTGTGCGACGGTTCATTATAATTTTCTGCGTGAGTTATAAAGACAGTAATGCACTGATCACTTTACTTCGACTTTTGGCGTTGAAGCACCAATCTTAGCCAATGCATTACTTGCATCGCATTCAACATTACATTTGGTCATCAAGAAGGTTTATTATCGTTGGATACCGAGTCGATAATTTGACTCATGTCTATTGGTTTTGTTGTTGTTATTGAAATCGTTGAGTATTTCTACTGAAATAATCCTAATTAGCGACCCGCACCGTTTTACTACCACTGTCTCGTGTGATGATCTCTTTTTTTTTTAAGACTGTCACCGCCTCTGATAAGTCTAGTGTCGAACCTTTTCTTGCTAGCTCATCCGCTATCTCATTACCCCGTATGTGCCTATGACCGGGAACCCATATCAGGGTAATTTAAAGCCAATTACTAAGCAATTCCAGCTCTTCTCTACACTGTAAGACCAGTTAGGATGAAATGGGGTTGGATTCTGAGGCCTTGTTAGCTGCTTGACTGTCTGAAAAGATAGCTACTCTTGCACCAACTTCCCTATAGAGTTTTAGTGAATAATATTCTTTTCTAATGGCTAGTAGTTCTGCCTAGAACGCGCTGGCATAGTCAGGAAGTCGAATTGACTGAGAGAGGATGAGCGGCTCCGAATGGAAGCCAACTCCCATACCACAGTTCATCTTAGACCCGTCAGTGTAGATTTCAATATCGTAACTTCCAATCACCTTTCCTTTGCTCCATTCGGCTCTCGGTGAAAAACGTACCGTAAAGTCTTTCTTGAAGGTAAGGTCGGGGACTGTGCAGTATGATTTATTTTTGAGCAGGGAGGGTCTTCGTATGGTTATCTTACTGTGACCTTACGATCTTGTTGTCCAGCTTCCTATTACTCTGAGTCTCACCGCGTTACAAGTAGCGATGGTTTTTATATGTAAGTCTAATGGTAATAGATGAGTTAGTACATTGAGCGCTTCAAGTTTTTTTTTGTATCTTGTTCAGCTTGGTTTGGTTGTATTTCTTTTCTATTGTGGTCCACCAGACTAGTGTCGCATATGTTAGTATTGACCTTACAATGGCTGTGAAGGACCACTTGGATAGTTTCTTATAGGTGTCGATTAGTATAAAAAAATGTTGATGAAATTCAGCCACATGGGCTTGAATGTGAGATGGGTTTGTAAAAAAGTCATACGAAACAGCCAACAGGAATTTGTTACTGGTTTCTCATATATGCGCAATTAGTTTATTTTGAAATTTTAAGCGCACCTAAACTCAAATTGTCTCAATTTTCTTATCTCAAACAACGAAAATGTCGAGCATTTCGTACTGATCGAAATTAAAAATAATTTATTGTGTATTCACAGAATTTTAGAAGAATATTAATAGTTTACGCTTATCATTAGTTCTTGTATTATAAGGGACTATATATTGAACAGTTTATCATATTTCACTCAATTTAGTGAAGAAGTGTAGCATCAGTACGTGCATAAAATTCATCCAACAATGAGTCACGTAACGCATAAATGTGATCACGAAGCGAATAGATTAAAAGTGTACGCTCCGTGTGGCTGAAAGATTAAGTTTGGCAAACAAAAATCGTAATATATTATCACTGACAAATGGGGAAAGTTGATTAAGTAGTTTATTAATAAAAATTGTTGTACTACCAATTCCAAATTTCCATTCTCTCTATGCGGATCATATCGACTAGCACTTCTCAACCGCGGAAAGAAAGTGTTTAATAGACCTTTACAGACTAAGCCAAACTACGAACAAATAATTCGTGAAAGCAAACTCGAACTGATCTCCCTATCCGCAAACTAGAGTTTGAGGGTCGTCCCAGGGCAATCTTTCCAAATACGCAGGATTGGATGAAGGGGAAAATCTGCACCGAAGCTTGCACCTCTGTCTTCACTGACGGTTCCAAAATGGAATCGGGAGTCTGAGCATGAGTTTCCTCGAAATCAGCCAATTTGTCTACATCTTTTAAACTGCCTAAAACTAGTAGTGTTTTTCAAGCAGAAGTCTTTGCGATGCTGCATGAAAAATGCTTAGGAAACGCGGGAACGAAGGAGATATTAACATATTCTCCGATAGTCAAGCCGCGATTAAGGCTCTGACGCCGCCATGGTGCGGAACCAAATTAGTCAATTCCTATAAGGAGGAGATCAAATCTTTTGGGTGAAAGAAACATGGGCAAGAAACATTTCCGGAACCTGGGTTCTAGGACACATAGATAGAAAGGAAATTGCTGATGAGCTTGCCAGGAAGGGGGCTGAATTGACCTCAGAGGCCTCCTACCCGGTCATCGGCATCCCCCAGAAAAGATGGAGCTCCATTTCTTCATGTGCTATTTCGAAAACCCTTTGGCCCCAGTGCAATATGCGGAGGACTCAGAAAGTGCTTTGGACCCCTCGCCATTCAATTTCCAAGCTCTTAGCTGCGTTTACCGGTCACTGGACCGCAATACACGCGGAAAAGCTAGGGTTACCATTTAACCCCCATTGCAGAAACTGTGAGGACCCTTCAGAGAAGGAGACTGTTGAACACTTTCTCTGTAAATGTCCGGGCTTGGCAGCTAAACACTGGGCGCTCCTGTCTTCGACAGCTTGGGGCAGTGCACCAAGCTAAATCCCATCAATCTTCTCCATTACATCAACAGCTCTGATTGGCTGTAGATATCTGCCTGTTAGAGGTCTCATAATGGTATCAAAACGGCGCTTTAGTGCTACTTGAGAGGTGCCAGACTGGCATTTCAACCATTCCAAATACATATCTAAACTCGAACAAGTTCTGATGTATGCGATTGTTATATAATATATGTCGAGAGGGTCGATCCAACAACTACAATAAAGTGAAGAAAAGAAGAGGAAACGTCAGCCATCAATCTTCTGTAATTGCTAACAAAAATACTATGGCACCAGATACGCCACTTCCGAGAGAAAAAAATGTAGTCTTGTACTGGGTGTTTTAAAAATAATAGGCAGGCAGAGGTATTCAATATCCCTGTGCCTCTCGTCCCAATGTATGAAATAGTTCTGAAAATGTCGTAAAACTATTGAAGAAATTACCGGAAAAGCAGTAAGATCAGGTCATAACCTCTACTTGAAACTTGGAAACTTGAATTAAAAATAGTAAGAATCAGTAAAAACTTAATTTCGATGCAGTTGGTTTTAAATGCTGTTTTGAGCCCAAAAAAGAAGTGCTCACTTCAGGATCTAAAGGATTAGATAATTGCCTAGTGACCGCTCAGGCATCAAACCTCGTGAAAAGGATAAGCTATTTCATCAGAAGTATAGGGGGCGGATATCTATCGCTGTGCATCATAAAAAGCATATGCCTCGCCAATCAAATGTATTAAAAGGTATTTACCACGAAAACCTCTTCGAATTCTACGTAGAAATAGAAGAGAAAGAGGCTCTTATTTAAGCGGAGGGAAAGAATTTTGTCAGTATGTCAGTTTTCCCAGAAGATTATGCTGATACAGATTTTGAGAAAAACGGATAACGAACCTGGAAGGGGTCAGTGCAGCTAAAGAGATCAAGCTAACTAATGCCCGCAGACTGGTGATGCTATGCATAGTTGCAAAAATTGAAGAAACTTACTTGAATATTAAGCTTCTTTTTTGAGCTCAGAAACTTCAATAATACAAAGTGAAGTCCAAAATAAACAAGACTGGCGTGATAATAATGAGTTAATGCGTTGGAAGTTACATCCCTAGCTGACTTCCAGGGAAAGCTTGGTGACACTCGGTTTAGTGGAAGCAAAGTTATTGCATCTAAAGTGTCAGGATGTTTGTGTCATCGGTACAAAAATGAGTTTAGAACAAAGAGCTAATATCAAATTTTGTTTGGAAATCTGTAGAATGTTTACCGAAACATTTGAATTGATGAAAAGAGTTTATGGCGATGATTGCCTATCTCATGCAAGAGTTCATGCGTGGTTTATACGTTTCAGAGATGGTTGTGAGGACATAAATGGACATAAAATGAACATACGGGCCGCCCAAAAGGAATAATCACCGAAATTTATCACAAATGAACCGAAATCATCGTTGAAATTCATGGAATTGGAGTTGAATATCATCAAAACATCCATTTATCCCATTTTAACTGCTCATTTCAGCTTACGGAAGGTCTGTGCACGTTTCATTCCGCTCAATTTAACTGTGGATAAAAAATTGTTCAGAATTTAACATTCGAAAGACCTCATTAAAGGGGCGAAAAAAGACGAGAACTTCCTTTACGACATTGAGTCTGGTGATGAAACGTGGTGTTTCCAACATGAACCTGAAACTAAGAGGCAAAGTACCGAATGGAGGGCTCCAGATGAGCCACCACACAAAAACTCGCGTTTGGAGAAGTCAAGAATCAAGTCGACGCTCTTTTATTTTTACGTTTCCAAGGGAATTGTCCACAAGAAGTCCGTGCCAATGCAATTTTCTATCTTGTCATTTTGAAGCGTTTGTTGCATCGCATTCGTCGAACTCGCCCTGAATACCGCGAAGGAGGAAACTGGCGCTTATTGCATGTCCACGCACCATCTCATCGATCCACTCTTGTGACTGATTTTTTGACTAGAAATCGCATTGTAATCATCAAACACTCACCATATTGGCCTGATATGGCCCATGTGACTTCTACTCGTTCGGAAAATTGCATTTTGCCATAAAAGGAAAAACATTTCGTGTCCGTAGAGGCCATCCAAAAGGCTTGTACCGACATACTAAAGGACATTTCCGTCAATGACCTGAAATACTCTTTCGAAAAGCTTTTCGATCGCGCAAAACAGTGTATCGAGGCCAGAGCAGACTATTCTGAAGAAATAAACTCGAAGTTATCAGAACAAAGCTAATATCGTTTATGTTTTAGCTCAGTCTTGTTCATTTCAGATTTTTACTTTGTATCTCTTTCAAGTTTGTTTCTGATTTTAAAGTAATACTGATTGTGAATGGACAACAGACAGCCTCGTCCATGCATTCATGCCCATACTGGTTTGGTAACTTAAAAAAAAATTTAAATTCAACCGCAGACAATATCATGTAAAATCAGTTACGAACATTCAATTAAAAAAAATTATTAAAATGGATCAAAAATTGTCTTCACTAGGATTTTTGAAAAAAAGGTGTCGAAAAATCCCCATTTTGCGCTGCCGCGAAGATACTTCCGAAAATCTTATTTACGCACCGAAGCATTTACGGTGGTGCATTTTGTAACACTCGAACTCTGAAATTAACTAAAACAAGCATAGATTGCCACACGTACATTCAAAATTGTTCCAAAATGATCTTTAGTACAGACATACAATTTTAGAACCCGAGCTAAATGGTGATTCCAGAATTTAAGTTGGATATTGGAAAAGTAATAGTACCCGCAATTATGATATCTTAAACTAAGCAAAAACGATGGGAGCATCTCTTATCATCCATCTGCCTTTGGACCCACCTCTTCAACACAGCTTCTTGCTTCTTGAACCTTCCGTTAGATGAGTTTGAAAATGACGATCGGTGACTTCACCGCGCTTGGCGATGCGATAAAAAAGGTGAGAGTCTTCTAATGATTTCTAAGCATCAAAAAGTAAATAATTCTTAGCGGTATTTACTTTTCGTCACGAAAATGAGATTAGGTAAAATAAATAAACCCAAATCAATCCTTGATTACAGGTAATAGATGACAAATATGTCGAATTTTTTATCTGTTAAATTATGCAAGAATACGCTTAGCAAACACACACAAGTTGCATAGAAGCATCCCGTGTGGGGACTTTATCGGACTTTATCGTGTGGTGTAAAGTCAATAAAGATCCATTTTTGACATTTAAACAAATAAACTGTCAATGATCGACGCTGAATGCCCAACAGAAAATACAGTATTAAATTACTCAACAGTTGTGGGAGCAGAAATATTGAGTAAAAGGTAGAGTTCGAATATATGCATGCATCCAAGCGCATGTGTACGCATACAGAAGAGGTTATGCATGTGTTTGCGTGTGTCTGTACAGGTGTGCACAATTGAAATAGTGAATTATGCAGTTTGTAATTCTGTAGAGAATATCCGAAAAAGTAGTTTGCTTTTGCATACTTAGAAACATACTTACACACATACGCACTGACATATATATATATACACACATACATATGCATGCAAGTAATTGCATTTGTACTCTGGCATTCGAACTGTTGCTGGTTGCTGGTTTTGGCGGAAATTTACATTTCCCACGCAAATTCAAAACGGATAGACGCCGACAGCAAAATGCACATGCAAGTGATAGAGATGAAAATCCCGAAAATCTCGGGAGCCCGAAATTAAATTATTAAAAAAAAATTAAATTAAAATTAAATATTTTCAATTTCAAAGAAACTCGTTTTAAGGGGTTATATACAGCTCGAATTCTCAAAATATCGATTTGTTTTTGTATTTTTTTTTTGTTCTTAATGTACATATGTTTAAGAATACACACAGAAAATTTAATATCGTTCGGGTGAATATTTTCGAAGTTACACCCAAATTTGAAAAGACGTTTCAGAGTGCTTGCGGCAGCGCGTTTTTCTCAAAATGGTGTTTTCAAAGTAGGTGACCAACATTACTCGAAAACGGCTGAATCGTCTCAAACTTTAACACGAGCTCGATTTTTTTTGGGAAACCGCCATTTTGTCAAAAAAAATCGTATTTTGCTTATTCCTTCGACTGTGGGCAAAAAGTAAAGTGAATTTATTTGTCAAACTTCGCGGGATTAAAATTTCGCTCTAATTATTCTTTTCATGAGTTGGCAGCACTGTTAATAACATCTGGGCCAACTTTCTTGTGAATGTCATTATGAGTAATATATTTACGCTTGTGTTTACCAAACGACCAAGAGTGCATTTTTCGATTTTTACAATGCCTGATTTTATTGAGCAGAGAAGTGCGATCAAATTTTGTTTGCGGAACGAAATTTCGGCAGCGGAAACGTTTAGCATGTTGCAGAAGGCATTTGCTGATTCGACCATGTCGCAGAAGAAAGAGGTACTCTAAAATTACAGCCAGAGTCTTTTTGTGAACGCGATTTATATGAATTTACTCAAAGTGTTACTAATGTAAACGAAAGCTAAAACTTTAAGGAAAAGTTAACTTTTATTCTTCCTAATGTTCGCGATAACCGCTCACGCGATTTTCGCCGAGTGTAACAAAAAGCGCCAGTCGTTTCTTTCTCGTGCTTACCGGCGTCAATTGGGCACACCAAGTGAAGCCAAGTCCTTCTCCGCCTGATCTTTCCAACGCAGAGGAGCCCTTCTTCTTCCTCTACTACCACCAGCTGGTACCGCATCGAATACTTTCAGAGCCGGAGCGTTTGTATCCATTCGGACGACATGACACAGCCAACGTAGCCGCTGGATCTTTATTCGTGGCGCTATGTCTATGTCGTCGTAAAGCTCATACAGCTCATCGTTCCATCGCATACGATACTCGCCTTCGCCAAAGTGCAAAGGTCTAAAAATCTTCCGCAGAATCTTTCTCTCAAACACTCTAGGGAGCCCCTCATCGGATGTTGACACCATCGAAGCTTCAGCGCCATACGCTAGGACGGGCATGATGAGATCTTTATAAAATGTTAGTTTTGTTCGTAGAGGGACGACTTTACTCCTCAATTGCCTACTTAGTCCAAAGTAGCACTTGTTGGAATCATCATCTTATTCAGAAGTATGCCTGAGCGATTAAGTTCTGCGGCTCGCACGATCCTTTCCAATATCAGGTTTAAGAAGTCACACGAAAGCGAGTCACCTGTCTGAAACCTCGTTTGGTACGGCTCGGAGAGGTCCTTCCCAATTCTGACGGCGCTGCTGGTGTTGAGCAACGTCATCTTACATAGCCGTATTAGTTTTACAGGGATACTAAATTCAGACACTCGCCTCCAGTAACTCCTTTTCGTACTGTTGAATGCAGCTTTGAAATCGACGAAAAGATGGTGTGTGTCGATTCACCTTTCGTGGGTCTTTTCCAAGATTTGGTGGATTGTAAATATTTGGTCGATGGTAGACTTTCCAGGTCTAAAGGCACACTGATAAGGTCCAGTCAGTTGGTTGACGGTGGGCTTCAGCCTCTCACACAATACGCTCGCTAGAACCTTATAGACGATGTTCAGAAGACTAATTCCGCGGTAATTGGCACAGATTACGGGATCCCCTTCTTAGGGATTGGGCAGAGCACACTTAAATTCCAATCGTCAGCCATACTTTCAGCCGAACAAGTTTTGCATGGGAGCTGATGTATGCACCTTACCAGCCCCTCGGCGCCATGTTTGAATAGCTCAGCCGGCAGTACGTCAGCTCCCGTAGATTTGTTGTAGCATTATTTATTAATTCAGTCTAAGCAAACTTCAATAAATCGAAGAACTTATAATTTAGCCTCGGTAGTCTAGTTTAAGTGCACTAGCCTGCCATCCACGAGCTTGTGGGTTAAAATCCCCACTTTTCCAAACTTACCTAATTTCTAGTTGAAAAAAAAATTATAATTCCTCAACCTCAAAAACTTTATCCTTCCAATCCTTGTTCCCGCACAAAAAGTCAGCGCATGACTTGCATTGTGGCTGCAGAAAAAAAAAGAAAAGGACACAGTTACACATTGCATCAGCGGTGTCAGCAAGAGGAAGCGGGCGATCGCGGCAATAGCGCAGACACACCAAAATTTAGCGAAGTCCTCAACCATCTGTGTGATCCTTCTGACAGAAAAATGTGAAACACAGATGGCGCTCTAAACAGAGGGAAGGCGATGTTCCTAACCAACGACAGGTGGGCATTTCCACTACTTAGGACTCCCTGGCAGAAAGCAAAATTAGCAAAGGATTAACGAAACCAACGCAAGATTGAGTCTTGCCGAGGCCCTATGCTACCGAGTGCAGTGAACAAGCAAAGAAATAATAATTTTTTTTTTATTTAAAATTGAAAAGTTAAAAATAATTATAATTTATCCGACGCGTTGGTAAAAGAAGTCGAAATATTTTTCAAAGGTGGCTTATGACCACATTTGAAAGTTCAACCGACAAGGGTTGATGCCAAAAGAAGTTTTTTATCAACAAGTTTTGTATATAACAGGCCTTAACCGAGATTAGAAGACTCCACTTTAAATGCTTAGCTGTGTATTTCTGATGTCACCGTTCCTGAATCTCATGGTTTTTTATATACAATTTGCGTGTGTTTTTTACCCATGTTCTTACAGCTTCTACAGATTATGGTAAAAAGTAATCGCTGTTAAAACCGGAACTCTGAGGATCGCGAATCATATCCACATTAACGGATTTCTTGTCATCGCTGTCTTAACATCAGCTGCACTTTCGTAGTTTTGCAACAAAATTTTTACGTTGCAAGGGCGTAGGTTAGGTTAGGTAGTAATGGTTGCCCAGAGAGTGGGCCCACTTGGACGAAAGAAGTTTGGTTCATCCTCTGTGATACCATTGCAAGAGGGGAAAAAGAGGTTAAGGAAAGAGGGACGAAAGGGAGAGGGAAGGGGAGGGTTGACTGTTTGTGGACTATGAACCGGGACTAGTCTGCGGTTGTGTTAACCTCTTTCTGCTGCTGATGAAGTTCATCAGATTTTTGTTATCAAGACCTGCTATATCAGCAGGTACAGAAAAGAAGTGAGCATCAAGATGCTTGAATCTTAGCCCCGCCAGAGCTGGGCAGCTAAGGAGCAGGTGCTGAGATGATTCCACCTCATCCTCCATACAGCTGACCCAAAAAGGACTCGAAGTAATTCCGAGTCTCACGGCATATCTTCTTCGCGGACAGTGTGCCGTGAGGATTCCCACAAAATTTGAGAGATAAGATTTTGTCATCTTCTGAATATCCCTCGAACGCCTCCGATTCAAACGTGGTCAGAAGGACTTCACGACCTTACACGTTCTTGTACTTGCCCAGCGCTCGCAGGTTGTCAAGGGGATCCCGATCCTCTCCTTTCGCGGGCACACACGTCCCTTGTCAGGCCAGCTCGTCGGCTTCGCAGTTTCCAGCAAAGTCACTGTGACCAGGTACCCAAATTGCAAGGGCGTAACTGCAAACTGATTTGCTTGATGCCATTTTGAAATTGAAATATTAAAATAGAAATATGAGAAAATCAGAAAAAGTCAAAACAGAAATATACAGATGCTAAGATATACACGGGTTTAAAATTGATCAGCGTAACAGAAGATTTATAATTTTTGAAATGATGTCGAATGTCAATCATATTTCGCACTTAGTATTATTATTATTAGAAAGCCATTACGCACTGCGACCAGAGCTGATCTATTGCGAAAGGCTTATTTTTGTAACCCAAGAGTTTTAGGCTTTTTAAAAATTTTAGCACAATTTTGGGTTTGTTGTTCCAGAGATTGCATGGAGACACTACGATACCACCAAGGCGATGAAGTCTCTGTCTGCCCAACGCAGGACATTCACAAAGCACATGCTCTGAGCTTTCTATGTCCATATCGCAAAAGCGGCAGACATTGGTCTCAGATAGACCAATATTATTTAGATGATACCTCAGGCTGCAGTGACCTGTAAGATATCCTGTTAAAAGACGCAGATCTACTCTGCTTAGTGAGAGAAGCTTGTCAGATATTCCTTTGTTGGGGCTTAGGAATAGTTTGGCTTGACGCTGACCGGCCCAGTTTAGCCAGGTGCAGCAAATTTTCTTTCTTCCCATTTCCTAAGGAATTCATTAATGTGGCTTTTTGTGAGTCCACAGAAAGGCTCAGGACCAGTAAGTTGCATATTTGCTCCTTGTTTTGCAAGGTCATCAGCCATTTCATTTCCCTCATGTCCTTCATGTCCCGGAATCCAGCCTAGTGTTACTATGTTGATGTTTCCTAACGTGTTGAGAAGGTTTAGGCAGTCATTTACCAATTTAGAGGTGATAGTTGTTGATAGAAGAGCTTTTAGAGCCGCTTGGCTATCTGTAAGTATGTAGATGTGAGTACCTCTCATTTTCCTGCTAAGGCATTCTCTCACACATATTTCAATGGCATGTATTTCTGCCTGGAATATTGTTGGGTAGAGTCCCATCGCACTTGTGCAGCTGTCTAGCAGTGTAGACTGGACAGGTCAGCCAGACATGGGATAAAGGTTTGATTTCAAGCTATGTTTAAATGATTTCGGTTATTAAATTTTTACTCATATTAAAAAAAGTTATTTCCCACGATTAGTTCCGAAGTTAAACTTTAAATGAGTCCCGATATTCCGGGACTACTCTAAAAATATGCCGAAATCCCGAGATCAAAATTGTTTGTGAATATCGGAATACTTAGTATGCACAAACATGTATAGGATGTAAGGATGTGTATGTTTGCACTTGCACTTTACTTACAAGAAAACGCACATGGACAATTTTTAACGTGGTGGGTCTAAGTCGAAGTTCTGCTAGAAATACAGGCACCCATATACACATGCATGCATACTTATGTATGTGTATGTATGTGCGCTTGTTAAACCTGTGGAGCACGTCCAGCACATTTTCCGACTTTTACAGATTGGAAAAATTTACTGTGTGTGCGCATATACTGCTGCATATACATCTATGTAATTACATACATACATGCATGAGTGCGGTTGTGTGCCTCTATATTTTTCTTCGCTTAGCAGCGTAAATACCCTAAATTAACACGTTGCTGTTGAGTAAACAATAGACGAAAGGCGAACAAAAAAGAGAGAGTGAGTAAAAAAATTAAAAAATAATGAACAGGTATAAAATAAGAATGTCTGACGCGGCGGCGACAATTACTGTTGATGATGTTGGTAATGCACAAGATGCAGGGAATACCGTCGAATGAAAGGCGGTCACTGTCACAGCGGGGTGTGTGGGCATCCCGTGGCGTTACGGCAACAGCGACGTTGAAATCGTGTTGCGATGCAGGGCACATTATCGCTATTACTCTGCTCTATGCCAGCAAAGGTACAGTGAAAGTGCAATAGAAAGGGAGAGGGAAAATTATGTATGCATTCATTTGACTTTTTGATAGTATAATTCATTGGAATTTTAACATTTTTATTTATTTAACTATTTTGCTTTTTGTTTACTAGACACACAGAAAAAGATGTGCCTGTTATGCACACGCACACATTTGGACAGCAGTTAGAGGCATTTATGAATGCTTTTGGAGCAAATTAAAATGTACTAAATTGGGATAAGATTTATATGGACTTATAAATGTAGATGTACCGCAACTTTCCTCCAAAACGTATTCTACAATTTTCAATGCAACGAATGAGGTTCAATAATAAAGGCCCACAAAATTAAGCGAAAATATTTTACCAACGCCAGAGTATATTTTTCCGAAGGTGTTCGATGTGCTGAATTCAATTACGGTGCCATAATTAGTCTAATGACGCAATTAAAAGTGCAAAAAACAGTCGTAGGTATCCAACATCTTGAAGTTTCCGTTTTACTCAGCCTTTAAAAAAAACCAAATCATTCCTTTTTTGTTAACGAGAACAATGAAACAGTCTTTGCCACAAATGCAAAAAAAAAGATTTGGGAAAAATACTCATCCGTTGTTTTTACTGACGACAGCAGATCCGAGCAACCGCAAATATTATCCGGAACACAGGTAAGTAAAGAGGAAATAAAGTTTGCGCTCAACAGTATGAAAGAAAGAAAAGCGACAGGACCAGATGAAGTGTCTGCTGAAAGCTTAAGGGGGAACACCACTGTGATTTTTCAAAAAAAAAAAAAAAATTTTTTTTTTTTGCATTTTCTTAAAGTAGATTTATTCAAAAGTATGTAAAAAAAGTTTAACTTAAAATCCTGAAAGTTGACGAAGTTATACCCAATGAAATAAGTGCAGGTAGGGAGTTACAACGGCCAATGAAAACTTTCAACGCGATTTTCTCAAAACGACTTTTCTGAACACGGTGGCCTCGACTTCTCGAAGACTTATGAACCGATTTTAATTTTTTTTTTTAATTTTTGTTCATTTATTGGCTACAGTCGTGCATAGCCGTTTTTAAAAATTGCAAAAATTAATCTTTTTTTAAGCCTTTAGAAAACAGAAAGAGGGTAAAAACACAAACTCATTTTTCAAACCTGCACCATTTTCCCAAAAAAAAACAAAAAAACCGCCACGTACTCGTACGACGATAGCCATTGATGTATAGATTAAGAATTTTTTTGGGTTTTTGTTTTCAGATGATTTTTCACCGCTGTATCGTGGCCACCAGGGTGTATCAATTTTTTAAGACCTCATTGCATTAATATTAATAACAATTGTAGTGTTTAATATTTTTTAATAAACATTTGTGTCAATACAGTTGAATATATTGTATGTTATGTTTGATCCTCAAATAATCATCCCTACTTATAAAAAAAATATCATGAAAATCTCTTAATTCCCACGCGTTCACAGTGGCGTTCCCCCTTAAGACTAATTGATGATGCCAACATTCAACTTCTAGTGCAACGCTTCGTTGATGTTTATAACATTAGACTGAACTGGCTCAAGTCAACATTTATTACTCTTCCAAAAAAGAATCACACGCGAAACGCTGCAGCGAATATGGACTTATGAGTCTTATGAGTCATTCGTTATAAACATTTCTGAAAGTGATTCATAAAAGATGGTATAAACATTTTGAGTAAGCAATGAGACAAGCATTATTTGGTTTCAGAAATTGCATTGGCACAAGAGAGGTATTAGTTTCTGCTCATGTGCTAGGAGAAAATTGCATGGACGTGCAAAAACACGTTTTTCTAGGCTTCAATGATTACGAAAAGGCGTTTCATATCTTCAAAAAAGCTTCAACATTCTGAGGTAATTAAATCTTGGAGAAAAAGACATACAAGTGATAAAACATTTATTTTGGAATCAAACCTCACATATTGTTATTGACGGTGAAAAAACGAATGACGTACTTATTTCCGACAAGGTTGTATTATTTCTCCAATTCTATTTAACATCTATTAAAAAGCAATTTTCCAAGAGGGCTTGGCTCGCACTGAGGATTGTATTAAAGTTAATGGCGTATCTATACATAAGCAACACCGCCGATGACACAACTTTAATATCGGACAGCTTCGATGGACTCCAAAGGTTGGTCGGTAGTGTGACAATCCAAAGTCAAATATATGGTTTAAAAATCAATGCCAACAGACAAAATTCATGTCGATCAGTCGTAACAATGTCTACATTCTGTCAAAAAAGTACCGGGAATTCTTCAATAAAAGGCAACACAATTGTTTAATCATTAAAATTTATTCTGTCGCCTTCAAAATAGGCTCCATTTAAAACAATACATATACGCCAACTATTACTCCGGTCATCAAAGCACCTTTTAAATGCGTTTGGAGAGATCTTCTTCAGCTCCTTCAGCGAATTCTTCTTAATGGCCTCTATCGACGGCGTCCGCGAAGTGGTAATTTAAGTTTTGGGAAAAGAAAAAATACACAGGGGGCTAAATCTGGTGAATATGGTGGTTGTACAATGATATTTGTCGAGTTTTTGGTCAAAAAAGTGTTCGCAATATGCGCCTTATGAGACGGTGCGTTATCATCGTTCAAGATCCATGAGGTTTCTTTCCACAATTTGGGCCGTTACCTACACACATTCTCTCTCAAACGTTGCATAACTTTCAAATAATATTTTTTATTTGTCGTAGAACCATTTGGAATGAATTCCGAGTGCACAACAACATCATAATAAAAAAAGAACGAGTAGCATGACTTTGGGTCCGAATTCCCTTACTCAAGCATGGCCGCTTTATTAATAATAAACAAGATGATTCAATGGAAATTTAATGCCGCATAGAAATGGCTAGAGTTGCTTTTTACTAATAAATATGGCAGTGTTCTAGGAATCCATGATTTCAATTTAAATCTAAATACGCTTTGTGAGATGTTACGTTTTTCAGTTTTCTTATATGGCACATAAATTGGCAGATGAAAGTGTCTGATATGAATTGCATAGAAACATTCGAAAAGTTGATACTGAGAAGGCTACTGAAAATTCGGTGAAACAGACCCTATCTCCAACTCTGAAATACTTCGAAGAGTTAATAGCGAAAGAAAACTTCTAAGATGCATTAAACGTAGAAAAACATCCCACTTGGGCCATATACGACGAAACGATATATACTACATAATCTCATGGACCTTACTAAAGGGTTTTTCAATAAGGGCGGGTAGATGTTGAAATGGAATAAAATGACGTTTGCTGTGTGCCACGTAGCGCCGTCCTGCTAGAACCACATGTCGTCTAGGTCCATATGGTTCAATATGGACCATAAGAAATTGGAAGGGCCACTACGTCTACCGAAAAATGGGCGCAATGCGCGCAACGTTTGCGTTAATTAACACTCATTTTGATAATAAAGTTTTATCATTTGGACGTGCTGTTCAATCGTGTAACTTGCCATGATGATTTGGCATAAACAACTGAATAATAAACAAAAGATTTGACAGATATCACCTAAACAAAATGGCTGCCACAGGGCGCCAAAATCGACCCGCGCCAATTGAAAAATCCTATACAAGAGAAGATTGAAGGCAGGCGAGGCGTTGGAAGAAAGGAGTTACTATGGCTGCGTATTTCAAAATATTGATCATCTTTCGGAGTTAGCCAGAAACAGACATATTTTTTCAAATATTCTAAAAAAATTACAGATTTTTTTAACCATCTCATTTTATACATTTTATTTCTATGCATTGGATACGATACATTTTATTTTATAAACGATTGTTTTCATTCGAATTACAAATAAAGTAGGAGCTTACATTAACGAATGCACTATGAGAATCATCTCTGCCCTGACAAACCTGCAGGGGTTCGTTACTATAGATGCACTTATCCGTGCTTATGAGTTTTAGATTTCAGTCACATAGAGCCATGCCAGCTCAGTACTTAGCTTTAGTACCGGTTATAACATTGTTCTGCTCGAATATTCGCGCGCTTAGAAACAAAATGTATGAGGCGGTGCAATGCCGTAGTGAAGAAATCCTGTATTGCATTCCCACAAATATAGTCTCTGGCGATGAATAATCATCCCCAAAACCTTCTCTATGACATATAAAACTACTTATTTGCTGTGAGGCCAGAAGGAAAACATGCAAAGTACACCTGCATGATGAATCAAATTATCAGGGTTAACAAAACCTAGATCATGGATCGATTTTGTCTTAATTCTTTAGTTTGACCTCGTCTGAGAGCACCATTAGTTGATTCCTGGTTAATTTTAACGTCATATGTATACTTATCTATCTATGGCTCGCCATCGACAATTATGCGTTTGATAACATTTTGGCTATAAGAATGCATTCTTTGGCAGCAGCAATTTAATGCTCGACAGGAATAACCACCTCTCAGATGCATTAGTGCTACGCAGCAATGATCCGACTAATACTTCTCTGTGGTACTCTGGTGTGGTGGACCGTGACAAGAAAACCTTCATACATTGTGCTTATGACTATAATTCAGCGATTAGCTGCTTTATGCATTATGGGAGCGCTAAGAACAACTCCAAAGGCGGTACTCGAATACATCTTGACATACTACCAATTAATCTGTTTGCAGAAAACTTTGCCACGAAATTTGCAGGAAGGCTTAAAGCCCTAATCGAACTCTCATAAAGCGCCTATGGACATACATAGAGCTCAAGAAACTGCAACAATATAGTCTATAGAAACTACATTGATCCGGTTTTTAATTGGGTAAACGGTTCAAGATTACTATCGAAAAAGGAAGATGGCGTAATGGCTTTAGCCCCAAACGCAATACACTTAACATCTATATGGACGGTTCTAAAATGGCTAGTGGAGTAGGCGCAAGGATATAATGCCAAAAAAGTCATATAAGCTTCCGGATTACTGCAGTGTAGTCCTCGCTGAGAATT
Organism: Anastrepha obliqua; assembly: GCF_027943255.1. NCBI lineage: Eukaryota > Metazoa > Arthropoda > Insecta > Diptera > Tephritidae > Anastrepha > Anastrepha obliqua. Next base: position 119,114,209 of record NC_072892.1, read on the forward strand.
TCACAGTTGGAAAAACAGCAGACCTTGCTTGGATTACTACTGGGACCAACTCCAATGTTACATTTTACATAGTCAGCCATTAAAGTAATTACATCGTTTAGTACAACGTCCAAGATCGTTCTTCAGGGCAGGGAGGCAGTGGAAAGGTTGGTAGTGAATTCTAAGCTACATTTCTATTGAATTGCAGGTCATAATAATTCCAGGCATTGAAAAGAACAATATACTAGACGATGTAGCGAAAAATGAGACCTCTCTGTCCTCAGACTTTGTCAACAAAATTCTAAATCCAATACGAATATTATACAACAAATTAGACGCAAACATTATCAGAAAATTCAAGACACTATGGTAGATCTGTCGTACTCGATTAATACCACGACGGGCAGAATAATGAGATGGCGCCTATCGTGGTTCCGTTACTTTGCTCTCAGCGAGTTTGACAACGAGTTACGTGCTTTTAGCTCGAGTATGGCCAGATTACCATATTCGTAACTTGATTTAGCTTTTTTTTGTTATTTAGTCTCGGAGTTTTAGTTCTTTCTTTATGACATTTTTCTAGCCTGTTCTAATTAAAATGTAATGTTTATAATTTTGTAAAATACAGGGTGGCTGATGAATTTTGCTACATTAAGAAACTCAAATAACTTTTTTTTTAGTGTATGGAATTCATTTATTTTTTTTTCAAGTTGAAGGTCATTAAATTTTATTAAATGTAGCTTAACTAGTTTTAAAAATAATTGAATTTAAATGCCCCCCATGCTCGTTGACACAAGTGCGGCATCTTAGTAAAAAGTTGTTCATTGTTGGATTGTTTTAGTTCATCCAAATTTGTTGGCTTTGTTTTATAAACTTCTTGTTTACATAAACCCCACAAGAAAAAGTCAGGTGCCGTAAGGTCAGGCGACCTGGGGGCCAACGAAATTCGGAGTTTCTTGAAATCAGTTTATTGAGAAATTTTCGTCCCAACTCTGTCATAACAGTCTGGGCTATGTGAGACGTTGCCCCATCTTGTTGAAACCACACAGAGTTGAAAGGAATTCTCTTTCGGCGTAGTTCTGGATAGAAAAATTCTTTCCGTGTGATCGAAGAGGATGCAATTCCGTCTCGTGGAGTATCTGTGGGTTAGAAGTACTCCATATTCGACAATTTTGTTTGTTCACATTGCCGTTTAAATCGAAATGGGCCTCATCAGACATGAAAAGGCAGTTTAACATGTTTTGGTCTTCTTCCACCATTTGCAGGATCTTCTGGCAAAATTCCAAGCGAATCGGCAAGTCTGCTGCATTCAGTTTGTTAACCATTTGAATTTTGTGAATTTTGTAGGGAAATAAGTCTAAATCTTTGTGCATTATTGTTTGCAAAGACTGTCGGCTGACACCAAGTTGAGCAGATAAGCTTCTTGTTGAAACCCTTGGATTGCTTTGTATAGCTGCAGCTACAGCAGCGATCGTTTCCTCCGTCCGAACTGGTGGGTTTCGATGATAAGGCCTTCTTGCGACTGTTCCTTGCTCAGCAAAATTATTCACCAGTCTCATTATGGTCCATCTGCTCGGGGGATCGCCGCCAAACATCCGCCTGTACTCTCTCTGTACCAAAACTACGGACTCCAGTGCGTGATAGCGGCGGACTATCCAAATTCTTGTTTGCGTGTCCCAGTTATCCATTTTAATAAATTTTAAAGATCAATCTGCAAATTAAAACAAAAATGGAACAGATAACTTAAAAAGAAAAAAAGTTATTCAATTTTTTTTTTTGGTAGCGGCTTTCATCAGCCACCCTGTATACATTTTTTAAGAATTAGTTAAATAATTCACTTAGTTTTATTTAGCTTTACTTCTTTTTAACATCTGGTGGCACTGCCCGCGATTGCCGGAGTTGTTGGTGTTCTTCTGCTTTCGGCAGTCAAATCTCTCTCTCGCTACTGCAGAGTTGCTTAGTTTTGGCTATAAAAACGCACTCAAATGCCCATTTAAAGAAAATAAAATATTGATTTTTTGTTAAATTACTTCAAGAAATTTGAATGCGTGACAAATTGTATTTAAATTGTGCGTTTTTTTAAATAAATGGTTTATAGTTATGTACAATTTAATTTATGAGTTTTTTGTTAAGAGAAACTCTTTTATTAAGAGAACGACTTTTTTGATATATTTGAGGTTATGTAACAATATAAGGTACTCTTTTTGTAAAAATGTCATTGTGGTTTCTCCAGTATTTTTTTGTTTATTTTTACTATGAATACCCCTCTTGATGCTCTATGTCCCATTAAGAATTTAGGACCGGAAGAAATGATTACACCTCTAAGGTTTTAATTCGCATTTAGTAAACTCAAAAGCCTTTTAAATTGTGTAAAAAGGTTTTCAATCTTAAGAAGAGTTGAGAGAGGGACATTTAATATTCTTGCATAACCTTAAAAGGAGCAAGCAATTAAATTCACACTTTGAAAATATCTAATTTAATAAGAACCAACTAATTTTCATTAGCACTAAAGTCATCTCAGAGTGGCATTTTTTAACCTTCTTTTGTATAATAATACAGTTTGTTTTAACTTAAAGTTTCGGTAGCTTTAACTAAAAAAAAAAAGAAACAAACACGAAACTTGAAAATTTTCGCATTTTCGGTATGAAAAAGCACTAAATTTATTGCGAAGAGCAAATGGTTGGCAAAACTGCACAACTTGGAAAAACGTGACGTCACGCACTCTTGATGGGCGCAATCTTCTTTCTATCATTCTTGGATTAATACTACCAGTAACACAAAGAGATCGCAGAACTATGACAGTCATTTTGACGGGACATAGCCCAGTAGGTTATTCAAAACACGCCTACAATATCTGGGGGCGCCACAGTTTGATGGAATGGAAGATATCTCAGCAGTGGGTTGGAAATGGCTCTTTAAATTCGCAACAGAAACATGGTGATTGTAAGTGGACTATTTCAAAACGCATAACTAATGAACTCCATTGGTATCGCTATGGTTTGAGCCGCTCTATGTGTGACTGCAAGTCAACCAATTGAACCTAACCTTTAAACTTTTTATACAGAATTTGTAAAAAAAAATTGTGGTACGTAGTTTTATAGCCCATTGTGTTTAGTTATAAATAGTAAAATTCAAGCTGTAAGTGGCTCAAAAATCGTATTGATTTTTGGTAATTTCTTCGGTCTGGTGAATTTTCTTCTTATAACGAATGCTCGACATTCGGATTTTAAGAACCAACTAAAAGTGCCGAAGATATAATCCAAATGTATAAAATTACTTTGCAAGCAAACTTAAGACTCAGAGGTGTGCGGCGAGCATTTTTTTGCTTGTAAGTAAATGCAGGTTCACATTTATCTATAATTAAAACCTATTTACCATAAATTTCAGCAAGTTCAGACGTTTTTAATTTAAAAAACAAAAAATATATTTATTAAAATTTTATCGGATTTCTGAAAGTTATGTGCCAGGATGAGTCTCAAAATTTCAAGATCACTTTTTTATTTTTTATAGATATTTTTCGGGATGTTTTTTATGTAATCCCGAAGTTTCGGAACCATTTTTTTATTTTTCTATACTAATATTATAAAGAGGAAAACTTTGTTTGTTTGTTTGTAATGAATAGGCTCAAAAATTACTGAACCGATTTTAAAAATTCTTTCTCCATTCGAAAGCTACATCATCCACGAGTAACATGGATTATATTTTATTTTGGAAATAGGGCTCGTGATATAGGTCAAAACGTGAACCCGGGTAACCTTCTGATGTGTATGTACAATATGGGTACCAAATGGAAGCTGTTGGTGAACGCTTTAGTCCAGAGTATTTTTCATGCCGCTCCGTGACTAGGGTCTCGAGATATAGGTCAAAACGTGGACCCGGGTAACCTTTGGTTGTGTATGTACAATATGGGTATCAAATGAAAGCTGTTGATAAGTGCTTTAATACGGGGTAATTTTCATACCTATTGATGACTAGGGTCTCGAAATATATGCCAAAACGTGGACCCGCCGAGTCTTTGCACCGAATTGAACCAAACTTACACACATTGTTAAGTAAGTATTGAAAATGGGTTTCGTAAAGTTCGGTTGTAATTCGGAGCACTGGCAACGGGTACAGCGTTCTTTTGAGCCAGCCATAATGTCGCTTACTTTTTTAACGCTTGGGGCGGAACTGAACTGTCAAATTGACAGTGTGAGTTACAATGTGTCAATATTTCTTTCTGATTTGGATGCCATAAGGAAAAAACGTAAGTGCAACATGTAAAAATTGTTTGTGAATTTTTTTGGAGTGGACTTTGGAACAGTGAATAATTTCTTACGAAATTTGAGAATTTAATGTGAAATCCGAATGAAATTATGTGTTCGTGGAAAAAAAATTTTTTTTTCGTTTTTTTTTTTTGAAAAATATAAATGGATAATGGTTAAAAAAGCTCCAATGCTTAAACATATAAATTGAAACGAAAAATTCATGGATGATCAGGAAAAAAGACGATTGTTTATTCATATGCGTTGATTTGAAATTTAAAAACAATCTTCTTTTTTCCTGATTTTCAATTTATATTTTATATTTACTCAAAAACAAATAGAAAAACAAAAAATATTGTTTATGCCAAAGCGCTTGAATAAAGAATAAAGAAATAAATAATATGAAAATCATATATTTTCTGTTCTAAACCATATCTATTCTATTTTAGTGTGCCCAGCGAAGGGGGCCGGGTTTGCTAGTTATGGATATTTTGGGGATATTTATTATGTAATCCCGAAATTTCGGGATCCCTCTTTAGTTTTTATGGATATTTTTCGAGATATTTTTTTTATTTAGACTCGAAATATCGGGACCCCTTTTTAGTTTTTGTGGATATTTTTTATTCAATCCCGAAATTTTGAAACAGCAATCTTTTGCGCTGTCATTCTTGGTTTGACTACATTTATTATTACACTATTTTACTTATAATACACAAGCGGGGAAATCCTGTATGTATAAGTAGATACTTATGTCTGGGTTTGCTATGCATGCTATGTTATGTACAATCGATCTTAACATTTCAGTTTGAGTTGAATTACTAACATACAAACATATACACAATGTACCACTATGTGGATAAGTGAATCTATTTTCAGTGCCGGCAACTATTTAAAGTAAAATTTACTTATGCAGTAGGAAGGTAATTAGAATATTTGGCACGTACGTAGTTCTCGTTATGCACGATTTACTGAGGCACACTTCCCTATAGCTCGACAGCTTCCGTCTTCCCATCTTCCTATCTTATAATTTAGGAACATGTACCTATTTATGTATGTATGCCTGTATGTATGTATGCCCGTTTGTGTGTAAGCAAAAGCATTCTTTGAATTGTGGGTAATTGAATCAAGGTTGATTGGAAATTTAGTGCACGTGTCCTCATCCACCTACTGCAACAAATTGTTTAACTGCTGTCTTCATATACAGAGATACATCTTTATATTTTAGTATTTAGGTGTATGTAGGTATATACATACACGCAAACATACATACGCTTGCGCTTGAAAGTAAATCCATAGTTGGATGAACCTTGACTGTCAATTAAGCGAAGCTAATGTCAATTTCGCCTTAGTAGATTTTTCATTATTACTCTACTTCCGTGAATCATTAAATAGCAAGCGAGTTATAATAAATAGAGTACTAACAACTCCATTACCCTTTTGGGGTATACAATTTAGCTTAAGCTAAGGAAAATTAAGTAGATGTTGAGTTTACTGCATTTGCTAAACAGGCCGCATTGCTGAAATTATTTGTCATTTCGGTGGATTTGTAAAGATGCTTTGCCCTATACAGTGTAAATTAAGCCGATTTAATATAGTCGGGGCGATATTTAAAGTATATACAATTGGCGTTTACACCTTTGGTTGGGTTTTAAGCCGCGCTTTTCCTTCCATTTGTTTTATGCGTCTTGAAGCTTTTTCGACAAATGCATAGACTTGTAATTTTACGCAACTTCCCAATGGTAAATGGTTTTTATGAGGAATTTTTTTATGATAGGAACGATGGATTTCACAAATAATCCGACATGACGTAAGCTTTCCTCCCTTATTGAGGGGCTATCGGGCTTTAAGAACTTCATCTATGAATAATTTACTTCCCAACAAAGCTAAATCTGAGAAGTAGGATAGGTTAGATTAAGACAAACGGTCTGTTCTGTAAAAGAGTTTACCCAGTAAAGATTTCTACAGCGCACTCTCTACACATTCTTATACCACAACGAACTCATTGAATCCTTCCAGCGAGTTAAAATGGTTTTTCAAAAATTTATGACAACCTCCTCGAAGTGCCAGGCATTTTCAAAGGAAGTACTGCAGGGACTCTATCTACCAACCGCTATTATGACGGCGGCTTATGTTGCGGATATACAAAAAAAAAAAAAAATCAGCCCAGCCTGCGCTTATTTTACTTCGTTGCCGTCTGAACAACGACTGATTGGACGAGTGAAAAGACAGCGCAGAATTTTCTTGCCGAGTCCATGATGACGTGGCAGCCAAAATTACTCCCACAATTTTGATTTATTATTCTTTGTAGGTAGGTTAAATTATTGAAGTACCAGTACGATACTCCCCCAGTAGCACTAAAGCGCCGTTGGGATACCATTGCGAGACCAACGAGCAAATATCTATAGCCAACCAGATCTGCTGATATAATGGAGAAGGTTGCTAGGATTTAGATTAGAGCACTGGCAAAAAGGAGCACCTAGGGGCTGTAATCGTCTAGCAGCCAAACCTGATACCAAATAGAGAAGTTGTCAACAGTCTCCTTCTCTGAAACGTCCCCACAGCTATTGCAATGGGTATTAATTGGTAAATCTAGCTTTTCCGCGTGTGTGCCGATCGTCAAATAACTGGTAAACATAACTATGAGTTTGTAAATTGAAAGACGAGGAGTCTCCAGAATTTTCTGCTGCTATTGTACTGGGGCCATAGAGTTTTCAAAATAGCACTCGAAGAATTGAAGCTCCATCTCTTCTGCACTTTTCTGAGAAATAAGTAGTGCTATTCCCCTTTAACAATAGTCAAGGGGCGCCGATGGCCGGATAGGAGGTCTCGGAGACCAATCCAGCTGAGCTCTTCCTTACAAGCTCATCAGCAATTTCATTTTTTTCTATGTTTCTATGTTCTGGAACCCAGATCTGAGAAATGTTCGTTGCAAACCCAAATGGTTTAATCTCCTCCTAAAAGTAGTTGACTAGTTTTCTCCCTCGGTCCTACGTACTCTAAGCATTCTGTATGTACGCAGGGTCGCAAGGACACTTGCAGGTTTCGGTAGTTTTAAGGAAATAGATAAATAGGCTGATTTACAGAAAATCCCTGGTCCGACTCTCGATTCCTACTTGGAATCGTCAATGAAGACAGAGGTACCAGCATCGATACAAGCTTTCCCTCGTCCCACTCCTACCCACTTCGAAAGGTTGCCCTGGCACGACCTTCAAACTTCAGTTTGCGGGTAGAGAGATCTGTCCGAAGTTCAGAGAAATATGGTGTTAATTGTCCGAAAATGCTACCATGTCCCTTGAGAGATAGCCTCCAAAGAAAAAAAAGCAGTCCTTTGCACCCTACTCAGTTGAGTGATATTATAGCGCTTCCCTTGAGTCCCCATTTTTGCCGAATATAGATTTACAGGAGTCGAAAGCTATGCTGACCTTCTTTACCCGATTTTCAATGTGTTGCTTCCAATTTAATTTGTATTTAAGTATCACTCCAAGATATTTAACTTCCGTTGAAAGCGGAAGAACGTGGCTATTTAATCTGGGAAGTCTAAAATGTGGGGAATTCTATTTTCTGGTAAATAGCATAAGCTGCGTTTTATCGGAGTTGACTCTGAAGCCACGATTGGCAGCCCAGCGACTGAGTAAAGCCAATTACCTTTCCAAGATCTTAACCTTGTCTGAGGGAAACTATCCCGATACCATTAGAACCAAGTCATCGGCGTATGCTACTACCTTAACCTCGGCCTTATTTGACTTAATCAGAACTTCGTCAATACCAGCTAAAAAATAGGCGAAAGAACACCAATCTGCCGCGTTCTCTGTGAAGAAATATGGTGACTTTAGCCCCTCATGCCACAGCATTAACTTCCCTACAGCCTAGCAGGGACGAGATACATAGACAGATAGGTCTTTCCGCTTCTAGTCTGTCTAACGCAGTGACAATTGACTGCGGCCTACCATTATTAAAAACATCTTCTATGTACAGGGTGGTTAAGTTTTAAGGGCCGGTTCTGATTTTAAATAAAATAAAATGTTTTTAAGAAATTATTGTCATTTCTCTTTATTATGTTAATATTGGTATGGCACATTTACGTATAGAATAAAATGGGTTGGGTACGTAATGCTGTATGATGCAATATTCTGTTTACAAAATGCTGTATACAAAATTCTGTATTTCAGAATTCTGTATTATAAAATTCTTTATACGAAATTCTGTATTTCAAAATTCTGCAAAAACTATTCTGTATTGCCGAAATGCTGTATTGACGAAATTCTGTATTGACGAAATTTTGTATTGACAAAATTCTGTATTGACGAAATACTGTAAGTAAATGATAAGAAATTCAACAAATTTTATAAAAAAAGTGCGCACTTTTTTTCTTCAGTTTCGATAGAATCCACCGTATTTTTGCGTAGAACTCGTTTTCGCGTGGGCGACCTTCGGCCGCGCTTCAAAAAAATAACCCTCATCAGTCCAACTCCGGCTACGCAATCCACCGTATTTTTGCGTAGAACTCCTTTTCGCGTGGGCGGCCTTCGGCCGCGCTTCAAAAAAATAACCCTCATCAGTCCAACTCCGGCTACGCAATCCACCGTATTTTTGCGTAGAACTCCTTTTTTCGTTGACTTTTGTCAACACAAAGTTTTTTCAGTACAGAATTTTGTTAATACAGAATTTCGTCAGTACAGAATTTCCTCAATACAGAATTTCGTCAATACACAATTTTGTCAATACAGAATTTTTTTAAGACAGTACAGAATTTTGTTTTTACAGAATTTTGTAAATACAGAATTCTGTAAATACAGAATTTTGTCACTGCAGAATTTTGTTACGCTAATTTACAGTATTTCGTACGAAAAGAATTTTGATATACAGCATTTTGTAGGGATCCCGAATAAAATATCGGCCAAATGACCGCCGCGGCTTAGGCGGCACACTTCCATCCGATGGTCCAAATTTTCGATGACCCTGAGGCATAATTGGGGTTCTATGCCGTTAAAGTGCCGAATTATCTCATCCTTTAGCTCTTCAATTGTTGCTGGCTTATCGACCTACACCTTTTTTTTCAAATAACTCAAAAGAAAGAAGGCCAACGGTGTCAAATGACATGATCTTGGCGGCCAATTGACATCGCCGCGACGTGAGATTATTCGGCCATCAAATTTTTCGCGCAAAAGAGCCATTGTTTCGTTAGCTGTGTGACAAGTGGCACCGTCCTGTTAAAACCACATGTCGTCCACATCCATAACTTCCAATTCGAGCCATAAAAAGTTCGTTATCATCTCACGACAGCGAACACTATTCACAGTAACTGCCTGACCACCCTCATTTTGGAAAAAATACGGCCAAATGATGTCGCCGGCCCGTAAACCGCACCAAACAGTCACTCTTTGTGGGTGCATTGGTTTTTCGGCAATCACTCTGGATTATCATTCGCCCAAATGCGGCAATTCTGCTTATTGACGAATCCACTGAGGTGAAAATGTGCCTCATCACTGAAGATGATTTTCTTCGAAAATTGGTCATTCACTGTTGCCATTTCCTGCCACCATTCTGGCCATTGACGACGCTTGAAATGGTCAAGAGGCTTTAGTTCTTGAGTCAGTTGCACTTTGTAAGCGTGTAAATGCAAATCTTTATGCATAATGTTCATCAACGACGAGCGTGAGAAGTGCAATTGTTGGGCACGAAGACGAGTTGGACGGCTCTTCAACCACACTACCGCGTATAGCAGCCATATTTTCGGCAGTACGAGCTGTACGAGCATGCACTGGTGTTTTCACATCTCTTACAGACCCGGTTTGCTCAAACTTTTGCACAATTTTTCCGATTGTACGCACATTTGGATGATTAAATTGACCGAAAAAATCACGAAATGCGCGATAAGCATTTTGATTTCAACGCCCGTTTTCATAATAAGCCTGAATAACTTTAACGCGTTGCTCGATTGTATATCTTTCCACGGTTCAAACTGAGTTAGTCTGAAATTAAAAAATTTGAAATTAAGTGCAGAAAAAGCTTGACGTTTAGGTGTGGTTCACATTCAATATCGGCTCTTGAAATTTAGCCACCCACTATATAAAGGTGACCAAAGTGAAATGTCTGTGGAAAAACCTTTGCAGGGAAAGCAATTCATTCTTAGTACAAGTATAATACTTTTTCTTATTGTGTGACTTGGCTCGTTAACTAGATTGTGAATAGTTAGTTGCAGTATTCATTATTTGAGCCAAATCAAAAAGTAATGACCTAAAGTTTTTTTTTTAAGTATTTAGTTTGAGTACAGCTTTAGAGTTCAAAACTTATATATTTTTATATTGTTTGAGGTAGTAGAATTCAAAACTAATTAATAACACTGTGCGACAGTAAAATTATACTTTTATGGAGACCTAGTTCAACTTGTAGGTATAGCAAAACTAAAAAAAATGGTATAGGAAAAATTTCCAATACACCCCCAAAATCTCATTTTATGGCCATAAAACCGTTTTTCAGTAGGTTGATGTGAAGAATAACTCCTAACTTCGCCAATTTCCATCCGATTTCGAATTTGCTTTTTTAGTTCGAAAGAACGAAAACAAGTCTTTTTGACAGTGTGTTGACATTTTTTCTGAAATGACAACTGACGAGACTGTAGACGGAAGTATTTGGAATTTTTTTATTTTTTCTCTATTTTTTCGACTTTGACATAATTTTTACGATATTATCCGATATTAAGGATTTTTTTTAGTACACTACTGTTATAGTAAATTTAATTTTGCGTCGAATGAGCTATATTTGACTGTAATTGAATTAAAATTAATAGAGTTGTGTGAGTTTTAAGATTTTTTCTTTTTTTACTAATTTGGTATAGCTTACGCTAAATGGGAATAAGGACGTGTTTTGATGCGTTATTATAGATACGTAATATTTATTGGAGTGTATATGTATACATAAGAGTACACTGTACTACATACAACAGAACTGGTTAGAACTTACGAAAATATCTGACATATTATAGCACTTTTTTTTCAATAGAAATATGAAAAAGCTCCCAAGTGTACCAAAGTTCACTCTGTACATTGATTAACAAAAGAAGTTTGTTATTATAATTTAACCTTATTAAAACGTCAAAGTTTTATTGTTTGTTTCATTGAAATTCAGGAGATATAAATCAAAACGTGGCCAGAAAAGTCGAATTTCTCAATATTCTCCGATGATGTGGCATCATCAGCCTTATCATAAACTAGATGATTGTTATTTTTATAAAACGGACGTAAACGGTCATCATTATAAAGCTCGAAAGCACATAAAGTATGCTGATGTTGCAACTGTTAAGGACCCCGTAGTCTTGGACGATATGATTGACTCAACTACAGGAACTGAAGGAAGTTCAACTCATTGCTGATGATGATCAAACTGATAACAATAAACGTGATGATGAAGAGTACTTTCCGTCTGGTTCTAAGTCTTCAAAACAACACATTGTATCAAATTCAGATTTTCAGGACCTTTCTCGTGATTTACTTCTATCGGGAAGACAATTTGAAACGCTCGCTTCTCGATTTAAACAATAGAATTTAGTTGATGACGACTTCAGATGAATGATGATGATCGAATTTCTTACAGAGAAGTACTCAAAACTGATGAAGAGAATGACAAATGTACCATGACCATACTAAACTCCAAAGGGTCGTTTCCAATGCATTTTTAAGTTTGGAACCAGTTCCGTTGTGTACTGCACCGTACCGCACCGTACTATGCCGTACAGTGCTGCACTGCACAATACTCCAATAAATATTATGTGTTTATAATGGCACTTGTTATAATTTTCATGCTTCGATGCCTACATACCAAATTAGTAAAAAAAAAGATAAAATCTTAAAACTCACACAACTCTATTAATTTTAATTCAATTACAGTCAAATATAGCTCATTCGACGCAAAATTAAATTTACTATAACAGTAGTGTACTAAAAAAAATCCTCAATATCGGATAATATCGTAAAAATTATGTCAAAGTCGAAAAAATAGAGAAAAAATAAAAAATTCCAAATACTTCCGTCTACAGTCTCGTCAGTTGTCATTTCAGAAAAAATGTCAACACACTGTCAAAAAGACTTGTTTTCGTTCTTTCGAACTAAAAAAGCAAATTCGAAATCGGATGGAAATTGGCGAAGTTAGGAGTTATTCTTCACATCCACCTACTGAAAAACGGTTTTATGGCCATAAAATGAGATTTTGGGGGTGTATTGGAAATTTTTCCTATACCATTTTTTTTAGTTTTTCTATAGCCACAAATTGTGCTAGGTCTCCATAAAAGTATATTTAATTTTTTTTTTTGTCACACAGTGTAATATGTTTTTCTTCGCATTCATTTTTTTTTTCACCAGCAAATAGCAATTCTGACTATGCTTTTCGTTTTATTTTATCCGATTATGTATATATCTATATACGAGGGGTGCCTTTTATATGTCGGGATTAGAGAACAAAAACAAATTTTAATTATCGAAAATCACTTTATTGTTTTTCAAAATATTCTCCATGAAGATCTATACACTTTTGCATGCGTTTGAACCAATTGTCGAAGCATTTTTGCCACTCTGAATGAGGTACCTCCAAAACATGCACTCTGAATGCCGCAACCGCTTCTTCAGGTGTCGAAAAACGTTGACCTCTCAGTTTGTTTTTTACGTACGGGAATAAAAAGAAGTCATTCGGTGCCAAGTCAGGACTACGGATGACTCATTAATTCGATGTTTTGGGTGCTCAAAAATGCAGTTGTTTGAGCCGATGTGTAAGAGCTCGCATTGTCCTGGTGAAGAGTGATCCGTCTTTGGCGATTGGTTTTCCTAATTTGTTGGAAGACAACTGACAAATAAATGGTTGTGTACCACTCAGAATTTACTGTTCTGCGTTGTTCTAGTGTTGCGACATGTCCAGTTTTTTCCGAAAAAACAGGCGACCATTTGCTTGGAAGTGCTTCGTGCGCGAACAACTTTTGTTGGATTTAGCTCATCTAGAAACACCCATACAGTCGACTGCTGTTTACTTTCGGGCTCATACGCGTAAATCCATGATTCATCACCTGTCACGATGTCATAGACGAGTTTCGAAGCCCCGCGATCGTATTTTTTGAGCATTTCTTTCGACCAATCGACACGAGCCTTTTTTTGCGCGATTGACAAATTGTGTGGGATCCAACGCGAACAAATTTTTTTGACAGTCAAATGTTTGTGCAATATTGAATGTATGCTGGTCCCACTAATGCCTAAGGTTGTCTCAATCTCACGATAGGTCACATGACGATCTTGCAATATCAGTTCGCGCACTGCATCAATGGTTTTCGGAACAACAACTGATTTTGGACGACCTTCACAAAATTCGTCTTGGTGTGAACTACGACCACGATGGAATTAATCATACCATCGATAAACACTGGTCCTTGATGGAGCTTCATCGCCAAAAAATGAATTAAGTTCATCCATGCAATGTTGCTGAGTTAATCCACGTCGAAAGTTGTAAAAAATAATCGCACGAAAATGTTCACGATTTACTTAATTCCATTTTTGGACCGAGATGAATCCTTTAAGTTACTGTAAACAACACAAATAGCGCTGGTAAAAGCCAAAAAATGTCAAACTTTGCGATACAGCTGTCAGTTGCCAGATTGCAACACCAGGGTTGCCAAATTCCGACATATGAAAGACACCCCTCGTATATATTATATATGCACATATACATACATTTAAAAACAAAGAGAGTTCATATACTACTCTACTAAATTAAATCCTGGTTTGTTTGGAAGCCATGAAATTATATACGTACTTAATTTTTTTTCTACTTTTCTTACCAACGTTTCTTTTATTTTATCTGGTATGTGCATAGCCCTTGCACAGTATATGTATGTGTGTACATATTTGTTGTACTTGTAAGTAGTAAAGTTTTTCTCATTGTCACGGTATACTTAAAGTCAATGGTGCCCTTGTGCTTTCTTTTAAGGCTTACTGACCCACGTTTAGTGTGTGCCACAACCCCTCTCAGCGGCACGTACGCAAAACTTAAAATACTTTGAATGAAAATTTTTTGTTCTTCGATGTTTGTTTGGTCTATTACACTTTTACTGCAAAAAAGTTAAGAAACTTTGTCCATGAATTTGTTTTCTCTGCGGCAGTTTCTTTCGCGCCTTTTTGAAGTTACTTCACTACTTATTAAACATCAGCGTATGTCCTTTATGAGAAAAAGAAAATAATCACATAACTTTGGTACTTGTGTATATTTATTTTGCTCCTACAGGAGAAAGTAAAAGTGTGGACAATCAAAAAAAAAAAAAAAATAGTATAATTAAAGTAAAATAAAAAATAAATACATAAAAATAAATGAATCTACCTTTTTGCCTAATTAAAATCAAAAGAATGTTCGTTCATAGTTACCAAAAAATCAGTTTAAAGCTTGGCTCAAAATTAGAAGCTAAACTAAAGTGGCGAATTCAATAAAATGTAAGTTGATTTAGTTTAGTTAGTTTTAGCTTAGTTTTTATTTTCGGTTGTTATACGTTTACATATTCTTACCCATTTCAAGGTGAAAATAATTTAAGTCTAATCAATAGTAATGGGCGGTAAAATCAAAAAATTGTCCATCTCAAAACGGCACTATTTTTTTCTTACATAGTTCGATTTGCGGCCGCCGTAGCAGAATGGGTGGTGCATGATTACCATTCGATAGTGATCGGGTTCGAATTTCCGGACATGAAACCCCAAATAATAGAAAAAGTTTTTCAATAGCGGTCAGTCCTCGGCACACAATAGCAAACCTCCGACTGTACATATTTCTGTCATGATAAATTCCTTCATAAAAACTATTTTCCATTCGGAAGTGGCAAAATAATTAGATCCCTCCATTTGTGGAACAAAATCAAGACGCACGCCACAAATAAGAACAAATTTCCAAAAACCCGTTCCCTTATTTTTGTTTTTGTTCGTATGCATTGTCAACACATAAATTGTAATCAGTTTCGTGTCAAATTTCGCATTTTCGCAAACGTCTGATGGGACAGATAGAAAAAAAAGGTTCGACCCAGTGCAGCCATAAAAGCCGTTCGAGAAAAAATTCGCAGAATTCCCCTTAGAAAGCGGAAACTCATGTTCAGTGAAATGAATGTATCGACCAGATCCATGTCAAGACTAATTAGAGATGATCCCCACATAAAAGCCTTTCGTCGCCCAACTGGCCATTATTTCACAACGCGTTTGAAGAAAATTAGGCTCGATAGAGGCAAGCAGGTTCTTCGGTGGCACACGGTCAACGGCCATGAAAATATTCTTTTCACAGATGAGAAAATTTTCACTGTTGAAGAAATTTTCTATAAGCAAATAATGGTTTGTTGGGGAGTGTCTCTTAAAGGCGTTACATCTCATTGTTTCTGCGAAAAAGGGTTTGAGACTGGAACAAAAGTGTATCAGAAGGATGTCTTAGAAGACGTTATAAAGCAGTTGAGCAGTATTCTCTTTAAGGGGTTAGTGGTAGTCAGAATTCTTAAAAAATAGAAGCGGAGCATTCATATGCTGAAAAAATGGATGTTGCACGTATGAAGGTGGCAGATAAGCGCGCTAACGATGGCACTCGAGAAGGTAGAATGCTACGTAGGCAACAGCAAATCGATATTTTGAAACTGCAATGACGGCTGAAGAACTATGTATTATATGACCCAGCAGTAGATGACACAGTGTAAGTAATTAAATAACTCGTAGAATTCTACATAAATCGATAGCATAACTTTAAATGCGTTTTTCTCAAAACTATGTTTTCTCAACTGGTGATCACTGTAAGTTAAAATTCGCTTGGTAGATTTCAATAAAATTTAGACTGATTTTGAAAAACATAAAAAACTCGTGGATGAGCGAAGGATTTTTTAAAAAATTTTAATTTTTTTTAAACAATTAATTATCGGTTTTTTTTTCGAAGATCTGAAATATATTTTCCGAGGTCGCCATATTGTTAATTTTGAAAAAAAAGCTTCGATGAGACACAAGATTCTCTATTAATAAAACTAATTTCTCCTGATTTCCGCGATTTTTGAATTATTAATTTTTTCTCATTGAAATTTTGCTTAAATCAAGTCGAAGCATGGTGTATTAATGCTATGATTTATTTTTTGTGAAATAAAGCAATTGACTATCAAAAAAATTATTGATGGTCATAATATTTTCGGGCCTCTGACTACCCCTAACCCTTTAATAAAGAGCGCTGGATCTTCCAGCAAGATTCCGCTCTAGCCCATAAGGCAAACACCACCCACCAATGGACGCGAGAGATTGGCCGTCTGGAAGTCCAGATCTGAATCCCTTGGACTACAGGTTGTGGTCCGAATTGGAGAACATGACCTATCGAAGACCTCACAGAAATTTAGAGAGTCACGAACAATCTTTGGTACGAGCAGCGACGTAAATATCCATGGAAACAGTACGTGCTGCAATAGCTGAATTGTCTAGTCGTTCGAAGGCTTGGGTAAAAGGGTAACCAATTCGAATGAAAATTTAAATTATTTTGTTTAGTGTTTGCATGATTAAATAAGACTAGCTTCATTGAGTTGACTAGTACAGTTTCCTATCTATAACGGACTTAACTTGTAGAATTTATGGCAGGACTAAGTATTTTTATAGTCTTTGTCAGAAAAAAGGAACCACGATTATTCATGGAGCATAAAATATATATATGAATATTTAAATTTGGTTGACATGAAAGTATGTACAAAGCTACGAGTCGCAATTACTAAATAAGCCGTGTAGTCTTCATCGTTGTCGAGTATTGCCTGGCATCTTCTCGGCATGCTTTGAAACAGCTTTTCTGCGTAGTTCTTCGACAAAGAGGACTAGTTTTAACTTTTTAGCTTAAATCATGGACTGGCTTTCCGGCAACCTGCGTTTTCATAATTCCCCACACATTTTCACTAGCGTCGTAGCCCTTGAATGGGACTATTACGCAGCAAAAGGCACAACAAAATATATCTTGAAGGTATAGGAAAAAACCGTTTCTTTTCTTCTGACACAGACTGTATACATAATATATATGTATACATATATAATATATATTGCCTATACATATTTTTTTTTGATTTTGTTTATTTATTGAATCTTTTTTGCATAAGAAACTAACAATAAGTTTACAAATCTTAAGTGCTAGAGTATTATGTTTCCCCTTTCCAATGCTAAGAAACTAATTATTTGTTCAATGAAATATATACTTATGTACACATATGATTAAATCGGATGTTAATGTGATGGAAGTGCTTGAATGACGATTAGTGACAATGAGACCGTACTAGAAACCGGAACTGCCGAGATTCCGTTGCCTTCGGGGACGGACTCTCGTGTGAGGTGAGATTATTAAAATAGTGCAGACTTGAAGAGGTTTTTGTTTCTCAATCGTGTGTGACCTTTATTTAGAAGCAGATTTCGGACTAGTTTATTGGGATGGTCTTCTAATTATAAAATTTAAATCGCACATCACTCAAGACACTCAAAGTCTTATTGATCGAATTCTACTTTCTACGCCCCTTAGAGAATAGACTTCACGCGCTTCTCTTTTTGAATATAAATTTTAGTAGTATTTCTATAGGCAACTGTATTTTTATTTATAAAATTTCGTTTTATTTTTAGATGTCCATTCGTGCCCCTTTTCAACAAAAAAAAAGCTCAAACTGTCACAAAACTCAAAGCAGACATAAAGTCCTTTACTAAATCTTTACTCATTCTGTGGGAGAAAAATTGCTTTCTCGCCGTTTACTGGTACCATTGGCACTATAAAATTTACAACAAATATACTGGAACTTGTTTAGTTGCAACTGCACAAGTATGTAGTAAGTACAACCAATTCTACCACTATTTACAATAATAAAAATACATACAATTTCAAGTGTCAGGAGCATAACAACAAATAAATATCCTTGCGAGTATAGTAAATTCATTTAAAATAAATAAATTGTACAAGCTGTTGATAAATGACACTGATGTGTGGACGCTTGTTGTATTGCAAAAGGATGAATGACGACACGAATGCATGAATGAATGGATTTGTGAACGGAATGGTTGGAAATAATGTTACCGGGACTTGTGAGCGATAGTAAACAATACTTGAAAGAGCTCAAGAGCCAAAGCACACTGTACGTGAGTATGGTTTGTGTGCATGTCTTACTCACTCAACGACGCCTTACATGCACGTACCTATACATCTAAATATAGCACACAAAAACAGAAGTCCCCTGTGAGTGCATGTATGCTGGCATTTGAATGAGAAATGCAAGCAAAGAAAGCGCATTTACAGTTTTTAGCATTTTTAGCGTACTCACGCTTACAAATATACTTAAGGGAATTGCAAATATGCTACTTTGACACAAAAGTGTAGTCAGTCACACATACATGCAAGCACCGCCATGTAAACATGTGTGCACTTACTCACTCCCATACATATGTACACTATTTGTACGAGGTTTATGGAGCGAAATGGAGTGATTTGCACAAAAAAAAAAACGCAAACCAAGAACAAAAATGGGTGGTGTGATTCGAGAACTCCCTTTAGGTTATCGATACAAGCACAGGTGAATAAATAAATGTGTATAGAATTCTAGTTTGGTTTAGAACAGGCAAGGATTAGTTACTCAAAAGTGCATAAGTGTCTAATATTGACGATAAATTTGAAATGGCAAAATGCTTCTGAGCCCACTTTAGGGCTTAATTGAATGTATCATGATGGGATTTTGTACAGCTTGGCAACAAGTGTTGAATGAAAGGATATGTGAAGAAGTTCTGGTAATACCAAAATAAAAGCAAATGTAAAGAAAAAAAAATATTTGTGATGAATGCAGAAACAATTTTTAGCATCTTTTTTGGAAGTGAAGTGCACGACAGGTGGTTGAGTTGAATCGAATAAAACTTCAGTTGAATTTGGCTTAATCGGCTTGCGGAAAAGTGAGTTCCTCCATAGGGTTTTAACAATTTTTTTCTTTATCAAACTATTAATGCAGCATAACTTTTGAGCTTCGAAGCTAAATTCGAGAATTAGATGTTTGAATAAATACAGTCCGAATTATATATATACATAAATACCGTGAGCGTCAAAATAAAGTGTACACCAATTATTTACAAGTTTTAACTATTTATTTTGTAATTTTAGTTTTATTTTTTACCACAAGAAGAATGATATAAAGTAAAGTTTTAAACTTTGTACAAAATTTGTAAAAATTCGGCAATTTTCATCAAAATTTCAAACCTTTTACTAAAGCGAATCTATTAAGGGGAGAGCCTGCTTTAAAGGTTTCAAAAAATCGATTTTTTTTTGCATAAATGTCATTCCAAACTATCCAAGAATGTGTCCTCAAAATGTCAGAAGCAAATTCAAAATATTTGCGGAGTTCCAGAAGAAATTGAGAGCAAGCGTCGAGCAGGTATACGAGCGGCCGGATCGCTCGAAGTGCGATTTCTCGGTTTTTAATTTTACGATTTTTTCTAATTGGCGGGAAAGATAGGGAAAAGGTTAAACGTCCTATCGAAATGAGATAACATTGATTGTATTCGGAATTAAATTCTCTTCTAGTTGGACCTAAAAAACCTTAAGAAAGTTATGATTAACCCACTTTTTAAACAATCTAAAGTGAATTTGTTTATTCCAAAAAAATGATTTTTTTTTAATTAGCGAAAAATTGTTGAATTTCTCACTTTTTGTTTAATTTTCTTGGTTTAACTAGAAGCTATACTATACTAAAATACAAATTTGTTTGGGTTTTTGGTTTCAGATGAAAATTGCGACCTGCTTCTTTCCCGCCGGACGACACATGCAAACCCGAGGCGCCTCGGCAAAATGCTTGTACCAGGCATAATATGACATTATATTTGAATAAAAAAATTTGAAAAAACTGTTGAAATACATATATAAAAATAAAATCAGAAAGTTTCGTTTCAATCGAATATTTCTTTCCTTCCCAAAAAAATCCACGAAAAAATCGATTTTTTGAAGCCGTGTCCATCTGGCTGTCAGCCCAGAATGAAACAAGGCGGATTCATTTCATTTTTCTATTTTGCCCATACTTTTCTTTGACAATTAAACGTACAAAATATTGTTGTTGCTCTAGTGCTACCACTTTCAAAGAATGCGCCTTGCTTTTTACTCAGAATTTATAGACAATTTTCGGCTATTTCATTAATTTTGGTATATTAGAATGTAAGCTTTATTTTGATTTTTGAGAATTTTGTTTTGTCTCGTGCATTTTCCTTATTTAACGCCTAATCTACATTCTTTCATATGAAAAAAAAAACAACCAACGCCGTCAGAATTTGCTGGTTTGGCTGTAGTTTTGATTGAAAAGGCATTTACAGAGTCATTAAAATGAAAAGTGCGCTTTTTAAGGGCTAAGTGCAATTTTTCAAAGGTGTGTTTCCGTACTATTGAGCACCATTTTCAATATTCAGAGCTGCTACAACACTACATCACACAACCGAAAATTTTTCAAAATAACTAAATTCCGCCAAAGGCCCTCTGAAATGTTCAAGACATACCATCTTTCACCATTTTTGAAGTTTATGTAAGTTATGAACATTTTTTTGGTGGTTCAAAGTTTTTTCCTTTCTAGGACGGAATGGCAAATGAAATCGAAAGAGCCTTGACCTCCAAACAACCTTGAAGAATTCTACCCAAGGCAGCTCGCTTTGTGTCTAGCTTCGTTTACTTACTTTTTGTGGTACTTTCAGCTTTGGTTACTTTGTCAGCTTTGTTATTTTTTTCATTAAACTCAATAATAAAACTTTTGAATGAACCAAAAAAATTATTAAAAACAGCAAAAGTTACGCTTTCGACGTTTTGGGTAGATTCGATTTTCACTCAGAAATCGACCTGAAAAAAGAAATCGAGAGATTATGTGATTATGTGAGTTAATGCTTTTGTTGCATAAAACTTGAATATTGGTTAAAAATGAATTAAATAAGTATAAATTAAATGATTGGCGCGTACACTTCCTTTTGGCC
Organism: Anastrepha obliqua; assembly: GCF_027943255.1. Taxonomy (NCBI): domain Eukaryota; kingdom Metazoa; phylum Arthropoda; class Insecta; order Diptera; family Tephritidae; genus Anastrepha; species Anastrepha obliqua. Next base: position 119,135,408 of record NC_072892.1, read on the forward strand.
GAGCTCATTCATTTATTTATGGTGTTCGTCTTGATGTTGCAAATGGGGGGAGCTACAGTTTTAAGCGGATTTTTTAAGCAGAAATACTCTCGTATTTGACACTTGTAAACTAGACAGCTGCAGTATAAATTATAAAATATTTATTTCTTAACAAAAGAATTTACAATAATCTTGTAAGCTTAGCAAAGCTAGCAATCGAGGTCATCTCCAAGCTAGTGCATTTGAAAATAACTCCCATTAGCCAATTCTAATCGCACTTAATTGCTCTTTATTATTAACCTAACCCAAATTGGGGGACATCAGAATTTGTTTTAGAGGTATGGTTCCTTCGGCAAAGTTTCTTATTTTGATCCCTAGAATATGATTTTTACAGAGCAATGGGCGATTTTTTTGCCTCCCCACAAATCGACCGGCCTAGTATACATAGATATATCTGTGTATATGTACAAACAACAACATATCAACAAAATTATTACACCCTTGTGTAGAAGAACGCGCGTATAATTAAATTACTCAACGTTCTCGAGAGCTTTGACCGCGAGCTTCTCGAATATTCCTTGCAGCAGCCTGCTCTTTTTAATCTAGAATCAACCGAGTGGCAGCCAAGCACAAAACCTATCGGTTACGGCACGCATTTCTATGTTTTTTGCAACTGTGCGGTTGTGTGCTCCACAAATATTATATATCATACTCGCCAGCTTCGAAGAAATAACTTTAAAATTTGGCATGCAGATTTATAGGCAGCTAAACTTTACGGTGTCAAAAGTGGCTCTAAAATCGATGAAACGCCGGTATTTGTCGTCTTATTTGTCTAGGAGTTCCATCAGAAATTTACGTACTATGGAAGTATGCACCTGGCCTTAATTTCTGCCAATCAGGATCCACCAGGCAATACAGCTTAGTATGGCCACCACTGCTAAAATTTATTAAACATATCTCAATACAAATTTACTATCCTGTGACATTTGCCCTTTGCAGCAAAAGCACCGCAGTTTCGGGAGCTTAAATTTATTAGTTTATGTGTATGGACGCGTATGTTTGCGTGTAATATCGCAGAGTATCAAAAAATCGCTTTACCTTCGGCTGCCTTCTTAATGCAATAAATAACATATTTTTATGGTTGCTGGGAGATGCAACAAAAACGAAAATAAAAAAAGAACTTTGAATATTTTTGTATCTGCAACCAAACGCAACAGCGCGTATAAAAAGCAACACTGAACAAAAAAAAGAAAAATACTCAATAAAAAACATAAACGGGGCTGCGGCATTAAAGCAAAAGTTGAAAAGCTGAAAAGGATGCAGATCCACATAAATCTTAATTGAAAGTCAAAAGCATTTTTCGGCAACTACAACTGCAGCATACTACTGAAATGTTCGACCGCTGGCACTTGTCGATTATGTTTACACGGCCGCAGAAGCTGTGGCAGCAACATCAGCCCTCAACGATAATGCAGCACCAGCTCCCATTGCGTGCAACATTCATATTTGTGGCATATGCCAAAGCCGTTGCTGAACAAAGATATCTAAAAAGTATGTGCATACGGGTATGCAGAGTGAGTAATGCGATAAAAAATTACTTAAAAAAGGTATTTGTGGAGCAGCAAAAAGGCATGAAGGAAAACATGAAACATATGCTGGCAAAGGGGCAATTTTTGTATGCGAGGGTAAGCATTTTGTAGAGCGATAGACTAAAAGGCGGTACTCGTTGGTGCATGTGCATGCAGCAGGGGCTGTGAGTGTTGCACTACACTCTAAATAAAGATACACATGCGCATCTATGTATGTATTTGTATGCGGTAGCATTTATTTTGGATATTTTTGAAGCAATGGGTTTAACATGGGGCTGTTTGGCAGGTACAGAAATATAGAACATTTTTTTTTAGATTAATTACGAGATGTGTTCAAAAAATAAGCTGAATTTTCAAATTTCGCGAGCTACGCACATTCGACTCTCGATTCTTATTATTTTTTATGTTGGTACACTCGTCTCGAAGATATGTTCACGGTTTTAGCAATGTAGCAGGTTTGGTTTATTTGTGAGAGGCATAAATAAGACAAGCGTTTGCGTGTTCGGCGATTTTAAACTATCGAAAAAAATGGATCAAGGAGGTTGAATCAAATTTGGTGTAAAAAATGGAATTAAGTGCGCAAAAACACTTAAAATGTTGACAGTGGCATACTGTGAAAGTACTCTGAGTCAAAAATATGTTTATAAGAGGTACAAGTTTTTCCCAGAAGGTCGACGCTCGCTCTGGATGACTCAGTACATAAACAATCGATGAAAATGTTGAGAAAGTGAAGAAAATTGTTATGGAGAGTCGTCGAATCACAATTATAGAAGTGGCTGAGAATGTCAGCACAACTACTGGTTCATTTCATGTAATCTTTTCGGAAATTTTGGGCATGAAGCGTGTGTCAGCGAAGTTCGTTCCAAAATTGTTGAGTTTTGACCAAACACAACGTCGCATAAACATCGCTCGGGAAGTGTTGAATGACGTCAACGGTGATCCAGATTTGCTTAAAAGGGTCATAACTGGTGACGAATCGTAGGTATATTGTTATGTATTCGAAACCAAGAGCCAAGACCAAAAAAGGTACGCCAAGTTCGACCAAATGTCAGGGTTTTGTTCATTGGTTTTTTCGATTACCATGGCGTAGTGCATCAAAGTTCTTACCACGAGATAGTACGGTAAATACCTTGAAATTATGCGCCATTTGCGTGAAGCAAGACAGAAAAAAGGCCCGGAATTGTGATGAAAAATGCATGACTTTTTGCATCATCAGAGATTCTTCGGCCAAAAACAATACCGTTATCATGCTTCAATCACCATATTCCCCAAATGTTTCCCCTTGCGACTTTTTTTGTATTCGCAAGATTGAAAAGACCCATGAAAGGACGGTGTTTTGCGACGACAAGGACATACCAAAAAGTGCATGTCAGAACTGCTTCGAGAATTGGAAAAAACGCTGGGACAAGTGTATTATATCCGAGGGGACTGCTTTGAAGGAGATAAAATAAATTCATCTTATTTTTTGAACACACCACGTAATTAAAGCTTAATAGTTTGTGGTGCCAGCTCGTAAATACGTTAATGAATGAATTTGGATTTGAGCAAATTCTCCAGATTAAAACTGTCCCCATAAATTTTCTATAATGTTCAAATCTGGGGAATATGGTGGTCATATTAAAGTTTCAATTTGGGACGCAATCCAATTTTTAACCTCACTTAAGAGCCTTCCATCATTTGAAATGGTGTTTTTTTTTGCGTGTTTCTTTAAAAGCGTGTGAAACGGCAACGAAAAAAGATTTTTTATTTATGTTTTCGGTTTTTTTGTTTTTTTATCCATTGTTTAAAAATAATTTTTTTTTTACCTACTACGTTCAAAAAGTTGGTCTTCACACGGACAATGGACACAGATATATCCTGTTCTACTAAACCGATTTTGATGAAATAAAATTTCAATGCCGTATAATTGATGTCGTAATCGTATAAACCGCGATCGTTTGGAAAAAAAAAATTTTTGTATTTATTTCTGGAACTTTAAAGTAAAAAAAGGGTCAAAATCGCTTTTTCATGTTTGAACGTCCGCCTTTTTGTCAAATTTTATTTTTCTTTTACGATCATAGTTCATACGATAACGACATTCATACTGAACATGAACCTTTTTGCCTTTTGATTTCAGACATCTGTGACTCCCAGAAACCGTGTCGCCAGCGAAATACCGTTTTTTGAAAGACCATTTTTTGTAAGCTGACAACTTTTTGAAGGATCCTTGCATGGCCAAAAAAAATTTTTATTTTTAACAATGAATGAGGCGAGGACCTGAAAGTATGTACAGGTCCAAATGTTTCACGTATCTTGGAAATAGTTGATCCCAACAGAACTTAATAGAGCTTTACAGAGCTCTACTAATTCTAGTCTACAATTTTCAATGCGAACTCGCTATAGTATGAATTTGCTCACTATACCATTGCCCACCTTCAGGGCTGTAATACCGACTCAAGTAGTCTTCCTCTTTTCTTAAGTCCAAGAAATAGTAATTCTAGCCACCCGGCCCATCCAGATTGAATTTCTTTCCGTCACTAAATACTAATTTTTTCCATTCACCGTGATCACTATTTGTAACAGAACTGCAAACCTCGTGGTCCCTTGTAAAATCGAGGGGGTTTTTTTTGCGAAATTTATTCAAAGTTTTTTGTTTTTTTTTTGTTATTTTCTACGCTTCGAATAGTGAAATGATAGATTTCCATTTGTCATTTCTTTAATTTTTGCTGTTGAGTGGTCGGAATTTGATGCAATCCTAAGGATTTTGCGTGTTTCCTTGGGAGTCAAAGCCATCGCAGTTCTGCCTTGGAGTTCTTAAAAATCCACAACATTTGGACTTCGACCAGTCTTATTGGCAAATTGGCGATCTAAAAGTTCCTGTGAAGTCAAGATATCGATTTGTTCTTTTTCGTGATCTGTTAAAACATTCTGCTTTGCCATTTTATTAGAATTAAGAAATTTTCGACCAAACACAATGAATGCTTAAAAAATTATCCTTTTCACAGCTACAATTCACAAATAATGTAGGCAAACTGAGTGCCTCTATTCAAGTTTTTGTTGAAGTTTTACTGCTGCGAAATACTGTTAAATGGTCGCTACTCGATCGGTAGTCTTCACTTGCATTATCAGAAACCCTTGTGTTACTAGATAAAATACGGTTGCTTCAGTAAGCATTTTGTTTCAAAAAAATGATTGCCTCTAATCAAGCGAACCGGACTGTATGTTCAGCCTTTCACACATTTATGTACATGTGCGGTTTGTATGTGTGCATATGGGTAGACTTGTGCGGAAATGCGTATTGCCGTTGAGGGGGAAACACTTAGGAAATTACTGTTTTAATGCATTTATAAGAGTTTCAAGTGGAAGATTACGGTAGCAAGTCATTAAGAATTTAATTGTTTATTCCTCTCATCAATAATTTGTGCACGTGCAGCTATTTGATTATCGGCATTTTTGGCTTACTACTACAATAAAAATATACTTATCAAATAATTACAAATTTGAAATTAATCATTTATTAATGTGATGGTATTAAAACTAGTGGCGTCACATATCATTTATGAAAACCGAACGCAGGGCCGGAATCACGAACGAGCTGCTGAGGAAATACGCTGGGCAGTGCTTGGCATTAGTAGTTAATACAAGGTTTGGATAAAAATGTTATATAATCTTTAGCTCAAATAGTACAATCTAAATCTTATTGCTTTCATCCACGTTAGTAATGGGCAAACTAATATGTCAACATTTTTGTTTTCGATTGCTCATGGATTATACGGCGCCGTCTATGATCTTTAACGTTCTCTAGCACGTTTCTATCGAGAAATCGACAAAATTATCGATTCATATCGATTCAATCCAATTTGCTCGAATGGTCGAGAAAAAGTGTCTCTGTAATCTTAATCGAAATGAGAGAAAAGGTATGCCAAATCACGAGGAATATATGAAATCGAATCAATAATTGATTGTGACAACATTGAGTGAAGTACGGATGAAAGCCAAAATGTGCAATATTAAATAACTAAAGGTTCTCTCGAAAGACACGCAAGATTTCCCAATTTAGTTCTTCTAAATATTTCTGGACCGATTTAGCAACGTGTTGCCTAGCGTTGTCATGCAGAAAAATCAGTCTGTCCCATTCCGGTCGCTTGCCGCTTTTCTTTGAGAACTCGATTCAAATGCAATGTTTGCGTCGGTAACGATGACCAGTGATGGTTTTAGATGGTTTAAGGAGTTCGTAATAGATAACACTCTTCTGATCCCACCAGATGCACAACATAACCTTTGAAGCATGACTATTTTTTTTTCGCTGTCGATGGTCCTGGTTCACTTGGCAGGCACCAACTTTTTCGACGCTTAGGGTTATCACAATAGATCCATTTTTCAGTTCCAGTGACGATGCGATGCAGAAAACGCATTCTATTGATGTGGCACCCAGTTACCTGCTTTCTGGACCATTCCCATCGCCTGCAACCGTTTACCGACGGTTGATTTGTCAACATCTAACTTTTAGACATATCATCAAAGATTCGACATGCGTCTTGACTCAATAACTGTTGTAGTTGAGTACCTTCGAATTTTTTCGGTGCCCCTTCACGATCTTTATTACTCACGTCGAAATTGCCATTTCCCCGGGGAGATAAAATATAGTGCATAGAGCTGACATTTTGCCTACGTAGCGTGCGTAGTTGTTCATAGCTCATCCTTCCTGTTCCGGCATTATCGTACACTGTGTGAGTTTGTAATTACAGCTGCTACTGCTCTGACACCTGCTTGGTTGTCAAAGTAAAAGTTTAATTAAGAGTTCGGAGGAGTGCTCTCTATGGCTAAGTCTTCTTAAAGAATACTGCGACTCAAACACCCTCTTAAATTTCCCTGTATATTTTAAAGATGTGCCGCGTTTAAAGTTAGTCTATCGTGGAAAATTGTATATCTTTGTACTTGTCAAATTTCGTAAAAAAATGAAGTAAAAAAAAGTGCGTTTAGGAATTATTCACTACTGACATTTAGGCGTCTCTTTTGATATACCCCTTGTTTATACTTTTTCCATTAAATTCCAGTAAATTTTTTTTTTGGTTTTTTGTTGCATGCGACTAGTAGCCATAGCGATTAAATTTGGTTCCATTACCCCAACTCCCCCCTTGGGTGCACACATGGATTCACTTTTTATTAGGGAGTACGCTAAATTATCCTTCAGTAAGTCCTGAAAGGCCATAATTCTTGGAAGGGACCATTTCGGAATAATAATATAATCTCTTGGGGCGGGGGATCCTGCACTCACGGATGCGTTCGTAGAAGTAAAGGCCTTAGATTCATATAAAATACCGAGCCTCCATTATGAGCGACTGTAAAATTCCACGGAACCAATTTGAAACCCTTCATTATGGTGAATCCTGGATCATCAAGAGCTTATAGGTAAAGGAAGGTAAGACGGTGTTACAGCGTGGGATCCAACACAGTTTGCTTGCTTCAGAGCTTTTCTGTAGAATATCTAAGGATTCTTCTGCAGAATCACTAAAAATATATATGTGATAAATCTTTGTTTGCCATTAACTAACGCAAATCATGAGCAAAAAGTCAATCATAAAAAGGTTCATGGCTTCTTCTCTCTCAAGGTATCTGAAGGACTTTTAGAACATTAGTGAGAAAATCTGCGACGTCTTACAAGTTAAGCGCCGATAGTCTTCATCTAAATTATGCAGCATGATACCCTCCAAAGCGTTAATCTATATAAATAGTCTGAGGCTGGATTGATGTTCCAGAAATTTTGAGGGGTGATACTATCGAAAATGTTTAAGGTTTTGAATGATCTTATTCTCCAGTATTAGCGCAAAAGATTGGTTTAGATCGCAGTGCGAGTATTCTCTACATAATAATAATTAATACACTCAAGCAAGAGGACCCCGCAAGGGCATAATGCCTCCTCTGTTATACCATTGTGTTATAAATATTTAGTACCATTTGTGGAGTCTACAGATATGGATCTAAAATGGAGGAATACGTTTGCGGTTGTGCACCAAGCAGGACTGGTTTCTGGATTCTATAAAGATCACTAGGTTAGGTTACATTGTGTGGCACTAAACGATTATTTTTACTCAGGGGTAGAGGGGGCTCACTTAGTACCGGAGGCCCATTATGATTCTACCAGCTTGGACTTGAGTTTCCCTCTAATTCCCAATGTGATGACATCACATCACCTCTCGGATAAACGATAAAATACTTGGGATGGCTGCCGATTCTAAGTCTGCTAGACATCCAAAGAGGTAAGATTTTACACTGCGAGATCGCATTCTGGCAAAAACGCAGCAGTGACCGAAAAATAAAGAGCATAAAATTACTTGAATTTATGATAGGAAATTTAAAATGAGAGTATTTCTCCGGACCCAATTTCCGCAATAAATTATGGTAAAGGGCTTTCCAATAAGAGGTGTTATTTTGATAAAAGATGAATGGTTTCGTTGCTTGTGTGGCAAGTAGCGTCGTCTTGTTAAAAATAATAAACGTTGTCCAGATCAATACCATTCAATTCCGGTCATAAAAAATCGTTAATCATCTCTCGATGGCGCAATCCATTCACCGTAACTGTTGCTTCAGCTTCATTTTCGAAAAAGTAGGGTCCCATGACTCAGCCGGACCGTTCCAAACAGTCATACGTTGAGGATAGAGAGGCTTTTTAACAATAACTCTTGGATTTTCTGAGCCCCATATCTGACAATTTTGCTTGTTGACGAAGCCACCGAGATGGAAATGGGCCTCATCACTCAAGATGATTTTTCGATGGAATTCCGGAACATTTTCATGCATTTCAACCACCCAATCAGCAAAGACACGACGTTGTTGATGATCGGCTGGCTTCACCGTTTTTCACCATTAGTGAATTTTAATCATTTCAATGCATTTGTTCATGTCACATACGATAAAATTATCTCCTCTGAACGAGATGTAATATGTGAGCGAGGTTTAATATTGAACCGCAGCTAACTTATGTTAGCTAAAATAAACCTTCCTTTTTCTTTTGGACGTCAACAGGTGTGGTCATACTTTTAACATAAGCAAATTATTAAGGAAGTAATTTCCAGATACAAAAAAAATCAAATTAAAAATAAAAATTATAAAAATAAAACATTTTTTGGCGCCCGAGCAGGGACAGTCGGTCCAGTTTTTAAGTTGAACACCAGAATCAACCTAATATTATTTAAATTTTCTTAATAATTTTGTCTAATATGGATCAGGTAAATGTAATTACTTACAAAAATTCAAACGCATTTGCTGTGCGAGCTGACGAAGCTTAAAGAAAAGGCACATGGGCTGCGTCCGGAAACGCTGTCTCAGGGGTATATTAGGGTGATTAGTGAAAGAGTAGATCATTTATATACATCCTTTATAAAAAACCATGAACAAATAATTAGGTCTATAAAGGATGAGGGCGTGTGTGTTGATGAAATCCCATACGTGACTAGTGCAACTTTTGATAGCTTCGAAGACTTATATTTCACCTTTAAAGGGTTTTTGTATGATTCTATGCCAGCCTGCTCTACAGCTTCACCGGTGGCATTGAACAGTACATTTGTGGCTCCTTCCCATCGAAATGATACATTTTACAGTGACGCTAAATTACCGAAAATCTCCGTACCAAATTTCTCGGGTGATTATTTGGAATGGTTTTCCTTTCGTGATCTTTATACTTCTCTTGTGCATAATAACAGTGCACTCAGTAAAATTCAGAAAATGTATTATTTAAAAAATTGTGTCACTGGAGAAGCTGCACGTCTTATCAAACATATTTTCGCAACCGAAGCAAACTATGATCTTGCTTGGAAAACATTAGAGGATAGATTCCATAATAAGCGTTCTATTGTTGACACATGGTTAAAAAAGTTATTCGCGATACCAAAGTGCATTGTAGCTTCGCACTCAGCAATTCGAACTCTTTTGGACACTACTAAAGAATGTATTGCTTTATTAACCAACCTTAATGTCTCAACCACAAATTGGGACCCCCTTATAGTCCATTTGACCATTCAGAAGCTAGATTCTGAGACGAGAAAGGATTGGGAAAAGTCATTACAGGCCTCCAGAGAGCTTCCTACTTTGGAACAACTCATTAGGTTTTTGGAGACATGCTTTCGTACTTTGGAAACTCTCAATGTAAACACGCAGCAGAAAAATTGTGTAAAGAAATTAGCGTGTCTTCAACTGTATTCCTGCGTAGAATACGATTATACACTACATGCAAAGGCATATGTCTTACCCAAGTTTCGTTCATATCTGCCACAACAGAGTTTTATTCCATTACAGCTTAGTTCTGATATTTCAAATATTCCTCTAGCGGATCCTGAATATTTCAAATCACGTTCCATAGATCTTATCTTGGGCGCTGATGTATATGGTTTTCTAATGAAAGACTCTCAAATAAAAACTGATAGTGGACTTATTTACCAAAATACTCATTTTGGATGGGTTATCTCCGGACCAATGTCAACATCGGTTAATATTGAAACAATAAATACACATCTTTGTCATATAGATGATCAGCTTAAGCGTTTTTGGGAGCCAGAAGAATTGCCAAACATAAGACCGCAATCTGCTGAAGATATAGCCACTGAACAACACTTCATTTCTACACACTTAAGGGATAACACGGGCCGATATATTGTATCGCTTCCTTTCCGAGCTGAGCTTAATGGGAAGCCAGTACCAGAGTTTCATAATTCTCATTTAGGTGCTTTAATTAAAATAAAAAAAAAAATAAATTATTGGCGCGTACACTTCTGTTAGGTGTTTGGCCGAGCTCCTCCTCCTATTTGTGGTGTGCGTCTTGGTGTTATTCCACAAATGGAGGGACCTACAGTTTCAAGCCGACTCCGAACGGCAGATATTTTTATGAGGAGCTTTTTCATGGCAGAAATACACTCGGAGGTTTGCCATTGCCTGCCGAGGGGCGACCGCTATTAGAAAAATGTTTTTATTAATTTTGCTTTCACCGAGATTCGAACCAACGACCTCTCAGTGAATTCCGAATGGTGATCACGCACCAACCCATTCGGCTACGGCGGCCGCCTTTGCTTTAATTAGACTAAAGAATATGGAGCGGGTGTTTGCCAGAAACCCAAACTTCCAAATTGCTTACCTAAAGTTTATGAGAGAGTATCAAGATTTAGGGCATATGGAGTTGGTTGGAGAATACCCCAAAAATCTTACTCCGCTTTCATATTATTTGCCACACCATGGCGTAGAAAAGCTTAGTAGCACAACCACAAAGCTGCGCGTTGTATTTGATGGTTCGAGTAAGTACCAAAATAATCGATCACTTAACGAGGAACTGGTGGCCGGACCTGTATTACATTCCGATTTACACCAAATAATACTTCGTTGGCGTAGGCATAAAATAGCTATGTGCTCTGACATAGAAAAAATTTTTAGGCAAATTGTTGTAAACCCTGATCACCAACGTTTTCAAAATATTCTCTGGAGAGAATCTGTAAAGGATCCTATAAAAATATATAAATTAAAAACTGTAACCTATGGTACAACTTCCGCTCCCTTTCTTTCTATCAGGACATTACAACAGCTTGCAAAGGATGAGTCTGATACCTACGCACTAGCCTCAGAAGTATTGTTACGCGACATTTATGTCGATGACGTTATAACAGGGGCAGACAGTCTTTCCGAGGCTTTTCATCTGCAACAAGAATTGTGTGCACTACTAAAGGCTGGAGGATTTTGTTTGAGAAAATGGTCTTCAAATTGCGCTGATCTTCTTCAATCAATCCCTAAAGAAATGAAAGAATTTTCTACTGCAGTATCACTTAGTGATGCAGATTTCATTAAATCTTTAGGATTACAATGGCATCCAGTGGGTGACTACTTTTCGTTCGTTGTTTCTTTCCCAATACCTGATAAAACTACCAAACGAAGTTTATTATCTGATGCGTCAAAATTATTTGACCCTCTTGGATGGTTAGCACCAACAACCATAATAGCTAAAATTATGTTTCAAAAGTTGTGGCGTCTTGGTATTAGTTGGGATGATGAGCTTCCTAATTGTATAAAAAGCGAATGGCTCGAGTATCGCAAAGCGCTTCCTTGTTTAGAAAATATTAAAATTTACAGGTTTATAGGCACTTCAAAATCAAGGCGATGCTGTTTACATGGTTTTTGTGATGCATCGCAAGTTGCTTATGCAGCCGTGGTTTACTCGAGAACAATTATGGAAAATGGAGAAGTAGTTGTGCAACTGCTTCAGAGTAAGACAAGGGTGGCTCCCGTAAAATTACTCACAATACCTAAGCTGGAGCTCTGCGCATCTCATTTACTTGCCCAACTGGTAGATAAGGTAGTTAAATCTTTGCAGGGGTGTGTTGAAAATATTGCTTTGTGGAGCGATAGTACGACAGTTTTAGCGTGGATTAGAGCGGAGCCGATTCGTTGGACAGTGTTTGTAGCAAACCGCGTAGCGGAGATTCAGCGTCTTACAAACGTCAGCCAGTGGCGATATATTCCTACATCCGACAACCCTGCAGATTGTGCAACGAAAGGCATTCTACCAGACAATTTATCAATTCATCCTCTCTGGTGGCATGGCCCTGAGTGGCTACTTCAAAACGAGAGTGCATGGCCAAGCGATATTGACTATAGGAAGGAGACCACCCTTGAAAAACGAAATGTGGTCAACATCTTGCATATCAATTCTTCAAGTTATCCACAAATTTTATACAAATTTTCTACTTTAGGTAAAACAATTTCTGTGACTGCCTATATTTTTCGTTTTTATTACAATGCAACTTCTCAACCTCGACGCTTTGGAAACCTAACAGCCGCAGAGTTGAAATCGGCATTCAATCGTCTGTTATATTTGACGAATATCATGAAGAAATAAAGCAATTGTTACAAACAGGTGAGCTACAGAAGAGCAATCCGATCAAGAAACTGAACCCTTTCATTTGTGGAGAAGGATTTCTACGCGTAGGAGGAAGGTTACAACTCGCTGATATACCTGAGAATATGAAACATCCCTTTTTGTTATCTAAGAAAAACCCTCTAACTCTACTTTTATTTACAGACGCACATACAAGAACGTTACATGGGGGTATACAACTAATGATAACTTTCATTAGGCGAAATTATTGGATACCAAATGCGCGTAAAATTGCGGAAACTGTATTAAAGCGTTGTTTGGTATGCTTTAGATATACAGCGAAAGTAGCAGAACAACTTATGGGACAAATTCCAGCGGTTTGATTGACTCCAGCGCGACCATTCTTACATAGCGGCGTCGATTTTGCTGGTCCAATTGATGTACGCCAATCGTCTCTTCGTAATGCTAGAACATCAAAGGGGTATATTTGTATATTTCTATGTATGGTATCAAAGGCAGTCCACTTGGAATGTGTCTCCAGTTTATCTACTGAGGCCTTTATCGCAGCTTTTCGGCGCTTCATTTCACGTAGAGGAAAATGTACGCAACTATACTCAGATTGTGGGACAAACTTCGTTGGTGCCAGCAGTCTACTGCACACCATGCATCAGCGCAACACAGCATCAATACCGGAAGACCTCAGAGCATGTTTTGCTAGCGAAGGCACAACTTGGAATTTTATTCCGCCAGCCTCTCCACACTTCGGTGGTTTATGGGAAGCTGGGGTAAAATCCACAAAATTTCACCTTAAGCGTGTCTTGCAAGACCGCGTTTTGAATTTCGAAGAGTTGACTACACTTTTATATCAAATAGAAGCTTGCCTGAATTCGCGTCCTCTTTGTCCGCTCAATGAAGATGAGGAAAACTGCGACGCACTTACACCAGGACATTTTTTAATTGGAGAACCAACTCTTAATATTCCCGATGAAAACTTACTTGATTTCGCTACTTCTGGATTAAGTCGGTGGCGTATGGTTGAACGCTTAAAACAACACTTTTGGCGTCGCTGGTATTCGGAGTATCTCAGTCGACTACAAAGCCGTCCGAAATGGACCACTACTCGTATCAATGCTAAACTCGGCGACCTAGTTCTGATGTATGACGAAAGATGTCCACCTGGCAGGTGGCCTTTAGCGCGCATAGTTGAAATACATCCAGGACCTGATGGACTAACCCGAGTAGTCACTTTGAAATGTAAAGGAAAATTTTTCAAGAGACCTATTCGTAAAATTTGTTTTCTACCTAACGTGAACCCTTCCAAATTAACGGAAGATAGGATTGTTGAAGGCAGCAACGATACGGCTGTGAGTCGGGGCACAGCCATTCAACCTGGCGATAAACCAATTACCTCCAACGGCTCTGCTGGAAACAATTCTAATTTCTCCGTTTAGTGAAGTACTGTCGTCCTTGGGCCCGGGAATGTTCATGTTCATACGATAAAATTATCTCCTCTGAACGAGATGTAATATGTGAGCGAGGTTTAATATTGAACCGCAGCTAACTTATGTTAGCTAAAATAAACCTTCCTTTTTCTTTTGGACGTCAACAGGTGTGGTCATACTTTTAACATAAGCAAATTAGTAAGGAAGTAATTTCCAGATACAAAAAAATCAAATTAAAAATAAAAATTATAAAAATAAAACAGCATTGTTTAAGCGTATATCGTTCCATTGTTATTAATGGCGCAGTTTCTACTTGTCAAATATCAAAAAATGACCGCTTCAAAAGTGACATCTACCGAAATAGCGGCCTATTCAAAATAACACCTGTTATTGGAAAACCCTTTACAACGATGACAGTGTTTCTATCGCCATCCAGCCGTTTCTGTACTTCTTTTACTCATTCCATTAGCGATTTTAGTCTCTGTTTTCCGCACACCTTTTTCAGTTTCTTAAGCCAATAGGAGTCTGGTCATCTTTAGTTTGGTCCTTCCACTGGGCACGAGGCCGTCCTCTTCGCCAATTACCGTCTCAAACACCTTCTTTGCCGGAGCAGTGCCTTCCATGCAGTCGACATAACCGAGCCAACTTAATCGCTGCAGGATGACTAGTTTGTCTACGTCAATATCTGCGTATAGTTCATACAGCTGGTGACTCATTCGAATGCGGTAAGCATCATCTACGCGAGCAGGGCTAAAAATCTTGCGAAGTACTTTCTTCTCGAAATCTCCAAGAGCGGCTGCATCAGATTTTTTGACTAACCACTTGTCAGCGCTTAGAGAAGTACCGGTATGATGAGCGTATTTTAGAGTTTTGTTTTTGTTCATCGCGAGAAGGATTTACTACTCAATTGCGCGCTTAGCGCAAAGTAGCACCTGTTGGCAAGAGTTATCCTTCGGATGATTTCAAGGCTGGCATCGTTGTTGCTGTATTTATTCTAGTATTTTTCGTACTGATAAATGCTTCAAAGTTGTAGTAGCACATAAATTGAATACGAACCTTCGTGCAAAAAGAGCTTTTCATGTTTGTCTGTGGGATCTGTGGTCGGAATCCATGGCGTGGACTTTCATTCAAGGTGGCGATTAATTAAACTATTACTTACAGTCTTCAGCTGTTGTGGTAGAAAGTCATCGATATAAACTATTTAACTGCAAATTTTTTGGTCAACGAATTCTGTGATAAAACATGAAAAGAGGCACAAGTAATTTGCGTCAAAAATATTTATTGTATTGATACAAAAACAGAAGCTATATTTCTTTAATTTTTATAGGCACTGTCGAATACAAGCATAAAATATTATTATCGTGAATGAAAAACAATTATGCATAAACATTTTAAGTATAAAATTTACTGTAAAAAGTTGACCTGCTCACATTTAAAAATATATATTTCTTATCTGCCGCTACTGAAGACGCCTTTTGTAATTACATGCAGCTGGGTAGTGCGTGCTCCAGCTTTCTGTCATGCATAGCGCACATCTTTGCCAGCAACAACTGCCACCCTCTACTCCAAGTCAATGGGAAAAATCTTAAGTCCACTTAATGCTGAGCCAAATGCCATAAACGTCAAAATTAATCCACTTCTTATGACGCTGCTCCACGTACACTACATTTACGCACGCACTTATGCATACATACAAACATTTGAAGAGGTTCAACACTGTACAAATACGTGATTTATGTGAACATCTGTGTATGTACGTATGTGTGTATCTATGTATGTGTAAGAGTATGTACTCTCTGTGCTATTATCGCCGTTGATGGGCACTGCCTGACTAACGTTGATAATAATCATATTGCCTGGAGAGGAGTGGAATTTAGTGGAGTGGTTGGAGTACTGCATATACTCTCACTTAATTGTAGTTCGAATTGCATTTGGACTTAAGTTCTATTGTACGATTGCTACGATTACTGCGTTATGAGCGCACCGGAGGCATGAAGCGACAGCGTCTAGTCCTCTAGCTGGCAGGCATTTGCGTTGAGTCCCTCTTGAACTTGACATTTTCATGTTGATAGCTGTCAGTTGGTTATGCCAAAATGAAAAACTTGTGTATCGCATGCCATTTGCAGCAACAAAAAGAAACAAAACGCACACACTAACAACAGCAACAACAACCACCACAGCAACAATGCTGTTCCCAGTTGCTGCTTTTGGTGTTCTATTGGATGCCAAGTCATGCGTTGCATGGCGCACAGTCGTATCATGCGGGCGTGAAAGCCACACGCATATGCAAGACTCATACATACCCATACGAGTCACAGCATGCCCTGCAGAGAAATATACTGTTGAACTTCTACTGAGTTTAGAACCTTGAGTAGCTGCTCGTATTACTTCTTCTTTTTTTCGTATAAAGAACTGATGAGCTTCACACAGTGATTTCCTAGGTAGTGACAATTCTTCTTTATGAATACATTTCTCTATGTTTACTCAGAAAAATATATGGTCCAGTCTGTATCGCAGATGGCGCGCACTGAGTAAGATTTAGTGGAGAGCTCGACATACTTTTAAAATGAGAAAATGTAATAAGGTATATAAAGAACCAACAAATAAGATGGCTAGGTCATATAAGCAGAATGCCAAACGGAATCTATGCTTTGCCCAAGACTGTGAAGATAATGGTTTTTATGATGATTTTTGATGATACTTTTCTCGAAAGTTCGGTACTAGTACAAAATTAAACAAACTCGGATTAGTACGCTTTGCATCCTCTTTATGATAATTGCATACCCGTGTAATTTTCGACAAATTATAATTACGAAAATCAAAATTATGCTCTAGCCTGCGCAGTCGCAGTGGTAATAGACGATATGCCGGAGCAATTGGTTATGACGCTTACACTCTTCTTTGGTGCTTGCCCGAACTTCTCCTCCTATTAGTGGTGTGCGACTTGATGTTGTTCCACAAATGGAGGGACCTACGGTTTTACACCGCCTTCGAACGGCAGATGATTTCATATGAGGAGCTCTTTTTCATGGCAGAAATAGACTCGGTGGTTTTTCCATGTCTGCCGAGGAGCAACAAGTCTTTTCTATCAACTAGTGTTTCGTGCCTGGGGTTTCGAGCCCGGGCACTTCCGAATGGTAGTTATGAGCCAAACCATTCGGCTATGGCGACCGCTGTTGTATACTGGCAAACAAATAATGAGACAATACCCTGACGTACGAGCGGTATACAAGGGTCTTCGGATTTTTTGGTCCTAATTTCTCTCCCAAGAAGGCATGAGCCGTTGTATTTAGGTAGACCGAAGGTCGGTGTGATGTGGGTAGCTTGGCATGATGAGCGACCTCAAGTCCCCCTTCAATAATATAAAACATGGGCATTGACCTTACTTCCACGAAGTATTTTAGTAAGAATCCTAAGCCTCTAGAATTCATAGGGCTATCCGTTACTAGAGATTCATCCAGGAACCTTGAGGTATTGCAGTTTCTTTCTGTTCTATCGGAATACCCGTAAGTATTCTTATGGTGCTCTTTGATAAGTTCAGATATTACTTAGTAGTGTTCTGGAGTACTTAAAACGTATAAGAGTACCGCAATATAGTTCTCTATCAGCTCCTTATTCATATTTTTTCAACGTAAATAGTTTTACCACAGTAGGGTTTGGGACCTATCAAAGTCATTTATGCTTTTCTTTGGGAGCTTGTCAGCAATCTGGCTTCTTTCAATGCGAATGTGACCCGGTATTCTAAGAATCCAAGCTTACTGCTTGTTTTGCTAATTAAGGCAAGAGGTTATCGATTTGAACCCAAGAGCCGTACAGAGTTTGACAGTTTGAGAAGATTACAGGATCGGCAAAAGACTTTTTACGATGTATTTTCTCCTAAAGAGTACTGGACGGTGCATTATCTAATTTCATTGAATCAGTTGCTGGAATGAAACAAGACTGCATTCTGTCGCCGCTTTTATTTCTTGTGCTTGGAAATGCTCTTGACGCTCAACCTTGCAGAGACATTATCTGGAGCCCAATCATCATGGAACATCTATATGATCCCGAATATGCTGATGACATCGATTTGATATCGCACAAAGAGGGTTGAAGATAAACGTTAGAGAGACGAAGAACCATGAATGGTTCTAGGCTTGGCGTAATCACGTTGTACGGACAACTCATTGAAGATATCAACAAATTGGCCTACATAGGTAGCCAAATATCCTTAGACGGTGGCACTGTGGCATTCTTTGCCTTGCTCAAAGATATTTGGTACGCCAAACAGCTAACCACGGAAACAAAGCTAAGAATGTTTAGCCCCAACATAAAATCAGCACTCCTTTAGCCAGTGAAACATGGTCTGCGGCCGTCGCAAGAACAAAAAAGCTTCAAACCTTCGTAAATCGCTGCCTTGGAGCCATCCTGCGCATATGGTGGCCCGACAACTGGAAGTCAAACTATGAGCTCCTCATCCGAGGTAGGCAAAGGCCAGTTGAAATTGAGATTCGCGAGCGTAAATGACGATAGATTGGACATAGTGTGTGAAAATTTACGACCGACATCAGTAGAATGTCCTTAGACTGGAGTCCACAACGCTCACGCCGTAGAGGTTGATCCAAAGGATCTTGGAAGCAAAGCCTGTATGATGACATGGCTGCATATAAAGCTTAATGACAAGAATCAACTTCAATCGAATTTGTGTAGGCAGTCCAACCGCCGCGCTAGCAAATAATAATTTTCTACGACACTTAATTATATAGTACCGCGAACAGCCTTTGGAGTTTCTCTTTCGGAAAGTCGTGTCGAAATTGTGCTTTAACACTCAAATGTGGATAGAGCTTGGACTTGGCTAAACTCAATGCGATGCCGAATATCGGCAAAGGCAGGTTAGCTGGATATTTTAGTTACTTAAAATGCCTGCTTTCTGGAGCACTGATAAATGAATCTATTTAGTGCTCCATGCTTTTTAGTGCAGCGAGTAATGACCGATGCGGGTAGGTAAAATATAGCAAACGCTGTACATCAGTTTCAAAATTTTTACTTTGTAAACTTTATAATTTAAATTTTTCTAACTTTTAAGACTCGGCCCGGAACATATAGCATGAAAAACCGGACCAATCGCAAGAATCTCTAATCGTAGTGCCCGAAAAGGCCATTTCGTTGCAGTTACTCTTCTGTTTTGAAACTGATATGAGTAGCGAAATCGCACTAGCCCTTAATCAGGAAATACCTTCAGTAGTTTAGGTTATCCCTACAGGGTATGCATCCATGTGTTTGAGTGTTTGCCCTAAGTTGCCTTTATGTGAATGGTGGTTTGTACGTCTGTTGGTGATTAAAGTGGATGCGCAATTTAAATTAATTGCCCGTCTTAAAGCGACTAAGTTGATCGCAAACACACAAACACATACGATTTATAAAACACTCGTCCATGCTTAAAGCTGCAATATGGGTTTTATTATTATTTTTGTTGTTGGTGGTGGTACCGTCTTCTGTTGCATGCAGTTACGAGCTCATATGCGTTAGTTGATGAAGCGGCATGCAATAATTTGGCAGTGGTGAGGCTGGACGCCGAGTAAGGAAATACAAGTATTTTGAATTACTTTCTGAATTCTCTTAAATGGATATGTGGCAATCTCCATTTATGTTTGCTTTTGTTGCATTTGTTACCGCGCCAAAACAATTCTTGTTTTTCTGCTTGCGCTGCTAGTCACTCGCTGCTGGGGACCGGTATTGCTTTGGATTTCAAATTCTTGGTGCTGCTATGCCAAACAAATCACATTTGCCGCCTGGCGTGTTTGTGTTCGTGTTGATGGGTTCGCGGCAACGCATATGTGGCATGTGACATGTGGCATGTGGCATGAGGCATGAGGCACGTATGTGCGTTTGAATCGCATGTTGATTAAATTATGTCAGCGTTAATTTGTGTTCTCGTGTGCGCACGCATGTAAGTCCTGCCTGCAGTGTGGCGTGCCGGAAATTTGTCTACCATTTGGTGATAATCGCTATTTTAATTCTTTTAACATAAAAAAGTATGTAGTATACTTAATCTCATGCTTAAGCACTTCCTTATTGGAATGGTAAGCTATATTATCAAATGTCCTGAAGTCAGGGAATAACACAGAATGTTAGGCCGTCGAATACTTTTGTCTGAATAACTTAAATTTCCTTTAGCCAACCTAATACCGTTTTAGCTTAAAAACAAAAACAAAAATAATAATTTATTGAGTGTTAAACTTAGGTAGGTAGATTGGCATCTAGGCAAGAGTACCACGGGACCACTATTTGCGAAACATCTAAAAACTGAATGGAAGAAAAACCATCTGCAGCCATCCAGTGCTGTTGATGTAGTAGAAGAGAGAAACGGCTGAACAACTGGCTCAGGCTATCCCCGAAAGGCACACTAAGGAATCTCAAGCCGCCTAGTCACCAGACTTGAACATTTGCAAAGAAAATGTTTCACAGTCTCTTTCTCTAATGGGGGTTGTACGGAAGTCCAAGCTTCTCTTCTTGAGTTTCGATATCGCAGTGACCAGTGACCACCGCTATGAGTTTAGAAATTAAATGCCCGGGAATCCCCAGTACTTGAAGCGTTCTACTTCTGACATACTGAAGCCCAAGTGTTTTTGAGATAGCAGACGATAAGATAAAACTCCATCTGTCTTATGCTTTTTTAAGAAAGAAATTGCGCAGTTTCTCTTTAACAACAATCAAAGGTACACCGATGCTCGAAATGGGGACAACTGAAAACGATTCTGACGACCCCCTCCTGACAAGCTCATCGGTAATTTCATTTCCCTCTATGTTCTTATGCCCTGGAACCCAGTTAAGAGAAATGATTCCTGAACATTCGAGAAGTTTAATCTTCTCCTTACAGGTTTACCAGAAGAGAGCTGAAACAAGGCGACACTCCCGACAATGATCCCTCAGAACTTTGCATGCCTGCAGAATCTCAAAGACCTCTGCTTGGAAAACACTACTAGTTTTCGGAAGCTTGAAGGAGACTGAAATATTGGCTGATCTAGAGAAAATCCACGCTCTGACTCCACATTCCCTCTTAGATGCGTCTGTGAAAACAGAAATCAGTGCAGATTCGTTTTACTTATAATCCAGCTTGCTTGAAAAGCTAGCCCTAGCGCAACCCTCAAAACCCAATTTGTAGATGGGGAGATCTGTACAAAGTACAGAAAAAGGAGAAATCTGCCCCAAAATGCTAAAATGTCGTAATACAGATTGTTTTCACAGACCAACATCCTTCAACATGGGAAGTAAGTGTAGAATGACGTTAAGGAGTGCAGAGCACACTCTGCCTAATTTAGTGGTGTTATAGCCCTTTCGAAAAACTAGGCAGCCATATGTCAAAATTGGCGGAATCACTAAATTGTACATCCAGAGTACGAAACGTGGCTTGAGACCCCATTTTTTGTCGAACATAGATATACTGAAGTATAATAGAAAGATATACTGACCTTCGTAACTCGATTTTCGTTGTGTAGTTTCGAATGGAGATTGGAGTCAGGTATTACATCAAGATACATGTCTCCCGATGAGAGCGTAAGAAACTGGTTGTTTAATCTACGAAGTCTAAAAGGAGGAGGTTTGTATTTGAGTGTTAAACTTAGTCTCAAAACATTTTTTTAAATTAGAAACAAACGCTGTAACGGGCATGAAAGTCAACGATTTATAGATTCAGGCATCTGTAACTTTTGTTAGCACATTCAAAGCACATCCTCTGTGCTCGCGCAAGATGAAGAAACGAAACGAAAATGCCACAGAACGCCTCAAATTCATCTGAAGCCTTCCATTACAAGCTCGCGGTTAAGCGCGCTAGACCAGTGACTATCAAGGATGATAGTAGATCAAAAGGTGTGACTATCCGAAGCAAAATTGTGAGAATAACTTTGGCTGCCACATCATAGCGAGTTCACGAGCAGAATTCTGCGCGCTCGTTTTACATGGTTAAAGGTCTAATGTTGTCCACACATTCTGAATTATTTTTTTTATCGTAGTGCTTGTGGCTTAGTGAAAGTAATTTACGAAGTAATCTTGCAGTAATTTTCGAAGCAACCTTGCATATACCGAGCGCTTACACCCTTTTTGAGTGTTTGGCCGAGCTCCTTTTCTTCTCCTATTTATGGCATGCGTCTGCATGTTGTTGCACAAATGGAGATATCTACAGTTTCAGGCCGATTCCGAACGGCAGATATTTTCTATGAAGAGCTTTTTTATGATAGAAATACACTCGGAGGTTTGCCATTGCCTGCCGAGGGGCGACTGCTATTAGAAACAACTTTTCTGTAATTTTTTCTCTGTTTCATGCACGGAGATTTGAACTTACGCACTCCAGAATGATAGTCACGCACCAACCCATTCGACTACGACGGCCGCCAATTTCAAAAAATAGTGGAATTGGTACGTTATTTATTTTCATCACAAAATCTCTTGCAACTGGGTTTGTCGCAATCGCTTCACTCAACATCTCCAGTAACATTTCGATGTAGGAAAAAAATCGTTTGTCTTTCAAGTAGCATTGCACAAATTCTGTTGCCTTTCGGTTTATTTATGTAATTTATTGTTAAACTATTTACTATTTGTTTACACTTCAGCAAAGTAGATTATAATATAAAACAGTACAACAAAAATAGTGCAGGCGATTTAGCCCTGTTCATCCTTTTCTAAAGAGCTCAGCTGGCAAAGAGCGACGTATGGCTTATTGCTGAGCATCATTTTTGAGCTGTTGGTTGTTAATAATTCGTCTGTAATATTTTTATTTTTAAAATTGGGCCATCTGTCTTGCCACAAGAGCAATAGACGAGAATCAAAACTTCAATTTAACTTCCCACTCGGCCATTGCCGTTCAGAAATTCTACTCACTGGTCGCTTATTACGTAGCCACTTCAATAATATTTTATTGTTTTAATTTTTAGCCGCTCAAGGTGTGTCCTCTGTCTAGGAGTGCCCTAAGATTTAATGGAAAGAAGAAGAGGAAAAGAAGGCTGGTTGCAGAAATGCTTAAGAATACTTTTTCTGCAATCGTTCTATATTCCGCTAGATTGTAATTTTTATTTGTAATATAATAAATAGAATTAATATCTTTTATTGAATAAATATTTTTTCAGCAGCATAAAGTCATTCAATTCATAATTAGCAAAAGTTTTTTTACTTGTGGTTGAATTCATTGGAAAGTGAAAAATATAAAATTATACTTCTCATTCACTAAGAGCTTTAGCCCTTGAACTTTTCAGCCGCCCCTCATATCTTTACCCTCAACCTACTTTAATTTTATAGATTCTTTAACAAGCTGTGTATACACGAAGCTCACTACAGATTCTTTCAAATAAGTATACAGCGCATCTCTCAGCGATATTCTTTCCAGCTGGAGTCGAAGTAGAGCAATCAGCGTTTTTCCCTAATAATAAGCCACTGAAAATTTCATGTGCTTCTTGCCTGTATACCGGCCATATTCACAAAATCCTAACTTAATCTAATTTAAAATATTTTACCTTAAATCGCAAATCCCATAACACAGCCCAGCCATATAATGACACTGACTTTTACTGGACTTTTACCAAAATCCAACTTGAGCTGTTTAGGGACAACATCCTAAATCGTCTGCCAACTTACTCTTAAAGTTTTTTAATGTTTTGCTGCAACAGTTGCAAACGTGCAACATGGTTGTCTAACAAGTTGCCTATGTACAAGCACACAAACTTACATACATATATATGTACCCATATTTAGTTGTGCTCATACAACAATACATAAATATATATAAAGTTCATACATACTTGCAATTGTGATTAGGTTTGTGCGCCCCAAAGCAATTTAAGCTGTGAATTCGCTGCAAACGTCCCCTCATCCCGCATAGCAGCGTCGTGCCAATGTAGCTGTTGCACAAACGTGCTCTGTGCCGCATCAACACATTCGATAGAGGCAGAACCCGCGTTAGCACACACGCACATATACAAGTAAAAAAAGACGCTCACCCCCTTGATGTATAACTTTTTGTTAGAGTCACGTATTTTCCAGGTAATTTACGTTAGCGAAAATGTACCACTTTTTGTCCGCTTTTCATCTCTTTTCTTCTCCTTATCCACAACTATTTATGTTTTTGTAGTACTTTTTTTGTATTTTTTTTTTTTTCAATAACATGGTCAGAATGCATTTCAGCGGTTTTTTACCTTTTTTTGTATCTGTTAGTTACACTACAACAATTTTTCGCGTCCTTTTATGTTAGCTGCCGGTTTTACTACGAATGTGTATTAGTAACTACAACTGTGTCCCCATCCGTGTCCGTGCCCATGCTTATGCTGCTTTCTGTCTTATGTTCTATAGCCAGTTGCTAGGAAATATGAAGTTAGTACGTGACTCTGATAGTTTGTTGTACAGTTGGATTACTTGCAATTTTTTTTTTCAAAACTCTTGCGTCGCTCAGAGAAATACTTGCTGTGTTTGCGATTTATAGCTCGAGGTTCGTGCTACTGCGTAAAATGAAGCGAAACGATATGGACCAATGTACACAAAAAAAACAAAAAAAAACGATATTGGTATGACTAATGCAACAGAACCTTGTGCACTTTAAACGTAACTCCAGAAATTTTTGCTACAAGTTTCCAAACTTTCATACATTTTATTAGCTGCTTCAAATTGAACAACTTCCAAAATATACGCGTAAGTAATTTAATAATTCAAAATTGTCTTCGATTTTAGGCTAAGTGAAAATGGAAATAAGGGTATGTAGCTATGCGCGTTATTAGCCATATTTGGCGAGCGTTAAAATAACGTATACACCACATTTTGATAAGTTTAATTTATTCATTTTGTAATTTGAATTTTTTTTTTTACAATATAGTTCATACTAAAACAAAAACCATATAAGGCAAAGTTTCGAGCTTTGTATACAATTTTTAAAAATGCGGGAAATGTTCATCAAAACTTCAAATTTTATACAGGGTGCGCCATCCTTTATGTCGGTATGTAAACGCTGAATAACTTTGTCATTTAGCATGCGATCGACTTCAACATACATGCTTTCCATACGTGAATTCAGTTTAATTTTAACCACGGATCGCTTGACACCAAAACAACGCGCTGAAATAGTGACGCTATACCTACATCGAAAATAGTCGTTCCATTGTTCTAACTCAACGCGCATATCGCAAAAAGTATCTCGCCAAACAGGCACCGTCTAACAATACTGTTGAAACACCGAATTCCTTACTGGGATAGGGCAAAAGAGAAATTACCACTGGGACAGACACAGAACCATAGCAGTGCACTGAGTTCATTATACTTAGCGGTAGGTCAGTTTCGTCGTTCGATTAGATGTCCTGCTAATCAGGAGCCAATACCAAAGTGCGTGCATAAAAAATATAATTTCGGCACCACAAACATCACGCCACCACTCGTAGTAGCTGCAGCGAAAATCACACCACCATACATCACCGTTTTGTTTTTCGTCTTCGTCACCCACCATTCTTCGTCATCGGCTACCTACTGCTATTAGTGCTTAGACACAATTCATTCCTCGATTGACCGCTCAACACACCTGATTTCATTTCTCGATTAACCGCTCAACGCACCTGATCGTTATAATTAATTGTAAAGATTTAATTTTATAAATAAAAATAAATAGAAATAAATTGTAATAAAATTTCAAATATTCAGAGCTAGAAAAACGCTTCTAGCTCCAACAAATACTATTCGTTGTTTGGTATCGAATTTTTTTGAGCACGGGACAGTAGGAGATCGTCCACATGCCGTTCATCAACGACCAAGACGTTCCAATGCATTTGTTGAAGCAGTGAGAGAGAACGTTGCCCAGGAGCCAACAGTGACGTATTGTCGTCGTGCTCAGTATTTTGACGTCAGTGAAACCACATTGCGGCGCATTTTAAAGGATGAATACGGCCAAACAGTCGCTCGAATGATTGACATTGAACCCAATTTTTGGAAGCAAATTTTAAAGACTGACGAGGCACATTTTAACCTCTCTGGAAGCGTGAATAATCAAAATTGCCGCATTTGGCGAACTAAGAATCCACACGAGTTCCATGAAACGCCATTGCATGACTGGAAAGTAACTGTTTGGGCCGGCATTTGCGCCAAAACCATCATCATATCGTCCCCTTAGTATTAAAATAGCCTATAAATTTTTTGATGTTTTGAGAAAATGAATTTCAAACTTTTTGTCGAAAGTAGCTCTCACTCAAATCTCGTTATGTCTGTAAATATTTATTATTTTTTGATTGATGTTTTGACCCACTTTGTGGAACTAGAATTTGACAAAATTTTGACCACATGTAAAATCGACGATGGAGAATCCAAAAATTCAATAAAAAAATAATAGCCTATGAGCACATAGGCTATTGTTATACTAAGGGGACGATATATCACTATAAAATAATAATAAAACGTTATTGATTGTGCAGCTTTTTGCCTACTTTTTATTGCGAAAATACGAGTACATAAAAATTTTTGTAGCCCAGAACCCACCACGTGAAGGTTGCTGCACTTTGGGTTCCTATTTTTTTTTTTTCTTTTGTTTTTTTTTTTTGTTTAGTTTAATTTATTTTTTAATTTTTATTTATTTTTGGTTTTTCTTTTTATTTTATTTAATTTTTTTAATTTTAATTTATTTTTTAATTTTTATTTATTTTTTATAACATGAAAAAAGTTTTGTATTATCGTAAAAAATAATAAAATAATAGGTATTTCAAGAAAACACTGCGGCTTTTAAACTTAAAGCAACAATTCATTTCATTTTTACCAAAGTTTTTTCTTTTTGCCCATATTTTGTAATATTGATAAACAATTATGTATAAAATAAAAAGTATTTCAAGAAACTCTGCGTTTTTCATATTATCAAATCATAGGGAGTATTAAGCTTTGCTGTCAAATTTTTACGGGATGCTAAAGTACACCGATTGAATCCATCCCGAGCGTCACTTCCGCATACTTGAAGCGATGCTTCGGTAACGAGTTTCACCATTCGCTCCACCGCAAGTATGTGGCATGGATATTTAGAGAACGCCCAACTCTCATACACATTTGTTTGATGATAAAATCTCCGTAAGAATTTCATTTGTTACGTTCTTTAGAGCGGGGGGAGAGATTATACGATATGAAGTGTTACCAACTTTACACTGCTTGTATCTGTAAAACAGCTCATGACCTCAACGTCAAAATTGTTCTAATGACAGTTCAATATATTGTTTATAAGCCATCAAAAGCATTTGCGTCTCAGTTTTGTTGAATTTTTTTTTATGTGATGGAATTCAAACGTAATAGTCAGCCATTGTTCGTGAACTCAGTCACCTCAAAGGGAATAAAATGTTTGTATATCGCACTATAAAACGTTACAATGATACTGGTAGCATTGCAAAACGCTATGGAGGTGGACCAAAAAAAAACCGCAACAACGCCAGAAATGGTTCAGAAAGAGAAGGCTCGACTTGAACGAAATCCACGTCGATGTAAGTCGAAGTGGAAGAAAAATGGCCAAAGAATTGAAAATATCGCAAGATAGCATTCGAAGCATATTGAGAAATGAGCTCAAGGTCAAGGCTTACAAGTTCCAAAAAGCACACGATCTTTCACCCCAGCAAAAAAAGTTCGGTGCGAAAGAGCAAAGGAGTTGTTGCGCTTGCACGAAAGTGGCGAATTTCCTAACATTGCGTTTCCTGATGAAAAAAATTTCACAATTGAGCAGTTCATAAGCACTCAAAACGATCGTGTTTACTTGATTCCAAGCAATTTCCCATCGCAAGTAATGGTTTGGGCCGCAGTGACCGCTGATGGATGCTCTTCAATCGTTTTTATCGAGCCTGGTGCCAAAGTGAATGCGACTTATTATTTTTGGGGAAAATGTTTAGACCGACATTTCGGTCGTAGACCATGGACGTTCCACCAGGACTCGGAACCGTCTCATAAAGCTCGTGTGAACCAAGAAAGGTTAAAAAATCATGTTCCACACTTCATTTCGCCCACACAATGGCTTTCGAATTCGCCAGATGCAAATCCGATGGACTATTCCATCTGGTCCATTTTGGAGAGCAAGGTGAGGACTAAAAAATATGCCAGTATGGATGCGTTTTTTCAGGATTATACGAGAATGGGCCAAAATACCTCAAGACCACATTCGTGCAGCATGCAACTCATTTTTTGACCATTTGAAGGCTATAGTCAAGGCAAAAGGTGGTCATATCGAGTTAAAGTGAATATATTTTAAAATTGTAATCATTTTTGAACAATTTTGTCTTTGAAATCAATAAAAACTAATTTCGCACCAAAAAGTTATGGTGTTTTGAATAGGTAACACTTCATATCGTTCACCCCGTATTTACCGAAAACCAGTTTATCATTTTGCTGTAATCATCAGCATCAAAATCGAGATTGGGTAGAGTGCGACATGCATGTAGTAAACTATTTCGCACTTGTAAAATATGTAGTAAGTTATATATATACAATATATATTTGGTTAGGATAGTTTTCTGGACCACAGAATTTTTTATTAGTAATTTGCTTGGTCATCTCATCGCGGCGTCGTTGTCTTTCCATAAGTTTCTTTGTTTCAGGTATGTCCACCTCTTTGGTCTGACAGAAAAACATGCTCTTTTCGAGGAACTTTTTTCTCTTGGACATGAGAAAGTTGTAAAATCTTGACACTCAGAAGCTGAAATATCAAAAAGTCCGGAAGCATTCGCCTTAAAGTCATCAGCACGTGTTTTCAAAGCAGGACTTCTATGTGCAGTAAACAAACCCTTTTTAATTTCTCTGTACTTTTTATGATACTCATTTATCATGTATATTACGCGTGAATGTGAAACTGTCGGAATAGAAGAATTGTTATAAATACAAATGATTTTCTTGGCAACTTGTTCGGCTATGATCGAAAAGGCCGGCTCTCTGTTTCCTCCTGATTCTACTCCCTGTTTCCGCCTTTGAAAAAAAACATCTCATTAAATATTCATAACTTGGTAGTTGATGATCTGCCAAATCTTTAGGACTTCCAAACAATGGGCAATTAAACGTTTGTCTTAGGGAAAATGTATTAATGCCATTGTCGTCATATAAACTTTTAATAAAAGTAAATAATTAAATGCTTTTATACGAAACAATATCTTTCGAATAAAGCGGAAGAAAAAAATAGACAAAGTAATTGCTGTAACTTTAATTCAACTCGCAGTACAAGGAGCTCTGGGAGTTACTGGGAGCTCCATAAACGTATTGCTTGATCAAGCAAACAGAGTGGAGTGTAGTGAATTAAATTGTTTTGATGGGCCTTCTCAACAAATAGTATTTTCAAAAAAGTTAAAATTGTTCAGAATTTAAACTGAAATTTCAAAATTTTAGGCCTCTGCTGGCGACAGAAGATATCGTTCGATTGGGCTGCAATTCGGCACACACTTTATTAGTCTAACAGTGCAGCTTTTTCGCAGTATTACAATTCGATCCTAAAAAAAAATTTTTTTCGGCCCACTCTACTTATTATGTCTGCTCACAAATGCGTGAGAAAGGCTTAGGCGGTTACTGGTTTCAAGAAGACGGTGCGCCATGCCACACTGCGAATGCAACAATTGAATTTCTGCACCGATAATTCAAAAAGAGGCGACATCAACTGGCCTCCCAGATCACCTGACTTGACCCCCTTTCTTTTTGTGGGGTTATCTGATAAGTAAGGTTTATGCCAACAAGCCGCAGACTATTGACCAGCTTAAGGCAAACATTCGTGCCGAAATCGACGCTATAAAGCCCGAAATGCTTGACAAGGTGAGGACAAACGCAGAAAAAAGATCGCAGTTTGTGATTGCTAATAGAGGTGGCCATTTGATTGATATTGTATTCAAAAAATAGTTTTAATAAATTGTAAATAACCAAACCAAATAAAAATACCTCACTTATACAAATCAGTTTTTTTTTTCAAAGTTATTCAATGTTTTTATACCGAATTTTTATAAAAATTTCAGGTATTCAGTTTTTTCTTCTGACGGCGTTGAATGTTTCTTTCTATACAAAAAAATGTGGAGTAGGCGATAAATGAAGAAAATGCACAAGACCGCGTTCGAAAAAAAATTCTCAAAAATCAGGTGTTTTCTTATTCACTTGAAACTCGCACTTTATTATGTAAAAAATCAATGGTCTATAAAACTGCGTACCCGAATTTTTTAAATAAATTGTGACAAAAAAGTTTGAAATTTTGATGGATATTTGCCCAATTTTTTAAAATTTTATAAAAGTTCCAAACATTGCTTTAGATGGTAGTAGCTGTTGTAGTATGAACAATTTATATATGTATACATAATTAGCGCTTACGCCCTTTTTGTCCGAGCTCCTCCTACTATACGTTCTCTCTGAGTTCCGAATGGAAGTCACGCACCAACCCATTCGGCTACGGCGGCCATGTTTCCTGTGCAATTGAACAAATTTAATTATTATTTAATTATGCTATGATCGCTCGAACCTTAAGTGAACTCAGTGACATCAAGGCTATCGACTTACTATTTACTGGAGCAGCATTGGAATAAATCCTACTTATAAGAGCATAGGTAACTAGTAAGAATATAATTGTATTCCTTAGTTAAATAGGTAAATAAATATTTCACATTATTTTTTTAACGCCCTGTGGTTGATTTATTTGAGTAAGCTTATAAAGGAAAACGTCACAAGAAATGGAATTTTAACATTTTCTCAGATTTATTCTCTTTGTTCCGAAAAAGGTGAGAAATGGCTTCTCTGTTTTCATTTTATTTGAAATATAGCAAACTGTAAATTTAACCGCATTCAACGAATGCTGATATAGAGGGTGGTCAATTCAGAGGTATCGGATTTCAACTTGAAACAAAACAACGGAAATTAAAATTGATTGGGCAATCTTCATTGTTTTTGTGTATAACCATTCATGGCATTTATTTTTTTAAATAATCCCTTTGAAATATTGGTCGCAGCTGCGCCGTAATTCGGCCATCCATAAACACCAATTTTGAATGACTCGCTGGATGACTTTGTTACATGCCCCACAAATAAAAGTCCAAACTTGTGGCATCATGCGATCATGGAGGCCAATCCACTAGTCCGAAACGAGATATTAATTGCTCATTGAACCGGCGACGCAGTAAATCCATTGTTTCACGAGATGTACGGCAAGTAGCAGCAATGGTTATCTTATTCGAACGAAGTATTGTGGAGATCACGGGCTTTAATTTCCGGTATCAAAAAGTCATTTATCATGGCGAGTTAGCGTTCGCCATTCACCTTTGGACAAATATGAGCCGATGATTCCTTCAGCCCATAGGCTACTACAGACGCTTGCTTCCAATTAATATAATGGCTGTTCTCGAATGGCTTCGGATTGCTCTTCAGCACAAACACAGTAATTTTGCTTATTGACGAAGCCATTAAGCTGAACACCATAAGTTGGCTTAAGCGCGCCATGAACACTTTTCTCAGAGCGATTATTTTCATAATATAGTTGTACGATTTCGTAAAAGTTGTTGAGACGTAAGTCTTTTCATCATGAAATACCAATGAATACTGAAAAAAAAACATATTTAGTTTGACAGTAGTCACGTGTGATCTGTCAAAAAAAAACCCTATTGGAAAAAGTGCCTCCAATCTGATCACCATTTACATAGTATCCAATAAATTTTTCGAGCTTCAAAATGAAAAGTTTATTAAATCGCCATTAAACTTTCTAAAATGAGATATTGTCTTGCTCTACACTTGAATGTTTAAAACCATCATCGAATAAGCGAAATTTTCACAACAAAATAAACCCCACTTCACACCGAATTAAACTTGAGAGTTTCGTTTATCTTTCGCATAATCGAATCGTTACCATTGGTTAATTGAAATTGTTTTGCAAAACAGGTGAAGAACGAACAGGTGCAACAAAGCTATAGTTTACAAAAAAGAGTAAATAATATGCAAAAAGTTATAGTGATTTCAAAGTTCCAAATTTTTCGCACGCTCATTCGGACTTTGCGCCCTCTTGCGGCTCATTGGATTGTCGTTGGAGGAGCACTGACATGGCGAAAGGAAATCGGAAAGCGCAGAAAAGTGGTTTAATGCGAAAGCGGAAACTTTAGGTGGAAAGTGACTAGACTGACTGCGTGAACTTCAGCGCGAGTTGGAAACGGAATTTAAGCCAACTACGGCGCATAGATACGAAAATGTCACGGAAGAAATGAAGGTAAAGGCAAAGTGTTTGAGGTGGAGCAAAAAGAGAGGAAAATTACAAGAAAAGTTCATATGCCGGCGTTCGCGTAATAGCACAAAATGAAATTGGATCAGTTTTGGGGTTGGGCGAATGCGAGAGAAAAGTATTTGTATTATCCATTGTCGTTATTGCAAGCATTGACATTCATTCCCTTGGTATTTTGTCCCACTACCATTTCTATAATGAAACTTTGAACATTTGAAAAAAAAAATAAAATTCTTTTACCTTTCCTGCAAATTTTAAATTTGGCATTTTGCTGCACAAACTTTTGCAATCTACCTGCCTTTCTTCTTCGGAGTTGGCCAAGTGAAAAATACTAAAAATGTTTTGCAATTTTCCTTGTTCAGAGTTGCTTTTATTCCTTTTTCTACGGTTTTGTCGCTTCATAAGAAACAGCACTTAATGTTGGTTTCGCCGCCCATTGTTAACCCATCTGCTCCTGTGCTCCTGCCATCACCAAATACAGTTGCAGCATTTTTCTTTCAGTTTGTTGTGTACATAAGTAGTTTCTTTTTGCAACTCTTGCAGCTGTTTTTGTTGCACGAGGGTTGCTACTTAAGTTTAGCGATATGGTAATACTATTGAGAATATACCACGTCTGGCATGGTCATCATAAGGTTTGACATTTTTATGGTACGTGCAATCATATTTAGAATGTTTTGTCATATGAGCTACTTTGAAGTATTGGTATCGACTAAAAAATGTAACTAAATCGCAATGCAATGAGTTTCTGCGACTTTCTAAGCAGTTTAAAGTAGCAACATTGAGAGGATCGCCCCACTTAAAGTTTTGGTGACGAAGGTCTATCTCGACCTAAATGTTTTGCTGACTTTTAAAATTATTATAAAATTCCTAGTTACACCTCGCTAGGGAACAACTTTTCTGTAAGTCTTCCAAAATCGTTTGTAGTGGTAGAAAACCCGATGCCGCCGATGGTAATCGTAACGGTTGTACGGGTTAAGTTAAGGCCTTTACACACTGCGACCAGATTAGTCTAATCTAATCTAAATGCTTAATTTTAATTATATAGTTTTCCGACGAATCGAACCAACTTCTTAGGAGGGTTCTTTGTAAGTCCTCATCCTCTAAGGATCTAGTGTCTCCTGTGACCTAATGCTTCACAGTATGTGATTAAGTTCTCCATAGACTTCTCTTCATCACAGCATAACCTGCATAAACTAGTGCTAGATGGCCCTATTGTATTAAAATGTTTATTGCTGGCAAATTGGCCTGTAATCTGAGGTCTTTTTGTTTAGGGTTAGAGCAAATTTTTCTCTGTTGGTATTAAAGTTTAGGAACTTTTTGAAGTAATTAAGACCATATGAGGCATTCCAGTATTCCCTGATTTTTATTTGAATCTATTTTTTTTTTGGTTTTCTGCTTTAGGTTGTTCTTGTTAAAGCCGGTTTGGTCCAATAAATTGGCCTTCCGCCCCGTTTTTGCATAAAAGTCTGCCTTGTCGTTACCTTTGGGCCGCTCATGTCCTGGCACCGAAATCAGGGAAACCTGATTGAGAGTCGCTAGTTTGTTAAATGTATTTTGACACTATTTATGGCATTTAGGACAGATTGACTGTCCGAAAGTATTTTAATTTTTACTTTTTCGAGCCCTCTTTTAGATACGATTTCCATTGTTTCCATTATGGCGAAAAGCTCCGCATGGAAAATTGTGGTATCTGTACTCAGTGCTAAAGATTTGTGTGCTCTAGGCCCCACCATTCCTGCTCCTATTCACTGGAGCGTGAACTGATAGTGAAGTGTTATGTAGCATGGCGTGAGATTGTGGCATTAGCCATCAGCCGCATTACATGCCACAAAATCTGACAATCGCTTACAAAAGGGCTCGCATCAGTTGGTCCAAAGAAGTGGCATGAATAGGGCACTAATACTAATAGGGCAAAGTATACAATCGTACACCACTATTTGTTTGTCGGAAGTTTTCGGAACAATATGGCAATCTAATCGCAAAAAACGCACCATTTTCCTACAGGATACTGCAAACTTTCACGTACCAGTTCAACTAAACGAATTTTGAGCATTTAAAATATCGAATCAATCAACCGCCTTACTAGTACAGATTATGTTGAGTTAAATACGGTGGTTGCCACTCTCAATAAATGAGTAGAAACTGAACTCCCTTAGGCTTAGAGATCTATTGTAAAACCACTCTAATTCCCACCTCTGCACCGTCGCAACATCGTTTAATCTGCCCGATTTGAACATCTGCTCTGCCCAATCCAAGCCTATTTGGAAGGCTAATTTGCCTCCTCCGATGTAATTTTATTCGTATTTACCATCACGAGTATTTCGCCATTACCAAGTATTTCGCCGTCTTCATTACAGTATTCCTCATTAAAACCTGTGGGTTCCGAATGAGGTTCAGCAATTCAGATTGGGAGGCTTGCTGCAATGGCTCTATTTGTCGAAGGAAAGTTGCAATGAATTGAATAATGAATGCATCATCAGCTATATGTAATCGTAACTTCAAAAGCGGAAGATATCGTCGCAATCCCAGTCAGACGTTTTTTCAAACATTTTTTGAAACGATAACTGAATTGAAGTTGCGGTAAGAGCTGCCCATGCACTGGCTAAAAAGCATTTCACATTTTTCAGGTCGATAGTTCGCAGTGACTCATCGATTGTTTCTCCACGAGCAGCAATGTGACTTAAGAGAGATATTTTTTAGAGTTTAATTTAGTAAGCCTTAAAACGTTTTGGAGGAAAGCACATCACCGATATTTGGCCGTCGTAGCTCTTTACCTCGCCTTTTTTCATCAACAAGAAGAAGGGCTTTTTCCGGAAGATTTTGCGTACGAAGAAACTCTTTCACCTGCTTATTGAAGCAAGTTTTGATTAAAAGAGAATTCTTTGTTTTGAAAAAATAAATGAAAGAAAGATTCTGTGCAACCATTTTTCAAATAGTTTTTAAAATTTAAGCACTTTTCATTTTGTAGGCAACAGGTATATCAGTGAATGAACGCAGATTCGCCGATTTCCCAATAATCATATTTTTTTCTTTATTAGTTTTATCGGGTAAGAGTTTCCAAAATAAGCCAGATCCACCGGCGTTGTAAAACTGCTCTTTTGTCAAACTTAGCTCCATAATTCTTTGGTTAAATTTGTCCAGGAACTGGTTGATGAACTCACTTTTATTCGATAATTTTTAGCCATCGTATTCCATGCCTTTTTTTAAAGTTGGCAACCCATCCATTGCTAGCGGGGAGGCCTGCAGGCTTTTGGCCTGTAATAACTTGGTTTTCGCTTTTAGCATATCACTTATCGTTGGTAAGTTTTTGGCTTTTTGATCCACAATACAATTGAACAACGCCTTTTCTATTTTTCGAAACTCAGAAATATTAAGAATTTTCTTTTACCTGGACCGGATTCAGATCACGTAACAAACTTCTCATTCATTGCTAGTTTTCTTAGTAAGAGTTTTTTTTGCTCTATGCACGTGAAAGTTTTTAGTTAATGCATTAATGGAAACACCCGCATTTAATTTGTTTTTTGGTAGGTCAGCATTTTCTTTGGCATTATGACACCACACCATGCAAATGTTAACGCAAAACTATAATTTCATCAGCAAATGCATTAGACAGTACTTCCCCTAAATGCATTCAGCTGATTCATTACCGGAATGACATCTACGAAGGACATCTCCCCGAGCTTTCTTCTCAAAAACACAACGAAAAAAGAGCAAAAGAGAAAGACGTAACAAAAGATGTTGTAAGTATCCAGGTTAAACTTTTCTAATGTCACAAGGCCTGACTACGCAATGAAAAAAAAAAAAATTGTACCAAGTATCGAGCTGTGCAAGAATAAAGTTTTTACTATATGCATAATTGGCCCTTACATCCTTATGGTTGCAAAGAGCTACAGTTTTAAACCGAATCCGAACAACAGATGGATGGTGTACTGCCGAATGGTACTCACGCACCAACTTATTCGACAACGGCGGACACTATTTTCGATTACAAATACTTATTTTCACTTTTCATTTTTCTCAATCCCAAAACTTAATCAGCAGTCCTCGTATGCACCTTGTGTTTCAGCAAAGTTTAACATCTGTCCAGTATTCGACTCTTCTGCTGTCACTGTATTGACACAACAACACCTAAATAGATTACATGGCAAACTTGTATACTTTCTATTATAAACACATTTGTCAGCGGCGAGCGAGCACAAAGCGGGCAATAAGGTTGTAAAATGAGATCCCGAACTTCATATGTCGGTTAAGTGAGGGCAAATATGGTATGTATACAAGTGTATGTGTATGGTGTTGTATATATTTTTTACCTTTATCCGCTGCTGTTGCATATTTGTTCGTTGTAAAGTCGGGTTCCCTTGACACTCGCACGTTTAAGTTGTTTTTATTTGCTGTTGCGGATTTGCTTGACACCTTTCGGTTACGTCCTTTGTGGCCTTTTAAGCGGATTTACATATTTCCAGTATTTCCTTCTAAAGTTTTTGGTAAGTTTCTGAGGACTTTGGGGATTGTGGTCAGATTGATTGTGTTTGATGGAGAATGAGTTTATCCGAAAGCTTTGGCTTTACCAACAAATATGCTGAGAGATTGATTCGAAAAGTTGGCTTATGCTGAAATTCATGTTTAAAGCTTCACACGTGTTGATGTCGTGCTCGAATGTATGTATGTATATGTATTAGAATAGTCATTGCTCTTTAATAAGTAATTTAATTTTTCTATGTTATAGCCGCAGTAAGCGTCTAAGTGATAATAGTTGCATTTAATAAAGGCGCTGGAAGCTGGCTTTGAGCTGGGCTTAGGCCAGATAGTAACAAGAAGTTAACCTTTCGAATTTTTTAATTTAGTTGCATGTTAGGCATCACTGTTTCTTTTGCTTTTCTTTGCCGACATTTGCTTCTCAGATTGCGTCAATTCGAGTAAGTTTTGGAATTAATTTCAATTATTTTATAATTAATTATATGCACTTTCAGCGATAACAATTTTTGTAATAGTTTTCTGACCAAGTCACGCAGATAAGTTCACCTCAGAAATTATGAATGAATCATTTTACTTCTAGGGTTTTCTGCTTAAGCGCAGTACCGCCCAATGAGTTTTTAACTATCAACACCAGCGTCTTTTATTACTTCAACTATGTGGTAATCGGGCCTTTAATACTGAAATCCATATAAAACCTCTGAGTAAACATTTTTAATTGGAAGCCGTATAACGGGTATTGGTGTTCCTGCCCAAGTGTATGAGTTCCCGGTTGTGAGTGCATCGTTCTTCCGAAGTATTCAAATGACTATGGGAGTGTTATCAATTTCAACATTTTCTGAAAATGTCATGATTGAGTCACACAAACCTTTTTCCCTAAAACGGGGTCTTCAAACTGTGATTTCTATGCGTATAGAATTCGGATTTATATGTAGAAATATTTGAGTTATTAAAAGCACAATGCAAAATTTAATAGTTAAAGATTTCCCATTACGTTTGTTGCAGCTTCGTATATAAAATAGAGGTATATCAATAAAGGATCTGCGAAACTAGTGTTAAATATGATTTACCATATGTACGACGCTATTTGAAAAAAATTTTAATCTTCCGCAGGGGTGAATCATTTTGCGCCACCTGTACATATTATATGATTCGCACACGAGATATATGAACGGCGGTTAAGTTTCAAGGGCCGGTGTTGATTTTGAATAAAATACAAGTTTTTTAAGAAATTATTGTCATTTCTCTTTATTATGATAATATTGGTGTAGCTCAATTACGTATAGAATAAAATATTGGCCAAATGGCCGCCGTGGCCTCGGCGGCACACCTCCATCCGATGGCCCAAATTTTCGATGACGCTGCGGCATAATTGAGGTTCTATGCCGTTAATGTGCCGAATTATCTCATCCTTTAGCTCTTGAATTGTTGCTGGCTTATCAATGTACACCTTTTCTTTCAAATAACTCCAAAGAAAGAAGTCCAACGGTGTCAAATCACATGATCTTGGCGGCCAATTGACATCGTCGCGACGTGAGATTATTCGGCCATCAATTTTTTCGCGCAAAAGAGCCATTGTTTCGTTAGCTGTGTGACAAGTGGCACCGTCCTGTTGAAACTACATATCGTCCACATCCATATCATCCAATTCATTCATCCATTATAAGTTCGTTATCATCTCACGATAGCGAACACTATTCACAGTAACGCCTGACCAGCCTCATTTTGGAAAAAATACGGCCCAGTGATGCCGCCGGCCCATAAACCGCACCAAACAGTTACTCTTTGTGGGTGCATTGGTTTTTCGGCAATTACTCTTGGATTATCATTCGCCGAAATGCGGCAATTCTGCTTATTGACGACTCCACTCAGGTGAAAATATGCCTCATCACTGATGATTTTCTATGCATTTTGATTTGAACGCCCGTTTTCATAATAAGCTGAATTACCTTAGCGCGTTGCTTGATTGTGTATCTTCCCATGGTTCAAATTGAATTAGTCTGAAATTGAAAAATGTCAAATGAAATGCAGGAAAAAGCTTGACTTTTATGTGTGGTTCACATTCAACATCGGCCCTTGAAATTTAACCTCCCGTTATAGAAAATATTTAACTGAAAGAAATTATATTATCTTTGTTAAAAGAAATTGAATACTTTTTCAC
Organism: Anastrepha obliqua; assembly: GCF_027943255.1. Taxonomy (NCBI): domain Eukaryota; kingdom Metazoa; phylum Arthropoda; class Insecta; order Diptera; family Tephritidae; genus Anastrepha; species Anastrepha obliqua. Next base: position 119,174,070 of record NC_072892.1, read on the forward strand.
CAAACCGGTTTTCGGTAGGTCCTTCCACTTTGTATAACTTTGAGCCAGGCAATATGAAAACGAGCTTATTTATTGCATCATGATTTAAGACGTTGACTGCCGTGGGGTCCACCGGTAGTGGGTACTCGAATTGGCTGCAGCACCGTCGGGGCCACCAGTAACCGGTAATGCAGCAAATAATCAAATCAAGGGGTATTCTGGTCTAGAAATTTAAAAAAATCGATTTTTTTTGCATATCTTCAAAGTTTAGACCTTCAAAAATATGCCCTTCAACGGATTTTTTCAAGATTCGAATTATTTTTGGAGATACAGCGGATTTTGTGACGTGGCGTCTAAGCTGGCCGAGTAGAGCGTATCGCACAATGAACGGTAGATGTTTCCGGACGGCTTGAGATCCAGAGCAGAAAGTCTTTTGTATCCCACAGAACCTTTATTTGTTCTATAAATATATATATTTTATACTTCTATGATATATACCTAGAAATATATCGCCGATTAATCCAGAGTGAGTAGTAAATATTATGATCTAAGTTATTCTATTGGAATTGTTGCTCAAACTTCAAACGCGATTTCCTCAAAACTACTTTTTTGAGAGGGGCGTCATGATATCTCAAGTTTTACTTGACCGATCGCCTTGAAGTTTGATAAGAATTTTTTACTATACATCTGTCTATCGCGCCTGCCTCGGATTTTGAAAAATTCAAGTTTGAAGTATTTTTGAAAAATTTGAAAAGGTAAAAAAAGAGGGTAAATAATTTCTTTGTTTTCAAGTTGACGCCATTTTGTGATTTTTTTTTAACTAACGGATAATTCTTTTAATTTATTTGTTTTAGATCACTACAAGGGTTGGAACCATGTCAACGATGGAGCACCGTTTTTTAAGTATCCCCCACTCCGCCGGCCTGTAATTCCACGATTTTTTTTTTTTATTAATTTTTTTTATACTTTTCCAATATTAATAAAAACCGTTAAAAAAATGGATGGTAAAAATGTTTTCAATTTTTTTTTATCTTAGTTTTAAAAATACCCAAAATTAAGGCGTCTTGACCAGAATACCACCTTAAATAATTATAGTAATTATGGATACTGGTAAATTTTTCCATAATACCATTTTTACTTAGTGATTTGAAGAAATTAATGCAAAACAGAACATACAAAAAAGAATTTGTTACTACATGAAAAATATACAAATTATGGGTGTGATTTTTGATAAAAAAGTATCTTTTTGCGATCATGTAAAGTACATACAGGAGAAAGTAAATTTGGCGATTAAAATGTTATATCCCCTAATAAATAGACGCTCAGGCTTAAGTGATGAAAATAAGCTGATAATTTATAAGTCTATATTTCAGCCAATAATATTACATGCCTGTCCAGCCTGGAGTAATATCGCAAAGTCACATGTTAAGAAACTGCAAATCTGCCAAAATAAGGTACTCAAAATGATGCTACGACTCCCATGGCATTTCTCCACCAGAAAGCTTCATGAAGAATCAAAAACTAAGATTTTGTCAGATCAAATACAAAATTTGACTAAAAGATTCAAAATTCGTTCCAGTTTTTCGGACAATCTACTAATAACTGAACTTTCTTAATGTTCAATTATTCCCTGGTACTTAAATGCGTATAGATTAACCCTAGCTTGTAAGATGTATAGCGGAGGTTTTTCATAGTAGTTTTTTCCTTCGAAAAAAGAAAAAATCATTTAAAAAACCAAACCTGTGATAAGTATACAAATATAATGATGTAGAATTAAGATTTAAATCATATTCTGTAAATTGTGCGATAACATAAGTATTGTAACGTTTTTCTACTTAATAAACTCTTATCTTATCTTATCTATACAAATTATCACCAGTGACCCCCCGACGCCTTGGGCAAACTATGCGAAATGCGTCTGGCGGTGAACGTGTTAATTGCAGTGGACATGCGGCAGCGCCGTAGGGTGTACTAAGAACAATCGTGGAAGTTGACTATGTAGATATGTAAAAACAAGCAAATATATAAAATTTGTTTGCTTTTGTGTTGCTTTCGAATAAAAACTAAACAAGTTTTACAAAAACTTAGTCATCAATAAATAAAAAAAACAACATCGATGAGGAACTGCTTTGCCTGGGGCTAGTTGAGTAGTTACAACACAGCTCACAGTATACACGCACAAGTCCTTAAAAAAAATTAAAAATAAAAAATATAAGAGTGTAAATCAGGATTTTTTTATTTTTCACAAGCCAAAAGCTATTGTAGCACGAAACGGTAATTGGCGCGTGAACTGAATGCAAGGATTGGAAAAAACTAAAATGCGTTTAATGTATAGAAAAATGTTAGCAGAAAATGTAAAAAATTGCAGATACCGAAAAAAAATGATACCCTCGGGATGCAAATTGAAAATTATGCGGTGTATGCATCAAAAATTCCCAGCTGTGCCCTTCGGTTTCTATGGAGTTATCGAAGTTGTATGTAATCTGGGTGAACTTACCATCGAAAAAGTGACGTAATCCTGCAGACAAATATGATGGTTCAGGGGACAATGGTTCATAGGGTGTCAAGAACTTTAAACGCTCCCATTTCTTATAATTTTAACTTGAAGATAATATCAGAAATGTAATAAATTAGAGTGGCAAGCAACTTACGTTCAGATAATCAGCACCTAAAATTTTTCATAATCTTAATTCAAAAAGTATTCATATTCTCTTCTAAAAATAGCAGAATTTTATTCGCTTTATTTCAAAAAAGTTGTTCAAATACAAAATTGGAACCTTTTTAGGTATTTTTTAAAGGCTTTTGAAAAAATACGGATGCTAGACCCGCTTGGATTGGAAAAATCTTGCAGTTTAGCGGGAAATAATATATGGCATTGGAGTTGAACCCATAAGGGAGCAGAGGTTGCGGTCGATCAAAAAACATTTGGAGAAGATCGGTGCTGTGCGAACTAGGCCCTATGCTCCCGAGATGAGTGAACAAAAAAATAACAAAAGACAAGTGTCAGCCAGATCAATGGGCTTGCATTTGTTTGTTTTGGTGAGGAGTAGCAGATAAAGTGCTACTGTGGTATCACAATGCTTGGCTGGTGAGTTGGTCTAGAGACCGAGTGCCCCTTCTACCTACCTACCATGTAGGTATCATGCTATAGTCTTTAAGCATCCTATTTGTTGATTAGTAAATTAAATAAATAAATAAATCATTGGCGCGGGCTATTCTGTCAGGTGTTCGGGCGAGCTCCTCGTTCATACTTTTCCACAAGTGGAGGTGCCTTCTGTTTTATGCCGCCTCCGAGCGGCAGATGGTTTTTTGTGAGCAGCTTTTTTGTAACAGAAATACACCCGGTGGTTTAACATTTTCTGCCGAGGTGCGACCGCCAGTAGAGGAAATTTTTTCTATCATTTAATCCATTATATCCGCTGCTTGGAACCTAAGCATTACCGAATAATAGTCTCGTACCAATTCATTCGGTTACGGCGGCAGCTATACTGGCAACAAAAATCCATCTTATATGCCAAATGAAAATCGATATAGGCAACAATTGCGCTGCGATGTATTTTAAAATATTTATTTTAAAATAAAAATACAAAATAAAACTTTGTCTTTTGTCATGTTCGTATTGTAATAAATTTGAGTAAATTAAAACATACAGGGTAGTTCATTTACCGCTTGGAATGTAATAGATGGATTAGAGGATGAATGGTATAAAAGAGGACATGAAGGACATGAGTATATAATTTTTAATTTTTTTTTCTTTCGATCTGAAAGGGTATAGTCTAAAAATTTAACACAACTTCATTGAAATTACAATTTTAAAGCGAGTCCGGAAAGGTTCCTCGATTTTATACTTCACCTTTTGAATGGTGTCTGAATCGTTCCTAAAAAAAGTATGTTAAAATGGCACGGTAACACCCATCGTTCACTGTTACGGTGGTCTCTTTCTCATTTCGCTAAAATTCAAGGAGCTACCCCTCTATAATTTATCGGCCTCTTCAAGAGGACATGTGGATCTTTCAATGGACCTCCAAATGCAGCAATTTGCTGTGCAACCTCCGAAGTGAAAATGAATTTCATCTGGAAATATAATTTTTTGGTAAACAAATTCAGCTTCAGCCAAGCGTTAATCAGACCGATTGTTTGTAAGTATACGAGTATCGCTATTAGCTTTATACTATTAGGTGCGCAACTAAGTTCTCGCTGCATTTTTGATGAAAATACAACTTTATTCAGAAATAATGGTTAGAAGTGAATCACTGAAAGTATTGCCCATCGCTGGCTACTACTTTTTCCCACCTTTCTGGTGGATCTCGAATTCCGTCGTGGTAAAACTGTTCATCTTTTGAGGCAATCTACGACCATCAAGCCACTTTTTGATATCTTCATAGGAATGGAACTGCTGGTCAGCTAGACCATGTGCCATCGATCGAAACAGGTGAAAATCGGACGGCGGGCTATCTGGAGAATATGGCGTGGGTGGTAGGATTTCCCATTTCAGTGTTTCCAGGAAGATTTTAACGGATTTGGCAACGTGAGGCCTCTCCGTGTATTGCGGCCGCTTCTCGCGCAGTGCTCAGCCCAATCACATCAATTGAAGTCGATACCGATCCCCAGTGATGATTTCGCTTGGTTTTAACAGTTCATAATAAATAACACCAACTTGGTCCTACCAAATACATAGCATAACCTTCGCAGCGTGAATATTCGGCCGAGGCGACGACGTAGAAGCATGGCCGGGCAGTTTCCATGACTTTCTTTTCTTTGGATTGCTTTAGGGAATCCATTTTTCATCACCCGTTAGGATGCGATGAAGAAAACCCTTCCTTTTTTCTGCTGGAGCAGTTGTTCGCAGGTGAAAAAACGACGTTCAACATCACTTGGTTTTAACTCATAAGGAACACAATCGTTTGGAAATGGATTAGGGGGTAACTCCTAATACTGAAGCAAGCTCTTCTGGAGTTTGATACGGATCCTCATTCAGCAATGCCTCCAATTCAGCGTCTTCGACGGTTTTTGGCCTTCCTTCACGCGGACGGTCGACAACATTAAAGTCACCGTCTTTGAAGCGACGGAACCAATCTCGGTACGTTGATTCACTTAAAGCAGCTTCTGCACAAACTTTTTGTAGCTCTCTATTAGCTTCAGCCAACGTTTTTTTTTTCGAATGAAAGACGAAAATCAACAATACCCGTAAATGACGATTATTCGGCACAAAATCAGACATTTTCACTATACCAAAAGTATATGACACCAAAAGAAAATCAGTAATGTGTCGAAGCAGTTTGTTTACCATATGTCTAAGCTTGGTTTATGACGGTTAGGTTATGTTAGAATCGACTAGCACACACTGCTGCAGTATCTATTGACAAACAGCGAGAACTTAGTTGCGCACCTAATACTATATATTTTTATAGCTGTGAAAGTGAAAAAATTTATTCTTCAAATCCCAAACGCTAAATAAACCAGCCTGCATTAGATTTAACGAACTACGATTAAGGCGTCCGACGGCCACGACAATGGAACTTTGAAATTTTATGCCGCTTAGGGTTTGCCAAAAAAGGGGAGATAATTTGGATACAAAGTGATTAACCAACCAGCAAGACTCACTCACTTACTCACTCTAAAATCTGGACAGTTCAAATTCCAAACGCTTGTTGGACCAACCTGTACAATTTCAAAGTGAAATCGTTTTGTCTAAACGCCAGTTAGATTGGAAACCACAAAAAGATTGAATAAACCCACAGAACGTCCGAAAATTTAAAAAATAAAATAAAATGATATTTCTAGATGTTTGTAAATGTGTGCGTGTGTCCATTTGATTTGTTTAATTTGTATGTGTCACTGTCCGGCGGCAACACTGTCCTCATGGCAACATCAATGGCCAGCCTGCATGCATACATACATACACCTGTACGTATAGTCCAGCTTCCGCTCGAATGCGCTCTGCATTGTTTACTATGCAGTACGTGATCTTGTTGCCCTTCTGATGCTTACCACCAACTTTACTCCTTTTTGGTTTTTTGGAAATTTGTTGCATTTCAATGCGCTGTCATGTCTCGTTGACGCGTTGCATTAATGCATGTTGCCACAGCTGCCCAACTGGCCAGCTGAATGCCAAAGCAAGGTCGTCATTCGCACAAGCACATAGACGAACACAGAGTTAAACAATCTACACATATACACGTATGTGAGTGTGTGCGACAAGTTGGTCAGGTTAAAATGCTTTCTGGCCAACAAATTTTTTATCTCCCATCCTTTTGTTTAGTATTTAACCCTACATCCAAAAAAAAGAGCTAAAAAATATAGAACTTGAAGAAAAAAAAAAGGAAAAAATAAATAAATAAGAATGAAAAATCGGAAAACATTTTTTCGTGTATGCAAATGGTGAGCACAGTGATGTCCAGCGGCGAGCTAGTGTGCGTGTATGTATAATATGTACATACTCGTGAGTGTGTACACAAAAGAGTGGAGTAACTGTTATCTGTACATATATACATACATTCGAAGTCGGTTTGTTTGTGTTTTGTAGTTGTCGAAATGCTATATTTTTTCTTCTTTTTGCGATTCCACCTCCTGCGCCGCCTGCGAAATTTGATCGCTGTTGGTTCTCTCGATGTTCTGTTTTTTTTCTCCCACTCGCATTTTTGTTCCAATCTGTGTACTTTGCTGCTTTTCTGAAAGCCAAACATTCTACGAATGTCAGCGTGTATGCAGTTAAAAGCAACTTCGACATTCCTGCATTGTAAATTATTGAGTGAGGTGGGAAACCGAGGCGGGCCTAAAGAGTTTCGTTGGTTCAAAGTTTAGTATTCAGGAGTTTTGAGAACATCGTGATTTCTTTTGCATTTCAAAAGGTAAAACAATATTGGCTTTGGACTTTGCAAGTCATTTGGCTTATTCGATATTGCGAAATTGAAAGCAATGAAGTCACGGATGATCTCACAAGTGAAGTGTGGGTATACGAATTAATATGACAGAAACTATTCTGTGGACTTAGCTTGCAATATTCCAGATTTTTAATCACTGCATGGATACTCTCAGAGCGGAGTAAATACACGCCTCGCATAATAGAGGGTTATTGATTATCAAATCGATGGAAATGGTATTCAGTTTTCAGACACAACCGATAATAAAGGGTTTTTCAATAAGGGCGGTTAGATGTTGAAATTGAATAAAATGCCGTATTCTGTGTGGCACGTAGCGCCGTCCTTCTGGAACCACATGCCGTCTAGGTCCATATGGTTCAATATGGCCATAAGAAATTGGAAGGGCCACGCCGTCTACTGAAAAATGGGCGCAATGCGCGCAACGTTTGCGTTAATGAACACTCATTTTGATATTAAAGTTTTATCATTTGAACGTGCTGTTCAATCGTGTAACTTGCCATGATGATTTGGCATAAACAACTGAATAATAAATAAACTATTTGACAGATGTCACCAAAACAAAATGGCTGCCACAGGGCGCCAAAATCGACCCGCGCCAATTGAAAAACCCTTTATATAGAACAATGTTAGGTATGTTCACAAAGACAGTCTGTCGGCGTTGTCTTGAGACAGCTAAAGATTTAAATACTTCACTTCTTTTTTAAACGAACACCTGCATTTTTATTATTGTATTAGATAAGCAAAGTTATGGGCATATATGTAATAATTTTGATTTTTAACTTTTATGTTAAAAATACAGTCTTTACTTAGCGGTTGCAATTTTCGAAATTTTTTCTGTTTCCTTAAGTGGACATTCGCCCACTCGCCACTGAATTCGCAGTCTGTACCCGAAATTTTTATTTCTAACATCTTAAAAGTAGTGTTGAAATAGGTACAATAGTATATTTTAAGTACGACAAAAGTGAAAACTTTGAATATAATCCTGATACTTCATCAACAGTATCTCACTTATAGTGATATAATTGCAGAAAGGAACAAATGTCATTCAAAAAACCTTTGATGGTTTTTTCAGAAAACCACAAATGTTTTTGACAAAAGGTGATATAAATTTCAGAAAAAATATTTTTTTTTAAGCACCAAAGTTATTTCAGAAAATCTTGAAAGTATTTTAGAAAGTCCCAAATGTGTTCCAGAAAACCTCAAGTGCTTTTCAGAAAGCCACAAATGTATTTTAGAAAAGATGATATGAATTTCAGAGTGGAACAAATGTGGTTCATAAAACCTTAAATGTATATTTAAAAGCTTCAAATATATTTCAAAAAACCTCAAAAGTATTTCAGAAAACCTCAAATGTATTTTTTAGAAAACCTCGAATGCTTTTCAGAAAACAACAAGTATATTTCAGAAAACGTGAATTGAATTTCAAACAATTTTTTTTTTCAAGTACTACTGTTCAGAAAACTTGTAATGTTTTTAGAAACCACAAATGTATTTTAGAAAAGGTTATATGAATTTCAGAATGGAACAAATGTACTTCAGAAAACCTTAAATGTATTTTAAAAAACTTCAAATGTATTTCAGAAAATCTCAAAAGTATTTCAGAAAACCTCAAATGTATTTTTCAGAAAACCCCGAATACTTTTCAAAAAACCACAGGTATACTTCAGAAAACGTGCATTGAATTTCAAACCACTTTTTTCAGAAAACTTCAAAAGTATTTCAGAAAAGGTGAAATGAATTTCAGAAAACCCGAAACGTATTTCATATCAAAAGTATTTCAGAAAAATCTCAAATGTACGTAAGAAAGCATGGGTTACAGAAAACTTGGAATGTTTTTCGGGAAACCATAAATATATTTTTGAAATGGGGATATGAATTACAGAAAGGGACATGTGTATTTTAGAAAACTTGGAATGTTTTCCAGAAAACGTGAGCTGGATTTCAAAAAAAAAAGTTTCTTTCAGAAAACCTGAATGTATTTCTCAAATGATGATATGATACATCAAAATATCTCAAATGTATTTCAGAAAACTTTAAATAAGCAAATGGCATGTAAAACATCGAAAAGAAGGCTAGCGCTTGTCAAACAGCACCAACCAAGAACTCGAAATTCGTGGATACTTTATGGAATCTAGGGATGAATCTAGGATGGTTCCATGTGTAGAAGTCCACGCAAGTGGGGAAAGTTACTGATCGCCATTCACTTGGGAGTGGACAGGACGATTCTTCTACATATGGTTCAAGCAGCTCACAACAGCTGGGATTAGCTCACGTATCCTCTGGGTAGCTTCCGAACACCCGTTCGCCCACGCCCCGACGGAAGAGAAGGACGATGCGACCAAAGATTCCTTCTATGAGCGCTTGGAACGTTCCTATGAGCGCTGCCCCCGCCACGACATAAAAATCGTGCTTGGCGACTTCAACGCCAGGGTGGGCAAGGAGGGAATTTTTGGTCCCACAGTCGGAAAATTCAGCCTGCACAATGAAACATCCGGTAACGGACAGAGGCTGATCGACTTCGCCGGGGCCCGAAACATGGTAGTCTGCAGCACCAGATTCCAGCATAAAAAGATACACCAAGCTACCTGGCTGTCTCCTGATCGAAAAACGCGAAACCAGATCGATCATGTTGTGATAGATGGAAGACACGCTTCTAGTGTATTAGATGTACGTACGATCCGAGGACCCAACATCGACTCGGATCATTACCTTGTTGCAGCCAAACTGCACACACGCCTCTGTGCAGCAAAAAACGTACATCTATATTACCTACGCAAAGAATGTTCGACATCGAAAAGCTGCAATCACAACAGACAGCCAGAAGATTCGCCACTCGACTCTCACTCCTGCTCTCGGAGAGCACTGCCCAACACACCGGCATGCGCGAGCAATGGAGCAACATTTCTCGTTCCCTAAGTACCGCCGCCGTAGAAGAAATCGGATTCCGGCGAGCCCGAAAAAACAATTGGTACGACGAGGAATGTCATGCTGCCGCAGAAAGAAAGGATGCCGCCTATAGAGCTACGCTGCGATCGGGCGCAACGCGAGCCATGTGGGATCGCTACAGAGAGCTGAAAAAGGAAGAGAGACGTATTATCCGACAGAAGAAACGAGAGGCCGAAATACGTGAGTGCGAGGAGCTTGAGATGCTGGCCAACAGGAACAACGCCCGAAAATTCTACCAGAAAGTTCGGCGGCTTACAGAAGGTTTTAAGACCGGGGCGTTTTCCTGTAAGAACAAAGACGGTGATCTGGTGACTGACGTACAGAGCAATCTTAAATTATGGAGGGAACACTTCTCGAACCTGTTAAACAGTGACAGCTGCGCATGTCGTAGAGAATGTGAAGATCCCGATACCCCAATCGATGACGACGGAATTGTCGTTCCGTTACCCGACCATGACGAGGTGAGAATAGCAATATCACGGCTAAAGAACAACAAAGCCGCGGGCCCCGACGGACTGCCGGCTGAGCTATTCAAACATGGCGGCGAGGAGCTGGTAAGGTGCATGCATCAGCTCCTATGCAGAATATGGTCGGATGAAAGCATGCCTGCCGATTGGAATTTAAGTGTGCTCTGCCCAATCCATAAGAAGGGTGATCCTGCAATTTGTGCCAATTACCGCGGGATTAGTCTTCTAAATATCGCCTATAAGGTTCTAGCGAGCGTATTGTGTGAAAGGCTGAAGCCCACCGTCAACCAACTGATTGGACCTTATCAGTGTGGCTTCAGACCTGGAAAGTCTACCATCGACCAAATATTCACAATACGCCAAATCTTTTCGTCGACTTCAAAGCTGCATTCGACAATACGGAAAGGAGTTACCTGTATGCCGCTATGTCTGAATGTGGTATCCCCGCAAAATTAATACGGCTATGGAAGATGACGTTGCTCAACAACAGCAGCGCCGTCAGAATTGGGAAGGACCTCTCCAAGCCGTTTGATACCAAACGAAGCTTCAGACAGGGTGACTCGCTGTCGTGTGACTTCTTTAACCTGATGTTGGAGAGCATCGTACGAGCCGCAGAACTTAATCGCTCAGGCACAATTTTTTATAAGAGCGTACAATTGCTGGCGTATGTCGATGATATTGACATCATCGGCCTTAACAACCGCGCTGTTAGTTCTGCCTTCTCCAAACTGGATAAAGAGGCAAAGCGAATGGGTTTGGTGGTGAACGGGGACAAAACGAAGTACCTCCTGTCTTCAAACAAACAGTCGGCGCACTCGCGTATCGGCACCCACGTCACTGTTGACAGTTATAATTTTGAGGTTGTAAAAGACTTCGTGTATTAAGGAACCAGCATTAACACCGATAACAATGTCCGTCCTAACGTATGGCGCAGAAGCTTGGACGATGACAACATCCGATGAAGCGACGCTTGGAGTGTTCGAGAGAAAGATTCTGCGTAAGATTTTGGGACCTTTGCACGTTGGCAAAGGCGAATATCGTAGACGATGAACGATGAGCTGTATGAGCTTTACGACGACATAGACATAGCGCAGCGAATAAAGATCCAGCGGCTTCGTTGGCTGGGTCATGTCGTCCGAATGGATACAAACGCTCCGGCTTTGAAAGTATTCGATGCGGTACCAGCTGGTGGTAGCAGAGGAAGAGGAAAGCCTCCTCTGCGTTGGAAAGATCAGGGGGAGAAGGACTTGGTTTCACTTGGTGTGTCCAATTGGCGCCGGTTAGCACGAGAAAGAAACGACTGGCGCGCTTTGTTAATCTCGGCCAAAATCGTGTAAGCGGTTATCGCGCCAATTAAGAAGAAGAAGAAGGGATGAATCTAAGTTGAGTTTAAGGGAGTTATGAAAACAAAACTGTAAAATATGGTGGATCCTGTGGTATGTAGGTACTTCACTGCATCTGGAGTAAGAAAAATAGTGCAAGTTAAGGACAAAAGGTTGGACAGTTGAAATTCTCAACGAACATAAGCTCTGATGCAGAACCTCTAAGGAACGATTTATGATCAACCATATGAAATGCCTCGAGTGACTTGCCCACAGCACGGACCTACAATCTATCTAGTGACTTCGTCGGAGTGTAGTGGTAGCTGATGAAATCTTGTATGGTTTCTTTGCTCCAAATATGGCTGACGAAGATCTGCTTTCTGAAGTCAGGGTCAGCCGCCAATCGCTCTGATTCCGAAACTTGAACCGATTTTAATAATAAATTTTAGGAAGTTTATTAAGGAATCGCGGTTGAATATCAAAACTAAGACTCTCATTTGATAGATGTAGCTTAAATTTTCAAAGTTCGAGCTCATTACTGAAAAAACCCTTTGTCCTGTAGCATATATGTAGTGGTAGTCGAGTAACACTTGGGTAGTAAAATGTTGTGATACATCCGCGAATTGTTGCTATTAAAATTCGAGCTAGCAAATTTTAGGACTCATCACATAAAAAATGCTTCAATTATAGTAGAAATTGTTTAACAACATGCCACGCTGGCATGAACCAATTGCTGTAGGAATATTGTAATATACACAGCGTACAAAAAACGTAAAGAAATAGCACATTTACTCACATAGAGAGTGAGACAGAATGGAGCAAACAACCAGAGTGGGTGGGCATAATGGCCTTCAAGTGCAATAGCAGACTACTAACTAGTTGACCAGAGGAAGAAACTACCATGTGGGACTTCACTTACTTAAATGTGTTAAATGTATTCACACATGTTGCTACTGAGTTTGCGTTTGAGTTCGTGGGACGCTCGTAACATTTTTACGACATGTTTGTAATTGACTTTTACCATTCTTTTGTCATTTTTACTTATTTTTACCACCACTAATGCAGAGCGAAGCATGCCGAAAATCTATTTTTTTATATATGAATTAAAAGTGAGTTTGCCGAAGAAGATGCAGCAGAAAAATAAGTTCACAAACAGTTTGACGAAGACTGCAAGAGCCTATGTTATTTGCAAGAAAATCTGCTCAAGAACCAACTTTGGAATGGATCAAAGGCTGTGCAAATTACACGACATGCGACTAACGTCTATTAAACTTCAGAGGCGTAGATCGGGTGAAAGCTTTGACGTTGTGCTTTTTTAGATGGAGATAGAGGGATATTTCCTAAACTCATGTACAGGGTGCATACAGTATTTGAGCACATGCAGTTATCGCCGCTTTATGAGCAAATCACACCGATTTAGGAATCTCTAATTTTCTTAAGTGCGCCGGTTCATTTGTTCATAAGGTTCGTCGTAAATTGGACTCATCAGGCGGCGAAGCAGAAGCTGTTAGAAAAAATCTGAGGAATGTTAAGACAATATCCGATCTACACAACAAGTACAAGCGATCAGTGACAAGGTAAACTTTTAGAGTCAATGAGGGTCATTGCGAGGGAGCTTAATGTTTCTGAAGGAAGGTTTTCTCCGTCGACTTGTCCATGAAGATCTCCGGTGGAAATCCTACGCTATGCGTAGAAATCAGTTTATGTTGGGGCAAACACGAGAACTGCGAGTTATCCGATCAAAATGCCTTCTGAAACAGCCTGAGGCACCTGAGATGTCGCCGGTTTTTAAATGACGAAAAAAATTCTGAGAAAGACTAAAAGACTAGCCGCAGAAATTACAAGAATGACAGATGGCTATGTGCCAGGTGTTCCTGCTGTCATACAAACGAAGTTTCCAGCCACTGTTATAGTGTTAGATGTTGTGAACAACAAAACACAGGTCATGTCACCACACTTTTTTATTTAAGGATTTCGAATGAATTTAGCTGCATATATCAACGTTCTAGCTGCTATCTCTAGAAACCCTGCATTGATAGTTTACGCGGTAACAACTCATACTTCTTTCAGCAGGACTCTGCTTCCTCACACAAACACTTCTCTCTCTCGACACAAGAAATTTTCATGACCACATAACATCGAATCCATTGAACATGGATTACTACGTATGGGGCGCAGTTCAGCGGTAAACCAATAAGCATCCAAAAAACACCATTTCTTCTCTAAAGGCTGCAATTAATAACTTTATGGCCAATATGAATAAAGGTACTTTGATTCGGACACGCAATCCTTTCCGGACCCTAATCGAGTAGGTTATTGCAGCTAATCGAAATTTTAATGAATGATTTTGTCGATATAGACTGATTTTGTACAAAATTCGTGATTAAATTTTTTTTAAATAAAAACTAATTAGTTTTTCTCTGAAGTTGTGTTCAAATACCGTATGCTTGCTGTAGTATCGAAGTTGTTTAGCGAGAATTGCTTACTCCAAATTTCGTGAGATGGAAAGAGGTTGGCAAAATTCCTATTGAATGTTACTGTCGGGACGATAGAGTTAGCCATCTTCGAGGGCTTGTTGAGCTTGTCACAATAATACAGGGTTCGGGACCCGAAGTGCAATCAATTAAAAATAATACAAAATTAAAAATAAATTTACTTTTGCTCGTTATGACCACCTTTTACGTTGACCATGACCTTGAGATGGTCCAGAAACGAATCGCAAGATGCCCGAATGTGTCTTGCAGGTATTTTGACCCACTCGCAGAGAATGGCTTTATTCAGCGCTTGGAGATCGGTGGATCTTTTAGTTCGGACCTTGCCCTCCAAAATGGTCCAAAGAGAGCAATCTATCGGATTCGCGCCTGGTGAATTCGAGAGCCATTGTGTGGACGTTATGAAATTCTGAACGTTGTTTTTTAGCCATTCTTGGTTCACACTCACTCGAGCTTTGTTATACGGAGCCGAGTCCTCGATGAAAATGATTGGAGAGCGCCCGTATGCGCTTGAGGCAGTTCAAGCCATTGCCTGGGGTAAGTCCTGCCTCCTAGTGGCCAATCGATGGCCCAAATTCTCGTAAAAATGGTCGGTCAAATAAACCCTATCGTTTTGAAATATTAAGAACTGCTCAATTTGAAAAATTTTCTCGTCAGAAAACACAATGTTTGGAAATAGACCGCTTTCGGGCAAGCGTAGTAACTCCTTCGCTCTCTTAAGTCTGACTTGTTGTTGATTTGGTGTGAGATTATGCGCCTTTGGAGGCTTTGTAAGGCTTGATTGGTGGGTTGGTTGGTTAAAGTGGAGATTCTTCCAGAATTACTAGCGCTTGCGCACTATTTTGTTGCCACATCCTCGTTACCAACTTATTTCACGGTTATTTACAGCATGACTATATCCAGACTGTACGGTTTAAGAACTTATTAGGTTGTTGCGTCTAAGCCAGACAGTTGTTCGAGACTCTCGAACAGCGGTTAGCCCAGGCTTAACATTCTGTCCTTCAATAGGGCAGGGCATACATAGAAAAATAGAAAATTGTTTCCTTTTTCTCCGGTTGTTTACAACTATGCCAGTTGTGTTGTGCCCATTTTGGCGGCTTGTTATCCGATAGACCAAAAGCTAGTTATGCTGCCGTTAGTCTTCAGGCGTCCCGTCGTTTCATTCTTATTAATGTCGACGATTGCTTGAGGTTGTAGGTGTGCCACAACGTTCTGCTAATTTTGCATTTCGTCTGGACTTTCCACCTACAGTCAGCGATTCGGAGGTATTTTTGGGAGATTATTTTCTTGACTGCACCGAATGGTATGAATACAGATTCTGCAAGAATTTTATTCATGGCAGATCCCCCTCTTGCCAGTTCATCTGCTTTTTCATTGCCTTCAATGTTTCAATGTCCAGGGACCCAGATTAAGGTAACTTTATGGTTTTCGTTCAAGGTAGAAAGCTTTTTTCTACTTTGTTTCTCTACTTTAAGGTTGTTGTAGCCGAATCCAGTGCCTGAATTTCAGCTTAGCTATCCGAAAGAGTAGAAATAATGTCCTTAAAGGATAAATCTGCGATTAGTAGCCTACAGGTTTCTCCAATTGCTATAACTTCCGCTTGGAAGGCACTGCTGGTATTAGGGAGACGCACAGATTTCTCAATTTTAAGTCTATGAGAGTATATATCAGCTCCAATACCATAATCCATTTTACTGCCATCTATATAGACTGTAGTGTCGAAGTTATTTAGAGAGAATCCCTTATTCTATTCCTCCTTAGATGGAGAGAGAGTGGCAAAATTCCTGTGGAAATTTACAGTTGGGGCGGTGTAATCAGTCCTCACCGAGATTAACTGAGTTTGACGCAATAATAGACTAGCATGGCCAGCGACCCGCTTCATTTAACCTAAAGGCACTCATGGTTGTCGTCTTTCTAATATGTAGGTCTATTGAAGTAATGTGTGTCAGTGCATTGAGAGCCTCTTTGGGACATGATCTGATTGCATCGATTGCACAGGCTGATCTTTGTATTCTGCCGAGTAATTTGGTATAGAACTCTCTCCCTAGAGCTTTCCACCAAACTAAAGAACCATACGATAAAATAGGTAGTATAACCACCTTATCTTCTTCTATGCTTTACTACTTAGATTTTATTATCAAACCAAGTCAACAATGACTGCTGAAAAAATAATAGTTTTCTATATTAAAATTATGTGGGGTATAAATCTGCATACTCGAAAACTGTTCAAAAATTCTGATTACGAAGTTTGAAACTATGACGAAATTTTATATAATCCATAATTGTTCACAGTTTTATTAGCAATATTTAACTAACATGTTAGCGAAAAACATTAAGCAAACGTTTTGAATACAAACAAAAAACAAATACTGTGCACAAAAATCATCAAATAAATCTTCTCTTAGTTTCTTAATTTCTTCAAATTTCTCTCTTTCTAACAGAACATTTTCCTTCTCCAAAACGTCTCTTTTTCCTGTTTTCCTGGTGCAGGTGAAGCAACTTCTTGGCATTTTCTATGGTTTCACTTCCACTTTCATTTTCTCTACTTAAGTCTTCACTTAGAGGTTCGAGGCAAGGCGAAATTTCCTTCATATCTATATCTGATTGGAAGCCATATACTGCATGAAAGTGTAAAAATACTATCATGAACTATATAGTAGCCGCATACGTCGTGCAGCTCCTTTTCTTGGTACTGTCATCCGACACCATGAAGTTCATGATTTAGGTTGACGCATAGTCACAGGTCGAAGAAAGAAGAACTCAGTGATCATTATCGTCTAAATGTCAGACTCAGACATTTACAGGGGAGAGCTGAACAGCCCTTTTCCCTGAAAGTTTCCCATAGCTTCGCGTGTGTGCCGATCGTGCAATGACTACGAGTTTAGAAGTTGAATGGCGTGGAGTATCCAGGACTTTTTAAGTCCCTGGTCTATTATACTATTTATTGCCTGACGAACCAATAACTGTTTGGATTTTTTTCTGTGGTGGTATCTCAAAAGTAAAATCTATGCAACAAACCCAGCGACCATCTCAGCACTAAAGCAAAATATCATTCGGGACTTTAATGGCATGGTCAGATTCCAATAGTTTAGCCAATGTACCTGTTAATATTTAGAGAAAACAATTTAAAAAAAATAAAGTCCGCACTTGTCTAGTTATTGAAAAAAATGTTTATCATTAGTAATTCCTTTTTCATTTAGCTTTTTAATTCCAAATTCTGCCAACGGACTTTCTGTGTTTTAAGAAAAATGTAACTGAAATACTCAGGAGGTAGTCTAAGCTAACAAGACATCTATTCCCTATACCACCGGTTTGCCTTAATTTAAACAATTGGAAAATATTAAAAAAAATTATGAAAATTAAAGGGGCGAATTATAATGAATAAAAAAGTTTAAATTGTAATTTTGTCTCATGTTTCTAAAACTTTTCCCCTCTTATGCAATTTTTTCACCCACTAGTTGAACCCATAATCCTCATGTGGGTTACTTATTTAATTTAAGATCGGTGTTCGGACGAGCGCCTTCTGTTCATACGGCCTTCGATTGGTAGATGTTTTTTATGAAATTTTTTTTTCATGGTAGAAATAAACTCGGAGGCTCGCCATTTCCGGCCGCGTAGGAAGCGCTATTGGAAAAATGTTGTCTGTTACCTTCATTCGGTTTTTTATGCCTACAATAGATTTCGAACCAGAGCTCTACCCAATGGTAGTCGCGCACTAATAACTCGCTACAGTGATCGATGTAAGGTATAGTTTTTGTTAAAAAATTGGCTCATCCTAATAAAAGAATATAACTAACTAAATATGTGGCTATATGAATACGTATATGACCTGGTAGTGCCACTGGCCCCGCAAGCGATAGCAAGAAATTTTATTTTTATGTCTTTCTTGTTGTTACTCCTCCTTTAGCTAGTCAGCAATCAACTAAAACAACAACATACATTTTAAGGTGTCATAGCCACCGTGGCGGGGTTAATTTATGTTTATATCGCAGAGGAGGAGTGTGCAAATATGTGTGTGTGGCAGATTTACTGTACGCCAACAACTACTACAAGCAGCTCATTTGCCCGCTACTCTAGCTGCTATGGGTGACAGAAATATTTTCGTGTCATTTACAGCATACTTTCACACAAACGCACACACATACTTATATGTGCATGTATACCATAAAGCTTGTATTTGAAAAATGCTTGTATGTACCATTTTATTTTAAAGCAATTTTACATTTATTGTAAATCGAGATTTTCGTTTTACTCGACTCTCTTTGTTTTATTGCTGCACAATCAAGGCGATAGCATGCTTTTAGTCTTCAGCACGACTTGGTCTTTGCGACTTCGTTATCAAATTGTAGGGTCGTGCAGCTCGTAAATATTTCCACTGTGATTACCTTCGTCGCGTTTTGTCCTTTTGCTGGGCAGTCAACCTTTCATTTGCTACTGTTTCTACAACTTTTGCCATTTATCGGCTACTATCACCTTTGTTTCATTCCGCACGCAAGCGATTGTGAGAAATATATGAAAGAATGAAGAATTTATTACCTTCCGGTCAGTTTAATCGAAGAATGTTGATGAAATCAGGAAAATTTACAGAAATAAATGTGCATACAAAAATAAATTGGTGTTTGTAGAATAAATTTCCAAATGACTTGGATACTAATTTAGCAAGAAGAAAACTACTTATGTATTACACGTTCGTTAGAGGATGAAAGAGTTGCAGTGGAACTCCGATAAAATTAGTTGAATATCTACCTAAAATACAGTTGGTTGAAAAGTACTGGAAACGCAAATAAAGGAATGCGGCTTTTAAATGAAATCAGTTTTCTTATTCAATATCACTCTCTAACACTCTTATTTTATTACTGTGACTGTTTGAAATTTTTTTCTTAGAAGCGAGTTCAAATCTTGATTTCAATTTGCTGTTGTTTTCTATAAGACGCAATTTTTTTACTGAAATTGCTTCTCAAATAGAATGCAGCTTACTTTTTTGCTTAATTATTCCATTTGCATTGTAACTATTGGGTTGAGGAATACCTGTAAGTTCGTAGCGTTTTACCGAAGACTTTTTTTTTTAACAAAAAACAATAATTAAATCCATAAGTTAATCAATTATATATTCACCGTTGCTGTTCACAACCTCTTCCCATTTCTCGAGCAATTTGTTGATGCCGTTCCGCCAAAAATCGCATGGTCTGATGTTAAAGAAGTTGTTGAGCCAGGTTTTAAGAACCTCTTTGTTAGCGAAGGTAACGGCCTTAATCGGTCGGTGCGAGGTCTGGAGATTACGGAAGATGCTGAAGGACTTCCCACTCGAGCTCTTGGCGTGCGGCTTTGACGCCTTGTGCAATGTGGGGCCTGGCGTTGTCGTGAAGAAGTATGGTTTAACCATGTCGATCAGGTATTTTCAGTCGAATAGCCTTATTCATGCGATGTAGCTGGGCAATGTAGAGCTCCTGTTTGACTGCGGCATTCTTTTCGAGCATTTCCCAGTAAACCATGTCCTCCCAGTAAACCATGCCCTCCCATCCCACCAAACACATATCATGATATTCTTTGGATGAAAATCCGACTTGAATCTCGGCTTTGGCGTATCTCCTGGAGCAACCAACTTCTTTCTTTGCTTCGTATTGATGTATAGGCACAATTTCTCATCTTCCGTGACGATTCGTACAAAAAGCGCTGTTTATGACCACGGGCTGCTCAATGGTGGGCGAGATGCTGAGAAGCAATTTGATGGTGACTTTCTTTGTTTTGTTTTTCTTGGACTCGTGAGACACCCAGGTTCCCAATTTCTCGGTAAATCCATTGAATGAATGAGAATCGTTTATGATTGCAATCCATTTTTTTTTTGCTAATTCACGGCTGGTTTGGCTACCGTTCTCCTTCAAAAGTGATCTGAGATAGTTTTCATCGAATTCAGATGGCCCTTCCCTGCGGGACGTGTTATCGACGTCAAAGTCCCCATTTTTGAACTTTGTAAACCATATCTGTGTTGTAAACTCGGCTATGACACCTTTTCCATACACGTCGCAAAAAGTGCTGTTTCGGTAGCTTTCCGACCTCGATAAAAAGCAAAGAAGAGCAGGTGACAAAAATGTTGATTTTTACTCCTAAGTATTCCATTTCTAAGCCGCGAAACTAATAAAAAATTAAATAACTGACAAATACAGTTAACATAGTTTTATAGAACAGAAAGAGATCTATCGAATGAATACTTACCCTTTGCTAAACAGCAAACAAATCGTTGTAAAATAAAAAGACATATTAAAACGTTGTGAACTTATTCCCCAACCCAATAGTTAACAATAAATAAACTAGCGAGCAATTTTCTTTGGTTCTTGTATAATAAAATTAATATGATAATGCTTTGCTCAAGCCTTGCATAAGGGTTTTTGCATTTCAACCTCCCAAACCATTTGTGTTAGTCGATGAGAACGGAAGCTTCGCTGTTGACATGATGAGATAGTCTGTTCATATGCGATGGGGCATTTTTTCCTAATTACGATGGCAGCTGATTCTACGCCGAGATAGCATTCAAGTTCGCTGATCCAAACAAATCGGGGCGCGTTGGTAGCTTCCGATACGCTAGGCTATCTCATCATGTCAACAGCGAAGCCTCAGTCCTTTATTTTGAAACCTTTTGATTTGGAGTATGTTCTCGGAACTTGAGCAACCCCATAGTTGCATCCCATATGTCGTAGTTGTTTTTAGCAAATTGTAAAGCGGATTACCCTTAAGCCAATAAGCTCTATAATACCATAATATAGCCAATCTTGTTATATGTAGTGGTTGTCTGGTGGAACTCACTGGAGAGGATGACTTGGGTTAAGAAGCTAGAGAGAGTTCAAAGGTCTGCACTCATTGGATTCAACGGGGCGCTTCGAACTACTCCTACTCTAGCGCTTACTCTTACGCTCTACTCCTGGAAGGATGGGCTTTGCACTTACTCAGCGAGCGCTGGGCAAGTACAAGAACGTGTAAGGTCGTGAAGTCCTTCTGACCACGTTTGAATCGGAGGCGTTCGAGGGATATTCAGAAGATGACAAAATCTCATCTCTCAAATTTTGTGGGAATCCTCACGGCACACTGTCCGCGAAGAAGATATGCCGTGAGACTCGGAATTACTTCGAGTCCTTTTTGTGTCAGCTGTATGGAGGATGAGGTGGAATCATCTCAGCACCTGCTCCTTAGTTGCCCCGCTCTCGCTGGGCTAAGATTAAAGCATCTTGATTCTCACTTCTTTTCTGCACCTGCTGACATATCAAAAATCTTGATATCAAAAATCTGATGAACTTCATCAGCAGCATAAAGAGGCTAACACAACCTCAAATTAGTCACCGTTCATAATACACATATACTCAACCCTCCGCACCCCTCTCTTTTTCGTCCTATCGTTTTTTTTTCCTTTACCTCTTTTTCCCCTCTTGCAATGATATCACAAAGGATGAACCAAACTTCTTTTGTCCAAGTGGGCCCACTCTCTGGGCAACCATTACAACCTAACCTAACCTAATCCATAAGCCAATACATGTTTCCCAATATCAAATTTTTTTTTTCTTTACGTGAGCAGTGCATCTGAGCTTGTTGTCAAGAGTCACACCCAGATATTTATCCGTCCTATGATACGGGACTCGCACTACATTTATACGTATATATAGGGTGATCAATCATGAGGTGCTTTTTTCAATAGTTAAAAAAAAACAAAAATGTAAATTATGTTCAAAACCTTTATTTATCATTTGAAAGGACATTCTTTGACATTTACTTTTTGAATATGACTTCATTGAAATGTTGGCCGCAACTACGCTTAAGGTGGTCCATTCTGAAGGTCCAATTTTCAATCACTCGTTCGAGCATTTCGACTGGTATGTCGTGAATAACACTATAACTTCTATATTCTCAATGCTTCTTGCTGGACGTGGTCTATTCGGTCGAGAATTATCCACCAATGAATATTCGGATTCAAATTTGTTGATGGTAGTTATGTCGAATAGTGTTTAAAGCAGGCCGATTATGTTGACCATAATGCGGTCTGAGCGCACGAAAAACGTTTGTCACAGAACGCTAATTTTCATAATACAGTTGAACAATTTGTAGACGTTGTTGCGGTGTGAGTCTTTCCATGATGAAATGCCAAACGCTGTTCAACAAATCCACGATGACAGTTTGCCACAACTCGCGCGCGATCTGTAAAAAAAACGCAAATGAAAAAAACTCCTCTTAATTGATCACCCTATATATTGGAGCATATTTCATTTTGTTGTACGTGAAGTCAATATGAAAGGAGTTTGTTTCATGATGATATAACCATTCCAGTATATAGGAATAAACTTCAATTTGAACATAGCATTCGCAATTTTGGTTAACTTAGTTTGAGTAGCTGGTGGGGGAGCTGTTTCAGGATTTCCCCGGTAATGATGTCAAAGGCAGGTGACTTTTTCGATTTTACATTCTGCCAAAAAAATAACGAAAATTGTTCACTTAAAAAGCGTGCGTTACAAATACCTGAATGTCTAAATTTTTTTTGCTGGAATGTTGGTATAATTGTCTTCTATAGTGCCGTGGAATTTGAGCGTAATCTGTCAAGTAGCTTGTTTTTGGCATTAAATTATATCAGTCAGCCGCAGGTGTGCTCTGCAATTTTCACTATGGATAAAAATATCGAACAAAGAATTTGTCTTAAATTTTGTATTTTGAATGGATTTTCGTATGCCGAAACGTTGAAAAAATTGCAGAAAGCCTATGAGGAGCTTTATCAAAAACACGGGTCTACGAGTGGTATAGGGCTTTAGCAGAGGGCCGAGGAGTCGTTGTCCATCAACGGATGAAAACGTCGACAAAGTCAAGGAAATGGTGCTGGAAAATCATCAATTATGTTTGAGGGAGGCAAGTAGCTCGCTCCTCATGTCTCAAGAATCAATTCGCAACATTTTACACCATCAATTGGGCATAATTCGTTCCAAGAGAGTTGAATTTCTTTCAAAAAATTCATCGGAAGAAGGTAGCTGTAGACATGCTTGAGCAAGTAAATTCGGACCCAACGTTTATCTAGTGCATCATAACAGGTGATGAAACATGTGTACATGAGTTTGACATGTTGCTGTGCACTCGAAATTCATTCTAAATAGTTCTACGAGTTCTATAAAAAATATCATTTGGAAGTTATGTGACGTTTTCAGAGAGAAACGGCCCAATTTGTGTAACGAAAACTCATGGATCTTACACGAAGATAACGCACCCTCTCACAAGGCGCATATTGTGAACCCTTTTTTGACCAAAAACTTGACAAATATCATAGAACAACTACCGCGTTCACCGCATTGAGCCCCCTGTGACTTTTTCCTTTTCCCGAAACTTAAATTGCCACCCGGCAGAAGCCGCTTTGCGTCGATAGAGGCCATTAAGGAGAATTCGCTGAAGGAGCTGAAGAAGATCTCTTCAAACGCATATTTTGAAGGCGGCAAAATAAATTTTCATGATTAAACAATTATTTTGTATTTTATTGAACAATTCGCGGTACTTTTTTGACAGCATGTATATCTGAAAAATTTAAAACAACTTCTGGAGCTAAACAGTATTGTCTTTGTCTCCAAGTCTTTTCGCCTTATACCTCAATGACGTGCATGAAGAATTAAAATGTGGCTTGCTAATTTATAGTTACAATACAAAAATGTTATAATGATTAACTGGGAAGTATGTAAAAGTATACATGAACTCAGTTGTCCTATTAACAATTTAATTATTTGGCAAACCCTTGGTTTTCTTGTTATTGCTGAAATTAAGTTAATTGGCTGTGAATTAAATAAATCTCAAGATTATTTTGCTTGCGTACACAAAAAATCGCTCGTACTCTTATTACAAATACTCTTATATACACAAATTATGAATTACCTCAAATAAATACCATACCTCCTTTTTAAATAAGTTACTATACATAAATTTATAATGTAAATGGAAAAGAACTTCGTGCAAAGTGAAAATTCCCACATGAACTCAGAGCATTCCCAAAAAGCGTGAGAATTCCAGCACGTGTATGTTTTCTCCCCTACCTGTACTAACCACACACACTCACATGTGTATTTGTATATGTGTGCATGCACTTGCGCTGCTGTATACGTAAGTTCTTGTAGATTTCTTTTATACTTTCATGAAAGTTGCAAAGAAAAATGGAATCTCAAGAATAAATTCTGAAGAGCCTCAAATTGCGTAATAATAACAGTGTGAAGATAGTTAAATGGAATGGCAACGGCCAGAAAGCCAGAAGGTCACGCACACATACGACTGTAAGTGAGGTGTACAGGCAGCCCAGAAAACGAAAATTTTACATTTTAAACAAACTGCAAATAAATTCGTAGTAAATTCAGAAAATAATTATTTTGAAAACTCGTGTAAGGTAGCTTGCGTAAATAGTTGGAACAGGTTTTGAAAACTTTATTTGAACTCCATTAGTTTGAAACTGTTTTTGAACAGCTAATTTACATTTTCATGCTTTTGAGAGTATTTTTGAAAACATTATTTGGATGATAATAGTTTTGAAAGTATATTTGAAAATTTAGTTTGGACTTAAACTGGTTTTAAAAGTACTTTTGAAAAGTTTATTTGCATGAAAACTGTTTTGAAGGTATTTTTGAAAATTTAGTTTGCTTTTAAACTGGTTTTGAAAGTATTTTTGAAAACTTTATTTGGATGATAATAGTTTTGAAAGTATTTTTGAAAATTTAGTTTGCTTTTAAACTGGTTTGGAAAGTACTTTTGAAAAGTTTATTTGCATGAAAACTGTTTTGAAAGTATTTTTGAAAATTGAGTTTACATTTAAACTGGTTTGAAAGCAATTTTGAAAACTTTATTTGCTTGACAACTGTTTTGAAAGTATTTTTGAAAATTTTGTTTGCATTTAAACTGGTTTTGAAAGTATTTTTGAAAACTTTATTTGGATGATAATAGTTTTGAAAGTATTTTTGAAAATTTAGTTTGCTTTTAAACTGGTTTGGAAAGTACTTCTGAAAAGTTTATTTGCTTGAAAACTGTTTTGAAAGTATTTTTGAAAATTCAGTTTGCATTTAAACTGGTTTTGAATGTATTTTTGAAAACTTGATTTGCTTGACAACTGTTTTGAAAGTATTTTTGAAAATTGAGTTTACATTTGAACTGGTTTTGAAAGTATTTTTGAAAATTTTCTTTGCATGCCAATTGTTTTTGGAGTATTTTTGGAAATTTTATTTGCATTTAAATTATTTTGGAAATTTTTGCAAATTTTATTTGAATTTTAATTGTTTTGGAAATTTTTGGGAAACTTTTAATTGCAATTCAGTTATTTTCGAAAATTGTATTTGCATTTCAAATGGCTTAAGAGCGTTTTTGAAAAATTGATATGCATACCAATTGTTTTGGAAGTGCTTCGGAAAATTTTATTTGCCTTTCAGTTGTTTTGAAAAAGGGTTCTGAAAACTTCTTTTTTTCATATTAATAGTTTTTGAGAACTTTATTTTTATTTCAATTATTTTTCGGGTATTTTTAGGCAATTTTATTTGAATTTTAATTGTTTTCAAAATTTTTGGAAAACTTTTAATTGCAATTCAATTATTTTGAAAGTATTTATGAAAATATACTTTGAATTTTAATTGTTTTTAAAGTATTTATGAAAACTTTCTTTGCGTTTTAATTCTTTTCAAAGTAGTTTTAGATAAAAGAAAGTAAAAGAAAAAGACTTTTCGATATCAAACACAAATTCTATACATCTCTTTTTGTTTTGAATCCATTTGCTTATTGCAGTCTATGTTTAATGATTCAGCAATACTTTTACTTAGTACGAATACTAAGTGGTACAACCATTTCCAGATTTTTGATGTCTACATTTTTTCTATTTAAAGAAATTTTTTTTGGAAATGAATTCACCCTGCTTACCTTTTCCTAAATTATTCGAAAACAGAACTCTGATTTCCTAATTTTCTAACAAAGTGATATTGAAACTTTGGTGAAGACAAATTTAAACGAATTTGTGGATTATGCTTAATTATTCATCCTATTTCACATGTATTAAAGTTATTAGAAGAACTGAATGCCAATTTCGCTAGAAAGTCATATAGAAATTGAAATGAATTCGGACTCTGAACTTCTATCCAAATTTGGCCAATGTTTTTAGTTTCATTCGTATTAGCTTTTCTATACACAAATGTTTCGAAGTCGATTACACATTCATTAGAAAATTGTATTCAGATATTTTAGTCAACACTTTCGTACATATTTTATGCATGTGCATGTTTCAGAATCAAAATTTTGAGTTCGTTTATAAATCGTAGTTTGTTATGAGAAAAATTCGTTTCGTTAAACGTTCGTTTCTAGACAATTTCGAATATACATATTTATCTCATCCAAATTGAGTAACCGATATAAAGTGGGATTTCGAGAATGTTTTGTTTTTTTCCAAAACGGGTTCAATAGGTGAACTTTGCAATTTTCATGGAATTTTATTGGGAAGTTGCTGTCATATGGGACGAAGCAGTCGAACTTCGAATTTGTTAAAGAATTTAACTCGGGCTTTGTTACCAAATCGGTTTCGGTAGTCGAATTTGGAAATTGGTAGTGCATTTTAATTCATAACTTAGAAATTTTTACCGATAAATTTCTAACAATTACTGTTCGGTGGGTAGTATTGCTCACAGATATATAGTAATTTAAAAGCTTTATTGTATCCCAAGAAAACCCCAAATTGCACACACATACACATCTGCATACATACTTTTCATTTTCATTTTTCTTCCGCTTTTTCAAAAAGTTATGACAACAAAAATTTCTCGAAATATACTAACAAATGCACGCAGTCATGTCGAAGGTATACACTGCTCTTAACATGCGAGTATTTGCATATCTCAAAAGTATAGCTGTTTTTTGTCCTTCATCTATAAGCTCTTTCTCATATGTACGTATCTATGTTGATAGAAAGTGCGCTCCAATCGAGTGAGCATTTTGTAACTCAGCTAGTTTTCGACGAGAAATTCTTTTCTTTGAAAAATTTTTATGCGCAACTTTAAATTTGCATACTCGCAGTTGAATGAGCATACAAATGTGTATTTGCGTGCCAGAAATGTTATGCAAGCAAATGCACTTAAAATGCAATAAAATATTTTATTGCTAACGCAAGCAGATGTGAAATGTCGCGCATACGCCATGTACGGCATTTCGCGATGGAAAGCATGCTAATGCGTGCCATTGCGTGAACCATGGAGATTAAGCGTACGCTTGTATGTGTGCATGCGTATGTGTGTGCTTATTTAAATGTGCATTTGTGTAGAGCGCTAAAGAATGCAAACGCTGACAATATCGGCGATAAGTGCAAGAATAATAATATGACATTCATTTTATTGCAATTCTGTCACTGTTGTTAGAAGTTATTGAATGCATTTATGTAGGTTTGTACGCAGATTTATGTGGGCACGTTGATTACCGTGCAGTTGTTAAGCAAAACAGATTTCAAAAGTGGCTATAGAATCAAGGCTTCTGTGGCTATGCTTGAAATTTTTAAACCATGAATGTTTAAAAATCCTAATCCCTTTTTCGCCAGTTTTTGGAATTATCCGGAATGTTTGTTATATAACTTTCTATCGTCTATTAGTCACTTGAAAGCCCCCTTTGTTTAGTCATAAACGCCAATACGATTAGATTATCTAAGGAACAATGAATCAGGATCAACACTGGCAAGCCTTATCAATACGAGTACTTAAGCAGTGGCTCCCTGAAGGTGAAAATTTCACGTTTGTTCATAAGTCAACATCATACCATAAATCTTTGCAGAAGCGTTAGCAAGTTTTTCTAAGACCTTACCCTGCCAACTTTTCTAACATTAACGGTATCGGAAGCCTTTGCAGTATCAACTAAGTAGAAATTACCAAAAAGTGTATGCAGTTTTAAAGTCAGAAAGTGAAGAAAGTTAACGAAGTTTGGCATGAAAGCTCCAAAATAATAAGAAGTGGCAAATAGGACATAAAAAGCTAGTCCAGGCATGTAAAGGTTATAAATGTGGTAAAATATGTCCCTAAAAATAAAAAAAATATATATAACTTCTGGTTGAAAAGTGTAAATAGCAAATAATATGACGAGTTGGAACTGCCTTATTTAATGTAGTCAAATGTTATGCTGCCATCGGAGAGCAGGATCTGGTTCAGCCAAAAAATTACTCTTTGTACGACCTTGGCGGTCAATCTCATAGTCTTGGTAGCAAAAAAAAATATTACTCTTCTCAACCTGATTCTAGTTTCAGTGCATTGTATAAGTATATTATATTTAAGCAAGCTGCTATTTCGCGCAAAGAATTTTGAGACGACTGGCACTACAGATAAAAATTCGTACATGGAGTTGAATGCTTCAGAGCCCAAAATTTGTGCTCTTTTTAATATTTATAAATTCATTACTGAAATAGTGAGGCTATCTTACTGATATCAATTACTTACTATTTGAGAGCCCGACAATTTTGTACCATCGCATCTATGAACGGTAATTCAAAGGAATAAAATGTGGAAAAATGACTTTGAAGTTTTCTATTCAGAAATTTCTTTTCTATTGAGATGTTGCTATTACACAGCATAAAATAAGGTAGTTTCCGCATACGGAACAAATAAAAAAAACATTTCCTACACTGTGTCGTTCTTCCACCCAGCAGGCCATACCTACATATCTACTTATACACAACAAATGTATTGCACTCTAAACCATTTAACTGAGTATGAAATAAAAATACACCTCTATTTTGCTACAAAAGTCAGCCTTAACCAAATCTGTCAAACAAATCGAACGTAACGAACGAACGAGGCAAATTGAAAAATACGATTGAATGCATGGAAATTGACAAACTATTGGTTGCTCATACGCCCCAGTGACACCACGAGCGGCAACCAATTGCCAAGAGAGCAATGAGTTCGAAAGTGAATTGGAAGTGAAAATTGGTGAACATTTTCAAGTAAATAATAGAATCGAGTATCTACCTTTTCCGTAATGTACGGATTTTTCGCGTTCTGTTGTGTATATTTTCTATGCATACCCACGAAAGCACACACATTTGTGTAATAACTTAGCGGTTCCATATTATACAGGGTGGGCCAAATAAGTCCTGCTTATGACTAAAGACTACTTCCTAGCAGTATGCTCAGTTGCTCCAACTTGTTAAAACCACAAATTAGGACACAGCTCCGCCATTGGCCTCAAAAAGTTTTCAATCAATGTTCTGTAAGAATTTCGTGAAACCGATTCCTGCGTTTCATCCCCATTTTCTAAGAAATATGGACCGATAACTCTAGTGGCCATAACACTGCACCAAATGGTACATTTAGATGGGTGCAACTGATGTTGGTGTGTTGCCCTTGGATTTTCAGAGCCACACAATCTACAGTTTTGTTTGTTGACATAACCAATTAAATGGAAATACGCTTCATCCGACATCATAACATTATTTAAAAAGTCAATTTGTGTGGCTAATTGTGTAAGAATAGAAAAACTCGATAATTTTAACGCGTTGTGTTGTACTGTAGGGTTCCATAATAAATTTCCACCAATTCCTTTATAACCTACAAAAAGAGAAAAATAAATAGTAAATAAAGTTACTTGTTTACCATTAGTAGGTCTTATTTGGCCCACCCTGTATATACATCTACAATTGACACCCTTTCCGGGTGTTTGGCCGAGCTCCTCCTCCTATTTGTGCGTGCGTCCTGATGTAGTTCCACAAATGGAGGGACCTACGGTTTTAAGCCGACTCCGTAGTCAAATATTTTTTATGAGGAGCTTTTTCATTGCAGAAATACATTCAGAGATTTGCCATTGTCTGCAGAGGGGCGACCGCTCTTAGAAAAACCATTTTTTTTTTGGTGTTTTACGGAGATTCGAACCTACGAATGCTAGTCACACACTAACCCGTTCGTTTACAGCGGTTCCCTGCTAAGTGATCTAAATGCGTTGGATATTGTCGTGAATTCTTTTAAAAATTGAATGATTAACAGGCTTGAGTATAACAAGGAGGCCAAATTTAAAAAAAAAGTATATTTCTAATTGACTTAATTTAATGAAAAGCTTTGAAAATGAATCTGAAAAATTATGGTATAGAATTTTTTTGAAGTGAAATATGTACGGTTCTTTTATTCATTTTTATAATTTTTTTTAAGTAAATTAGTTTGAGAAAAGAATGTATTTTTTAAAAGTAAAATAATTTGAAAAAAAACTTTTTTTGCTAAAATTTGTAGAAACCAAAAAAACAAAAAGTAATTTAAGAAAAGAAATATTTTTGCCAAAAAATTGCTTGGTTATTTTTGAAAAATACCCCTGTCGGATGTTTTTATTATTTTTTTTACTAACAGCTGGACTAATGTATGTAAATTTCATTAAAAAACCACCATACATTTTTGAGTTATAATCAAATAAGTTAAACGAAACAATGAAAGATTCCTTTCTGAAATATAAAAGTCGACGCGAGAGGAACTCTAGAACACCTACACAAATAAACTACTTTGGTTCTGCATCATTTTCAACCTTAGGAAGTGTAGCAGATCAAAAAATTGCCAGCCTACTTATATTGTGTGTGTATTAAAGGCAAAATTACAGTTCTTAAACTCTTCATACAAACACTTAGTACCACTATGAATAAATTTTTGGTCTACGCGCGATCTACAGGATCGGCCTGACCAACTTAACCTCACCTAAAGACCAACCGCTCAACTTCTATTACCTGATATATTCGAATAAACTAAATTAAGTATTTTATTTGCAATTTATTTTATCTTAATACTTCAACTTAAACCAAATAAAAACTTTATTTGTGAACTTTGTAGGACAAAACATAATAAAAACCAAAAATCTTTTTGGAGAATAAAATTAAAAAAAAATTTATTTATTACAAAAAAATGTAAATTAAAAAAAATTTTAAATAAATTGTTATAAAAAATCAAAAAAAAAAACTGTGTAATATATTTTTTATTTACTATTTTTAATATTTATTTTTTTTGTAAGAAAATTTAAGCAATTTTTTGTTTAGGAGAACAAAATTAAAAACAAATTGTTTTTAGAACACTTTTTTATCTTATTGGTGAACAAAATTAAAAACAAAAATTTTTTTGGATTATTATTTAATTTTTTTTATTTTGTTTAAAAAATCTTTTTAGTTTTTGGAAAACTGTTTTACTTCTTTTTAATTTTTTTCATTGTTTTATAAAAAATTTTATCTTTTTTTACTTTTGTTTTGCGAAAAAAAAAAATGATTTCTTAAAATATTATTCTAAATTTTTTGAAATAGCTTTAAAATAGGTAATGGTAAAATGCAAAATTTGGAGTAAATACAAACTATTAGACATGCATTGTTTTACATTTTTGTCAACTATTTAGCATTATTATATTTTTGTGATTAAATTGATTTAGTTGTGGCGAGTACAACTGTGCCATTAAAGTCCTGTCACAAAAATATGCAAATCGTGCTTGCTGCAATGGCATTACTACGCCATATAAAGGTTTACGGTGTTGCACGTAAGTGTACGCAAGTAAAGAATTTCTATGCTATTTCTACTTCTTTGTAGAAGCTTAACATTCGATAAAATCTTAAAGTCATACAATTTGATGATTTTATGGGAAAAATATTCTTGACTTGTGTGCTCCTAATATTTTTTACATATATCCAACTCAATATATTCCCATTACATTTGTGTGACATGAACCCGCTAGCTGCCAGTGGTGCTGCTTCAATAACCCCGACAGCCTTAATCAGTGATGCTACACAAATCAACTGACACAGTTACGGTACCTGCGAACGCTATTACGAGTAGAGCAGTGCAGCGAAGGCATCAGCAAGAAGAAACAATATGTATAAGCAAAAAATATACATAAACATCTACTTAATAGCTTTTTGTGGTACGGCTTGACGCAACATGC
The DNA here is from genome assembly GCF_027943255.1 of Anastrepha obliqua. Taxonomy (NCBI): domain Eukaryota; kingdom Metazoa; phylum Arthropoda; class Insecta; order Diptera; family Tephritidae; genus Anastrepha; species Anastrepha obliqua. The sequence continues at coordinate 119,206,058 of NC_072892.1, forward strand.
CCACTTAATGCTGTCATTATTACTGGTAGACTACTTTAGCCAAGCAAAGTTGTTGTTGTTGTATGCCCGTATGCTATTACATATGCGTATTTAAGTATATATGTATGTTCAAATGTGTGAGCTCAGTCCTTGTTTGCAGCGTTCGCTGTCGCGGTTCGAAGTCGTCAATCAAATCAGTCAGCCACCCAGTTAGGCAGTGATGTGATCCGATTGCTGCTTGTTAAAGTTTGTTATGTGCCTTAAATAATGCTTAGCTGGCATACACTTATGTTGGTGCATACACGTAAGCATATTCAGATATACATACAATTGAGATGGGTGTAAGCGTTTGAGTTAAGGCAATCACTGATGTGCTGCTAATCTTTGCGTAATTCACTAAACTGCAAACTTCTGTTGATGTCGTCGATGCTATTGCGAAAATATGTGTTCAATACTGGTTGTTATTGTAATAGTTGTTGTTGCTGTCAGTCAATTTTGCCTTTCATCGTTTGCCGTTTGCCGCACGCTAACATGCTTAAAGAAATCTGTTTATTTTCTTCGTTTTGTATATTCCAGTTTCCACTTCCCCTTCGCAGTCACTACTCACTGCCTTCTGTTTAGTAGCATGGTTTTCAGTCCATATCAATTTTAGCGGCACCACCATACGGAACATCCTATGTGTGCCTGCATCGGCAATGCCTAAATAGTATTGATTGATGGCAGAGGCAGCGCGTCGTTAATATTGTCGCAGTGATGGCTTTTGACGCATCTGTAGGTACTCCTTCGGAAGCGGTGCTGCCTGCCATAGCCAATGTAGCGTCTCATCACACACATTCTTGAGTAACATCAGTGAGTATGAATCAGGAAGCCAGCCAGCTTATTTGCCGGTCGCTGCGCCATTATTTGTGCTATGGGTACTTGTCGGCCTCCATTCGGGTGATAAACTAGGCAGCATGGGCGGTGGCATGTGCTTTGACGCATTTATATTGCTTCGGTTATCCGATTTTCAGCGCTTGCCATGCCAAGTGGCTGCCTCCCAAACAACCAGCAACCCAATGCAGCAATGACTTCCTGTTGCCTAAAGCTCGCCTGCTGTTAAAGCTACCTACGAACTCTCTGGCGGCATTTTGTATCTGCCATTTGTTGTTATCCACTTTGCGTTGCTGTCGCTTTCGCGCGCTATGCTTTGCTATGCAAATAGCATCTACACGCCACATAAGCTCGAAAAGTGGGTATGTTACGTATACGCCCCTGTGTCGTTTTCTCTGTGTGTTGGCTGATTTGGCCTATGCAGCTACAAAGATGAATTGCTTCAGTTAGTGATCGCGATGTTATTGGGCGGCCATTTGTCGCATGGTGTTCGAGATTTTCCCCCATGTATAGGTAGGTTTGTGTAAGGTGCATATAACGCCAAATACTGTACTCCACCTCGCCGCATCACTTTATTGCCCATTATGCACGCTGAGTTCATATCCTCTGGGACTTCAATTTGCTCGCAATAACTTGACACTTTAATCAATGAAATAGCTTCATATTTCATGGCGACATTCAACATTTTGCTCGTGCTTGCCCCACAGTCACACACATTCAGTAACCTACTTTCGGTACAGATCCTTAGTGGCCATTTAGCATCTTCTCCGCCCCAGTTAGCATTATTTGAGTAGGAGTTTGCTTCTTTAAGTGTACATATATAATGCCTATATATATTTTTTAAGTTTCATCATTTCAACTTTTATAGAATTTTATGACGTGTCAGCCGCCTCATTGAACGCAAATCCAGCCTATTTAGAAATAATTTATTTTCTTCGAAGTTATTTTCGAACCCGCACTAATTAACAGTTATTTGCATTTCTAGTCAATCTACTGAGATATTTAAAAAAGTATTTTAAGAAAATTGATTATCTTGCAGGCAGCTTCACTCAGTTCGAAGCCGATCGAAAGAAGTAAAATAAAAAAGAACAACTTTTGACTTAAGGCTTATTAAGAATATAAGAGTTTATTTTATTATCGAGCGGGTACAAGATAACGTTTAGTTTATATTTTTACCTTAAAATCTGTACGAATTTGCCCGCTGCGCTGCCTCTACAAAAAAGGCGTTGGAAATAGCGGATTAGTAATATTTATAAGTTTACATAAACAACCATTAAATAATTGGGTGAATTTGTCATAAAGACTTAACAACTGAGCGGTCGTTAAGGTAGATGATAGAGAAGATGGAATTCTTGCAGTATTTAAGTCGATGCCAGACTTTGAGTTGGATGGTGACCATGGATGGAAACTGCAAATAGTCGGCCCTATCGCGATGCTGTGAACTTATATTTGCTGGCATCAGAATCGCGCTATAAGCAACTCATCAGCTTGAACCAGGCGGTCAATCAGAATAATCACGCACTTGCAAAGTTTTCTTGATGCTATAAAATTCACCTAGTCTTACCAGAGTTTTTTTTTCAAGATAATTCCAAACACCAAAGTACGCGCATTCAGGACAAAAACAGAATTGGTTTTAGCGGTCAAACCTTCAAACGCCATGGTTAGCGAATCTGAGGTAATATTTTAGAATGTGGGGCATTGGATGTCTTTCAAATTGCCTTTAATTTTCTACAACAAATATTTACACATTCTTTATTAAATTTTAATCACTGTCGCATGGAACATTCCGCGCGTGATTTTTTACATCTTAATATTTGCATTATTTTTGTCGCTCTTTTCACGTAATTCCATATATACAAAAAAGCTTAGTAAAAGTATCAGGTCAGTTCATAAGTTCGTACGTATTTTACCCATAATTTCACTTTTGTACGATTTTTGCATACAAAAAACTATTCGCGGAATACAACGGCATATTGTGCTTGCAACAAAAGATTTTAATCGCGGATAAAAGCAGGTGTTGTTAAAAAATAAAATGGAATCTTCGAACGCGTATAAGAGGCATATTTTGTATTTTTTTTATAAAAGCGGTTAAAATGCAACAACTGTTCACGGAGAGGATACCGTGAGTGTGAAGACTGCGCAAAAGTGGTTTTCAAAATTCCGAAGTGGTAACTGTGACGTGGAGGATGCCCCGCGCCCTGGTCGTCTTGAAGTTTTCAACTCCGACGCCTTCCTCGAAGTCGTGGAAGCTGAGCCAAATTTGGCAGTCGATATGATAACTCAGGGGTTAAATTCATCGCATGGAATAGTTCACAGGCACCTGGTTTAGTTGGGAAAGGTTTCAAAGCTGGGAAAATGGGTTCCGCATAGACTTTCCTTCGCCAGCCTTCAGCAGAGAGTGAACGTGTGCTCTCAGCTGCTGCAACGGCTTGAAAATGAAAGTTTTTTGAACCGTATCGGTACTGGTGATGCAAAATGGATCCCTGTAAAATCCTGTTCGCAAACGTTAATGGTTAGATAAAGATGAAACACCAGAACCTACCCCTAGAGATGGCCTTCACCCCAAGAAGATTCTCCTGTCTATTTGGTGGCATATGGACGGTATTGGAACCAAACCAGACGATAACTGCTGATTATTATTCCGATCAGCTACCAAACCTGTATGAGGCACTTAACAAAAATCGACCGTCTTTAGTGAATAGGCGCAAAGTTGTGTTTCACCACGACAACGCAAGACCTCATACCGCAAGGCAAACATTAGGCAAGCTGAACGAGCTTGGATGGGAGCTAATGCCGCATCCACCATACTCTCCGGATATTGCACCTTGTGTTTATCACCTTTTCCGTGGTTTTCAACTCGATATGAGTAGGAAGAACTACTCCTCAAAAGAAGCTATAAAAAGGAATATCGAAGCGTATTTTGGCTTCAAGGACAAAAAATTTGTTGAGCAGATAATTAAAAATTTGACCAAACGTTAGGAAGACATTGTAAATAATTAAGGAAAATATATTATTGATTAATAAATACTTTAAACGTCTTTTTAACACACTTTTATTAGCTTGGGTTGTATGTATGTATGTATGTATGTATGTATGTATGTATGTAATGGAATCTTTGAGCTTAATTTTCACTGGCTTCTAAAAATCGGATCGACTTGAAATTTTGCACACCTATCAAGGACCGATGACAATGCAATAATTTGATAAAAGTTTTGCATTATCCTTATTAGGATTGCCAGGATTAATATTTTCTTTTTTTACCTGTGTCCAAAAAGTAAGGTGAATTTGGTTGTAGAATGAAAAATCTTTATTTATTCTTGTAAATCAGTTTCTCAGGTTCCCTCCACGAAATAAGTTCTTCATCCCGATTACTTCTTTATCACGGCCGACAACTGCATAGCTTTAGACTCACAGTCGATAAGAAAGAAATTAAATATAACACGAATATATCGAATCATTTATTCACTGACTGCAATGATAATAATAATTTTCATTCATAATAAAAAATAGTTTAAAAAAAACTAAAAAACGCGCTTTTTTGCCAATCGAACTAAAAAGTAGCAAATAAAAAATAGTTTAAAAAAACTAAAAAACACGCTTTTATTGCTAATCGAACTAAAAAGTAGAAAATAAATTTTAATGATAAAGGGACCTATAATGAAGTAATAGCAAATCGAACGATCAGTCATAGTCAACTTCCTCAGAACAGAGTTATAACAAAAATTAAGGTACAAATAGAGTAATTCAAATTAGAGTTAAAAGCGTGGGATGCATTTTGCTTCACTTTCATAACCCTCTGTACATAGGTAGTTGCCAATAGAATGATTGTAATATTTACTATATCAAGCATCCCACGCTTTTAACTAAATATAAATATAAATAAATATATATATATAAATATAAAAATCAGGAATATCTCGAAATTGATTATGAAAACACACATAACTGCATTAAATTTGTTTGCGTTGAATTTTATTTTCCCCTATCAAAATTCAGTAAAACTAAGTAGTTTTAATAACTTTTACTATTTTATTTGCCCTGGATATTCTGGTGAAAATGCACATATGTGTTTTTTTTTTTTGATAAGTTAAACTTTTAAAGTTAAAACTTTAGTAATTAAGAAACCCCGTAGTCAAAGTTAATCGTTTCCTTAAAATTCTCAATAAAAATTGCTTTTCTGTATTAAAAAAACGCATCTAAAGTTGGAATACAACGTAACTACACCTCTCCCAGCGCTCGAACGCCAGGAATGGAGTCGTCTCGGTTGACGATCTATAATATAAGAAATACTTAAATTTATGTTCTAAAACTTGTTTCACATATTCTTAAAGGATTATATTAACATTTTATGAAAAAAACAAAATTTTGTTTTTCGAAATTTTACTGGTATCTGTCCCCTTAAATAAATATATATAGAATCAGAGATCAGTATTGATTTGGCCAGCATAGAGAGAAATACATCAAACAATTTTGTGTTTATTTGCATTGGTAAAGAAAAATGTAAGTAAAATAGATTACTTCTGTTGAACAAAGAGTAATTAAATTATTGATAGGTTAATCTGCTGAATGGCACGTGGTTGGCATTTATCCGAAAGTGGCAAAAGTATTCAAAATTGCTGCTAGAGTAAATCGGCATAGGAATACCATCTTCACCACTTTCATTTAAGTCTTAAGGTCACCGATAGACGAATACATCAAATTTTGGTCGGAACACTTAAATATTGTGTGCGGGAGCCGGTACCAAGACTATTACCGCACCACATAAAAACTCTTTTAGCATTTGCCGGAAAATATACATTTTGGACTAACGAATTCCGAAAAGTTACATTTTCGGACGAAAAAAGTTCAACTTAGATGGTCTAGATGAATGCCAGAAATATTAGCGGGACCTTAGGCAACCACGGCAAACGCGCCATAAGCGGAACCACGGTGGCGGGTCTTTGATGATTTGGGCCGCTTTCGGACATGGTGGAAAGTCGCAAATTTGTTTTATTGCTACAAGAACCAACGCAGAATTCTATGTTGAAATACTAGGGGATGTTTTCATTGAGCTTGCAGGAAACATACATGTAGATAACTGGGTTTTCCAGCATGACAACGTCCCAATCCATACGGCTCGTTTAAGTAACCCCTTCCTATCGTCAAGAAAAATGTCACTTCTGGATTGGCCAGCACTAAGTTCCGATTTAAACCCAATTGAGAACCTCTAGGGAATGTTGTCAGTCCGTATTTAAAAAAATGGTCGGCAGTTGGAAACAGTCACAGACCTGAAAGTTGCTTTAGTGGAAGAGTGGGATAAGATAGGTGATTCCACTCTTCAAAACTTGGCTGGTTATATGCTTAAACATACAAAATGATGTCCTTTCTCAAAATGGAAAACATATTAATTATTACAAAATGGAAAGTTATATAAACGCTGAAAAAAGTGTAAAGAAAGGCCAATACACATACACTTATTTCATATGAAGTTATTTTAATTTCTTCTTTAATTTAATAAGTTTAATCAAGATGAATTTTTATTGTATAATTTTTTGTTCCCATTTTTTTTAAATATATATTAAAAGTATTGGTTGAACCTTTCTCCTGCTTCTTTATAGTTTTTCATTTGAAAATACCCTTGCACATAAACTTATTTCTGTGAGGTAAAATTGTCGTTTGCATCTTCTTTGGGTATTTGGCCGAGTTTCCTTCTATTTGAGGTGTGCGTCATTCATTAGGTTGCAGAACATAAACCAGCGACGTTGTTCTATGTATTGGCACCCGGTTTGCAGTAAAGAATTTATTGAACAAAGTTACCGAAAGCACAACTTTGAATGGGTCGGAATTTCCAGTGTGGCTTGCACTTGCAATATCGGCAAATAAATCGTTAAGTTTTTGTGTCATCAATCCTGAAAATCCAGCTTTGCACATGACCAATTGTATGTCGCCTATTCCCGTGTCGGAAAATCATCAACATTATTACGCGCGAAAAATAAGGAACTAAAAGTGTTGTGTATGGAAAAGCATTACAATAAGAATTGTTTTTGTTTTTTCATATTAGTTCCAGTTCGAATTAAGTATTCATAGCTTACACGAGATCGAGCTGTGCGGGAATAAACAAGTCACATTTTAGTGGGTACTAGGGCGCAAGGGAATAGAGGGAAATAAGAGAGCTAACGAGCTTGCTAAGACAGGCACCTACGTCGAGCATATTTCCCGCACTTTCAGAAGATGGAACTAGATTAGGAACTTACTCTGTAAGCACAGTCTATATGGGAAGCCTCAACCTCCCACAGGATTGCCAAAATAATACTACGAACTTACAACACGAGTTAGAACACCATCTTTGCTACTGCCCTGCCCTACACAAAACTCGTTACAACTGCCTGGAATCTGTAAATTGTTCATCTCTGAAGGATATTGCTGACAAAAGTTACAACTGTTTATTACTTGCCAAGACATGTGTCACGAACTATGTTGAAAACGAGTCCAGCTACAGTGGTACGTCTACGGACCCTTGTGCTCTATGTGAGATCTACTGAGATCAGCCAGATATACCTAACCTAACCTAAGACTCTGTCAACGACTGTCGGGTCTTCTAATATTTTATAATTTTTGTTCACTTTCTCAACAAGTCAAGGGTTTTTGTGTATTGCAAAAGTTTAGATCTGTAAATAAATCTCTAAATAGCTCGCTCCGCTAACTGATTTTTGAGTCGTTTTTGATCATCGTAGATATAAACTATTACACATTTATTTTTATATAAGTAATTTATTTGTACATTAGATCCACAATTTTGCTCTATTTATGGGTCCAGGTTATGTTGTGATGGTCAGACCAACATGAACGCCTCTAATCAATTTAGTTGTTTCCTGCCTTCGCCAACTGTATTTTCGCAAATGCATAATAACTGCCTGCCAAATCAAGTGAGAACTCCGAATTGGATAACTACATAAATAACTTGGCGTGTTGTCAGAAGTGATGCCCTTGCAATACTCATCATGACCGATATTTTCTCATCAGTCAGCTTATACGCCACAAATCTCTCGTTGAGCTTACAAAGCTCCGTAAACTCGATAAAAATGCAATACACCCTTGTGTGAGGAGTTTCTACTACAAGGATTTTTAGAGAAGATTCCTTATTATTGTTTAATAAATCGCATCTTTTCGCTATTTCCTGTGGATCATCAACTTTGTAAGTAACTTGGTTTTTTATCGTCACTAAGCGGCTTTTTGAAGCATTTGAGGCTATTTTGTAAATAATTTACGAGATATGTATGTATAACATAAAAGTCAATCGCAGCTTATCGTTTCAAGCTCATTTTCCGAGCGCCGCACAAAACACACTAATAAAGATGACGCAACAACTAAATCTAACTGTCGCCCTCATTTACAGTGTGACAATGCTAGACTTTCATGTCGATGAAAAGAAAAATTCCAAAAGATGGCGCCACAAATTTTTTTTATTTATAAAACGTCCAATTTTTTTTTTTATTGGAGGATGTGTGTGAAGAAGTATTGCACACTCACAGCTTAAGCGCATTGATTTGATCAGATATAAAAAAAAACTTAAAAAATTACAACTCACTTATCGAGCGTTATGTTGGAAACTGCAGTAATGACATGCCCAAGTGCTGATATGGCTTTAGTCACTAACTCATGCTGCGAGTTGAGAGAATAACACACACACTAATATACATGCATAAGCAGCGGTTGCCAACTTGGCAACATCTACAATTTCTGCAACTTCAACAAAGTGTACTTAACCTCTTGCAAGTAGAAGATGGCCCGCAATGCGGCTGATTTTTTGCCACATGTCAGTGCGCCACGCCAGCTGGAGTTAAATGACAAACTCATGAACTCCTACACTCACACATTGGCACAAATGCTTATGCGGCTAAACGATTGCAAACATACTCTTAAGTGAAATATTCTTAGTAGAAACCTTTTTTCCTGCAACGACCAACATTTCGATTTTGTTTATAATTTTTTGTTGTGCATACACACACACGCGCATAACTTTCAGCGTGCAGTTATGCAGTAGGCATAGTGTTGCATACAACTCTGTGGGTAACTGTAACACTCATCATCTTCGCTTGCCACTTACGATACTTGTATGTGGTAGTGTTCTTCTACACCAGTCCCTCCTTCTTCTTCTCCTCCTCACTCTTTTCCTCTTGTGCATGGCGCTGATGAAACTTGCCAACTTAGAAAGTTCAACCAGGTGTCTTATCGCTTTGACTCAGAAAATGGCGGCCAACTTTCAAAGCTACTGTGACAGAATTATGTCACAGTGTTGGTAGCACTTGTACTTACTTATGGGGTAGTGCGCGACAGAATATTCGGCTTCGTTTGGCGAGCATTGTGCAGACTGGCTTTGGCTTTGTTGTTCACTAAGTAAGAAACAAATATTTTAATAGTTCCAAAAGTAATAAATTCGCTTACAGAAATTTTTCTTATATTTACTTATATAATAAATAAAATTTTATTAAACAAATTTAAACCCATAATACAGAAATTTATTTTTAATTATATTTTAGTACACAAATACAAATTTTTAATACATAAATTACCTTTAAATGACATTTTATTGTACATAAATTTGAACCATAAGCATAAGAAATAAACTTTAAACTAAATTCTGGTAAAGAAATTTAAATCTTTTGTACAGAAATTAATTTTAAATTAAATTTTAATACACAAATTAAACTTCTTAGTACACAAATTAACTTTAAATGAAATTTTCGGTACACAAATTTTAACCTTTAGCACTGAGATAAACTTAGAATTAAATTCTAGTAGACAAATTTAATTTTAGGAAAGAAATTAAAATCTTTAGCGCACATATTAACTTTAGATCAGTAAACAAATTTAATTCTCCAATAAAAAACTTAATTTAAAATTAAGCTTTAGTACATAAATTTAAATATTTAGTACAAAAATAAGTTGTAATTTATATTTTAGTAAGCCAATTTAACTATTTAGTACACAAATCATTTTTTTTTTTACAAAATAGTTTTAATTTTGGTATACAAATCCTAGGTCTAATTTTTTGCTTTAAAATATTAAGTTTTTGTGGGATACAAATTAACTTTAAATTCAATTTTGATCAAAAAATATATATGAAAAAATACTTCAATTTTAGTACAAAAATTGTATTTTTTATCTAAGTATTATAAACATTTTATCTAACTCTTCAAATATGTATAATTTCAAAACATACTTTCAATTTAGAATGCAGGCTTTAGTTATAATTTTCAACTTTGGAATTTAAGCTTTTATTACCTAAAGAATTTTTACCAAAAATCTTGTTTTTAGCATTAGAATTGTAGTTTTCATTGTGTGACTACAAATTTTATTTTAACTTTATTATTTTAGTTTTAATCTTTAGTACGAAAATTTAAATTTGCGTAGAAAAACTTTAATACACATTTTCTTCTACTTTTTATATCAATATTTTAGTTTTTAGTACATAAGTTTTAATACAAATGTTAAACTAAATTTGGCATGTTTTATATATACGAGATGTGCTCAAAAAGTACTGCGAATTTTGAATTTTCGCAGGTTAAGTATGTTCGAATTTCAATTTTTTTGTGGCGATATATTGGTACTCATGTCTCTCACTCATGCCGACGAGTTCGGCCATTTTGAATGCTCAGTTAATTGTTGACAGCTGTTTTGCTCGTCTTCGATGGATCAAAGAACCTGTATCAAATTTTTGTGAAAAACGAAATTAAGTAGGCGGATGCATTGCGAATATTGAATGTGTCATACGGAGAAGCTACTTTGGACCAAAGCTCAGAACTCCGAGAAGATTTGAACGATGAAAAGCGTGCCGGACGCCCGAGCACTTCAACAACAGATGAAAAAATTGATTAAGTGAAGAAAATGGTATTAACCAATCGTCGAATCACCATTAGAGATGTTTGCTGAAGATCTAGACATATCGATTGGCTCGTGCCATTCGATATTTTTCAATGATTTTGGCATGAGACGGGTCGCCGCAAAATTCGTACCAAAACTTCTCAATTTCGACCAAAAGCAGCTTCGCATGAACATTGCTAATGAGATCTTGGCCTCTGTCCGCGACGACTCAAATTTGTTCCAGAGGGTCATAACTGGTGACGAATCGTAGGTTTATGGTTATGACGTGGAAACGAAAGCTCAATCATCTGAATGGAAGCTGCCGCACGAACCAAGACCGAAAAAAGCGCGCCAAGTTCGGTAAGAATGTAAAGTTTCTGCTTACCGTTTTTTCGATTGCAGGCACGTTGTGCATCAGGAGTTCTTTCCACAGGGTGAAACGGTCAATAAGGAGTATTACCTGGAAGTTATGTGCAATTTACGTGAAGCAGTCCGCCAGAAACAGCCGGATTTGTGTAAGAACAAAAATTAAGTCTGGCATCACGATAACGCCCCTGCTCACACATAGTTGCTTGTGCGCGACTTTTTGGCCAAAAACAACACTAGTGATGCCACAGCCACCGTATTCCCCAGGTCTGGCCCCCTGTAACTTTTCCTTGTCAAGGACGACGCTACGCTTCGATTGACGAGATAAAGACGGCATCGAAAGAGGAGCTGACCAAGATAAAAAAAAAATTGTTTTTGAAGTGCTTCGAAGATTGGAAAAAACGTTGGTACAAGTGTATAATATCTTATGCGGACTACTTTGAAGAGAACAAAACAGATATTATGGAATAAATAAATAATTTAGGAAAAATCACAAAATTCGCGAATTCGTGAACACACCTCGTATATATAAGGTTGTCAAAAAAGTCTTGGTTTATTGAATTTTCAATTGTTCATAAAATTGGTTATAATAATGCGATTTAAGTCAAATATGCGCCGTTTTGTTCGATGACGAGTTCCCAACGAGATGCCAACTTCATAATGCCCCTCTTATAGAAGCTCGCTTCCCTATTGTCAAAAAACTCGGAGAGCCAATTTTCACAGGACTCTCTTGTGGACAACTTCCGACTACCAAGCTCGTTCGCCATGGACAGAAATAGGTGGTAATCACTTGGTGCGAGATCCGGACTATACGGTGGATGCAAAAGAACCTCCCATCCGAGCTCCCGGAGCTTCTGGCGCGTCACCAAATACATATGTGTGTGGCCTGGCGTTGTCCTGATGGAAGACAATTCGGCCTCTGTTGATCAAAGATGGCCTCTTCTGCATGAGTGCTGCATTCAAGCGGTCCAGTTGTTGGCAGTACAGGTCCGAATTAAGCGTTTGGCCATAGGGGAGCAGCTCATAGTGGATGATTCCCTGCCAATCCCACCAAACACACAGAAGAACCTTCCTGGCCGTCAATCCAGGCTTGGCCACCGTCTGGGCAGCTTCACCGCTTTTCGACCACGACCTTTTGCGCTTCACGTATTCGTAAGTGACCCACTTTTCATCGCCAGTCACCATCCGCTTCAAAAACGGGTCGATTTTGTTGCCATTCAGAAGCGATTCGCATGCATCCATACGGGCAAAAATGGTTTTTTGCGTCAAGTCGTGTGGCACCCATACATCGAGCTTCTTTTTGAATCCAAGCTTCTTCAAATGGTTTATAACGGTTTGATGACTCATGCCCAGCTCTGGGCCGATGCTACGGCTGCTACTATGCCGGTCTCTTTCGATCAATTCAGCGATTTTATCGCAATTTTCGACGACAGGCCTTCGGGACCGTGACGCATCTTCGATCACCTCTGCACCAGAACGAAAACGTTGAAACCATCGTTGTGCGGTGGAAATGGAAACTGTATCGGGTCCATAAACTGCACAAATTTTATTGGCAGCATGAGATGCATTTTTGCCTTTATCGTAGTAGTACTGTAAAATATGCCGTATTTTCTCTTTATTTTGCTCCATGTTTGCGACGCTATAACTCACGAACGACTAAAAGCAAACAACAATTAATCAAACACGTGTTAGCACGTGAAAAGAGCTTTCCAAAAACCTCTAGAGTGAACCGATGCGACGAATACAACTAGAACTACGCGCTTGCAAAGACAAGCTTACGGAAATACCGCAAGACTTTTTGGCCAACCTTATATATAATTGGCACGTACACCATTTTTGGGTGTTTGGCCGAGCTCCTCCTGCTAATTGTGGCGTGCGCCTCGATGTTGTCCCACAAATGGAGAGACCTACACTTTTAAGCCAACTCCGAACGGCAGATATTTTTATGAGGAGATTTTTCATGGCAGAAATACACTCGGAGGTTTGCCATTGCCTGCCAAGGGGCGACCGCTATTAGAAAAATGTTTTTCTTAGTTTTTGGTGTTTTACCGAGATTCGAACCTATGTTCTTTCTGTGAATTCCGAATGGCAGTCACGCACCAACCAATTTGGCTACGGCGGCATGTTTTAGTAAACCTAATTATCGTACTAACATATTAATATTAGTACTTACAAATATTAATTTTATATTTTAGTATTAAATCTTTAATTAGGAATACTCAAGTTTTTTACACAAATTTTAGTAAAACGTTTAATTCCAATTTTCGCGTTCAAATTTTAGTTTCTGGTACAGAAGAATTAAGTTTTAGCGTAAAATATTAAAATCAATGGTAAAAAATGTGTACGTAACATTTTAGTAAAAGAAATTTAAAACATATTAAATGCTAAAAGACTAACTATTTAGCACACAAGGCCATGTCTTCGCCGTATTGCAGCTCTCTTTTCGCGTAAACTCCTGTAAGGAGGAACTCAAAAGTCTCGAACGTGCAGGAAACATTTCCCTTATATGAGTTCCTGGCCACAGGAATATAAAGGGAAATGAAGGGGAAAGGGTCGGCAGAACCGGTTTCAGTTGTCCCTTTCTCAGACATTGGTGTCCCCTTGACCGTTATTAAAGGGAAACTACACAATTACTTTCTAAAAAAAGTAAGACAGATGGCGGTCTGTCTCATCGTGTGCTATTTCGAAAACACTATGACGTCAGTACGATATAAACAGAACTCTTAAGGTGATGGGAATCCCCCGCCATTCAATGTCCAAGCTCACTGCGGTATTTGCTGGTCACTGGGTGATCGGTACTCATGTGGAGAAGCTTGGAATTCCGTACAACCCCTATTGCAGAAGCGGTGAGGATCCTGCAGAGAAAGATACTGTGGAGCACTTTCTCTGCAAATGTCCGGCTGTGGCGGCTAGGCGCTTAAGATTGCTTAGCGTGCGCTTTGGGCATGGCTTAAAGAAATTATCCAGCCTAGATCCCTTTTCCTCTCCTCCACTTCATCAATAGCACTCAATGGCTGTAGACAGTTTCCTCTTCCCTAAATTTTTTTCGCAGGTAGTGATCCACATTATGGTATCAAAACGGCACGTAAGTGCTACTTGTAGTGTACTTGAGGTACTCTTGCCATCTAACCTACCTACCTAATAGATTTAGTTTTCAGTACACAAATATTAGTTTTCAGTGTAAAACAATAATATTAAGAATTATAACATTATATTATTTAAATTTTAATTCACATTAAATTCTAATATAATTTACTTTTTATATTTGTAGTGCCAATTTACTCTTACTTCTTAGTACGTAAGTAGGGAAATGTAGGAAGGGCCGTTTTGATACCATTATGAGGCAGATATCTACAGCCAGAGCTGTTACATAATGGAGAAGATTGATAGGACTTTTGTTGGCGCACTGCCCCAGGCTGTCGAAGAAAGGAGCACCCAGTGTCCTTAATCGTCTAGCTACAAACCCGGACATTTACACAGAAAGGGCTCAACAGTCTTCTTCTCTGAAATATCCCCACAACTACTGCAATGGGGGTTAAATGGTAACTTTTCCGCATGTGTGCCGATCGTCCAGTGACCGGTAAATACAGTTACGAATTTGGAAATTGAATGGCGAGGAGTCCAAAGGACTTTTTGAGTCCTTCGTGTGTTGTGCTGGGGCCAAAGCCTTTTCGAAATAGCACATGAAGAAATGGAGCTTCATCTTTTCTGCGCTTTCCTGAGAAATAGTTTGTCCAGTTCCCCTTTAACAACTGTCAGCGGGATGCCGATCAACGGGTAGGAGGCCTTTGAGGCCAATTCAGTCCCCTTTCTTTTTCATATCCCTCCATGTTTCTATGTCCTGAAACCCAGATCAGAGAAATACTTCTTAATATATTAAATAAAGAAAATAAAAATTAATATAAATTTTAGTTCCAGTTATTATTATTAAAGATTTATCTTTTCGTAGAAAAATTTTAAATTTTAAAATAAAGCATTGACCAGAATATTTGGAAAAAAATCGAATTTTATATTTTATTAAATAAGTATTAGTTTTTTGATAAAATTAAAAATTTCCATTTTATTAAAATACAAAAATTTTAGTTTTTATTACAATATTATAAAACTTTATTATATTTATCGTACACAAAAGTTTAATAAAAATCCGAGCTCTAATTATCGTATTCAACTTTTAGTTTTCAGTGCAAAAATCTTAAGTTGTACTACTACATTTTGATTTTAATTTTTAGAAAATAACTTACTTTAGAATTTTAGTATAAAAACTTTAAATATTAGTTAATGATAATGAAAAATTTGAGTTCTTAGCAAATAAATAAAATCCAAATAAATTATTCATTTTTTTAGAAAAAAAATTTGAAATATCTTTATTTTAATGGTTGATACATTCGCCTGACATGGCTGAGGAAAATACCTCATTAGTTTTCATATAAGTAAGTCCAACCTTAGTATTTACTTAAAGTCTCGGCAGAAGCTAAAAGCACGAATTTCACTTTTGGTCTCGCTTTCGACCAAACAATCATTTTCGTTTTGACTCCAATAAGGTAGCCACTTTCTGATGTGGTGCAGCCCCCGTCGCCTTTACACGTCCTGTTGATGCTCCTAAGTTCATGCAAGGAGTAAATGCACACTCACGCCCAGGCATCAGAGTATGTATATGTAGGTGCCTTCTGGTACGTATGCTTGCGCCTACGAGTGAGTGTGTTTGTGCCTGCAGCAATTTAATTACATTTATGCATTCGGGCTGTTATAAAGTTAATTAGAAATGCAGTCGTCGGAATTTATTACACAAATTTGAAATGAGTTGACAAAGTGATTTATATTAATACTTGTTATAAGTAAGAACGTCGAGCACAAGACAAACGGAAAGTTGTGTTTGTACAAAGTTGTGTTTACTTGTTCCTTTGCTTGCACATAATAATAAGTTTACTCCACTTTACAGAGCCGTACATATAATGAAAATGCTACTATGTTTGTGCATGTATGGGTATGTGAGCGCTTGTGCACCACGTAAGTGATGCAATTAATATTGTTGCAATGGATATGTAAATATGTAGCTACTTGCTTTTACAGTGATGAACAAATATTTACGGGTTGGTAGCGCATGGCGACAAGTGTGGTATGCAGCAGAACGATGAGAAAAATAGGCAAGGAAATTCGTTTTCAGATGCAAAAATTATATATTTTAAATATAAAAAAAATTACGAGATATTAACAGGGCTTTAACTCGCATAATCTTTTTCATTCAGCATAACAGAACTTCAGCTAACAAATCTTTTGTTTAGCAACATACACACCTCTACGCAACATGAATTCAATCCTTATTTGGTTTTTATTTTATATCGTTGTTCACTCCGCTCGGCAACATAGGGCCTCAACAAAACACTTTCATCGTACACGATTCTGCGCTGTTGTTTTCGTGCCGTCCCTTGTGATGTCCGCATCTGCTCATCCGCAACATCGATCTTCGCCAAGTGGTCTTTGGCCGATCACGACCTCTACTCCCTTACGCGTTCCAGTACAGTGCCATTCTCGTGATGCTATCTGGTGGTTTTCTAAGCGTGTGACCTATCCATCGCCACTTTCTGCATTTTACTACTTGGTCTAAAATAAAATTTCGTTTTAAAAATTAAAATTACTTTAAAAACTAAAATGTCATTTCCTTACAAGTGAAGTAATTTCTTATTACTCTTAGGGTCCAACTTATGCGCAGCATAAAAATTAAAAATTGTTTCTCGCTGACCGAGCGCTTGGACTTCTCTTGGTTTCGGAGCTGTAGTTGAATTTTTACGGAATCCAATAGGCTCAACATTTGTTTTTGTGGCATTTAGTTCACTAATTGAAATTATTTGATAGTAAATGACAGTCATAAAAAATTTATGAATGCGATACTGCACTCTTCTCGCAGTTAGCGCTAAAGTTAGATGTGGTAAGGTTACAATTTTTCTTAGAACTAATTTCAACATCGAAGTAGAAAAATTTTACTTTAAAAACCTCTCTAATTCAACTTTAAAAACTTGTTTAATAAACAAATTACAATTTCCACCAAACGTTTTAAATTTTAATGGAATTTTATATTAAAAGAACCAAGGCATTTCATTCCATCTTGAGATAAGTCTCTGGTATGCAAAAATATCAAATCAGTATCCGAATTTCAAAATTTTCTGCTGCATGTACGAATCATGGCAATTAAGTTCCGAGATTTCCATCTACTTCTAACTAACTCAGGATTAACTCATTCTGCACAGTGGATAAAGCTTTCTTGCTAGCCCGTACTATATATGACGAGTTTACTTTTTCTTTCTAAAAAAAATAATAATAATAGTTTATTTCACTTACTTTACGTCTCGGATAATATTTTCAACTTAACTTGGATTTTAACAGTTTCTTCAACTTCCGGTACATTTAACAAAAGCTTCAACAGAATTTATTTTAAAAACTATAAAAACAAAAAAAAAATTTCCCCATTCTTCTAGGCCTTCTATTTTAATCCACCTACGAATTTTAGATATTGCCTTTGCCATATCGTCTCAAGCTTAATCAATTGGTTTGCTTTGATCTTCCAACTTTGTAATCTGCCTCTCAGAAAGTATTTGAATGTCAATGGACACACGACAATCAGTATATGATCTAAATCGAAACTAGTTTAAGGGGGCCCTCTTATCAGTCGGCTTCAAAAAATCGATTTTTTTTTACTACAATCGATAGATATGTTACAGGAGAATATGCCCGAAAATTTTATAGCGGAATTCAAAGTGATTTCGGAGTTACAGGCCTGTGTACCATCCCTCGTGTGAGTATACTGTCTACCTTCTGAAAACTTTGGAAAACGTTTTCTCAAAACCATGTTTTTGAAAATGGCGTATATTATTTAAAAGAAACGACGAGAGTTATCGTTTCAAACCGATAATCGATATAAAGATAATTAAAATGCGCAACTAATTAACTAACAAAATACAAAAAAAAAATAATTTTTTTATGTTTTTTAACACCTTTTTTGAAAAAAATGCGAAACAAGCACGTTTTTTCAATAGTTAATTGTGTTTGTTCATTTTTTCATATTTTTATACAAGAGTAGTCTATTCTATGCGGGAATGCCTTCCGAATAAGACAATATTTTTCTTTTGTGTTTCAGGTGAAAAGTACGACCGCAATCTTACACGCCGTTTTACTAGCACGCATTGAGAAGCTGTGCGAGATCCTTCATATGCCCGCCTTTTTTGTTTTTTTATTTATGTTAAAAAACTGTTTATTACTCTTCAATCATGCCTTGAAATAAATGCAAAAGATTATTCCTGTGTGTCGCTTTTCTCGCCTTGAAAAGAAAATTGAGAAAAAACACCTTGTTTTGAAGCCACTGATAACTTATACGTTTTTTAAGGCCAGGTTTGGGACATTTTTTGGAAGGGAAAATAAAATTCAATCGGTTTGATTTTCTGATATGTTATTAAAGGTATCAGAAGGTGTACAAAATAAATTTCAGCTCAATCCGTTAAATAGAAAATTTGTTTTCACGACGTCCATCGAAAAACGTTGTTTTGAGAAAAACGCGTTTAAAGTTTTAGCAATTGAGCCGCGCAAGTACGAGACGCTCTCATGTATGTGCTATAATTTCGTCAATATTTCGAATTTTGGTCTAAAATTTGTACAGTATATTACCAATATATCGCACTTTCAAAATATATAAAAAAACCGAAATTTGAAATTTTCAAAATAAGTCACCAGACCAGACTACCTTAAATGAAACTACACTTTTTAAATAAAAAAGAATTTACTCTGTTTGCGCAGAAGCACTCCAGCAAAGAAAATCTTCAATAAGCATCGAAAAAGCATCACTAGACAACTTCGCTCTCTTCCCATCTAACCTGATCTCGAAATCCGTTGCCGAAAAGTAATACCCGTAAACTATTCCGCCTGATTTCAATGAAGTGCCGCATTATTAAACGAAATATTTTCTTTTTGTTTTGTCTCTTGGGACATGAACAAATTTAACTCCCTTTTTTGCCCACATTATGCGGCACGACAAAAACAGTATTGGCAACTAGCTTTTTTAGTAAAAGTTTTCATTTCTATGCTTCTTAGTACTTTTTCTTTATTACTTTTTTTCTTAAATAAAGGGTAGTTTTTCGAAGAGGACATCACGGATTTATTAAGTGGCCCACAATTGGAACCACCTGACTTAAAAATAGCATTTAGGTCTGCTAACAAGTCAGCGCAACATGGGATTTTGAGAGGTTTCGCAGCTGGCTGAGTCAGCTACTATTAAATAAAGTTTAAATAAAATGCAGTCACAAATTAACAATTTACACAACTCGAGTCGGCTATTGCAGAACTAATTTGAGCTAATGAAATAGATCAAGAATTTATCGCAAACAATAAAAATAAATAAAATAAAACTATTTATTTTCTAATATGTAAATCCTAAGCATCCTAACATTTATGCCCGCCACTGTAAATGTCCACATTTTTACATCAAAACGATTTGACATTTGTCGACATTAATTTATTTAGAAATGTTTGATCTGCTCTTAATTTAATTTCTCACTCACTTTGCATTACGAAAATACCATTTGCCCATGTTTCGTATATTAGAATAAAGAAATTTGCATATATAGTATATTGACTATGGGCATTTAAAACACATACATACATTTATTGTGAATTAAATTGGAAAACAAAAATTTGACTTTGATTTGAGTTAATGTGAGTTGATTCCTCTTATTTATTTACTAGCAGCTCGCACCTATTTTTACGCACGTTTAGTTTGTGTGATGGCATTCCGAGCGGGCTGAGAGAATTAAAAAATTCTATTAGTAATGTACTAGAAAGATTGTGCTTCCGCATTACACGTGGAAAGTATTAAGGCATTAGCTGCACCCTACTGCTCCTTTGGGGGCTGATAGTAAGGTGTGTCTCGCGGTTAGTTGAAATATTGCTGATTTCAGAGTGTACCTTCTCAATCATCCGTGCAATATTTTAAATCAAAATGCTTATATTTCATAGGTCGATGTTCCTACCTATTTTCTGCAAATGATTAGTAGAAAGTGCTTTGTTATTTTCGGAAGTTAAAATTTTCATATATTTTTTGCAGCTGCAGTATATTTATATACGACCAAATACAGACATTTCCAGAGAAGGGTTCCCCTCGTCAGCAAATTATAGTATTTAGTCCTGTTGCCCGTACGTTGAGAACCAAGTACCATAGTTTTCCCCCATTTTTGTTTATTAACACGCACCTTTTATAGACTACTTCAAATTATATTTAAATAAACCATTTCGATTGGATTGGTGAGTGACTACTATTTGAAAGTGCATAAATTTAAAACTCCATGCCTGAAACACCAACTGATAGCAAACGTTTTTTCTAACAGCGGTCGTCCCTCGGCAGGTATTGGAAAGCCTCCGAGTGTATTTCTACAACGAAAAAGCTCCTCATGAAAAACCATCTGTCGTTCGAAGGCACCAATTAAGGAAAATCTCTACACGGGCACCACAAATAGGAGGAGAAGCTCGGTCAATTAGTAGGTAATTAGGAGCAAGTGGGTCTTTTGCTGTTTCCTGAAGACGAGTCAAAAAAGGATGTTAAGTCAGTTGAGCATACCATATTCCGAGCGTGCGAAGTGTAACCAACTTTAGACCGTTCGCGCAGCTGATACACGGTCATCAGATGTATGTTAGTAGGCTGAATGACAGACCACAGTATTGTTTACAAGCACGCGGAGCATTTTGCCGAGAGTAAACGCGAAAAAAGAAACGCAGTAATGGATTTCAAACGCTATAGTGGGTCTGCATTTTATTAGGCTGGCAACTTAAAGTAAATGAAGTTTTTGTTTATCGCACTATTACTCGTTACAATAATACTGGTAGTATCGCGGAACGTCATGGAGGTGGTCATCAAAAGACAGCAACGTCACGTGAAATGGTTAAAAAAGTAAAGAAGCGACTTGAGCAGAATCCCCGAAGAAGTGCTAATGAGATGCCGGAAGAACTAAAAAATATATAACCATAGGATCAGCCGTATACTGAAAAATGATCTCAAAATCAACCCTTACAATTTTCAAAAGGCGCATGATCGCACATTAAAGTAGCAACAAGTCAGACTTGAGAGAGCGATGAAGTTGCTTTGTTTGGCCAAAAGCAGTCAACTTCCGAACACTATGTTTTCTAATGAAACAATTTTTAAAGCTAAGCAATTCGTGAGGTACAAAAACGATAGGGCTTATTTGACCGACCATTCATATGAGAATTTGAGTCATCGATTGGCCACCAGGAGGCAGCACCCGCCACTGGTAATGGTTTGGGCCGCTGTAACCGCAGATGAGCGCTCTCCAATCATTTTCATCGAGTCAAGGTGAATGCGAAATATTATTGGGAAAGTACTCTGGAGATTACTTTGAAGCCGTGAGCAGGCACACATTTCAGTAGCTGACCATGGACGTTTCAACAGAACTCGGCACTGTCTCACAAAGTTCAAGAGAACCACTAGTGGCTAAAAAACAACGCTCCGAACTTCATAAAGTCCACACAAAGGCTCTCAAATTCACCAGACGCGAATCCGATGGAGTTTTCTCTTTGGGCCATTTTGAGGCGCTGAAAAAAGCCATTGACCGCGAGTGGGCCAAAATACCTGCAAGACACATTCGAGTAGCTTGCGATTCATTTCTGGACCATCGCAAGGCCATAGTCAAGCCAAAAGATGGTTACATCGAGCAAAAGAAAATTGATTCATAATTTAGTATTATTTTCATAAATTTTTTACTTTGAATTTAATAAAAGTAATTTGCCAAACTAAATTTATGGTCTTTTGAATTGGTTGCACTTCGAGTGTCGAACTCTGTATGTAGATGAGTTCATAATTTTCGGTAACTTTAAATTATATTAGATTTGTGGCGGGTTGGACAAGTCCAAGCACTCAGTGAAGAAAACCATTGTATATACTACACCCGGATAGATTACACTGGAAGGAATAGAGAGGCAGGATAGGTGCGGTATGGATAGTAAGACGGAAAAATTGGTTTGAGCTCACTCTTCAAATTTGTTTGTATTCATTGATGAATATTAATAGACTCGGTTGAGGAAAAGTATGTACTTTATCCAAACTGAGTCACTGCACCCCAACAGCCTTAGTCTGATTCCAGAAAACGCCGAACATTTTCACGACAAGATAGGCGTATAGGTCGGCAATGACTCCCATGGTAGCCATATGCTGACCACAGGCGTTGTGCCCCGTGATTACCACCACTTCTAGTAAGCTTTAAGAGAGAAGTCGTTATTTTCCTGTTTTGTTCTTTCACAAAACACTTGGCTACTCTGCTAGAGTCCAACTCATATCAATGCCTTCTATGAGTAGACCTCATGAAGCCGTCAATCCAGGTTCAGAGCCTAGTAGTATACTTGCAGAGCCTTTATTATTGATCTAGCAGAATAATTATTGCTTAAACTCTTAGTAAAGGCTTTGATTGAATACCACTAGCATAGATCCCTTATACTTTTCTCTTTTCTCTCCGGAGTTCTCCTTTATAAGTCGGGAATATCAATGCTGAAGGATTAGAAAGTTTCGCCATTCGCAGCAAAATTGTGCGAGTAACTTCGTTTGCCGCACCATAGGGCGTTCGACAGTAGAATAGTGCACACTCATACCAGACGTATTCCTACGGTCCTTTAAGCCGTTGTTCAGACGATAACGAAGTATTATGAGCAGTGGCTGCGTTGATTTTTTCTTATAAAGGGTGGTTAAATTTTAAGGGCCGGTGTTGATTTTGAATAAAATACAATTTTTTTTAAGAAATTATTATCATTTCTCTTTATTATGATAATATTGGCATGGCTCAATTACGTGTAAAACAAAATATTGGCCAATGGCTGCCACGGCCTCGGCGGCGCACCTCCATCCGATGGTCCAAATATTCGATGACGCTGAGGCATAATTGAGGTGCTATGCCGTTAATGTGCCGAATTATCTCATCCTTTAGCTCTTGAATTGTTCCTGGCAACGGTGTTATTGACGTTTAGGTGTGGCTCACATTCAACATCGGCCCTTGCAAGTTAACCACCCTTTATTTCTCTTATCATCTCAGTTTAGTGGTAATATAAAACCGTTTAGTAGTGAAAGGATGTGAAATTCTGTTTTACGTCAGCAAATTAGCTGATTTCTTCAAAATCACTGATAGCCGGGTAAAGGAACAATGGCTTGTATCCTATTAATGTAGTTGTTACGACCTCTGTTGTCGGCATTTTCTTATCCGTTCAAACAGTTGCGGCAGAGAGCTTAGATGACCTGAAAGTGATTGCACGTCGCTAGGGCGCTTCAAGTCTCCAGTAGCAGTGTGGAATTTACATCAATGGATGATAAACGATTAGATGGTAAGTAATTAATCTTGCAGATATACATGACCAGAAGAAGAAAGAGAGTCGACCAGAATCATTTTCGAAGCAACTAATTTTTAGGTGTTCGAAATTTTCTTTTTCAGTTTTCTTAGAGGAGTGCAACAGGATTGCTGCTGTTTGCCCGTAAATATTCTTACAAAGGTGAAAAATGGTAGTTCATAAGTCGAATGCAGAAATGACCAAAAGCTCTTATTTTACGCTGGGTAAAGAATTCATGGCGATATCAATTAATAGATTGATAAATTAGATGAAAATAATCATTGTATACTGGGATTTGTTTAGAAATTTGGACAATTTATTTATGTCTCATTTAATTTTAGTAATTTTTTTATGAAAACCATGTAAGTCTCAGTTTCAAACTTTGGGCAAATTTGAAACAAATTCTAGGCATTTCCATCAAATATGATGATAAGCAGAACTTTTGGAAAATCGTAGTTTTATAGCACATTAAATTTTGGTGCTGCAACAACATGCGGTTATGAAATTTAAATTACCACCTCAAGATCGAATTTATTTAATTATTTGTTTTTACTTTTTAGCTTAGCACTGCCATTCATCGAA
Source organism: Anastrepha obliqua (assembly GCF_027943255.1). Classification (NCBI taxonomy): domain Eukaryota; kingdom Metazoa; phylum Arthropoda; class Insecta; order Diptera; family Tephritidae; genus Anastrepha; species Anastrepha obliqua. The sequence continues at coordinate 119,230,061 of NC_072892.1, forward strand.
AATACACGTCGCAACTCGCGTTATCAGCGGAGGAGTGGTTTGCAATTGCCGATCACTACTAGTTAGTTCTGAACTAGAAATTTGTTCCGCTTGTGCAAATTTTTCCTGCTGGGTACATACCCTCACATATGTAGTATGTCTATGTGTTGGTCGGCATATGCAAACAATTGCCCACATTAAACAATGCGCCGCGAATACGCATCAAATTCATATGTAGGTATTTTTGTGTCAGATAATGCGGGTGTTCGGAGGCATCATGCGGATTCATAAATTAGTGTAGTCGGACGGATTCGTGTAGCCGTCAAACGCAATGCGTATAAACACCATAGAATACATAACAGTGATAAAGCGATGAATGGATAAGCAAACGCAAAACTGAGGCAGAAGTGCAATAACCTGTGACGCGTAGAGCTGAACCCCTTACCTTAAGTCACAAATGGCTGCATAGGCATGCTAATTAATCAAAGTAAGTTTGAGAGTGTAGAGACAATGCAATTCAGCGTAATGAGTTAAAGCCGAATGCGGTAGAGACTGGAAACAATAAGGATAATAGAATTGCCTTTCATGTCGCAGCAACAAAGCACCAAATGGATTAAATATAAGGAGTTATTTTAGAAATTGGCCACTTTAAATTATCTGCATAGTTTTGAGAAAATATTAGCAAAATCGAATGTAAATTGTAAGTTCTGAATTATCACAGAGCTGAGCTGAGTCGAGCTATATATATATATATATATATAATTTGCGCGTACACTTCTGTTAGGTGTTTAGCCGAGCTCCTCCTCCTATTTGTAGTGTGCGTCTTGATGTTGTTCCACAAATGGAGGGATCTACAGTTTCAATCCGACTCCGAACGCCAGATATTTTTATGAGGAGCTTTTTCATGGCAGAAATACACTCGGAGGTTTGCCATTGCCTGCCGAGGGGCGACCGCTATTAGAAAAATGTTTTTCTTAAGTTTGGTGTTTCACCGAGATTCGAACTGACGTTCTCTCTGTGAATTGCGAATGGTAGTCGCTCACCGACCCATTCGGCTACGGCGGCTGAGTCGAGTTATAACTGTCAAATATATCTAAGGAGACGTATTGACAATTTGTGGCCCTTTGACTTTGCGAATATTCGATTACTAAAAGTTTAAAGGACCTCTTTGTTATCGAAGCTAATGCCCTATATATGGTTTGACAGGGAGCAGATGGTAATCGGTCGGTTCAAGGTTCGGAGAGAACGGCGGATGCTACAGTACTTGCCATTCGATCTCTTGTAGTGCGGCTTTGACATCTTATGCAACTAAACCTAAGCGTTAAAGTGACGAATAGAAGTCCACCACCCAAAAAATCGCGTTTGGAGAAGTCAAAAATCAAGTTAACGCTCATTTGTTTTTACGATTCCAAGGGGTCAATGCCATTTTCTATCTTAGCGTTTTGAAGCGTTTGTTGCATCGCATTCGTCGAATTTGCCTTGAATACCGCGAAGGAGGAAACTGGCGCTTATTGCATTTCCACGCACCATCTCATCGATCTACTCTTGTGACTGATTTTTTTTACTAGAAATCGTATTTTAACCATCAATCACTCACCGTATTCACCTGATTTGGCTTCTTGTCACTTCTACCTATTCGGAAAATTACATTTGGCCATGAGAGGGAAACGTTTTGTAACCGAAGAGGCCATCCAAAAGGTCTGTAGAGACATCCTGATAGACATTGCGGTCAATGACCTGAAAAACTCTTTTGAAAAGGTTTTAGATCGCGTAAAACATTGTATCGAGGCCAGAGCAGACTATTCTGAATAAATAAATTCGAAGTCATCAGAACAAAGCTCCTGTTGTCTGTATTTTAGCTCAGTCTTTGGTTTATTTTGGACTTCACCTTGTATATATATTAGGGTGGTCCAAAAAAAATTTGTATGCTGCCGCCCCCCAAAATAGTAAAGAATGAAAAATAAAAAGACCCGTATTTTTTTTTTTTTAATCAGACCATATTTAATGGTGCCGCCGGGGCTTTGAAATATCCCATGTATTTTGCATGGGAAAAAAATACTTTTTCGTAGATTTCATGTAAAAACCTGGAAAATGAATATATTTTTATTTATTTATATTTTATATCTCTTCATAATTGGTCAGGGAATAACAACCAATTATGAAATAATTAATTTTTTTTTTCACAAAAAAATATCATAAAAGTAATATAAAATATTGTTTTCCGATTTTTTCTTAGATTTTCGTTTTATGGGGGCTTTTTGTGGTTCTATAAAAAATAGTTAATACAAAAAAATTAATTATTTCATAATTGGTTGTTATTCCCTGACCAATTATGAAGAGAAACTGAGTTATCCGGTTAAAATATATTCATTTTCCAGGTTTTTACATGAAATCTACGAAAAAGTATTTTTTTCCCATGCAAAATACATGGGATATTTCAAAGCCCCGGCGGCACCATTAAATATGGTCTGATTAAAAAAAAAAAAAATACGGGTCTTTTTATTTTTCATTCTTTACCATTATGGGGGGCGGCAGCATAAAAATTTTAATATAAATTTTTCCCATGCATTTTTGGACCACCCTAATATATATGAAATTAATTGTGTAACAAATATAAATTCAATAGTGTGTGCTGCTCCCACTGTTAAAAATAACTTCATTTCAACGATCGGGCATTGATAAAATGAGATTTTGGGGATACGTATCTTCAATTTTGTCCCATTCTTCCACAATTGCTTTTTTTTAAATCAAATTGCCGACTTGCTCTCTTCGAAAAAGCCAAGAGTCAGTTTTATTTTTTTATTTATTTATATTTTATATCTCTTCATAATTGGTCAGGGAATAACAACCAATTATGAAATAATTAATTTTTTTTTTTTCACAAAAAAATATCATAAAAGTAATATAAAATATTGTTTTCCGATTTTTTCTTAGATTTTCGTTTTATGGGGGCTTTTTGTGGTTCTATAAAAAATAGTTAATACAAAAAAATTAATTATTTCATAATTGGTTGTTATTCCCTGACCAATTATGAAGAGAAACTGAGTTATCCGGTTAAAATATATTCATTTTCCAGGTTTTTACATGAAATCTACGAAAAAGTATTTTTTTCCCATGCAAAATACATGGGATATTTCAAAGCCCCGGCGGCACCATTAAATATGGTCTGATTAAAAAAAAAAAAAATACGGGTCTTTTTATTTTTCATTCTTTACCATTATGGGGGGCGGCAGCATAAAAATTTTAATATAAATTTTTCCCATGCATTTTTGGACCACCCTAATATATATGAAATTAATTGTGTAACAAATATAAATTCAATAGTGTGTGCTGCTCCCACTGTTAAAAATAACTTCATTTCAACGATCGGGCATTGATAAAATGAGATTTTGGGGATACGTATCTTCAATTTTGTCCCATTCTTCCACAATTGCTTTTTTTTAAATCAAATTGCCGACTTGCTCTCTTCGAAAAAGCCAAGAGTCAGTTGAGACACGTGAATTTTTGTCATTACCTTGCTGAAATATCCAATTTTCTCCACAAAATCTTTCCCCATAGTCGACTAAAATATTATCAAAAAGCGCTGTGGTAATTTAGGAGTTCATGCGGAGAAGGATTAGGCTTCACTTGGTGTGTCCAAGTGGCGCCGGTTAGCACGAGTAAGAAATGGCTGACGCACTTTGTTAAATTCGGCCGAAATCGCGTAAGCGCTTATCGCGCCAATTAAGAAGAAGAAGACTTCCCATGATGCCCAAAAACTGCATCCAATATTTCGAGCATCGCAAATTGCCCATTCGCGACGTGTGTCTCTTCAATACTTCAACTTTCCACCTGACCCGTCCAATTTCAACTTTTGCTCATCACTAAAAATGACTTTAAGCCACTCTACCGACCAAAATTTATATTTGTCAGCGAATTGCATTCCAACGTATTTATGACACGGTTTTCACTTAGGCTTATGCAGCTTCTTTTCGTATTGGATGTTAGCGTCAGTACACAAAATTTGCTGAATTTGCACTTAACGACTTTTTAACTGCTAAATACTTAATTCGACGCTTAAAGAGACGCTCTGTTCGTTCATAAACAATAGAAGGACGCCCACGGTGTCCTGGTTTTTAAGTAACCTTTGAGATTTTTAAGAATATTTACTATTTCAGCAATTTCCTTTTTTTATCATCCGCACCCAAATGGACAACTATTTTTGCATTAGATTGTGAAAGAGATTTGCCGGACTGTATTTTTGCTTCTATAACCCAAGATATACAATAACATCAAAGTTTTCACTATTGCCTCAAAACAAATGAAAATTAATGTTTAACTGAAAATACCTACATACATAAATTTCAAGAATTTTGCGTTTACGTAACGAAACTTTAAAATCTGAAGGCTTGTTCCACTATTTATTTTGTACAGCATAAAGGCGTGTTCTAAAAGGGTGCCGAGAAAAGAAGTAATCTAAACCAAAAATATGGTATTTCCCGCAAAATTGCACTACTTTAGTAATACCAGAGCTTAAAGGGTTACATAGGTCCAGAATTTTCATAAAAAATATACTGTGAAATTTTCATTGGGAAATTCTCAATATTATAGCTACTACAAGCCCACTAACTAGGTAGAGAGCGGTCCACGCGCTCCTCTAGCACAAACTTCAAACTCGTTTTTCTCGAAACTTCTTTTTCCGGCACGGTCTGCATGATAACTCATACAGCGTTTAATATTTTTGTGATGCGGTTTTTTTAATATTTGTGTTAAGTATAAAGTGTTTTCTCTATAGATTTGATTTTTGATATTTTTGTTCAAAAATTTTATAATCATAATTAAATTGTGACATTTATGACGCAAACCCCATACTTTGTTTAAAATACCATAAATTGTAAAATTTTTCGAGATTCTAAAGTCGGGCTTGACGGACTATAACTACAACTTTATTTCACAAGAATCTTTTTACTTTTTACAGATCCATCAACATTTCAAGGAGAAATGATGCAGACCGTGATTTTTTATATTTTAATTTTTGTAAAGAAAAACTAAAATAAATGTTTTTATAAAGTTTAAGTGCTAATAATCAATGAGGTATTAATGCTTTTTCACTCCACTCAGTTCCCAAGCGATTACGTTTTCAACCCTCAAAGTACTCAAAGAAAAAATTCGGTGTTCGCTCGATCGAAGAGTTCAATTAATCCAAGGTTCAGTCAATCCCGGTAGTACTGCATAATTATTAATTTTAACATGAATTTACGAGAATTTTTAATGAACAGCTGTTAGCGCCAATTAAAATAAGTATTTAAATATAAATTTATATTTTAAGTAGGCATAAAATTTTCTATTTTGCATGCCAAGCAGTTAATGGCATGCATTAAACTTTCATTTAAGTGCTGCAAGATCAGTTTCCACCAAAGCAGTAATATATATGTAAGTGCGTACAACCACACATCCATACATACAGGTACACCTGCCCACCAGAGAAGACCAAAACCAGATAAGCAACAGGAAGTAGCAACCCGGGCGATAATGAGAAAAATTTTTAATTGAAATAATCTATTCACCCCCAGCGCCAGATGTGTGTTGCGCTTCATAAACTGCAGGTAGATGCCACATGGCGCATTTCGTATTGGTCGCTGCTAACGAAGTTATCACATGCTCGTACTAGGGCGCCACAATAGCTTCAAAAACTTTCAAATGGGTTAATGTACGCAACGACGCTTAATTAAATGCAACAAACCAAAATATTGTTTGTTGCTCTGCTATATTTACAGAGAGATTAAGAGCATTCGAGTGATTGTATGTATGTATATCTGTGTGTACAAGAACTGCAGATGGAATATATTTGCATACAGATGCATGTGAGCTTATATTATATAATATATCCTTATCCACTTTTAATTCATTTTGAATTAATGCTCAATTTATTGCGGTTTGTTGCTCACTTGAGCTAGCTTGGAAGGTTGATAATTGCGTCAGAAATAAAATTTTAAGACATCATGGTTACTACTGCCTAGAAATTTCAATTGCATTTCCTTTATCAAATGATTTCAGTTAAATTTACGAATGCTCATTACTCACATATGCGGTTGTGCAAGCATTTACAAGAAGTTTACTTTTGATATTTTGGACTAATTCTGTACTATCAGCCACTTAAGCTAATCGCAAAACTGTATTTAATATGAATCCAGTAATAAGACGAAAATTTCATGCTGCGTAGCAAAGATAAACACTTAAATTTTCTTCTCATAGGAGAATGGCAAGAGAAAGCATGTATGTGTGTGTGTGTGCGTGTGTTCAAACTCTTGTAAATCTATTAGTATTAGTGTTGTAGTAAAATTCTCAATTTATGTAAGCAAAACACGCTGTGTTCTGTATGACCTGGAGTATTTTAAGATGCAATTTTTTCTGTTCTGTCACATGCAATAAAACGCATTACCATCAATAGATGGTAATATATGCCAAAAGCTTAACCTGGTCCTATTTTTTTTTTTTTTTTTTTGGGAAAGACGGAGTTCTTCTGCTAAATGTTCTTTGCTTATTTTTTGTTTATTACCACTCTGATGTACAATAAATTCACAATGAAAACTGAGGAGAATAAGAAATTATTGAGCCTTGCCCAAAAATATTAGGCACCCCACAAAAATACGAGTCATTTTAAATGTGGCTACCAAAGTGACCGCTGCTTTATGCAAATGTGTTTCTAGTCGGTTTGGCCTTTGATTACAACAATACATTGTATTATGGGAAAAGGAATGGCACACTTGCTGCGTAAAGTCTAAAAAGTGCATTTTTAAAGGTCCGTGCGCAGAAAATTTCCGAGGGGGTGGTTTTAACTCAAGTTGCCTAATCAATGAAAAAAGTAAGGTATGTAATAAATCAACTCTTCGAGGTACTGGAAAAAACTCTTTCAAAATTATTTGCGGATCGATTTGGACATCGCGATGTACATTGAGTGAGGCTAAGCCGTTCAGGCGATCTTCAGACATTGTTGATCTCAAATATGTTTTCAGTCGTCGCAAAGTTGAGAAGGATCGTTCATTCGTCGCTGTTGTCCCAGGCAAAACTGCCATCACGCGAAGCATCTGGTTAACATTTGGAAACGCATCTTCATTACAAATATCGAGTGCTTCAAGTGAGTTTTTTATTTCCTTTCCGGCAATGAGCTTCCGCCAAAGTTGTACTTCGTTCACCCAGATTTCACGGGAATCGTCGTGCAAAATTGAACAGAATGGTTGGAATAGTGGAGCGCAGGACTCTTCCTCGAAAATTTGCATTTTGTTGGGAAAAAGGCAAGCGAAATTTGATAAAATATTGCGGTGATTTAAGAATCGAGATTGCAATTATACCAGAAACGAATCAATATACGGTATGTAGATTGTTATGCGGAAGTAATCTTCAGCTGAATCAGTTTGTACGTTGGAACGTTGGGTCTGTTCCGACGCAATCCTTGGCTTTCGCAATTCAATTTCATATTGTTCGCTAATTTCGCTCACGCTTTTGAAAATTTGTCTAAACTCACCCTAAGCGTTTTCTCTTCTTTCCATCAAAATTTGTTTCGCTGCATCAGTAAATTTGATAGCCTCTCCCAGTTCTTGATTTTCTCCTTGAAGTACTCGACTCAGGAACAATGTGAGAGAATGCACCGAGCTCAAAATATGCATGGATATCTGGAAATTTGCGGTTTTTATAGCTGAAAGCAGTTGAAAAGCTCCAGACGAAGTCGTTTGGTCTTTCCAGGTAGTAGAAATCACTTCAAGAGCGCGAATCAGTGCTGGTTGCAAATGAAGATATGTTGCGACGGACTCGTGCTGCTCTACCCATCTGGTTTTACAAAATTGTTTCAATTTCTTTACTCGAGATTCCGATAGATGTTCGTTTTCATTTATGGCACCCTGAAGGGCATTTTGGCGTTTCGAATAAATGAAGAAGGAATGGATATTCTCTAGAACTCCCAGACAATTTTTGATTCCTGTTATATTGCACGCAAAGCTTACCGCCAAATTGAAGCAATGAGCAGCACAATGAGAGTAGAGCGCGAGGCGAAAAGTTTTTCTGACAACAGCTTGGGCCCCTTGGAACTCTCCGTTAACCGCTCTCGCACCGTCATATCCTTTCCCGAAGAAATACTTGCAATCTAGTCCGGAAGATTTGAGGAAATCAAGGTAAGCACTTCCTATTCCCTTTCCAGTAAAATCAGTGATAGGAATAAAACACAAAAAATCTTCCTGAATGGTGAACTTTTTGGGGGGTTGTTTGAACATCCAAAAAACGGCCCCTCCTGCGCACGGGCCTGCTTACATAGATAATTTTTATATCAAGTGGATAAAAATTATTTCTTTTTATTAAAATCCTAAAAAAGTGAGCTCTGTTAGGACAAAATAATGAGAATCCAAGTTTTAAGTGGTTGGGATTACCAATTTCGTTTTATATTCACGGTGCCCAGTCGAATGTGCTATTAACCGATTTGCGGAGGGAAAATCCCACCAAAATAAATCAAAAAGTTGAGAAAATGCCCCACTAGTGAACGGGAAGACCGAAAACTTATACACAAGTCTCTCAAGGAGCGTACAAAATCCTCTTCTGCCATTGCAGCTGCTGTGTCGGAGGAAATTAGAAAATCCGTTATTGCTCGAACAGCTAGAAGAAGGCTTCTGAAAGCAGGCTGAGAAGGATGCAAATCCCGAAAGAAGCCTTTGCTTTTAGAAAATAATAAGAAAAAGCGTGCAGAATGAGCTCTCGAATATCAATATTTACGGGGGATGATTTAGTCGTATATTCTTTGGCCTGATGAATCGAACTTCGAAGGATGCTTAGAATTACTCAGGTCCGATTTCGAAGAAATAAAATAAATGTTATACAACCAAAAATGAAATATATTGAACTGGAAGAAGGCTTCTGAAAGCAGGCTGAGAAGGATGCAAATCCCGAAAGAAGCCTTTGCTTTTAGAAAAAAATAAGAAAAAGCGTGCAGAATGAGCTCTCGAATATCAATATTTTACGGGGGATGATTTAGTCGTATATTCTTTGGCCTGATGAATCGAACTTCGAAGGATGCTTAGAATTACTCAGGTCCGATTTCGAAGAAATAAAATAAATGTTATACAACCAAAAATGAAATATATTGAACTGCATCTATGAGGTAATAGTACTACTATTATTTTGGTCTGTAGTTTTATGGCTTATTAAACTCCGAAATAATAATGGTAATGAGTTTTGGCAAGATCTGTCTTTTTCCTGCCTCTGTTGCTTCCAAGCAAGACTGCCTTGTTAGCAGTGCGCCGTTCGCCTTTTTTGGTCCTGTTCGTTCTTATGTTTTCTGCTACCTTTTCGGAACTCATCAATTGTCGTTACGGTCACTGCAGTCACCGAAGTCGATGTACTCAGTTTCTCTGCGCCATGTTGAAATACGGCAGACTTAGATGTATCTGTCGGTTCAGAATTAAGTATTGGTGAGTTTTGATCACTTCGGTGGAGATAGGATCGATTGCGTTGGTTATCTCCGTTACCGAACCTTTTCGTACTCAGTTAAGTAGCCGCCAATAGTGAACACTTAGGACAGAATTTAACCTGTCCAGCAGGTTAAGAAGCCTCAATCCTCTCCTGATGCGCTTATAAAGATCAGGGGTCCTGGTATGTTCTCTCTTAGACGACATGTAATAGCGCGTCCCTCCATGGATGTAGCTTAAGCATTACTGCCAGTTAGGCATTACTACCAGTTAGTTTTTTCGTCATTGACGCACGATACTATTAAATATCCTGAGCAAAAGCTCCAGCTATTGCAAAACGACTTAGCATTGCCGGTCTGCTTCTTTCTTATTGCGTCCAGGATGGCATGTTGAATGGCCTTAGTATTTCGTTAAGCCAAATCGTTACCGCATAGTCAGGCGGTATGCTGCCCAGCTTAGTGCTGCATGAAAAATATTTGCAGGACATTTTTGCTGTTCCATATTTGGCATCTGAGTCGGCTTCAGTTGTAACATCTGGCCTTTCCATCAAGCTCGGCGTAGTGCCGCTGGAGAGCTGACGCTTCAGTTTCATTAGCTGCTGAGTATGTGTCTCACTTCCTCTATGGAGTGTCTTTGGCCCAAGAAGTACTTGAGTCGTTCTCTGGTGACATCACTGAGCCATATCTTTGTCACTTCCGCTTCTGCGAAACCTGTGTAACGAGAGGGAGAAGAAACGAAAGTTCCGGATTTAAAACGGGAGTATGCCTATTCAGTCTTATTTATATTTCGCCAATTTCACATCAATTTGCGCGCTGGCACTGATCGGACATTCATTGCCTTTTGTTGCATGCAGCAATTGTTGTTGTTCGACAGAGGCTGAAAGGTCACTGCTTTGGTAAACTAAGTTTAAATATTTTATATTCAGTTCAGACATAAGTCCCACGAGTGAAGGGGTAGGGTGGTCGAGCCGCACCAATCCCCCGGTGACAATCCCCTGATAAATCCGCCATTTTCAGTAAGTGGGTGTACCTTGTGCAGGCGTGCAACACTACCTCAACTCTGGGTATTCAGGGTTTAGGCAATTACTGCCACACACCTCTGTAAGCAGTGCATGCCTTTACCACTAGAAACACTTCACCCCCTGACACAAAGGGTAAAAAAAACAATAGATTGACTTATTTGTGAGAGAATTACATTCTGGTTATTAAACTTGATTTTTTTAAATAAATTAATAAAAAAAAATTGAAATGCTTTGCTCCAGAAGCGCCGTCGTGCGAGTTGGGCTACACGTGAACTGGGCTAAATGATGAAGTCAAGTTAAAATTAAAGTAATGGAAAATACTGCTACACAAACTATTTGTTAGCTACATTTTTGTAGAACTACATAAACAATACTTCTTGGACAAAGGCGTGGGCAATAACTGTTAGTTTGATAGAAATAGCCATATCGATGAAATTTAAAAATTGGGATATTTGACTCATTTTTTCCCATCTTTAATTTTGTTTTCAAATTCTCATATAAGGTTCTTCACTGCAATCAGTTTACCGTGTGCTGAAAAATACTCGTACTTAGAAAGTGTGCATAGATACCCTCATTTACAAAAGCTATGCACAGATGCATTCCCCGAGAGTAGCCATTTGATAGTGAATAGATGAGAAGAGTAGCTTGAATGCTTTCAAGAGTGTAACGCTCGCACACCTATACTGGCTTATAAGGCAAACAGATGCCATTCAACGGATTTGCGAGTGCATTCAATTATATTAGTTTGTATGTAACAAATACAGATGTATGTACATATATATATGTGATGAAAAATCTGCGTGTTTAGGTCGACAAAATCAAAAATGTTAATGGAAAGAAGTATATAAATGCATGTATGTATGTGTATATGTACAGTCAGACACAGCTTATTTGACACAGATACGATTTTTTTGTGAAATGTTCAATATTTCACAATGCTTTGCAAAAAGGGAAAACTGAGTATGCAGACATCTTATTTATGTTGCTTTATTTCATTTTCTTAAAATTTCCTATAAAATTTCGATTTTTTTTTTTCATAAAATGTTAATAAATATAATCCTTTAAGAATGTGTCAAAAGATTTTAAGAACGTAAATTTAAGTAGTTCTTATATTATAGATCATCAATCGCGATAACTCTATTCTTTGCGTTCGAGCGCTGGGAGAGGCATAGTTACGTTGCATTCAATCTTTAGACGCGTTTTTCTCAAAACTATATTTTTCGAATTGGTTATTAATTTCGATAACTCGAAAAGTTATTGAGCGATCTCCCTGAAATTTTACAAACATCGTTTTTATGATATTACTTTCTATGTAAATTTACAATTCGAAAATTTTTCGAAAAAATAATTTTTTCGAAGCAAAAATAGTAGACAAATTCGCCCCAAAATTCATTTTTTAAGCATTTTATTCCGCGATTTTTTTCCATTTATTGTTAATTCATATAGAAATAATGACATTACTAAACAAAAAATGTTTGGTTTTTTGTATTCAGGTCACTGATGCCAATGTTACAAAGCCCGCCGATTGAAAAGCCCCGCTACGACCTTCCTGGAAGAATTGAGTGTACATCCGCCATTTTAAATGATTAAAATAATATAAAAAAATGTATATTATTTTAATGTATAAATAAACTGTATGCCAATTTTGAAAAAAAATGGATTGCCTTCTTCATATTAAATAATTTTAATGAAAACCAGGGAAAATATGGCCGTTTAGAGGTATCTGTCCCCTTAACATAAAATATTATATTATACAAAAAATGAAAAGAAAATGAAAAAAAAAAACATATAGAGCATTTTCGTCGCAGCTTAAATGATTCAGAGCAACTATTTATTTAAAATGTTAAAAATTTTAAGTTATTTAGTACTTCTTTGGGTATCTTATATTATCAATTATAGCTTGCAGTCTACGTCATGGAGTCAACAAATTTTTTGTATATTCTGGACTAATTTGGTTGCATTCTTGAAGTATCGCCTTTTTAAGATCAAATTTGTCAAGGATGCCATATTTTCTTATGTATATTTGTCTTCGAAACCGACCACAAATTTGATGACGTTCAAATCCGCTGATTGTGCTGGAGTTTAAACAATGTGGGGATATTTATATATTATATTAACCATGTCTATATTACTCGTATTTGTAACTTGTGCTTAGGGTCGTTATCTTGACAAAAACGAAAGTTATTTTCAATTTGCAAATTTCTAGCGCTGTGAAAATTTTCTTGCAGAAGTTTTAAATAAATAATGCTTCTTCGATGAAGATCAAATTTGGAACGCCATTTGATGACATGGATGCCCAAACCAAAACGTTGTCACCACTGTGTTATATATAACATAATTTCCTATGGTTTCGTGAAAAAAAATGTTACGATTAGCTGGCCTTTCCGATTCGGCTAAAGCCCCCTGACTTGCTGCCAAAATTGTTGGCTTGTTGTAACAGCATTTCTTTTGACACAGATGCCTAAGTTATACCGTCTTTACTCGGTCGTCAGAGCCTCGCCCGTTTTAAACAAGGGGTGCCCCATGAAGGTGAAGTTGACAGTTGGGAGGGTAGGCTGTGTATTTGCGTGAGTTTCTCGCAAGTTTTTAGGTTTGGGCTCCGTACTGGCCTCGCGAAATATGCATTCTGTCGAAAAAGTACCCGAAACTGTTCAATCAAACGCAAAATAATTGTTTAATCATCAAAATTTATTTTGTCACCTTCAAAGTAGGCTCCATTCGAAGCAATACATATATGCCAACGATTAGACTAGTCATAAAAGCACCTTTTAAACGCATTTGAAGAGATCTTCTTCAGCTCCTTCAGGGAATTCTCCTAAGTGGCCTCTATCGACTCAAAGTAGCTTCCGCGGAGTGGCAATTTAAGTTTTGGGAAAAACAAAAAGTCACTGGGAGCTATATCCGGTGAATACCGCGGTTATTCGATGATATTTGTCAAGTTTTTTGTCAAAAAAAGTTCACAATATGCGCCTTGTGAGACGGTGCGTTATCATCGTGCAAGATCCATGAGTTTTCTTTCTACAATATGGGCCGTTTCCTGCGCACATTCTCTCTCAAACGTCACACAGTTTCCAAATAATATTTGTTATTTACCGTAGAACCATTTGGAATGAATTACGAATGCACAACAACATGATAATCAGATAAAACGGGTAGCATGACTTTCCCTTTTGACCGACTTTCACGTGATGTTTTGGGTTTCGGCTCATGTGGATAGCGCCATTCAGCCCCCTGTGGACTGGTTTACATGCCCAACTCATATCCCGCGTCTAATCACCTGTTATGATGCGCTGAATAAACGTTGGGTCCGAATTCACTTGCTCAAGTATGTCTTCAGCCAACTTCTACCGATGAATTTGTTGAAAGAAATTCAACTCTCTTGGAACGAGTTGAGCAGCCACTCGTCTCATGCCCAAATGATGGTGTAAAATGTTGCGAATTGATTCTTGAGACACGCTAAGGTCACCAACTATCTCCCTAAAACTGAAATTATGGATTCCAGCAAAATTTTCTTGACCTTGTCGACGTTTTCATCCGTTAAAGACGTTGATGGACGACCAGATCGGATCAAATTTTCCACTCTCTCTTCCTCTGCGAAAGCCTTGTACCACTCGTTGATCCGTGTTTTTGATAAAGCACACTCGTCATAGGCTTTCTGCAACATTTTCAACGATTCGACACACGAAATCCCGTTCAAAATACAAAATTTAATACAAATTCTTTGTTCGATATTTTTATCATTAGTGAAAATGGCAGGGCACACCTGCGGCTTACTGATATAATTAAATGCCAAAAAACAAACTAATTGACGAATCACGCTTAAACTCTGCGACACTATAGAAGACAGTTGTACCAACATGCCAGCAAAAAAAAATTTTTTAAATGAACAATTCCCGTTTTTTTTTGACAGAATGTAAAAGGTCTGCTATCTGGACCAAATGAGTTCATTTTTGCCTAGTCTGCAAAATGCTGGTGTTCTATTTAGATGGTCACGCACAGCTGCAATCTTTTAATTCTATTCCTTGCACTTACAGAAGGTTTATTACGGGCTATTCTACCATTTAAATCGGCTTCCCTCGGTATTTTTCGAACAGTTTCTAGATGGTAAATCTTATCTAAATCCTTTTTGGCCCTTTCAGTTAACTTTTTGGCGCTTGTTGCAGGATTTTTCTTCACTTGGCGCACTGACCACTGACACTCTTTCTCGGTGAATGTTTTATTTGGAGCCAGTCGTCCCTCATTTATCACACGAGTTTCATTCATGGGGTTACAGACGTCCAGAATTTTCAAAAAATCGATTTTTTTACAGATTATTATTATTTATAGTTTTAGGCATATTTCTGTGGAAGCTGATTGTAAAAGGTCTCCATAGATGATACAAAGTTATGGTAGAAAATGTAACTGCCTAACAAGAATTTGATGCGTACAGGTTGCTGTCCTCCGTTAGAGGCAGAAAGTTTAAACTCGTTTTTCTCGAAACTACTTTTTCCGGCACGGTCTGCATGATAACTCATACAGCGTTTAATATTTTTGTGATGCGGTTTTTTTAATATTTGTGTTAAGTATAAAATGTTTTCTCTCTAGATTTGATTTTTGATATTTTTATTCAAAAGTTTTATAATCATAGTTAAATTGTGACATTTGTGACGCAAAACGCATATTTTTTTAAAATGCCGTAAATTGCAAAATTTTTTGAAATTCAAAAATCCGGCTCGACAACCATAACTATTTACAAACTTTGTTTTACAAGAATCTTTTTACATTTTACAGATTTATCAACATTTCAAGGAGAAGTGATGCAGACCGTGGAGCAACTTTTTTTTATTGTCACGTAATTTTTTACATACTCACTTTTGTAAAGAAAAATTAAGTACTAAAAAACAATGTATGTAAAAAAATGTTTATATTTATTTCTATTGTTATCCGTTCTAAAAACAGTTTATCTTTTAGCGCATTTTTGGCGCTGCTAGACGTGTGTACAATTTCAGCTATTTTACGATGCGACGTTTCAAACTAACTCTACTAACTCTCACATACAAAAAATACAATTTTGTTTTCGAAACTTACGCCGGAAAAGCAGTACTTTTAACTGTATCACTTAAGCTGCGACGAAAATGCTCTATATGTTTTTTTTTTGTTTTTCGTTTACGTTTATGTTAAGAAATGATATAAAGCAAAATTAGTAAAATATCTGCATACTCTGTTTTTCCATTTTTGCGAAGCATTGTGAAATATTAATCATAAGCTGTGAGTGACTGTACTATATATGCATAAAGAACTTCATTCAGCGCAGCAAATGAATAGCCAAATATGTAAATAGGTATGTGTGTGTGTTGAATAAGCAAATGAATGAGATGTTTTGAATTGTACATTTCGAATGTTATCTAGATCAAAGGGTGTACTAAATACTGTATTAGAATGCTTTCATTCACCTACCCTGCGCTTGAGCTTTAGTTGTGTGTCTATGTGTGTATGTATATGAAAGGCAACAGTTAAAAAGGAAACGTGATGCAAATAGCAACCTTTTGATTAGCGTAGTGGAAATTTATATTTTCTTTTTTCTCTTGCTGTAAAAATTTTGCCCTGAATTTAGGTAAGTGATTAGGGTTATCAAAGGAACGAATACCTAAATGGACGTATTTGAGCGAACATACATAGTTAAGGTCACTTTAAGCGTAAATATCTACATAGATTTTAATTACAAAAAAATTCACATGGGGCGTCCATAAATAATTGAGTATTTTGTAGAATGGTTTTGCTTTAAGAAACAGAAACTGAGGAGTAGAATATTAAAACACAATTTTTTTGTTTTTTTTTTTTTTTGCTAATTTTAACATTCACTTTTGTCTTAATACATTTAAGCAAGTGTGCGAACAAAACCCCTCGGAAATTTTGATAAATAAATGTTATAGTTTTTTCTAATAGCTGGAGTATACAAACAGAGAAGCAAAGGAGTTCTATACGCTGCAAGAGCGTGTAAAACAGAGCGTCTAATAATCAGACGATGATGTTGGCACAGCGTGATTTTTTTTTTATTGAAACATTAAAAATGTTTGCTATTACACCTAGTTAACAAAACTAAAACGTAATACAAATTTTTTTCAAAATATGGGCATATTATAATATAACAATGGGTTAACTATAAAGTTCAGTGGTTTCTTCCTCTTTAACCATCTTTCCTGCGTTGCATAGAGTGGAAGCTTCAACATTGGAGTACTGTTGTATTCTTTTAGCAAGCTTAGTAGCGAAAGAGTTTATTGAGCCGCTGATGGTGTTCACTTGCAGATCTCTGTGTATGGCGTCGTTTCGAAGAAACCAAGGTGCTTTAACGAAATTTCGGAGCACCTTATTTTGAAAGCGTTGTATCATCTCAACATTACTTTTCGCTGTGTATCCCAACATCTGGGCGTAGTAGGTCCATATTGGCTTAAGAATCTGATTTTAAATTAAAGGGTTACATACGTCCAGAATTTTCAAAAAAATTTATTTGCTTTTACAGAAAATGATTCTTTATAGTTTTAGGTGTATTTTTGTGGAAGTCGATGGTAAAATTTCCCAATTGATGCAAAGTTATTAGTTCTTGCTTTAAATGTGCGCGACTAGGAGCGAAATGCACTTCAAAGTTTAAACTCGTTTTTCTCAAGACTACTTTTTTCGGCACAGTCTGCAAGATAAGACATATATTTGATGCGGATTTTTAAATATTCGAAAGTCTTTTCTCTATAGATTTCGTTTTCGTAAAACGCATACTTTTTTTAAAATGCCGTAAATTGCAAAATTTTTCAAAATTCAAAAATCTGGCTCGACAGACTATAACTAGAACTTTATTTTGCACTGCTTTTTTTACTTTTTACAGATCCATCAACATTTGAAATGATGCAGGCCGTGGAGCAACTTTTTTTTCTTGTACATGGGGTCACGTGATTTTTTATATACTAATTTTTTTAAGAAAAATTTCAATATATTTTTTATAAAGTTTAAGTACTAATAAGCAATGTGTACAATTTTTTTTTATATTTATTTCTATTGTTATTCCTTACGTGTACTGATTGTTTCCATTCAGTTTTATGTACCCCATTTTAGTCCATTGTATTATTTTATCAATCGTTTTGAGTACTTAGTCCTGCCATAAGTTATGTTACAAGTTATTTATGTTATAGATATAAAAATATAATACTTTTTTAATGAATTTAGTTTTATTTAATCATGTAAGTTAAAAAAACAAACTTTAATGGTGGTTTTTGCCTTATGGGTTGAGGCGGAATCTTGCTGGAAGATCCAGCGCTCTCTATTAAAAAGAGTATTGCTCAACTGCTTCAAAAAAGCCTTCTAAGACATTCTCTTGGAACACTTTTGCCCCGATCTTAACCCCTTCTTCGCAGAAATAAAGATATGTAATGCCTTTACAAGACACTCCCCACCAAACCAATATATGTTGAGTCTGGATGGTGGCCGCACTTTTCTCTTGGAATAACATTTTTTGCGTCTTTTAGCGTACATTTTGTCGTTTTGCTTATTAAAAGATTTTTCGACTGTGAAAGTTTTCTCATCGGTAAAATAGTATTTTCATGGTCATCGGCCATGTGCCACCGAAAGGTGCTTGCATATGTGGAGTCTAATTTTTTTCAAACGCGTTCTGAAATAAAGACCAGTTGGGCGACGGAAGGCTTTTATGTGGAGATCATCTGTAATTGGTATTGACATGAATCTGGTTGATACATTCATTTCCCTCGACATGGTTTTCTGCTTTTTAAGGTGATTTCTGCGATTTCTTTCTTGAACGGCTTTTATGGCTGCACTGGTTCGAACCACGCGAGGGCGACCACTTCTTTTTCTGGCTGTCACTTCAGGCGTTTGGCAAAGTGGATTGATCGCACAGTAAACTAACATTCTCGAACACTAAGTTTTTTCGCCAATTCGTAAATCTCACTTACACTTTTACCACACCTAAGTAATGCAATCACTGCAATGCGATGTTCCTTAGCTGCCCACTCCACTGTTCACAATCGAAATTTGCCTAAGTATAATTTATGAGTAGACAAAAGAAAAAATAGCGGAACTTTGTTGTGCGAATTTGTTCTCGCCGTATCCGTTGTTAAATTTTTGGCCATATTATGGACAAGACTAAGAAATTTCTCAGTTGATAGCCACTCGTTTTCAACGAAGAGTATATACGCATCGTCCGCAAATGTTGCGATATTGAATTCAGGAACAGGAATATCGGAAGTGTTCAACAAATACAAAACAGGTCCAATTATGCTGCCTTGGGGGACGTAGCTGCTTTGGGGGATAAGGGGTTTCATCAACTGCATTTTTCCTGGTTTGGAAAACACTATAATTTCCGAGAATTTCCATTGTAATGGTATATATTTTAAGCGAATGCATGCATTCATGATCATTGTTTATTTACCTAACGTGATAGGTGATAGGTTTTTTAGAATTTCAGCTGTTATCAGCTCAAAACCGCAGCTTTTCTTCGTTTTGAGCTTAGAGATTTGAGAAATTTTCAATTATTTCAAATGAAATATCCCTTCAAGGTGTGGTGAAAAACTTCAACCTTCCCGACATCGCTTATTGCCCCAACTTTAGAGTTAGTTGCTTATTTAATTGGAGGATTGTGGATGACTATTTTCTTTATATTTCCTACGGCATTGCAAAGAGAATAGTCGGATTTCTTATCAGTTGAAAGGCGTTCTAATTTTTTTTTTGTTTTTCTTCTTTTGATTTATCCTTGAGCAGCTCAGTTAATTTATTAAGCTCAGTTGGGCATCACTAGACGGACACTACAGTAAATTTTACTGAAAACTTACAAGTTCCCGTACAAAGTGCAAACAGAGTTTGTTGACCGTCAGACGCGCGCGAATTACTCGTACTGTCAAGCCATCGTCATTCTCAACAGTGAAGGGAACGATTTTGTGGCGAAAATCATCATGAGGAACGAGGCACATCTCCACTTAAGTCAAATAACAAAATATTTGGGGAACAGAATATCAGCGTGTGATGCATGAAGAGGCTGATATCCACCCACTCACAACCACTGAGGGGTGCGGCGTCCACGTGGGAGGAGGGACTAGGTCGTATTGTTTTTTTTTTAGCGTAATCTCCCGTTTTGTTGATTTGGCATGACCAGCAACATCACCCGATGAAACCATCTAAGACTTCTTCTTCGCGGTTTTACGCCAACAAGCTTCGGACAATCGCAGTTTTTAAGGAGAGCATTCGACAGGGATGTGAACAGTTATCCCCTGAAATCTTGCGGAAAGTCATGCAAAATGTGATAAAATGGCCATAAAGGTGTATCAACATTGGCGGCAGCCACTTATCGGATGTCATCTTTTCTACTTAACAGAACAAATTGTCATGGTTCAAATACAAATTTCCATTATTCAAAATCATTTTGTTTTATTTAATTAAAAAAATTATTCAAGAACATAATTGGATGATTAATTTGCGCCACATTTTGCAAGGATTTCCATAAATCAAAATATGTAATTTTTTATTTACTAAAAAGTTTTTCAAAAGGAAAATGGATCATTAATTTTGCGCCTTATATCGATTCAAAAATTAATCCAAATAAATAAAAACAAAATTTTTTTTATTTAGTTTTAATTTAGTTCATCAAAAACAAAATGGATGACTAATTTTGCGCCACCTTATATCGGTTCAAAAATTATTCAAAACAAATAAAAACAAACATTTTTTATTTAATTTTAATTTAGTTCTTCAAAAACAAAATGGATGACTAATTTTGCGCCACCATATATCGGTTCCAAAATTATTCAAAATAAAATAATTATTCAAAATGATAATACAAAACAGAAATATTGTTGGATTGATTCTTTTTTTTTAATCTGGCAGATAACTTCATGAGATTTATGTTTTGAATATAATATCCGACATATGTCCACTGTTGCTACGAGCTACGTAGTCCATTCGATCAGCCCAATTTTTGCCTACTTCTCCAGTAATCTGGCCGTGTGGCGTCAAAGGTGGCTTGAATATGGCAATAAATCTACTGTTAAATGCGTTGTATGGCAATTTGCATCGTTTTGTTGGAAAGAAATGTCGTCGATGTTTAGCTAATTAATTTTTGTAAACCAAAATTCACTCAGCATGGCTTGATATTGTATGGTTGCGAATCCTGACCAACATCAGTGGAGATTGTGTTTAAACTGCAACAATTTGTATCAGCTCAGTCCATAAGTTCGTGCGTATTTTACCCATAATTTCACTTTTGTACGATTTTTGCATACAAAAAATTATTCGCGGAGTACAACGGAACTATTTATATTTTCTTTGGCATATTGTGCATTCAACAAGTGATTTTAATCGCGAATAGAAGCACGTGTTGTTAAAAAATAAAATGGAATCTTCGAACGAGACATATTTAGTATTTTTTTATAAAAGTGGTAAAATGCAACAACTGCTGCTGCAGAAATAAACACTGTTCACGGAGAGGATACCGTGAGTGTAAGGACTGCGCAAAAGTGGTTTTCAAAATTCCGAAGTGGTAACAGCGACGTGGAGGATGCCCCGCGCCCTGGTCGTCCTGAAGCCTTTAACTCCGACGCCCTGCTCGAACTCGTAGAAGATGAGTCAAATTTGACAGTCGATATCATAGCTCAGAGGTTAAATTCATCGCATGGAACAGTTCACAGGAACCTGGTTCAGCAGAGAGTGAATGTGCGCTCTCAGTTGCTGCAACGGCCTGAAAATGGAAGTTTTTGGAACCGTATCGTTACTGGTGATGAAAAATTGGTTCTTTACAATAAACCTGTTCGCAAACGCCAATGGATAGATAAAGATGAAATTCCAGAACCGACCTCTAGAGATGGCCTTCACCCCAAGAAGATTATCCTGTCTATTTGGTATTTGGTCCGACCATATTGTTTATTATGAACTTCTTTAATTGATTCATGCTGACTTGTTAAACTTTACTGAACAGAAATGTGAACACAGTTTGTCATTCTCAGCTGTCAAGCCATAGTTATTGATACCGATAGTTTTCATTTAGTTAAAAAACACCCGATATTTATACATAATATATACATATATAAGATCTTTTAACACCTAATTCGAGCATAAGACGTCATTTATAACCACAAAATGAAGGCATAAAATTGCAGAATCTTTTAGAAAGAATAATCAAGACGCACATCACAAACAAAGAGAAGGTCAACCTTTTCACGTTATTGGCCTCACACTGCTATCAATATCATCATTAGCAAAGTAATTCAATGGAACAGAGGAAGGCTATACACTATTTATAATACGAAACATACACTTGTAAATATACACACATACATACACGAGCACTTTTGTGTAAACGTAAAGGAAATAATATGGCTTAAATCACAGTGGCACTCTTCGAATAAAGTAAAACATTTAATAAAATTTGTTTTACTTACACATATCCAAGCAGATGTGTCTTGAATAAAGACAGAGTACAAATTTGCGCTAATCTTAAACGAGCTCGAACTAAACATACACATGTGTGTGTGTCCGTATATGTACATTTAAGCAAGAAGATACATATTTGCTATTCCCTCCCGAAGGCATTACAAGGCGGGCATGAAGAATTTCGAATGGCGTGACCAGCATACAAATCACCCAAATGTCGCCTGCAGCAAACAAACCCATTCATTTGCGAATATGTACATGTGCATGTGTGTAGAGAGATATGTTGGTCGCATAGTCTTCACACTAATAAACGACTTGAAGTGGAAGATTCGCACACACAAAAGGTGATAGGTATCGGTCAGGCAAACAGGATAACCTTTACAAATGATCGGAAGAAGATAAACGAGCTGTTTTAACAAGTTCAAACACGTACATAAGTGCATACGTACGTACATACACATGCATGCACTATCACATCTCTATAATAGACGTAACTAAGTGAATGGTGTAGGAGACTAGCCGGTAGAGATGAATGAACACACTAGCCTGGATACCTAGTTATCAAAGTTAGTGGCACATGACTACGGACACTCTTAATCAATAACCTCAAGGAGACAAAGAAAAAAAATTGTCATTATTGTGGTAGCCTGTTTGCCACAGCTGGGTTATTGCCCATGTACGACAAACTACAAGCAAAACGACATGAAAGAAGTGCCTGCAATTGCGGTTGGTACATAGCTACTTCACTTAGAGGATGCGCCTCCGGTATGATATCAGTTGAATGTGAGGATGTTGTACAACGGAAAGTAATGTTCCTTGTCTAATGCGTCCAGTTGTGGTCTTAATGACTGCGGAAATTTGCAGTGATATGTGGCGACTTGAGGCAAAAGGCAAGCTGCGGTAGTAAAAGTGTAATTAAGTGAATGTTGCAAGAGGATTGACTTCGATTTGAATTGGTGAATTTGGTTGAGAGATAAATGAATGTTTGGGAAGAACGAATTGTAGGAAATGCATAGTATATATCAAAGGCTATTGTGGCCACTTAGATGCTAGAATTATGTTTTCTGAAATGAACTGTCCCAATATCCGTAGTGACGCAAAAACTTTTCTAAATAAAAATAATATAATAATAAGGCGAAAAGGAGTTTTTTTTTGTGGTCCCTGCGCATGTCGTTTCCCAGTTTTCTTTATTTTCGCACATACAAATAAATGGTATAAGATTGGACTCGGTTATGTTTTCACCAAACGCTCTCTCAAGCATTTTTCGCTCATTAATGAATCGCGGACATTAAAAAAAGATATGCCGCGCTGTTTCGTGTTCTTCGGCGCACTGCGGGCAGTAAGGATCGTTCTCTTGATGATATCTGTGTCGCTACGTTTAGAAGCAACCGAGTCCAGTAAGAAATTGCGGGATATAAATAGAAATGGATTTCCTCGTATATTCGCTCAATCCACCTCGCAATATTTGGATTAAGTTCAAAAGTTAACTGCCTTTTCTCGGATTGCTCCCACCGTAGTGGTAATTGTTCACAGTCTTTCTTCTTTCTTAATTGCGCTCGACAGTTTCTACTTAATGGTCTTTTACTTATATAACCGATCCATCTCAACCGCGAGAAGGTCAATACGCACCATTCCCGTAATTACATGGATTGCATCGTCTGAGAGGATTGTCCGTTCGCAACGTGCCAAGTCTGCATACGTGCAGAAGTTACGATTGCTTCGAGTTTGCCTAGATTGGTGCTGCGTACAGAATCACTGATTTCGTCGCTGTTAATAGAAGTTTCCCTATAAAGGGTCCGGCACTCGAAGTGTAACCAATATCAGACCGCTCGGGCATCATTTTTGAGTGCACATTGGCCCTTTCTGGAATACAGACAACTAAAGAGGGGTGCCGGCTGATTATTGTTAATTATATTAAATTGTATATAGAGAAATCGGCAATTAAATGAACTTTACTCATTTTACAGTGCAATGTGAAATTAGAAGATACAAAAGAGATTCTTCCAAATAAACGCCCCTAGGCAACCTTGCATTGAAATACTTGAAAATATGTTGAAAAAAAAACATAACTTTTTTCGATCAAATTGCGCAAAGGAAGGCTTTTAGAAGTATAAAAATAAGAGTACCTGAATGAAAGTAGACATAGAACATCGATCATTAAAGCAAAAGGCGCTTTAGCGAGTTTAAAGCTAAAAGTTTGATATTCAAGGCAGCTGACAAGAAAAACTAAACTTCGTCTTTTTAATACTAACGTGAAATTCTTCCCGCTCTATGGCTATGAAACAGCATCCAAAGAATTAGTAAACAAAATTAAAACGTTTGTGAACCCCTGTCTTCACCGAACTCTTGGTATCTTGGTATCTAGGTCTCAAATAAGGATCTACTCAATAGATGTACAGGGCTTGGCACTCGAAGATGGAAAAGGCCCTTAATTTAATTTGAAATTACTTCTATTTAATTCAAAGTAAAAAATATGTGAAAATAATATAAAATTAATAATGGATTTACCTTCGCTCGATATGACCACCCTTTGCCTTGAATATGGCCAGAAATGAATCTCAAGCTGCCCGAATGAGACTTGCAGGTATTTTGGCAAATCACGGACAATGGCTTTTTTCTGCGCCTCGAGACTGGCGAATCTTTTAGTTCGAACCTTGCTCTCCAAAATGGCCCAAAGAGAATAATACATCACGTCTGGTGAATTTGAGAGCCATTGTATGGACGCTATGAAGTTCGGAACGTTGGTTTTTAGTCATTCGTGGTTGGTTCACTCCACCTTTGCGAGACGGTGCCGAGTCCTGTTGAACCGTCCATGATCCGACCGAAATGTTTGTCTGCTCACGACATCAAGTCAACCTCCAGAATACTTTTCTGATAATATTTCGCATGAAGACGATTGAAGAGCGCCCATCCGTAGATGACTCAAATTCTCGTGTGAACGGTCGGTAAAATAAGCCCTATCGTTTGAAATCCATTACTGAATTTCTTTTTTCGCGTTAACTCTCCGCAAAATGCTTCCGCACGCTTGTAAGTAATACCTTGGACTGTTATTTAGCCGTGCATCAGCTGTACGATCGGTCTGAAGTTGATTACACTTCGGGTACCGGACCCTTTAACCAAAGTCCGATTAATATTAAGATTCGGGAAAGATAATTACGCTAGATAGGAATATTCGGCGCCAACCAGTGCACGAAGTCAACAGAGCTGCTTTAGACTGGAATCCACAAGGAAAACGAAATAGAGGGCGCCCAAGAAGCTCACGGCGACGTAGCAACATAGAGAACCTTGATCGCATAGACGAAAAACTGAAAATCGAAGCCAATGGAAATCATTTGTTCTGTCACTATGCGCTTAGTGATCGGCGCGATACCAGTTAATCATCATCACCATCCATATTTCAACGACACACATCGATTCCAAGGTTTTGATTATTTTTATTTCTGAGTATGAAAATGTTGAATATATAATAAATAAAATTTATTTATCTGACTAAACGGAGTAGGTTATAAATAAATAGTAATGGGAAATAAGCTTTGCTCGTATATTAATTTATTAAGAATTCTGAAATTATGTTTCAAAGTTAAACAGATTAAGCATTTGAGCCGCTGTATATATTAAACCTAGGAATGCATTACCATTTGACAAGTTTGGTCAAAATCATGTTTTGCACATACAAAGCGAAAACCATCAGCAAACTATTGACACTCCCTGGGTAGATTGCCGACCAGCGATTGTTTCACTTACAGGACATTGCCTTGCATCCACGCAAGCGGCACACAGCAAAGCATGCTTAGCATATAGCTAAGGCAATCCCATTATACTCGTATAATATTATATTAAGATCACCTGGGGCACCACTAAGCTGCCTTGGTTTTGCGTTCCTCCTCTCATTGAGGGATATGGCCAATCGGAGGATCAGCAATCTAAACCTAAACTAAAAGTTGTGAAACCATTCGTCGGGTGTAGGATCTGAGGCATTACTCTTCTCTATTACAAACAAAGTGTCGAGCATTCGTGACATGGATAAGTTGCACAGGAACGCTGGAAAAAAATTGTCAAAAATCAATGCGATTTCTGAGTCACTTAAAATTTGCACTTTATTCTGCTAACCGCAATTTATTGATGCATTTTGTTACCTCACAAGTTTTATGTTAATAAGTGCATAATTAATTTTTTTAGTTTTTCTGAAAATTTCCCTTGAAAAATATTGATAAAAATTCGTCGATTTTTTTCTAAATTTACATAAAGTTTGAAACTTGGATTTATATGGTTTTTGTCATAGAATTATCTACATTTTCACAAAAAAGTTATTTCAATGAAATAAAAAACAAGGGAATGGTCCAAACATGTCAATAAGTCCTATTGCTATTCGTAGTATACCATCTTCATCCAAAAATCCCCAGAATGTATTCGGGAAATTAAAAAAAAAACCATAATTTGAGCGTAAGCCAGCGTTTGCTCTATTTTTGATATAATCTTCAGAACCGTATACGGTTTTTCCATTACTTCCTTTCGGCTGTTAAAACGCATTACCCGTATTGCTTCTTTGACTCCATCAAACAGAAAAACAGCGCAGAGGGCCATATCAGATGAGTTCGATGGGTCTTGGATGGTATTTGTTCCATTTTTGATCGAAAATTTACAGATAATGATGCCACTGTGCGACGGTGCATTATCATAGTGCAAAATCAACGAGTTGTTTTTCCGCAAATCCTTTCTCTTTTGGCAAATTGCTTCACGTAAATGTCTCATAACGCCCATATAATAATTCTTATTAACTGTTTGACATTCTGGCGAAAATTCGTGGTGTAAAATACCGTTATAATCTATAAAAACTGCTAGTATTGGTTTCAGTTTCGACTAAAAACGATTTGATTTTTTGGTCTTGGTCTACTCATACCCCCACGTTTCGTGTGCATTAATGCTGCGTTTGACTTTGAATGTTGGGTCGGAGTCAGCCTTGGATGTGTTTGACGATATCAATGCGGTCCCTTTTTAAATGAAAAGCAAGTCATTTTGGGACCAACTTTGCATTATCTACAATGTCTTGAAAGGATCCACAAGCACTGTGCAAGTCCTCTGCCAGTCCTTTGATATTTAATTTGCGGTTATTGATCAAGTTTTCACTTGATCGATGTTTTCATCAGTTTTCGATGTCGACGGCCTGCCATTACGTTTGTCATCCTCGATGGATTCACGATCTTATCTGAAGCGTTCATGTGACTCGCAAACGTCTGTTTTCTTTAGACTATCATTACCAAAACAGTTTCTCCATATTTCTAAGTTATTTTCGCCATTGAATCATTTTTAATGTAAAATTTATTACAAACTCGTTAATGTAAGAAATCGAAAACACGTGCAAAAGGAAGTTTGCTCAAGATGGCGTAACTTTCACAAATGTGAAGCAATGGCAATAAGATTTTGCAAGGAATGTTAATCTCAGATGTGAAAAACAGAATTCAAATTAGTTGACTTAGAGCGTCACTTGGAATTTTTTGATCAAGGTGGCGTGCTTGGCAAATAATTTACTTCTGTAGATTGAGTTGCCGCCTAAGAAAGCCCAGGATTTCAGTGAGCTTTTGTGATCAACTAAAATTAAAGTATGTAGCTGTATACTGTTTTGAAGCAAAGGGAGAAAGTAATGGCCCAATATGTAATTTTATTTTATGCATTTACTTTATTTATTTATAATTTATGATGCCTCCAACAGTAATTTGTAGATCTACACTTCCTTCCACAAATTTCAGTAGCTTAATAAACAACCTATTTTCCTAGTATATCACAAGCAACTTTTCACTTTTGCATAGCCTTCAACGGTCACTATATGCCAGTTTTACGTCTTTCTTTCTCCCATAATCCACAGCAACTACTTAGCTTAGCTAATAAAGAAGAAAACATAAGCGAAACTTAGTTGACTCGAACGCCTCAACTACTTAAACTATCCACGCCCTGCAAGCAAAACTTGAATTTGACGATTTTTGTCATTTACTGAACAGGAATAATCTACTTTTTCTTATCACTTTGCAATATACATTTGATGAAGATGTTCGTTTTATCCACTTCATAAGCACTTTTTCACATTGTCAATCCCTTTTTTCGAGCAATGATGAGGGTGATGAGCAAATGAAACTGTGTTCAGTGTGTAGTAGTGGCTTCGTATATATACATAGGTACAAATATGTATGTGTATGTTGTATCCACTTCCACTTCCTCTTCCGCTTCTGCTGCTGACAACTGGCAGACACCAAACTACCATCTAAACCGTTCACTCTAATAAGCTCATGCTTTGCTGATTTGTTGTAAATTTTTAACTTTCGCCCATCGTGACATTAAATTTATTATTGTTATTCAAAGTTTTTCCCGCCAACTCGTTTTTCGCTCTGGGTCATAAGCAATTTTCGCACAACACTACTTAACTCTACGTCGTCCGGATGCTGGTTCGTGTTGTTTTTTTTTGTGTCAGTGTGTACGCAGTTGTGTATTGTAGTTTTGTGCTGCAATGTCAACATCCACTGCATTTATGAGCAGCATTCAGAGCGTTTAGCTCAGCGAAAACACCAGTCCGATTGTTGTTTACTTGAGAAGTAAACTGATGCCTTCATCATCATAATCATCACGAGCAGTCATCGCACAGTCAGCGCACAACAAGTTCCGCTAGTAGTTTATGGGATAAATGATTGCAGTGAGTTGTGTGACAAACTTTCTGCTTACGCCCTAAGTGATATCGCTTTTTGCCTAATAATGTTTATACTTTTCAGTTTAGCTCTCAGAAATGTTTATTTTTGCATTTGAGTTTCTCTTTTGTTTTTGTGTCCATTGTGATGTCCTTCAGCTTTTAATGAAAGTAAATAGCTTTTGAAGTGACTGCCTTTATCTTCATTTTGCCCTCATGTTTTTTAGTGTGTTTACTCGTTAGCTTAAATGTATTTACCCGTCCAAATTTCAATTGTTTTTCCATCTGCATTTTGCATCATTATAAATTATATGTACATATAAATGGAGCGTACACCCTCTTTTGGGTATTTGGCCGAGCTCCTCCTCCTAATTGTGATGTGGGTCTTGATGCTGTTCCACAATTGGAGGGACCTACAGTTCCAAGCCGACTCCGAACGGCAGATATTTTTATGGGGAACTTTTTCATGGCAGAAATACACATTGCCTGCCGAGGGGCGACCGCCATAAGAAAAATGTTTTTCTTAATTTTGGTGTTTCACCGGGATTCGAACCTACGTTCTCTCTGAATTCCGAATGATAGTCACGCACCAACTCATTCAGTTACGGCGGAAAATATAGTTCAAGGAAATAATAGAAAATATAGCGTTTGCTTTTTGAACCACCTATTTTTTTGAGAATGGTAACACAAATGGCATGTGAAATGTGTTCATAATTTACTTAAGGGTTTGACATTTACGAAATGGGACGCTATACGCTAGAACAAAATTGGGAAATATTGAAAACCTATTTCCAAAGTGGTGAGTCTTCTTCTTCTTTTCTGATTTTCACATCGGTGGCTACGTCAATAAGCAAAATTGTCAGAATTGGGGCTCAGAAAATTCACACGTTACTGTAGAGAAGCAAAAGCATCCACAACGAGTCACTGTTTGGTGCGGTTTTTGGTGTGGCGGCATCATCAGACTTTTTTTTTTTTAAATGAGCGAGAAGCCGCGGTTACAGTAAATGGCGAGCGTTACAGTGACATGCTCAATGAGTTGTTTCCAAAAATTAAAGAGGATGACATGGACGATATTTGCTTTCAACAGGACGGTGCAACTCGTTACACTACCAAAGTTACACTCGAACTTTTGGCTACCGTTTTTGAAAACCGAATAATCAGCCGAAATTCCGATATAAATTGGCCGCCTCGGAGTTGTGATTTAAGCCCGTTGAACTATTTTTTGTGCGGAGCCGTTAAGAACAAATGCTATGCAAACCATCCAGAGGCGATTGATGCTTTAAAACACGAAATTGAAGTTGCCATTCATGAAATTGGAGCCCAAACAATCGAAAATGTGCTTAAAAATTGGATTGATCGAATGGCCTACTGTCAAGCCAGTCGTGGCAGTTATTTGAACAATATTATTTTTTATTCATAAATGACAAAGTTCAATCTTCAAAATAAAAAAAAAGTTTCAAAAAATATTGATTAGTTTCTTTTTATAGCCGATTCAAAAAGCAAATTGGCTGGAATTTAGAACAATGTATATTTTGGAATTTCTGGCAAACTATAATGTTTTTTTTTAATGAAACTTGGTGGAGATGTTAGTGAGGTGTTAAGGAACACTCTTTATAACTTTAAATTATTCGGGAAATGATAATTTTTTAATTATTTACATTCAAAATGCACTCGGGAACTTCACTATAATTTGCCACATTACACTCTATATTTTTTAACATTTCACTAAAATTCACCAAATATATACTCCCACGCGTGTTTGTACCGATTTTTATGCTAATATTCTAATTATATCTGTTAAAATTAAATGCAAATTCATTTGCCTATGCAATCACATTCCAATTTTAAGCGGGGACAAGAAGAAGATTGGAA
Source organism: Anastrepha obliqua (assembly GCF_027943255.1). NCBI lineage: Eukaryota > Metazoa > Arthropoda > Insecta > Diptera > Tephritidae > Anastrepha > Anastrepha obliqua. The sequence goes on from NC_072892.1 coordinate 119,260,437, forward strand.
TTACAACAGTATGGTGTTGCCGGATGCCTGCAAATGAAAAGAAAAATTAAGTACTTGAGTTTAGTGTTAATGATGGGAATGGGGGTTATTGTGCCTTACTACATACACGCATATGACGTTTTAATTTTGGGTTCAATGGTTTTAACACGGAAAGGAGTTTTACGCAAAAATACTGTGCATTGCGTAGCCGGAGTTGGACTGATGAGGGTTATTTTTTTGAAGCGCGGCCGAAGGCCGCCCACGCGAAAAGGAGTTCTACGCAAAAATACGGTGGGTTGCGTAGCCGGAGTTGGACTGATGAGGGTTATTTTTTTGAAGCGCGGCCGAAGGCCGCCCACGCGAAAAGGAGTTCTACGCAAAAATACGGTGGGTTGCGTAGCCGGAGTTGGACTGATGAGGGTTATTTTTTTGAAGCGCGGCCGAAGGCCGCCCACGCGAAAAGGAGTTCTACGCAAAAATACTGTGGATTGCGTAGCCGGAGTTGGACTGATGAGGGTTATTTTTTTGAAGCGCGGCCGAAGGCCGCCCACGCGACAGGAGTTCTACGCAAAAATACTGTGGATTGCGTAGCCGGAGTCGGACTGATGAGGGTTATTTTTTTGAAGCGCGGCCGAAGGCCGCCCACGCGACAGGAGTTCTACGCAAAAATACTGTGGATTGCGTAGCCGGAGTCGGACTGATGAGGGTTATTTTTTTGAAGCGCGGCCGAAGGCCGCCCACGCGAAAGGAGTTCTACGCAAAAATACTGTGGATTGCGTAACCGGAGTCGGACTGATGAGGGTTATTTTTTTGAAGCACGGCCGAAGGCCGCCCACGCGAAAAGGAGTTCTACGCAAAAATACTGTGGATTGCGTAGCCGGAGTTGGACTGATGAGGGTTATTTTTTTGAAGCGCGGCCGAAGGCCGCCCACGCGACAGGAGTTCTACGCAAAAATACTGTGGATTGCGTAGCCGGAGTCGGACTGATGAGGGTTATTTTTTTGAAGCGCGGCCGAAGGCCGCCCACGCGAAAGGAGTTCTACGCAAAAATACTGTGGATTGCGTAGCCGGAGTCGGACTGATGAGGGTTATTTTTTTGAAGCACGGCCGAAGGCCGCCCACGCGAAAAGAAGTTCTACGCAAAAATACTGTGGATTGCGTAGCCATAGTCGGACTGATGAGGGTTATTTTTTTGAAGCGCGGCCGAAGGCCGCCCACTCGAAAGGAGTTCTGCGTAAAAATACTGTGGATTGCGTAGCCGGAGTTGGACTGATGAGGGTTATTTTTTTGAAGCGCGGCCGAAGGCCGCCTACGCGATAAGGAGTTCCACACAAAAATACTGTGTTAATTAATTTAATTAAATTTTAATTACTTGATTATTTTTTGTGATACGCTTAATATCATTGTTTTTAAGTTTAAATGAGTTGTATGTTTTTATTTTCAAAATTATTTCTCAACTTTAAATTACAGCAAAAAATACTGCAGTTTTACAATGAACCTTCCACCGAACATCCCTGCGTGCGAACTTCGTTTTCATTTCAGGTGTATGGCAACACCAACTTTTCGCTAAATTATAGAACTTTAACATTAAATTACTTAAAAACTATAAGCCTCCGGCAGGTTCTGTTTTCAGTTTTAAGATGGGGATACACCCCTCTATCACCCCCTTTTTACCGTTTTTTCCAAAGCGATATACATTATACTAAATTTTAGCCGCAAATTTTACATGGGCCACCCTATATTAGTATTAGTAGAGTATTTGAACCAAACCTTTATAATTTAAAAGAATCATTTTAATTGCTATAGAAATATTAAAAATTGGCAATAAGAAATCGGAAATTGGTCTTACCTTTATAAGTAAATATATGTAAATGCTTATGGGTCCGCACGTCCACTGGTAATGCTTAACTTTTTAAATTAATAGTAATTTTATCTCTCGACATTTCCCCAGACAAATTCTGTTGAGTCATATAATTGACTATTAACCACAAGGAAGGCTAACGCACACTTACGAATGCACAAACATTACAAATAGTACTTTCGAGTTTATGCCGAATGATAGGCACTTCTGAAGCTTTTTTTCTAGATAATGCGTGAAATGGGTCAACTAAATTTGGTAATATACTTCTATACCTGTACTTAAGTATTTCCATATAAAGTTGTGTGATAATATACTATGGTAATTCACAAATAAACGATTAAGTCGTTGCTTGGTGTAAAAGAAATAAGTTAAATTGTAATATAAGCCACAATTTTTATATTAATCTAAATTTTGTTCTCTTATACCTACTTACTTCCGTTTTTGTGGTTCTAGATAACCCAATCAAAATGAATTTAGTCCCAGACATTTAAATTACATCATTGCAAAGTCATATTCTGTACTTGCTTTTATTCGACGTTTTAGTTGGAACTTTGTTTATCCATATATTCTCAAGGATATATCTCTGGTGTGTTGGAAATTGGAATATGCCACCTTTATTTAAAGACTACATTATTCTAGTCATATAAGTAAGCTCGAAAGCGTCCAGAAAACTATTTTGCGTTATGCTTTGCGCTCTCAAAATTTCACTGATCCAATTCCATCCTACTCAAGTCAAGAAGAAGGACTCTTCTCGTTTCGGTTTGATAAGTGGGATGCCTGATTAGAGATTTAGAACTAATTATGCTTCTAATGATTCGATTTCTAAAATTTAATTTGCTTTCAAATCATATTGACCCAGATTTTTCTTCCACAAATACTATAATCTTCCAAAATGTTACTAAATGAATTGTACTAAATTCTTGCATTATCTAATATTCTTTGTCTGTAAACTTTAAGAAATGTTACACTGTCTATATTAGAACAAAAAAGGTTAATTATAAATTTAATTTATTTTCAGATTAATAAATGAATAAATAAAATAAAAATAAATAAATATTATTAAGTTCAGGCAGATTTAGAATTCTATGTTTTTAAAGACATCTATTCTACTAAGCCCCATGCAGCAACTTGGACTTTACGAATTGATGAAGGTGATTCTGCTAAGCGAATAAGTTAAAATGAAAAATAAGTTTTTACAAGATATTGCAGTATAAACAAGGTTACCGCGGAAGTCGTCGTAGATACTTAAAAACATTATTATTCAGGTAATTTCTGAATAATTTGGTTGTATGACATGAATCACATAAGTAAGCTAAAGAAAAAAGAAGAGCGACTAAAAAAAAGTGAGTCATACTCCCATAGAGGGTATTCTGACCGCGAAAAAAAAATGTTCATGTGCCCCTTTTTCGGTTGTTTTAGCTATGGCAGTTGCTAGGTAGGTAGTGCTTCGAATCGATGTTGCTGTACCTGCTGAGTCTATAGAATTAGATTGTTCTAAAAATAGTATACCTGTTTTGAGTATCTAAAGAGGTTGTACTAGTTTTTAAATCGTTTGCAGAATGATTTCTACACCAGATATTTTTTGTATAGTACTCGTATCACGTAAATTTTTTTTTAATGAAAAATCGTAAATTCAAACATTTTTCAAGCAGCAATTTTTAACTGAACGGCATTGGTTGAAATTTTATTGATAATTTTAGCTAATTGACATACCCATCGACTAAAAAAAGAACAATTTCGGACCCTGAATTAATATTAAAAAAAAAAAACAAAAAACAGTTTCTTAAAAGAAATTATTAAAATCGAATATCTCGAAGACGGTTGAGTTATGTACATCAGAAAATATAATCAGAATTTCTCTAAATATTAAGTAATGTTTCCAAGTTACACCAAAGCACAAAATTTTGTTCAATCAACTTAAAGTATTACTAATACTTTACTTCAATTTGTTTATAAATTCAAAGTTCTAGGCGTGCCCTTTGACTCCCACTTTTTATTCAACTTTGTTGTATCCACTTCATACTTTATCTAAGGTTTTATACGGCGTAATAGTTCGATGTTCTTGGTCTCTTATACTCTCAAATTACTTTTTAATCACTTGGTTTGCCCAAGATTGAAATATATAACATTTATCTGCAGCTCTTGGTACCAATTTGCAATTGAAAGAATGGAACATTTGCGGAAGTTGTTCCTTAAGGGGCGCTATTCCAGCAGCGACAAAAATGCGCTAAAAGAAAAACTGTTTCTAGTAGGGATAACAATAGAAATAAATATAAAAAATTTTGTTTGTCTTTACAAAAATTAGTACATAAAAAATCACATGACCCAAAGTACAATGAAAAAAGGTGCTCCACGGTCTGCATCATTTCTCTTTGAAATGTTGATGGATCTGTAAAAAGTAAAAAAAATCTTGTAAAATACTATAACTTGTCGAGGAGAATTTTTGAATTTCGAAAAATTTTGCAATTTAGTGGATTTTAAAAAAAGCATGCGTTTTACGTCATAAATGTCTCAATTTAATTATGATTATACAATTTTTGATTAAAGATATTAAAATCAAATATATAGAGAAAATACTTTCGAATATTAAAAACAAAAACCGCACTAAAAAATATTAAAAACTGTATGAGTTATCATTTGCCGGAAAAAGTAGTTTCGAAAAACTGAGTTTAAAGTTTGTGCTAGAGGAGCGCGTGGACCGCTCTCTAGCTAGTTAATGGGCTTTCCACATGAAAATTTCACAGTTTATTATTAAGATGTTATATATTCTTTCGAAGTATCGGAAAAACAAAAAATTGATTTTTTGAAAATTGTGGACGTATGTAACTCCCTAATATGCTCTCAAGTAGTTAAGATTCTCAAATCCTCTCCCTTCCAATAATTCCCGTTTGATTTTAGTTAACTTAAAGTCTCTCGACAGGAGAAGGGGTAAAATCTTACTGATTTTTTTTAGTGTATTCAAGAAGAAATTGATTGTTCATCCCTGTTACGGAGCATTCACTTTCACATCCATACTAGATCTTTACGCAAGATTTACCCAAGATTTGACTTTACGCAAGATTTGACTTTTGGGTGTCAAAGAATGCATTTTACGAATTTCTATACTTTTTTAAATTATTTATTTAACTATCTGTAGTAATCTAACCGCAAATTAGCTCTAAGTGTGTATATCATTGTTAAAACATGTCTGCCTTACCGATTTTCTGCCAACATTGTGTTAGTCTCAGCTATTATTTCGTAGTTTGATAACTCAATTTTTTTATTTTACCCCACCATTTGCATGCGCGTATACAGCGATACGATTTGTTCGATGCCATTTTAAAAATGAAATATTCAGATAGCAGGCTGCCCACATAAGAAAGTCAGAACCGAAATTTCACAGGCATTAAGGCATATTAAGTAGACCACATAAAGACAAATTGCTGAGCCATACTCTCTTTATTCAAATGCTTTTCCAATCTCGCTTCGGTGCTAATAATTTATAGGGAAAAATGCACTTCGTGTTAACTTTTTTATTCAGGCAGGCGCTTTCAATTATATTATACTTTCTTTTATAACATCACTTGGGTAACTTTTTCTACCTTTTTCATTACTCACCAACAACTTGAAAAGTAATCAAATAAAAAGCAGCTATTTGGGACAAATAGAAATGGATCGCCTTGAGCAGCACTTGACAGCAGTTGGCTTTGCAAATTTATGATTTAATTTTTGGGTGATAAATTATGTTTGATTGCGCTGGAGGTAGTAAGCGCAGTTGATAATATAGTAAGTAGTATAAGATATTGTTGTTGTTGCAGCAGCATGAATGAGGGGTAGAAATTATAATTTAAAGTAACTGTCGAAGGAAGTGGCGCGCAAGTAAGTGCTTCTGTATTTTGAATGTTTGTGACCAAGGGAAAAGGGATGATTTTACAATGACTGCAATAAAAAAAAAACTAGTATAAGTTGAATAAATTTCAAGCATAATTTATAGCATTTTTGAGGTTAAAAAAAAGCTACGATAATTTGAAGAAAATTCAAACATAATTTATAGTATTTTGAGGTTACAAATTTTATTCAGTTTTTGTTTTTTCGATAATTCAAAACTATAGTATCTTAAGAATATATGTGAAATTTTTATGCGCAAATTCCCAATACTATAGCTTCCACAGCCCATTAAATAGGTAGAGAGCGGTCGGCGCGCTCTTGTACTTCAAATTTTAAACTCATTTATATCGAAACGACTTTGGCGGCCTAGTGTTGTCAAAAAAAAAAAAAACACTATTCAACCGAATCGTCTGGAATTTGTGTTTCTGTTTCTGTCTGTGTTCACAACATCAATGGTTATTGCCCGTACTGGAATCATATTATTATTTCAATTATTTCGTATTTTTTTGATTGAAAAACAGAAAAAAGCCTGATTTTTCGAGTGTCAAATTCAAAACCGCGCCATTTTGTCTTATTTTCTTTATTTTTTATTCTAGTAGCGGGACATAGCTGCAGTCACACTGATTAATAATTTTTTGAGTTTTTGTGTGTTCAGATAAATAGAAGAGCCAAAATGGACAACACCGTCCAGGTCCAATTTTTCGCGAGGGTCAACTTCAGCGCCATTTTTAAAATTATAAAATTTTTTTTTTCATTTTTATATGTAAAATAAGTTAGATAAAAGGCCCAAAATATTTAAATCTCGTTTCCCATTTTTTTATTGTTAAAAAAATAAATCCTGAAAATACCCTAAATTTTCAAGATCTAGACCATCGAGACCCCTTAACCAAATAATATAAAATTTAGCATCAGCTACATTTAAACATTATTAAAATGTAAATATTATGCCAAAAACAACAAAATACACCACTTCAGACAGCAGCACTTTCCTTAATCCAGCAACAAAATGTATACCCACACACACACACTTCAACCCCCAATTACGCATAGCAACGCACTCTACAGGAAAAAAGATATACGTACGTATGATAATCATTATTATCAAGGACTTATCCCATATAATCATCACAGTAATTTTTATTAATAGCTTGAATGCTCTTGAAAAATTCCGAAGAATGAATGCATACGCATGTGAATTTTCAGGCAGTGGTTGGGAGTAAATGAAGCCTTAAAGAACACACGCACATAGACACGCAGTTTACATAGCATAATCCAAAAATGAACTTATATGAATGAAATGAAAATATGAGAAATATGAGTATACAAATATCAACGTAAATTGCATAGAATACAAACAGGCCCACGCTGGTTGCGAAGCAGCAAACTGTGTACGCAGATATTATTTATTTTAATAAAAAGAAGTGAGTATACAAAGATCAAGCAGAGTTAGAAAAAACTCATAAATCATTCAAATGGTGAGGCGCGCATTCTAATAAGAATTTACATTCATATGCTTATACAGTGGTGGACCTAAAAATGTACCTAAACAAATTGTACAACTGCGATTTGAGGATTATAAAAAAAACTGGTTTTTTATTTGATTTATCTGAGATATATATATGGGTGTATATCTAAGATTTTAAGCCTTTTATAATACAGAATGGAAGATAAAAAAATTATAAATATTTTATTCTAGTACAATAGATAAACTGTTAATTTAAAACTTAAAATTAAAACGTAGATATACTTATGTATGTACAGGTAGTAAGTCTAACTATAGCTTCTTAAAGGTCCGGCACTCAGCCTCTTTCTTGGCTAAATGACAGTCCAGAGTATTGTTTACAAACGCGTGAAAGCATTTTGCCGAGAGTAAACGCGAATAAAAACACAGTAATGGATTTCAAACATAATCGTGTGTTTTCATTATATTTGGCTAGAAAATCAGAACCAGCGATTGTTCGTGAGCTGCAGCACCTTAAAGTAAATGAAGTTTTCGTTCATCGCACTATTACTTGTTACAAGGATACTGGTAGCATCGCGAAACGTCGTGGGGGTGGTCATCAAAAGACTACAACGTCACGTGAAATGGCTCACAAAGTGAAGAATCGACTTGAGCGAATTCCCCAATGAAGTGCCAATCAAATGGCGAAATGGCCGCTATAACCTCAGATGGGCGCTCTCCAATCGTTTTCATCGAGTCTACCGTCAAGGTAAATGCCAAATATTATCGGGAAAGTATTCTGAAGTTTGCTTTGAAGCCGTGCGCAGGCAAACAGTTCGATGGCAGACCATGGTCGTTTCAACAGGACTCGGCACTGTCTCACAAAGTTCGAGTGAACCAAGTATGACTAAAAAACAACGCTCCGAACTTCATAACGTCCACACAAAGGATCTCAAATGCACCAGACGATGGATTATTTTCTTTGCTTCCTAAATTTTGTTTTTCTGCACAGAATTGTGGTGATATATTTTAAGGCCCTAGACATAACGCGTAACATTATTGAACGCAACAATAATTTAATTTTAAATTGAAATTATTAACGAATACCAATTTTAAAGCCTGGTGGTCAAGTTGATGCTTTTGAGGCTATACTGCTTAACATTTTGAATATCTCTCCCTTCTCATATAATTTGGTCATCACACATGTGTAAGATTCTGGTCCCATTTTCTCACTCGAAATTTTTGGACTTAAGCCTGAGGATTTGCGTGGCAAGTTGCTTCGATGTCCCACAGTATTGTCAATGGTTTCAAGAATCTGTTGGCTATTGCTGCTGCTATCATCAAGGAGTTCATCAAGGACCCCAGCAAATTTGCTGTAGCCGCTGCTACATCTGTTCCAGCTGCTGGTGCTACTGCCGAAGGGAAGAAGCCAAAACGGTGGAATCAGAATCCCAAAAAGATGACGACTTGGACCTCGGCCTCTTCGACTAAAGAGCTTCACAGTAATATTCGGGAGTATACGGGTTCCGAGCCCACTGTGGGCATGGAACATCAAATAATACAAAAAGTTTTTTTCTAGTATCGGTCGCCCCTCCACCGGCAATGGAAAATCGCAGAGTACGTCGAACAATATCGCCAAAAACCCCCAGATGCACAATACAAATTGGAGGAGCAGCTCGGCCAAACACCCAACAAGTGGAAATCTCTATTAAAACTAAAAAAACAAAACCCGTAAAAAAATTTAAGAACCAAAAATTCTTATATACATATATTCAGAACATCAAACATTAGTGCTTTATTGGAGTTATAAAATTGTATTCACAATAAATTACGGCATTTTCCTTGAAAATTCGCAGCCATTGTGTTAATTTTCAAAACAAGCACTGCAATTTGGCACTAAATTTACTTTTGAACTTAAGTATTGCCTTCAGTCAAACCAATAAAAAGTTATTAATAAATATAACTGTTGTCCTAGACAACGTCATGAACCAAGTGACTCTGCAAAAAAGAGGCATTCTATAGAGTTTCACCAGAGATGTTCAGGACCTGGACTATGCAGATGACACGCAAGCGAAGGCGGGCAGACTAGTCACGCTGACACGCACTGTCGGATCGGAGGTCAACATCATCAAGACCGAAGCTATAGAAGCCAACCACAGCTAAGCAAGACATATAATGGTTGACGGGTGCCCAGCAGAATTTGTACTACCATGGCAGACAGCGGAGCAGTTGAAGATGTCAACTTCAGGCTAAGCAAACCAAGGGCGGCGTTTGGGCGTATGCAAACAGTATGAGTGAGTTCGCAAATCTCCAGGCGCTCTAAACTGCGAATATTCAGCTCTTGTGTAAAGTCAGTATTGTTGTACGGAAGTGAAACACCAGCCACCGCTAACACCACCACATCGAGGTTACAACCTTTCGTCAACAAACACCTCCGCATCATATGCAGAATATTCTGGCCGAACACCAGCATCAACGACGCGCTGTGGAGATCAACGAATGAGGAACCCATCTTATGGCAGAGCAAATCAAACGCAGAAAGTGGCGATGCATAGGTCACATGCTCAAAAAACCACCAGATAGCACTACGAGAATGGCAGTGGACTGGAACCAGTAAGGGAGCAGAGATCGCGGTGGCCAAAGAATACTTGGAGAAGGTCGATGTTGTGTAAGCCAGCAGATGGGGACATCACATGGGATGGTACAATAACAACAGTGCAGAATCGTGTGCGATGGAAGAGTCATGAGTGGAGTATACAAGGAAAAAAAGAAGGTTCTTGCTGTCTTTAATAGTGATTGCATCCATTTACTGACTTCCATACAAGAAATGTTTTCGTTTGAGAAATAAAAGACAACAATCAGAAAATGTGATGTGTAATATTTTATGTGTTAATATTTTCATGTCCGCCACTGTATATATATATATATATATATATATGAGGCATTCTCTGAAAAAAAAGCCACTTGAAAAAAAAAAGTTCTTTAATTTTTTTGGCAATAATATATCTTATAGTATATGTAAAAACTAAAATAAAAAATATGGTTTTAGGTCCGTGTAATGCGGGGTTGCCATATTGTCAGGGGTCAAAGTTTTTTGCAAAAAAATTTTCGAACCGCCATAACTTTTAAACGAATGAACGGATTTTAAAACACCTTAAGACTTTTTTGTACAAAATTTCTTAAACTTTAAAACTGTGTATCATAAAAAATGTTTAAATTAATATTTCATTGAAAACAATTAAAAAAAATTTTTTTTTTGAATTTTTAACCACTTATGCCCCCTTCGATTTTTTTCAAAAATACCCCAAAATGTTCCTTATTTCATCACCTTTTTACCCCCCAAAGGGAATTTTGGGACAGCAATATTTGTATGAGTTACAAATAAAAAACCAACTCAGTGCAACGCTCTCAATCTAACCAATCTATTTGTTTGACTACAAATTGCAATAATTTATCAGAAGCTGTGAAAAGGAAGTAAAAAATAAGACAAACAAAAAGGATTCCTTAGATTTCAAGCTGTTGCTATGATGAAAAATCATTGATTTATGGACTTTTATTATCTGCATTTAGCGTAACCCAGGATTAACGACGTGGACGTAGCAGACATTTAATCCCTTTTTTATTTTTTTATTTTTTCATTTTTTTTATTTATTTTTTTGTTTTTTTATTATTTTTAAACTTTTTTTGTATTTTTTCAATTTTATAATTTTTTTTTTTTTGGTTTTTTAGTTTTTTAAGTAAAATAATTATGATTCAACAAATTAACAAAGTTAAATCAATTCTTATAATGTTGTGCTGCTCCATCAGTAAAATATATTATTTTATTTATCGATAAACTTTGCTCCTTTAAATGTTTCATAAGAATCTTCTGGAATGCATGCACAGCTGCAGTATTATGCGTGAGATCATCAGAAAGAACAACTATACTGTTATGTTCAAGTTTCTGATTTTTAACATAATAGTACACAGCTGTATGAATGGAAACTTGATTGTTGTTCCAGTGGAATTTCTGAGCAGCATTTTGATAATAATAATAAATAATAATAGCAATTCTCCTTCTTTTAGATTTTTTTTCAGATGCTCTAAATAGCTTGCTTGCTGTCTAGCAATAAAATCGTGATTCCTCAAAACTGTCAATTTCTCACACAAAGTTTCAACAAATTCATTACTATCCTGAACTTGAGATATCAACGTTGAACGGTCTGTGCTTTTCCAAATTTGAAACTCAATTTTATTAATTCCGTTAGACTCGAAAATCTCATTTAAATGGTCTTTTATAATATCAATATTATTTTCGCATTTTTTACATTCTCCAGAATGACATTGAGGTGTCGCATTTTCACAGACCATGATTTTTAAGCAATCTTTATAAGAAGTAAGTTTTAAAACACTGGATTCAGTCAAAGAAGGTATAGATGCTCCGTCAATCATTAAGTGCACATTTTCGTGGTAAGTACATACACAAACCGAATGTGTTCCACATGATCTCGCAAGAACACAATGCTTCGGTCGCAATCGGGCGAAGGTGGAAAATCCTATCTTACAATTCGGATGTTCTAATTTAAAAAGATAATAAAGTTCCGAAAGGCTACATAAAATTAAACGCTTTTGTACATGAACACGTTTTCCATCGGATTGCTTTACAGGAACGAAATCTTTTTTACCTTTTCATAAAAACTAATAACCAACGTTTTAATTTCTTCAGATAATGAATTTCCATTAATTTTATCGCTTTTTCCTTCTCTTGCTTGTTTGACGAGTTGGCGTGAACATCCAAATATCTTTGCTACTTTTCTTTCTCCCCATGAATCTGGTACAAGTTTTAATAATTCATACTTTTCAAATCTACTAATCTGTGGATCATTGAATTTATTTTTTAATTTTTCAATAATTTGCAACAAATCAGCGGAATCATTACCGTTATTAGTAGATTTATCATCTTTAGCAAAAGAAAAATCTGAATCAGATTCGTTCTCACAATCAGATTCAGATTTATTCTCAGACTCAAATTCGTTCTCAATCTTAAATTCTTCCAAATTCTTTAAATCTGTAGACGATGCAGAAGATTTAGGTTTAGATTTACATTTACCAGTAACTTTAGGCCAACCTTCTTTCACAAGCTGTTTACGACATTTATCACACAAATACAAACTGTGAGGTACGTTTTTTCCAACAATTTTTCCACTATTGACCTTACGTACATTCTTATTTTTATGATATTCATATTGAAAAGGATTATAGCACTTAGTAAAAGGCATAATTAAAAAAAAACCATATAATAAGTAGTGAAAAAAAAATACTTACTGTAGAAAACTCTTTCAATGCGATAATCGTAGAAAATGTTACACTTTGTTAGGCACGGTACTTATAATACGCGTGAATAAACTCGGTTGTAAGAAGGCATACAGCATAGCCACCTAGCGGAATTTTAGGGTACTTGAATTCTCCAATTTAAACTATGTAGTTAGTATTGGACAATTATCAGTATTGGACAATTTTAAGGACTTTGTTTTCCATTTATGGACATGAAATCTCTTTAATTTCTTTTACAAAATTCCTAAATAATAATTTTTCTTACATTTAGTAAAGTATGATGGAAAAAGATAATAATATAATGCAGTAGGGATGATAGTAGAGCATTTCCTTGGATTAAGAGCGTTGCGCTGAGTTGGTTTTTTATTTGTAACTCATACAAATATTGCTGTCCCAAAATTCCCTTTGGGGGGTAAAAAGGTGATGAAATAAGGAACATTTTGGGGTATTTTTGAAAAAAATCGAAGGGGGCATAAGTGGTTAAAAATTCAAAAAAAAATTTTTTTTAATTTTTTTCAATGAAATATTAATTTAAAATTTTTTTATGATACACAGTTTTAAAGTTTAAGAAATTTTGTACAAAAAAGTCTTAAGGTGTTTTAAAATCCGTTCATTCGTTTAAAAGTTATGGCGGTTCGAAAATTTTTTTGCAAAAAACTTTGACCCCTGACAGTATGGCAACCCCGCATTACACGGACCTAAAACCATATTTTTTATTTTAGTTTTTACATATACTATAAGATATATTATTGCCAAAAAAAATAAAGAACTTTTTTTTTTCAAGTGGCTTTTTTTTCAGAGAATGCCTCATATATGCCTGCAAGTGTATGCCTGCGTTGTTTATAAAATCAAGCTTTTTTTCTTGTTTTTGTTTTGTTTTATTTCATTTCACAG